>NC_064763.1:6705936-9105936 GCF_011397635.1 Epinephelus fuscoguttatus
AAAGTTGTTCAAATAAATGATTGTAAATAAGTGATTCTGTTGAAAGACTTGAATATTGATGTTGTCAAACATTTACATGTTTTGTAGGGTTAGAGTTAGGCTTATATATTTAACATTTTACATGTTTTAACAAAAGCGTGAATGATTGAATTTGTCAACCATAGGGGGGAGGGGTAGTGTTAACGTTAGCTTATCATCAAAGCTACGAATTTAGCTTTTCCAGGCTATTATAAAGCACAACCTACATAGTTACTGTTATTACGTTACTGAACCAACGGTTAATGGAAAAATAGTTAATTAAAAATTATTAAACTCACCTGGTACTGTTGAGTCCACATGAAAAAAATCCTGCCACTCGACACTCCATCCGGTCTCCTCATTGCATGCAGAGTACAGACATTGTTGTATTGCTCTGCCTCCATTAACAGGCCATTGTCAGTGAAATAGTCTCATTCCACCGGTGGAAGTAGTCTTCTAGTTTGACTTACAAACCCAAGTTCAATTAACACATACAAATCTGACACAATTCTCAAATAGTCAACACAATGAATAACTTAAAGTTTTACTTTCTACAACTGGTAAAATTGATTTCAAAATCCAAAACTTGTCAGAGCTCTTTGTGTTAAAGAGAGGTAGTAAGTGGACATAACTAAATGAGGCTGCAATGTTTTACAGTACATTAACTGGTAACAATGGGCCCGTTTCCACCACAGGAACTTCGGGGTAATTTTATGGGGCCGGGGCCGTTGGTGTGTGTCTCCACCATAGGAACCACCCCCGAAGGACAGAGTTCCAGAACTTTTACAGGGGCTAAACAAGTCCCTGCCTCGGAGTAGGCACTCAGAACGGCCCCGAGAAACTCCTGGCTGGGGCTTGGGGATTATGGGTGCTGACTGGATATACTCAAGGCGGGATGTGACATTTTGTAATTATGGTTATCGTAGATTAGCTGGGCTAACCGTTAGCAGTTAGCAGTGTCTGTAATAACTCAATAAACGGTCCGTGAAATTTTTTTTTTTTCCAGCGGATATCTTAGTTACAACATGATTGAGCTGGCAAAGCAGTTTTGTGTTGCTATGTGTGGTATTTATTCAGTTTTGGGAAATCACAATGTCTAGAAAGCATCAGCTGACAGGGACAGCTAACAGTAGCAGCAAAGCTAACATCAGGATGTCCTCTGTTAAAAGCCTCCCGTTGTCAGATACGACATGAAACTACTCCAGTTAGCTCAATCATGTTGTAACTAAGACATCCGCTGGATTTTTTTTTTTTTTTTTCCACGGACCGTGACCGGAGTTATTAAAGACACCGCTAACGGCTAATGGCGTCCCTAAGCCCCTACGCCGCCCCGGTCATAATGGTCGCGCAACGATTCTTTCACATACAGAGCCCGGTAACTTTACAGGAACCTTCCTCCTACTACACTCTCTGAGACTCAGCGGTTGAGAGGGCCGAGCGAGAGGATGTTCCTGTAGTAGTTCCTGCCCCCCAAATAGTACCAGGAACTTCTTCAGTGGAAACGGGCCTTAAGCAATTATTTTTTAAGGAAAACAAAGTTATTAAATACAAGAGGCTTTTGTTTTTAGTCCAGCGCTTCTTTGACTTTCAAACTGCTACCCATTTAGAGGTGATGAAACTTAAATGTTTTGTGTTGTAAATCTTTTGCCTTTTAATTTAGTTGCTGTTGGCTTTGCTGACAGACAGATGGCCAGGCACATTTTTATGGAAACATGCCGACTACCCAAACTATGTCTCCACCTGTTTCTTGTCCGCTCTGCATTGCACACCACCCTGCATCGAGAGGGTCCGTTTGCTGTGCTGCTCATTTGGTGATTACAGCTCTAACATTGTTCCGATGGCAGAACATATTCATACGGAAACATTGTGTACGCCCTCTAGTCTCCCCCCAGGTTCCCTCGGTTCATTTTGAACTACAGAACCCTTTTAGCATTGTTTACAATGTTAGCACCAATAACCATGCTGGCACTGCTAATGGTGGTAACAGAGCTAACAGTGATAACATTGACAGCAATGCTAAAGGGGTTTTACTGCTAAAATTGAGCTGCTTAAGATAAGATACACCTTTATTATCCCACAATTGAGAAATTCCAGTGTTAAAGCAGTCAAGAAGACTGTCAGATTAAGAATCTAAATAAACTAGGCATGCAAAAGATACAAAAAAAATACAAGAAACAGTAATAAATAATAATAAGGATAAGCAGTAGCCTAAAAGAGCATAATTAGTGCAATGACTATGTGCAAAAAGACAACAACAAGGGGGGACAGTAACGCAGTGTAAAAAATGTTAATGAATATTGTGAGCAGTGCTGGTTGTGTAACCTGACAGCAGCAGGCAGGAAGGACACTAATCCACAAAGTCCTGGTTCAGTTCTCTGTACTCCCTGTCATCCCCATCTTTGATGAGGCTGACTATGGCAGAGTCGTCGGAGAACTTCTGCAGATGGCACGTGGGGGTGTCATATGAAAAGTTTGCAGTGTAGAGGGTGAAGAGGAACGCGACAGCACCGTCCCTTGCGGGGCCCCTGTACTGCAGATAGCCAAGTCCGATGAGGTAGTCCAGGATCCAGGATGTGAGGTGATTAGCCACCCCTATGTGCTCCAGTTTGTCCCTCAGAAGCACAGGCTGTATGGTGTTGAAAGCGCTGGAGAAGTCAAAGAACATGATTCTCACAGAGCTACTCCAGGTGGGAAAGAGCTCTATGCAGGGGAAAGATGATAACATCATCCACCCCAATGCCAGGCTGGTAAGCAAACTGCAGCAGGTCCATTGAAGGGCCTACTGCAGGACGGAGACAAGACAGGACCAGCCGCTCCAGACGTCCTTGAGGTGCAGAGTCTTTAGCACAGGTGCCATGCAGGATGTCTTCCACAGCTATGGTACTTTCCCCAGCCTCAGGCTCAGGTTGACGATGGTTTCAACTATCCCGCACAGTTGGTCTGCGCAGGACTTCTGGAGCTGATGCAGTCTGGACCCGCATTCTTCCTAATTTTTTTCTCCTCAGCTGATCTCTCACCTGACAGGTAGTGAAGGACGAGCTGGGGCAGGGGGGCTGTGTGCTGGGGGGTGGAGGTGATGAGATGGGGGAAGGAGTGGGGGTTGGTGAAATGTCCGGGGAAGCGGGGGTGGAGAGGTGTTGAAACAGTTTGCCAGGAGTGTAGTTGAGGGGGGGAGAAGGGGCAGACTCAAGACTCAAGAACAGATTCAAATCATTCAACCACTTCTGGTCGCCTAGCCTGGGAGTCTGGTTGTTTGTGTCCTGAGATGGTTTTCAGACCTCTCCAGACTCCGCTGACGTTGCTCTGCTGCAGCTGTTCCTCCATCGTCTTTTTATATCTCTCCTTACCCCAACTGATGTTTCTCTGTAGCTCCTTGTGCACGGACTTCAGCTCCTCCTTGGTTCCAGAGTTACAAACTCTCTGCTTCTCCTTCATGACAGCTTTTATATCTGGAGTAATCCAGGGTTGGTGCTTTCCACGCAGAAGTTTATGTAGTTTGTAATACATGAATTCAGACTGTCAGTGTCCTCCCCATAGGAATCGCTGAGTACCTCCCACGGAGTAGTCTTGAAGCAGTTGGTCAGGGCCTCCTCGGCCTCTTCAGACCACCGCTTCACAGTGTGGGTGGTTGATGGTTCCCTCTGCACCAGAGGTTTGTACACAGGCAGAAGATGAACCAGGTTGTGATCAGCTTGCCCGGGGGGCGGGGGGGTAGGGCAGGGGGAATGAGTGGTATGCCTCCTTGGTGTCGGCATAAAATAAATCCAGTGTTGTATTGTCTCTGGTGTGGCAGGAAACATACTTTGTGAAGGTGGGCAGCGTGGTGGATGGGCAGGCATGGTTGAAGTCACCAGAGATCAGATCTCTGATGGCTAGTAAGCGCCGACAGCTCGTCCATCTTGTTGGGGAGCGATCTTATGTTCCCCATGACGACGGACAGGAGGATAGATTTGTACCGTCTCCTCCGGTAACGGCCTCCAGGCAGCGTCTGGCAGGCACAGAGCCCTCGCTGCAATCCAGCTTGTTGTCGTCACTGTGCATGCATGCACACATTTCTGTTGCTGTAATATGACCAGCGCGGCTGCAGGAGGATCAGAGCCGTCAGTTTTGGTCAAAAATGATAAAGGAAAAAGCGCTCTTTGGAAATTGAGTGAACACAGCACGCTGCAGACGGCAGGTACAGCCCCTCCCCTCACTAGCAGCTGAGCAGCTGGTGTCACCAGCATCAAACTAAAATATAACTTCTAACGTTAATGTGGGAGCTAAGCAGAAAACTTTATCAGTCATGCCCGTCTGTAACATTAATAGACAATGTTAGTTTAACAGGACAACACAATTATGTGTGTCTGAAAAGTTATGTTAACTGTAAAGTCACAGATTGAAGCTGAAAAAACGTTTGGTTTCTCCCGTAACCCCTGGTTTTCTGATGACATAGTGAGGTAGAAACAGGAGCATCCTGAGCCTAAACTACGAACTCTATTTGATCAGCAACGAAAATATGATGCCAATTCACCAGGTGCACAGAAAATATACAGGGCTGTAGATAAATACATTCGTATGGACAGATCTTGTTTCTGGTTGTTATTTATTTTGGGGGGATTTTTTTGTTGTTATCATTGATGTTACTGTTCTGATCTTTATTTAAAAAATGACATGCCTCTTAATTTTTTGCTGCTGTATCGAAAATGGTATCGAGTATTGAATATTTTCCTGGGTATCGATATCAAGTTTGAAATTTTAGTATCGTGACAACCCTACTTGTAGGTTTTATTGTCAGTAGTTCTAACTCTGCACAAGACATCTCTTTCACACCGTTTAACTCCAGTGCTAAATCATGTCTAACTCATTTCTCTCTCCCACCTAACAGGCATGATTTTTCATATGAAAACAACAACCTGCCCCCTCAATATCATGCCCTCTTGGCTCCTGAAAGAAGTTATGGAGCCTGTAGGTCTCTGTATTCTCATTATAATTAACAACTCTCTGTCCTCAGGCACTATTCCATCCTGTCTCAAACATGTAGTGGTAAATCCTTTCCTTACCCAACCATGACCCCCACAATTTTTAACCTTTTTCAAAACTCCCATTTATTTCCAAAGTCTTTGAAAAAGTTTTTTTTTTCTCTCAGCTGCCTGCCCATTTAAACCACAATAACATCTAGGCCGTTTTCCGATCTAGTTTAAGAGCTGTGCACAGAACAGAATCGCCCCTACTGAAAGTTCTGAATGACATATTTGCTATTTCCAGACTTAAGTGACTGTGCCATTTTGCAGCTCTTGCCGAGGCCTTTGGCACAGTAGATCGTGCCATTCCGACAGCCTTGAGCATGTGATTGTGTTAGTGGACAACCCTTTACTGGTTTACTTCACACCTCACAAAAATGACCTTGTCAGTAAATCTGGCCACTTTTTCATCTACCTTAAGGCTCATTCTAGATCCTGTCCTCTTCTCTCTACACATGTCACCCCTTGGTCAAATCATTGATAAGTATATTTCCTTCCACTGGTACACTGATGATGCCCATGTATACCTCCCTCTAGAACCAAATGATCACGGGTCCTTAGTCTCAATGACATCAAAGTCAAGCAAGTCAGTTGGTTATATGTGTTCCTTCAGCCTTTATCACAACCATAGCCAGCAACCTTGGCCAGTTGTCTACTTATGTCAAACCTTTTGCCAAAAATCATGGGGTAAATTTTGATTCAGCCTTTTACTATCATTATTTAGCACCAGTTTCTGACATCTCAGAACAGTAGTTGAAATCAAGCCCTTTCCTTCCCTTTAATGACATGGTGGCCTCTCCTCAGCGGCTTCCAGTACAACAGCAAATTGAGTTAAGGTTGTACACTTTGTTTACAAAGCTCTCAATGGGTTAGCCCACTCATATCTCTCTGATCTCCTGCCTCCCTGACCGTCCTGCAGGTGTCTCAGGTCAGCTGACAAAAAGCTACTGGCTTTTCAACACAGGGGCGCGACCATGGATTTTGGGCCCCATGAAAAGATATCACATTGGGCTTGACAACCAAAGGTCACGCGAACCCTGCACAGTTGCTGTAACACACACCTCCAGCACCCAATCAACCCATTTAAAGCTTTAAATAACTCCATTACAAACACAGCTCTCTTGTAGTCCAGTACTTAGTGTATGATATTTCCTGACAGTGAGCTGTGAAAATGTAACACTGTGCAGACATGCATGCATGCAACATAATATAATACAATTTGAAATAACCAATAGTAGAATGTACTTAAGTACTTGTACTCAAGTACAGTAGTTAAGTACAATTTTGACATATGTGTACTTTACTTGAGTATTTCCATTACATGCTACTTTAAGCTTCTATTCCACTACAATTCAGGGGGAATAATTATACTTATTACTCCACACTTAGTTGATACTCAAAGTTATGAGTGACTTTTAAAAATAAAAACAAGTACTTGTAATGAAGTATTGTCACAGTGCAGTATTTCAACTTTTACTTTAGTAAAAAAAAAATCTGAGTACTTCTTCCGTCACGAACATCATAACTACATTTCAGTAACTATTAACTGACATGTCATTTGACATAATACTGCTCATCTTTATTCAGGCTTGGTACCAGACAGGGAGAGGGACAAATGATTTATTCTGAATAGCTTGCTGAACATTTGGCTGTAGCAGATAGATTAAATGAAAGGGAAGAGGGGCAAAATGTAAACTCTGAATTTTCTAAAGATTTCTAAGATAAGATGTTAACTAATATTAGTGGAGCAAATGGCCAAACAGGTTAATTTCCACCACTTAACGGATTACATCCATCTTTCTTTTTGTTAAGAACAGGGTGACATAGGCTGACTGTTGAACTGCTCTTTATTTTTTCCCTCCTGTCTTTCTTTCCTTTCTTTTTGTTTTGTGTACCCAGATTTTTCCTTTCAAAGCTGAGACATGATGCTGAGGTCCACCAATATTCCTTGTTCCATTTTACCCAGCCAACATTGTCCAAGTTCCACATTGGCCCTATGCAAGTTACCTACATACGTGGGTTTACCCGAGTGGGCCCCAGATAAGATGCCCATTTTAGGCCCATACCCATTTCGTATGCAGGTAGCCCTAGCTTACCTAATCATGTGGGCAACTGTGATGGGGCCATTATGGAACCCATGGACAGTCCCACTTTTCAGCCCATTTACAACCCCCATGGGCTCCACATACAAATATTGGCTGGGTATTATCAAGTACCGTTTGTGCCTGGTTTGGGGGCAGGACCAAACCATTTTATGTAGTTTTATGAGTTTCACTGGTTCAGTTTGAGTAAACTCTCGTATCAATGATGCTAGGTGCCATCAAAGCGGAGACCTGAAGCACGTTATGGCAGTGGCATGACAAAGGGGAGCCAGAGCTATCCCAACCAAATGTGTGGGCCTTTCATTTATTCATTCATTTATTTTTCCATTATTATACTTTTTTCCTTCCTCTTTTCTCTCCTTCTTCTTTCCCCTTTGCTCTTTTGTAAAAGGTTGAGGCTACAATCTTGGTGGGCAACCCCCAGACCCTCAGGAGGTGGTTTGCCCATCCAATTCAGCACTCTTGATTTCTTGATTTTTGTTGCTATTGCTGTTGTTATTGCAAATTGGCATAGGGGAGACCAGCATACATTGACCATGCAGTGCCAGCCGCACCACCAGGCAACCACTGAGGTTGGCCAGGCCCAGGGCCATGCCCACTGGGCCTATTGTGGTGTTTAGAAGATGGTTATCATGGCAGGGACCTGTGGTCAGGTATGTGGCTGTAAGTGGATGTACGTGGACCATTAAATATTTTTCAATGAGCGTTCTTAAAGTTGGTAGTGTCTAAGCATGTCAAATTACTAAATAAGTGTCTCTAAAATGACTATTCTATTTTAAAAGCACATCAATCAGTCAGTCAATCAGTCAGTCAGTCAGTCAGTCAATCACTCATTTGTGACAGAAAGTCATACAAGGTATAGCTCCAGTGAAATGCACTCCCTATAAGCAATTGTTAGTATTGAAGCTAGCAGAGTTTTAGGACGCAAATGTATTTGAAAATAAGTCATTGGAGTAAAACATAAATAGAATTAGCAACATGACTAGCAGACATCTTCTCTAGTTAACTACAAGCTAGGAGTTAACTTGAGTCACCAGGACAATGAATTGGCACATTAGCTTGGAAATTGGTATCAGACTTCAGTGTATGCAACAGACTGCAATCAAACAACATTCTCTCCATAACAAAGTATGAATTAACACATGGCATTACATTATAACATCAACTTAAAATGAGTCTCTCTATCAATTTTAGATACGTTTCTTACCACTTTAACATCAGTGCTTTGCTCTAGTCAAGCTTCACCTAACCGTGCGTTCACACCAAACGCGATGGACGCGATGTCATCGCCCGTAATGCAAGTATCGCGTCGCTTGATCACAAATGTCACCTTTATGATCATCGCTTCAATCGCGATGACGCAACCCTCCTCCCGCAATTTTCTTCACCTCCCGCTATTTTCTCGTCAACCATGGCTGAGTTAACTACCGTAGCTGCTCTTTATCTGTTGTGGACATCTGATTTGGATCGGAGACCCAAACGCCGCCGTGTTTGGGTTCACAATATCCTCCAGAAATGCACATAGCTGGGTGAATATCATCACCTCCTGCAAGAGCTGCGTCTAGATGATGGTCGTTTCCAGCGGTACTTCAGGCTGATGCTGGCCCAGTTTGAGGACCTGTTGGCCCGTACAGGCGCTCCATCCCTGCTGCGGAGCGTCTGTCCATCTGTCTCCGGTTAGTAGCTTATAATTTCTTTATGAATGGTTGGATATCAACGCTGATTGGATGTCGCGGCACAGCGTCACGCGATGTCGCTTGAAAAGTTCAAATTTTTCAACTTCAAGCGATACACACGATGAGGCGATGGACGCGATGGACGCGTCATCGCTTCATTGCATCACTCTTATCGCCTGAAACGCGTGTCATCGCGTCATTTACATTGATTTTGAATGGAAACTTGTGGCGTTCATCGCGTCCATCGCGTTTGGTGTGAACGCACAGTAAGACTGATGCAGGTCGGTGGTAGGGCAGAAAAGTTTGATTGCTGAAAGTAAAGGTAAACTTACATTTATTAGTTATCAGCCAAGCTTTTTAAGAAAAACACTTTCTTTCTATCCATGAAACTATATTACCCATACACATGCATTTCTTCTTTACTGATGATTTAACTACGAGTCATATTTACATTATCTTCACCTTGACCGAGACAAGTGCATAGTCACCCCTACCGAACATGGGCAGCCACTCTACGCTTCAGCCTCCTATGAAAAGTGTATAGCAATCATCCAGGGTGTTTATTCCCCTTGTGGATCAGGGTGAGCAGGAATGGGACAGCACCTCACATTCCAATTATGACACTAGTCCTTATTCACCATAAAGCCAATGCCTCCTTCCCTTCTTTCAACAAAGTCCTCTGCTCTGTAAGATATAGAAAAAAGGGTCACCTGTTTGAATGCTGTCCAGTATTTCAGGATTCAGTTAAGTTTGGGTGAAACAAAGGATATTACAGTTCCTGATATCCTGTTGGAAACTGATATGGGCATGGAGGTTGTCCAATTTATTATCAAACGCTTATGTCAGCAGGGACATCCATGCAACGGGGATTGTAGCCGGTGATGATTCCTTCATGCTTGCCAAGGTGCCTCTGATTAATTAATAAGTATGTTGTTTACTTCCTTTCTCCCTCTTATGCGAGTTTGGCAGCATATTATTTTATGTTTATGGTGATTATTGTCTGCCCTAGATATCCAACACCGCTACACTGGATGAACCAAATGCATCAGCATACCATTCCAGCTTGTTGCAGACTCCAGGTTGCTTTCAGTACACTTGTGTGGTTGGCAAAATGACGATCTTAAAGGATTTAATGCAGTGGCACATACTTTACTGCAACCCTTTATCCCCACACAAAGGTAAGGTGCCTGCCTAATCTGACCACAGTTTAAGATAACCCTTTACTCCAGTCAAACGCATTAGAATTAAAATGCTAAAGCAATGTTACCATGAACAAAGGGGCGGTGTTTCTCTGAGGATACACACAAAATAAGGACAACCTCATAAAAAGCGTACTTGGCAGGTCAAGACAAAAAGTAAATTAAGGAATTAAGGAACTGAATTTTCATTTTTGAGCACAAGTATTCCTTTAAAACAGGTTGACATGTGTATTGAAGCTTTACTCCACCTCATTAAACTTAGATGCTTAGAACTATGATGCCTGCAGCTGGCAAACTCCACCACCTGCAGTATGTAAATTAAATAACTATTTCACTGTTGGATAGATCTTTTCATAAAATTAGGCTGTCTATGCAGTAGAAAGACGCAAATACTTTTGAAATTGGTGGCATATTGCTAGACAAAACAGAGAAAAAGGGGTGCAGCTTTTGCTTTGTCTCAAGAGGTAAAAATCCTGCACCACCACCAGAATGCACTGTGCTACACCAGACCAATAAACGCTCCCACTGATGGGTGAGGTAATGCAAGCTTGATGGTTAAACAGTTAAATGGTAAGCTACAATAAGCTTCTGAAACACGTTAGACAAGAAATAGGCAACACAGTATGTAATCAACATTGCTTAGTTTTGCCATTTGATCTCAGTATTTTTTAGCCTGAGTTGTTAAAATACAGGAAACAGCATGGTGTCCGTTTCTTGTTCAAAGTCTCGTGTTACAAGCAAACAGTGCACTAAGATATGTTTTCAAAAGCATTTTAGGCAAGCAATGGTGCAATACAATAAGGGCCTGAGCACACAGGATGCATTTTGCAGACTGCAAAATGTAATTTGTGCCGCACTGCCTTTTTTTTTTTTTTTTTTTAAATGAATGCCACTAGTAAAAAACAAAAACACCTGCTGCACCTTGATGCCAGGCAACCACCCTGTCACCTCCTAACATTCCCATGTAATCAATGTACTGTTTATTTATTTTGTTTATTTGACAGTAATTAGTATCTGGTCCTTGAAATTTTCAGGCATAGGGTACTTGCTGTAGCTCGGGTTGAGGGTGAGAGGCTGTCAATCGATAGTTTGTCAGGTGCAAGGGAAACAGAGATCTGTCTGGGTACACAAGACCCTAAAAAAGAGGGTGGATCACAGGGAGTACCACCAGTTTGTCCAGGAGCTTCATCTCATGTTCATGGCATATTTTAGGATGACTCTGGGGCAGTTTGACAACCTGCTGAAAACTGCTGGTTTGTAAAGTTGTATAGCTGTGGGTATATACAGCAACCACTGCCACCAGTTTCTCCTCCACTGTTTGCCAGCTGTAAACTTGTTGTCGTGACCACCACAGAAGGCCTGCCTCTTGAATCATCCGATCAGGCAATGGGGAGAAGATGGAGATGACGTAAGGCATTTTTTCACTCAGAGTTGAAGTTTTTTTTTCAACTAAATGCATTCAGAGCACTCTGGCAAAAATGGCAGGTGCTTAGAGCGAAATGCAAGGCACGTCACAATGCAAAAAAATGCGAGCAAAAAGCTTCATTCTCACTGAAAACAATTACAAAAAGGCGCCTCCAGTTGCTAAAACACATCATGTGTAATCAAAAGTTTGTTAAAAATCTGCAAAGTATCTTTAATAGTACCTTTAATACTGAAAATTCTAAATTTTTAATCATTATTATTATTATTATTATTATTTTTTATTTTATATACTTTATTAATCCCTGAGGGGAAATCACTCTGTTGTCAATTACACTCAGGTCCGAACACACACACATGCACAAACAGGACCTATACATGCACTAAGCATGCATGCTATGACCATTCATTGAATATATCATCTTGGTCTTTGTAAAAGCAATGAACATGCATTGCTAGTTATTTGATTGCATGTTATTTGTTGACAGATCCACTGAGTGGATCAACAACGTAGGTTCATGTACGATTGGTGGGTCTGCTCTTTCATGATGCCTTTGTTGATAGCATCTCAGAGGCAATCATGACTCCAAATGTTCTCCAGATTCAAGGTTGCGCTTTCAGCACTAGATGTCATTCATGTTTTGGAGCAGTATGTGTCCATATCCAGGGCCCTTATGTGCTCAAGTGTGGTACAGTTGAAAACTGCAACACTGGAGAAAATCTTTGAGGTTCAGCTCAGTGAAACAGGCAGCATGAGACGACAGGAGGAAACAGAGTACTAGGATTCTGAAGAAACTGTCTTCTTGAGACAGAAGGTTCATTTTAATTAGAACAATTGGTCTCATCTGTTTATCATCTTCTATTAATGCCATTTTTATTGAAATATTATATTTTTCAGCTAAACTTGATACTTCTACTTTTCTCAGATAAATGAACAGGGCTTTTTCTCCAGGACATCCTGATGTTTGCCACAGTATTAAACACACTTTCTCCATGACCCATACATCCATGACCCAAACTTATTTTTCAGTGGATGTCTGGCTTCCCAGTCAGCAGAACCTGTGCCAGCAATGGCCAAATACTGATGTCCAAGACTTATGGCCAGTTTCAAAACAACATTGACTTTGGGGTACAGAACTCACCTGGTTTGGGACTCTACTAATCTCAGATAGCATCAGAAAACACACTTTTTGATGCTGACCTTTTAAGGTGAACAGCCAGCTACCTCCAATTTCAAACTTGTCCTGTAAAAGTTGGACTCACATTTCAATACACATCAGCTATGTTCCTCAACCTGATATAGTCCTCCCCATAGGACTCGCAGGTCAATGTCTGTATCACAACACTCAGTCTCTGTAGCTGGATGAAGTTATCTCCACATGGACTGTAGGTTGACTTAACCAACATTTATGTTTGTTGTCAGTCAACTGGCACACTGTAATTCTGGTCACCAAATATATCCCAGTATTTCCAAGTGGTATTAGTGTTGGCGCCACTGTCGCAAAGACAACCGTATCGTTTTCTGATTTTCCCAAAATAGAAACTACCAACAACATAGGATGAGTTTATTCATTCCTTTAGTCTATAATGGAGACATGAGAGCAGATACAAATGGTGGCGGCCTGCCAGCCTGACTGGATTGCCAGTCAGCCTTTATTTTCCCAGGAGATTTTGTGCCCGGTGGCAGACAGATTTGCATAATGAAAGCGAGGTTTATAGGGACCAATCTAAATGCTGATAGTGTCAGTGTTCTGTAGCCATTACATTCTGCAATCAACATTTACTTAATGATACATTAAAGCAAAAAAAAAAAACAACAAACAAGCAAAAACAAAACCCTATGTCTATTGCCAGTTAAAGCAAGCAAGGTTTCTTTCACACGTAAGATTATTAGAAAGTATTAGAATAATTTTAGACAGTAACTAGAATTAAATCTGAAAAAAAAAAAAAATGGCTTTAACTGACAGAAACAAATCTGTGAGACAGGTCGCACATGACATCTGGTTTAGCAGATGGACAGTGAGACAGGTCTGATGGTATACGTGCTCCACTTTTCTCTGCATTCATCAAGGTCCCACCTGTGAACATGAACCTCACACGACTGCCAGTGATTAGATGTCTCTCCCTCTGGTCATTCATGCCATGCATCCAGAATTGAGAACTGAACACAGCGACTCAAATTAAAGCTGTGGTTTGATTTAGGTGATACATTTCCATGTAAAGGACATAAAATCAACATTACAATGATCACAAAACAACAGTGAACCAGTATGGGGTGCCGTTTGTAAAGTGTCTCACGCTGAAAATAACATCAACATTTTGCCACATTTAGCTTCAAACAATGTTTAAACAAGTGTTGTGATTTTTTTTAGCGTCACCTTTTACCACATTTACAGCAATATTTGTTAACTTAGAAATATATTAAATAGTTAAATCTAAATATTAAATGTGGCACCTAAATGTTAAATGATAAATCTAAATCTAAATCTACTTCTAGTTCTGGCAAACTTGTGAGAAGTGTTTGGGGTGGCATGATCTAAGTTGTACATTTTGTTTTTGTTGTGCCTCTGATGCAGAGTCCAGTCACAAGCAATTATTTCAAGATGTATCAGAACTACTGAAACTCCATGAACATTTTAGGATATACTGTATACTACTATATACTGTGATCACTGCTAGGAGTATAAACAAAAACAATTGAAAATACTGAGGACCACACCTCTGTTTTCCGAAGCATGACTATCAGCGTTCAATTTGTTGATTTGCCGTTAAGGAACCATACATATGACTGGAGGCCCCAAACAAACCATTAGTTTGTGATAATCTTAAGGAAAACTGGATTGCAACCATCGTGCAATTTCAGTGCCAGGGTCTGTGTGAATCGGCATCCACATTCTAAAACACAATGGGTCTCATTCATGAAAAGTGAGTAAATCTGTGTGTAGATTTGCACATAAAAGCCTACGCTACTAAAACCTACTTCGGATTCAGGAACGCCGCGGGAAACTCAGATTTGATCGTAAACATGTGTGTATGATCATGAATGCCAATCCATCGTAAAGTGACAGCGCGCTTCCCGTAATCAGCAATTAGCATAAATCCCCGCCCATAAATAGCCAATGACCACCATATAAGGAGATGTAGGTGCATCCAGTCGACCTGTCAGTCATGGCGCAAACAATGAAAGAGAGAAAAAGAAAAAAGAAGAGGAGATTGAAATAATTTTGGGTGAAGTGGACTTAAGAAAATACATTTTATTTTCTTAAGTTAGTAGTGGTGTGACAGGGACAGGCAAAGCGAAGGCCTGGAGGGAGGTAACAGATGGGGCTCTAGTTTCGCAGACCGGGCGCGGTGGAGGCGCAGCGCATCTGCGCTTCGCCAACTGGGTGTGGCCAGGCGGATTTTGCAAGTTTGGCACACCGTGCGCCTGGTGCAGCTACTCCTCTATCCCACGTCCATCCCTCCTACTGGCGCAAGTCGGAAAGAGGGAGGAGAGAAGGCGTGGAGTGGGTTTTACACACATCACACCAATCAAATGAGCCCCTCTCCTCGCCCTTAAATGTGCCGTGCGAAGATGTAATGAGAGTTTACTCAATTCGCCATGGCGGAAGAGAGCAGCAGCGTCAGACGGCCAAACTCCTCCTCCCAGGAGGAAACTTATGTTTTGGTCCGGGAGGTCCAAGCTCGCAGTGTCCGAATATATGGAACTGCGAGCAGACCTCCACGGGCTGATGATACAAAGGTAGCCTGGGAGGAGGTCACCACAATTGTAAATCAATGTTGCATTTCTCTCGTGCGCGCGCTCTCTCTCTCTTTCTCTCTCACAGTTTCACTCTGTTTCTTTTCTTTTGACTTTTCTAAGATGACAGATGCTGAATATATACTCCCTATCTGATGCTGTGGCTGTTTGTGGTTGGCTGAGAGGGATGTGAACTCATTTGTGTTAATCAAATCAGGTTGGGTTTCCATTACACGTGCCAAACGTGTCAAACGGTGCCAATCCCCTTTGATCTGACATCAGGTGTGACGGGACAGTTGATATAGAGATACATTTATGTGCTGATTGCAGATAGTTGCATTGAACAGTGTTTTGTGGCTATTTATTGCATTGTTAATGTGCCTGACATTCTGGAAACCTGCCTGTGAGGTTTTGGTGACGTGTGCGCACTGTCCGCCAGTCAGCCAAACTTCGGCTTACACTGACAGCACTCCGTCTGCGCTGACAGTAGACCTGGTTTCAGCTGGTGAGCTTTTAGCGCACCTTCGGCGAAGCCTTTTGGCACGAAACTGTCACTGCGCCAAGCTGGATCTGTTGACACCTCCCCCTGCTGCGCCGCCACACCCATCTCAGCGCACCTCGGTCTGCCAAACTACCAAACTGAGCGCGCCTCGGGTTGCACTGCTCGAAACTAGCTCTGCGTGGGGTTCGCCACCCTGCGCCACCCTGCTTTGGGCCGGGAAACTAGAGCCCTGAGTCTTGCACGAAGTTGAATTCCAGAGGGATCAAGTTCTCCCATCAAGCCATGACATCATACCTTCTCACAGTCAGAAAGTACTTCTGGCTCACTGTCTGCAACATCGAATGGTAGACATATTGCTGGCCTCATCCTTTCAGCTCTTCTTATATGGCACCATGCACAGTAGCAAGAGACCAATGAGAAACTTTTCAGTGTCTTCCTTATAAAGCAAAGGCTTATTCAAACATGTGAGTCATAGCCAGGAAATCCAAAATTTCACCATAGCTGGGGCGTCGGTAGTGTAGTGGATAGTGCTTGCGCCCCATGTACAGAGGCATTGCCTCGCTGCAGCGGCCGCGGGTTCAAATCCAGCTTGCAGTCCCCACTCTCTTTCTGTCTCCCCATTTCACACTCTGTCCTGTCATTAAAGGCAAAAAGCCCACAAAAATAATCATAAAAAGAAAAAAAAAAAAATAATAATTCACCATAGCTGTAGCTATCATGTAAGCACTTTCGGACGAGATCCTCTCCTGTGAGGCTGCCCAATGCTGACCCTGACAAACAGAACGAGAGAAAAAGATAAAAAAAAAAAGACTACATTTAAGTCAAGGACAGTCTGCAGCACATCATTCTGGTGTAGCGAAGACCTTCAGCTGCAGTCTGCACCCATGCGCCCCAAGGACCAGGAGGCATGCAAGAAAGATTATGGCAACCTCCCCACCTCCTCCCACCCTGGACACTATCTGTTTGAAGCCCTTACCTCATTAGAGGTTGAGGTATATCTTGACCAAAACCTTATGCTATAACATCAGTTTTTGCTCCATGGCAGTGGGACTCTCCCCCACCTTAACTGAATCTGAATCTGATTTAATATTTGATTCTATGAACTGAGAACTAGCATAATTTAATATATATCATAAGCTGTTAAATGTTTGTAATAAATTAGTCTACAATACAATCATGACCTCTATGTAGTTTATATAAACAAATTTCCAGAAAAGTACGCCTCCATACATCCATACATACTGCATCTAGCTACTAATAAGTATTCTAAACTGTATTTAACCCTTATATTCTTCAAACTAACACAAATACATATCATCAAGTCTACTTGCTGTTGTCTCTGTGAGAAACTAAATATTTGCTACATGAGCCACAGAACCCTTGAATAGTCCCCAGATCTTGGCCAGAGAAAGGCTTAAACATGGAAGCCTGGAAAAATAGAAGGTAACACAATTTTTTTTAGCTCAGTCAAAAATTACGCAGACTGCAATCATAACTTGATAGAGAGGTACATTGGAGGAATTGGACAGTTTGTGTTTGTGTGTGTGCTCTTTATTTCTTCCTGAGCATATCTAATGCTTTCTTCACATCTCCTCAACACTATGCCACTTTTTTCTTAATGTCCTTTATTTGCTTCCTGTCATTTCCTTTGTCCTTCTTAACATGTTTTCCCTTTAACTTCAATCCTTTTCTCTTTCCTTATCATCTCCCTGGTCTCTTTTTCTACCTTTCCTTTCTTTTCAGCCCTTTTTACACTGAATTTCACATCATTGTGTTGCCTTGTCACACAGAAATGACCTCTGTAACCAAACGACCAGCAGGACAGGATTGTGGGTGGTATGGGTGTGACGTTTTGATGACATGTTATGCTGACAACCCACCACCAAAGATTTAAAAAGAAGCTGTTAGCAGTTAGTGGCTAACTCAAAGACGAAAAATGGTGTCCGAAAATGTCGAAAATTGTGAAAATAATGCTCCTTACCTCTCAAGCAGAGGACAAGATCAGCCGCCATATAATGGAGACAGTAAGTGATTGTCATTGCCATGTTAATGCCATTGTTATTGTTCAGAAAGTGCTGCCGACACCTATGTTATATGTTACTCCAGAGACTGAGGCTATTGTGTTACATGTCAGGCTTCTTTTGATTCTGCAATGCCTGCATGCTCTCTAAACCACACACTGGAATGGTGGGATGATGACGCCATGTAAAAATGCAAAAGTGGAAAAAAGGGACTTTGTAGCACATAAAAAGGCTTTTTGTTACTTCGCTATGTTCTGTTATTTATCTGCAGTTGATCTTTCATGTGTCCTTCTCATCTTTTTGCCCTTTTTTGCCTCTACATTTCATGTTACACACCTTCTCTGCTTTTTTTTTTTTCACCTCACTTCCAGTTGTCCTTGCTCCACCTTCCTCTTATGCAATGCCCTGTCGATACAGAGGAGGGAAAACTAAACGCAATCAAAAGACGTTACCTTCTCTGGCTCAAAAGATGTTGTCCACTCATTGGAAGATCAGTGATTCAGTTCCCGGCTCCTCCAGTCCACATATCAAAGTATCATTGAACAAGATACTGAACCCCAAATTGCTCCTAATGGCTGTTCCATCGGTGTGCAAATGTGTGCTAATAGTTACTGAGTAGCAGGTGGCACTGTATATGGTAGCCTTGGCCAGTGTGTGAATGTGTGTGTGAATGGGTGAGTGTGAAATAGTGTAAAAGTGCTGTGAGTGGTCAAAAGACTAGAAAAGTGCTATAAAAATGCAGTACCATTTAATTATTAGCTAGCTAGAGTTAAATGTAAAATCTGGCACACAATGTTGTCACTAGCAAGCGCTGTAGAAGTCAAATTCTCTGGTATGCTAACACTAGCTATGTGAATATGCTGCTCTTTTATAATATTTTAAAAAACTAAGGCTGAATGTTAAAAAAGAATATATACATTTTTATTACACAATCATTTTTTTCTGCCTCAAAACAAACACTCTGTCTCACCTGGGGTCTAAAAACCCAGTATTTTACCCAGTTGAGCGCAGTTATGTAGGATGCAGCAGTGCGTGCTTTGGTGAAGTCTGTGAGCGTCTCAGCCCATGCTCTGATAGCACTCATAGCCTGTATAATGATCTGTGTACACCTTTGTAAAAACACCAAAAAACCCTGAATTACTTTGGTTTGACGAAAATCAAAACTTGGACTGAATGGCAAAGAATGGGGTAGTTAGCAGGCATATAGACCATACTATGCATCCCTCCATCAATCCATATTCATCCGCTTATGCGGGGCCAGGTTGCTGGGGCAGCAGGCCAAGCAAAGCACCCCAGTTGCCCCTCTCCCCAGCAATGTTTTCAAGTTCCTCCTGGGGGATCCCAGGGCATTCCCAGGTCAGATGACATATGTAATCCCTCTTGTGTGTTCTGGGGCCTCTTACCTGTGGGAGACACACCCCATGGCGGAAACTCCTTTCGGACGCTTGTATCTGTGATCTCATTCTTGTGGCCACTACCCAGAGCTCATGACCATAGGTGAAGGTAGGCACGTAGATGGTCCAGTAAATCAAGAGCTTTGCCTTCTGACTCAGCTCCTTCTTCACCACAATGGTCCAGCGCAGTGCCCGCATCACAGCAGACACCGCACCAAACCTTCAATCCATGTCATGCTCCATTCTACCCTCACTTGTGAACATGACCACAAGATGCTTGAACTCTCTCTTTTGAGGCAGAAAAATGCAACACACACCGCCGCCATACGCCACGCATCAAAACGCCTGCCTCCATTATATTCTATGAACAAACCCACACTGACACCAGCCAACGCACCATGCCGCTCTGCTTCAGCCCACTGCTCTATTTCCAGCGTGGCCGGCGCTGCGAGAAAAGTCTTTTATGTACGTCTCGGCGGCCGTGGTATCAACTCCGGTTGCTTCAAATTTTTAATAAGACGATTTGGATAAGAAACTCACCCGTGAAATCCAAGTTGTTGTTGCCTCAAAGTTTTTCCTCTTCTTCTTCGATTACTAGCAGTTGACAACCGTTGGCAACTGGTGTAGGTACAGCCACCTAGCGGCCTGGGGTGGGAAATACACTCGACAGTGCTGCTGCGCGCCGCTGCCAGTGTGTGTTAATCACAATAAAACACTGTAATGATGAATTTGAGAATTTACCAGCAGGGAAATCTAGTTGGGGTTGCAACCATACAGCAGTACAAGGAACAAAAAATCTAGTTGTATCCTCATACATATGATGATGATTACAAAAAATAGAAAAATCATTTCTGTTTACAGTAAGGTTACATATTAGGTCTTCTGTACATTTTATTTTAGGGTTAAAGGAACTCTTACCTTTCTTGCATTTCACACAGCACTTAGAAAAAATTTGAACATCCACAACTCCACCTCCCTCCAAAGGCCTACTCCCCCCTCCTCCATTACATCCTCACTATGTCTAAGATAGAAATAGGCGTTGGCAAAGTAACGAGATACACGGAAGAGGAGAGCGAGTGTAACCTTACAGATGCAACCCCAGAGTTTTTTAAAACTCAACCAGTCAGTGATGACTGATGAGTTTTGGAATAAGGTTACAGTGCTAACATTAGATATTAGCGTTAATGTTACTAGTAAGTGGAAACACACAAGGAAGATAACGTTAATCTTTCAGAGGCTACGCTACAGTAGGCTAACATTAGCCATTAGCACTGGATGCTGTGTTGTCATTTAACGTTATGAACTGAACTGAACTGAACTTCTTTATCGTTTTTAGGCGCAGCACAAAAATGAAATGACATTCCGCATACCCCAAGCAAAAAGAAACAAAACATTTAAAAACAATTTGTGCAACATATAAGAAAGAACATATAGTGCAATAGTAAGATGAAAAGGGTCGACATTTCACAGTCTAAAACTCCACATCCTGAGAGCAGAACTGGGAGATCCTCTTCACATCACAGCACCATGAATTGTTTGTGTATACACCACGGGGCTTACCAGATGAT
The DNA here is from genome assembly GCF_011397635.1 of Epinephelus fuscoguttatus. Classification (NCBI taxonomy): domain Eukaryota; kingdom Metazoa; phylum Chordata; class Actinopteri; order Perciformes; family Serranidae; genus Epinephelus; species Epinephelus fuscoguttatus. Next base: position 6,726,581 of record NC_064763.1, read on the forward strand.
GCAGCCTCCCCGTCTGCTCTGTGTAGTCAAAGATACTGGATTGGTACAAGATGGCCCACCTAAAATATACTCACATTGTATGAAATGGTATACATTTCTAGTCTCCTAAGTAGGTGTTGTCCCCTGTACCCCAATCAAAGACGATGGAGAACCGCCAATCAAAGACGAGTATCCCCAACCTCGCTTCTGTCAACATGTGTGTACCCTTACTGGCCGTAAGCTAAATAAATAAACTGTCCGTGAAAAAAATATTTCTTCCAGCGGATGTCTTAGTTACAACATGATTGAGCTAACTGGAGTAGTTTCATGTCGTATCCGACAACGGGAGGCTTTTAACAGATGACGTACTGATGTTAGCGTTGATATTGCTGTTAGCGGTCCCTGTCAGCTGCAGCCACTGATGCTTTCTAGACATCGTGATTTCCCAAAACTGAATAAATACCACACATAGCAACACAAAACTGCTTTGCTAGCTCAGTCATGTTGTAACTAAGATGTCCACTGGAAAAAATATTTTTTTAATCCAGTATCTTTGATGAAACTAAACTGATTTCAGCACCAGAGAGGAGATATCTGTTGCCAGATCTCATGCGAGTGTGTTGTGTGTTGAACAAAGTAAATTTTCTCCTGATTTGTCCGTCTGAAATTTGCCATTTTGGTGTCGGAATGTTCTGAAGATATGTGGCTTGTTATAAATGGGTCCAATATTTGCTTCTGTGACAATGGGGCGAAAGAATCGGCCATAATCTGTAATCACGTTCATGTCTCCCACTGAAGTCAATGGACTCAGGACCTACTGTTAGTCTCCTAAAGGGGCGTGGTGGTCGCGAACCCACGTGACACTGATACAGGAAACTGACTCACAGTGGACCGTCTTGGTTTATCCACTGTCTTTGTTGTAGTGTTAGCCCTGTTAGCTCAACACCGGAGTCTGATATGTTACCATTCATCCATGTCTCAGTGAACACATGGACGCAGCAGTCCCTCACTCCTCGGTTAGTGGATCTCCACAGTCCGATGAAATCAATTTTCGTGCCTAGCGAGCAGACATTCGCCAGAAGGCCGCTGGGAACAGCTGGTTTGATGGGGTTAGCTGTTAGCTAACCCCTCTGCGCTTCCCCCGCTCCTGTGTCCTGTCACAGCGTCTCCCCATAGGCACAGCTCCAGGCAAAACCACGGCCATCTCAGGGCTAGCTCAACGTAGTAGGCCAAGCTTGCTAACGTTACACATCCTGAGCTCTCTCGGTTGTAGAGTTACATCTCTGCAGCGGTTTCTATTGTCTGTTAGAAACTCGCGACTGTATTGCACTGAAGAATTTACTTCTTGTTGCACTGTGTTTATAGTTTATATCCACAAGCGTTCCTGTTACTAGTTTATATCCGCAAGCGTTTATATCCACATTCGGTCTGAATGCAATGATTGGTCGGAGTTTTCTTAGAACCAACTGAGAATGGTATAATTATGAGTTTTTATTTCTGGTGGAATTCACTTACATTTTAGTGTGCCATCTGCTTAAGTAGCATTTTGACCCTAAACAAATAAAAGTGTAAAATTTCCAGAAAGATAAGTGTTACTTTAAGGCAAAAATTTGCTTGCTTGCGTATTAGCTTAGCCAAAAAGTGATGAGATGACAGTGTGAGCTGAAAAAAGTGTACATTGGTCACAAAACATTTTCTGATGCATAATGTAATGCATTGCCCCCAGGTGAAACCCCATGCTTTTAAGGATGGTAGCGTTTTTGTTTTCTGGGTTTGTGTGTTCTTCATCATATTTGCTTTGTTTCTATTCTTGCATTGTGTCTGCAGTTAATGTATTTGTTTGGGCTTTCTGCAACATGTTTTTTTTGAATGCAGTACTTTTCCGTTGTATTTATTTTGGATTTTTTCCATGGGTATTTAAATTGGCATAATTTCTAAAGCTGCAGCACCTTTCTCCTACTGTAAATATTTTGGGCCATTGTTCCGCATTTGCCCTTGTCAGCCACTGTGCATTACAGAAATCAGACGGAGTCAATGAGAAGGAGCTATGTAAGAGAATTAGTCTATACACAGAATGGATGCATGGTGCTGATTAACTACTGGAGGAGGAATGCAATTAGGCACCAGGGACAGTGATTGCTTTAAGGTTTTCCATATAGTATGTAGCTCATTTCAGCAGCTGGTTAGCACCAATGATGATTAATTTGATGTCTTTATTTATTTTTACTCAAACCACTGCTGAAGGCTTATTGACCTTACTGATATTGATCATATTGTATGAGTTATCCTGACTTGACAATGATCTAAAAGGAAGTCAGACCTTTCTGTGGTCTAACTGACCCAGAACATCAATAATATTAATGTATAAATTATTTTTGACAAACAAAAGGAATGCATATATTTGTTCATATCCAGCACATTTCACACATGAAAAACAGGTGTTTTCTTAATTAGTGTAAGATAATGACACAGCTTTAGGGTTATTAATATATCTCGTCATTTCTACATATTTGTTTTTAATAAAGTCAGAAGAATGACATCAAAGGGGCAAAATGGTTGGTTAGCAAACTGTTATTCAGTCCCTCCAGAAAAGCACGATTATGCGATCGCATAATTCAACGCATAATCAGCCAAAGTCTGCATATTTATGCGGGGGCCGTGACGTGAAGGAGGGCTAGGAGGAGATGGAGGAGGGGGAGGAGATGGACCTTGAGGGAGTGGACTGTTGTAGTTTCATTCAGGAGTTGATGCAACTTTACAGTTGTAAGTTTGCACTTTTTTGTTATCAGTGGTTTAAATCATACTAGTTTCAAAAACCTTACAGTACATAAGTATATTAGTAGTATGTACATTTACGTTACAATAAGAGATTGCACTTGGTGCATTGGAAGCACATATTTTAACAGAAGATGTCTGTTTTGTATAGCTACCTCTGTAAAACAGGAAGCACACATTTGATTTTTTTATATTTTATTTATTCATTTTTACAGAAGTTGTAGCATATTCTTTTTGTAAAGCTACAGAACTTGTTTGACTCAGCAATGTTTTTTAAGTTTGAGCCATGTGTTTATTAGGGTCTGAAATAAAACAAGATGAGAACTTAAATATTCCCTGCACTTTCTGTGATGTATGCTTGCTTATCATAGGAAGTAATTAGAAATGACTCTTTACATAAAGGTAGTAGCCTAGTGAGAACAGGGTGTTTGGGGAATCACTTTTTTTTCTCTTTTTCATCAAACCGCAGTTTTTGCAAGTTCCTGCAATTTTTACAAGTTCCTGCAATTTCATCGCATAAAATTGCATAAATATCCCGCATATTCCATCGCGTTTTTTAAGAAAATGTGCCACATAATCAAAGATTTTTGCCCGCAACAATCACAAAAAAACAGCATTTTTCTGTAAGGACTGGTTATTATTTCACAAATACAACAGTGGAGCACAATGGTTAAATGCTGTAATCATCAAAAACTCATTTTCATTCACCTCAACTGAATTGGGGTGAAGGCAGAACTCTCACACATACAGTGGTGGAAAAAAGTTTTCGGACACCCTTAAAATTTTACACAATCTCAAATATTATCATGAAATATTTGTGGAAAAATCTTTTTTGTGTTTCAAAAGGTGTGGCTGCATTAGACAGATACAAACAAATACAAATTATATTGTTTTGTTTATTGTTTACAAGAAAAACTAACAAAACTACATTCTTGACAGTTTCAATATGTCAGTTCTCAACATTGTCGGTATCAAAGTCAACAAATAACAGGGAATGTGTTCAAAACTGAACAAAAAATAAATAAACCATCACATCATCAAATTAATATTTAGTAGTCCTGCCACTGGCACGTAGTAGAGCTCTAATCCTGGCTGGCATGTTCCCCACGAGCCTTTCACACTGTTGAGGGGTAATCTTGTCCCATTCTTCTTGAATTACTGCTTTTAATTCTTCTAAATTCTTTGGTTTATGCTTTGAAACAGACCTTTTGATAATCCACCACAGATTTTCAATGGGGCTCATGTCCGGGGATTGAGCTGGCCACTCTAAGACCTGGATACTGTGCTCCTGCAGCCAAGTTCTACTGGCCTTGGATGTGTGGCAAGGGGCATTATCTTGTTGAAACATCCAGTTTTTACCTCAACGGAACAGTGCACACGCAGAAGGGAGCATGTGGGTTTCGAGAATGGTACAATACTTGGTAGAGTTCAATGTGCCATCACAGACAGTGAGATGACCAACACCAGCAGCACTCATGCATCCCCAAACCATGATACTGCCTCCACCATGCTTGATAGTAGGTACTGTACATGCTGGAGATAATGCTATGCCTGGCCTTCTGCGTACCCTCACATTAGTAGGAGGAAGATAAAGCTGGAAACTGGACTCATCTGACCACAAAATCTTCTTCCAGTTCCTGGCTGTCCAGTTCTTGTGTGCCTGGGCCCAACAACGCCGGGCTAACCTCTGTCTCTCATTGATCAGGGGCTTGATAGCCTTGTAGGACCTTAAGCCATGATCTAAAAGTCGGCCACGTACAGTGTGGGTGAAACACTGGACACCAGTTTGGTTTGACCACTGCTGCTGAAGCTCCTGTGATGTCATTCGGCGGTTTTGCCTGCACATGCGGATCAGGATGCGGTCATTTCTTGCTGAAGAAACCCTTGGACGCCCAGATCTTGGTTTGTCTTCCAAGCTGTTGGTTCGCCTCTGTATTTCTGCAGAGTGTATCCAACTGCTGAAGGACTGCATCTGCACTTCCTGGCTATCTGGCGGCAGCTGTACCCTTCCTTGCTGAGAATCTTTATCTTCAGGCGTGTTTCCTGCGTTAGGTTCCTTGTTTTAGCCATTTTTGTGTCTGAAGAACTTTCAGATGTGCTGGCTTTATGTAGACACGAAGCTTGGCAACAAAAATTGTGTCTTTTAATAAAAAGAACGACCTTCATCACTGGTACAAAAATGACCCAATACTCAAAATTTCTTATGTATTTTTATGGAACCAATCAATTTTAAGTTTTTAATTGCTTTTTTAGGATTTATTTAGTATTTTGGCTGTGACCGTACTAAAATAAATTGCACTTGAAGAGTGATTCTTAATGCAATATTTCACAAATGCATGGGGTGTCTGAAAACTTTTTTCCACCACTGTATGTCAAAATCTGGACAAATTAAACCTGATCTATCCGCATGGCTAGATAGCATCACATATACGTGGATGAAAAAAATAGACTTTTGGCTTTATCTGCTCAGAAAGTTTAGCTTTCTATCAGTTTAATTTCTAACCTTTACTTTCATGACTATTAACATAAGTCTTTTGATTTTATTTCAGTGTGATCAGTATCGTCAAGTGTATTTGCTTCTAAGGTATGTGAAGTTTTAGCAGACTGACGTGATGAGGCAGACTTTGGGGTCTGATGCATGCATAAGCTGATTTTCTTTTTTTTTTTTCACAGATCTGCCTTGTTTATGCTGAAGCTAACACTTCTAGTCTCAGTGCAGAGGTGTCGTATTCCCCATGCTCCATTCCAGTGATGGTAAGACCTCCTCTGTCTACTCCTACTCAACATTGATTAGATGTCACATTGGGTAAGCAAGAGGGTATGCACTTATGAATTCACATGTGAAACACACGTGCACTGCAGGTCTGGTTCAGTATGTGTACTTATGTCAGCTCATCCTATTCAATGTAATGAAGAGTCTAACCTTGTGTAACTGAGGTATAAATTTGATCCCAGTGGGTTTATTGCAGTAAAGTGTTCCTTTCAGGTATTCTGTCAGCCATGATATAGATGACTGGGTGTGCACACCACTCTCTTGATATGGAATCGTCTTACATTTTATGTGAGCAGTGTTAAATTATGGACTGATAAAAGACAGCTATTGCAGTTGTGAACTTCATCTGCATATTTACCATAAGAGCAACAGAATGTTCTTCCAGTTAAATTCCACTTCATGTCAGGAGTTAATTTTTACTTTAAATCAGTGGGTAACTTTGTATTGTCCATCAAATTTGCACTTTTTGTTTGGGGCTGATTTCTCAAGGGTCCACCACATTTTAAAAACTTTCCCCTGTCTTAAAAGTAAAAGCCTGAGAATGATATAATTCATAGAAATAGAGTAATGCTTAAAGCAAAACTCCACCCATTAAATAAAATCCAATTTTCTTTAACAGCTCATTGGATAATGTATAACCTATAGAGCAGCTCTAAATCTCAGCTCCACACATTCAGATGGTTTAAAATAGTTAATCTTGACATAATTATGCCTTGTGTCATAGTTACTTCTCACACTAAGACAAAAATTCTCAACCCTATGTAATTAAAACCCTCAAACAGCTTTCTTTGCATTTGTATATTCCTGTATGTGCTTTGCTTTGTAATTGTGTCACCGCAGCATATTTGGCCCAGAGCGTAGTTCCCTTTGATATTATAAAAATACATGCACACACAAAAGACAGCTGTTGGAATTTCTTTTCGGATTACATTGGGAAGTGTCACCGTTTCTAAGACTTTGAATTTTGTTGCTCAAAGCACATTTATTGGCCTTGGATGAAAGCGGTGAGGACTGTGAAGGTTGATGGCTGTCAGCTCATTAATCATATTTTCAGGGGGAGAGTCCTCTTGGAAGATGCTTCACTGTTCTGGCATATCTCACCACAAAGCAAATACACTGCCTGAGATTGTGTGCAGGGCAAACCAATCTCAATAAATTGAGTCCGATTTTCTCTTTTCTCAACGCTTCAGAAGGCAAGAAGACTAATTTGGCCATGACAGTGCAACTAAAGGTTTCCAGAGTCATATTTTTACTCTCGCATGTTACATAGATTCTGAGTATTCTACAGTCCATTAGTGTTAGACACTGCGACCGTGATTACTAGTGGTTATTGTTATTACATTACAGTGGGATCCGGCTTGTTTAATACTGACGCAATAGAGTGTTGCCCCCTTGGATTTCGGAATATCACAGAAAATAAATTCTGTGAGAATAAAAGTTTGATTCTTATATGTTTTGATCAGCAATATAATCTTCAACACTGAATGAACACCACTGTTCTGATTTTGAAGTGTAAATGCAATTGCCAGCAGTAAAAAGCTAACGTAAAAGATTACACCACAGTCGAATGACTCCAGGGTTGCCACCACAACAAGGCTGTTAAGCCGTGTTTGTTGCAGTTCTGCGTGACAATGATCGATTTCAATTACACAGGATGTGGTGTTAGGAATCCAAATTGCCTGTGGACTCTGCATGGCAGCGGTGTCCTCCTCCCTGAGCCACGCTTGTGCCTGGTTGCATACCTAGACATATAAGACTTCAGTGCTGTGTTACTCTGGTGTTGTTGAGGAAGGCTGGACAGACACATCACAGGGGTTCCTACTTTCACCAACATTTCACAGATTAAAGCCCACAACGTCCCCAGTCGGCTCAGCAGTGGATTCTGGCATCCTGGAACCACCCCTCTGTGCATCAGTCCAGCCGGCCTATTTAGAAGACCAGCAAGGATCTTTCCTTTTCAGCCACAACCACTGGCTACTCCACTCCACCACCCTTGATGTCTCTTTGATGGCCTGGCGTAGTGCTGTGATGCCCAGGTCCCTCATCAGCCTAATTGTTGATGTTGCCACAGAGCCCTGGCATCAGTCTTCTACTGGGCAGATTTTGACACTCCAGCCTAGCTGTTCAGCCTCTGCTGCAAGGTCGGAGTATCAGAGTTTTTTCCTTTTCCTACACAGCATCCTCCCAAGGAACTGTGAGCTGCACCAAGTATACCCTGCGCTGTGAGATGGACCACAGGACCAGATCAGGCCTCAGGTTTGTTATTGCTATTTCTGGTGGGACTGTGAGCCCTTGGCCCACATCCACCAGCATCTGCCAGTCCCTGGCCGCCTCCAGTTCTCCCAACCTGGTCCTTGGTTGGAACTTGCAATGTCCTTGTTCCCCTTCTTGCACGAACTCCATTGGCACGCTGGAACTAGTTGTTCTGGGTGGCAAGGCATTGATGGTGGTCCTCTTGCTTTCCAGGGTTGCTGCCCGGCATTTAAGCATTTGGTTATGTCACCAGATGTATCTTCCTTGAGAGAGGCTTACTGTGCAACCAGTGAGGATGTGTCAGAGTGTAGCTGGTGTTGAACACAGGGGACATGATGGATCTTCACCCAGCCACTGGTTGAGATTTTGAGGGGACAGAAGGACATCATAGGGGACACAAATGAGGAAACTTATCCTGCTCCTGCTCCCCTACATGTCCCACATGTCACCTTCCAGCTGATCTTTTGTTTTTCCACACTCTCCCATCATATCCACTGGCCGTGTTTGGCCTGCAACAGCCTTGGCACACCTGCTGGACTCCTCCTGTTGATGGATTTCAGCCACGACCATCTTCCTCCGTTCTTTTGAGGTTCCCTTATTCCAGCAAGGTGGTCTTTCGACAAATCCGAAACCACTTCTTGGATTTGGCCCACAATGTCACCATGGTGGAGGGTGGATTTTGCCTGTTGGACTGCATTCTTTGCCATCCACTGCCTTCCCGTTGACAGGGTTGGGGCAGCAGCTCGGATCACTGTGTCATTAGATTCTGATAGGGTCATCTCAAGCCTCGCTTTGGTGCATTTGAATTCCTCTGTGAGGCTACAGAGAGGTAGTAGGAGTAGTCCTTGGCCATATAGGGCTATACTGCTCACACATTGAGGCACACCTAACCACTTTCTAACGTAAGAGCTAACCATCCTTCTCAGCTTCTCAACTGTTGTGAGGGTGATGACAGGGTAGCATGGATTTGTTGATGGTCTTCAGTGGTCTTCAATGTTTTTCAGGCCAAGGACCCCTTAAGTCAAAAAAAAGACAGTGGAGGGACCCCTATATTGTGTGAAACTAAGTTGTGCTTGAGGTCATTTTCTGATAATTTTTTGGGTTCTCTCTTGTTTGTGCTTGGCTGTAGCTGCTAATTCAGCAGCACTTTTAGGACTGCTAGGTGAATTCACCCACTGCACTTCTGTTGGTGGTTCATGAGGTGGAGAGTGTGTCAGAGTCTCTTGCTTGAAAAGTTATAAAACGTTCTATTGAATGTCAGTAGACTTGGAATAATAATACAGCTGATGGACCAATATGTTTCATTTGCATGTAAATGTTAGCTGAGCAGTTCACCTTGTCGTTAACCATAAGTGCCACACAGTGATTTAGTGTTAGCTACCTCACATGATCAGTGTTGCCAACTCCTCAGTAAGGAAAGTAGCTATTGGCTGTCCTAAAAGTCGCTAGAAGTATATGTACTGGTGCATGTAAGTTGAAACATAGCATGTATTTTTATTTGTTTTTTACCTGCACCATTTGTTGTTGTTGTCCTCCTTTATTTGCAATATTGCCACGGCTAAAGCCAGATTCGACCAAAATTACAGTAATGCACAGTGAAACTACTTTAGATTTTATATGTTCAGGAACATTTGAGCAGCTTGTCAGCAAACCTCTACACTTCAATGACCAATTTCTTGTGATAACAAAAGCTTTCATTGCCGTTTTATATCAATGAAACTAAATGTGACAGTGGAAGTTATTGGGGGAAAATGATGAATTTTCCATAAAAAATGTTAATATTAAATAGAAGAAGCACTAAAATCCCATATGAAGAGGTGTTCCCAGTGTAGTGATATCTTTTGGTATTAAAGGTGAGCCACTGGGACACATTACATAAGTACTGAAAAAACTGTCATTATTTTATATTGAAATATTTATGTAAAATAAGTGAACTACACCTTATTACTGAAAATAAGTGTGCTACATGAGACTACTTTACTTAACACATATTGGCAAGTCAGAATGAAGGTATTAAAATTGTATTTAAACTGTGATACATTGATGATCCAACAACAACAGCCCCTTCAACTCAGCACTGGATAACCTGTATTATCAAAAACACCTCCATTTTCTCTCTTTAAAGGGGAACTAATGTTTTTTTCAACCTGGGCCCTATTTTCTGATTTACTTTTGTCTAAATGAGTGATAGGATGTTCAGTATTTGACATTTCTCCAGTACGAAGCTTGGGCTAACCTGAGCTCATTGAAATTGAAGAGCAGACGAGGAGAGAGAGGCAACAGGCAGAGGAACATGTCCGAATCCAGCTAAAGGTAAACACAGACGTTCATTTTTCCTTTCTGTTATGTTGTTGGATAATTATACTAACAATCCGAGCCTACCTGTGTGGAAAAAAATGCACTTTTAGTGGACGTATTTTGATATTGTTTGACGCTGTCCCAGTCCCTATTATTTATATAGTGCGTGCTCACGGGCTGTAGGCAGGTCAGCCCTAGCTTCGTACTGGAGAAATGTCAAATATTGAACATCCTATCGCTCATTTAGGCAAAAGTAGATCGGAAAATAAGGCCCAGGTTGAAAAAAAAAAAACATTAGTTCCCCTTTAACATTTTTTCAGCATCACTGTACAAATATGGACCAGTTTGACTGTAATGAGGTTGGGGGTTAAGTGGTTTCTTTTTATTTAAGTCTTGTTTTAGTATTTTTGGGAGAGATGTATTTTAAAGATGCAGCTGTACATGTATGCAAGAAAATCCTGAAGGTAAACAAAAAACATATTTAACATAGTATTCACAACAATTTAAAAATTAATGTAGGTGTTAGAAATTAACAAAGTTATTCAAGTGCAAAGTTTATCTTTTATTTATTTATTATGTCTCTGAGTCGGTGATGGCCATAGCCATGTTTCGGGTTGTCCATCTGCCCATACAGTACAGGCCAAAAGTTTGGACACACCTTCTCATTCAATGCGTTTTCTTTATTTTCATGACTATTTACATTGTAGATTCTCACTGAAGGCATCAAAACTATGAATGAACACATGTGGAGTTATGTACTTAACAAAAAAAGGTGAAATAACTGAAAACATGTTTTATATTCTAGTTTCTTCAAAATAGCCACCCTTTGCTCTGATTACTGCTTTGCACACTCTTGGCATTCTCTCCATGAGCTTCAAGAGGTAGTCACCTGAAATGGTTTTCCAACAGTCTTGAAGGAGTTCCCAGAGGTGTTTAGCACTTGTTGGCCCCTTTGCCTTCACTCTGCGGTCCAGCTCACCCCAAACCATCTGGATTGGGTCCAGGTCCGGTGACTGTGGAGGCCAGGTCATCTGCCGCAGCACTCCATCACTCTCCTTCTTGGTCAAATAGCCCTTACACAGCCTGGAGGTGTGTTTGGGGTCATTGTCCTGTTGAAAAATAAATGATCGTCCAACTAAACGCAGCGGATGGGATGGCATGTCGCTGCAGGATGCTGTGGTAGCCATGCTGGTTCAGTGTGCCTTCAATTTTGAATAAATCCCCAACAGTGTCACCAGCAAAACACCCCCACACCATCACACCTCCTCCTCCATGCTTCACAGTGGGAACCAGGCATGTGGAATCCATCCGTTCACCTTTTCTGCGTCTCACAAAGACACGGCGGTTGGAACCAAAGATCTCAAATTTGGACTCATCAGACCAAAGCACAGATTTCCACTGGTCTAATGTCCATTCCTTGTGTTTCTTGGCCCAAACAAATCTCTTCTGCTTGTTGCCTCTCCTTAGCAGTGGTTTCCTAGCAGCTATTTGACCATGAAGGCCTGATTGGCGCAGTCTCCTCTTAACAGTTGTTCTAGAGATGGGTCTGCTGCTAGAACTCTGTGTGGCATTCATCTGGTCTCTGATCTGAGCTGCTGTTAACTTGCCATTTCTGAGGCTGGTGACTCGGATGAACTTATCCTCAGAAGCAGAGGTGACTCTTGGTCTTCCTTTCCTGGGTCGGTCCTCATGTGTGCCAGTTTCGTGGTAGCGCTTGATGGTTTTTGCGACTCCACTTGGGGACACATTTAAAGTTTTTGCAATTTTCCGGACTGATTGACCTTCATTTCTTAAAGTAATGATGGCCATTCGTTTTTCTTTAGTTAGCTGATTGGTTCTTGCCATAATATGAATTTTAACAGTTGTCCAATAGGGCTGTCGGCTGTGTATTAACCTGACTTCTGCACAACACAGCTGATGGTCCCAACCCCATTGATAAAGCAAGAAATTCCACTAATTAACCCTGATAAGGCACACCTGTGAAGTGGAAACCATTTCAGGTGACTACCTCTTGAAGCTCATGGAGAGAATGCCAAGAGTGTGCAAAGCAGTAATCAGAGCAAAGGGTGGCTATTTTGAAGAAACTAGAATATAAAACATGTTTTCAGTTATTTCACCTTTTTTTGTTAAGTACATAACTCCACATGTGTTCATTCATAGTTTTGATGCCTTCAGTGAGAATCTACAATGTAAATAGTCATGAAAATAAAGAAAATGCATTGAATGAGAAGGTGTGTCCAAACTTTTGGCCTGTACTGTATGTACAGCCATCTTTCTGTCCATCCGTTCATCCCATTTGTTTTTAATGTTATATGTTAAGAACACCTTGAGAGAATTTCTTCAGATTTGGCACAATTATCCCCTTGGACAAAAAGATGAACTGTTAAGATTTTGGTGGTCAGAGGTTAAGGTCACTGTGACCTTGCATCTGTCTCATTCTCATGAACATGATACCTCAAGAACACCTAGAGGGAATTTCCTTAAATTTGGCAGAAAAGTTCAGTTGGATTCAACAATGAATTGATTAGATTTTGGTGGTCAAAGGTCAAGGTCACTGTGACCTTGCATTTGTCTTGTATTCTCAAGAATACCTTGAGGTTATGTTGTCATATTTGACACAAACATCCACTTGGGCTTAAGAATAAAGTTAGTTAAAATTTGGTGGTCAAAGGCCAAGGTCACTCTGACCTCACAAAACATGTTTTTGGACAACTCAAGAATTCCTTTACTAATAATGACAAAACTTCACACAAAATGCTAATAGGATAAAAACGATGAAGTGACAACATTTTATATCTAAAGGGTCAAAGGTCAGCTTCACTGTGACATCATAATGTTCTGCAAAAACACCTTTCTGGCCATGAACCAACATCCTATCTCTGAAACAGAGGGCGAGATATTTGGTCAGATACTGAATTGGTGACACTAATCTTAGGTGTCCACCTTGAAACTGTGCTGATTGTGTAGATGTTCTGTCTTGCAGGGTTGAAGATGTGTGTGAGGCATTCATGTTTTCACAGACATGAATGTAAACTGTAAGCAAAATCTGACTGATATGCGGAGGCATACATTCACAGGGTGGTAATTCTAATTTTACTTATTTGTAGTTTCATGTCATGTTGTCTCATATATGTTAACATGTTGGTTTCCAATAAGGATTACAGGGCAATAAAGACAAAATATAATAATCAAGGCCTGTAATGCAAACAAAGTGTAGCCATATTTCAATATAGTCCTTGCTCACTGCAGCTTTTTCAATTCCCTGACACCAAAATCAGCAATGTTGTAATGATGGCGCACGCTTTAATCTGTTTGTACATATAAAAGAACAATAATAATGACGTATGTATCAACATGAGTTATTTACCGCCTGCAGCAGCTATGTCATTTCCTTTAATTAATCAAGTTGCTAAAAGCTCTCAGGCAGCAGATACACTCTTACGATCATGTTATCTCATTATGAGTTGTAATTGCACTTAAAAACTTGTTTCAGACTGCTACGACTCTCACTTACTAGTAATTTAAATTTCTGTGGAAGGTGTCATTTAGCCTAATCACTGACATTAATTATGCCTTCTTAATTAGACACCCATGGTTTCTCTTGAAAACTAGTAATATCAAACTTTCACAGAAGTTGAGACTCAAATGATTTCACAAAACAAGAACCTCATCTAAAGAAAGAAAGACTAAAGGAGACAATTAATTTATATTTCTTCAGACACTAAAGCCTTATCACAGACTGAATAGTCCTTTAATTAAAAAACAGAAATGTGTGAAATAATGCTTTTTAATAAAGTGAATAAAGCATCACACTGAGATGTGCAGTCAAAATAGCAAATTAGTGGAGAGGCTACACCGAAATGTCTTTTTTTTGTAATTGTCAATGTCATGTGGTTTATCTGGTCTTTTACTTCATTATATTTTTTAGCTGAGGATTGTAGGCTCAACTAATGGTAGATGCCTTATCATCATTGGTGCTTGACTACACAGTAAGCAGTGCTTTCTCAGTAAGTGACATGTGGAATTCTAACAGCATCTAATTGTGAATCTGTAAAATGTTGTTTCATCTGAATTTGTGTGGAGGAAGCTGCAGTCTGGTTCCTTTCAGCACAGATGTTATTGTCTTTGGTTTTGATAAGCGCAGAGCTATTCCTCCTCAGTTCTTCTCCTCTCCTCTCAGCTACAGTACACTCATTCCTGTGAGACAATCAGGCCAATCAAAAGATGTTTACCAGCCATTAACAGTTTCTGTTCGCCTCAATGACAGAGGAAACGAGGAGAGTGGAAAGAGAAATCAACAACTTTTTGAGACGTCCTTAATTGTTTTTACTTCATTTTGACATTAATTAGGTTGAGATATAATGGTGAGAGCATGAGAGAAGAGGAGGCTCCAAGTGGGACTGAGAACGTAGACAATGAGACTTTTCTCCAGTGCTTATATGTCTATCATGGGCCTCTAAGTGGATGCTTTGCAACACTGTATACTGTCTGATAATTAGCATTTACATTATATCTGTTGGCAGGATGAGCCTCGTTGTTCTATCACTGTAGGCATCTATTGAATGCTGGCCTGTCCATATCCAAGTAGCCATTTGAGCTCACCTCCTAAACGGTTTACGTTAAGGCCACTAAAACATGGGAAAGATATGAGGTTTGGTCAAGGAAAGAAAACATCAACAAGTCCTATTTCCTGCTTCCTGTCAGCTGGCCTTTTTCATAGTTAACCAAGACCATGATCTTCCCCTTACCTTCTTAACCAAGGCTTTGGTGAGTGCAGTTAATTAAACCAAGTGGAGACTTGTTAAATAAGAGTGTCCTTGCAATTTTTATTATTCAAAAAACAGACAAAAATAATCTGGGTGGCTTTACATTTCTTACTCCACGTATTCCTTCTACAGTTTGTATATTAATGTAATTTTTAGGAAAGTGTTGCCATATCTCATCAACACCAAGGATAGACTGTCCATCAATCCATTTTCATCCACTTATCTGGGGCCAGGTCGTGGGGCAGCAGACCAAGCAAAGCACCATTGCTGTCCCTTCCCCAGCAACACTTTCCAGCTCCTCCTGGGGGACTCAATGGAATTCCAAGGCCAGATGAAATTTATAATCCCCCCAGCGTGTTCTGGGCCTACCAGAGGGACATGCCCAGAACACCTGCAATGAAATCTGTTATAGATATTCATGGTCTCCACTGCGTGATTCCTAGTAATTTTGGTGACCTGAACTCCAGTGGACCAGCCAACAGACACTGCCATGAACTAAATGGTGTTAGTAATTTCTTTTTAATATCACTAATAGATAAGTCCTGGTGATATTTCTTATGGCAAAATATTTTTTCTCTGCAGTGGCAATCTGTTCTCATCATCAGGGCATCAAATATGGCAGCCTGGTCAGTGGCTCTTGGCTTCTGATACCAAGGCACCCTCTTTCATCTGTATGAGACGCACTGGGCTCCAATGTAAACCCATCCACGGCATTAACGTAAAGAGCCTTAAAGTGCAAGTAAGGCAGGAGGGAGGCAAGGTAGATGGGTCAAGCACATACTGGACTTTCACTCAGGAGACCAGTGTTTGTGTCCCTTGTAAAACCAAAAGTTAGCTTTTAGCTTTCGTTTTTTAACCACGTAATGTAGTTAGTGTCATGTGACATATGTGGTGTATATCACATGACATACTTGTTATCTTACTGTTACGTAACAGACATATTTCTATTAAACCAAACCTTGATATTTTTTCTCAACCTAACTACTGTAAATAGATATGTTGCCTAATTCTAAAGTACTTTTGGTGGCGAAACCTACATTTCTTGCTAAATTTGTTCGGAAAGACACTATGGAATCTAACATGTCATGATATGCTGTCTCTGAGTGCTGAAAACTGACACTAGCGGTTCTTAAGAGTAGAATTCCCCCCTTAAAAAAGTCTTAAAAGGCATCAAATTCATTCATCTCATAAGAAGGTCTTATTTGGTATTAAAATATCTTAAATCAACCTTTCTTAAAATTGCTAAAACTTAGGAAGTAGGAATTCATTAACTGTTTTTTTCTGAGGTTGCATTGTAAAATCTCAAAATAATTGGTAACATATTTTTTAAAAATATATAATTTACCAAATGCCTCTTGCATTAGCATTATGGAGTTCAGGATAGTGGAACCAACAACACTCATATTTTTGAGCACTACCCTGAAGAAGACCATGCCGGTTGAAACGCGTTGGTATCCCTTACAATAAAGGATTTTTATTCCTATCACCATCAGAGTGCCTCAGTCTGCCTCTTTGTGGCCAACTTGACATCTTTTTTGAAGGCCTTTCTCTCTGTTTTTTCAACACTCATATTTTGTTTCCAGCAAGGATGCTCAAAGCAGAGGTCCTGTCACACTGGTACCAACAAAAGAGAGGACTCAGTAGCAGGACTCAAAAACACAAGGACTTTAATGAAGGTCGGTGAACGGAAAAACAGCCCAGAAATAACAACAAAGTTCCCCGAATCTTGAGGCTTACGTAGAATGCAAAAATGCAAGATATCTTATCAAAAACTAGAGAACACTAGGAACGAATGGCTAGAACGTGTGCTCCAAACTACAGAGATGAACTAGCACAGACAAAGGGCAGCAGGTGGACTACATACACAAGGTTGGAGGGGTAATGAGGGACAGGTGAAACCAATCAGGGCAGGGCAGGTAATCAAACAGGAGGGAAACTCACAGGGTCAGGAAGTGAAGTGCCTGAAAAAAGAGACAAGGGTAAATGTCAAAATAAAACAGGAAATACTAACGAAACTGAAAAAAAGGAAACTTGACCTTGATGGGACTTCAGGGTGTAATAGGTCCACTGTCTGCTAGCTATCTGTCCACTGGACGACATAGGGGATTGCAAATTCAATGAGAATTTACTTTTTACTTGTATTCTTAAAAAAAATATTTTTGATGCCATGATGGCAATCAAGACAGTGGATACCCACAGGCGTAGTGAGAAACACAAAATCACCAAGATATCAGGACCACTGACCAAGCTGCTGTATTTGGCTAATCGGAAGTTAGAATTTGTTGGCAATGGATTTAAAAAGCAGAGAAAGTTTCAAATGTGCACAATACTGATGGCATTATGATCATGATGATCAGCAACACTGTCAAGCAACAACACAGAAATATAAATCATAGAAGAGGCTGAGACTCATATTTCTCCATGTGTTAGCAGAATGCCTCAACAACTGACCTGCAGCCTCAGGTCTCGGTCCAGATCATCACCAGCTGTGAAGAGACTATTCCATTAGGTCAATCTGTCTGCAACTGGTGATCGATAAAGTTCAACGAAGTGATAAGACAAGACAAGATTAGACATGGTAGAGTTAGCCTCTCGAGAAAATCATGCTAGCAGCACAGCTCTAGGGATTGCAATATCAGCCTGTCAGTAGGTTGTTTCACTGCTCGGTCCATCTTTTGGATCAGCTGAAATGGAATTCTACAAACACATTCAAGGTTCCCAGAGGATGAATCCTAATGACTTGCTTTCCCATATTGCTACTATGAGGTTCACATTTATAGCTTTGAGTTAAATTTCTCAACAAATGTTTCAATCAATTGACATAAAATGTGGGTCACCCATTATGTTCTACTCTGGAAGAATCGTCACACTGGTCATCTCCCGACTTGTGCCCTTAATTTTTCAAATGCTGCCTTATGATAAAACACTTGCAAAACTATATTCCTATCAGCCTGTATTTTTTGCTCAGGACTAATTGACAATATCAGTATGCTAACATACTTCCCTATAATCATAACTACTAAAGTGTCAGCATGCTAGCATCATTGTGAGCCTGTTAGCTTGCTGATTTATGTAGGTGCAACAGCTAAAATGGCAATTATTTAATATGATTTAATTTACATTAAATCAGCTCTGTGCACCACCCTTCAAAAAGGGAAAATGATAGCCAGTTAAGTAATGTATTCTCATAGTCTCTTAAATATAGCCTGCTAGACTATCTGAATGAAAAACAATGGACAAATTTATCTGTGTAGTTCCAGTGGTCCCTACAATTATCTATACATCCTCACAGAGACATGCATGATAACTGGTGACTCTAAATTGCCTTGTGGGGTGGCACAGTGGTGCAGTGGTTAGCACTCACATAGCTGTTAGTTAGTGATAGTGTGGGTTTTCTCCAGCTTCCTCCCACAATCCAAAGACATGCTGGTTACGTTAATTGGTGGTTTTAAATTGCCCATAGGTGTGAATGTGAGTGAGAATGGTTGTCTGTCTCTATGGGGCAGCCCTATGATAGTCTAGTGGCCTGTTCAGGGTGAACCCGCAACACATTCTCACTCCAACCTCACCACACATCAATGTTTGGTTGTGGACTTTGCACTTCTACGTGACGTGCAAGGTACCCTGGGTGCACTAGTTGTTGACGTTCTGGGACGTCAACTTCAGCCTGTTACATGCATTGTCTGTTTTCAATATTTTCTTTGGTTTTCACAAGAAATGTACAGTTCGCATATAGTCTTTCAAAATGAACACACCTTGTTGGTACAACACCACAAATTGATCTTTTCTTCCTTAAACAACAAACGCACATGGTTACATTGAGCCAACACACACAGACATGGTTTGGTTTAGGCGACAAAAGCATGTCGTTGGGTGTGGAAAAAAGAATAAGGTTTGCTTTTACAATCATACGGAAAGTGAACAGTGACCCCATCACTCCTCTTGGCCGCCTTACTAGGACTTTTGCCCTATTAACTTTTGTGGTTCTCCCACAGCATTTCCCCGACACACCTGGGTCCCGTTACACAATAACAGCAACCAGCTGGGTGTCATGTCGACGTGAAAGGACGGGTTATTTTGCTGGTGTCTGATGCTGCCCAATTGCCGGTATTCGACAACTTCGGAATGAGACCAAGTTGGTAATTCACGTATCGCCCTACCTGTCAAATGGGATGAGCTCCAGCACCCTTGTGACCCTTAAGAGGACAACTGGTCACAGAAAATAAATGAATGAAATTGCCTTGTTTAACTCTGGTTGATATAGGTAAATTTTCAGTCTTTACAATGTACACCTGGGAGTGAACTCAGAAGGCCATTATCAGGTGACTTGGAGCACCTTTCTGGTGCTGCACCGGTTTAGATGATCCCGCTTGAAAATTAACAAATTCAAAGCTCTACTAATTCATGTTTTGGATTGTCATCAATGCTTTTAAATGCAACCCAGTCTGTGAATTAGCTTGCAGAGACTTAAACTTTTACAGCGTTTTAACATACTGTAGAGTGTAATTTTGTTGAGCTGTTACAAAACAATGACGGTTCTGACCTGATGGAACAGGGACAACTGGGGAGTGTGAAATCTTGGGAGCTCTCATATTTTTTTATTTTATCTATTTATCTATTTTATCTATTTTTTTTTATTATCCAGCGTATGTTACCCTAAACAAAACCAAACAAAGCCTCTTTAAGCGCCCCAGTAGATCACCAAGCTTGTACATCTACCTATTTTGTGAGGAAAGAGACTGGATTTCATTTTCTGGGTTGATCAGGTAATTAGTTCGCAAGATGCAAAAACTCTAGATACTTGGTGTGAACGCACTCTCTCTAGCTGCAGACTGTTATGCTGGTTTCATTGTTTCACACTCAACTGTCCTCCTTCAATGCTCAGATTTATTGATCTTAACTGACAAAAAGTGTAATAGAACAATAGGCTACAGCCTCAAATGCAGTCAATCACATAGTTTTGAATGGCCTGAAATTGTGCATTTCTATGTTATTTTTGATTTTAGGGACACTGGCCTTTAACATAAGGAAGTCTTTTATCTTTCTAACGCTGTATTCAGTCTCTGGTGTATGGAGCAAGTCTCAGCTGCAGAGAGCAGATGTTTGCATGAATTAAATATTTGTTGAGGCTGAAGTAGAGCGGTGTGACGGCAAAGACATGTTTTCTGTCACTGCTTAAGAAATACAATAAAAAGCACAAAACCTGAAATACTGTACATATCCTGGACATGCTTTATATTATTTATCACACAGTAAAGCATTGCTCCAGGTCATAAGCACCACTGCCAGTGACAACTTACAGTGGAAACCTCCAGATTCTTGTTACATGTATCATCTGTATAGCAAATGAATGAGAATATGAAATTGCTTTTGCATGCAGCTTCAGTGGAGGACGAGAAAACAAATTCAGAGTGTTATGGCAGACCCCCTGCTGCGGTTGTACATAATTGATGCACCGGAACCCTTAAAACACTCTGTGTTCAGGCTCAAAGATACACTGGTGTCATTTAGAGAACTGCAGTTAGCCGTTGTTGGTAATGTAGCAGACAGACCACAATGAGCTCAGTCCAAGGTCGGGACTTCTGAGGGATCAAAAAAATCAATAGGTTTGTCTTGTTTCTGGATAGGTGCCACTGTGGGGAATGCTGCTGTTTGTGCACCTTGGAAAGGTCTGTTGGTAGTGCAGTATAATAAAAGATATAATGTCTTCATATATGTATTAGACATGAATAAAACCTGAAAAATAAAACACCAAAAATATGCAAAACACACAGTCTTAAGATACAACATTTTATTATTGTCAGTCTTAAATATGAGCACACACTTTTCATCAAGAAAATACATATGAACCAACGATCCTTTACAATGCAGGGAGTCAAATAGATGATGCCCCCCTCCACTTGGGGAACAATCCAATCTGAAGAGAGCCCCGTGAACTTGTAGCCAGGCAAAGGGCAGAATTTTATATATGTGAATCATCCAAAATAAATCCCAACAGATCATGAGACTACTTCATGCGTCTGCTATGATAATCCCCTGGCAGCTGAAGCAAAGGTTTCATTTCTCATGTCTAACCAAAGTTCACATCCAAAAATGTTCTCTCTCAGACTCCAATGCAAATCACACAAATGTCACAAAACACCTAAAATGAACAGTACTATCTGGTAGGTGCAATACAAGCTCAGTCATATTTCTTAAATGGTATCAAATTTTTCTTTAAAGACTGTTCTCACTTGCACATATGAAGACAAAGGAAAGAAAATATATCCATAGTGTTTTTTTGTTTTTGTTTTGTTTTTGTTGTTTTTTTTCCCCTCAAACTCAGCCCATCTTCCAACTGGGCCCATGTTTACTTGGGCTGAGAGGGAGAATGAGTCCGCAATCCTTATGCAGTCTTCAAACAGACAATGGAATTGGTCATATCACCATAAATATGCAGCGCTACTGCCAAAATATAAGCCTTCATGGGCTGTGATTCAGAATTGGCTGACTGGAGTCAGACAGAGACAGGAAAAGTTATGTGTATTCAGGCCTTCTCAGTGCAGTTTCCCAGCTGAACTTTGGGGGTGGATCAGAAATATTTTACTAGTGTACTTCCAAGATCCTCTCCCCGGGCTGCTAGATTTTATCATTATAAGTTTGGCTTGAATGGGACTTGCAGTGTGTCTTGCATATCCTTTTAAAAGTCATGCTTGGTGGGAGTTTGAAGCATTTGCATTTGCTCTAATAAGAAAGCACAGACAGGCTTCTTTTTTTCTAATGCCATGCAGGAAGAAACTGCAGTACGACTGCCTGCTATTTTTTCAGAGAGATGCAAAATTATTTTCAATTATACAGTTGTTCATTTCCCTTTGAAATAGGAATGTCAACACCTGCTGTGTTCACTTTGCCTCACCATAATGCATGTTATATGTAGCTGTTGGAAGTATACAGCATGGGGAAAAGCAATCAGTGTTTAATTTTTGAACTTTTTTAACTCCTGAAGTGACTGGTGGCTTTAACAGGATGTTACTGTATTAAGCAAAGAGCTGCAATCATGTGTGGGACTTATACAATAGAGGATGAGTCCAGTTAACAACAGGACAATATGAAGGCCAACTGAAATTTTAATAGTTTTCTCGACTAAATGAGCCATAACATGGTAAATAGCTGGGTTGTGCAACACAAAGCATCACACAGCATCTCACTAAATGTAATGTGACTGTGTTTATTTAGCTGCTCTGCACGCCAGCTTGTCTAACCTTGAGGCTACCAGTGCCCATAATGCACCGAAAACACTGGTGCTAAGTAACACCAAAGGCCTCGGGTCAGAAAACAATCCAAATTAAGCCTTTAAAGAAGCAGCCTGCATAGGTTTTCTCCACATGGTTTCTTCTTGTTACACGTTTGGAACAGCGGGGATTTGAGAACAAGGAAATGAAGATGATACTTTTTCTGTTAGCTGCACTTGGCTAAGACCAAGGCCAAAACTTTAGGAAAATGCTCTAGCAGGATTTCCAGCAGTGATCTGATAGGTGCTGACTGTTTTCCATCTCCAGTGAAAAGACAGAATATTTCATCCTCAGATCACAGATCAGACTGCTCTTTGCCTCGATGCCGCTTCCTCTGCTCAGTGCTTCGCAGTTTACAACATTTTGTCTGTGACCACAGATCTCATCAGAGTTAAAAAACATTATGCTTGTTTGTTATTGAGAAATAGCGGGGTTCCTCTTAATGATCGTCTAAAGTCAGGATATTAATGTGCACAGTTTTAGTTTGTAGTCTGTGATGCTCAGTGCAGCCTCAACTCTGAATCGCTGCCATATTGGCCATATGGCATTGCTATTATTAGGTGGATTATAAGGGAAGTCAGCTATACAATCACCCTCTTACCTTGGGTTACGTGTGATAAAAGCATTCATTTCCATTTAATCTAGACATACATGTTATATTTTGACAGCAGCCCTGCTGGTTCGTACGGATCCGTCTACAATCTAAAGGTAAGTGCTTACATGGGTTTGTCCTCAGTAATAGTGTGCTTGACTTGAGAAATTATACTGTACTTGATATGATATTTTAAAAAAAAACAACAACATCACAATCATTAAGGACAAAGCAATAAACTGCAAACATTTAGCTGTCTGCAATGTCCTTTCAGAAACCTGTGGAGTGCTGTGTTACTCCAGGAGAAACAATACTGACAATACAACAGTGTGGAATAAAGACGGTGTGAACAAGCCTCACTGCCATTACAGCCTACACAAATGCACACCCATGACCAGATCTAAATATACTTTAAGGTGGTAATTGCTGTGCAGTTGAATAATTGGGCAAATTGCTGAACAACTGCTCAGAGGTAGTAAAGAAATAAGATAAATGACCGGTTTTTACAGTGTGTGCTTGGCTGTTCTACAAAAAAAACTTGTGGGTGGAAATATACAAGGACGTCTCATCTCAGTAGAGTGTGGCATGTGTACATGTATGTGCATTGTATCCTCATGCAATGTTCTCATGCACTGTTGGTATGTTTTCCTACTAATAGTAATGCACTGAAATTTGTACATATCTCATGTAATGATGAGCCTGTAATTTGTGGATAACATGTATATTGGAAGGTTGCATGTGACTAATGTCCTGATGGAGTACAGAAGGAAGCAGTCCCGAGTGGTCCATTTAGTAGGCAGGCTGGGGTGGTGGGATGGGTCACTAAACACGTAACTTTCCCCCTTAACATTCACCAGGAGAGTGGTGTTTGGAGCCGTGTGAAATTTTAGTCATTTTAAGGTATGTCCTCACCATCTTTCTTTCCCTAAAACTAACCTCTGTAACTTAACATGCCTAAACCTAACCTCCGTAACTTTACATTAATTACGTAACTTTACATTAAAGACGTAACGTCCATTATTGGGCGCAAATTCATATGATATCATACATAGGGTGACCATATTTTGATTTCCAAAAAAGAGGACACTTGGCCCGGCCACGAGATAGCCTACTTAAATGATACTCGCAGTTTACTCAAAGATGCCTTATAATTTTAATATATTTAAAGTTTATATGTATGGATCGAAAAATCAGTTATAGTACACAATAATATCTCTCAAAGACAGAAATTCAGATAGGCCCCTATAGAAAGGGGACACATTCACACACTAGTGTGTGGCTACCCAATCCGAGCCCTACGGGTCCCGACAGCAGGCCTACCCAACGGGTCGGGCTGGGTTTGGTCAAAAAAGTAGCTATAAATTGTATGCGGGCTTGGGTCGGATTCAGTCAGCTTTCAGTGAAAATGTAGTGTAAAAATAAATAAAATCCTATTGTCTGTCCTGTTTATTGCTTGAGCACTGTTATTTACGTGACAACACCTGAACATAACACACACAGACACACATTGGCTGTTTGTTTCTACCTCTCCCCTTGCTGGAAGCCTCGGATTAAATGCTGACGCCTGGCCTGTTAAATAGCTTGTAACCATAACAACTGTGTGACACAAACTCAGTGCTTTAGTCATTAAATAATGTCAGGCTCGTTTCGGTTTCGGACATAACAAAACAGAATGACTGTCGGGTTCAGACAGAAATATGCGGCCCGTGCTGCACTCTAACACATAAACACACACACACACACACACACACACACACACACACACACACACACACACACAAGGAGGGAAAACCGGACATTATCATCAATTTATAAACAGCCCCGGACGCCCCGGTCAGGACGTCAAAAGTGGACATGTCCGGGCAAAAGAGGACGTTTGGTCAGCCTACATACAAACTGCTGTATGTGCATTTTTGTAGGATATCCAACATATTCTCACCCCAACTCATCCAGTGTTGTCGCTTTGTCTGTGGACTTTATCTAAAACCCATCCATCTTACCGGCACGGAGAGTGCCTTTGTGTATCTGTATCTAATGCCCAGATCACTAACAAAGTGGCAGTATTTGATGAGCTTGGAATGAGAATAGACTGGGATATCATATGAACCATTGTATGAGGAAACATCACCTCATACAACAACCTGTATGATATCTTATGAATTAGCATTCTCATGAATGGCATTATGTACTTAACGTGAAGTAACTTAAGTTACGTAGGTTAGATTTAGTAAAAAACAAAACAAAAACATAGTGGCAGTGTACCTTAAAGTGACTTAAATTTCCCACAAAGTTCACATGGTTCCAAACACCAGTCTCCCTGGCAATGTCCTGGGCGAAAGTCCTGTATTTTGTGACCCATCCACCACCCCAAACTACCTCTTTACGTCCCAGATATGTGGGTTACACACAAATTACTGGCTCATGATTACCAAGAATATGTGGAAATGTTGCTGCATTACCTTTTGTAGGAAAATGTATCAACTGTGCATGAGAACTGCCTGGTGTGTTTGAAAGGAGGAGATGGAGTGAGGTGTGTGTTTTTGATATTTCTAGGCTAATTATTAAGCAAGGTGTGCAGTACATTCCGGTCCTTTTCAAACTTTCAACTGAATTCAAAAAGATGTGGCTGTGATTGTTTGTGCATATTGACAGCAAAGCGCTTCATGCAAACCCCACTGATGGATCCCAACATAGACCTCCATGGGAGGTGATCTGACTTCAGTTCATCGTAAATGTGGTTAATCTTGTGGCAAAATGACGTGAGATCAGCAGTGCCATCCTTCAAGCCGGGACGGAATAATTACCATGTTATTTCCAAACATCACTGTGCTGGAGATAATAATAGTCTGCAGTGTCTCTCTCTCTTTGTCTTGTGCGTGAAAACAAACCATGATTAGCCTGTCAGATTCAGCTGATGATTACCCTGATCAATTTCAATAATGGCCCTATCTGTTTCATGCCGCTTTGATTTGGATATTGGCTCTTTTTTCACATCAAGAAGCACAAACCTTGTTATACCCAAAAGCCACAATGGGGCTGAGTTCAAAAGAAAAAAAATTGAGGTGCACATAAATGAGGGACTGCAACCTCACCAGAGCAGTGGCAAGCCAGGGAAAAGGGGAGCAAAGGCTGAATGTGAACACAGCAGAGATCATTGGCTCTGTCTCGCTCATCTCTGTGTCTGCTCAGTATCCACTGAGCTTGCATTAATTTAAAATAACCATATGTGAAAACACACTCGATCAGAGCCGCGGGATCATAAGAAGCGCTTCATTGCCCCACCACTAATCAGACACACACACACACACACACACACACTAATTTGTTGTAATTCACTGTTCCTGTTTGATGTTGTGTTAATGGAATTCTACAAGTCCTTTAGTACAGCTCTCATTGAAACCAACAGTCAGTAGATAGTTGTGTTTGTAGGTCCACAAACACAAACTGCTATTCGTTTTGCAATAGAGGCTTGATGTTTAAAAAATTCCCCTCCACATTACAAAACCAGTAGACTAACACCAATTCTTGCTTTCTTTTGTTGTCACTATTTTCCACTGCGGCGGGGGGGGACCTGAGTGTGGTCTGGCAGTTGGTGTGAGTTGTTTGTCAACACAAGAAATGTGAAAAAGATAAATGACTGGCTTTAATTCTTGCTGACGTGTTGTGACAGGTTTCTGATTGTTGCATAAAATTGTCACGCTCACAACAAAATAAGGTAACGCAGGTCTGTCCTCTTTTCGCTACCTCTCAAGATGCCAGTGATACTCTGTCTGTGCTGAACCTCTACCATAATATATCACAGAGATATGATTTTCTAGTTTTCTCACATATCCTGTCTTTTCTGACAATGAAAGCTATCTATCAAATGCAGTGTTTCCCACAGAATCGCCTTTGTCCCTTTGTATTATTTTGTATCCCATGTTCTAAATTCAGAGGTTTTTGTGGGTCTGTGAAGACAATGCAGGCAGAGTTCTCCATGAATTCTTTTTGTCCTCTGCAGCAGTTTGTGACTCATAGGGAGGATAAACAATCTGTCAGTCTTTTCAGAGCTGATCAGATCAGATCGATGGATAAGAGGAGCAGCTACTGTGAGTGAATGCAAACTTTTAGACTAAGCAGAATGGAACAGTTAAGTTTCACTGTCTAACATTCTATTACGCAGTCTCTGGCCCGGGTACACTCACTTATAACACCATGGTGTTGTATTTTGTATGTTTTCATTGTGGCGGGCTACAAATAAATGTATGTTTGGGAAACCCTGAAGTGATAAGAGAAGTTGTAGCTTTTTTCTTTTTTTTTTACTCAGACCTCTGATCAATCTCAGTTATTGCAATTGGCTTGCATATTGTAAAGTAAGCCTGCAATTCTTTTTTTTTTTCAATAAGAGCTGGAAATGTGATGTTCAGATGTGCATTCCACAGTCATAAACCACATACTGTACATTTTGGTTTAAAGGTATCTATCATTTTAGATTTCCAAATGTTATGTGATGTTAAACTCATATTAAAACACAACATATTTGTTCTCTTGTTTGCGAAAAGACAGTACTACTGGAAAGGTGTTTGTGTTTGTTGGATGTTGAGACTAGGGAACAGAAACCCTATGAATTATGGTGCTGTGCGAACTGCTAAAGTCTTTGGGTTATTGTTGTCTAAATACATGCAAAAAGTGTTCTATTAACATGATCTTACTGAGTGGTCTCTAACCCTCCTGTGCTGGTCTGCAACATAACAGGAACATTTTTTTCAAATAACTGTGCCGTGTAGAAATGGCATGATGTTCAAACAAGTAGCAACAGCATTAATAAATTTGCATTATTTAAGTCAGACATCGACTCCACACAAGTGGAGTAAACTCTTCCTCCATTTTTAACTACATAATTATAACATAATTATTCTTGACACCATTTCTGTGTACAATTGTACTGGTAAAGGAAAAAAAGACAACAAAGACATAAAACTAAGATATTTGTCCTAAATAATTACAACTTCATATTTTCCCTTCTCAAAAAATAGTCAAAATTAAAATTGAAAAAAAAGAAAGAAAAAAAAAAGAAAGAAAGATTAGCATAACACAACAGCAAGTATATCACTACAGTGCTGAGAACAAAAATACTTGAAGGTCAAAAACAATTGTGTTTCAACAACCAGACTGAATGATAATTATTATAGATTAAAATATGATAATACCAGGCTTTCTGCCTTAGGGTAACCTAAATTCCTTCTGCTTCAGTGTCTCAGTTTGACTTTGAGGTATTTAACATTCACCTCCCATACTTGCTGTAAATTTGCCTTTTCCTGGAGTTGAGATGAATATGCAATGCAGTTAAAAACAAAGAAAAATCCATTTCAATAACCACACCACAATTAAAAAATCTTATTTTTTCCTCCGAGACATATATGTAAAAAGAGATAATCCAGAATAATATAATTTAGAGAGAAAATTTCCAACATAATACAACTAAAATGTGAAACATTTGTTACATCCTTGAAAATCTAAAAAAAAAAAACAGAAACAAACTTTTGTTATGTACTTATTTAGTGGGTCAACATCATTACGTAGCAGGATACTTCATGCACTCACTGTGCATCAGTTTATGGTTCCAGTTGAAAAAAGAAAAACACACACCACCACTCTCTCTCTCTCTCTCTCTCTCTCTCTCTCTCGCACACACACACACACACACACACACACACACACACGCGCGCAAACACGCAAACAATACTTGTGTTCACATCCATTCCTCTTCAAAATCTGAGCAGGAACGGCAGGATCACCATGAAGAGCAGACAGGTGTGTGAGTGCACTCCCATTGCGCCGCCGCTGCCATCTTGAACTGCTCTCGGTCCTGATGGGGAAAGGGAAAAAAAAACCAAACAAGACACTTTCAGTTTTTACCTTTTAAGGTGAGTTATTAGATGAACTGCCTATCCGCCAATTACAGTTCAGTAGCTTAATATGCTGATAACGTAACCCTCAACTTAATTACTGTAACTTAAAGTGCAAACCAGTGTGACTACTTCATTCTATATTTTGTACATGCAAACCAGTGCAGGCCTTTGGTATGTGCAGACAGTGATTATCGTTCATTTTTTAGAATTACTGGGGATAAGGAGGTATGGATGACAAGCTTTTCTTAGTCACATGGCATTGACATGGAGTTCATATAACAATATAATAACAGCTTGCTCCTTCTTCTTCTGCTCTGCTAGTGTGATGCCAAAGTGTCCGCTATCACAGCATTTATTACACTAACTTTGACCCTTGAAAGCTGTTACTTTTTGTCTGTGTGTTTTTTTTTAATAAAGATAAATTGGAAGCACTTTAATTAACATATCTACCAAGTTGCAAAATGCTCACACTGAATATATCTGCAAACAGTGTTGTTTACAGCTAACTGCTGGAATTTGATAATGTAAATGAATATCAAAAATGTTGAATATGGTTACTGACAATATATTTTGTTTGTTCTCCTATGACATCTGTATATGCTCATTGCAACTACATAATTTTTTTATGGTTTAAACACTCACTGCAGGCTCAACTGCTAAGGTTAGTGGAACATGACAGTGACTTGAACCACAAGACAGGCTGTGCTAACTGTATTAACATCTAACCAAAACCATGATCTTAAGGCAAATAAGCAAGTTGCCTAAATTTAACCGCATGTGGGACTCAAGATGCCAACCACAGTCTCTGGTGTCAAAGTCCTGAACTTTACAGGCCCACCATCCAGCCCTGACCTTGACCAAAATGTGAGAAACATATAATAGAAACAAATAATTCAGGGAGCTATTATGTTTTTATGTTGGATAATAATAAGACAATTTAAGTTAAACTAATGTCAACGCCAAATAGACACTAATTCCGTGGTTTGAAGTACCTCAAGGTTCTATCCAAGGTCCTCCTTTGTTTTCACTGTGTCCCTTGAATATATTGTTAACATCATACTTAGCTTATAAGTCAATATCCAGAATATGCAGCTAAATCTCTTTGTATCTGACAGCTAAAATAGTTTATTTTAGAGACAGCAATTGTGAGTGAATCAATCTTCACTTTGTTCTTGCCAAAGTAATGGCATTTCTGAAACAGTCTGTCCATAATTGACAAGCATCATGTTGTGAATACCTGTTTTCTCAAACAGACGTGACTTAATATGGCTGTGTGATTATTTAGATAATAATGGTGGATGGAGGCAGGAAACTAGAGGTGGGAATCAGTCTTTGTTGGGAACTATAAATGAACAGCACATAGAATGGTAATGATACATACATTAAAAGCTTCCATTTATGAGGCAGGAGGTGAACGGGTGCAGCAGAAAGCACCTGTTTTTAAGCGTGATGATCAAAATGGCATGGTCTGCAGCATCAAATGCAGCACTGAGGATTAACACTGAACGTTGCTCTGCATCTTTTGCTTAAAGGTCGTTCTATCTTTAACAATGACATTCTCTGTACTGAGAACCTATTTTTTTTAAGGGGCTGGGGGTATAGGTGACAGAGGAATCATGTATAATATAACGAATATGAGTAAATGGAAGTTCCTATCTATTTTAACATATAACACAGGTCTTTGTCACATGTTATATATTCATTCATTCATTCATCTTCTAACCGCTTCATCCTTTTGAGGGTCGCGGGGGGGCTGGAGCTTATCCCAGCTGACATCGGGTGAGAGGCAGGGTACACCCTGGACAGGTCGCCAGACTATCACAGGGCTGACACATAGAGACAAACAACCATTCACGTTCACATTCACACCTGTGGACAATTTAGAGTTACCAATTAACCTAGTCCCCAATCTGCATGTCTTTGGACTGTGGGAGGAAGCCGGAGTGCCCGGAGAGAACCCACGCTGACACGGGGAGAACATGTAAACTCCACACAGAGGGGCTCCCACGCCCGGGATCGAACCGGCAACCCTCTTGCTGTGAGGCAAGAGTGCTAACCACCACACCACCGTGCCGCCCATGTTATATATTATGATGTCCCATTTTTTTTTTTTTTTTTTTTTTTACTTCAGGTAGCTTTCTCTGTTTTTTCACCATACACATGTTTTCATTCCTGTTTGTTAAAATGATGCTTTGACATCCAGGTTTGCTTTGGTCAGTTGTTGGGGTGAAAATATTAATTATAGTATATAGTGGAAAATATGTGGAGCATACAGAGTGTGAAAGCATACTTGTAAGTACTTAGCATGTCAAGTTCTTGAGTTTAATTTCTCTACAACCCCAATTCCAAAAAAGTTGCAATACTGAATAAAACATAAATAAAAACAGGATGCAATGATTTGCAAATCTTTTTGACGTATATTCAATTGAATGCAGTACAAAGATAGGATACTTCATGATGATTTCAACTGATAAACTTTATTGCTCCTTTGTAAAACATACACTTATTCTAAATATGATGGCTGGAACCAGGTCAAAAGCGTTGGTACAGGGACAACAGAAGACTAGGAGAGTTATGGAATGCTAAAAAACACTTGTTTGTAACATTCCATAGGTAAACAAGTTATTTGGTAATAAATATTATTATATATCAGAGGCAGAGCGGGTCGTCCACCAATCGAAAGATCAGCAGTTCGATCCCAGGCTGCATGTCGAAGTATCCTGAACCCCAAATTGCTTCCGATGGCTGTTCCATCGGTGTGTGAGTGTGTTAAAAACTGAGTAGCAGGTGGCACCTTGTATGGTAGCCTCGGCCACCAGTGTATGAATGGGTGAACGTGACTCATAGTATAAAAAGTGCTTTGAGTGGTCACTAGATGACTAGAAAGGCGCGATACAAATGCAGGTCCATTATGCATGTGTTCCAACAGCATGGCCTCATAGTGAAAGAGTGCAGGTACTAGACTGGCCTGCCTTCAGTCCAGATCTGTCTCCCACTGACCATGTGTGGCACAATATGAAACTCAAAAAACAGCGATCTGCATCTGAAGTCATATATCATGCAAGAATGGGAAAAAAAAGTTTACTTCCAAAATTTCAACAATTAGTGTTTTCAGTTCCCAAACACTTACTGAATGTTGTTAAAAGAAAAGGTGATATCACACAGCCGTAAATATGCCCCTGTCCCAACTTCTTTGGAATGTGGTGCAGGCATCAAATTCAGTATGTATGTTATGTTAAAAAATAAAAAAGTAAAATAAGATAAAAAAAAAGTAAAGTTGCATTCTGTTTTATTTACGTTTTACACAGCATCCCAACTTTTTTTTTTTTTTTTTAAATTGGGGTTGTAATGAAATTATTTATCGAGCTACAACCTTGGTAAATCAGAAAACAAAGTGGATACGAGCTATTTCATTTACTTTGGATTTAATGACGATGCAAGCCAGAGTCTCAGTAAGTTAGTAAAATTTCATCTTTATTCTTTACTATTATACTAATACACCTGAAGTATGCTGGTATGACAGTAATTGCACAACCAAAATACAATAGAATTTTATGATGCAAAAACTAAAACACATCATAATTTCATCATACTCTTTTCAGGGATGAGGCAAGTTCCATCTAAATGAATGCATTGTCTGAGGATTGAGGACAAATTTGAACTTTTTACTTTGAAGCTTGTAACACAATGACTACTCATTTCCCTTGGATTTCCATGAGTTCACCACAGTTTCCTTTGGGGCATCTATCCAATTACCCTGCCACAGTGGATTATCCCTAATCCTGCATATGGCTAATTAGAATAATGACGTTCACTCGTAGTCAAAATCAAAGCCATTAATACAATTATGTTGTGTTAATGGAGTGGGTTTGCTTACAAGATGCTGCAACCACCAGTCACAAGGACATATTAAATGACAAGATGGGTGATGTGTTTATCTCTGCACTATCGCCACGGCTCCAAATGCTTGTTCTAAAAACACACAGGGCTCATCTACATCACATCTACATCACTATTTACAGATACTAGAAACATTTTAGCTTGCAGCAAGACTCTGCAGCTTTCTGTGTTTGCTTTCACGATTTTCTGTGTAGGAGTTGAAATACAAAAGCTAGATGTACAAGCACAAGCGCAAACGATGATAATGAAAGGTGACGAATACTTACATTGGGAAAAAAGAGCATGCATAAATCAAAATGAAGCCACGTCACACAGTGTGGTGGTTGGGTTTGCAAAGGAGAAAGATGAAACATGGTTAGCGAAACAGGCTGCAGTGACCATTTTCACAAAGATTCACATGACATCTGTATGGCTGTTTGCTTTGCCATTCCTTTGATTCAAAGATGATGTCTGCCATACAGCTTGAACATGTCAATTTATAAAGAGAACAAAGAGTTATCAAGAACAGCACAATTTTGACAGGATCAAAGAGCCCAGAAATGATTTGTCTCTTCTTGTCAAACACTGTGAATAACTCCACTGACAGTGCAGCCTAACTTCCAGTTTGTGAAAATGGCTGTTTGTCATGTGCCAGCATGCAGTTAGTACTTTCAGTTCACGACAGTTGAAGTGCATGCTGGTGCAGAATACTAACCTTGCAATAGCGTTGAGCTAGTGGGTTCAATTACCACTACACAAGGGGAACAAATGGAACAGAGCAACATATTGGAAACAGAACAGCAACAAATCATTGACAACACTTGTGAAAAGCATGAAAAGTAAAGGCTGCTAAATAGACTTTTACATCATGGCTGCACAGTTACATACTTGAGTATTCAAAGTGATTCAGTTCAGGTGGTGTCAAAATTCAATTTCAGAGCTGAAACACTTGAGTATTTTAATTCCGACAACAACTCTGTGTTGATAAAATAATAATCCACAAGACTTAGTTTTAGTGACATGTTTGCTGACACGTGCTTATTTCTTTGCTTTGAAGCAAGCCCTCAGGAACAACATTAGACTATGTGGTAGTGTAGTGGACACAGTACGAATTGCAGGTCAGGTGACACCCACTGCTGAACGAGTTGATCAGTCTGTTAAGGTGAAGGCTTTTTGTCATTCCGACAGGGATGTCTTTTACATCAGTGTTCCTCACAGCCTTATTTATTACAGAAAGCAACACAATATTTGCGGGATATTGGACACCTGGAATGTAAGAGAGAGCAGAGAGTGATTTCCATTTCCTTACTCATCATCGAGGGTTTTAAAACTTATTTTGCCTTTGAAGCCTTAAAGGTATACTATGCAGGATTTTCCTAAAAATTAGAATCGCCGCTTTGCAATCATATACCTCTGCAAACCAGTCAACTTGCTGTTACAGTTTGCATCCTTGGCTGTCCAGATTCATATATAGCCATGACAGTTGACAATGCTTTAAATATGGATGTTGCTGCAACAAAGCTAAATACTCTAAAAGTGGCTGCTTCATACACATCTTCAAACCAGCAGCACAGGAGATCTATACAGTCACCACAGTTTCAAGATGGGCACCGAAGATTAGTGTCACCAATTCAGAATTTGTTTCTCCTTCTGCTCCCGAGTTAAGGCACTGAATAATGGGCAGAAAAGCATTTTTGCAGAAAATTATGATGTAACAGTGAAGTAGACCTTTTGACATAAAATTTCATCTTTTCACCATTTTATCCTACTAAAAATTTGGGTGAAATTTTGTCAGAATTTGTTTGTGAATTCTTGAGTTGTGGCCAAAAACACGTTTCCTGAGATCAAGGTGACCTTGACCTATGACCATCAAATTCTAATCAGTTCATTCATGAGTCAAAGTGGATGTTTCTGCCAAATCTGAGGTAACTCCCTCAAGGCCTTCTTGAGATACTTTGTTCACAGGAATGAGAAGGATGCAAGGTCACAGTGACTTTGACCTTTGACTGCCAGTATCTAATCAGTTCATTCTTGAGAAGTAGACATTTGAGCCAAATTTGAAGAAATTACCTCAAGTTGCAGTTGAGATATTGCGTAAGCGAGAATGACATAGAAGCAAAGTCACAGCCACCTTGACCTTTGAGCATCAAAATCTAGTCAGTTCATCCTTGAGTACAGGTGAACATTTGTGCCAATTTTAAGAAATTCCACAAGGTATTCTTGGGATATCACGATCGCAATAATGGGACATGTACGTATTGATGAACAGACAGCCCAGACAACATAATGCCTCTGGCCACGGCTATCATAATAAAGCAATATATAGACCAAAAAGGTAATCCCTCTCAATTATCACGTATGACTAACTGATGGTGTGTGGCAGTGTCTGTATCTTTCTGTCTGTATTTTCTTATATAGCCTCCAGCCAATAGCAGCGTGAGGTCGGGACTCTATAAAAATGCAGTGACCAGGTTACACCGCTGCCTACATCTCTCCTGCTTGGTGGATGCAAGCTGCAAGTCTGTGTCTCTGTTTGAACATGAGCAAAGTTGAGCCACACAGAGCAGAGACGCCAGGAGGACAAGTTGAAGCATGCGCTTCAGCGAACTCAAAATCCAGCAATTCACAACCTTCCTGTAGGGCTGTGCAGAGGTGTGGGTGTGTTTAATTGTGCTTTAGAACATTAACCGCCATGTAACGATCAGAAAATAACACTTCATTTCTCTGATTCACGGCTTTGTTCTCGTTAACACCGCTCCCTCTCTCTAGCTTGCTTGACTATTGCTGCTCTCTCATACCCCTTCTCCACCAACACAGAACTGGTTCTTTTCTGGTTCCTGCACCTACCTAACTGTAAACCATTCAGAGCTTTTCAACCAAAAGTAAACTGATTCACAACCAGAAAAGTAAAGTTGGTTCTGAGTTGGAACCAAAACATCGCAGGAATTTCTTGACCTAAAGTGCGAAAGATATCAGTGGGCGTGTCATATTCTGACTGTTGGAAAGACAGGATGGAGAAGTAAACAATGGAGAAGCTAAGTGAGAAATCATCAGACAAAAAAGACCATGCAGTGGTCTTATCAATGCTTGTTTTTTTTAATTTAAAAAACAAACAAACAAACAAACAAACAAAAAAATATATCTGTAAAAACAGAACCAAAGCTTGCAGGTAATTCAGCGTCTATTTGATTTCAATTTGATTTGTTTCCAATTTCCACTGTGTACTGTGTAACACCCTCTGTTGATGACACAGCCGTGATTACAATGGTTCTGCTCAGAACTGGTGAAAACGCAGACAGCATCAAAGTTCTAAGTTTCCTGAATGGAACCAGTTCAAGCACCAGAGCTAATTTGGTGGAAAAGGGAAATCAGTCTCAGGGACCAAGTTTGTTGTGTTTAAAGACAGTAACAGACAAATCATGTATAGTAAGCCTAATTAATGGGTGTCATGAATGTTCCTCGCAAGGCAAATGCCTAATAAATTTTCTGATGAATCTCATGATTTAATAATGATTATAATTTTGCTCCTTTCTGATAAAGTCTGATAGTGCCCAACCACGGAATGAAAACAATTTTGTAAGTAAGTGACACATTTATTACAGTCAGACTCTTCATAAGGTGAACACCGGACAAATTACTTGGTACAGCACTCGGTTAACTATTGCCATGTTGTTGTCATGCATTACAGGTGTTACTTTAATAAGACTGATGTTGTCACTTTTATGCAAAAGTGACTTGGTTGCTAATTCAAACATGAGACCCCATCTTTAATGACAGTTATAAACTGACTGTGCTAAATAATTCTTATCACTGACTTCACTTGGTAGAGGAAATCCTCACTTGTAAGTGACCTTATCAACACAGCTGGGATACATGGTTACTTCCTGATTCAAAAGCCTATTAATGTCTTTTCCCCATACAAAAGCACAAAAAAAAAGAATCCTTTTTTTCTGAGCATCAAAAATCACTCTTTTCTATTAGCAGAATTTGAGCCATTAAGTCCAATAAAATGAAAAGGTGTCACTTCAGTATCAGTAAGTTATTTTTAGGCCTCTCACCAATTTTAGAAGTGAGGAGGACATTGTCAGACAGCTGAACCAAGAACTGTAGTGCTCATGCTCTACAAGCCCCCAAAACACAAAGCCCTGACAACGTTTAGGTGTGTCAGAGTTATGAGGGTGCTGCAGGAATGAGTCCTAAAACCCAAAAATGAGCTAGCATTTCAGCACTCCCAGTTCCCTCATAGTGTAGTCAATGGGTTTTTTAAATGGGTTTTCAGTTAGATGCCTGAAATAAGGTCTGTGATTAACACAACCTAAGGAGACTTTTAAGTTTTGTTCTAAAAAATGAACTACGTCACCACACTCATACATTCTGAAGCCTTTAGTGTCTTAAAAAAAGGTGGTTGCTAACGAGTTGCTAAATGAAACCACAGAATATTATCACGCTGAACACAGCTATACAGCCCCGATATGGTGGCGATGTTTAAATCATGTGACCATGGTGTAGTGCGTTTATAGCCAAACATTAGCTTTGTACTTATGGTGATTGCATTTAGGCTTAAAAAAAAAAAAAAAAACAATCATAAAGGTGATGTTCATCTGTGAAGATAATCTTGCCGAATAAAACATGTGAATATGATAAAGTTTTGTTTGTCACAGAGCTTATTTTTTTCAGTCATCCAAAATCCAATTGAAAAATTCCATTGGCATTTGTCAATGTTAACATCCAGGTTGGCCTACAAATAAATGTAATCCCTTGGTGCAGCACTCCATACGGCCCCATCTAGGAACACAGTATCCAGTAATCTGAATTCATTAATGGTTTGAACCCAGTGAACTGTAGGCACAGATCTATGTAGGTGTAATAATAAAATCACAAAAATGCAGACTTTGTTTTTATCTTTTCTCTACACAGTATGCGGTTGCCTTCACGTGAATGCATCATTTTCTGCACTATACATGATTTTGAGTCATAAATAGAGATGTCAAAAAATAGTAAATGTAAAAGCTTTTAGGAAATGGATAAAGGCTGAATCACTCTGATGATAAGAAACTGAGTGGGGAGATACATTCATGCAGAAAAAAGTTGCAGATTATTACGCTTAATTTTTTTTTACTTTTATTGAAACATACAACTAGCAGATATACTACAACATTTCACTTACATCTCCCTCTCTGTGGCACTACGCGTGTACTGGAATCATGTACTCACCATACAGAAGGAAGCTTGTGTTTGAGCTCCCAAGTTTGTTGATGGCGACACAAGTGTAGTTGCCGTAATCTCCATCAGACACATTAAAAAACGTCAGCTTCGACAGTGATCCAGTATTCACAATTTCCATGCCATCAAAGCCATTGAAGATCCTAGATGATGGGAGAAAGAAAATGTCCGTGGACAAACAATGAATGCAGCTAACCATGTTAATTGTGTTTTTTTCTTCAAAGTCATTTGCCATATTACCTATGGGCCTGAGAGCAGTAATAATAATTTAATCAATAATTCGGACCAGTTTTCAGTAATCTTAATGCTCATATGACTGACAGCTGATCAATAACCACCAATAGCAGTGAAAATCAATATCAGTAAGCATGCGCTCGCACACACGCTTCTTCTATTTGCCTGTGTAAAATGCAAATGTAAAACAAATTACCTTCTGTCATCTTTATACCACTCAAAATCTGCCTCAGGCACTGCATCCGCCTCACACTCCAGCACTCCTCTTTGGCCCAGAGTTACTCCGACATCTCTGCCCTCTGACACAGTTGGAGCGTCTATATGCAGGCAGCAACACATAAGAGCACTGTGATCAGGACTACAAGGCAGCACAAGTCAAGGATATGAGGAGACGGGTCACAGCATTCTCTCCTCTCAGCCATGATGGTCTACACCATGACTGCAAGTGAATAGGAATAAGGAGTTCAAGAAATACTAATATTTCTTACACTGGTAAAAGTGCCAGGATATGATGAAAAGGAATTAACTGCTCATGTTTTAATTTGATACAATCCATTCTGTTTCTCCTGCAGCAAAGAAACGTCACATTATTTAATCGATTTTGCTGTAGCTGTTTGAGCAAATTGGTGTTCACATGCTACTAAATTCTTACATTTTGGAAGCTGGATTTTGAGCCATAAAAATGTTGACTATGCAGCCCTGGTTTTACTGTTGATCAATCTACTGATTATTTTTGATTAGTTGACTAATGGCTTGGACTATCAAATGCCAGAAAATAGTCACAAAATAATGGGATCTCCTAAAGCCCACTGTGTCGACAAAATATCTCTTTTTTTCCAACCAACAATTAAAAACACCTTAGATTTTCACTTTCTATCAAATAAGCCATAGAACAATAGTTCATTATTATAATTGAGAAGTTGTTATGAGGTAATGTTCATCATTTTTGTTCTAAAATATTAGTTAAAAGATAAAACCATTTTCTTAGATTTTATTTTGATCACACATTTAAAATGGGCAGCTATTTCACATAAAAGAGGCTCAAACTAATTATTTCTCCTTGACTCCAGGAAATGCATTTGATTTAGTGTAGCAATTGTCCCACTGGGAAAACAAATGGAAAAAACAGATAATGCAAAATTAGATCAAGATTAAGAAAAAAAAAAAAGAAAAATGAAAAGATAAAAAGGTCCTCTCAAGGTGCACTGTGGAAGACAACGGTTCGACTCAGGGACAATAAATAAAATGCAGTCAATGAAATGACATAGTTACAATATTTACATTCTATAAACTAAATCTGCAGAGTTCAACATTTAAATTCTAAACATCTAAATGTCTCACACTACTAGCTTTGTTTATTAGTAGGGCTACAACCATTAACTCTATTTTGGATTAATAAATATGCTTCACCAATATAACACCCCCCACCCACACCCCACATATACACTGACTATATATGTTACATTAAAACACATCTATTACTATTATCTCTGCACATATTTACTGTGAACTTTTACACATCCCCTGCCCAATATTTTTGTACATTCTGCACAAAACTGTACAGCTTTATTCTGAAACAGCTGTATTGTACACATTTGTTATGTTATGTTATGTTATAATACCTTTTGAAAGTATATTTGTCTTTCTTGTCTTTTTTTTTGGTTACTTTGTCGGACTGTTATCTCTGCACATATTTGCTCTACTGTAAACCTTTGCACATCCCATGCCTAAGATCTTTGCGTGCCCTGCACAAAAACTGTACAAGTTTCTTATTCTGAAAGTTATATTTTACAAATTATGTTACAATAGACTTTGAAAGTAATTTTATCTTATTTTTTTGTAACTTTTCAACTCTATTATCTCTGCACATATTTGCACATCCCCTGCTTAATATCTTTGCACTGCCTGCACAAATATTTACCATTTTATTCTGGAACAGCTATATTGTACATATTTGTTATGTTATAATATGTTTTGAAAATACTTTTGAATTTTTTTTTGTCATAACTTTTGTACTGTGACTGTTGTTGCCGCACATATTTACTTTACCGTGAACTATTAAACATCCCCTGCCTAATATCTTTGCACATCCTGCACAAATCTGTACAGCTTTCTTATTCTGAAATAGCTATATTTTATTTTATTTATTTATTTTTTTTTGTGACCAACAGTCTGACTACACATTGGCATTCAGCTGACCATAGTATAACACACAAGAGATTAGAGACAGGAAGGCAGAAAGGCTTATATTTAAGAAGCTGGACAATATTCAACACTTTTTCATGATAAATAATTGAAATGATTATATGAATATGAAAAGAGCGGATGTCATTTATTTTTTTCTGCCAGGAGACTAACTGGTAAACTAATCTTTTCAGCAATATTTATTGAAATAGAAAATGTTAAAATCCTTCAGCCAAAGCTCTGGACTCACAGTTAACAGTGATGTCTACGGTCTGGACATCTGTGTCAATATCATTGACAGCTGTGCATTCGTACGTCCCTGCTCTCTGTCTGGAGATAGATGGGATTTCCAGGTACTCATCGTCTGATGCCAGGTCCCCTATGAAAGGTCACACACACAAAGTGGAAAAAAAGTGGAGACAGAGGTTCAGTTAATATGACAAGTCAGCAGCTGTGGCCTCAATTGTTGTTTTCACATTCTGTTTGTCTGTGTGGCCTCTGGAAAGTAATCGTCACACTGGTGCACAGAGAGAAAAGAAGGAAGTGTTGATACTGTCATCTATTTTATTTTATCATATTTAGATTTACTGATAACGTGATGTAGCACAGTGCATTAAGAATTATTCTGGTGTCTGAATAAAAGAGAATATTTTGATATTAACAACACAGAGAAAGAAGTTCAGTTCTAATTGCCAGCAAGGAAATCAAAGATCTAAGTTCAGAAGCAGCAGCAGCAGGAGCGAAGACAGGTCCTGTTAATTCCTGTACCTACCTGATCTAGTATGACAAGTTAAATTCACAAAGATCCACGTGTGTCAAAACTTACACCAGTAAATATCATGACATGTGCCCAATTCTGTCTCTCATGCTCCTCTCTTGTTCCTTTCAACACCAGTTCTTGAGCTTACTGACATTTTTCTGAGGATGTTACAACACTTGGTGATTAGCGCTTTGTTCAGCTCCCACTCATTATCAATTGTCTGTCAGAACTTTCATATTCTGCTCCTTTTTGTGAGTCTCTTAAGCCTGCAAGCACACCAGGACTACTACTGAGATATGACAATGTGAATGGGGGAAAATGCCAGCCCTGCTACTCCTTCCTGTATCAATTTGACACGCTTGACAGAGACACTTAATACAGCACTCAACGTAAAAAACAAAAGACGTAATTGACTTCAAGCTTCCTCCCTAGATGT
This sequence comes from Epinephelus fuscoguttatus, assembly GCF_011397635.1. Classification (NCBI taxonomy): domain Eukaryota; kingdom Metazoa; phylum Chordata; class Actinopteri; order Perciformes; family Serranidae; genus Epinephelus; species Epinephelus fuscoguttatus. The sequence goes on from NC_064763.1 coordinate 6,767,895, forward strand.
TGGTAGGTGACAGTAATAAATTGCACATGGATTCACTCTGCTGGGTTTAGGCACATTACTGAATAGCACCTGGGAAGGTTGTTATGGAGAAAAGTTCTCACTGGCACACTGATCACCTGACGAGAAGTATCGGGAGGACTCATACAGGTGTGCAGGTTCCACTCTGTTCCTTTTCTGCTTGACTTTCTCCTAAAAGAGGATGCTACATTTCACCAATAGAGACCGCAGTGTCAGTTAAAGCCACACTGTAATTCTCTGAGGAAAGTTAATCAAGACAAGGCTGCCAGCTGACGCACATTCTCAAAGTCCTCACATCAAGTGTCAGTTTTACACCATGTGGCTTCGCATTAGTAGCATAAGCAGCTGTCCTCCGGAATGACAGATGAAATCAATGCTTCTCCATAGTTAATGGCCTCAAAAATAAATTCATAAAAACAACTGACAGTAACAGCTGTAACAAAGCAATAAGATTTCTCTCAAAAGTAATGATGTGTCTGATATCAGCTTGTGTTTGCATTGCTTTAAAATAATAATAATAACAATAATAATAATAATAATAATAAATTTCATTTGTATAGAGCTTTAAAAGATACATCCATGTCCATCACACACATCAGTTCAATACCTGACCACAGTCTCCTCTTCTGTTTCTGAGATATGACATTGAGTTACGGCCAGAAAAGTGTTTCACGTAGAGCACTATGATGTCACAGTGAAGTTGACCTTTCACCTTTTGGATATAAAAGGTCATCACTTCATCATTTCATTCTATTAGACATTTGTGAGAAATTTGGTCATATTTAGTGCATGAATTCTTGAGTTACAGCCAAAAACATGTTTTGTGAGGTCACAGTGACCTTGACCTTTGACTACCAAATTGTAATCAGGTCATTATTGAGTTAAAGTGGGTGTTTGTGTCAAATTTAAAGCAACTTCCTCAAGGCCTTCTTGAAATATCGCAGTCCCGGGAATGAGCCTGAAACAAGATCCCACTGACCTTGACCTTTGAGTACCAAAATCCTAACAGTTACTTGTTAGGTCCAAGTGGATATTTGTGCCAAAACTGAAAAAAATTCCCTCACGACATTCTTGAGATATCGTGTTCACAAGAACAGGACGGGTGAATGGGCAGACCTGAGAACATAATGTCATGGCTATCGCTGGCATAAAAAACAGTAACACAAGACCAAGTACAGTATAAATACAACTACAACAATGAAAAGATAATTATTGTGGGGGTGGGGGTAAACTGAAAGATCACAGATTAAAATTGGATTTAAATGAGTGGGTTTTGAGTGAAAGAGATTCTCTGGGAGGGTGGGGCAGTGGAGAAGGACCTGTCCCCCCTGAGTCCAGGTACTTGAACCAAGTGAGAGGGCTGAGGAGGTTGGCATTGGTGGATCTGAGGCTGTGGGGAACAGTTTGTTGTTGCACAAGGTCAGTGAGGTAGGAGAAGGCTAGGTTGTGAAGGGATTTTTAGGTGATGAGGAGAATCTTTCATTTCATTTTTCAGGTTGTAGCAGTCTAAAATGTTGTTTTTTTCTGCCCTCTCAGCCAACAAGCAGTGATTACAGATCTTGAATCTCTTAAGCACTGAATTTGAGTCATTTAAACTTCTGTTCCATATAAATATGGTAAGTTTAACCTAAATAAATTCAATTAGGGATTTGAGATTTTAAAAGATTAGGAAGATTCAATGCTTTTGGGTCACAACAATACCAGCAAAAGTTTGAGTTACGCACTCAAGGATTATGGCACCTGGCATACCGACACCACACCTTTTTATCCTGTTAAAACAATACTCACAGCATGGATTAATTTTCATAAAGACCCTTTTGATTCTTTTGATCTGAGAACCCTTACAAAATAAAGCAATATGAATATCCTACAGGGTAATTGAGGAATGGAGATATAATTTGAGGCAGCCAACAACCCCGTTTTATACACCCAAAGAACTTCCATAAAAAAAAAATAAAAATAAACAATTACTTACTTATTACAACCAGACTGATTGAGACAGCAGTTTATTTGTCAAAATGTGGAGCCACACTGGGCTGGTAAAAGGGACTAGGTGTTTGATTAGGACTAGGCTTTTCATTAAAGTTTTATGGTAATTCTCTAAATATTTTTGGGCCTTTTCTCAGTTGCGCTTGCTGCTAAGTCAGCAGCAGTTGAAGCATGGCTAGGTGCATCAGCCTTATGCACTTTCACTGGTGTTTTCTGAGGTGGACAGTGTGTCAGCATCTCTTGCTCAAAGAGTTACAAAACAATCAACTGCAGCTCACAGAATGTCTGTAGACTTGGATTAACAATCTATAATTTTAAAACAGCTAATTGGCCAAAATGTTTCAGTATGTAAATATTAGCTAACTAGTTCACCTTGCAGCACAGTGCAAGGGTACCAGAAGGTGGGTGCTGTGGGTGCTGCAGCACCCCCCTACTGACAAGTGGTAGAACAATACTGTGTCTGTGAATAGTTGGCTATTTTACCATAACTAATTGGCTATCTGAACAGTTGTTTCAATTTTGAACAGCATATGTATTATATTAGTGTCTGTGAGTAAATAAATGAAAGAAAAAAGATGTCTAAAACGGGCAAAATTAATTAATTACGCTCTAACAATACAACGTCATGTCAGGTCAAAGTGCAGTGGTCGGGGTCAGCTACTGTTGAAGCTGATATTTAACCTGGGGAGAGATTCATGGTACCGGGAGCAACTCAATAGCATAGGCAGGCTGAACAGGCTAAGAACATTTTGGAGCTGCTTCTTCCACAATGGAAGCATACCCATGAGGATGGAGTTTTATAGCAGCTAATGATGGAGCAGAAGACTAGTGGATGTAACATTACGAGTTGCCTAGGGGATGTGAGTGGCTTCAGCAAACATACAACTGGATGTCTGCCACCATTCAAAAGCAAATATTAGAAATTTTAGCACATGCAGTTCACAGACAAAGTGTGTCTGAAGAGAGAGAGCTCAGGATTGTTGAATTTTTGGAGCCATCAATGTAAGTATGTCTGAGCAGGAATCCTGTAGCTCAACCCAAACTCAAGGAATTGTATGTTTCTTCTGTGGTTGACATCTGGCTATATTTAGGCAAAAAAACCCCAAAAAAACCCCAACCTGTTATATTGTCTGTTGGTCTGAAAAGTTATCTGCAGCAGGCAGCCATCTTGCCTACAGCATGCACCTACAGAGTCATGCGCGCACACTTAGAGGCCGTTTACACGTACACGGTGATTTTGATAAATGGAGACATCTTCTTTCGTTTGTGCCCTTCATTTACACGCAAACGTAGATTTCTCCTCTGAAAACGAGTCTTTCTAAAAACTCCGGCCAGAGTGGAGATTTTGGAAAACTCCAGTTGTGCGTTTGCATATAAACTGAGATAAACGGAGTTATAGGCAGCCGACGTCACAGTATGCGCCGTAACTTGCGCCTGTGTCAAAAGTGCGACCTATGTTGCTATGGTGACAATGGATACATGGAAGGCTTGAGCCTCTCGTTACACTGCCACGTACAGGTTTGGCATGCTCTTGTGTATATATACACGGGTAAGTGTAAATGAAGATCTTTTTGAAAATGGAGACGGTGAAATGTCCGTTTATGAAAATAGCCGGCAACGTGTAAACGGCCTCTTATACTGTGCAGTACACTTCAGTGAAAATACATTCCCGCGCACATGGCACAGTGATTTAGTGTTAGTTAGCTCACATTATTGCTCAAGATTCATCAGTAACAGTCAGCCTGTCTTAAATGCTTTTTTAAGGAACAGGCCAATTTATCTTTACTAATAATATGTTGTATTTGTGTGTATTTCAAGGAATATTTACATTTAAAAAAAAAAAACAAAAAACAAACTTGTATTAAAGCTTAAATTGTCAAACAATAATTTGGCAGCCTCCCCGCAGTAACCCTGAGGACCCAGCCAATCCCGCCACTTACATTTTTTCCTGACGCCATTTCATAGTAAATCACAACATCTCTGTCAAACATACACCCTATCACCAACATATCGTTGTATTTCAGTACACACAGTGCTCCTCCTCTTCCACCAGCTTCCACAACTTTGGTTTGCAAAGCATCAGAGTTTACAGCCCTTCAAAAATAATCATCTTATTTACACATACTCACCTGCACCATCACTCAATTAAATTTAAAGTATTTAAGCCACTACTGGCTCTCTCCCCCCCCCCCCAAAATGATTCTGCATTATAAGAAAAGCAATAAAATAATAAATCATTGTTATCCTGGTGGTCTGTCCTCTCATAGAAGCACTTCTGAGCCTCTTCATGTGCTGCAGCTTTCAGTTTGACCGCCAGTCACCCAACTGTGCAAGTGAAGCCATTGAAAACAACCCGCACTATGTGCCAAAGAATGATGTTCCTCTTTATGTGTACTAGAGAGAGAGAACAAATGTTGTCTCAGCAGAAACAAAGAGTTCACAGGACACTTCAGTACCCACTACACAGCACTACCCAAGCTCTGAAAAAGTCCCTCATTACAGCATTCTTCCATTTTAATGGGTAAGTGTTCACAAAGAACAACATTAACAACAGCATGACAACTGATATTTACTGTTTCTCCCACCTTAACTCTACATGTGAGCTGCCTCTCTAATTTCTCAGTCTTTGTTAAAGAGGACTGCTGGGTTTGTGACCAAGTTATTAGTGAGATAGTAGTGTGCACTGCCATCAAGGTGACATGGCAGGACATCAGGGAGAGCAGACAGGAGAAGATGGTGGGGAGAAGAAAGCAAAAAAGAGCCAAGAAGTCTCAGGAGAGGCCTGCAGAAGATAATGTACCCTTCCTGTGTCCCTGAAATGCCATCCTCAAACTCAAGGGCAAAGAAGAAAATGGGGTAGAAAATGGAAAGAGAGAGAGATATTTGTGTGCAGGGCAAGGGGAACAACTTTGGAGGGGGAAGGAAAAGACAGGAGAGCAGATGCTTGAGGGATATAGGCATTTAAGGAGAGGGAACAAGGGGATATGGTGAGGCAGGATTTAAATTGATGAATCCAAGCAGGGGGAGGGAAAGAAATAGAAGCAGAATGGCAGATAGGAGCTGTTAACAGACAGAAAAGCACACATAACCAAAGAGAGAGTGGGAGTGGAGATGGTGTTAGCAGTGTTGTCTTGAGGGAAAGGAAGTCGGAGTGAAATGTGTTGAAAAGAAGCAAGAAAAGCTTTTGTTACTCAAACACTGAGACGTGTTTAAAAGATGTCCGAGAGACAATGAAAGAGAGCAACCAACTGCAGCTGCACTGCAAGCTTGAGTCTTAAACTGTGCTTCTATTGCTGCAGCTGTGCAAGGTAAATATACAGATAGTTATTTTTCCACTGATTATAAGCCTTTGGCATATGGAATTTCTTAATGTGCCTTTGATGCGTCATCCCCTTTGAAGGAGACAAACATAAAAGGGGTGATCAGAAAAAAGAATCATAGAAATTTAGTTACTGCCATGCAATAATGCAGCTTTACTTCTACTGAAAAGTTTTGCCAGTGAAGAGAATCTGTTGTGACAGTATGGTTTAGGTTTGACCCATCAATACCATGCATACTTTTTCAAGCAGACACAGAGAAATGAAAACCATTTCTGCTACTAATCTCTCAGGCTGTGTCCTTTTGTGTCTGACTTAGACTATAGGAGAAACAGCAATCTAAGTGAAGGATACTGTATGTGAATTGAAGCTATAAAGAATGTATAGCATGTCCATGACTGTGAAAGGATGAATCATACTTCTGTTTCTGCCTTTGCATGCTAATTGGGAAAAAAAAAACAAAAAAAAAAACACCCGCTGAAGAATACACTCCTTTTGAGTGTTGTACATTTTCATTCCACTCCAGTAAAGTGAACTGTTCACAGCCCCATCCAATTAGTTGATTCAGTTAGATTGTTCTATGCACCACTGATTAATCTTCTGTTATTAAAGCACCTATTGACACTTGTGTTAATGTATTTGTAAGTGGTAGTTTCTGTAAAATAAATAATAATAATGATAAAATAACATAGAGATCTGAGGGTAATAAAAATCTCATCCCTCAGAGTCATATTTCACTGTTTTTTGCCCTACAATTTAGCAGATTATATAAAATGACAAGTCTTCATTGTCAAGTTATCATTAATATTACTAACTAGTGCATACCCATTGAGTGCACAGTTGCCCACGTACAGTTTCACATGGTGTGTGTTTGGGGTACAGGTCATAGGAAATTGTAGATTAAATAGTCAACTGAACCAATTAAGAAGAGCAATGTATTCAGACAGAGTTTTTGTGAATTTGATAGTACGATTGCTTACGCGCGTGCGCAGTAACTCGTGGGGTGAATGCATACAATTCAATTAAAAGTGAGTTTGTAAAAGAATATAGTAATAGTGTAATTTCTGGAAAAAGTAGCTTTGTCACCTTCTACCTATGCCAATCCTCAATGCCTATGTGCAGTTTCACATAGATTGACCACGTCAGTGAGTAGAAAAACGTGGGACAGACAGAATGACTGACTGACTGACAGAATGACACACTGACAGTTTCCGTGATTATGTACAGCATACCATACCATGACTTAGTCATACCAAAAATTAGAAAAAACAAACAAACATTCAGCCACAAGGGGGAGCCACAGCGATCAGTCGCATTTTAGCCATTTTTAAGCATTTTTCTGTTGTTATAGCACCACTCAGTTGCCAATTAGAGTTAAATTTCTCCAGTCACCTTGAGGCGTCCTGTTCTACATATCTACCAAGTTTAGTAAAAATTGATATGGCGGTTAGGCCTAGATAAGAAATTAGCTCTCTAGCGCCCCCATTTTGTTTGATGGGGTCAATAATGGAGGGGTCCCCTCAGATTATGTGTGGTCATATGCCTACAAAGTTGCGTGGTGATAGGTGAAACCCTTGAGATGTTATACATCTTTATGTGATGAGCCACACCCTCAGCAATATTCATTGCCTTATAGAAGCTCAGATTTAGTAAGTTTTCAACTTTTGCCAAGAGGGAACTTTAGATATTGGTCCGTAGATTATGTTCACCGAGTTTCATGCAGATCAGTCTTCCTAGAAAGAGATCGATTTTAAGTGTTTTTCAAAAAATTCAAAATGGCGGAAAATCTATATAACCAGAAGTTATGGGTTCTTGAGACAAATTTGTTCCTCATGAGGAGAGGCATCTCTGTGCAAAGTTTCATGTCTCTACGACATACGGGGCATGAGATATGCCAATTCAAAGTTTGCAATTTCAATCGGTCGCTATAGCGCCCCCTTTGGCCAACTGATGTAATATTGCTTCATTCGCATCCTCCCATGACCCTCTACCACTGTGCCAAATTTCACATGGATTGACCAAGTCAGTGAGGAGAAAAACGTGGAACAGACACACAGACACACACACAGAGTTTTCGTCATAATATAGTAAGAAGATACGGCCATTATACAGCCCACATGGCCAGCATGTAGATAGTGGATGTAGCTACTGTGATTTCATCCATTGCTTGGTGGACTGTCGTTCTGAAACCTTGACTTAGGCATAAGTGGACGAGACGGTGAAGCTGTAGAGGAGCAAAGGGTGGATCTGACTAAAAAACTTTGGACGCTATCCACAGACAGCCTGTCACTCAAAGCACCCTCAAGACCTTCAGGGGTGAGTTGAGTAGTGTAGTGGAGGGTATAGGCAGGTTTACAGGATAAACCCCCTTCTTTTTTTGGCTGCTTGCATTATGCCCATCTACCAGCCAAAAAACCATTAGAATATATAGGAGAGCAGCCTACACCAACTTCCTTCTTGGTAACCCACCCATCTACCTAGAAGTACACCCACCTCATCAACTACCACTACACCACTGGGTGAGTGATATAAAACTTTGCCCCCTGTACAGCTGTCATGAACACAGAAATTAGCTTTAAAGACCAAAATAATTTTGAACCAGGCTGAGAAAAAGGTTTATTTATGTTGTAAAGTTGGACATTTCAGGGTGTCTATGGGAAGTGACTCGCTTCTGGAGCTAACCTTAAGTAGCCGTTCAAGGAACTGCAGTCTTTGGCACCTCCACGTTGGCTTCATTTTTCAACCCCTAAGGTTGCTGCTTGGTATGAATGCATCTATCAAAAACATTTTTGGACCAATTTTCTCTTTAAGTTTCCCTTCTGGTTTGGGGGGTACAACAAAAACAAGACTGAATGCACTTACACAAGGATCACATACTTCTTAATGAAATGCTAATGATATCATCAAAAACACAAGACAAGACAACATAGGTAGCCTATAAAACAAACAAACTGGCAAACTGGCAACACATATACAGACCCAGTTCCAGTACAACATTACAGTCAATTTCCGATCTTGTTTTACCTACATGACCTGTTTATGCAGTATCTTGCATATCAGTGACAATATTTATCTGACTGTAATGTTAGCTAACATTAAGCTACCTGTCAAGTGCTTCCTTACCAGTGCTTGGAAGGAAAAAGTAATAAATTCTAAATTAATCTAAAGTCTCACTGACAATTAGATAAGAGGCAGTAACAACTGTCACTTACTGGGACAAACTATAACAAAGGGCAGTATTAAATATTTATGAAAAGGTAAGCAAATGTTAATAGTACTTTTTTTTTTTTACAGTGCTCTGGATGTAAAGTTCATGTTACTTTTAGTTGGTGGCCATCTTCCATGTTTATAGGCTATCAGTAGGAGTGGGTGCTTTCCCAAGGTCAGTGAAACCTAGCACTAGTGCTGGGATAAGTATCCCTCAGACTCCCTGACAGAGGTCCAGGCTAATTATTTAAATATTAATTATAAAGTTCATTTATTAACTGACCGGTCACGACTCGCAAGTTGGGTATCCCTGCTCTAGATGGTCACTAAAGGGATATTGAGGTGTGGATGTTATCTGACATTATTCATTTTAGTTTCTTGTCTCAAGCTAAACCCAGACAGTGATCAGTATTTCAGTGAAAAGGTGAGTGAATTCAGCCTCAGAATATCCAGGCTGCTCTGCAGTGGAGAGAACAGGTGGCTGCAATAATGACAAGTGAACAAGAACGACAGTGTTCAAACAGCAGAGTTTAGGAAGAACAACTAAGAAGGAGTGTCAGTCATTATACTGCAGAGCAGAGTGATGTGAGGGATGTATGTAAATGATTACAGCTGTTTACAAACAGATAAACAATGTTGTTGGTGACAGCTGTAGCCCCAGATAGTGCCACCACCAACGGAAGGCCCTGAATTTTGAGTAATTTTAAACACATTCTCACTCCGACCTCATCACATATCAATGTTGGGTCATGGATTTTCCACATCGGGATATGATGTTCAAGATACCCTGGCTGTGTCGGTCGTTGATGTTCTGGGATGCAGTGTCAACTTTAGCCTGTTACATGCATTGTGTGTTCATAAAATACACTTCTGTTTTCACAGGAAATGTAGAGTTTGCATACAGTCTCTATCAAAGTTCACACAATAAGTCGATGCAACACCACAAATTTACATGTTTTTTTTTCCTTCAACAACAAATGCATGTGATTACATGTGGCCAACACATTCAAATGGTTGGGTTTAGGAAACAAAAAAAGTTTGGCTTTTTTTTTTTTGGCTTTTAAAGTCTTACAGGAAGTGAACACTGGCCTCCCAAGTGTAAGCCAGTGGTTGTTTGACTCATCCACCACCCTCCCCGCCCACTCTACCCAGACTTCCACCATCTTAACTTTTGCGATTGTCCTGTTGTGTTTCTCCCTGATGCCGCCGGGCATCGTTAAACAATCACAGCAATCAGCTGGGTGTCACACCAACATTGGTCAGCTTGGTCAGTGTCTGATGCCGGAAGTCACTGACCAAGCACCAGTTGTCGACGACTTCAAGGTGAGACTGGGTTGGTTGGGAAGGGGGTAAACAATGTCAAAAGTTAGGCTAAATTTTGGTGAGGGAACAACGGGCATGGCCATTTTCAAATGGGTCCTTTGAACTCTCACTTTAAGCTGTTTGGATGAAAATGGATTCTTTGAGTACCCATGAGTCCACAGTAAACGTTTTGCTCCTCACAACCAAGTTAAAGCAGCACATCGGCCGTTTAAGTAAAAGGACAATCAACCTATTTCAACAACCACTACTCACCAAATATGTATAGACACATAACATAATATATTAAAACAGGATTGTTGGGAAACTCAAAATGTTAACTGTACAGGTATTAGTCTAATCACACCAGATATTTAATTATTATAACTGTAACATAAGAAACCAAAGTACATATGCAATTCCTTAACTCTCCATATTGACATAGTTTTCAACTAGCATGTATACCTCACCAGCATGATGGAATTCCTGAAATTCAGATATGGCTTTTGATTTTAGTTTGCCACCCCAAAATTTTCAGAGGCCCCATCTGGCCACCCCTTTGAAAAACGTCTGGGGGAACCAATGGCCTCACAATGCTTAGAAAAAGTGGAAGTTAAGAATCCATTAGGAGAATGAAAGAAATATTTCACTGATAAAAAATTATACTGAAGGTCTTAGCTCTTATTGACTAATACTAAACTAATACAAATGACTAAAATACATTTTCATTAAAATACTAAGATTAAAGCTAAGCAGGTGCCAAAATTAACACACATGAACATCTAAAATGGTATTGATATGGTATTACAGTATTTAGATTTCTTTCACCTTCAAAGGGGTCAAAGAGAGACCGATCTACTGCGTCTACCAACTCCATCAACTCCAACTTCAAATGAATCTTTCCAAGCATCCAGGCCTGTGCAAATCTGGAAAACTTTTATTGCTCCCAGGCCAAATTCAATCATGTGCATGTTCATTTCGGCTGCCTTAATGCACCGCAGCGTCGGCTGGCCGCCTGGGCTGACAAACTTTGCAGTCAGGTTGTGTGGTCTGTGGGAGATACCAAGGATCACTTCTGATCCGCCACAAGCCCCTAAAGCCATCTATCTATCAAAGGTGAGGGGGAGCTGGGTCACGGCTATGTGAGAGCCCCAGCCCCAGCCTGAAATCATCAATCTTTATGCACACATGCACGCACGCACACACACACACACACACACACACACACACACACACACACACACACACAGGATCTTTATTTATTTAATTCACTCTTTTTAACACCCCGGAGTGCTTGCAATAGCTGGGCTCACACTGAATGGCCCCAGGCTGGAGGAGAGTTGCTCTGCAGCTGGGAGATACTGGAACAGAAGTTTGGACTACAGCATGTACTGGGACATTTTCTGCTCTGCTCTGTTGCTCTCTCTCTCCGAGTCGGGGTGACAACTGTGCCGTGTGACTCTGTATATCCCTGCTGCGCTTGCTTATCAGGCCCTCAGTCGAATACTGGAGATGAATCTGATAAAAAAAAAGGCAACTAAAAAATAGTAGCTCGAATTCAGCACATTGAAAGTGAACAATCTGAGAGAAAAACAACCCCCTAAAAAAAGACTGAATCACTGTTGTCTTTTATCTTGCATGAGGAAAATCAAAACGACAGCTTCTCAAGCTAACGCTAGTCTATTTACATTTTCATCCCACACTAAACTAAAAGCCAATAGACATCCTTGAATTGTAGTTTTGTTGGTGCCTGCAAAAAAAATCTTCACTATGAATTTCAATGCACTTTCTCAGAAATGGACTTTAAACAGATAAATAAACATAAGCAACCAGTCACTGCATACATTTAGATCATGAAGAGTGCTGAGATGAGCACAGAATAAAGAATGCCTTTGAACGGGGCTGCCACTCAGAAAAAATGCCTTGTTTGACATAAAGATTCTCAATTGGTGTTGGTGTCGCACAAAAACTCAGACTCTGTGGTTGTGCAGCCACATGCCACACACACACACACACACACACACACACACTTCCACAGATGCAAAGCTGAGATAAGAGTTTCTGATCTGAACTGTCTCTTTAAAGATAAGTTTTAATGCCTTTGCTTTATTGGAAAACACACCGTGAAAAACATGAAAAATGTGAGCGAGATGCAAAGAAATCTGATTTAACCCACTGATGTCACATACATAGTGTGCACCCCAAAGTAGTAAGCCACCAAGGCATAGTGTATCAGGGTGTTGACAGATACAAACAAGTTAAATATTAGACTTTTTAAAACTGTTTTAATACAACTTTAACTGACATTTAAGACCAAACCTGTGCTGGAAAAACACACCCAAACTGAAAATATACTCTTTCCAAATAAACACATTGATGCGAATTGAACTTGCACTTGTATAGCACCTTTCTAGACCACCATGCCAATCTTCTGATTAGTGCGCTTTACCTCCTGGGCCCATAGCCACCCCATTTCCCATATCACTTCAAAATGAACAGTGAGGTAATTTGACACTGATGATACGCTCTGTGCTTACAACTCTGCACAGTAAAAAACAACAACTAATGAGCAGGCTAGCCTGTTGGCTTTAGTTTAAGAATGCAGACTCATTGCATGATCTTAATGCAATGAGTTTGCTTTTTCCCCGTTAAAGGGGTTTTTTTGGGGAGTTTTTCCTTATCCGCTGTGAGGGTCATAAGGACAGAGGGATGTCGTATGCTGTAAAGCCCTGTGAGGCAAATTGTGATTTGTGATATTGGGCTTTATAAATAAAATTGAATTGAATTGAATTAATGTGTAGAGGGGTGAAAATAGGGGCACTGTATGCACACAGGTGATGTATGGAGGTCTGTTCCCCCCATCGAATTCTCACAATGACCTGACTAAAAAGCATTAAAGACCCATCCAACCTGAAGTGAAGACAATTTAATGCTATTAAAGCCTTTTGTTTGTAGATGTGTATTTAAGACATTTCAAGACTTTTTTAAGGACCTATGGCCACAGGCTGTTCTCATGCACTGTTTGTAAATGTTCTTACAAAGAGAAATGTACCAAAATTTGTACATATCCTACATAATCATGAGCCAGTAATTCATGCATAACCCACGTATTTGAGAAGACTGCGATCATGTGACCAAGGCGTTGACAGGAATAATAAAGGCAGTGGTCCCTTAAGGCGGTGGATGGGTCACAAACACGGGTCTTTCAGGAGACCAATGATTGGAACTGTATGAACTTTTAGTGAACTTTGAGTCAGTTTAAGTTAAGTTGTCATTATGTTTCTTTCCCTTAACCTAACCATAGTAACTTTATGTTTTCTGTTCAGGCTGTTCTCAAGGAGAACAAGTAAAGCAATGCACCCAAATTGCTACATATTTGAAAGGCCATGATCACGTCACCGCTGTGCTGACAGCAGTAAACAATAAAGTAGTCCCGAGTACTTGTAAGGAGGCAGGTTGAGGTGATGGATGGGTCACAAAAAACATGGCTTTTGCCCAGGACTTTCTCCTGGAGTTGCATGTTTGAATCCCTGCGACTTCTGAGTGAATTTTGAGTCATTTTAAAGTACGATCACACCGTGTTTCTTTTTCTAAACCTAACCACAGTAACCTTTATTGCCTAATCCTAACCTCTAACTTTACATTAATTACTAAACATACATTAAGAATGTAACGTCATTCTCGGAGTGCAAATTTGTAGGATATTATACTAACTGTTCTATGAGAACACATTGTTCTGTTAAGTACGTAATGTTATTGGTTCATAGGATATTATACGCACCACTGCATGTTTATAGGTTTGCAGTTTGTAGTCTACATTCATCGAAACATATAAACAAAAGAAGGACTCTGTCATGGGGTCCTTTCAACTACATGTTTTTTTTTTTAAATCATCAGAGTGTCACATACACATGAGGCAGTTATTACTTGAGCATAAAAAAATAAGAAATGGGGAAAATTGTTTTTTTTTTTTTTTGTTGTGTTTTTTTTAGAAGAAGAAAAATATATTTTTTTAATAAGGGGGGAAGGTACACCCCAAACAGGTTGCCAGTCAATTGCAGGGCTGACACACACAAATCAATCTTTCACACCTACAAGCAGTTTTGAGTCACTTATTATCTTACCCTGGATGTTTCTGAACTGCAGGCAGAAACTGGGGACCTGAGAGAACCAACACAGGACAGGGAGAGCATGCAAACTCCACCCAGAATATAAAAATAAGAATGTATATATATATATATATTCCACACAAAAGTCAACCCAGCATTGTGAAGTTGAACTAATTTGGCCAATGGATGACTCAGCTTCCTCGATCTCCTCCCACATCAAAATGTATTTATAGCCAATTATAATAGATTGCACCTTTAGGAGGTCTAAAAAGCAAACAGCTCTGTTGTTCACATCAGAGCCAGGAAGTTAAAGCAGCAATGAAACCAGCTGTTGGATCCGGTTAATGAGATTTCACAGCAATAGTTCCCAGAGATAGCAGAGTGGTTCAGTCCCACACCTCTGAAACATGTGTCACCCCCTCTAGCCCTGCAGTCAGTTCTGTCACACCCTTCTGTCCTCTGCTTAACTCACTAATTCACTATTTGCCTAATTAAGAGTAAAAATTGCAAACAGGTGCTCTCTCTCCTGTTAAACCTTTTAGGTGCACTAGTTAAATTCAGTTCATGATCATATTGAAATGGAGTGAACATCCTCAGTTGCTTTCATAGGCTATCGATTGGCTGTTCAAGAGAAAGAAAACAAATGAGTAGCTTTTCCTAATTAGGCACTATTTTTACTTTCTTATGCTCTCAGCTAAAATATCTGAGCACTAAGAGGGAGAAAAAAGACAGTTTTAACTTCAGGCAGCCATTTAAGTATCATTTATGTGTCATTTCCACAAGACATGATGCTGTCAAATAGATACTCATACACTGGCAAATTGATTATGGATTGTACTGTTGAAGTTGTGAGATTTATTTTGATTGGTAACAGTATGATAATAACAGTGCTCACACTTGGCTCCCACTGTTCATTTGGCAGTCATTGCATTTCTAAGTAAGTCAATGGTAATTTGTAAAACTGTCAAAATCCAACTGATAGAAGTGAAACAGAAAGCAGATACAGTCAACCAGCGGGTCACTGAAATCAGTGAACCACTGCTCGGATCATTGATTTGGTCCTCCAGAAATACCAAGTTCAGTCAGTTTCATTACTACACTTGTAGTAATGAAACTACTGTTTGTGTGTATAAACCTCCATTTTTCCGGTTTGAAGATGTATTAATCCAAAATAGTGACAGATAGAGTAATTGGACCCTAACTGCATTCAAAACAACTTTGGATCTTGAGGTCTTTTCCAGGCCAAGAAAGTTTGGAGGGATGGAGAATGATGTGGTGTGTGCCTTACTGTGCCAAGGTAACAATAGTCAACTTTTAACCAATGACCACAAACTCATTTGATAACAACACAGTGGGAAAATTAACCTATTTAGCTCCCCTGCCCATTCCAATGGGAGTAACTTTTCTAGGATGTCTAGATCTATGCTTACTGTCAACTGTTTGATGGGATGACTATAAGCCAATCACTAGAGGTTGGCATATTGTCCCTAAAATAATATCACTATATTTCCGGGTATTTTGCGATAGTAATATTCTTGACCATATGACAGATTAGTAAAAAAAATATTTTAGTATTATTTGAAGAACATAGAATTGCAACAGAATAATTGATATACTGTAGTTTTACATGTCAACCTAACAGTTTGCCTCCAAATACTGAGTAAAAACTAAACAAAAATGATCTCTCATTTCTTTAGTTTGGAAACAACAACAGTAACTCAGAGTGAGATTCAGCTTCTATATACAATATTAATAGTTCAAAAACATAAACACTGCCACAAATTACACATTTAATCAGTTCTCAAATACAAAAAAATGTACCCTAGGATCTATATATATAAATCAACAGGTAATTTTCTTCTCTTTTAGTAAAATACTAAATGATTTCCATTTCTCGTCTTAACATCACACTGTAACCTGTGACAGGCTGTTACGCTACAATGGCTATTGCACATTCACATACATGTCATTTTTTGTTGAGTCATGTGCACAGACAAGAGAGGAGAGGGAGAGATGTGCTGCTGCCAGAGGAGCTGCTGAATGAGTTCCCTCTAAGCGGTAAGTTGCTGTAAGAGTCTAAGAAGTCCAGGGCTGTTCATAAAACATTCAGGATGCTCAGGCCAAATGACACTACAGTTTATTCCACACTACTAAAGCTGCTCCTCTTTTGGAACCATTATAGAGTCTGTAATAATTTCGCTTTCAGCCATGCTTGTTGTTGCTGTGCATAACACTATCTCGTCACTAAGTTAACAAGTGGAAATACTGCCAGTATCAAAATATGATTTTTTTTTTTTTATATCATTTTAAAAATAAACCAGTATTATCGTGAATGATATGCTATGGCACACCCCTAACAATCACAGTGTTCCACATTATCTAAAGTGGACTCCATTAGAGCCACGCCCCCTTTCTTAATTTGTGTTAACTCGACTTGAATAGAAACAAACTAATATGTATGTTGTGCAATCCGATCGTCCTTGAAGGAATAAGTGTTAAAAGGCAGTGTAAATGGCTACCTTTATAGCGAGAGGTGGGACGTGATGATGGTATAAATATGGGGATACCAGTACACATTTTACGTACGGTCTTGGCTGGGAGACTTTCATCGTGTTGCACTCATTTGGTCACATGGACAGTGACTGAGAAGGAAATGGAGAGTTTAAATCTTGCCCGCTTTCTCAGCTACGCACACCTGACAAATTGAAGTGGGTGTGAATGTCTGAGTTTTGCAAAGTTAGAGAACGTGACAGATGCAGTCTCCTCAATTTCAACATTGTAAAGATGACAAGCACCTCTGTTAAAGCATACTGATGCCTGTAGGGCCTTGGAGTGGTCCCTAGAGATGACAGCCAGGCTTATTCAAATTGCATAGTGTCTAAGACCAGCTGGGACACAACAGATTGCAGCCTCCTGCAGAAAAGGATGGGGGCTGGTCAAGCTGCTTGCTCAGATTGCTCAATCCAATGCCCTACACTGTGATTAGGTCACATCATCAGAACTGAAGGACGCAAATATCCTTGGTCAGCTCAGCGCACGTGTCATGTGGTTGATAGTGACTTGTTTAACTTTTCAGCCTTTCTTCCAAATGTCTGTCTCAGGAAGGCCAAGAACCAAACATCTGGAAAACACCACACCAAGGCACGTAAAATATAGTATCAGCTACAAAATCACCAATGTTCATATAATGTGAGCCATAACATTCACGCAAACTGACAGATTATGAAATAATGATATATCCCATGCCATTTTAAAGTACTGGTGTTCTAAAGGTTAAAAGCATACAGTAAAAGTGCAAGGTGAAACATAGTAGCTCCAGTTAGAGATGATGCTTTCTAATGCTCAAACTAATGTTATGTTTATCCACATAAAGCAGCAAGCCAGAATTCTCCAGAGAATGCAATGCTTCACTGCCTTTCAATGAGTCTGCGGTCCTCACTCCTCTGACTCCCTGCTGGTAAAGACTTCATCTCTTCATCAAGCCATTCCTACAAATGCCAAATAACTATACAACAGAATGGGAAAATGAGATAATTGAACATTATCTATCAGTAAAAATCAATGATGTTTTGCACCTTAATGCCACAGTACAGCAGTAGGTGTGTCACACATTCAGTTTCCTTTCATGCAAACTGTCAGCCCCCTGACTTTACTGTCTACCATGCTCACATGCAGTGACTAACAACAGAGGGTTCATATTCCCAGTGTGAGTTATGATTGTTGCCGGACTAAAGGGCAGAAACAAAGCACAGCTGAGCTGACCCTGATCCCTCCCCTTGACAAATATAAGTCAAAAGCCCTATTCACATGGGACTAATATTACCAGGGGATCTCTTGTAATTAAGACACCCCCCGCCCCCCAACACATACACACGCACACACACATCTGTGTTTCATGCGGCGCATTTGCAGGGCATAACCAAATCTGTATTACCCATATTTACTGACATGCAATGCACAAACATTATACAGCACCACTGGTGGAATTGTACAGTGTTAACCTCCAACTTTTCTTTTCTTTCCTTTTTTTTTTTTTACACAACAGAACTGATTCTGCCACACACTGTCACGTCATCCATCTCATCATCTTTCAAGATTTGGCTTTTCTGACAGATTTGAGCTTGCTCTTTCTGCGAATGGGTCTACATGCTGTGCAGCGAGATGAGCCTTCTGCACCCAAATTGCTGTCAAAACTTTCATTCATAATCACCAACACAGGCTCCCTAACTCTCAACCAAGAAAGAAGCAGAAAGGAGGCTCGGAGAAAAACAGAAATGTAAATACAACTACAAATCAATGAGATGCTGATATCACAGGACTAATATTATCACATGATCTCTGTGTTTGGAGAAATGTGGCTTATCATTTGCAGTGATATTTTTACTTGACAAAGTACAGGCATGGCAAATTCACATGGGATTAAGATCATAGACAAACTAGACACAGACAAGCAATTATTACAAATTCCTAGAGGTCTCCAGGTAATACTACTCCCATATGAATATAAGTGGGACTGCCTCAACTTAAAGGAAAAAAACAAAAAAAACATGAAAATACAGAATTTGGTGCTGTGAAATAAGTCACCTTAACTAGAATGCTCTATTGGTCCTAAAGCCTAACTGATCACAGACAACTATATTTTTGTGCAGTGATGATATGTAACCAAGTACATTGAATCAAGTACTGTACTTCAGTATAATTTTGAGGTAGTTGCTTTAACTACCTCAAAATTAACTGCTTTAACTCCACAGCATCTGAGGGAAATATTGTACTTTTTACTCCACTTCATGTATTTCATGACTTCAGTTACTTGTTAAATTACATAGTCAAATTACCAATACGAAATATAAAGAAGTAATAATGATAAGCATAAGAAATATTATAAGTAACAAGTAAAATTACCCAGTTCTGTGTAACATAATTAAAATGAGCTCAACCTTTGTCAGCTGCAACGTTAAAGTGATAAATACATTAATGCATCAATAATTACAATCCAATAATATGTTATATGTTACTCTTAAATGGGCCATTCTGCATAATGAGTTACTTTTGCTTATACTTATGTACCTGCACTTAAGTTAATTTTGAATGCAGGACTTTTACTTGTAACAGAGTATTTCTACACTGTGTTACTTCTACTTTTAAGTAGGCTAAGTAGAGTATTTGAGTACATTGTCCGCCACTGTTTCAGTGTAACTTTAGCATAACAATAGTCTTCAGTTTGAACCATGGCTGCAGAGTATGCAGATCTGAATCAATGATAAACTGAGGCCACTGAACCCATCATGAGCTGTTGGAGGGGTTATACAATGGAAGAAACATAGTTACTTGTTAGACTTTCCTTTTGAAGCTTGCCCTTCAAAACACTGCACTTGGATGGGGATTTTAAATCATCACAAATACTGCAGGAGAAAGTTAAATTGAACTCCTTCATCTACCCAAGACATTTTTATAGATAGCCAATGAAATATTGCAATGTTTTCATGAAGTGACAGAGCAATGAGCAAGTGTCTTCAGCATCTTTTCATGCTGAAAGCCCAGGGTAGAGAAAAGGCAGTATAGTGGGAGAGGCAGTGGTTAGATGTCTATCCCTAGCTGAGATAACAAAGCATAGGAGTAGCTGGCTGTGTGCAGGAGGATGTGCAATGCTACAACAGCATATATGATTTCAGTTGCTGAGAAACTATAGTGACAGATGTGATGCCAGACATTACTGGGATTAATGTTCACCTTGGACTTGCAGTTGTAGCACATGTTAAATGTATTTGAGCTCCCTGGTCGAGTAAACTAATAGTTAAAAGGCTGTAAGATGGGTCTGTACTTTCCATTCAGCAGGCCAGGCCTAACTGTTATATACTGTGTAACATTCCCTATGGTCAGTGCTGCTGAAGGAACCATTGGGTTGATTGACACAAATAGACATTCATGGTAGACGTTCATGAGGATGAATCCTGATGACTTTGGTGCGCCCCTGAATTCTCCTGTAGTGCCATCAGCAGTTTGACATTTGTGGGTCAGAATGAAACATCATGTCAACTGTCAGACTGACTACTGTGCAATTTGCAGCTGTCATTTGTGAACTTTAGTGATATCTCTATCAAGTGCCAATATCAGGTTGAACATTTAATTTGTCCAGTTTTGGTTTTTCAATCAAACAATTTGGTTTGTTTTACAATAAGAATTATACACAACTCCAACCAGACAATTTGATTGGTCAACTAGACATTTAGAACATGATCAAATGAGCATAACAGCACATCGTGCTCATTACTAAGAATATTACTCTGCAATTTCCATGGCAACATTGTAACTTCCAAAGCTAAATGAAAAAGCAGCAGGCTACAATATTCATACAAAATGGATTGTTTTGTTGTTAATTTTTATTCTGATCAACTGCCCATAATGAATATCATTTATGGTGCTGTTAGACTGCAGCAAAGTGAAAGTGAAAATGTTGTTTTTTAAAGGCTTAACACGCACAAATAAGCAGAAGTAAGCAAAAAATAAAAATAATAATAAAAAAATACTCAATACAAAAAAAATAAATAAATAAGCAAAAAGCCTTTTTACTTTATATAATAAATCATAATTCCCTCTCTAATGTTTATTGTATAGTGCTGTGAAAACATCAACAAATTTCTTCTTAAAACAGCTGTATTTATGGATTGAAGTAGAATATTTCATTAGATAAAAATGTTGTGAATTTTCTACCTTCTTTTAATATATTTTAAATTTTGGATTGTACAATGCTCTGGAGTTAACTGTTTTAGAATAGAAAATGTTTGGAAGACAACAGCTGTGTCAGTCGATGTCAAGGTGATATCTTAAAAACAGCTGATGTGAAGTTTATGGACGCAGAAGCGATATCTATCCATGAAAACTTTTTTTTTCTTTTTAGTAGTTTTGTTGTTAACAAGATTGAGGTAGCAAGACAGCATTGTGTTTATATGTGGGGTATTTATTCAGTTTGGGCAATCCCACAGTCTCTACAAAGCATTTACTTAAGGATGCTGGAAGACTCAACAGGGACTAGAATCGTATCTGTAGGTCATTACTAAAGATCGACCTACTTGCTGAAGTAGTAAGTTTGGTTTCATTAAATAGGAGTCTATTGATGTGACTGATGGTTTTCCAGTTATTAGTCATAGCCATTGAATTTCCATGGAAACAGAGACAGCAGAAAGTGTTTTATTTCGAGAGCGGATTGCCCCATAATATGAGTATATTTTGACTGTGTCTTTGATTTTGTTGGTGATTGTTGTATTAACAGAATATTACACTAATGAATGATCTTTACCATCATTCCTGGCATGACAGTGATGCGGCAGGACCAAGGCACTCGTGCCTCTTGTGTAATATTGCTTAATTACAGTCTGTACAAATCCAGTTCCTGCTATAATATCAGCCAGTGGCAGTTCTAACACATTGTGTGCCCCAGCAACAGCTCAACAGTCAAAGTTCTGCACGTTTATTACCACAATGCAGATAAACAACCCAAACAACAATAAAAAATAATATAAAAATATGTGCGAATTTGCTTTCAGTAACATGTTGTACATGTGTTATAATAACCATATTGATCAATAATAAGTAAAAAACACGATTACAAATAAACTTGATCAGAAGAATAAAAAATAAAATAATATATGACATTGTGAATAATAATAAAACGTAGAAATTAACAAATTACATTTCTAATTGAACTAGGGATGCACCGCTTTTGAAATTCTGGGCCGATACCGATACCACTGTTTAAAATAACAATGTCGCGGATAGGCGATACTGATGTTTTATATTGCTGTTCCTTTTGATTTTTGTTCTTATTTATTCTTCTTTTGTTCCAGGGAAACACAGAAATCTACACTTTAAAAAAATAAATTAACAGCTTTTAAGTCATTCAGTCCTTCACTACACTACTTTTAAATGAGCACAAATTCAATAATACAGATTTATGAAACAACCTTTAACATAAACTTCTTTCACACACACACACACACACACACACACACACACACACACACACACAAAAAAAACATTTTAAAAAATAAGCAAAAAGCCTTTTTACTATATATGATACATCTTGACTCCCTCACTAACATGTATTGTATAGTGCAGTGGAAACATCAACAAAAGGCCTCTATTATTACCTCCGCCAAGGAGGTTATGTTTTCGCCGGCACTGGTCTGTTTGTTTGTTTGTTTGTTTGTCTGCAAAATAAGTCAAAAGGTTATGAACAGATTTTGATGAAATTTTCAGAAAAGGTGGATAATGGGACAAGGAACAGATGATTAAAAAAAAAAAAGCAAAGTGGATAAAATAATAAATAAAGTCTATCATCTGACTAGCCTGGTTCCAGACCATAGACCCCGCCCACTCAACTGAGTAGGCTTGCATCTCTGGTCTGGCATACTGCAATGAATTTGCGATTTATCTCGTCCAAACGATGGACGGACCAATGAATGCCTGGGGTCTAGCGATTAGCCAATCAGCGCCACGCTGATGTCAAGCTGTGCGCCGGTGGGTAACTGGTGAGGATAGCAACAATGACGACCGCTACAGATCCTACAGACCACATTAACGATGCTATCAAGGTATTTCGCCACTACTCATGTTAATGGAGGACCAAATTTAGGAAGCTGCTAAACTGGATTTAAGGGCGATGCAGCTGGGCGTGCTCGACGACGGAGACATTTTAAACGGGCAATGCTCGCTTGTTTTCGGCACCGCCGAGTAGGGATGTAACAATACCAGAAACTCACGATACGACATTATCGCGATAAAGAGTCCGTGATATATACGATATATATCACGATATTTATACAAGGGGGGAAAGAGAAAAATTATTGTTAAAAATAGCTATTTTATTCAAAAATAGTGCATGTACACTGTGCAGCATGTTATTTTTAACTTGGAAGCGTATCATAAACAAATCAACACACAGTTGAACATGTGCTTTCGTTTCCCCCCTATTACTGCTAGGCAGGCAGACATTAAAGTGCCATAACAAAGTCATGTCAATTAAAACTATAATGACAGAATATGAAAATGGAAACATTCAGTATTTTTAACCTACTCTGAACAAAAGTAGTGTATTACTATTACTAGAAAGTCATCTGAATGACATCAACTTATGAGGATAGAGTAGTCTTAATATTCATCAAATATACAGAATTTAGAACAATCAGACCCTGCAACAACAACAAAATTAACAAATTAGAAATAATGTAAACTCAATAACACACAATCCCTCACTCATAGACACAGAGAGACACAGAGAGAGAGAGGTGGGTAGAGATGTGTGTAAAAGAAAACCAAAATAAATAAAGCCCAGCCATTTCCCTGGAAGTCACAGAAAAACTCAAAACACACATTCACTCAGTTTGTTCACGCCAGGTCGACAATCTTGACATCAAGGAGACCCTAACACTTTCTCAAAACAGGAGATGAGGAGAGGAAAGCTCTGCTCCTGCGCTTTCATGTGATATGCGTGAGATTTCTGTGCGACCCTGCATTCGTGAGTAATCCATCCAAAAGTAATGTGTGTGCAAAGCTGTATGAAAGCTCTGTTATACATTATTTTAGTGTAACTTTATCATTTTTTTTCGCTGTGAAAACACTGGACTACCGACAAGTGCTTGGTCTTCTGGTCTCGGAAAGCCACGATTCCGCTGTTTCACGTGATATGTGTGGCTTCTCGATATGATGAACGGTCGCGGAGAAAATCCACAGAGAAGAACAATCAGTCTCCTTACTTTTATTCGCTGTTTCCTCTGGTCATGCACGGGCAGAGTCGGAGGCTGAGCTGCATGAGTCTGCTCTCATCTGCGCGCGCAGTTGCATGCAAAGGCTTATGGGGAATGTAGTCACACAGTCATATTACCGGCTCTGTAGGACAACGCAGCTATATAACTACCGTGGCATTCCCACGACGGTATCGAGAATTTATTTTATCGCGACACCGCGAAATTCGACATATCGTTACATGCCTACCCCCGAGGCATGGATACTAATGACGTCAGATTCTGGGTGAGTCGTTGATCTCTACTGATTGGTTAGGGAAAAATCAAATTCCCTCCCCCTTGTAAATCGCCTTCAATGGAGGCGATGTCAGACTGAAGGTTCTGGGAGCTTCAGTCTGACACTCAGACTATCATCTGACAGCCTTAGCAGCAATTCCAATTTCTAAAGACAGTGAAAATAGCGCCATCTGGTGGCCGGAAAGCACGTCTTGTTCTACTTGCTAAATGTTGTAATTCTAAATTTGAAATTAATGTTCTGTGTTGGAAAAAAAGAAAGTTAAAAACACAAAAAAACATATTATATTGTGTTGGTACAAAATAAAAACACCACAGTGTCTCCATGGTGAAGGCATATAAAACCTAATAATGATAGTGATGCAAATAACCTAATTGTGATGCAGGCTGCAAAATCTGATGCAGAGGGGGAGGGAATATCACCTACTTGGGGGAGGTCTGCACTCTCTGAGTGCTTTTCTAGTTTAGTATGATTTCCTGTGCAGTTATGTTGTCGTGGCCTTATGTATCATTTTCTAAATAATAGTAGTAAAAGTATTAGTAAAAAACAGTAAAAGATAAACATTTTGATTTTTTTTTTGTCCTTGCCCCATTTGTGGCACCCCCTATTGACAATGACGCCCTTAGCGTTAGCCTATACTGCCTATGCCAGGCCAGCACTGATGTCAGCTCACCTGTTTTTAACTTCAACTTACAAACTGCTTGTTCCTCCCACAAGAGCAGTGCTTCTTTCACAGTCTCACTGACAAGTGATTTTGAATGTCAGAAGTCATGTTTATTTGGACACAATACAAACTGACTGACTATCTCAAGACCATCCCCAACATTGATGCACTTCATCAC
Source organism: Epinephelus fuscoguttatus (assembly GCF_011397635.1). Lineage (NCBI taxonomy): Eukaryota > Metazoa > Chordata > Actinopteri > Perciformes > Serranidae > Epinephelus > Epinephelus fuscoguttatus. Next base: position 6,792,711 of record NC_064763.1, read on the forward strand.
ATTCAGTCAGTCATATAGTTTGATTTTGGATGTCGCTTTGGAAGCACAAGCTCACTTTTATTTTTATTTTAGTGGTGTAATATGTATGTGGTGTAATATTTTCCCTGTTCTCCCATATTTGGAAAGGTGTAAAAAATACCACCATGATGTTTTCTGTCATCAGTCCTTTATCTATGAATAAGTGGAAGTTAGAAAAGAGGAAAGATTAGTCCACAAAGTCCACTAAGCTTTTAAGTTGGGTTCAGGATCTTTTGGGTTTAACCGCTGGACATTGATACAAGGTAACAGAACATAAGGACCAAGATGTAGTGAAACAATGCTGTGGTTGCAAGAAAAGTATATTTGTGGCCAACCATTTATTTTATATGAAACAGTTGTTGTAGATATCTAAGTCCCCGGACCTTTTAACATTTGACCCAGAGGGTGTGATGGGCAGCAGGCAACTGCCTTCTCTCCTTAAAGGTATAGTTCGGATTTGTTGAGGTGGGGTTGTTTGGGGTTCTTATCAATAGACAGTGTATTATATACAGTAGATGTCAGTTAGGAAACCCCCCTTTTAAAGAGGCAGCAATGTACTGTAATGGAGGGGTCAGCAACGAATCATGTTTTAGCCACCTAAAAAAGTCCCATCAAAAACAATCAATATCAGTGTAAGTGCAGTGTAAGTGAGAGATTTTTCAATGATTTAGCTTTCCATCAGACAGTCTGTTCCTATAGGTAAGCCACTTATGGCTTCAATTCCCAATCTTTTACACTAAGCCACCAGACCTCATTGACAAAAACTGTAATTTTGACTCATTTGAACATGGGAGCTGCTAGTCTATGGCTGCTTTTATCAGTTAGCTAGTTTATGTTACTGTGTGACTTTGGTAAACCTAACTAACCCTTTCAAACTCTAAAGTCACACAATACCACAAACAAAATATAGTCCCAAGCAGCAATGGGAGCCAACTGCAGGAAGCAGCTTCTCTTGCCTCAGCAAGCGGGTTTTTGGCTCTGCAAGAGTTAGCAAAGTCACTTCAGTGTGTTTATTTTTGTCCGAAGAGGAAGTACGACCAATCACAAACTTGTCCCACCATTACAATGTATACAGCATTTCAGTTACAGCATACTTAAAATCAGGACCTTTGCCTCCCTTCAGGGAATTGAACGAAACTTGGTCTGTATGTTCAGATGATAGTACTTGATGTGTCCACCTAGTTTAATCAGGATTGCTTGAAGAAATCTTGAGTTATGGACTATATCCAGCGAAGGCCCACCCTTGGTGAGGTTTTTTCACTGAATTTGACCAAATTTGCTCACATATAAAATAAAGTTCATATATCATATTCATCAAAAGATGCTGTATACTGCGTGTCATGTTAATAAACTCAAAAGTCATCACGTTCTATTCATTTGACTGGACTTGAAAATCCAATCGGCAGATCCTGACAGTTCAAGAGGCAGTTTTGTAGAGCAAATTGAGTTGGACCTACGAGATCAATTTTAAATCATTTGGGCATTTCATATGAGGGGCATAGCCTTTCCAATATTGGCCTAACTTACAGCACCACCATCTGGCTGATTGGTGTATTTTTTGTAGGCATGTTAAGAACACCACTCAAGATGCCTCATTAGGACTGGTCAAATTCATCTTGAGGAATGAGTTAAAATGTAACAGACCACGCCCACTTTCACCAATCAACATGACACTTGAACTTTTGATTAATACTTGGCCCCAGAGCATTTAGACCAGCTATGGGGAAATTCTGGGGAATTTTTGGTGCTCTCCCATGGGTCTTGCTCATAATGCTTTGGTAGGCCAGTCCCTTCTTAATATATCTATTAAAATGTATGATTATTAAATGCTTTGTTGATGAGTTTTGACCATTTTGTTTTAAGAAGTTTTATTTGCTTTGCTTTATTTTTTGACCAAGTTTGCTCATTTATTTTTAAAAAGTTGTAAATTTATTCTAAGATGATGTATACCAACTTTGGTGTTGATACACTCACAAGTCATCAAGTTCTATTCATTTAACTGTTGTTCAAAACATTTGAAATGGCAGAAAATCTAGTTAAGTTGACCTTATTGGTTCTTGAGGCTTTTGCAGAGCACACTGAACTGCATATGTGTGCCACAATTCAAGTCAGTCTGACAAGTTTCATGTTTCTAGCTTCTAGAAAATGCTCCGTCCTGATTTCTCACTCCAGAGGCTGAGGGTTGATTCATTTTTTGACCTCTAAACCGGCCACGATCCCGGATGTGAGAGGACGCTGGCGTTGTTTGTTCGCCGCTTCTCTGTCCGAAAATCTGTTTTTTGTGTGTGTGTTTATCTATCGTTACAGCCACGGATGCCTTTTGCTACAGTCACTTCTGTCTGCTGCTTTTCTGACTGGACACTTTTTGCAACATATGAAAGCTACTTGATTGACAAAACATTAACGCCGGTCTCCTACCTGTCCCGGTGTACTCCACCCCGCTACACCTGCTACTGTAGCTACTGCATCGGGTCCTGCTCCAGGACTAACGTTACGTTAGTGGACTCTGTAATCCAGCCCGTTTTGCTCCACCCTGCCTCTCTTCGTGTCCCTCCAGCTGTTCTTTGCTGTCGGATTGCTGACAAGGGCAGATTCACTACTGTCCTCCATCCAGCCTGGTTCACCGCTTCAGCGCTACCTGCCCGGTGTTTCGGACCTACTCGCGACCCTGTTAACTGGCGACCTTCAGCCGAATGCGTCTGTGGTTGTCGTCATGACAACAGCTGTTTTCAACCAGGAAGAGGACACGTAGCTGTCCTCGCGAAGGCCTCTTTATTCAGTTTTTCATAACAATATCAAAACATAGCCGACCTGATCCGTCTTTGGACTCTTGTTGGAGGAACTCAGTCATGGACTGGCGGTTTGAATCACACTTGTTATGACGGAATGTTGAAAACAGGAAGAGGCCAAGTTGCTTTTCCTGTAAATCTAACTCCTATCTCGAATAAATTTTCTAAATAGGCCTACACAGTTTCGTCTCAGGTGCCTGCCTAAATAAATATGTGCCATATTAAAGAACCGTTCAGCCCTGTGAAACATAAAAAAGAATATTTTCACGGGATTCGAACCCGCTTCATTATGGGAAAATAAATTATGGACGCACAATTAACGTGATGCACCATTATGACAACATCACTTCACAGACAGATCCAGTAAAAATCCGACAACATACAGCCAGCTAGGTCTTCAAAATGGGAGGCAGCCAGAACTTGTGACCACACTGTCCATGCACTGAGGAACATTTTACAATCTCACTGCTTTGCAAGACAAAAACCAGCGGTTTCAGCCCACTTAATTCATAAACCTAACGTTTATTGTTGTGCTACAGGTCAATAAAGCCAATATTCATATACTCACGCGGAAATACTTCATTTTAAATTAAGCAATACAGCAGCAGCTGTATAAATCCAGTTAGGCCTACTTCATAAACATAACGCAAGATAACGTCATGTTGTAGCCTTCATAGGCAACATTGAAAATCACATCTTTTTGTAAACCTAGAAATAACAATAAATACATTTGAGGGTGGTTCAGAAAAAAAAACACATGGTAGGCTATATGGTATACCAAACATGTACAGTGAAGAAACAAGTAAGATCCTGCAACATAACCGACACAGAGTGTCGGTCCGTGACTGAGTTCCTCCAACAAGAGTCCAAAGACGGATCAGGTCGGCTATGTTTTGATATTGTTATGAAAAACTGAACAAAGAGGCCTTCGCGAAGACAGCTACGTGTTCTCTTCTTGGTTGAAAACAGCTGTTGTCATGACGACAACCACAGATGCATTCAGCTGAAGGTCGCCAGTTAACAGGGTCGCGAGTAAATCCGAAACACCGGGTCATCGGCGATCTTCTGCAGCAAACATCTTGATTTTCTCTGCCTCTCCTCAGTCCTGTACACTCGGAGAGTTGTTTCCGGTGGGCCTCTCGGCTGATAACGCTTTCTCTCAGATGGTCTGCAACTACTATTAGCGTTGTGCTAACGCTAGCATCCTCCCGGCTTCACGAGGGAGTATGTTGAAACACTCCGCCTTGCAACTTCTCATGTTTACCATTTTCATCAAGCCGCCTCTATGCTTACTGGCCATTAAAAACCTCGGGCTGTTACGCAGTCGACCCAGTATATCCATAGAGGTTCCAAACGTGGGATTGTTTACTCCGGTTCAGCGCACTCCATTCCAACGGTGTGGTCACGGCGACCTGTCGCTGCCCACTTACGTCATCACAACAAACCACACGTGTGCACTGCCAAACTGAAGCCTTTGGTGTATGTTGTTTGTTATAGTTTTGTTGCTTTTCTGTACTGCTTGTGTTGTATTGTACTGTCCTGTTGGTGTTATTGTTTCATTACTATGTATTGTAAAGTGACCTTGGGTTTCTTGAAAGTTATTATTATTATTATTATTATTATTATTATTATTTCAGCTCAGGGCAATTTGAGTCATGGCAGAAGACAGCAAAGAAAAATGATAAATTGTCACATAAACAGCAGTACTATAATTAACTGTTCAAGGTAGCTCCTGTGTTCAGCAATGGTAAATCACTGTATCCATGTTGGTACAGAGCATGCTTCAAAATTGGATGTGCCAACTGACATCTGCTGTATGTAGTATATACCGTCTATGGATAAGTACCCCATACAGCCCCACTTCAAAAATCTTAGAACCATTCCTTTAAAATAAAAACAAGAAAACAAAGAAGTCCAACAACAGTCCTTTCTACATAGTCTGCACACTAATGTATGCACAAGCATGTAGCATTTCACAAATAGGAGCCAATCAATGTCCCCTCTCCATGCTTATCTCCTTACAGACAGGTCAGTCACTCTTGTGTCATATTAACAATTCAATTCCCAGATCCCTGCTTCAACACAAAGAACAGCACAGATGAAAGCACAAAAGCTCTGGCTTTTAAATGTAACTCATTATGAATGCAAGCATCTTGCCTGATTACGTGAGGCATGGACACAGTGGAATACAGAAATAGCACTGAACACTTGATTTCCTTCATTCTTCACTAAGGAATAATGGCATAAATGCCATTGAGCATGCACAATACCACTATCCCTGTTTTGGACATACTTGGCATGACATGCTTGTAAATGCATAATGCTCCACACTGTGTTAATGTTCTCTGCAATAATCTTGTCATTCAAAGTGCCTCCAGAACATTTACATCCATCCTATTATCCTAATTAATTAGTCCAATAACAACAGGGTCAGTTTACTTTCCTGCGAACAATTATGTTGTAATGATGATCTGGAAACAGGTAATGATGGGTAATAAGTGAAGCGAGAAATCCACCAGAGGTCAAACAAAGTCAAAGACGGGGTGATAAACAGAGAGGGGTGAGGGGAAGAGACATGCAGCCAGAAGGTCGGCAATGTAGGAGCCACAGGAATTGTGATACATTCAAGAAGAAAGTGGGAATAAAGTAGTAAATTGGTCTATAGCTTTACAGAACAGACAAGTTACCTGAGGAGGAGATGAGTTTCCAGCTGATGGCGGGATCTGGTTTACCGCTTGCTTGGCACATCAGGGTGACATTGGAGCCTTCATTTACCACAATATCTCTTGACAGGTTGATGATTTTCGGTGGTACTGTGGAAGCAAATGAAAAATGTGTACATTTATAAAAGGATGAAGGAGAAAATGGTGAACTCTGCCAAGTTTGGGAACTGCCCATTAGTTCGACATCCCATTGTTCAGACCATATTAAACTCATTGTTCCTAAGTCCGTTCTGAAATCATCAAGATGACCTGTGGTTAAGGTCTGGTTAGGTTTAGGCACAAAAACCACTTGGTTAGGGTCAGGAAAAGACCATGGTGTGGGTTAAAATGAAAAAGAAAGCGGCAAACACATAAGCCGTGAGCCTGCTCCACCCCAAGCCGGTCGCGGCGCACCATACGCCCGCCACGAGCCGTTCAGCACCGCGGACAGTCGGACTAATGGGATGTCAAACCAATGGGCTGTCGAACCAATGACATGGACCCGCCAAGATTACACATCAAGTTTGTATTTTTTGTATCTTTTGCAGTTTTTTTTATTTTAATCTGTCTCTTCCAAGTCTCCCTTACTTCAAGGAAGTCTATATAAATTGTTGGGGTAAGTTTGCAAACTCAGCTCGTTCTCATTTCAAGGGTGACAAATACGGCAGCTTGGTCAGTGGTCCTCATCTGATATCAACACACAATGCACCCTTTTTTTTTTTAAGATATTTTTTGGGGGCATTTTTAGCCTTTGTTTGATAGGACAGACAAGCGTGAAAGGGGGAAAGAGAGAGAGGGAGTGACATGCAGCAAAGGGCCACAGGCTGGAGTCGAAGCCGGGCCACTGTGGCAGCAGCCTTGTACATGGTGCGCCTGCTTTACCACTAAGCCACCAACGCCCCACAGTGCACCCTTTTAGAGTCTGCCAGTGCACTGGTCTTTTCACTAACTAATGTAAATCCATCTGTTGCCATGACATAGTATAAAGAGCAAGAAAGAGTGGGAAGGGTGGTGCATGGGTCAAACAAAAAAAGGACTTTCACCCAGGAGACCGCTGTTTGTCTCCCAGGTGACAATGAAAGTCAACATTGAGGATTTTTTTTCTTCCTTCAGTTGAACTGTTTACTATAAAGTAACATACTTAAATTAAAACTTTCTTCTTTTCTTTTTTTTTTTTTTGAACACTTAGTACGTTTGAACATGTCCTCCAATAACATGACATCATCAGTCAGCCTATAGCTCTCTTTCTTTCTCTCCTCTTCCTACTTAATGCATTGCTCTGTCTTGGCCTCTTTCATAAGGCTATCTGGCTATGTCAGTTATTTAGAAACAGAATTCCAAAATATATTTTTCAATCAATCAAACCATAATAAATAAAACAACAGTAATATTTAACAATAAAAATAACACACCCAAATGAAAACTTTTCTTTTTTTGGGACATTAGAACATGAACATATCCTCGAAATAACACGTAGCATCAGTATCTCTCTCTCTCTCTCTGTCTCTCTCTCTCACCTTCTTAATACTGTTTTTTGTCTCTCAGCTCTTTTCTTGGCCCTTGCTGTGTCTATTTCTCTAGTGTCCACTGCAAATCCACTAAATATATACAGTCTATGGGCAAGACACCTGAGAGATGCGTCGAGAAGTGCAATGTAGCCAATCAGAGGCAAAGTAGGGCGGGTCTTACCAAGAAAACGCAACGCCAACACAAAGCAGCAGGCAGAATAAACTGAAGTATTACTATGTGATGTCTTACGGAAGTTCTTCCCTCATCTACGTGCCTTGGTGTTAAGCATTTGACTAAAAAAATCTGTTGAAGTCCATATATTTAAATCTCAGTCATCATAATGTCCTGTAAAAATATTTCCCTCTGAGACTATGTAGGCCTAACTCCATGTCCTAACAGCAAGCATCTCTCTGTCCACACTGAATGCATTAAAAATGCAATTCTGCAATGTCATGTAAAAAAACCACTCAGGATATCAGCTGTGCGCTCGGGATCATACTTAAGATCTAACCACTTAAAAGTTCAAGTACTTGTGGTCTTCTTATGTTTGTACTTTTTAAACAGAAAACATACATTTTATATTGTGATATTTACTGCTGGATAAAATAAAAACCCAACTACATCGTCTAATAGTACTCCATCTCCCTTCTGTAGCTGCCCTGTCCTAAAATCCAGCAATGCTCCGTGTTGCTCACTACAGGGTTCCTACGGTCATGACATTCCTGAAAAAGTTATGAAATTAGAAAAAGTGTTTATTGTATTAGTAATTTAAGATCTCTGTGTGATTGTTGAAATGTTGCTAGTCACATGACACACATTGGCATATGCAGCTAATTGGTGTTAAGAATGTCTATTGGGCGAGTACAGTTAGCAAGGGCTAGTTTGCTTATCCACAAATGCCTGGGAAGTGCTTGTTCAAAAATGTATGGCTTTTGAACAAGCAATATGATGCATAGCTCAAGAGAAAGGGCAGAGCCTAGCCACACTGGTTGTAAACCCTGCAAGAAAAATGTTTTGATGTTGGCAACATGGGGGAAGTGGCAGCTGCGTGACAACTTAAACTGATGCTAAACCATTCCATTGCACATCCATCCATGATCACCTATTTTACACTACCAAAATAAATTCACATGAATGGGGTAAAATTATAAGGAAAAGTTAAAGAAAAGTTTTTTAAATTCATTGAAGAAAATGTGTGGGAACCCCATCACTACAGCTCACGTCATGATCCCAGTCTCTATCTGAACCCAAACCATGATGTGTTTTGTAAACCTACTCACGTAATTTTATTGCCTAAACCTAAAGCCAAAAAATATCAGGCTTGTTTAGATGTTCCTTCGCAAACTTCTGACACTGAATTCTGTGGTGAGGACACAGGAAAGGTTTTCTTCTGATGACTCTTACATGAAGGTCATATTTGTACAGGTGTCACTGCACAGTAGAACAGTGCACCACCACTCCAGAGTCTGATAGATCTTCCTGCAGGTCTTTTGCAGTCAGAAGGGGGTTTTGATTTGCTTTTCTAACAATGCTACGAGCAGCTCTCTCATAAGTTTGCTTGTTGTTCCAGACCTCAACTTGACCTCCACAGTTCCTGTTAACTGTCATTTCTTTCTGCAACCTGAAAACACTGTTATCTTCTTATAGCCTTCCCCTGCTTTGTGGGCATCAGTTATTTTAGTTTTCAGAGTGATAAGAAGCTGTTTAGAGGAGCCTATGGCTGCTGATTATTTTTTATACTGTATATTTATAAACCCTAACAAGCTAATTATGGTCTGAGACCCTGGTAAAAGTTGCCTGAGAGCTTACCCAGCAAGCCTTTTTTGCTTTAAAAAACGTCTAATAGCCGTCTACATGAAGACCTGACATCTAGGCTAAATCACGGCTGAATGTGGGCTGTCAGTGAAAATTTGGTAGACGTCTAACCATAGCCAAAGTGTAGACGTCATCAATTATACGGCTATGTAGAGACCATGTCCAAAAAATGGAGATAAACATATTTTAATTACTGTTGACTCTCCATATGTGATTGAATATCATGCCGCACGCCATCTGCAATGGCGAAAATTACATTTAATCAATTTCAAAATTAAATCGGCTAGATTTGGGTTACATGTAGCTAGACTAAATCGGAGCTAAATATAGCCAGTACGTTTAAATCACGACTATTGGTTGCTGGGAAGTGTCTCGGGGTGCCCAAACCTTTGCATGGTGCTCCTTTCTTTTTTTCACTTTAAAATTGTACAAAACAATAAATAATACACTAATTCTGCTTAAAATGTTGAAGAGCATGTTTCATCTTTAACTTCATGCCTTTTTGAGATCAGTTCATCCTCTACTTACTTTAATATTCCAAGTAAACTAAATTCGGACCAGCGATGCCCAAACTTGCATGCCTCGTTATATAATGACAGTGTCCAAAACAACTTTTCATGTATTTACCACTACAGAGGTTTGAACATTTATTGTTGGTTGCATTTGTTGAAGTTGCTCTGTCAATATCTCTGTCTACATCAGCTGCCTTCCTGGAACTTTTCAGATAGGTAGAGAGGTAGCTCAAGGGATCCACAAGCTCTGAGAAAACATTTGCAGCTCAAGCTGGCATTCAGCTGCACATGTTAAAAGCTTCACGTCTATTTAAATGTGCAGACTCATTGATGAGTGCATGTGATGTGTAGAGGTGGAAGGATTCACATGTTTGTAGTGCAGTTCAAATTTGGTACAATGAGGGAAAAAAGTGTCAGTCACATTTAATGTATGAGACAATCCCCATTCCTTTTCCCACTGACAAATGCAAAACAGTTTCTAATGAATAATGCAAGCACTCCACCAGAGCAGTTGTGTTGGAACATAAAGATATGAATTATACCCTACAACAAAACAGATTTATTTTAAACAGCATAAAGTCAATATCCTCTTTGCAGCACATAAATCAATAAAAGGAAATTATGTTTATATGAAAATGGAATCATCTTTGAATCATGTTTAATTCCCTCTGCTTTGTCACACAGTTTTTAATTCCCTGCGGACAAGTAAAGCTTTTTGTTACTGCGCTTTGAATCCAACAAGCAGAGAGAGTGTGTTCCTTCTGCCTTACACTCCACTGAAAGTCCATTAAACTGGTTAGCCAGGAGTCCTCATCATTCACAACTGTATACTAAGAAGCCAGGGCCTTACACAGACTTTCTAGGGGGCTGGGGTGAAAAAATAGGCAACTCTACCACATGTACACACATGGCATGCTCTCCCTCTTCATAGCTGAATACTGCACATCATATACAAATAGTATTAATTACATTTTCATTATATATTATGGGAGAGAATGAGGTTGGGATAGTGCATTTTTAGCAAGTTAGAAAGCAACTAAGCCTATGCCATTCATTATGCTCATACTCAGCCACATTGTCTTCACTTTCAACCTCAAAAAGGAGACCTTCTGACTATTCTTCATATTTTACTCACTGTTTTAAAATCTTTCATGATTTTTCTTCTACCATACTCTCTCTTTTATTATTTTTCTTCTACCATTGTCCTAAGTTTTCCTTGTAAACCTGGGACAGAGACAGTTAGGACAGTTACCCAGGGACAATATTATTTGCAATTCCTACTTGTTACAGATTAACAAAAAGTAGGCAAAAACAAGACAAAGCATTTTCCTTATTGAATCAAACTCACCGTGAAGTCACTGAGTTAATGAGAGTTAATGAGCATATTTTGAATGTGTATTTTAACTCAGATCATGTTGATATTTATTATTATCATAAGTAATAATATCAATAACAATAATAACATCATAATAATAACAGTAATAATGATAATAATAATAATTATAGTAGTAGTAGTAGTAGTAGTAGTTGTTTAGTATGCTCATATTGTAATATAGTTTATATCCTGTGCTATATTCTGAGCTATATTGCTCTACCAAAGTACATTATGCTACTGTATCACTACATTTCACCTTATATAATTTGCTTTACATCTCACACTGTATTATACTGTACTTGAGCTTGGCCCTCTGCTGGGTTCTTCTGCTTGTCTGTTTTTGTGCTTTCTCTTTCTTCATTGAGTGTAATCAGCGGCACACATGAGCCAGAGCAACCGCTGTGGGCAGATCTTTGCATTTCGGCTTTTAGATCTATTGTCATTTCTACAGCACAACACCCATTGCTCATCCACACCCTACACTTCTGACTGTCCTCACACCCACTTGTTTTTTAATTACTTTTCTTTGTTAAGAAATCACTTAATATGCTGCAATCACTTTCTATCACTTCTATCACACCACACCACTTTGCTTGATACGGTATTAGTCTAATACTTCCAGGACAACTAGTCCTGAGTACTGTATGTATACTGCTTGCAATGTGATTTTGAGTCTAATTAGTCTTTGAAAGTTTCTATTTTTATTCTATTCTTATTCACTATACTTTAATTCATTTTATTTTTACCTGTCTCTGTGTACCAGTATTATTTCTGTCCTTGTGCTGCTGCAACACCTAAATTTCTCTTCTGGGGATCAATGAAGGCTTATCTTATCTTTTGTAGAGTTATGTATGTTAGGATTTATTGTACACAGATGTTACAAAGGCGTGGAAGAGGCACTCCTCCAAGCAGAGCACACACCACTGACCAAGCTATGAATTTACCAACAGTAACTTTGCTAAGTAGTAAACAGATTGCACAATTATCTTCACGGGTGAATGCCTGCTATGTGGAACAACTCAGTTTACATGACAATGTATACACTACCTGCTCAGCTCCTAACAGCAGACAGACACAGTAAAAAGACTAGCTGGTGAACATGGGGGAGCACTTAGAAGCTGTAGACAGATATGTTCTTAGGAGTTTTTAAGACCAAAAACAAAGCTTAAAGAGAGTGAATTTTGGACCTCTGATTGCCAGGTGGACACAAACATAATAAATGAGTTTTATTGTTGATTTAGTTTACCATAAGTTTACCATATCAACTTAAATGGAATAATGTGTGGCTACAAATCAGTTAGAAGTTTCTATTTTCTTCTGTCAGCAAAAGTGTCAGTTTTGTATTTCTTAAATTTCCTGCTTTTTTTCTTCAGCAGCTCTACCAAAATCAAATGAGGCAAGCATGCACTTCTTAATTTATCCTCATACTGTTCCTCATTTTGCCTCAGCAGTTTTTAAAAATGGGGATTCTTCAACAGCAAAGTGGTCATTGCGATATTGTGTGTGACATCTCATTGGTTTGAAGGGACATGATCGACAGCACTGTTGTCTCCATCTGAAACTTTCCAACACTTAGATTTAATGTAACACTGCACAGGGCTAAAGTTTAAGTAGGCCCCCCGCAACTATATCCAGAAACACACTGTGCCCTATTGAAATATGTTCAGAACCCTTGAACACATTTTCACAGCACAGCACATCTCATTAAGTTCTGATAATGCTTCGTAAGTTGAAAAATCTTGTTTCCCTGTAAACTAATACAAAGAATCCCAGAATAGGGTGTCTCCAATACAGTTTCACTTGTTAAGAACTCCTGATGATTACTGCACTGGTAGTCAATCGATTCAAAGTAAATTCTTAAAGTGTGTTGAGACGTATTGTGTTTGCACTTTCTGCTGTATAAACTGGAGCTGCTGCAAAAATGTATTGATTTCTTAGCAGCAAGAGAATTTTACAGTTACAAGTCTTTTTCTCAAGGCGGACTGCTTAATCAAGCTGTCCTCTAAATGAACTATTGGACAGATTCTCTCAGCCACCACCTCACAGGTATACTCTGTAGGTTCTCCTACAAAACAACGACCAGACTCATACAAAACTAATCCCTCGCTTATGACCCACTAGAAGTGTGTGGCCAGTCTGTTCTCACTCCCAGCTCCTCAAGTACCGTCAATGATTTCAGCGTCAGATGCTGACATCCACAGGCACCTTTTGTGGCAGTATGATACGCACTGGGTGGCAGCCATTACTGATGCTGCCGGCCACAACTGAACTTGTCAATACCACCGTCAGTGGATGTTGGCGTCAGACACGGTCGCACCACAACACTCTGAGTGGTGGTATGACACCACCGGCAATGACTATAATATATAGAGCCAGAAAGCCCATATAGGGCGGGTGGGAGGTGCCCACCGAAATTCTCATGCAAGACTGTTCACATCAGACGCGCATTTACTCCACGCCGGTCGACAAGCGCTTCTGCTCCCAGCTGTTGTCTCCGTCACATTTGGGGCTGTTTTTCCATCATGGGTATCTCTCTCTGTTTGCGTGTGCGTGCCCCATAAGGTTCACTGACAATGCGGCAGTATTTGAGTTGGGATGAAAACTTATTGGTGTGGCAGTGTATTTATCTGCAGAGACTCTGCCCTCTGCCTGTATTTTCTTCATATTTTGCTGTGTTCGGAACGTTCCTGGGCACAGAAGCAGGTGAGATCAGGACTTAATAAAAAGCTAGCAATCAAATCCCAGACTGTAAACAGCTTGCATTAAAGAGGAAACTATGAACATGACAGACACAGTGCTAGAAAATGTAATTATAGTGAGGTGTAATATAGCAGACAAAGCTGGGGTTGACTTTCGCTTTCGCTGCATAACTGTTTTTTAACAGTAGCCAACAAATCCTGCATAATATATCTTAATACTTGAGAGGGATGGCACTGTAGAGTTGTACAGCAGAGGGTTAAATAATGTGATCATCAGTAGCCAAGGTCTGTGAATCTGAGAAAAAAAAATTCAGTTTGATAATGTTTCCATGCAGCACTAACTGAACAAAACAAGTATTTTCCAAAGAATGAATAAAAGTCAGCTTTAAAAATACAGTTAATAACTTTTATGAAAAGATTTTTTTAAAAAAACACATTTGCTGAAACTGTCGCTTTATTCACACAGCACTAAATTAAACAGATTACTCTGTGATAAAAAAAAAATAAATAAAAGAATTCCTACTCCTCTGCCTACTCTGTTGCCTTCTAATGACCTACTGCATGGGAACAAAAACAACCAATCAGAGCAGAGGAGTTTAACACAGCTTTTTATATTGTCAATCATGACTCACACTCTGTGGTCAAACTGTCAAACTAGGCAATGTGGAGCAAATATGAGCTAAGATTCTGTTCGTGCATTGCTACTTAATGGCCTCGAATGTTTTCAGAAACATATTTTAGTGTACTTTTTAGCTGTAAAATTAGAACGTTTGTGGCTGGACCACCATGTTGGATACAGTTAAATGGGAGTACCAAGCACGACCCAGCAGCTGGACCAACTTTCTCATTTTACAGTCAAACAGTAGCTAAAATATGTTTCTGAAAATATTTAAAGTGAGAAATAGACAAGACAGTAACATAATCTTGATTTATATTTCATCAGAGTTCCATAGTTTGACAGTCTGACTGCAGTTCAGGGAACGATTGACATGATTGACAGCTGCATTAGAGACTCCTCCGGGCTCATTAGTTGTTTCTGACTGCACCACAGTCTGATTCTTGCAAATGCCATCAAAGGCAGTAGTAGTATTTATTTTTATTTTTTTTTACCAGACTGACAGTGCCTTTGAAAGTCAAGGATGCTTCCTTGGTAGGAGGGGTCCTCCCAAGTCGGATCCTACAAAGCCTGGGCAAGGCCCCTTCCTAGCATTTGGTGGACAAACATTGGAACCGGCTAGCAAATACCCAGGTGTGCGTCACTTAAGGGGCCTCGCCTTTAACTCTGGCAAATTGAGTGCAAAGAATTGTGGGTATTTCACGCCCATTAAGGATACAGACATGCATCCTTGAAAATTCTCTGAAGGAAGGACTCTTCCTTCCTTGGTAGAATCCAAAGGATCCTTGACATTGGAACAGTCCTTAGGTGGGATTCGATGACATAGCATCCTTGAAATTCAGCCAGGATCCTTCCTTTACTTTGAGAAGCACCAGATCTGTTTCAGGTACCTCTTTGGGAATGTAGTGACAGTTGCAATCATATATAAACACACACACACACACACACACACACACACACATATATATATATATATACATATAAATGTATGTGTGAAACTATCAGAGTTATTTCAAACCTATTTTTTAAAAAAAAAAATCTCACAGTACTCAGCACTAAACTTCATGCAGCAATTTTAAAAAAGGACCGAGCAAATTGCCTCTGAACAAGCAAAGGATATATCCATAATACAGAGCAATCTGTTCAGGAAAGGTATTACCAGCTCCACTGAGAGTGCTGCTCCAAGGTGAAGACAGATGGTTACAATCAGGAGTGTAAACCTGCATGTGTGGATCACAGCCTTCATTATGCCCTTTATATTTTTATAGATCACTCAAAAGAAGTGTGCTTTTTGAATGACCGTAATAATAAATAATGAATATATGTATAAGATTCATAGAGTGTATAAATAATGATTGTAGCTACTATGATCCATTGGTTTGTGGACTGCTGTTTTGAAGGCTTGAGTTCGTCTTTTGTTTTTTTTTTGGAGCCAGAAATGACGACATCTGGACGAGAGGCTGGAACTGTGGTGGAGTGAGGGGTGGATCTGATTCATAAACTTCAGCAACCGTTAGCAGTGCCTCACAGACAGCCTGTCAATCAAGCAGCCCTGCCCTAAATTTGTATAACTTCGGTCCTTAATAAAATGTAAACAAGTAAATTATATAAGAAATTCATCCCCTGTACAATTGTCATGAATGTTGAAATCAGCGACCAAATTAGTGCAAATAAGAAACCAAAACTATTTTCTGTACCAGGCTGTAAACATGTTTATTTCTGCTGAAAAGTTGGGCATTTTAACATGGGGGTCTAGGGGATTTGACTCTGTTTTGGAGCCAGCCTTAAGTGGCCATTAGAGGAACTACACTTTTTTGGCACTTCATGTTGGCTTCTTTTCTTAGCCTCAGAGGTTGCTGCTTGGTAGGATTGGGCAGTCTGAGGCAGCAGGGTTTTCATTTAGGATCCCTGTGTCCTGAGGGCTCCTCCTCCTTCTGAGCCTCTCATTCCTGGCCAGGTGTTACAGTAAGAAAAGGCTGTTGTCTGGTTGGTTGCGATCTTGATTCTCCTGCCCTTATTTTTGCAGCACCTGGTGTACACATCCTGTAGGCAGGGTAGAGCAGTGCTAATTGTATGCTCAGCTGAATGAACCACTCTTTGCATGGCCTTGCAATCCTGCTTGGTGCTGTTGCCGCACCAGGCAGTGATGTTTCCTATTAGGATGCTCTGTGCCAGGGTCGGAGCTAGGACAGGGCAAGACTAGGGGCTAAGCCCAGAGAAGCCAGAATGTGTCCACTGATATTTGGGGGTGTTTCACGACTACTGTCTACTGCAATCAATACTTTTCATTAACATTTTAATTTTCAATTACATTTCACTCAGTAACACCAACACAATGTCTTTCTGAAGTTGCCTGCTGTTCCTCCTGTTACCTCTGCTCTCCTTTACTCCTGAGCGCTTCTTTCTTCTCAACACATTTTCCTCCCTTGTCCTCAGTGACGGTTCTAGGCCAGTTTCAATGCGGGGGCCAAGCTAGGGCCAGTCCTTTTGATACAGGGGCATAAAATTTTTGTATATATTTGATTTAAAGGCATCAATCTGGTGAATTCTGAGAGCAAAGTTATGATGGCAGAATATGCCTAGATTTCAACATCTTTGTGCTTTTTATGTGTGAAAAATGTTCTATTTTTACTGATAAAAACACTAGTGGTATGTTATGGTGAAGGGTTACACTTAAAATATGGCTAAGGATTAGTGGTTAAACATTTCAGTAATCAAAAGAAAAATAACTGATGTACTGATGGAGGGCTATTCTATTATTTAATAATCATGTGCAGACAAAATATTCTTTTAAAACTCTCTCTCACACACACTCACAAACACAGTTACAGATACGCAAAACAATACAACATACGCAATACGAAAAGAAAACAAAAGGTAAGACTCAAATTAATTTCATACAAACAGACACAAATTACTGCTTTCCTCCTTCCCTCCCTCCCTCCCTCCCTCACGATTTGCAAGTACGGCACCCTGAATCAGAGCATTTAATTTTATGCGACTTCGAAAAGAAGATTTCAAAAGCCCTCTGGTAGTTGAATGCCTCTGGGACAGGCCCATTTATGGCAACCCACTGGATC
The DNA here is from genome assembly GCF_011397635.1 of Epinephelus fuscoguttatus. NCBI lineage: Eukaryota > Metazoa > Chordata > Actinopteri > Perciformes > Serranidae > Epinephelus > Epinephelus fuscoguttatus. The sequence goes on from NC_064763.1 coordinate 6,809,826, forward strand.
CGTGACGTGCGCGAGGTGTGGGTGCCGGAGCTAATAGCAGCTATTCAAGTCAAAGTCAATGTAAGCTGCTCGACCAGCCGCGGCCTCGAAGAGCCTTGGCACTCCGCTCCGCTACAAATACGTGCCGGGCCTATTTCTGATGGACGCACGTCAATTTGCACAGGCCAAATGAGTCAAACAGGAAGTCAGTCGCAGAAAAGGTGAGAGTATCCGGTCAATTATTTATTTATTTATTTCAAAATAAAACACCCATGAAAACTCCGGACCGCATTTGACATCACTCCATCAACATGATGTGACATGTAACTACCATGAGCCAAATGAGAAAGAGAAAGTTTCCCAGTAGGCGCTCCAGGTCGTGCGCTACAGAGTGACTGGAGGCATCTGAAAAAAATCTGGCCGATTTTTGGAGACTGTGGTGGGGCAAATTAGTCAATGTATGGGAAACACTGTATTTAAACACTGGAAAACTCGCACCCTTTTCCTCCATGTGTGGTGTGTTTTACATGATCCAGTGGGTGCGCCTCTTTAAGTGGTTCGACCAGCAACCTGTTGAGACAATTTAGTTCCACGTTCTGCGTTGCCCCTCCAACTCTTCAGTGGGGCGCCCACAGGGGGAGCCGGACTCAGAGTTACGGGGGCACTGGCCTCTGCTGGTGGGATGGTGGGACATTCTGTCACTTCACAGCTGTCCAAAACATGTGGTTTGTGCCAGGCGGACATGATTGCCAGTATTTTTTCATTATTGCAAGAAATTCCATTGACTCATTCACAAGTCAAGAATGTGTTTTATCTGAAAGAAACATGCAATATTTACATCTAAGATCATAGAAAAATAGTCAACCAAGTGCAATGATGTCCTCCAAGATAATATTTGCCACTTTGTTTGCAGTAAACAGTTTTTTTGTTGGGACACATGTCCCCCTCAATGTATATGGTGACTACTTCCCTGTCAGCATGCATTAGGCTGCAGTTGTCTGGGTGCGCAAAGGTGAAGTGGCTGGTCTTGTCATACAAAGTTTGATGGAGTGTCAACTGGACAATATGGAGATATTTGCATCTTGAAAGCCGGACTACAAATGTGGATAGACAGGGAGAAACACACACAAGCCTAAGATGTGGTAAGATACGATATTACTCACTATATGAAGTGACTGATAACAAGATCTGTATAACGGGTTGTAAAGAAATTCGTTAGGTTTTTATTTTGTAGACAATTAATCTGGATTTATAGCATGATGGAATGACAGCACAATGATGTGTGTGGTATCACTGGAAATCTCTAGTCCTGCGCGTTCATGTGATATGCGTGGCATTCGCAAGTAATCCACCCAAGAGTAATGTGTGTGCAGAGCTGTATGAAAGCTCTGTTATACATCATTTTAGTGTAACTTTATCATTTTTTTTCCCCTGTGAAAACATTGGACTATCGACAAGTGCTTGGCCTTGTCCGGACGCACGTAATTGTAGCTTAAAAGATAACTATAATAAGGCTATAACATGACAACCCTTGATTGCGGTGAGGTTTGTGGACTGTTACCTGCCACAAAGAGAGAAATGTGAATGGCTCATTTCTCCGGTGTTATCTTGCGCCGCAGAGCAATATGGCCGCCGTATTTGACAGGAATACAGCGGAGCCTCCACCATCTGTGACCCCTGTTCAACCCACAACTGGCAGGATTCGCCTTTCGTTTCTTCTGCTGGTTGAAATCTGTACTTGCACAGCGTGCTCCTGTGCAGTAGAAAATCCTCAGCATTTTAGGGGATACTTTGGATCTGTTTGTGGTGTATCCCTCACAGGGCTGCCTCTGCTTTGGGGCTTACATCAAACTTGGAGAGGAGACCACAAGGTTACATGATTGTTGGGTTGCAGTTCACCCTCATGTTTTTTCTTTTTGTCCCTCTTTTTGTGACCAAAAAGATTTATTTCATCCTCTCATCAAAGTTGTAAACACTGACACCCACATGAACATTAGAAGGAGGTGGGGGGCTTGCTTTGTTTGTGAAGCCCTATGAAACCTGCTCCTGCATCAGCTTACAGTAAGCAAATATAAAATTATATATCTTCATATGAGCTTGACAGAAATACACTGTGGGAATCATTAAGGAGACTAGTCTGTTACTGCCGTGCCATCCAACAAAGAACTGTTCAGATCTGGACTTTATAAACAAGTAGCCCAAGCTCACATAAAAAAAGCAACAACACAACAGCAAGCACCAATCTCCTGCAAGAAAGACTCTTTTACTCTTTCAAGATTCGCATTGAGCATCAGCATTGTGTGAAGGCCAGAGGACAGGAATTGACAAAAAGTAAAGTCCAACTTCCAAAGTTAAATCCAAAGCAAGGCCATACACGGAAAGGCAATTAAGCCAGTAACCGTACAGGCAAGGAGCAGGCAGTGAAGGAAAAACCAAGGAAACAGTCCAAAAGATTGACAACTGGGCAAGCAACAAAACTTGCAGGGAACATGCAAAAATCCTTTGTAAAAAAATAAAAACAAACAAACGAACAAAAATCAGACTGGAGTCATACATGTAGGAAAAAAAACATGAAGTGAATGCATGATATCTGGAGCACATGACAAACTGGTTGCAGCTGGGTGAATGGGCAGGGTTTAAATAGGCAAGACAGGTGATTGAAAGCAGATGGTACAGAACAAAGGGAGGAAGTAACAGTAACAAGACAAGGAAACCCCAGGGTTAACAAAATTAAACAGGAAGTGACAGAGTCCTAGGTGGACTGTTACACATTGTATGAGGTGTAGGATCCTCCAATATGCAAATTATTCTCAAAGTGTGTTCAGACATGAAGAAAAGTGAATTTCTGTCTTGCATCATCCTACAAATTTGATGTGCGGGCAATTTGTGTTTATTCACCCAGAACATCCATTGTACTGACTGATTGTACAGACATTAGCTGTAACCATGTCTGTGGGAGCGTGCCTGTTTCTATGTATTCGGCTCAGCCTCTGACTGATCTAAGAATTCAGCAGAAACTCCAGCTCTTTCTGTTTTCTTCAGCATCTTTTCTTTATTCTTCTCGTCTCGTACGTACGTTTTTGAAGCAGATTGATAAAGCCCCAGGATTAGGCAAATATTTCGGAGAAGTTGAAATATTTTCTCCTTGCGCGGGGATTACACAACTTCTCATTCTGTCTGAACACACAGGGTACTGAGCTGCGCTGAGCTGTGGAGAGGTGGAATAATACAGTAATGGCCAATAACGCTCCCAATATACATTTCAGCTTCTGAGTATTAAATCAGAACCTAGCTTTAGGAAAAAATCATTACCCTGGTGTAGAACCTATCTACAGTGATTTTTTATTTTCATTTTTTATATGACCCATTTACACTGATTGACCTATCCATTAACCAACATGTGTATTTAACATGTCCACATACAGTGTGTTTTCCATAGCCATAAGCGTTGTGATGTGACTACCGTTATGGGCACATTCAAATGGTAGCTGTTTTTGAGTGGTGTGTTAAGACTCACGTTAAGACACTACTCATTTCATAAAAAACACATCTGAAGATGTCTCTGGGTGTCTCAAGACATAAATAACACATGTCTCAGGACATCTGAAGATGTAGTTGATGGCTGCATATGACTGGAATGATTTCGGATGCCTCATGGTTATTAGATTTTCCTGAATAAATATTGTTTTATTCTCTTTTCTTAATTCCTGACAGATCTGTCCAAGCTATCTTTTTGTCATTTCCATTTCAAAGTAACAAGGACACATCTCTGTTTTGACATTCGAGGATCATCAACTAAAAGCCTATGAATAGAGCGTCACCAGTGCTTTAACTTGTTTCAGTCACATCAGACTTGTTTGTAAGACAAAATCTCTATGAATAATTTATTGGATGTCAGCTTAATCCCCATTTACCCTTCATGAATGACAAAAGCATACAGCAAGCGTTTCAGTGTTGCTACTGTTTAGCTGTGGTGCAAGAGGCCAAGGCTGAACTACTGTTTGTGGAATGAAAACAAAAGGTTGAGTTTCAGATTTAGTCAGTACTGTCAGGTTATGAAATTATTGAACAGTTCTGGGCTGATATTGCTAATCATAAAAGTCTGTGAATAAAGTGTTCATAATCCTTGTTTGCTCTGATAGTGGGATGTTTTTAAGTCAAATGTGTCTACTGGAAAACCAAGACCAGAATGCCATGCACAGTAACATAAGACTTAAGGCTAGCCGTTTCATACATGAGTTATGACTACCTCAGTCAAGACTTTTCTCTTTAGTGTTTGTATTTTGATAAACATTGATATTATGTGAAACTATAATGAAATAAATGCTAGGAAATTTTAACAACTGTATTACTGTAAAACTTCAATTAATAGTCTGTGCTATTATTTGCTTAAATTACTGTAATCATCAGGCCTATATTTGGGACAGGCGTCTATATGGGACAGGCCTGTAATTCCTTTCATACAAAACTGGAAATACAATCAAATTGTTTATATAAACCAGTATGAAAACTACTTGTTTAAAAAATAGGCTTCAGATAATGTATCAGTTATGAATCTAATTATTTAGCTCCAACAGACAGCTTATCAGAGAGTTAGGATTGCAGCACCTGGCATACACAACAACACTTTATCCTGTTAAAACAATACTCACAACTTGGATTAATTTTATTGAACAACCCTTTTGATTTTTTTTTTTTTAATCTATGGACCGTTATGGACTAAAGGAATATGAATAACTTACAGGGTAATCGAGGAATGAACACATGATTTGAGGTAGCCAACAACCCACTTTTATACATCCAAAGAAGACAAAAATAAGTGCTTCACAACCAGACCAGGCGTCTAATTGAGAGAGCCGTTTATCTGTCAAAATGTGTAGTCACAGTGGGCTAGTGAAAGGGACTGTTTATCTGGGACTAGGCTTTTAATTCAAGTTTTACAGTACTTCTTAGATGTAACTTCATGTTACTAGATTTTATTTAGCTGCAAGGGCCTCCTATTATAGAAGGACTGGAAAGATATTCCTGAGCTGCACAACATTTCTTGCATTCCGCTGGCCATGTTGGTTTTAAAAGTTTTGTGCTGCACTTACAACACTTGGCCAGTGGGTTGCAGTGTAGGACGTGTCGCACTGGGGGCAACTGCAGTGGCTTATATGCAACTATAACATTAACATACATGCACATTCAAGAAAATTACTTTTAAATAGCTGTTGACTGTTGTGTCGACTATGAGTCAAAGGGCGACAGTGGAAATGTAAAAAAGTGTATTTCAGTCATGTCACTATTTTTGGCATTATGCTGAATGTTTTTCAAAATACACTTGTGTTTTCACAGGAAATGTACAGTTTGCATACAGTCTCTCAAAATAAACACAATACGTTGGTACAACACTGCAAATTGACATTTCTATCCTTCAGCAACAAATGCAAGTGGTTACGTTATGCAAACACATGCAAGTTGTTGGGTTTAGTAAAAAAGAACAGGGTTTGGCTTCACAATCTTATGGGAAGCGAACACCGGCCTCCTGGTTGAAAGCCGGTGGTTGTTGTTCTCATGGACTCTGCACACCCTATTGTTCAGTGTTGAGTCTATCCAGTCCAGCCTCTGCAGCAGCTGCTCCTCTAATTCATTGATCTGGTCTGATCAGCTCTGAATGATCTGACTCCAAACTGATCAAAAGTCTTAAGAGTGATGATTGAACAGTTTGTTCCTCAAATCTTCACCCTGAAAATCAAACTCAACAAAATGCTGCTAGGTAAAACAGTCAACTCATGAGGAGTTCTGCCTGTGCTGCATTCATGGACCCACAGAAACATCGAAAATCAGACAGGGGGCATGGACGCACAATAAGAAAAGAAAGTTCTTGCTGCTGCTCTCCCTGGCTTTCCATGTGGGTGCATCGAAGGGCAGGGAGGTTTGCTCTCTCCACGTTAGTCTTTCCAAGTAGGTGCATGGCAGGGTGGAGAGGTGTGCTCTCTCCGCCTTAGGCTTTCTGTGTAGGCCTAGGAAAGGCAGAGAGGCTCCAGAACAGAGTCATACTGCCAAATATAATGCTGCAAATGGAAGTTTTCTTTGACTTAAGTGGTCCTGACTGAAATGTGAAACTAATGGCGACACTACAGGAAATGTCAAGGGATGACTAAAGTCATTAGGGTTCATTCTCTGGGAAACATAAATGCCAGTCCATTCAATAGATGGTGAAATATTTCACAGGATAAGAGGAAACTCTCTCCTGCTGGTGGCATTACATTAAAATATTGGGGAATCACAAAAATCACCAGGATTTGTCCTTTGGACAGCATGGTTATCTGTACCAAATTCCATAGGAATGTGTTATTTTGAATTTTAATCTGAACCAAAGCAGTGGACCAACTGACCAACACAGCAACCTGTTCAGTAGTTTGTTGATTTATCTTGCTCTGAGTCACAGTTCTGGATGAACAGACAGACTGACATCATCATTCTTCTTGGCAAGAACTATTTTTGGAAGGCCACATTCTACAATACAGTAAGTCTTTTGATAAACAAGCTTTCTGTGTGGGCTGTAAAATAAGAAAACTTGTGATAGACTATCCTGAAGTGCCTTTCTTTCTACATCGCCTGCTACAAGACTGAAGAACTGGAAGATGAGCTTCAGTCAGGTGGCAAATACTTTTATTCCCTGTGTTTGGTAGAGTGGCAGCAGCAGCAGCAGCAGACACATCACATACAGTTACTCCACACATTGTATTGTGACCTTTACTGTATTTCTAGGCTGCCTCAGTAAATCCACTTTTCTCCTGCTTTTGCTGTCACCAAGGCAACAGCAAGTTAAGGCTATATTAAAGTTTTAGTTTTCACCCAAAGTTTAACTTTTTTTATTGTATATATTTGGTAGATGTTTTCACATGGGTTATATGCACATGGCAGTTGTTACGGAGAGCCTTTAACATTTGTCATAAAGCTACTCAGTAATGCAATATGCAGTCTCTGGCATCGAAATCTATAATACATTTATGAGAAGAAAACCAGCATACACCCTCTTCACAATGCAATGGCATGTTCTGGCAAGTGCTACAAAAGTAAAAACCCAATACATTTATTGTTGTGCATTTTTAAAAAGTGTTGCACCCTAACGTAATTTGAAAGGATGGTAACAAAATGCTTGAAAATTCCGTACACCAGCATTATTCTTTCCCAAGACAAAGATTTGTATCCTAAATCAAGGTATGTAGTGTGTTTTCATAGTCCATCCATAAAAAACTATGACCTGTTTCTTTGTAGGCTTTTACTCTAGTTTTGAGCGGAATAAGTAACCACTTCATTGTTTACCAATAGTTGGCTAACAAGATTACGTTAATATAGCCCTAACATACCAAACCCAGCTTTTCTTCTCATTCAGTGCAGCTGATACTTTACTTTCCATGATGTTCACAACAGCTCTCTTTACTTGAAGAAACTGTAACAACAGTATTTAGTTAGACAATCAGAAAAGTGACCTTGAGATCATGACTTTAGTTTTGTTAACTGGTCAGACAAATCTGTGGGCAGAATGCCTGCTGCACAGGCTGTGTGGGTGTCTCCCAATGCACCTGCTATTTTAGTTCACGTTGGTGCAGCAAACACATTCTCACTCCGACCTTGTCACATATGTTTGGTCATGGACTATCCACATCAACAAATGACATGCAAGGTACCCTGGGTGCGTTGGCTGTTAACGTTCAAGGACGCCATGTCAACTTCAGCCTGTTACGTGCATTGTCTATTTTCAAAATACACTTCTGTTTTCACAGGAAATGCACCGTTTCCATACAGTCTCTTTCAAAATAAATGCACCATGTCAGTACAATACAATCAACCTTTTTTCCTTCAACAACAAATGCACATAGCTACATTTTGCCAACATACGAACGTGGTTGGGTTTAGGTAATAAAACCTGGTGGTTGGATTTAGTAAAAAAAGAACAGGGTTTGTTTATACAATCTTAATAAGTGAACATCGGCCTCTCGGGTTAAAGTCGGTGGTTGTTGGACCCATCCACCGCCCTACGTATCTTCCACCACCTTAACTTTCTCCGTGGTCTTGTTTCGGTTCCCCCTGATGCCGCCGGGCACCGTCGTGTATCGTGCCAACTATACCAACAGTGTGCAGAGACAGTGGCGGGCCAGGCATCTGAGTTCTGAGAGGACTAGAAATGCAATGCCAAAATGGCCCAGTGTTACAATGGAATCACAGTCATGGCCTCTGGTCTGAATGGAGTACAAATCAAAGTTAAAGAAAAAGTATCACAAGATCTTTTTATTCACTGTTATGCCCACTCTCTGAACCTTATGTCGCAAAGTACTACCAAAATAAAGGAATGCAAGACCTTTTCTTTGATTTCAGTGGTCAAGAAATGTGCAAAACTGCAGGATAGGATATGCCAGGAAAGGCTGCTGAGAGTGGCTCCAACACTGTGTAACTTGTTATCATGTCTGGTTTACACTGTGTTGAGCTGAGAGAGGAACTCCTGGAGCTCTTTGAATTTGTTGTGGACCACCACAATGACTTTGCTGAAGACGCAGTTGATAGTGCAAATGGATACATGACACTGCTGACAAGCTTTGAATTCTGCTTTTAACTATATATATTTTTCATTTTCACACTCTATTACTGGAGAATTTGACTTCATCTGTGAGGATTCTTGAAATTGTGGCTCCTAGCAGACCAAGCCAAAAAGACAATGTGAATGCTGTATACAAACAGCTGCAGAGTGAGATCCTGGACAACATTCTCACTCAACGTGGGAACAGGTTTAAGGACCACAAAAAGCTCCTGTTCCTTGCCCTTCTGGACCCAAAGAAGTTTTAGACATACAGAGAGAACTTCACCGACTGAGTTTTAAAGTCTTGGGGTAAACAATGGCTTGCACTTCGATCTCCCCAGGCTCAAGACTGAACTGACAGTCATGTACAACATGTCAGACTTTGATGGAAGGAGCCCAGTGGACCTGCTTCATTTCCTTTCACAGAAGGAACTGACTGAGAGCAGGAGCAGCTTTATCACCTTGACTGTATGGTGTTCACCAGCGCTGTATCCACCTCTACAGTTAAGAGGTCCTTCTCAGCCCTGAAGCGCATCAAGACTCATGCCAGGAACACAACAGGACAGGATCAGCTTGGAGCCTTGGCACTGATGTCAATAGAGAAAGAACTTCTGTTGAAGCTTAAATCTAACAATGCTATCAGTACCCATTTTGCAAAGAATGACTCCTTTGCAGGAGTGCTTTCTTTTCAGTGAACCTAATTAAGGTAAGATGCCTAAGTATATTTTACTCCAAATCTGGTTTGTTCATTTTGCATGAGACTAATTGTGATTGCACTTTGTTGGTTAATGCAACATGAACTTTGTACATTTCCTTTTCCCAACATTAGGGCATAAAGTTTTGCATAGTTTACATGTGAAGGTTGATTTTATTGTGAATTTTGATTGAATTTCTTTGACTCAGTTAGTTTGTAAAGAGGAAGTTTTGTGATGCTCCATGACAGTGCTGTCTATGGTGATGTTTTCCGATTAGCAGAGGCCATGTTATATGCATTGTCATTGTTTTCCAGGTATGGAAAAAGACAAAGGCTATTTTTATATCCATTGACAAGGATAATATGGGTGGTCAGTTTTATATTTCTTGTTTTCTTTGTATGTTTTTGTCATTTTGTATCTTAAATAATCTCTGACTTGTCACTTGTTTACTTGAGAAAGTATAGAGAAGACTGAGATTGGTTGTTGGGAGGCTTATGAGTGGCGATAAATGCTACATGTAACTCTGTATGTGTGGTAGTCTACAGACACAAATAAATAAAAAATAAAAAAGAAACTCAGTTTAAATTGATTCACTGTTGCTGATTTTTTTTTTTTTTTTTTTTTTGGTGTGTGTTTGTGAGTTTTGGCTGAGCTGAGGGTCCAGTGGTTCCACTGACTTTCAGCCAGTCACATCTCTGGTCTCATAGCTTTGAAACAGCTGAGCCAATCAAAATGAGGAATGACGACAGTATATTCCTTTGGGAGATCATATTGTTACATGAGAGTTACATGACAAACAACATGTAAAACATATGAAAGAAAGGGGAAAAAAGATGTAAAGGAGGCTACGACACATAGGATTAATGAACCTGATAATCTGATGTTTCATGCATAATAAGAATACTGAGTGTGTGTAGAGGTGTGTGGGGTTATTTTGTAGCAACCTGGTGATTTAATCAAGGTAAACACAGTGGACGGACGTGTCTCATGACACTGCACTCTTGCGCAGCACTTATCGTATCAGAGGCTGCAGATTTTATCTGTGTCCTGCTGCTTTCAAATGGCTGCAGGGATTCAATGAACTGAAAGGAGAAGCTTTTCATAAAGCAGCTGTGGCCCCCTGCGGTGGCTCCTCCTACCTGTGCACTCTGTGCTGGACACTGAAATACCACACAGAAGGGCAAAGAGAATTCATGGTCAGGAACATGTCAAACTGTCAGAGCGGTGCTTGAGCTGCATGTTGTGCTACCACAAAAATCAGGCCGGAAATATTAAAACATTTGTGTAACCCCTGGTCGAAAACCCCAGAGTTAATACATGCATAGCAGTAGATATCCTGTTGTTATTATAATAAAAGTTTATGTCATGTTAAGGAAAAAAATTCTATAAAAGTTCATGTCACTTTAAAACGTAACTTTTCTATAGTTTGTTTGAAGTGTACATCCCTCAACAGGGAATGAGGTGTGACCAACCAACATGCATTTGTTTTTTGTTCGTCTGCCTTAGATTGGTCCGTTCAGAGAGACATCACTTTTCGAGCATTGTGATAAGTTAAGGGGAGGGACTAACTGGTGCGCATAGGAGAGCGCAGGAGGATAAGTGAGGCCTCATTTACACTGTAACCGATGCGTTTGGGAAGCGGTCCACAAGCGTAGTGGCAGCACATGTGTATTCACACTAAAACCGAACAGATGCGCTGCACAGCAGCCGCTACTGTTCCATCAAAATACAAACCACACCTGAACAGTTGGTGGCGGCAGTGCACTGTGTTTTCAAATCTCCAATAAACCCCAGAGAAGAAGAAGTGAGTTTGGACCCAAAGCCCAGGGTGGACAGGTTCGTGCGCCAGTGATTATTCCAATGCTTGGAAAATTAATATTTAGCACACAAATGGGTAAGTAGTCTTTGTCTGCTTTGTATTACTACTAAACACTACTATTACTACAAACTATTTTTTGTTGAATACAGCAACCATTCGTGCGCGACTCGTGTAAAAAATCGGTGTCTCTTCTATTTTCGAGCTTGCTCGTGAAAGCAGCGCGACTCGAGCAGCACGTAGAACGGATGCAGTGTGAATGCTCTAACCTGTTAACATAGTTGCAGAAATGAAAATGCGAGTAAACAGTGACCGTTCACGAGCGCTACGCGAACGCAACGCTTGCAGCATAAATGAGGCCTGAGGTGGGCCTCTGCGACTCCACACATGGTGTCACGTGGCAGCTGGAAGGTGCTTTTTATTCACAACCACCCATGTAATGAGATGATTATTCGTGCTTTTATTTCATTCCATTTATACTTCTGTGATGTTCTCCACACTTGTTTTGCAAAACATCCCTGGATCAATAACAAGTGGCTCAGATGCTGCTGCAAAGCCTCAGAGCAGGTCTACGGCAGTGGCACTGTGGGCACCTTAAACAAACAGTTAAGACTTGCCTTTATCTGATTTTAAGGATTTTTAAAAAAAAAAAAAAAAAGTATCTCTGTTTTATATACTACTTTTAAATTGTGTCTCTATTTTCTTTATTTATCTTTTTTTTATAGTGACGAATGTTGAGGTCTGATTGGGAAAGTTGCTGTATATTTATAACTTCAGTCACTTCTTTGGGCATCTGCCTATAGACTGACACTCAATTTAAGAGAAATCCACAATCTGCACATCAATCATTTAATTGCCACATGGAATGAGACATGGTACAGCTCCAATGAAATGTGATCCCATCAGCTCCTTTAATTTGTGAACTGTCATTTAGTCATTTTGTGTCTTCTTACATTGTTGGCTACTGCTTTCTAATTGTCCATGTTTCCATATGGTTCTGGTAATCATACCCTGCCCTTACCCCTAAAAAACCTTGTAATTTGCTGCAGCTCAGTAGTGCAAGTACTGCATGTTTACTACCAAAACGCATACAAGCTAGCTAACAATGTTTAAAGGAGACCTATTGTGCTTTTTGGGGTTTTCCCTCTTCTTTAGTGTGTTAATAGCATTTTTCTGCCTCTATAAGGTCTGCCAAGTAAAAAAAAAAAAAAAAAAAAAAATCCAGACTAAAGGGAGTTCTGTCTCCCCACAGACTAAACACACACTTCTGACCTGCCTGAAACAGCTCATTTGAATTTCCTGCCTTTACTTCTAAGTTATTTCCTAACAATGTGCAATTAGCATGGCACACAGTGCCCACCCCGAAACACACCTGGCCCGAGCAGAGGCAGAGGAGAGAGGCTGCAGAGTTTGAACCATTGAGTAGGTGTTGAGGAGACGCCATGTCTAGGAGATGCTGCTGCTTTCTTCATTGTGACCAATAATTACCCTTGTTTGGACTGTCAAAGGACGAAGGAACAAAGAAGAAGAGGTTGGAATTTATTTTTTTTAAAGATATTTTTGGGGGCATTTTTAGCCTTTATTTGACAGGACAGACAAGCATGAAAGGGGGAGAGAGAGAGGGAGTGACATACAGCAAAAGACCAGAGGCTGGAGTCGAACGCGGGTCGCTGTGGCAACAGCCTTGTACATGGGGTGCCTGCTCTACCACTAAGCCACCGACGCTCCATGGTTGGAATTTATTTTTGATACAATTCTTCCACAATATAACCTGGACATTTATTGTGTTCCCACCATTTTCCTGAGGACTGTTTCACAAACTGGCAACAGTTCACTGCTGGATTTTCACTGCAGTTACAGCTCAAAGACGAGGCAGTTCCCTTTGTTGGACAAATCTGAAGATTCAGGATCACAACCTGTAAGTATGCTTTATGAGCTGTGAATTTGTTGTATAAAAACAAACCAGGAAGCTGTTACTGAGAGTTGAAGTGTGGAATAGATGGCTGTATGAGCTAACGTTAGGCTGTAACGTTACACCCAGTGCTTACCTATAGACCTCAGCTAACTGGCTAACCAAAGCTACTGTTTTAAAATGCTTTTGCTACTCAGCATACAGTAAGTTAAACTGCTAAGTTAGCTGGGTTGTGTCAGTAAGATGAATTTAATGACTGAATTGTGGAGAACCTAACAGAGCTAAGATGTGCAGCATGTTCATATTGACAAAAGTTGAAACATTTCTATATGTGATGTCCAAGCTAGGCAGCAACTGCCGCTAGCTAAGAAGCTACTGCCGCTAGCTCCAGTGTTTAGCCAACAGGCAACAGTCAGACCTGGGGTGGAAGTAAGACCTGCATTTATTTGTCGAAATGTGTGGCTGTTCTCTGAGTTGATTGTAAAACGGCTTTTGGGGAGGACCTATTATGCTTTCTCCCCTTTCCTTTGTGTTTTACACAGCATTATAGCTGTAGGTCTCGGCTAACTGGCAAACCTAAGCTATTGTTTTGAAACATTTTTGCTACACAGCGTACAGTAAGTTACACTGCTAGTCTCAGTAAGAACGCTAATATTGTGCTGCATGTCCCTATTGACAATAGTTTCAACATGTCTATCTGTGATGCCTGATCTGAGCTGCTAACTGCTGCTGCCTCGAGCGATTAGCAGACAGGCAGCAATCAGACCTGCATTTATTTGTCAAAATGTGTGGAGATTGATTGTGAATCGGCTTTTATCTTATGTTTTATGGAAAATGTACCATGTGTTTTTGTACTTTGAACTTAGCTATGTTACATAGAGATATACATATATTGTTACTTAAAATTGTAGTTAGTCTGAGTCATACATCTGGGGAGATATTTGTGTGATGAAAGGACGTTGTGTGTGTGTGTGTGTGTGTGTGTGTCTCTACATGTGTTTGAATACAGGGAGGGGACAACACTGTTTGGCGTTTTAGATTTTGACTATGAATGACTATGAATACCGAAATCTGGTACTAAGTTAGCCCCGGGGCTAAATTATGAAAGAGCATAGTATTGATAAGGTCTGACGGTATGTTCTTTTATCGGTACTTTAATACATTTTGGTTGAATTCATTATCATCCTGCAGCCTCTCATCTGCGCTCTGTGCCGGGGCTGAACTCCTCCACATACACACACATACGCAGCTACACTTGTTACTGTAAGTGCAATTAAACCTTAGTGAGTAAGAAGCCAATGATTAATCAATACATGCATTCAGCAAGCGTCCATAGTTTCTTAGACACTGACACTAACATTATGTCTTACACACTGATCTAGACAGCACACTAGTTCGGCTAATGGCGAATTGTCACTAATAAGCTAAAATGACAGCTGTTTGTATGTAGACTAACTTAGTTAGACAATCGTCAAATTGGGCAGATACTTTTAAACTTAGCTGCTGGCTGAGACAAACAGCCTCCCCTCACTCTACCAGCACTAATGTTAGCTGCACACAGTGAATCACATCAGCAGAGAGGGAGCAGGACAGAGGAACCCAGAAAAAAAGCCCTCTCTTTTATTTAGTAGGATTTGCTATGTAGTTATGCTGTTTTGGCCTTGTGTAATATTTCAAAATAATAGGCCTAGTAGTAATATTATTAGTAAAAATTGGTAAAAGATAAACATTTTGATATTCACCTATACTGCCTATGCTATGGCTGGCACTGCTGGTAATTCAAGGTTTCTAGTTGTAAGATGATTGAACTGGCTGCAAATTCCGACCTTAACAAGATGGCCGTATGGTTGCTTCTCCTGAACGCAGGCAGCTGCCTGTGAACGGTGCATCGCAGTGATCCACAGAAGGAACAGGACAGCACCTCACATTCCCACTGTCACACCAGTCCTCATTCACTGTAAAGCATACACCTCCTCTCCTTCTTCTGCCAGTCTTCTGCTTTGTCAAATCAGCATACAGAAAAAGAGTCGTCTGGTTGAATATTGCTGTCCAGGAATTGGCCAAGTTTCGGTGAATCAAATGATTTAACAGTCCCTTTTATCCCGTTGGAAACTGATGCAGCACAGAGGTCATCCATATTATTTCCAACGGCTGTACAATGGTTCAATCTTTCCTTGATGTTTACTGAAACCTTGACCTGGCTAGCTAGCAGCTATCTGGTAAGACATCGGCAGAAGGAGAGTTTACAGACTGGCGAGTTGATTTTCCCATCCCCATGAGTGACACACAACCACGCGCCACCACCGCCCAAAGCCATCCGAGAGAGAGCTGACAGAGAGGCAACCGGAAACGTCCACACCTATGCCACACTAATGGCAGTAAACGAATGTCTGTGCACTTGTTTTTCTCTTAGGGCATGCCATCTACTGTACTGTTGCCAGTATTCTCTGTAGGCCTCTACCTAATAATAATAAAATAATATCCAGTTTGTCATCTACCATCTCCCTGATTCCATGTGCATGCAACATTAATCCCCCTAAATCTAACACACTGGATTTTAAACACATTTAACGAAAAAATAATGAAAAATCCAACAAAGCATTCATGAAAGAGGCCCATAATTAGGCAAAATAGACAGCCTGTCATAGGATAAACTGATGCGTGTTTATTGTTCCCTCACACAAAATCCAGGGTCTGGGTCTAATCTGATTACACTCTAGTTCAAGGTTCTCTAAACTACTGTGGGTAACTCTCCACTGAGATCTCTTGTCTTGTAAATAATCTATGAAGTCATCTGAATCAGACAGTGCTGTCTGACATCAGATGAGTTATTGTGATCAGGCACGGTTCCAGGGACTGACTGCACATGCTGGAGAGCTATCAAGACCCTCTGATCAAATATTCTAAAAGACAGGGAGGAGAGCCAGTTCTATATAATGAGCTCCCTTTAAAGCCACAAACAAGTGCTTATCTCTTTCACAAAACTTGACATCACTGTGCTTATGAAGCCGATTTCACTGATCATGTCATTAGAGCTGCTGGTTAATTTACACTTGGTTACGGCAAAATGTTTCTGCAGAGAGCACTGACAGCAGAGTGAGCATATGGCTTTAAATGACTGTTTATCCCTAAGTACAGTAATCTAGTTTCTGAGTTTGAAGAAAATTAAATCACACTGCATACACATTACAAAAAAATCAAAAAAAGTTTGTCTGTCTTGTTTTTGTGAATTCTGAATTAATTGCCATGTTAAAATGACCCCACAGTGCATTTTAAATGACCAAAATCAATTCTCAGCTTCTCAGGTGCAGGGATAAATAATCCTTTACTCAATATTGCAAAGGTGTTGTCTTATTGGACACAGTGTCACACAAACAATGTCCATACACATCCTGAGACAGATCACTGAGCCTGATGGCAATTCATAGACAGATTTCAGATTGAATAAATGAAATTGCTCTTCAAATGAGATAATCTATAAAGATCAACTCCCATACATAATAAGCAGAGCATCTTCAAGCATCAGTTTGTTAGTGGTCCAACTGTGATGAAGATTTTGGTTCCTTAGTTTACAGGCTTCTGAGCTTAAAGCCCCAGCAGTCCTAAAACATACATTTTAAGATAACAACTTGTTATTTTCAGTGTACAACCCCACACACCAGCTCCTGTGGCAGATCTTTTTCTCTCCTCCTATGGCAGCTTGACTCCTCACCTCACAATTCATGTATAAAGAGAACTCTGTAGTTGTTGCTGTGTCTCTTGTGAGACGAAGACTGGATGAGGAGACTTGCTGTTGACGACGAGAAATATCGGGAGCTATACAACCCATAATTCTGTCATTATAAAGACAATGGCCAAAAAGATAATGCCTGGCGGATTATATCCAGAGATTAGCGCTTTAGGTGAGAAATAAACCTTAATTAGTGGGTGTACACATGATTTTAATCATCTGCATAAGTGGAAGAAGTACATATCTTTCAATGGAAGTAGTAACAACTTTGTGTGGTCGTCTGTTGACAAGCTGCAGCGTGTCGAGTCCACTGTGTTCTGGGGTGGCACTTGACATGCATCACATGACGGGCTGCGGTGGAGCCAGTGTACTTACAGCTTTAGTGGGCCAAATGTGATGAAGATTTTGGTTCCTCATACATACATTTTAAAATTAAAACTTGTGGGCAGAGGATAGAAAAATATCTTTTAAGACTTTTGGGGTACCGTTAGGGATGCGTGATATATATCAGGCACAACAACAACAACTGCAGCACGCTGTCTAGAGGGCAAAACATATTAGTTAGCTATTATTCGTATTGTTACCTAACAAGCAAGTCTGGAGCACATCTCTCTCTCTGGATGTGTGAGTGTTTATGAGACAGAGGCGCTTGTTTGTCTGAGTTGAGTGTTAATGTGTGAGGTGAATCAATAGCGCTTTGCTATTCTACTTGGTAGCTGTGGGCTAGTCTATCGTGGGATGGTGAGACGGAGCCTGGGTGTGGTAATAAAAATGCAGCGTGACAATATAAACATTTCATACACCAGATGCAACGTGGATCTGCTGATGCACATTCAGCCTGTTCATGAGTCAGTTGTCGCTGTCTGTCTCTGTAGTGTAGTTAAAACACTTTACTGATATATCAGAGAATTACACAGTAACACTGGACTTCATATTTTCCCTCTCTCTTACCTTAACTATAAATTTAATACCGATTAAAAGTCATCTGTAGTGTATTGTTATATGGGGGCAGGGGCATTGAGGGTAGGCCATTTGACAATACCCTGTTTCCGTTCTCACGGTGTGCTGGTGTCGGAGGGTGGGTCACTGCTGTTGCTGTATGTGCTAATGCCCCCCCCCCCAACACACCCGTGCGGGTTATTTATAATATTATTATGGCATGTTGCTTATGAATACAGTCATTACTACAAATGCAACTGTAGCCAGTATCTCACGATCACTATCCTATATTTTAAGAAGCTATTCATTTTACAAACTTATTTTTCTCAAGGAAATGTGTGGACAAGTTGCATTGTGAATATAAGGTGATCTAAGACTAATTTATTTATTTCTATTATTATTATTATTTTATTTTATTTTATTTTTTATCTTTTTTTCTTTCTTTTTTTTAAGTATATATTTGAGCCCACATTTGTCATTGTCTCAACTGCCTCGGAGAGGCAGAATTTTTGGGAACATGTTTCATGTTTGGATTGGCCTTTAAAATGTTTGATAAATTGTTAGCAGACAAGTGTATCTGTTGTTTTATCTGTCACCATCATCATTAATCTCATAATGTTATATAATAATAATAGTAATACCAGAGATATTGGATGAAGGGAGATACCCAACTGTAGGCTTATCCAATGTTAAGAAAACGGTTACTCTTCCTGTCTCTTAAGTGGGCGTGGTTAGCTCTCCCTCCAATCAGAGCCTGTTCTCCCTCAACCCCCCCCTCCCCACCACCATGTTGAACAGGGGCTCTGCGGATGTCTGTGTATGCGGATCGAGAATGGAATGAAAATACATTCTTCCTATTATTGCAGCCTATTGTTGCACAAAGCTTGGGCATTTTTTATTTATTACTAGCGGTAAATAACTGTGTGTAAGCTAACTGTGATTTTACCGCCTGTTTATCAAGATCACAAGATCTCGCGAGAGCTTGTTTTCTGAGACGGACAGGGCTCAAACAAAGTTAACTTTCTCTTAATCTGTGTGGCTTGTGGAAAATGAACCCAATATTTACTTTAATGACTACAGGGCAAAAGAATTGACTATAAATTGTGATCACGTTCATTTTCCTCATTGACGACAATACATTCAGAGCTGCTGCAAGTCTCCTATGGCGGCATGGCGCTGACGTCACTGAATCAGGAAGTGAGCTGAGTTGGGTATCTTGCTTCATCCAATATCTCTGGTAATACTACTACTACTACTACTACTACTTGGTAGGGCTGCGCGATTATGAAAAAAATCATAATCACGATTATTTTGGTCAAAATTGAAATCACGATTATGCAAATGATTATGCAGCGCACGTGATGACTTATATTGTTTACATGATGGCATGTCATTTCTATCTCTACATGGTCGCGCGTTTACAATTCTCCTCTCCTCTCTGTACAAATTATATTCAGCCACAAAATAAGTCTGAAACCTGGAAATCAGAACAGAAATACAGAGAGTTGTTGCATTATAATAATAATAATAATAACAACAATAATAATAATAATAATAATGATAATAATAATAATAATTATTATTATTATTATAATAGTAATATACAAAAAAAACCCAAAAAACTATTCAACTGTTCTTAGCCTTAACATATAGTGACTCATCCCCTCTAATGTAGAGAAAAGTATATCTGGTGGTTAAAGATATCTCTGTTCTGAACTGCAGTGACCCCTGTGTCCACACCAGTCAACATGCTCTTCAACAAGATGCTCAGAGTCTGTAGGGATATGCATCAGCTCACTCCTGCCCTGTGACCTGACCTTGCTTGCATATGTATGTGCATGACTTAAAGGAATACACACAGAAACTACTAAGACACTGAGGTGGAATTAATAATGGCAAATGGCTCTCGATAAGTGTGTTCAGTGATATTATTCTTTTGAGGATAAAGCAACTCTTCTTTTCCATCTAATTGAAAATGACAGACAGGGCAGGTGGTTCAAATAATATCAGTAATCAGATGAGAACAGGAGATAATAGGTGACCCCACTTGTGTGTCAGACCCTGAGTAGCAGCTGTTCCTCTCACGTAGACTCTCCAGATTCCCTCTCCTCATCCAAGCAATCCCTAGACTGCTGGGCCATTAAAGTCTAAACCCGCAGCCTGCATGGGGTCTAAGGTAGGTCTTACATCCCTGTTGTGCATCCTTAAGTGCACAAATAAACATAAAGGGAAAAATGCTTTGCAGCAGAACTAGAAATCACCCAAATGCTTTGATGTTGGGTAAAGACTCATCATGTCCATGCTTAAACATGCTTACTGCTTCATTGAAAGCTCTGCCCTCCGCTCTGTGATGGTATCCCCTGGTGTCATGTAGACCTGAGGGCTGTACCACGAAGCAAGTTCAATAGAGCCAGGCTTCTTTGCCTGAGATGGCTCGACAAACCCTAAAGTCTCAGTCTGAGGTAACAGGTACCACGAGGATGGTTATCAACTGGCTCAGGCTTTCTTCTTCAGGCTCTGCGCACATCACAAGTTTGTATACCATATTCATTTTACCATTCAGTTTATTTCCAATGTGACAGCTGTACATTTTACAGCTGCTAAACTTCAAAATTGATGCAGCAGATTGAAACATTATACTCAAGAACTACATTTAAGCCTGACACTGACCCATAATGAAGGAGACTTATAAATCACTTTAGTTTTCAGACAAGTCAAAGGAAAATGATTTCTATTGATTGAATATAATCTGTGATAAATACCAATAGACTAATCAATTTTCTGATCTGTGTTTTATTAGCTGTAATATACCAGCAGTGTAAAATGGACTTCAGCAAATTAGTAATAAGCATATAAATATAACCCAAAGTGGTAACGTTATGGTATGATTTGAGAGAGTTATAAAACATTTCATATGCAAATAAATATAATCCTGATTAATAATATCCAATAGGAGGCTTTTTTTTGTCGTCAGCATGGCCAGATGGAGCAGAGAACAGTGCAGACACATTCAGTAGATCAGTATAAACAACCTGGTAACAACAACAACACAACATTCTTGCTTATATTTTCTGTATCACTGACATGCTGTAGGTTCCCATGTTAAAAGGACGAAAGAAACATGTTGCCTGTGGTAACCACATTGAGCTGATAGGTGCCACTGAAATGAAGACTTAGCACACAGGCAAACTCCATATCTCAGTAAAAAAAAAATATATTCATTTTACAAACTTATTTTTCTCAAGGAAACGTGTGGACAAGTTGCATTGTGAATATAAGGTGATCAAATTTAGACTTATTTATTTATTTCTATTATTATTATTATTATTATTATTTTTTTTTTTTTTTTTTTTTTTTTTTTTAAGCATATATTTGAGCCCAAATTTGTCATTGTCTCAACTGTCCCGGAGAGACAGAATTTTTGGGAAAATGTTTCATGTTTGGATTGGCCTTTAAAATGTTTGATAAATTGTTAGCAGACCAGTGTATCTGTTGTTTTATCTGTCACCATCATCATTAATCTCATAATGTTATATAATAATAATAATAGTAATACTACTACTACTACTACTACTACTACTACTTGGTAGGGCTGCGCGATTATGGAAAAAATCATAATCACGATTATTTTGGTCAAAATTGATTATGTTAACGATTATGCAGCGCACGTGATGACATATTGTTTACACAACAGCATGTCATTTCTATCTCTACATGGTCACGCGTTTACAATTCTCCTCTCCTCTCTGTATCGCGCATGGCGGAGTTCGGCCCCGATGCGCACACACACGCACACACACACAGACACGTACGCACACACACACACACACAGACCAACCTCTCTCGCTGTTTTTGAAATCTTCCGCGATCACCTGCCCCACGTATTATTCGTAGTTGTTCTACTTGACTGGCTCGTGGAGTGAATAGAGGGGAGGGGGCGGTATTGCGCATGTGCGGCTTCTGTAGAAAACAAAATAACATCTGAAGTTGTCTGTGACCAAAAATCGTTTACCCTCGATTTCGTTAATTTTGAAATCGTCTGACCTTAAAATCGTAATCGCGATCACCAGGCGATTAATTGCACAGCCTTACTTCTTGGGTTAAGGACAATTAATGAACATATTTTATTCACCAATCAATTTGTCATGTCGTGTTACCTTCAGGTCATGGGGAAAACTTTTCTTGCATGCCTCCAAAGAAAATGGCAAATATATTGATTTATTGATTGATTAAAAACCAGTTTACCAGCTGAAAACTAAATCAAGACATCCATTGACAAACCCTCATACAATTTGTGAAGTATAATCCAAGTGTCATTAATCAATTTTTTTTATGAAAAATGCACGTTTGGGAAGCACTGAGCACATGACTGGATAAATGAGAACATATTATACTGCACTTGTTATGTGAGTAGTTTGGTTGTTGTTAAACGTGATTCCCCAAAAAATCCATAAATAAATATGTTTACTGTTTTCTGCTAGGGTTAGGGTGACATGGCATCACTGTTTTACAAATGCTCATTTTGTGGGTAAAGTAGTCCTTTAAAAGTAGATATGGGCATATAAAATGAAGAAATTGCTTCTTTATCGAATGATATGAATTGCAGTGTGTGTTACTGGATAATGTACGTAGCATGTATGTACATACATAGAATGGTCATGATGCTGGCGGAAAAAAAAAGGAGTTGAAAATGACAGTTTGTCATTTTATTTGCATTGTTTCATGGTGAAAACTAAGGTAAGTCTTTTTAATTTTAAATAGAATATGTGCAGAATCATGTACTAACATAATGTGGGAAACACATGTTCTCCTGTCAGTAGTTGTATTTTCAAGATAAGGTGTTTTGATTACGGTTGTAAGAATGTATAAGAAAAGGCTTGTTTTCCTTGTATTAAAAAGGATATACAAGTGTAGATGGATGTTATAGGTATGATCAGGGAAAAAAACAGCGAACAGTTTCTTCACTGTTGCCTCAATTAAAGGTGTTGCTTGAAGATCAGAGGTGCTTTCTATGATCACGGTTGTCATAGGAATAAGAAAAAAACTCATCACACAACTTGCCAGGATGCTGACAGCTCACATAAGGTTGCAACTGGCAATGAGTGTGATTTTAAGAGTGCCAAAAAAAAAATGAAATAAAATAATATGAATAGACAGACACTACACTTTGAAGAAAACTTCTTAAAACACAAATAATAAGTGAGTGTTACTATACTTGATACTTTCAAAAGTTCAATGAAAAGTTCATTTGCTTGAAGATTCCTCTGAGTTCATTTTTGATCAGTTATAAATAAAGACAGCTAAAGTCAATTAACAGTGGTGTGGTTTCAAAATGCGGGTTGAACTGTTTACTGTGTCCTTATTGTTGCATTTTTATTGTTTGGCATCATGTTTCAGAGAAAATTGAGAGCTTAAGAAATCCAAACTTATTTAACAACATTATCTTTCTCCCTTATGACATTTAGAATGGCCTCTTATGAGCAGCATTTTATGCTACACAGATCATCTGCATATCAAATTGGGAGCATTATGCTGTGCCATTATGCTATGTGTACACTGCACGGTGCACCTTACTGTGCCTCGCATCTTCATGAGAGCACTATCGCAACCCCACACATCATTTTAGCCAAAGGAACTTAACATCTGGTATTCCCCATTAACCTCATCTAATGTAGTGAGTGAGGAACACACTCCCCTCCCTCTCCTTGAGCAAGGCATTTAGCCTGCAATTGCTCCAGTGGAGCAATGAATGAGGAAATGAGATTCAAGAAAGAGAGCACACATCTGTTTTGACTCTCTGGTTTGTTCACTTATGCCCTCATGTGCTGGCGCTCAGGAAAAACATTAATCATGCCATGTAAAAAAAAATATTTAAAAATTAAATATGAAAGTGTGTGATGTCATGATTGTGTATAGTCACAGACTGGCATGTTCAACAAAGGTTTGGATGAGCTGAGAGTCAACGGGAAGTGTTTTTTTTTACAACACTGCATGAGGTACTTGCCTATCGGATACTACAAAATACAGATTCAGTGCTGGTAGACATTTTATACGTTTTTTTAAATAGAAACTCACACGGACAGTTACACTAGATTCTTATTAATGCTATTATCATTTACTGGCATAATAGTAATGCAGCAGCTGCAGTAGGAGTAGTATAGTCGTAGTATATGTATATTACCTTGGACAAGGATGTGCACTGAGGTGGTTCTCGGTCGACTGCTTGTCTGGACTGCGCACACATACTGCCCCTCATCTGTCATGTCCACGTTTTCAATCTTGATGGTAAACTCCTCTTGATTAAGGGTCACCAGACTCACTCTGGGGTCCACCGACCATTTGTCTTCTCCAGCATACAGTATACTCGACCGGTTTAGCCATGCTGTGTGTGTGACAACATCCCCCTGTGCGCACCTGTAAGGCAATAAAAATAGCACTGAAAATAGGCCTTTTACCAAAGTGGACAAGAAGTTATTTTGAAATAACTTGAAGTACTCATAGAATCGACAATATGTAAAATGTATATCCAATATTCTTGCTTCACATGATGTATACAATCAAGCCAAGCAACAATTTATATACCATGTTTGTCTCACACAGCACTTCTCTCTCGTGCAGTACATAAGGACTCTTTATTATTCATTGCAAATTCCTGAATGATTTGTTTCTGTCAGGCTGAGGTGGACAATCATCCCACTGATTAGCAAACCTTTAAGCAGAGAGGAGGAACTAATCAGTGCAGCCAGCTGGTGTAGTGTTTGGTTGAGATGAAAACATCTCCATTACACACAGCTTTCACCACTGCAGTGAAGGCTTACTGATACTTCTGAAGGCTGAAACTGTCATCTAAGACAGTGTAATGAAGAGGATGTGGGTCAGCTGGATTGTACAGATTTATTCTAAGTAAGGATAGTCGTCATAAAACAGATACAATTGTTAGACACTAGCTGATTCATTATAATCAAATTAAAGAATTTATAATAAAGATGGACGACATGACACCTCATGATGGCTGGCTGCAATATAAGTAATACACCCCGCCCCCTCCATGTTAGCGAGTGGGACATAGTCTGAACTAAAATCTCAAAGTACACACCAAGTAAATTTTTGTCAAAGACGGTTTCTGTCATTTTAGGTGTTTCTTATGCTGATGACTGACAGCTGTGTGTGCTAATCGGTTTGCTCGCAATCAATGCCACTGCTCGCAGTTGGTTGGACGGGTGTTTGGGTGGGAACTTGACACTGTTGAGATCACTACTGCACAAACTCTAACCCCTTTTACACTGCCTCTTCAAGGCATTCCGTGTCGTTATGCTGCCTCGCCGTTCTCTATTAAAGGTTCAGTTGCAGAATGGGGAGAAAGGGCTGTTTCTCCTTGAAGGTGGCATCAGAGGTAGTAACAGTGCGGAAACAATGTCTGTATAAAGGAGACAGTTATGCATGTTTTACCCACTGCGAGAGATTTAAAAAGTAGCTAATAGCAGTTGGCAGCTGACTCAGAGAAAAAGAACAGCAGCTGATAATGTCTGCAAATTGGGGGGGAAATGAGATCCAGGAGCTCCTTACCCTTCGAGCAGAGAATAAGATCAGCCGCCATCTAGAAATGATCATAATAATTGTTATTGCCATGTTAATGCCACTATTACTGTTTTGAACAGGACATCACCAGAGCAAGATGATAGCGGCTGTGTTTGGGATATTTTGGCTTTTTGTACAGTGAGGACGCGTCATCCATCTTTATAGAGTCTATGATTCAAATACATTTCCCATAATGTTTTTTTTTTTCTTTTTAAATCAATGTCCAGTACCTGGGGGTACTATCAGACACACCATCATTATCTTTTACTTAACTGCCAAATCATCTTTATTAGAATTGTGTGACTTTTGGAAAGTAATATTTGAAGACATTATATGATATTGGCAACATAATTGCAGTTCTCAATTCCCTCGTAAAAGAGAGGATTTTTTTATGCATAATAATGTTCTAATATACGACATCAAAATGGAAATAATGAAATAATTCAAGCTATTAGCAATCATGTTAACAGCTTGCCTGGAAAATTGACAATTTTTCAATAAGCTTGGTAACAAGACACATTGTACATATGCAAATGCAACTCTCGAGCCATCATCAGGTTTCTTTTGTTAATCTGCCCACACACTTGCTTTGTGACATTCAGAAGTGATTGAGACAATGAGGTGAAAATTGTGCCGCTGTGCTCCGCTGCAAACACAACAGATTGGTTGCACCAGTCGCAAAATGCTGCTTTGATACAGGAGCTGGGTCACTGATCTTTGACTGTTTCCACAGAGAAACACATCTGCTGTTTTTTCATGGCAAATCTTTGGATCCCACTGAGAAAACACCGTCAGGGCTGCAGGGGGGAAAAAAAGTCTTCCTTATGGAAAGTGTGCCAAAAGAAGAAGCAACTTCAGCAAACTGTGCTTTTGGCTGCCAAATGCCCGTTCATCATCTGGGTTTATTTAACTTTCTGTAGCCTAATTTTCTGACCTACAGAGGAGCGGGGCATTTGAACATTAACCGTTTAAAATGGTGACAGTGTAACATGAGCGCAACACGTTGCAGCTGAAAGACTCTCAGCTCCATTTACGCTGTCACAGCTTTTGTTACAGCATCAGTCACTTCCACTTCAGTGGCAGCAGTAGGGTCAATGGCATCCTTGGGGCATCTGTGGTGCTATGGCAGGGAAAGAGGAAAAAAAAACTCTGTGTGTGTGTGTGTGTGTGTGTGTGTGTGTGTGTGTGTGTGTGTGCGTGTGTGTGATCAATACACAGGAGGAAAGGCTTTCAAAAATAATGGATTGCAGTATGTTAGATGGCAAGGGATCAATTCACTATGACAAAGTGGATTCAAAGTAGGGTTTTCATTTCTAATGGCTACAGTAAATTAATTTCTTGGAGCTGCAAATGTATTTCGCACTGTTAAATGTTAACCTTTATAAATAACACCAGCAACAGCTGAGTTTGAACTGTGCTTGCCCTGTAACTTTCCTTTACAATGATCAGTCCTCAGTTATGCCTGATAAAATCACGATATGAAAAGAAGAGTGATTTAATATCTCCTGGCAATCTTTCTTCGCTGACCTCCAGTGGTTTAACTTCTCACCTTGGCTGCAGTGATGTGCAGGAAGACTCAGGGAACTGGTGATATCACTGCTGTGTGTGCGTACATGTTTTACATAGCGCAGTTCTGACAGCACCTTTCAGTGATGCTGGGTGGAGTTGGAGGTGAACAGAAAGACTTGAAACTTTAAACCAGAGAGGGCAGCAAAACACTGCTGCTCAGCCTGGTGTTCAGTTACTCTTTGAGGTGACCTACAGACTTACAAGGACACATGCTTCCATGTACATGGATGCTCAGTCAAGTGTAAAAACTGAAAGCTGGAACTTTTCTTGGAGGTGGTCCAACACACAACCTCTTTGGTGAGTGGCATATTTACTGTCAGCCTCAATGTCCATGTTAACACCATGAAGAAACATGGTTTCATAGCACAGAGGGGGATACAGTTTGATTCTTGATAGGTACTTGATTTTGGATGGAACATGTCAATTTCCCATACCACTGCTAAAACAGGAAACAGGGTACAGAATCATTGTGTTTGTGTGAGATTAAAATGAGCACTTTATATCTACATATGAAGTTGGTCCTCTTCCACAGAGTCTGACATAATACATTGTGATGTTTTTACAGTAGTCCAGAAAGGACAAACCAAACACTGGCTCTAAGGACGGTCTTGAAGGGAGGGTTTAGCAGAGGGTAATCTGTTGGTTGCAATCTGCAACAAAAAACCTTCAACCAATCAAATCTGCAATCTGCAACCCTCTGAGGCTGAAAAATGAAGCCAACACTGAAGTGCCACAAACTGTTTTTCCTCAAATGGCCACTTGAGGCTGGCTCCTAAGCATGACAATCTTCATGAAATGCTCAACTTTACAGCAAACATGTTTGTTTCCTTTACTGACTTCGATTTATTAAGACTTAAGTTTAAGCAGAATTAAGGGTGGGGCTGCCTTGAGTGACAGACTGTTTGCGAGTCACATCTACTCCTCGCTTCTCCCCAGCTCCATCCTGTTAATATGGTCACTTCTGGCTCCAAAAAATCACAATGTGGATGGCCAAAATGCCAAACTTAAAAACGGGAGTCAACAAACCAATGGGTGACATCATGGTAGCTACATCTATCATTTTATACATTATATGTCTGCAGCCTCACTGCTATGCCATCAAATCCCACACACTCTTCCTTTAACAAAAAATCCTAATCATGTGACTTCTACGGAATTCATTAAACCTCCTGTTTACTTATCGGTCTTCAAGGTCGAGGCTGTTGTCAGTACCTCCTACGGAACCACAGCCTTCAGTGGTTTGTGTTTAATTGAAGAGGGTCAGTGACACAGTTGACGGTATCCTGGCACAGTGTTTACACTGCCTTCCAATTTCCAATTTCCAATTTATGAGGAACTCTGTGCAGTCATATTATGTGAGTGGGAGTGCTGCCTCTTTGAGTGCGATGAAAGAGTATAGAACAAGTCATAAGATATGAGATCGCAGATGCCGGTCTTCCGATAGTCATTAAATGAGGAGAAACTTGGGGGAAAGAGAGGAAAAGCAGCTCCAGTGCCTCTTGTGTTGAGTTTTGCAGTAGATACGACATTAGCAATGTTTCTACATGTGCAAAAATTCTTATTCATATCTTTGCATGCATGTTTATTCAGCACTATACTTAAATCCCCTGGTGTCAAAATGTTCAGCAGCTAATTGGAATGATCTTCTTGAATATATATTTTTAGAACTTTATTGAAAAGAAAATCTGGTTTGACGTAGGTTGTTATTGTTATAAAAACTATATGCCTCACCAACTAAATCCCCCTAGAGAGCAGTGAGAAGAAAAACGAAAGGATAAATATTTTACATACCATATATTCTCCTTATCGCTTCTGCACAGATGGCAAACAAAATTTAATCCAAAAAAAAATTGTCAATCCCTTCAAAAGCATGAAAGGAGGAAGGGAAGGGGAGATGTGAGATTGGGGGGTGAAACTGTAACCGTAAGCAAACAGTTTCTCCACTCTTCTCCTTGTGTGCTTTCTGACAGTAATGTGTGGATCATTAAAAATACATGACACTTGTTGCTCCACAATTAGATGTCACCACTAGACTTTGTTTACGCTGCAGATCAATTGAGTTAATCTTTAATGCTATGTCATCAGTAGCGTTGCTTCCAGGAGTACAACCCTCATCTCTTTCAACATTCAGTCATTGTTGAGATTATCATTACCGTCTAATGACTCAGATGCACGTGAATTGAAAGAAGAAAGTGTGCTTTTTAAATACGACAACAAAAGAAATGTTTCCCTTTTAATATCTTGGGATGTGGTTCACAAAAGGCTTGGTTTACAAAATCTAAAGAATGTGATAGAAGGTGTTTTCAAGAATTTCACAAGATAAAACTTAAATGATGTCAATTTTGGTTAATTTTGCTTCATATGTGCCTGACACCCATTAACAAGTAACTAACTGCTTCATTAAAAATAAAAGAATAAAAAATAGGCAAACGGCATGGAATACAAGAGGCCTTTCTTTTTAGTCCAGTGCTCAGTGTGAGCTTTAGTACTGCATTTCAAAGCATTATCCATGTAGAGGTGGTGAAATTTTAATACTTTGTGATGTAAATGTTATGCCTTATATTTTGTAAACTGGTGGCTGGTCGCCATTATAGGTTAATGGCGACTGGTTTCGTCAGGGGGAAACACGGCGGGACAAGGACGGAAGTTAAAATGGCAAAAGTCCATATAGGGTGGGTGGGAGCAGTTGTGGATGGCTCTGCTGACCTTCACCCAGGAGGCTGGTGTTCGCTTCCCGTATGATTGTAAAGCCAAACCCTGTTCTATTTTCCGAAACTCAACCATGTGCTTTTGTTGCCTAAACCCAACCATGTCCATCTGTTGGCAAAACGTAACCACATGGGCTTGTTGTTGAAGGAAAAAGAATGTCAGTGCATTGTAATTAGAAAGAGACTGTATGGAAACAGTTCATTTCCTGTGAAAACGGAAGTGTATTTTGAAAAAAGACAATGCATGTAACAGGCAGAAGTTGACACGCCATCCCAGGATATCAACAATGAACACAACCAGGGTACCTGGAAAGATCATGACCAAATGTTAATATGTGACGAGGTTGAAGTGAGAATGTGTTATTTTGTGTTGGCTTTGCTGACAGACAGCTGGCCAGCAGCACTAACTGCCCACCTTCTGCTATTTACTGGTTAGCTAATGTTAGCCTTGGCTGCTTTGCACTGCGCACCAGCCCGGTCCAGTGGGAGCTAGCTGGCTGGCAAGCCGGTAACAAAGTCCAGGTGGCTGTATGATATTGCTGCAGAAATATGGTGACCGCCTTCCAGTCTTCCTTCAGGTTGCCCCCGGGAGTAAGTGCCTCATTTCTAGCCACAAAACCCCTTTAGCATTGTTACCAAGTTAGCACCACTGCTAATGGTGGTAACTGAGCTAACAGAATGTATAGAGTGGCCACGCACTGCGCAGTGGGCACCAGCCTATGTTTTTGCATGTTAACATGGCTAGCCAGCTGTTTACCTCTCATTAGACCCGGGTGATGCACAGTGCAGTAAACAAAAATACTTGGCAGCTAACCAATTAGACTAACTGTTAACTGCCTGCATTCCTAATTGCAGTTGTATTTGGAGTTTGAATGATCATTGTCATTGTCCAGGGCTGTCAGTTAAGTCAGTGGCTATTCTACAGCTGATTCACAATCCACCAATAGTGCAGAAACACACCTTCTCCATTAGGCTACAATCTTACTGCTCCTCCTTTTAAATATGGTTCTTTTTCTACCCGTAGTTTTTTCATGCTGCAGCCATGCACACCCTCCACCTCCTCATCACTGTTTAGTCTTCTCGGATTCATCAGCCTCATCCTTCTCATCAGCCACCAGTGTCAGTCATCAGCCATCACAACCTCCACTAGATTTATCTTGCTGCCACTCAGGTCACAAAAATTTTTTCCCTCTGGTGTCCAAGCGTCTTTTAAATCTTGATCAGCTCAAATCATCTGTTCATCTGTTCACTCATATTCTGTATTAGATATTACCTTTCCTTTATTCTTCTGTCTCTCCTGATTGAAATAGATCTTTTCATGGTCAGATGTTGCTGACCTGCTGTCCCTGCCTCTGTAGGTATAGGTTGAGTAGGTTAAGGTTAAGTGTAATGACAACTAAGTATAATATGCCTTCATTTTACTCACTGGTTCAAATGCGTATTGCAACAACGGTAGCCGCCGTGTACCAAAAAGCTATGATAACATTGATGAAACCATGTCATCCGATACTTCATGGAGTATTCATTCAGGCTGCTACACAGACACACGCGACATGAGTTGACAAACCCCCTCCTCATCATGCTGGCTGTGTTTACAACGTAGGACTGTTGGGGCGGGTGTAAAGAAAGCGCAAAAGGGAATCAAAAAGACAACGTGACTGGCGAATTCAAAAAACGAGGGGTAGCCTTTCACAGGTGGAGAGAGCTGCTGAAGGAGAAAGGTAATACAATCGCAGGCCAGTGCCGCTGTCAGCTGTTAGCCGCTGTTAGCGGCTAGTGGCTAACAGCGGCGCAGTGATGCTAGGAGAGGGATGAGGTGTGTGACGTTTTTTGAATTGTGGGGAGAATTCAAAAATGTGAATAAGCATGATCCTCCATCCTCTGAAGCCAGAGGTTTTCAAATGCACTGGCACTTGTGACCAGCCTGCTTGCTGCTGCTTTTCGTCACTCTACCTGCAGGTGGAAACCGGAAACCGACAAGTGAAAATGCGATAGGCGATTCCGTATTTCTCAAGTATGTCCCTGTACATATCTGTATTTTCAAGATGGCGCATCATGAGACACCGGTCGCAATGTATATGTAAATGAGAATTTCGGACATATTAAGATATGCTGATGGAGGTAAATACACATGTGCTAGGACACACTTTTGACTGCAAAATTTGTTAGTGCCTTTAAAAATGCTACAATATGGGTAGTAGAAATTTATGATTCAATTTTTTCTAAAGTTGCATTTTAAAATCTCAAAATAATTGGTAACATCTCTCTTTTTAAATAATATGGGAATGCCCTTTGTATTAACATCACACAAATCAGGATAGCAGAACCAGCAATGCTCATATTTTCTTTCCTGCTCACTTAGCTGTCACTGTATCCTGAACTACGTGGGGAAGTACAAAGTTTATGAAAATAGGCTATTAAGCCAAGATTTCGCAGCAGGGCTTGAACCTTCATAAGGCCATGCACACATTGTATTTTTTGCAAAAAAACGTTTTTTTAAAACTTGGCACGATACAACAACAACAAGGCAGTGTAATCCCATACAAAACACACCAAAAAAACCCAAAAACAAACGAACAAGCAAACAAACAAACAAACAAACAAACAAACAAACAAAAACTGATGCTTTTTTCCTCCTTCCTTGTTGATTACTGTAAAACTGGTCTTTAATTTCATTGCTAGTGGCATTAAATTTTTTTTTAAAATCTGACTTGCCTTAAGCTGTAGAAATTTCACTTCATCCATCTTGGATGATTTTGTTGTGCTGTCTTTTGCCCTGTACCACAATTTCAAGTCCTCACTGTCATTGCTTTGTCATGTGCCTCTGACCTAACACTCTCTGTGAGCCTGAAGTTGAACTCCATTCTTTTCATATCCACTGACTGCATTACATCATTTAATGGCGTCTGTAGCACACTATCATGGACATGTGTTCCATCAACAAAACTGTGTTTCATTTGCCCAAACACTTAAATGGAGCAGTAACCCTATGGGATGCATGACTGAAAAAAAATGTCCAGCATTTCAAAAGAAAGATTTACAAAAATACAACTGCGATCTAATGAAACTGATTGGTGATACTTCTAAGGGTAAAAGTAAGGGTTTATAATAATTCAAGAGTGTCTGACTTTAAAGTCAGCAAACACTGTTTATCCTATCTACACACTGAATTATTGTAGTCCTTTATAATAAGCAAGGTTTTAGAGGTTTGAAATGCCTCCTAGGTAAGCCATTGACTTTCTAATAGATAGGTAGGGAAATTAAACACTATATACAAGCAAGATTAATCGACAAGTTTGTGATCATATATTAAAACAGTTCAGCAGCACAGTTCTCTGTCTATGTTAGAGGTTTTTCTAAAGCTTGCAGACATTCACTTTGTTATATATGTGATGGCAATTAACACGTTGGTCTTATGCAGTGGTGTAATAAATCGTAAATGGACATGCACTTGTATAGTGCCTTTCTAGTCTTCCCGCCACTTAAAGCACTTTTACACTACTTACCACATTCAGCCATTCACACACATTCATACAAAGCTGGGCAAGGCTGCCAAACAAAGGCATCACTTAGTTTAGACTTTGATAGGCAATCACACACCAATGGTACAGCCATCAGAATACTTAGATGTGCGGACTGGCAGAGCCAGAGATCAAACAACTGATCCTGCGATTAGTGGACAAACTCTACTTCCTGAGCTGCAGCCGAACGCACCACTTTTTCTGGCCATAGATATCAGGCTCCTTCTCACAATGTAAATATAAATATGTATAAAAAGAAAATCACATAAACAATGACAATTTAATTCACAAAACAGTGAATTTAATATAGTTAAAATATAGGGATTAAAATATACTTATAAAATATATATAAAATATTAAATAAAATTATACATAATTATGGGAGACAGTTATGGCACAATTAATGAACTGTATTTTTTACAGGAATGCAGTAAATGTATATGCGCAACATGTAATATACATACGTACACCCACTCAGCCATGTAGCAGCAACTCAATGCATTTAGACATGTTGACATGGTCAAGAGAGTGACTTTGAACATGGCTGGTTTGAGTATTCAGAAACTGCAGATCTATTAGGATTTTCATGCACAACTATCTCTATGGTTTCCTCAGGATGGTCCGAAAATATATCCAGTGAGCAGGATTCTCAGTGGGCGGAAATGCCTTGTTGATGGCAGAGGTCAGATGGCAATGGTTAGACTGGTTCGAGCTGATAGAAAGGGTATGCAGAAGAGAATCTTTGAATGCACAACATGTCAAACCTTGAAGCAGATGGGCTACAGCAGCAGAATACCACACCAAGTACCACTTCTGTCAGATAAGAATAGGAAAGTCAGGCTACAATTGGCACTAGCTCACCAAAATTGGAAAACAGAGGACTGGAAAAACCTGGTCCGATGGCATAAATCCATCCTGCCCTCAATCATCGGGATAAGGATATTGGTCGTGTTATGGTGTGGGCGATATTTTCTTGGCACACTTTGGGCGCCTTAGTACCAATTGAGCATCGTTTAAACACCACAGCCCACCTGACTATTGATGCAGACCATGTCCATATTTATATGATGACAGTGTATCTTTCTTCTAATGGCAATTAATGGCTGAATTTCAATAACTGATCGTGATTAATCACATTTTTAATCGCATGTTTAAAATTCCATTATTTTGTATTTCAAAACAGTTTTGAAGTCCATATTAACAAGTTGAAGCAATTCATTCATTCATTATCACAGTATCTTGGCTGGGAACCAGATGAATGCAAATAAATTTATTTCATGAACTTGACTTTTAGATTTATTCATTTCAAATCAGTGCTGCAGTGTGGTCTTGAAACCATGACTTTGAGGTAGGAGACAATGTCAAAGTGCTTATTGTGTGAAATCCATTTTTTAAAAAAGGATTACATTGTCCCAGTTAAGAAAGTGCAATTACGCTGATATAATTTTGATAGCTCACTGTCGTCAAATGATCCCTGGTTAATGCGACAGCATTTGCACTTTTTAGGAGTTCCAATTTAGTTGCTTTCTCTGATTCATACAGGCCCTGTACAAGTAAGACATATGACTGGTCATAACATGTCAACCTGAGGACATCCCTTT
Organism: Epinephelus fuscoguttatus; assembly: GCF_011397635.1. Taxonomy (NCBI): domain Eukaryota; kingdom Metazoa; phylum Chordata; class Actinopteri; order Perciformes; family Serranidae; genus Epinephelus; species Epinephelus fuscoguttatus. The sequence goes on from NC_064763.1 coordinate 6,844,440, forward strand.
AATACATTATACACTTGTGCGGTGGTGTGTCTGTGTTGCTCTGCAGTTATGTATACCTCCAAAACACAAGTCGCTTAGTGCTTGTTCATGTGCTTTCTATACTGAAAACTACATATAACAGCAGGCAAGCAGCGCTCAGTCTCAATCATTGTGGCTGAGAGTCCTCTAGGTTTCATTCTTATAACTTAATCGGAAGTGTTTTATAGTCAGGCTGTCAATGGCATTAACCTCTAATTGGTTTAGGCCTCTATCCAGACTCTGGATCATGAGGAAAAGGACTGAGTTTCACTGACGGACAACACAACAAGGTTACTGCTTGCAACCCAAGCTTTGGTGCCTGATGTCATAAAAATGTCAGAAGCCTCACAGTCTGTTTCCATTTGAATGACCTGTCAAAGCACATCAGACAGTGTTTTTGAGCTTCTGGATGTAAAGTCATGAAGTGGTATGGCATTGAAAAATGAAATATGATGGGGTGGTATGTGTTTTTCTTTATTGTCTTCTTTATAAATTAACTTTACTACAGATATAAAGATAAAATACAGATTTAAATGTTAGAAGCAATCATCTCTAAATGATTGTGGCAGCAGCTGGAAAGAATTTAACTCTATTTTATGCAAGAGTAACCTCAGACACAATGTTGCAATGCAGTGCGATCAGAATAAAATGAGGAATATACGGTGTGTTAAATGTTACCAAAGTTGCAAAGTTCAGCTAGATTTTGCACAGAATTTAAGTGCAATTTTCTGGCAGCTATTTATATAGAAAAGTGGAAACCAAAAAAAGAAACTGACAGAAATTTTTGCTGTAACACAGAATATTTGTAAAAGCTGTGACTTTTAACCAAATGTTACACAGAATTCAATGAGATGATTTAATAAGTGTTCTCCAATGTCATTTAAAATTTACTTATTGCTAATTTGCATGAGTGGTTGTTTATCAATCTATCTAGCTCTCAGCTGCTATTGACATTACTTATGTACCACTGTGATGAGTGCAACTTACTCCTGTGGCTTTAAAAGCCTTGAATCAAGCTTAATGTTGTTAATACTACAAACATTTTACCAACCAGTGTATTATAATTCCCATATAACAGTAACATTACTTCTATAACAAATGTCCACTTGTGACAGGGGTATCCCAACTCCTGTATTATTTTGAATTTCTTAACAAAAGATGACGGTCAATAAAAGGTGGTCTAGAAGCAAAATTAAATTGAGGTCCATAACCCACAATAACATACCTCTCAATTGAATGACTATGACATTTTTTTAATTATTGTATTTTTCATAGACAACAAAGTAAATACAACTGTTTTGATTCAAATAACTAATTCTATAATAAGCTAAGTGCAAATATTGCCACATAGAGGACAGAAAAACATATGAGAAATTAATACTTGTATGCCCCTATGCTGAAGGAAGTATTCATGTTTTCCATCTCAGTGTTGAACAAAGCAGATAAACAAGCGCTGTCACAACCTGATGAAAAAAGAGCCACTTGAGTTCCCTAATGTCTCGCCATAATCACAATGATATATTAGGCCTCATCAGTTATGGTGATGGGGCCATTAATTAACCCAATCCATGCATTCATTAGAAAACATTTCTGTGTCAACATACTTGTCTCCATGTAACATGTGGGTGGAATAAATCTGCTCTCTGCATCTTGAGGCACTACCGTGTATTTCCACTAGGAAGGCTCTAATACAGTACCTGACAGTCAGACAGCAATGGTAACATCTCTGTTTGACTGTGATTTTTAGGAACTCAACAGTTTAAAAGACCGTTTTAAAGCATTCTGAAGCAAAAATCATAGATTAGGGGTTTTGATGACTGAGTCAGCATATGATTTTTTTATGACATACTTTACTATGACTTTTTAATGACTTTTTTATGACATTTTTATCACTTGCTTTTACTTCTTTATGGCATTTTTATGCCCTGCACTGGCAATAGCTGTGGCCAGAGGCGATACCTTTTTGGGTTGTCCATCAGTCCGTCTGTCTGCCCATCTGTTCGTAAATTCCATTTTCATGAAGACAATATCTAAGGAACACCTTGAGGGAATTTGTTCAAGTTTGGCACAAACATCCACTTGGACTAAATGATGAATTCATTAGAATCTGGTGGTTGAAGGTCAAAGGTCAAGGTCACTGTGACCTTGCATCCGTCTCATTCTCATAAATGCGATATATTTTAAGAAAGCCTTGAGAGAATGTCCTCAAATTTGGCATAATCGTCCACTTGAACTCAAGGATAAACTGATTAGAATCTGGTGGTCGAAGGTCAAAGGTCAAGGTCACAGTGATCCCACAAAACATGTTTTTGGCCATAACTCAAAAATTGATATGATAGAATAAAATCATAAAGTAATGACATTTCATATCTCAAAGTCAAAGGTCAGCTTCATTGTGACATCATAGTGTTCTGCAAAAAAACACTTTGCTGGCCATTATTCAACATTATAACTCTGTGCTAAACTGTGCTTTGTTGTTTAAATGTGTGGGAATTACTTTTTTTTTTTAAAGACATCATTAATCACATCTTTATGGCATATTATGATATGATTTTTAACAACATACTATACTATTACCATATCAGTTGACAGAGATATTTGTAACACTAATATTACATTCTAGTTTTACACTATTTTATACATTTGAGAGCAATGAAAAGCAGAGACAGTGTAGTGTTTGACATTGACCATGCCTACTCACAACAGTTGAGCAATGGCTTCTGCTGGGGTATGGCAAAACCACATGGACAAACCACACATAGAACTGCAGTATACGGTAATATTAGAACCAGGAGTAATAATAATATTGGCATTTTGGTAGGTAAACAGACTACAGCAGTGGTGTGGTGGCACATGAGTATTCAATTATTTCATTGTGTGTGCTTGAACCATGTTGAAATTACTTCCTGAAGTCTGTCCTAAAATCAGCATTTCTCTGAAGGCCTGGTACCATCTTGAGAAGGTACTTGAGAAGGTAAGGCTGTGCCTTACAGGGGGGGTGATACCGCCAAAATGTTCTTTGACATAATCTGGGTGGCATAATAAAGAAGGTCAATGCTGACATCATGTTTCATTTGTTTTCTACTAAAATACAGTCTCTGCTCAGTGCCTAAAGCATATATCTTTTCTTTTTAATAGTTGATGTAGGTCATTTTTAGGCATTCATGGCACTTGGTTAAAGTTAGGCAAAGGTGATGTTTATATCACATAAACGAAGCATCACTTCCAGTAATAAAATGATGTCCTTTATTGTACAGTATAAAGCAGTGGAGCTAAAGTGAATTGTATCACGGCACTGTGTGAAGGACATGCAGTGTGAGATACATTATAAAGATTGCTTATACTGTCACTGGCTTATTGCCAGGCTCTTTAGCAGAGCGGTGGCTCAAGGAATGAATGACGATGAGTTTGTTTTAAAGTGCGGACATCTGAACTGCCTTCCAAAAGACAGAACTGCTAAGTCATGGTCGAGAATGACAAATGACAATCAATTCAACCTTTCCTTTGTCTTCTTGATCTTTATTTCAGCCAGTGAGTTTATTTAAATAAATTAAGAGAAAACCTGCCCCAAAGTGCAAAGGAATAAATCAATGTCAGGGCAGATTGTAGCAATTGCTCTAAAGATGGAGGCTTACTACACCCAGCTTTCTTCATGATAAATGAACAATGTAAAAAAAAAAAAAAAAGTGTGTCCATGCTGCATCACACATTTTTAAATTTTCAGCAAGCTTATTTCCAAGATTTACTCCTTTTACCATAAAATGTTTCTTTTTATTCATTCATCCTAACTTTTTGTTATTGAAAGCTACTGTGTGCATACCTTTGAAGGACCAGTTTGTAGGATTTAAGGGAATATATTCGCAGCAATGGAATACAATATACTAAATGTTTTATAAAGTGTATAATCACCTGAAAGTAAGAATTGTTGTGATTTTGTCACCTTAGAATGAGCTGTTTATATCTATGTAGGGAACAGATCCTCATCCATAGAGCTCTTTATGTTGCCCCGCCATGTTCCTACAGTAGCCTGGAAGGGACAAAACTTAACACTGGCTTTAGTAAGGTCGTTCGTTTTTGCCTTGGCCACCGTAGTTAGCAGCTACGGAAAAACTTCGGAAAAACACTGATTTTTTAAAAATGTGAAACTGCTTTATTCAGTGTTTTTACCCGTTTGAATCACCTGGTCCGTTTGTTTTGGCAATGAAGAGACCTCTGCAGATAATTCAGCTCTGAGTAAAAACTTTCTGGAAGTCTGGTTCAGAAATAAGGTGAGCACACATTAAGTTTACCGTCCATCTGCCACGTACTGAACAGTAAAAGACAAACAATGATTTGTAATGTGAAACTGCTTTATTCAGTTTTTTCGCTGGTTTAAATCACCTGGTCCGTTTGCTCTGAAGAGGAAGATACCTCTGTGGATAATTCAGCTCTGGGTAAAAAGCTTAAATGATCCAAAAAAAAAAGGTGAACACACATTAGCAGGCCACCTCAAACATACTGAACAGCCTTGGAGAAACACTGATTTGAAATGTGAAACTTCCTTTTTCAGTGTTTTCACCAGTTTTTATCACCTGGTCCATTTGTTTTGGAGAGAAAGTGATCTCTGCTGCTAAGTGGACTCCCAGTAAATACCTTCTGAACAATAAACACTGAACAAATTCTAACTGGGAAAAGTTTCAGCTGGTTGCAATCTGCAATCCTCTGCTAGGTACCACAAAATCCCTTTAAACCTTTAACACCTTTAAAACAAGACCTGCTATGTCTGTTTGTAGACATGTTGAGTATATTTATAGATAAAGAATTCTTCTGTGTCATGCATTAAATTCACAAAAATCTCTACATGTTAAAAAAAGCATTTCTCAGTACCAGTGAGGTAAACCTCCTCCACATTCTTTGTGAAAATGCCAATGATTCATATTGTAGTACAAACATTCATGGTGGGTTGCTTATCTATGTCTTTGGCTAATTTACCACACATATTTGGCCTCTGCTCAGGGACTCCAGATGGAAATTTTCTTTTTGCTATATCTGGTCCGATACATGAATTGTGCATTGTCCCTGCTAAATGAAAAATAAAATCAAATAATCTGCTGCAAGTTTATCACAGAAACACACATAAGGTAATTTTCTTTCCTCACTAAAATATTTCTGTCAGCAGTGGTTTGCTCTGTAGAAACCTTGACAGTTAGTATATGCAGAGATAGCCACCATGGCTAAATAGATGAAGAAGAGACTTAAAGAAACTTAGTCTTTACAGAAGAAAATAAAGGGAACACACAGTACTGGACACACTCTGATTTATAAATTAATCTGGGAGGTGGACTCTACCTCCCACAGCAATGACACAGACAAAATCATAAATTACTACTTTCGTTCACTGTCGAGTGTTTCAAAATCCAAAGCCATGAGCCTCCCCCTCATATCTAAGAGCTGCTTCATACTCTGAATTTCTATGATATAATGGCATCCTAATGTGTAAAAAAATGATTGAGTTAACCATCCCAGCCCACAGGAATAACATATGCAAACCCTTTAAGTAATTCCACTTAAAAAGCAGCTGTGGCTGCCTTGCAAGCAGCAAGTCTACTCTTTATATATTTATTTGGTCCAGGCTGGCCTGATTAAGCGCTGCAACACTTGAGAGTAATAAATAGTTGTAATATATAAGCTTGGACATCTTCCAGGGAGCACATCTCTCTCAAACAGTCAACTCATCATTGCTGCAATGCATCGTTGTAGTGTAACTGCTGAACTGTTTGTACGATTGCTGTGCCGCCCCCATGTTGCCAGTTACCACAGATTTGTAGTTAGTTACCTGTGTCAGTTCAGCTCAAAGCAGTGATTGAGCAAAGAGGCATAATGTGAAAGAGACTATTGTGTTGAACAAGGCTACAAGCTATATTACCTTTGGCTTGCATTGTGTATTGGAGCCTCAGTCATGAATTTTCCAGTGTGCAGGCATTAGAGAGGCTGACTGTGAAGAGATCCTGACCGTGTCTAAGAAGATGATATTGTGGCAGCACAGCAATATAAAGGGTCATCTTTCTTGTTTCATGCTGTTTGTTGAGGTATTTCGACGAGGTCTGTTGTCGTTTTTTACAATGTCTGGTTTTGTGTTGTGGATAGGCACAGCTGTAACAGTGACAAGACTTCCCTGTGCATTTTCAAATGGCTTTTACCTGACCACTGATAAATTCTCAAATTGACCATCTGGACCATCTAAATATGAACAACTAAATAATGCTAAATTAAACTAACCCCTACTGGCAGTGATTGTTATGACATAAACACTGTTGATGCTTTCTTATACTGTGTGTCTACAGGTGAGCTTGCCCGCATCTTCTCTGTAACCAGGAACTCTCCTGGAGTCTTCTTTTTTACTCTAATCCTTCCTCTGAATGGCAAGTCTCTTTTTGGCTGAACCGCAGAGACAAGGCAAGCACTATAAATACTAAAGTCTGTCAGTGAGTGAGTGAGCGAGTGAGTGAGTGATGAAGATACACCATTGGTCAGAATGAGTGAGCGCTTGGACAGTGAGTTTCTGTGTCAAACAATGGCAATAAAAGCCATCTTTTCACACCAGCATGATGCGCCAGTCACCAGTCATCTTTATTGTTAAACAGTGCCCGGCGGCATCAGGGGGAAACGCGGTGGGACAACAACCAAAGCTAAGGCGGCAGTGGAAGTTCAACAGGTCAGGTAGAATGGGTGATGGACGGGTCCAACAACCACTGACTTTCACACACTGACTACGTAATAAGAGCTCATTTTACACGGGACATGAACAGCGGTCTCCTGGGTCAAAGTCTTTTGTACTTCGTCACTGCAGTGGATGATTTTAAGCTGGAGTTAGCTGAAAGCTTCTTACAGACAATAAAGAGTGCCTTGTGCATCAGAATCATACACTGACAGCCACTGAGCAACCTACTGTATCTGTTGCCCTGGAAATGAGAATGAGCTGACCCTGTTGACAGTGGAAGGAGGCAGATGAGCTATTGTGTCGATGCAAAGTGAATCAGGAGTACAGCACACAGAGCCCTTATATGAAACAAACAAAGACAAAAGCACCAGCTAAACTCTCAGGAACAATGAACGTGTGAATGTCCAACCTTAAAGAATGGGTCAAGCTCCAGAAACTCTGGATCATACATTTACACTGATAAAACTGGATGGCATTTTTCAGTAGCTCATCTCTGCCTCATAAAAAACCTCACATTTTCAACTCCACACCTTCAGTTTATTTTCTGTTGAAAAAAATGACATCACTATTGCATCATCTGGGTTACTTTCTCAAGCTTAAAAGACTCCATCTGAGCCACAGAAGACATTTAAACAACAAGTTAGTACTCCTCATAACTGTAAGTAAACTGACCCACATGTGTAAAGTCCCTGGAGTGCCCCTTTAACACAGTTTTCAGAACAGTAAATATTTTCCTTTGAGGTGTGTTGACAATGATTCATACTAGCATATAGTAGCAGACAGAACCAAACAAACTGTCCCTACCTAATTCCACCCACTTCTAAAATACATGAATCATTTGTCAGATTTGTTGTGGTGCATGTGTGGACTTTCTCCTGTGGATGCTGTATTTTGTTAAAATCATGATGATTTATGTGAACAAATGGCTACATTGGAATATGGCTAAATTATGCAATAGCCTATGAGCTGTGAGACAAAAAAAATGTCTACACTTGACCAGGCAGTCATTTGACCAAAACGTTGATTTTCATGTCACGTTGCTGACAGTCCTGCACATTCATTTACTGAATGCATGTGAGATAATAACCTAGTAGTGTTGTAGTGTGTCTCTTGCACCCCCACACTGTATGTCTTAGTGCTGAGCCTGAGCTGAAAGAAAAAAAAATACAATCTCTTCCAGAGCACATGGGTATTCAGATTCAGGTCCGCCCTTTGAACAAATAAAGACATGCCCTTTTAATTGCAGATGATGCTGCAGAGCAGGCTTGTTATCATCTTGAAAGATAAGCTTGCGTGAGCTAATTTCCATTTTTAACCTTTATTTATACAGTGTGAATTGGCTCGGTATACATGATCTTTCACAACAATGCCCTATTTAATGGTTACACTAAAGAAACAACTTTAAAAAAGGTTAACTCAAAGAGAGCAGAAGACAGAATAATAAACAATGGAGGCAAAGTTTAAGGAAAATAATTGGGCAATTATTGAAAATGCTCTTGAAGTATGTTTAGGTGTTTCTACCAACTATTTCATGACAGCAGCAGAAGCAGTTGTTCGTAAATGTGTTACGATACTTTCTTCTCATTAGAGCAAGTGAACGATACCAGTTTACATTTTATACATGTCAGAGCTGCTCAAATTACTATTGCTGTTGTTACTATTAATATTGGTAACAGCAGTAGGAACAGTAGTAGTAATAGTAATAGTAGTCATTTTTTTGAGGCACATGCTTTTAGTTAGTTTCATTAGTTTTGGTTTAGCCTTAGGGTCAGCACAGTGGTGCAGTGGTTAGCATGGTGTCTGCTTCCAGAGAAATGTTAAGCCAACCCTGTTCTTTTGTCCTTAACCCAACCATGCGCTTTTGTTGTCCATACCCAACCCCATGTGTGTGTCGGCTCAACATAACCATGTGTGTTTGTTGTTGAAGGGGGAAAAAAATCAATTTGCTGACATGGGGCAATTATTTTAAAATAGACTGCATGCAAACTGTACATTTCCTGTGAAAACATAAGTGTATTTTGAAAACAGAAAACAGATTAATGTAACAGGTTGAAGTTGACATGCCATCCCAGAACGTCAACAACCAACGCACCCAGGGTACCTTGCATGTCATATCTCGACGTGGAACGTCCAGGACCAAACATCTCTATGTGACGAAATGAGAATGTGTTGTTGTTTTAGCCATTGAGCTCTTAAGTTAAAGAGGTTAATAAAACTATCCATAAGCTGCAGTGTTTGTGGAGTGTTCAAGTGCAACTTTCTGGCCAAAAGTAATCAAAATCCAATATCTTCCAAACATCTCATGCCAAAGTCATTTTGATGTAGAATAAGGACATGTAGTCGTAAAACCTTTGCACACTGAGTCCATTTTTTTCGGATATATTATTTTAATCTGTCATCCAAAAAAAAAATCAGTTACGCACAGAAACCTACAGTACAATGCATTTTTTTGTTCTCTGCATTGCAAAAACGACAAAATGAAAAGACCCACTTGCTCTCTTCCTTCTCTCCACCGGAGTTACTTCACCAGTCTGTCTCCACTCTCTGTCTTGCATTTTGCACTGCAGGTGCATGAAGGGGGTGAGCTGTCCTCAGTCTCTGTCTCCACACTGTCTCCTTCTCTCTGTCTGTGCGTGGTTCACATCCTCCTCCTTGTCATTATCATCCACCTGAATATTATTGTCTGACATGTTATAAGTGAGCTATGTGAGTTATGAAAGGATACTATGTCCTTTTCCTCTGTCTTGTGACAGATGTGTCCCACTGCCATGTTTTCTTCACAGATTTTTGGTCAAATAATTCTGTAAAGGCTTCTGACAGATGCAAAAATGCAGAAAATCAAACCTGTTTCAAAACCTTTAATGACGGACGAATGTTTTGGACTCAGTGTGCAAACATGATTGAAATAAATACAACATGAGGTTGTATTTATTTTTAGACATGAAACAATTTTAGACAAAAAAATAACTCAGTGTGCAAAGGCCTTTAAGTATGGAGTACAAAAACCAATGTCATAATCTTAAAGGGCCAGTGTGTAAAATGGGTTGAAAACAGTGACATCAGTGGTCAAATTCTAGATTGCAGGGCTCACTCGCTCACCCCTCCCGTCGGGTAAATGACGGTGGCCTCGTAGGGACAAAAAGCCTTGTGCAGACACGAGTTTTTCAGGAGTAGGTCTATCTAGCGACGAGGTGAATATTTATTTAGAAATCTAAACCATGTTACGATATTGTAATGAATCCCTCACGAGCAGGAGACCAGAGTAGTGTTCGGGAAAAAGACCCGTTTATTTGAGCACTCCAAAAACTCTAGTAACACTCCAGGGGGTAAAAGACTCCGTCCCAAACTCTGACTCTTCTAGCGTAACACACACTTCACACACACATACTCACTTACAGTACCTAGTGGGTACCCCCTCCCCTCTCTGCTCCACCAATCTCCAGCCCACACACTGACTGACAGCGTAGCCTGTAAACAGAGCTCAACTGTTTATTTAGTCTAGCGATATCTCCGGACTATAGTAGCTGCAATGGACGACTTTGAATGCGATTTTGAAGAGTTTCTTGTAGAGGACACAGACCCAGAGCCATACCTGTTTGAGCCGGAGCATACAGATGAGGAACTCCATGTGTTTGATGCTGAGCGGACGAGAAGAGAGGCTGAATGCACAGAATGGGATTCGGTGCTACTGCTGCCATCGTTGGGGAGATATATCATCAGGAGGAAAAGCGCCGCAGAGAGTGCATCACAAGGAGTGAAGTTGCGTCTTCTTTTCCTCGCAGATGACGGTTCGGGTTCATTCTCTCCTGTTGCGTGGTAAGTGTGGTCCATTCGCAAACTTTATAACTAAAAAAACTTTTCACTACTCTCTATCGACGAACTACTAACACTCTCTGCTGTTTCCTCCTCCTTCTTCCTTCCTTCCGCTGTCTTCGTTGGTTTATTTATACACGCGAAATGCGTTCTCTGGCTGGCTGGATTGTCCACTCGGGCTACCGTACATACATGGCGGCGCAAGATGGCGACCTCTCTAAAGCAAGGCCCTTGCTATATATATATATATATATATATATATATAAAAGCATAATTATAAGGCTACAAAATGACCAAACGAATTTTATTTTATAGCCATTATACACTTGTATAAACATATTAATGGGTAGAATATTCAGATTCAGATTCAGATTTGACAGTAAACCATGCCAAATATTACATACATATATTACATACAGTGTGAAAAGTAGTAAAACATCACAGAGGCTATCACAGAAAAGGGAGAAATGCAATAGAATGTAAACAGAACAAGAACTCATGTGGTTCAGTCATAGTGAATAAAATGAGGGTTGAAAGTAGAGCCTAACTTGTATACTTTTCACGATCTTGACAGCAAGCAAACTTAGGTATCTAGGGATGCATGCTAACATTGGCACATCATCGGTATTGGCCAATATTGGCTTTAAAATGAACTATTAAAATCGGCCAATGTACTCTTTCTTAATTTGCATGATGAATGAAAATGACCTACACTGAAAAGCATTCTATTTCAAGTCTCCATCTGCTGGTGGGCCATCACGATAACAATATGCATGCATACTATGATTTGATTCCGTTAGAGAGGACACTTGATGATCATTAAAATTAAGTGGAGAAAAGGGTAGATATATCGATATCGCTATAGGTTATCGGCCAAATAAGTTGTTATATATCAGCATATTTATCTTGAACTTGATGGATGATTTTTCAAATACCAAAGGCAGGAAAACAACAGGGTGGGGGATGTGAGGGACACAGCTTTTAGGCATCCATTCATGCCCAGGGGCCCATTGTCTCATAATTCACCCATGACCACATCACTGCTCCAGATAGCTTTGGGTGGTCACTCATGGGTCATGTGGCAGAGTCATATTTTGCTTGTTCTTGTTCTCAGGGGGGATTCTTAAATAAGAGGAGGAAACACTTGTTTGGGGAGTACAAGATTTGTCCCAGAAGGAGCTTCAGCAGGCTCAGAGCAATTGACATGGCCAAGAAATATCCTCACACAGGCACCCTAGTGTTTCCCACTGTGTCCTGAACCGACACATGAAAATAGGCCAGTTAGACAGCCCCATCCCCACCACCACCACCACCACCATCACCCTCCCACCCTCTGTTTTCACAAAGCTAAAAGAGAGCGAGGACACAAGCTGGTGGGACGTGGCCAGCAGCTCCTCTGATGATAATCGAGGCTCAGTGTCTGAGAAAGTGTATGAGCTTTGCTTAATTGAGCTGGACACAAAGCTAAGCCAGGGATAAAAGTACCCCTGTGAATAATATTAACACACTCACAGCTCTACACATCAGGCCAAATTTGCTGGAGCACTCACTTCCACTTGTCTTATATAAACGTTTTTGCACAGCGTACAGTGAATGCAATAAATCAGATGCCACAGACCAGAGGAGTCCCGCGCCTTCATTCCCCCCCGCAACAAAACCACAGAAAATTAAAGGGGCTCATTTAAAGTATTAAGTCTGCTAATAGCTTGAACGTCAAAGACATTTTTCAGTCTTGGGAGATTCAGCGAGTAGCGAGTCCATATGCAGGAATCACTCGGTTCATTTATCAGCCCACACTGGCCAAATTCCATTAAAGCCTGTGATGCTTATCTCTCGGATAGCTTGGTCTTGTCTGATGAAAAAGAACAAAACTTTCAAATGTGAGACGTGAGACAAGACCCACAATGTCATCAAGAAAAACATCCTCCTGCTGCAAAGACAGTTAATAGAATTTACAGTATATGCCCAATAGGATTTCATAACTTCTAAAAGACCTTTCATGCATTCTTTGAGTTCACAACTCCAAAGTATCGACAGGGAAACTTTTGTCTTCTGACAATATCCCAGAAACAAAGGACTTTGTAGCTTTGGTTTATAGCTTTGGGAGGCAAAGTCATGTTTACTTATACATACTGACTGAACTGCCTACACAGTGATCTGTAATCAAAAGAATAACATGCAGAATATGAATAGTTTGGTTTTGTTTGTTGTTTTATAGAGACTTCAATCAAATGTATCTTTTAAAAATTCTGCTTCAATGTTTGGCTTTCTTTATTTCGATCTTTTATCTTATATTTTTTTATTTTATACGAAACTTTAGCTTTTTTTTTCCATATCTGTTGGAGTTCATACAGACTTTTCACATCACAGCATGGTATGGGTGAGATGTAAATAAAACTAAAGATCATCTTGAGGTGGGATCACTCCAGCTGTGTTACAGTGATCTGTGACTTAAAGCAAATGTGACAATGGCCCCTTCCCTAATCCTTTCCCACCTGCTCAGACCACATCCATCTCTCAACTCGACCCTCAGTTTGATTTCAACTACACACCTGTTAAGATGCAAGACTACATCTTGCTTGGTTGCAACACTATCACACTGACAAAGTCTGTCCATAGACAGACAGACAACAGACAGACAGACAGACAGACAGACAGACATGTTAACATCTGACAAAATAAAAAAAACAAAACTCTGCCATAGAAACATATATGGGTACTTTTTGATATTGCAATGTAATTTTGGAATATTTTCAAATGCTTCATATTCCTAAAATCTGTACAATCTGAGCTAAACAGTTATGTAAGTGTACATATTTTAAGTTTTTGAGATTTGATTATTTATATAAGCAGAGTGCAAAGCTGTTTTGATAGTTTCATGTGCAATAGAAATAATTCCCCAGGGCCTACAGCTATATCTTTTAGGTATTTCATATCCCTAAAATCTGTACAACCTAAAAGCTAAAAGGTTATGTAAGTCAATAAACAAAAATAATTGATAGAAGTATTGAAATTTTGTCATAAACTATAAATAAAAAATACATCAGACATTCCTATTGGCCTTCTTCTGTGCTCCTCTGGTGCCACCGCCCATTTCCACCATCTTATGGACTGCTTGTAGCATAACGTAATGATGTCATCGCAAGCGGACAACATGATGGTGCAAAAGATGTAAGTCTTAGCATTGTGCAGCAAAAAAAAACAAACAGTCTAGCTATTATGGTTTTTGTTTGGTTTGTTTTGGTTTTTATTTTAGATGTTTTTAAACAGAATCATGCAAACAGTGATCTCCCACAGGCATGATGGGACAATACTGTGGTGTCAGCGCGTTCTTCCTGTCTTTTGGACCGCTTGTACTATAACACAATGATCATCATTGCACACGGACAGTGGACAAGGAGATGGCGCAAAAGACGGAAGTCTTAGCTTTTTGCTGTAAAAAGAATGAATGCTCTAGCTCTTATTTATATTTTTTATTAATTCTAGATCAATATTAAACAGGTTCACGGGAGGTTAATTTTCATTGGGTTAAAATCGCCTCTGTGGTACTTCCTGCTAGAATTGGTCTCTCAGGACCAGATTTAGCCATGATGACACACACACACACACACACACACACACACACACACACAGACTAACAAAAGTGAAAACAATACCAGCTGTCACATCGTTGTCGCAGCCGGTAACCAGTGACAACCATAGGAACAACATAACCACTTGGCATGGGTTGCTATGGTAATAGTTGCTGTATGTGAGTATAGTGAGTATACAAGCAGCCAGTTAGTGCTCAGATTTCCTCCCTGCCCCTGAACATATTTTGAAATCATGATGTACTCACTTTAATCATATTAACAGAAGATGCTGCTTCCTGTGTGTGTGTGTGTGTGTGTGTGTGTGTGTGTGTGTGTGTGTATGTGTGTGTATGTGCGTCTGTGTGTGTCCTAGCAGACTTACAGCTCATAGAGAGGGTAGGACAGGCAGAGAGAAGGGAGCTCTTCCTCACAGCTCTTCCTTAAGTCTCTAAATTTTACAATTGTCAAGGATCCAGCTGTGGAACCTGAGTTATTCAGACTTCTAGAGTCGACTTTGGGTCAGTTCACTTTGGATAAAATACTGCGAGGACACGTCGCTCCATGTAATTATGTCTCCTTTCATTCAGCCACTCCGCTGTTACTTTCCCTGTGTGAAGTCCTGCACATGCGCACTTGTAAATAGCAAATTAGAAACCAGTTATCTGTAGACTCTGTAGACATGATGCATCACACCCTGCACTAAACTGTTCACTAGTTTGCATTGTACCCAGTTCTGCTGAAATCACAAACACAAATATCCTATTTGTTTGTCAGCTGAAATAAACTCCATGAAAATATGTATTTTTAACCTGTAATAGCCCTGCAGTGTCTAACACGTCACAAGAGAGCAGAGGTTGCTCTCTGTTAACACTAATTAGGTTATACTGTCATTCACACTTCAAACGAGATGCACAGGTGAGAGAACATTTCCATATTTAGACCTTTTTGTGTGACTGCACAGTGCCAAACTGTTTTCACACCCAGAGTTAAATCCAACAAGAAATAAAGACTGTATGAATGAAATGTAAGTAAAAGGACAACATAGGAGCAATTAACAGCAATTTCAAATGTGACAGCAAGATGTACACCGATTGAGCTATAAATACTCATTGTGGAGTTTCCTGTGCCTCTAAAGTTCCCATTAAAAGATAGCAATGTGCTATGTGATTTCGCCTATTTTCATGTTTCCTGTAAAAACAAGAAGCTTGGGCTTTCATGGCTAGCAGTGCAAACATGGCAGCAATGCTGACAGAGCTAACAACTAAGGGTGTTAATGATCCATCAATCTGGATTCAATATCATCAATGCAAAGTAAAAACATTATTTTTGATTTTGGAGGAAATATGGGTCAACAGACAAAGCACACACCATATGTAAACAATGCTGTCATGAGATAAAACACTCAAGAAACACTATGCCTGGACAGGGCATCTCACACTGCTATCTTCTTGTGGCAACATTAGCTGCTGTGTTTCAACAATGCTGAAAAAACACGCATTCAGGCTGAAATTCAACCGAGTTGTTCTGTGGGGAGACAGAGAGTTAACCTAATTTATTCCATGTGCTGTTTTGAGTGTGTTGGTAGAGTCAATTTAAAGTACATTTTACTGCACTTAATTGGTTACAGTTATTTACATTATGTTTTTTTTCTTATCTTTCATGGCAAAAAGCAAAATTAAAAAAGCCTCATATCGATCACAGGCTTCTGAATTGAATCAAAATCATATTGTAGCAGACTTTTGATGTTGGAAAATATTGTATCATTGTTTAAAGGTCGTGACAAAGCTAGTGATTTACACCCCTACTAACAATTATCATGGAGATTAGCTCACACTGTGTGGACCAAAGACAGGGTAGCCACCACATTATGTTGGCAGTGGTAATCCGGGAGTTTGCACATTCAAAAACACAGCATCCTGTAAATGCAAACTAGCTTGTAGTTCCTGTACACTGGTTGGACTGGTAGATTTTATCGTCATGGGGGAGGGACCTAACACTTAAGGAAAGCATTTCAGTGTTTTCCCTCAAAAAATTTTCAGGCCCGGTGGCAAGCTCCAGTTGGGGTACAAATTTAGTGTGGGGTCTGGGGGTCCTCCTCCAGGAAATTTTGAGCGTCAAACATTTCAGAGACAACAAAAAAGGCACAATCTGGGACCAGTTACAGTAGGTAATTAAACAAAGTGCTCCCCAGTTCATGACCGAGTGAGCATTTCAAAAAAGAGAAAACAAAAGAGTGCAGTGCAGACTCCGCAAGAGAGCGCAGCTGCCCCAGTTTTGAGCTTCAACCCCCTAAATGTACTTTTCATTGATTTCCAAATGAATGGATATTTGGCATATTTATTTGGTGTAATTGGCATTCTTTTTTTGGCCGGATTGGCCACAGCCAATGAGAGTCTCTGTCTGAGAGCCTCCGTCTGTTTATGATTTTTTGCCTGGCATAGGCTCAGCGGGGGATCTTGTAGGCAAGGCGGCCCGCTGGGCCTGTAGCATTGTAGGGGAAACACTGCATTTAATTGGACATAAAATTAGTGTATATCCCCAAGTACAGGATGAGTCGTCAAGATATTTTATTTTGTCCAGGAAAAGACAAACTCTTCAATACCATTGAACATTGCTGCAAACCCTTTTTCTGAAATCACTGTCAGGCCAAATATTGGTGTATAGGTGGCGATCAGTTTTTGATTAAAAATAAGATGTACTTTATTAATCTACCAGGGGGAACTGGATTTTTTCACTCTGTTGTCATATACACATAGGCCTGAACTTTACTAAATATTTGTGGGCCATTGCTGTATAATAATAAACCATACATATCTGAAACCATGATCCAGATATCTATCTTTCTTGCCATATGAGCCATGTCCCACATTGGCAACTGCTAACACAGCATACACAATTATATAGATGTACAGCTTGTTACAAAGAAGGGAAAAGTTCACACACACAGTGAAAAGTGTCACTGCTTTCAGATAATGTTCCTCCTTTACTAAAACTACCTCAAGCACCAGACCACTTACTTTCATACCATCACATGTCGAAATAAAGTCATTTCTGTCTCTTTTCCTCCTGGAACAGATCAGTTGATAACAGCCAAACATACATATATAACATCGCACAGCTATTCTCATTAAAAACCTTAAAATACCTCAACACAAACTGATTTGAAAACTCTAAAGCTTTTTCTAAAAACTGCTGTTGTCTGAATCTGAACAGTTTTACTTTACCAGAGGAAAACCAGTCAGATTAATGCTTCAGCTCCAAATCATCAGACTCACAACAGCTGCACAGACATACAAATGAAGGTGCCTTTTGCAAATAATACCCACTAGCCCTCTCATCATGTATAAAGTCACAGAGTTCAAGGAGGGTTGTGGGGCTGGAAAAAAATGAAGCATAGTGCAGCTCACTTGTCATGCTGGGGCATTTTAGACCTCCAGTTTCCCTCATGGCCCGGGTCATCTGTCAAGAGCATGTGCCAAATATCATCCAGCTCATCTGTGACTGCTGATAACTGTATAGTTTTTGTCCTCAGCTCTATGTGCATTTAACAGTTCTGAAAGACTTGGACTTTATCGAATTATATATAGGAGTTGAAGTACGAGTGGTGTTGGAACAATAGAAAGAAATTGGAACTGAATGTTCTTACAAACTATTTAGCTACAGAACGTTATGCCCTATGGGGGAGGAAGTATAGGAATTCCACACAAGTAATTCCCCTTAATTTGAATAAATAAGAATCAAAAAGCAACGATATAAGACTCACACTAACCATAGCAACAAATTCACACGCTCAATAATAGGCTGATGTGCAGAGGGGCATCTGAAAGACAACAAGTTATTGTAATAAAGCATTTAGATGCTGGGATTAAACCATGGGAAACATTTAGAGCATGTTTTGTCATTTTGAAATCAAATGAACAAGACAGTTTGGGCAGTTGTTGGCGCCGCTCACCCCACATGATCAGTGCTCCACAGATCCAGAAGAAAATCAAACCAAACTTTATTCCAGTGTGTGACATCATCTTGCACTCAAAAGACATATTGATCCTGTCTGGTGGTCTAAGCAGCAAAGATCCTACAAACAAATAGCTGGATATGAGCTTTAGTTGAGACTGCAGCTTGAATTCAATCATCATAAATAATTAAACGGGGCCATTAGAAGCGCAGAAACACACAAGAAGGAGATGATGCATCTGCTTACAAATAACAATCTTTTTCTAAGATGTAAAGGGAAGAGTGGGACTCACTAATAGCCTAAATGTGCCCCTTTAGCAAGCCATTCTCACTTCCAACTCATCACATACTAAAGCTTGGTAAGTGGTCCTACACATCAAACTATGAGGCTTTTAGTAGCCCTTTAGTGTCTGTTTTGGATGCTCAGGGAATGCATGTCAGTGTTCTGTTCATTACATGTATTGTGTCTTCTCAAAATAAATGTACGTTTTCACAGGAAATGTACAACTTCCTAACCCTAGCCCTACATGCATGTAGTTGCTCTCCAAAAATAAACTCAAACCGATTGCTTACCTTGCTTTTAGGCTCAGGCAACAATATTACTTGGTTAGGTTATGTAGCTAAAACTCAGCACTGACTTGTGGTTTCACATTTGACATGAACAGTGGTCTCCTGGGTTGATGTCCAATGTTTGTTTGAGTTTAATCACAGAACTGCTCATGATAAAAAAAAAAATCATAATATTTTCTCACACACTGAAAACTGTCTTATACTCCTTTTTAAGGATATTGCCAAAAATGTGAATAATTCAGAGAATATTGTGGAATGGCAGAGAAGAGAAATATATATAATGCATTAAACTGGTTTGAGGAACACAAGCATATTTACTAGATGTTTAGTTGTAACATTAGAGCTATCTGTACATGCAATGGCCCACTTATTTAATGCCACTTTGCACCCTGATTTGCATGTTTGTTTTTGGATTAGCTTTTCAAGTAGAGATGCAGCGATTTATTAGCCAAACATTGGTATCAGCCTAAATTTCGCCTCATTGACTGCAATAAGATAACATTTACAGGTCAAAGTGGCCGATGTTTTTCTGTTGTGTCACATCAACTTTGTGCAGGCTACAAAGCTGGGCTCAAAAATAACAGAGCCCTGTCATCCCGGGGACAATAGAAAATGTGTTTGGGACAAACACAGATCTTTCCGATTATGAAAGGATGCAGTAAATTAACTATCAACGCAACAGGGGACACACCCTAATTTTTTCCCCGATAATGCTACATTGTAAACAGCAAATCTGTGTTGACATCAGGTAGAGGAGACCTAGTTAATGCTAGCTGTCAGCCACAAAACAGAAAAAATATTTTGGTGAGAAAGGGAATACCTGGATCCCAATTTCCATAGTTCGTACAGGTGCCCATAAGTGGTTAAATACAAATAAATAGAAAAGAAAACTGCAAGTTTTTCATTTTAAAACAATTTTTTATCCTTAATGAATTTAATCTTTTACACAGATACTCACACACACAGACACACATACACACATTGCCCTCACAAAGAATTTTGTCATCCAAAATGAGAGGAAAGCTTCCGTACACAGGTCATTGGAAGTTCCTGTATTAGGAGATGATTCATAAAGGCCCTCAGCAATGTCCTACATTGGTCACAATGTCACTACATTTGTGTGCATGTCTACTTCCTGAATAAATGCCTCTACTAATGGGATGTTACATTTAACATTTCATTCTACTGTCAGTCATCACTCTATTTCACTACTGCAGTAATTCAGCAACAACCAAATACTGTTCTATAAGGCATGTTTATTTCTGCTTACTTGAGTCCACATTTCATCCAGCTTCCCAACCTTTTTTTATGACAACAAACAAACTGTTTTGAAAAATACCCAATTTGCAAGCATACCCAACATGTGTGTTACATTTTAGCTGTACACAAAAAAAAAAAAAAAAAAAAAAAAAAAAATACTGGTTGTACATGACTGAGCGTGATTTGTAAGTAGTGTGCTATTGCCTGCCTCAAAATGCAGGTGGGTTTGCTGTATCATAGACACTGGAGCCCAGAGTAAATTTAGTGTGGATGGAGATAAATGAAAAGAATGATTCCTACAATATGGGCTGGCTAGCCATCCTCAATCTCCAATTCTCTCTAGTCTGGCACACAGAAACAGTCAGTGGCAAAGGCTAAGTGGATAGTTGGGTCTAATGGCCTGGTGATCCTATAAATAATAGCTACACAGTTTCCTCCCCATTGATCACACAGCCTTGGCTGACTGATAGTGGGGGTTGGTGTATGTTGGATGGAGCTGACCTAAGACCATGCTTGGCTGCCTTTCCCTCCACATGCTTCTGGTGCATGATCTATCAAACTGGGGGCCTGTACACCTCGAGAAATGACACAGCCTAATTGGCTGCTATGAGAGGCCCATCACTTAAGGCTAGCGTGGAAGTGGGGGAAAGGACTGACTCTGGACAAGGTTAACTAACTCCACTGCTAAGTCTCTGGCCTTGAAAAGTTTCTTGGCTTCAAAACAGACTATAATGCGCGTGAACAAAGTCTATTTCAGAGGGAAGACTTTAACACGAGAAGTTAAGACCCAATGCATTTGGAGCAACAAAGAGAATCCCCTCAGATCATTACTGGCTGACTTTCATTGAACTGGTTTGAAGATTTGTTCATCAAAAGTAGATTTAGTGGGTTTTTTTCTTCTGCTTTTTCAGATCGGACATCTTAATTTGTTCACATGGGTCAGATGTCAGGGTCAAAGGCCCTTGCACAAATCTATCTGAGGTCTGCTGATTTCCATTTAAAAATCACCGGGGTTGAGGAGACAGAAGGGCAAAGGCCGCAAACTCATCTTAAATACCACAGTGTGTGTCCTTCACAGTGAGGAGAACGCAGCAGGGCATGACTGTCGGTAGGATTTCACACTGAAAGGAAGTGGAATATTAATATGATTTATCTACTTATCTGTGTCACACATCACAGAGGAAGAAAAAAAATGACATAATTTTTTTTTTTTTTGGGAGGGGGGGCTTTTTTATGCTGGGTCTTCCAGCAAGATTCACTTTGGAGGAGGCAGATTTGTTTATTTCAATTACTTTCTTAGTCTCTGTATATTCCCCTTTCCCCTCTCATTGCTGACATAATGTTAAAAGCAATGCTTTTTCACAGCACTGCAGTTTACTACGAGTCATCTGATGAGCCAAAGCTAAACTAGCTCATGCCAAACTGAACTCAAGGGTGTGAAGATGATCTGATACATATTGGAAAACTTACAAAGAGAGATAAAGTAGGGTTATGTCACTAAACAATCAGAGTTTAACCATAATATGTGTAAAATTTGTCAAAAACTAAAATGTCTAGGTCAAACAGTCATTTCCTTCCTGTTGTTCTTCATGCACTGGCATGCACCTGCCTCTTTTACATCACACATCTTATCTTAGCATCATGTCTCTCCACCCACTTAATGTGAACTTTAATATATGCAAAGCAGTCACCCACATGTGGCTAATTTGTTTCTGAATGTCATGTTATATTTGAAAATGAGCATCCACTTACCAGTGCTACATGTAGAGTCACTCCAGGTTGATTGATCCAGCTAGAAACTTTATCTCGATGCAATCTTGCTAATAGAATACTTCAGACAAAATGATTGTTTGTATATCAATCACTCACACCATGTTACGCTGAATTTGTTAAGAAAACTTTTTATCGCTTGCCACCATGGTGATCGAAGACAACAAAAAGAATTCTTGATGAATTGGAGTAAAAGAGGGCTGCGTTTAACAAAAGCAAAACTATATCAAAACATCTGTTTACAAACTCTCATACAAGTTGTGCAGTGTAATCCAAGTCTCATTTATCTAGCCTTATGCTCAGTTCGTCCCCCACACATGCATTTTCACTAAAACTTTACTTAAATCACTTCTGCATACAAGTAGTGTTCCTGGCTAAGCGTGTGCATTTAGTCTCTGCTCGTGCCTTTCATTCCATCCCAGGTAGAGTTTCAACACGCCTGCCCAGGTGCGTGTGACTGTTTGTGCCAACCACAAGAAGCACCACCAACGCTTGGAAAGTAGACATAAGACAAGAACTTTTGCACAAGTCCAGCGGAGCTGACTGAGAGGCTATGGGGAACGTCTGTAGCGTGCAGAACCCCACCAGAAAGCAGTGTAGCTCCTTACTTACTAATGGTAGAAACACAAACATCAAGGAAAGATGACCAAATCAACAAACTCTACAAGTCTACAAGATCAGGGAAGTACAACACTCGGTCGTGGCAATGAGAGCCAGTATGTGGCAGAACTGCACTCCCTTACAGTGGAGATGACAGCAAAGATAAGAAAAACGGGGACTAATTTATCTTGCAATGTTCCTAATTTTAGTCACCACAATTTAGGTATGGAATTAATCTGCAGATGCTCAATTCAAAGACAAAACGTTTCTATAGATGTTACTTTCTGATCCTCAACAAAGGCAAAAATGTGGCCTGCAACAGAGAGTAAGTCTTGGTGTTTATAGCTGAGCCAAATTCAGGATAACTTGTGGCCCCTACCAGCCGGTTAAGCAATGAGCAAGGGCATGTTTGGAGAAAAAAGGGTGCAGAATTTCATGAAAAGAACACCTGTCCAACTGTTAAACATGGGGGTGGATCGATCATGCTTTGGGCTTGTGTTGCAGCTAGTGGCACGGGGAACATTTCACAGATAGAGGAAAGAATGGATTCAATTAAATTCCAGCAAATTCTGGAAGCAAATATCACACCGCCTGTAAAAAAGATGAAGATGAAATTGGCTTCTACAACAGGACAATGATCCTAAACCCCTCGAAATCCACAATGGACTACCTAAACAGGGACAAGCTGAAGGTTTTGCCATGGCCCTCACAGTCCCCTAACCTAAACATCATCAAAAATCTGTGGATAGACCTCAAAAGAGCAGTGCATGCAAGACAGCCCAAGAATCTCACAGAACTAGAGGCATTTTGCAATGAAGAATGAGCGAAAATCCTCCAATCAAGAATTGAAATACTCAAAAATCTTTCAAAGGCTGTGATACTTCCAAAGGGGGCGCTACTACGTACTGACCAGGCAGGGTGCACAAACATTTACTTTCCCTTTTTTGTTATTGTGAAACTGTAAAAGATTGACAGATTAAAGATTAAGAAGCTTAAAAAAAAAAGTTATCCTGCTTAAAATATGAAAGAAATGTAATAAAATATTTTTGACTTAATGCCCTTGGAAATCAGTAAATATTCTCCTTAGTTTATTACTCTACTTTTATTTTTTTTTTTCTTACATTATTTAGGCTCATAATGTCCCATCTACATTCAGACTTGCTCTGAGAGGGATATGCACACTACACACTGAATTAAAGCATTACTCTAATGGAACAAAGCATGACATATGATCTTTGCTACAATAGCAGCACCATTTAATGGAGCCTGATTGTACTGATGTAAGGTAAAAGCTGCATTCCAGTGATCTGGGGTTATTAAGATCTGATTTAAGTTCATCTTTGGAGGGCGCATTCTTCTTCATGTGTGGAGAATGTGAACTTGAAAAATATGAACTGAACAATAGGCTTCAGTACAGTTACAGCTGAATAGAAAAGTAGCCTGTTGTGCGCAGAGTCATTTCATGTCCATAATAAAAAAAACACTGCTGGTTTCCTGCTGATTTAACAGTGATATGCGTAGGCTTTGCTTTCACCTACAGGACATCTGTTTATAAGGGAGGCAGTTTAAAAAACAAAATGTTCCACCAAACATGCACCAGAAGGCATCCTTAGGACTGGTGTTTCTAGCTCACACACAACAGATAAGAGTGAAAGCCTGTTTTGATAAATAACCACTCTTTATTAGCTTCCCATGCCAAGTCCTTTTTAAATAATATAACATGCTACTTGAGGAGCAAGCAGTCATGGCAGGAGGTGAGTCACAACTTTTTGTGTTTGTGTGTGGAGAATACCAAATCACATTAAGAAAGATGGTTCAACATGTCTTTTTTTCCTTCCTCCTATTTTAGCCACACAAAGAAATGAGGACTTCACAGCGTGGTTTGATATTGACAAACGTATTTTAAAAATGCTCGCAAAAGGGTAGGGAGTCAAGGGTATAGTCTGATATATGAAGAAAGCCAGAGACATGTCTTGGGTATTTAAAGCAGTGTATTAACATTTGAAAACAATATGTTGCAGTGATGATTTTCATCACCTGGCTATGTTACCTCAGTACCTCTGACTTAGTGATAGTGCACTTGCAAACAAGACTGTAGCATTCACATGATGGCCAGGAGCTGAGTTTCCAGTACACATTTTTGTCCACAATTTTATCCCATTATTTAAAGGTTCAATGTGTAAGTATTACAGGGATGTATTGGCAGAAATGGAACAAAATATGTAAAACATTCTCATAGAACGGTTCATAAGATACTCTACAAATTTGCGCCTCACAAATGATGTTACGTCCTTAATGTACAGTTACATAATTAATGTTACGGAGGTTTGGTTAAGGCAATAAAAGTTACTGTGGTTAGGTTTAGGGAAAAGAAACATCGTGAGGACATACTTTAAAATTACTCAAAGTTAACTAAAATTCACACAGATCCCAACATGCGACTCCAGGGGAAAGTCCCAGGCAAAAGTCTGTTTTTTGTGACTCATCCAGCAGCCCAACCTGCCTCCTTACAGGTGCTTGGGACTTCTTCCATGTTTACTGCCGTCAGCACATTGGTCACATGATTGCAGCCTTTAAAATATGTGGGATGTGTACAAATTTGGGTTCATTGCTTTTCGTAGAGAAACATACATATAGAAAAAGACATACAGAGAAACATATTTCAGGCTGTTCTCACATTTATGAGAACTTTTTGGTCAGTACAAGTTTTTTTTTTTGTTACAGTGTGGAGACATTACTCTTGTATCTCCTTGGTGCTTTGTTAAACAAGCTTTACATTCTGAGGGTGCAGAAAGCAAAAACCATAGCTAGAAGTAGCAGCTGGAACAAAACCAAAAAAAATCAGATTCATGTGGAACATTTGTAGTGATTTACTTGCAGTAATGCTACATTACAGCACAAACTGATTTGAGTCAGTGGTGTGAAGAGTCTGATGGGTTAACCTGGGAGTAAGCCACACTCTGGTGTGTTTCTGAGAGTGAGTGACTGCAATGTGTCAAAAAACCACAATATCTCTCTCGACTGAAACAAATGCTTTGTCATTTCTGAAGTCAGCTCACAGTAAAAACCTCCAGAACATCTGGATCAGAAATAAAGTGAGCACACATTTGCAGGTAGGACATGCCGAACAGGACATGAAACTGCTTTAATTAGGTTTAAATCACCTGGTCTGTTTGTGCTGGAGAGGTCGAGACCTCCACGAATAATTTGGCTCCGAGTAAAAACCTCCTTAACAATTAACACTGACGGAATTCTAACTGGAAGAAGTTTCAGCTTGTTGCAATCTGCAATTCTTACAGCTAGAGGCCACTAAATCCCACTAATGTAATTTGCAAACTGTAAGTATGAGACCAATCATGTAATTATTTATTCATTCATTGATTTTCTGTAACCACTTATCCTGTTGGGGGTCGCGGGGGGGCTGGAGCCTATCCCAGCTGACTTTGGGCAAGAGCTGTGGTACACCCTGGACAGGTCCCCAGACTATCACAGGGCTGACAAATAGAGACGGAAAACCAGTCATGCTCACATTCACACCTACAGCTAATTTAGAATCATGAATCAACCCAGCATGCATGTCTTTGGACTGTGGGATGAAGCCAGGAAGTACCTGGAGAAAACCAACGCAGACATGCAAACTCATGCGCATAGAAGGGCTTCCTCATCCCAGGGTTTGAACCAGAAACCCTTTTGCAGTGAGGCAACAAAGGGTAATTGTTTAACAAAAAAAAAAGAAGAAAAGAAGACATCATTTCATCTTCTTTCTTTGGCTGGCAGATCCAACTGCACAATGTAATGAACAGATTCATATGAGCAGCTTCTGTGGAGGACACATACTGTTTCTTTGCAATTTCTTACATAAGTAACAGATATTCCCTGTCAGTGAGTGAAGGTACACCTCTGGATGCACTGTGGGAGGTGAGAGCATCTCTCAATCACTGTTCAGCAACAAATGATGTATCCAGTAATTGCTAAAACCATAAATGTATTTTCAATTCCGCTTGAGATCTCAGTGTTTCATGGATAGTACCAATTCTGTCAGGCTGAATTTGGGGAAATGTGTATGAAAGGATGCTCTTCTAGGCATCTAGAATTTTCTTTGAGGTTAGTGTAGCCATAAAAACAGGGATTATTTTGGTTTGAATATTTCACTGAGAGTATACATCATATAGCCATGATGAGGAGGTGGAACAGTCTGATGCAATTTTACAGCATATGTTATACTGTCAGATGATGTGGAATAAGATGAATTTAACAACCCTGAAACTACTTAAAGGGAATTCAAAGGGGAAACCCGGATGTCAGTCAGAGATATAATCTTACAAAAGTTAATTAAGATTGTTCTGCATGTCTTTACTTCTAAGTTCTTCTCTGAAATACACTCTGGGATATGAACTCACAGTTTTTCATCTCTGATTTTTACAAATATTAAAAGCACATCTAAAGAAAGCTAAAGGCATTTCATCTCTTGCTGTTCAAGGAGGAAACAAACCTAGGGCAGCAGACCTTGATATTGGTCGCTGAATATTGAATAAGTAAGCCATACATGAATGAATAACATGCAGTGCATGTTCAGATCGTCTGTTGTCTCAAAATGTAGAATGAAAGATATTCATCAAGCACAATGTATGAAATGTTGCTGTTCTGACCCAGAGAATAACAAAATACAAGGGTGTTTTCACAGTGTGATAACCTTAACTTCTTAGATTATGTGTGCTTTGGTTTCCTACAAATAATACAAGCGTAAAGGGCAAATAACAAGGTTACTAGGAGATGAAGCATTCATACAATTTTGTAACAACCTCAAAAATGTTGAAGAAATGTACAATAGCTTGCACTTAATAAATGCAAACTCTCATACTGCCACTGAAATATTTATGGAAGTTACAAGAACTTTCTAAATCAAGTGAGCAAAGTAGCATAGAAGGTACACAGTGGAGGCGTTAATATAGGTAGAATCTCCTCATAAGTCATTATCATTGAGTTATCACTTCTGTGACCTCGTAATAATTTTCACCTTTCCAAGTTTAAACCAGCCAGAAAAACGTGGCAGAGAGTAAAAAATAAGAGACGAGAGAAGCATTAAACTTAGCACAATAGGCCACTGCATAAGTGGTGGTGGAGCATTTAAAGAGGATTATGAGCAGTGTAAAGCCTTTGGATCTAAAAAATCAGTCTGATAATTGCCCAAGATTCTGCTCAGACTAACACTTCGCCATAGGGGAAGAACTGTGCTTCTGCAGTCAACCTTGAATCTAGATGAGAGTGGTAGGCTTTTTTAAATATAAAAAAAAATGTATGAAAAACCTTATCAACGGCTCAGAAGCGTTGTGTCATAATTCACGGCAAATGCTCTGAACAGTTCAAAATTAGGTGTGTGAAGCAGAACAGAATCGTTCCATGTTGGTGGAAGAGGGGTAATTATGAACAAAGCTAACAGGGTATTTGTGCATGTCATGGTTTGCTTGCCTTTGCTAATCTTTGGATGGGTGCTTGTTAGTGTTGTCACGATACCAAAATCTTTGTTTTGGTACCGATACCAATATGAATTTCGATACTTTTCGGTACTTTTTCCTAAGGAAAAGTCCTTTTGGATACAAACCTTTAGAACAATAAATAGTAGGGGTGTAACGGTACCAAAAAATCATGGTTCGATAAGTACCTCGGTATGGACGTCACGGTTTGGTTGCTCAAATGTTTCACCAAGTTGGTGTTGTCTTGTGTTGTCTCCCTTTGCGAGGCAGACTTTCTCTTGTCTTTTTTCACATGTGCCAGCTGCGAATGTTGATACAGGTGTTGTCATACACACCACTTGTGCAATCTGTGCTCCAATAGAAACAAGAAAGGCGTTTGTGTGCATAAATGAGTAAAATAAATTAACTAAATGAATAAATTCAATCAATTTCAAAGTACCGATATTTTCCAAATGCAGTATAGTACCGTTCGGAATACTTTAGTACTCTAGTAGCGGTACTATTTTAGTACCGATATACCGTGCAACACTAGTGCTTGTTAGTGGTGCAGCTCATTTGGCAATTAGATCTACAGTTGGTTACGGTATTGCTTTCTCCGCCACCATGGATCAGAATGGCTTAGCTGCAGAAACATTGTGCCCATTCTCTGGTCCACCCCACAGTGGACCTGGTGAGTAAGGGTCTTAATTTTAAGCTGCAAACCCCTTTAGCATCGCTAACACTCGCTAAACTCGCTAAAAGGTTTTTTCTGTTGAAAATGAAGCTGCTTACTCACCGGAGCTACCTTGAGGGAGAACGGAAAGTGGCCACCATGTTTCCACATTAATGCTACCTGGGTTGGGATGGCTTTAGTAATCACCAAGTGAGTGGTGTTACGACCTAGCTCCCACTCAACCCATGTTATGTGCAGTACAGCGTGGCCAAGGCTAGCTAGCCAACAGAGACCGGAGGGTGGGCAGTGAGCATCACGTTTCTGTATGTTAACAGGGCAAGTTGCCTCTGTGGTTGAAACCTACAAAAAATAAAATGTAAGACAAAACATTAGAATGTCACCACTTCTAAAGGATAGTGCTTTAAAATGTGGCACTATAGCACAATGACCCAGTGGAGGGCCCGCACTAAAAGGAAAGCACCTTTTGTATTTAACGTCATTGGTATCAGGATTTCAAAAACCAAAACTGACATCCCTAAAATGAACCATTGTATGAGCCAACACATTCTCATTCCGACTTCATCACATATCGACGTTTGGTCATAAACTTTCCACATATAACGTGCATGGAACCCTGGTTGCATTGGTTGTTGACATTCTGGGGTGCCGTGTCAACTTCCACCTGTTACATGTATTGTCTGTTTTCAAAATATGCTTCCATTTTCACAAGAAATGTACCGTTTAGATGCAGTCTCTTTCAAAATGAATGCACTACGTAGGTACAACCCCGTAAATAGAAGTTTTTTGCCTTCAAAAACAAATGCATGTGGTTACATTTGGCCAACACATGCACATGGTCAGGTTTAGGCAACAAAAGCACATGGTGTGGTTTAGAAAAAAAGAACAGTTTTGGCTTTACAGTCATATGGCCTCCCAAGTTGGTGGTAAGTGGACACATCCACCATCCTTACTCAGACTTTCGCCCTCTTAACTTACGTTGTTGTCTGGCTACGTTTCCCCCTGACGCCGTGGGGTGCCATTACACAGACATAGTGACCTGTTGCATATCATGCCGATGTGTAAGGACACCTTTCTTGTCTGTATCTGGCTTCAAAAGTTACTGCCCAAGCGCCAGCATTCAACGACTTGATTGTATGAGGACACGTTGCCCACTTGGTTGTGTTGAGGACCAACAACAATATATCTATAATTGAAAAAAAATGTAAGAAAAAACTAATCTCAAAAATGTTTCCAATTCTCAAAAAGTCAAAATATGAATCACTATATTATCACCAAAAGCCTAAGAGTGACAATATAGAGACACAAAGAAAAATAAATGCTGCTGGTCTACATTCATCCTTATGTTTTACATCAAGACCTCATTACTGAGAAGTCCATTATAGAGAAAGAGTTCAAACAAACAAGCAAACAAACAAAAGGGCTGCTGGCAAATCGTATCATTCCACAGCTCGTTGTTGTAATTACCCAGCATTCAGCTGTCTCTCACACACTGCTCTACCCATCCACTTCCCCAGATAAACGCTTACTGAATAGCAATACAGAATCTGGGTCAGGACCACATATTGATAATGCCATATGCAGTTTAAATTAGTCTGGGTGGGTACTAATCAATAGTGCACAATTGTCAGGCCTTTACAGTCACCCCTGGCCTCTGCTGATGAACATCGATTCAGACTTAAGTGGACCTAAAAGCCAAGGGAGAAGAGCAATGGTATCTGGGGCAGGTAAACAAAACTCTGAGAGAATAAACATGGCAGTTTGGGGAAGAGTGCGTGTATTTATCTGTCTTACACCACAGTGCTCCATTATTACGAGAATCAAAGGAAAACAGACAGCTCGGGGGACGGGCAGCAGGCAGCTTTCTAGGCATACACACAAAAGAAGTGGGTGGCTTTGTTTAGTGTTTTTATAACTTCAGTTTATTTGTTACCTTATCTTGCAGATATGGATACAAATGCAGTGACAACTGGTGCACGTCAGTGGTGACAGCCAGAAAAACATGAGTGACACACAATGGGAGTAAGTAATAGCTTTAGTAAATCTTATCATGTCTGTTGATGCCACATCACAGAGCTGAGGGCTGTCCATGTGCCACTAATCATTTCTTCACATTCCACATTCATGAAGATGCAAGCTAATACTACCAACAATTTGGGCCTTTTTAATTAGAAGTTGCTTCACCCATATCACTCCAAAGAAATAATATTTTCTGCTATCTAGCCAAGCAAATAGTTTCAGTTTATTTGAGATTTCATGGTATAATTTTATTATTATATTGTGGTCATAACGTAATTGCTGCCTGGATTTTATGCAGAGAAATTTCTTTGAGTTAATAAACAGATAATTTGTTTGCACCAAGGTGAGACTAATCACACTGCAGCTTTTCAGCTATTTACACCCATCCCTACGACACGTTATTATGGATCCCACTGTGATTGGCTAGTACTGATCATGCTGACGTGTTGAGGTCAGCGGTGGTTAGAATTAGGACAAAGAGGTCATGGTTAGGGCTAGTATTAGCCAATGTCATACATTTTCTGAGATTAAAGTGGTAAATTTATCAGAGAAAATTAACAAATATGCTGCCAAAAACTCAGGTGACATAATAAAAAGAGCGGCACAGTCCACAGGAAGTTAGATGTGGTGGGTCAAGCACAAGATCTTCACGCAAGAGACTGGGGTTTGAGTCCTTAGCAGAAAAACTGTTGTTGCTAGGATGCCCAGGAGTATATGCACAGATCTAAATAGCCACACCTGTGTGTAAATAGCATTGTTAGCTACGTACACCTAGGCATTTGCCTCCACCATGATGCTATACACATCCAGATGTAAATAGCCACATTGGCTATTTTACCACAGGTGCAAATGTTGTTGTTAGCTACGGACACTGGGTTACAAATAGCATCAACTGGTAATGAATCACTATATTTATGTGCTGCACAGGTTTTGCAAGGAGGTGTTCAGGGTGGATAGCAGACATACAAAGGGCAGGACTGTGACATCAGAATCCTGAGTTAGCATCAGGACACCTATCTGTGTCAACAAAAGCACTTTGGTTAAGGTTAGGGAAAAACTGTGATTTTGGTCAAATGTTAAAAGCTACATTTCTTCATTATCTTCATAGAAAATGCAATTTGCTCTGAATTCATTTCACCTCAAAAACATCTGTGCTGTTTTATGTAAATGTAATTTCTGGCAGACACAGCTGTCCAGAAACAGCCACCAGATCTTGCGATGATCATTTTTCACTGGATCTACTCTCTAAGGAAAAAATAGCCCCTGTAAAAACTGTTTCCAGTGTATTCTGCGGATCATTGTGATAAACATGGCTGTTGCATTTTTAAATATCCTTTTTCAGTGCTGTGAGCAACACTAATGTAACACACCCTTTTTTTTCTGCAGACCTCTCAGATCGTTTTTGTCCAATATATCCCTACATATATATCCCTACATCCCAATCAGATGGGCTCAGGTATCTCTTTATCGTCTCCCTTTCATAAATGAAATGGCTTCATGGAACTGTATGGTAGTATCATGGAGAAACCACAGTGGCTGTGATGGGACATGTAAATCCATAAAAGACACTGTGATCCTAGAAGCAAATTTATTTTCCCTAGGATGGTACAGGCATGACTCACCATATTCTGCCTGACCCTGCCTTTCATTGGCATACCCTGACATTCTCTCCCTTACCCTGACCAATCTCACTCCTCTTGCCAAAACCTAACCAACCCAACCAACGAAGGCAACGAGTACTGGCCAACAGAGGGAGAGTAGGGCAGGTTATGCCTTCGCCATCCTTAGAAAAGAAAAAGTCATGCTGGAATTGTCAATGTTTTGGCTTATTTTCTTTTTTCTTTTGGTAATTGACCAAGTTTGCATACTTTTTACAACCGCATCTGCCACTGCAAATGCAGAACATTTCAACCATTCATCCATAACTTTGAGCTGTGCTTTCTGACTTTCCTGCCCCCTTGTTAACTATTAACAGTCTTTTCAGATACCCTAAAATAAAAAAAAATGTGTATAATCTCAGCAGGGGACGCCTCCCAGTGTCTGACTGAAGATGTCTGCCCTGCCCTTATCAGTGTTTTGGGTCTACAAGTAAAATACATGATTGATATTGTGAGTCTGAGTGTGCAAACTGGTTGACACATGAACCTACTGTGGAAGGAAAAGAGCAGACTTTGGCTTTGTAGCTAAACCAGAGACAGAATTATGTATGAAACATGAACATAATTTGTGATTGTAATTATTTTATGCAACATACCAACATGCCATCACCATGCAATATAATGACCACTGATTATTTGTGCATACAGTTTGCATACCACCATACTGTACATTGGTAGTTATATAGTTCTTGGCTTCGTGGCCGTGCTTTTCTCAGGGTGAGGAGTTACTTTGATCGCAAGACGTGACTTATTTTAAGCAAGTTCTTAGTTCTTTTCTGTTCCTTAATGCCACTCTTTCTTTCATACATATTCATTAGAATGGATGTAGAAAAGTCTCCTGCCAGATGTTGACCCAATTATGCAAAATAACTGTGGGCACTCAAGTACTGTAGTTTATTGAACCCTGCAATTTGATGCATGCATCTCTGCAACGCTTTGTAAAACCAATCCAGAGTGGTTGTTTGATTGCTAGCTGCTGGTGTTACTCATTTAACCAGAGCAACAGAGGAGCAGCTGTTGTTTCATGAATCACTTTGGCAAGCCGAAGCTTGACAATTGGCAGCACCATTTATATTGTAAACATGGCTAATTTCTTGATCTGTTTTCAATATGCCAAAGCTTTGCCCTTTGAGAGGTGAACAATTTGTTATTGTGTTTTTTTTTCTTCTTCCACTAAGTAAAAGCCAACATTTATCTGAACTCCATATCCCACGTGTCCTGGGGCACCGCTATCACCGTGAAGGATTGATTATAATATGGCGGCAAGTTACACTCAGTGCCTTAGGGTCATTGGATCCACCCATGAAGAGAAAGCTGTTGTTCTGGCCATTGAGATTGGAGACAGGGATGGTCCAGAGGGCCAAAGTGTGCAGACAGCTGATAGTGTGCAGCAGAGTGAGGAGAGGAAAGACAAAATAATGTCATCAGAGGACTAAATCTCCTGCAAGGTCCAGAACTGATTCTACATGTTGAATTACAGACCAAAAATATGGTTTTACAAAATACTGACTGTTGATACCATATACTGTACATGCATTTCTGAACAAATTATAGAGCTGGTGGATCAAATAGCCAACTGTCATAAATAATTGTTCTGAAAAACAAGACTACATTTCCTATAAAAGTTTATCAATATTTTTTCATTTTATCGTCATGTTTTTTTAAACATTCTATTAACTTTTTTTAGACATTTTGATAATACTTTTTTTTTTTTTAACAATTTATTAATATTTTTGGGACATTTTGATCATATTTTTAGGACATTATATCAACATTTTTCGGATGTTTTATTAATATTTTTCTGACATTTCACTGAGTACTGTCTCACAACTGCTTAGGTTTCGATTCAATGTTGGGGTGGGGGGACATATATGAAATAGGGAGACTGGGGGTCCAACACCATAAAATTTTGAGCATCAAACATAAATTGCCTGTATTTTTGTTAATTCTTGCAGCAGTC
Organism: Epinephelus fuscoguttatus; assembly: GCF_011397635.1. NCBI lineage: Eukaryota > Metazoa > Chordata > Actinopteri > Perciformes > Serranidae > Epinephelus > Epinephelus fuscoguttatus. The sequence goes on from NC_064763.1 coordinate 6,878,478, forward strand.
TGTGCCTTTTCTGCATCAGTTTATGGTGTATATGTCTTTAATTTTGTCAAATTAAAAGTCTGCTGCTACTTAAATATATTTATTGACTGCATATGTTCTAATTATTGAAGGGGACATGTCCCCTGTGTCCCCCCCGAAATCTTCATCTATCTATCACAAACATGTACTATGCAATAAAGCTATATCATCTTTATCTCTGTTTGTGCTGAAGAAATAGCAAAGAAAAACCAACAGCAGCAACCTGCCATTGTTTCTGTACTGTCAACCAATCCAGCTGATCCTGGTGCTGTCAAATTTGAGTTCATGGTTCACAATATAAAACACACATGAAGCCTGCCAGTGACGGTCCTGTTTGTTTATGGTAATGACAGTCCTGTCTCTGAGGTATGTAACATTGATTTATTGCTCTCTATAATCTCCACATAGTACTTTTCCTGTGAGGCTGTGTTTATTTCCTTGTTTGTTGAAGTAAATACTGTTTTGTTTTTGTTTTTTTTGTCTTACACAAACTTAAGTAAGAGAATATAATAGAATTGTGTAATGAAAAAGGCTCTGTCCTATGGTGGGGTAATATATCTTGAAATCAATATCACTTTTTGATGTCACATTTACATCAGTAACAAATAATGAAACTATATGTTATTAAATACACCTGGGCACAAGACTATATGCACGGGATTATTTGTTCTGACCAATCAACAGCAAATCAGTTATTATGACTCTGAGTAACATATTCAGTAGTTAAGCCTTTGAGTTAAACTGGTCTCTGTTACCCTTCTCTTGACAATCTCAACAGTATATAACAAATAAATCTTAACAACAGCACAAGTCTTCCGTTAATTCCATCTGCGGAATGTTTTAGGGAATGCAGTGATATTAGCAAAGCCTGTGTGAAACAATACTGCAACTGCACATTGTTTACTGATCCTATTTCTGCCTAAAGACTGTGGTCAGGAAGCACAGCAGAGACTCATACTTATCCGAACATGTTTGCAGCCAGGACTTTGGGGCGAACCCGTCACTGGACCTGACTGTTGGTAAACAAATCTTTGTTCTCTTGGTTGTTGAGCTTGAGCATTTGTTTTATGACGAGCTGTGACTCATACTGAACATTCACTGATATATTCATGGCTTACTGCTAACCTAGCTCACTCTCCTGCACTTTCACATGGACAGGAGTTGAGCTACTCTTATAACAGTAGCCCATTGTCCTACACTGTATCCATTTAGCGTCATGTTTTTTGTGTGCCATGTTTACTGACCCCAAAGTGTGCCCATGACCGACATGGCATGTTGATTTTTTTTTATGTTTTCTTTGACAGCTCTTCTTCATCTGAACTTGCCCCCCAGCTGATATTTCTCCAACACTTGATTTGCTTTCTCCGTCCATGTTAATAATATTTTCTGGTTTCCAGCAATGTTCAAACGCAGAAAATCTGTTATTATAATCATGGACATGATCTGTGTCGCCATCACCTGTCATTACCTTTGCACATCTAGTTTATTCAGTTTGAAGATAAATTTTACAATACACTTTTTGAATCTTTATGGTTTTAAAAATGTTTGAACTGGATTTAAGATTTTAAGTCAGTAGACATATGAATATGAAGTTATCAGAGACACAAGCTGAGTAAACATTAGCAGCAGTGTGGCTTCAGTCTCTGTCACGTCAAAAAGCATTGGAGAAACACTTATTTTAACAAGATATTACTTTATACAGTGCTCCTACAGGTTTAAATCACCCGGTCCATTTGTTTTTGAAGAGTAGCAGATGTCTGCGGATAATTCGGCTTTGGGTAAAAACCTCTGGAATATCTGGATCTTAAGTTTTCAGAGGAAAAACGTGAGCACACATTAGCAAAAGCTGGACTAGCAGCATCTTCACAACAAGCCAAACAGTGTTGAAGAAAAGCTGATTTTTAACATGAAACTGCATTATTGAGTGTTTTTACTGGTTTTCATCACCTAGTCTGCTTGTTTTGGAGAGGACGAAACCTCTGTGGATAATTCAGCTCACAGTAAACACCTCCTGAACCATGAACACTGAAGGAATCATCCAACTCAGGGAAAAACCAACTGCAATGAGAGCAGTGCTCTGTCTTTTGTTATGGTTTTGACTGAGAGAGACCTAACAGAAGAAAAGTACATGTTGTATGTTTAAAATCAATTTTAGGTGGGTGAGAGAGTCAGTGTCAGTTTCAGTAAATATTTAATTATTTTGCCAAACCCTGGCCTGCCCTAACATGTGTGCTTCAAAATCAATAAAATCATGATTTTGAATGTAAGAGCATATTTCAGACATGTTCTTTACACATCTATTACATCTAAATCTTTATTCCAGAATTGTTTTCCAGAGCTTTAGTTGCATCAGTTGCATCAGTTACATCCTGCAGCAAGTGATAAAGTACTCCTCACTTCACTCTGCTCTGTTTTCAGATGGAATGATAGCTGACCAGAGAGGAGCTGACAAGAAGCGCTTTAAAGTTTCGCTTCAAGTGACAGCTAACTTTGCTAAATGCAAAGCATGTGGAAAAATGACTTCCTGAAAGGCAGACGATACCTCAAAAACGACAAAGCATTTGTTTCAGTCGAGAAGGATGCTGTGCTTTTTGACACATTGCAGTCACTCACTCTCAGAAACACACCAGAGTGTGGCTTACTCCCAGGTAAACCCATCAGACGCTTCACATCACTGACTCAAATCAGTTTGTGCTGTAATGTAGCATTACTGCAAGTAAATCACTACAAATGTTCCACATGGACATGATTTATTTTATTTTTTTGTTCCAGCTGCTACTGCCAGCTATAGTTTCCCATCTCTGCACACTCACAAAGTAAAGCCAGTTTAACAAAGCACCAAGGAGACATGAGAGTAAAGGAATGTCTCCACATTGAAGAGGAAAGATGACTGTGATTCATCCATTACGTGCAGATGAATCATTCATTACTGATCCTTTTTATCATAATTTATTGAGGGCAACTTAGTGTAGAGAATTGAACCATCCACAGAGGTCTCTTCCTTCCCAAAACAGCTGGACCAGGTGATTAAAACTGGTAAAAACACTGAATAATGCCTGGTACACACTACACCACATTTCTGTCTGTTCCGACTGTCTGTTCACTATGTCCCATAAGGTGATTGTGGAGTCATAAAATCGTGCCGTGACTTGGCTGACAGACATGACACACTACATGATGGTCCACACTAATCTCCCCCGGTCGCCTTTCACAGCGTGTGTGATGTCATCGGGTTATTCTTGTCCTATTTTATTACTTTTACTATTATTTCAGTCACTGTATCTGTTCGTGTGCCAGTCGAAATGTTGTAGTAATGTAAAACGTGCCACCAGATGGCAGGAGCTTTATTTGAAGTACCGTACGTAAACATGCAAGTCACTGAATCCTCCACAACAAGCTCCTGCAGATGTTTCACAATAAAAGCCTATTTAGAAAATGAAGGGATTCTCTCAACCGAAGTTATAAGGGGCTTTTAATTTGAAACAGATACAGGAAGAGTTGAGTTTGCCTTGACTTCATCATCAATGTGACTTCATCAAGGCAAACAGGAGCAGATAAATGGACAAATATAAAAACACAGAGGGAATAATAAATAACGACCCGTTTATAATATAGTCTTGTTCAAATGAAGCTGGTAGCCTTTGCAGTTGTGGTGAGTAGAAGACCCACCATTATTTTTTAATTTTCTTATTTTATGTCCGTCTCCATTATGAAAAAATAACATTGTTTGCTAGCTTGATGCTAATGACAGCACTCAACATGTTGACAAAGTGCCTCTGCTGTTTCACGCTATAGTTTCCCCCCCTTTTACTCTGTGTGGTAACATCCCTAGAGGAAATATCTAAAAGCCTGGGGTGTTGTTGTCATACAGTTGTCTACGGCAGCAGATTGTTCTGTGTTCCTATTGGTCAAAGTGACGGCTGTGACGGGAGCATTCGTTATTGACAAAAAGCCAACAAGCACTGTCTTTAATCTGGAAGAGCAGTGTTGGTATCCTGTTATCCTGTTTTGCCTAAACCCAACCACATACGTTCGGTGTTGGAGGAAAGTAAACGTTTCAGTGCTGTACTGATGTAATGTGTTTATTTTAAAGAGACTGTATGTAAACGTAAAATTTCCTGTGGAAACCAAAGTGTATTTTGAAAGAAGACAATGCATGTAACAGGCAGAACTTGACAGGACGTCCCAGAACGTCAACAACCAATGCACCCAGGGTACCTTGCACGTTGTATCTGGACATGGAAAGTACATGACCAGGCGTCAAAATGTGACAAGGTCAGAGTGAGAATGTGTCAATATAAACGGTTCATTCTAAGGTAACAAAAAGCAACGATTCTTATTTTCAGGTGATTCTACACTAACAAAAAATACTTTATTATTTCCCATTTCTGCCAATACATCCCCCTAAATCCTACACACTGGACATTTAAAAGATATAATTTTTATGTAGATTATATTAAAGCAGAGAAAACACTGGAAATCTGACAATGTGTTTGGAATATATCTTCTTATAAGGACAGAAATGTATAGCAGGTATGGTGACTTTCCAACCTTTTCACAGAATTTGCCTCAGTGCAATTTAAAAAGGTAATGGTCTCTGCAGTGGTTTCCACATTATGGTGGGTGGGGAAGCTTTCACCTAGTGTGAACCTCTGTAGTAGGCAGATTTGTCCTGTGGATCAAAAAAACAAAAACAAACACTCAACAGTTTAGGATTTAGGACGGCTACTAAACATTGTGTTACAATGTGTCAATTTATCAACTGATATAAAAATAAAGATGTCAACTTTAATAACTTCCCCAGGACTCCTCTGGCAATGTGTTGGAGCAGGTGGATCCATCTGAATGAATGGCTATTCACAACAACCACAAATTAAAATGAAGGTCGAACACATGGGGTGATGTCTTGTTTTATTTTTATGATTTTATATTAATCTACATCACACTGATCAAAGTATTTATGCTGTCTGGAGGAGCTCTTTAAAGAATCCTGAATGTCAACATAATACACAACTGCCCCTGTCACTGAAATGACTGTTATTAAATCCTCTCAGACAAGGGTAAACTCCACCAACAAATTTACATTCACTGCCACACTGACACCCTCATATCTCCACACATGGCGTTTCTTCAACAAGTAGCAAAAAGCAGCCTTGACAGCTTGACAGCCATTAATTTCCAGTCAATCCACAGGGTTTTTGAAGGTGTTTATAAACTCAAGAGGTCGGAGAACTTCCTGAGCCCACAGAAGTTCTGCACTCCTGGAAGCCTGAGTCATGATCTCTGCTGGCAGTAACAGTGAAGTATTCTTAAAGTTTGTAGAAAGATAACAATAGACAATAGTGGTGAAAGCCAGAGTACCAGGTTTCAAATTCTACATTTACAATGACATTATTATCAGCCAGCTGTTATCCCAGTCATCCAATCAGGAAACAAGTCAAGTCACTACAGACCTTGTTCCGTGCTAAATTGTTCCCTAAACCTGAACCAAGGTGAGTCCTGAAACACAACCATGGAAGATGTTCATGGTTAAAATATGAACACATATTGCAACAATGTGTATTGTAGGAAAACACATGAAATACATCATCAGTGAAAATGTCGCTGATATGTTCAGTACCTTCAGCAAGATACATTAAATGTGTCCTCATTATGCAAAAAAAAAAAAATCTATGCAGCATTACAAAAACTATGTGCTGTTGCAAATCAGTATGTGGGAATGTGTGGCGTTGTGTGGGATGAAATCTGCTGCTTGTGATCACCTTGCGCCTACATTTCAGCAAATATCTTACCAGCTTTATAACATAATGATTGGCAGGACTGACAGCACTGAAGACGATGGGAAACTTTCTTCTCCAGCAGAATGACAAACATCTACAACTATTGAACCTAGATCAATTCATGTTATTGTTATAATAGTGACTGGTCAGAATGTCTTGTTTTCTGAGTATGGCCATTCAGAACCTGCTTTAATTCAATATTCACTGAAACAAATGAGACTTTGGATAAAAGTAACCAAAAAAAAAATGCATCAACTTCTACTCATTCATTCATTCATCTTCTAACCGCTTCATCCTCTTGAGGGTCGCGGGGGGGCTGGAGCCTATCCCAGCTGACATCGGGCGAGAGGCAGGGTACACCCTGGACAGGTCGCCAGACTATCGCAGGGCTGACACATAGAGACAAACAACCATTCACGCTCACATTCACACCTATGGACAATTTAGAGTTATCAATTAACCTAGTCCCCAATCTGCATGTCTTTGGACTGTGGGAGGAAGCCGGAGTGCCCGGAGAGAACCCACGCTGACACGGGGAGAACATGCAAACTCCGCACAGAAGGGCTCCCACGCCCGGGATTGAACCGGCAACCCTCTTGCTGTGAGGCGAGAGTGCTAACCACCACACCACCGTGCCGCCCACCAACTTCTACTCTTCTCACAAATCTATTTTGTTTTGCAGTTTGAACATACTAAATATCTCTATTAATAAATCAAAAAAATCAAAATTAAACCAATGGACATTTTCACATATAATTAAATCATGATTTCTACTTGAAGAAATCTTTCTGCTTTGCATCAATATTTCTTTAGCCTGGCTTAAGCCAAACTCTTACACATCTAGAAAGTGTCCGTGAGCCTGGCGGGCTCACAGGCTCATGGCTCCGGCTCATGCAGAGTAGTTAGCGTTAGCGTTAGCGTTAGAGCTACTACGGCTACTGGAGTAACTTACAGCTATGGAGCGCTTCTACCAGCTCTTCTAGTCACTGAGCTTCGCCTCCATCTCAGCAAATATATTACATTTATTACAGGTACCATCATCATTGAAGTAGGCAGGGAAATAGCTAAACACAGCACGCCAGGCTGCCCACCGGGCTACATTTTACAATGCTAATTGCAAATGTTAGCTGGGCTGCCGGGCTATTCACCTAACACAACCGAAAACGCCTGACCCATTGCTGGGACAGAGCCGCTAATAACTCAAGCTCCGGACATTAACCCATGCTACGATTGTAACATTAAATTTAATTGAATTGACATAGTGTCATGTGCCTAACGTTACTGTAACACAAATTTAAACAGACATTTGACTCCGCCATTTCACTTCGAAAATATGCGCTGCCATTGCTCACTGGCTGTACCTTTTTATAGGGAGTGGAGGGGGGGATTCACATGAAGGTATATGAACGTGCAGCTGGACCGGCTTGTAAACAATGGGCTGGAGATCAACACAGAGAGAGAGTGTGTGAGGTCATGCTATACTCCAGATGAAATTACACCTCTAGTTCTTCACATAGCAATTTTTTATTTCCTTCAATCTAGAAATGATGAATTTCCCTTATTGCCCCTTTAACTTAATTATCTGCATCATCACACAGATAAGTTACCACAGACTTCTTGATACTTTTAATGACAGAAATATTGAGCTTCTGTTGCGATGGTATGAGATTTTCAGGGTACGATAACCATCTCAAAAAATATCATGGTTTTACATTATCAGGGTATGGGCATCAGATGTTGGGTATCAGGTCATGTGACCTCCATATCAGTGTGGACATGTGTTCTAAACTTTGAGAAATGTAAAGCCGGCTGTTTGAACTGATCATGACAGAGACCCTTTATTTGTTTTTACTATGTTCTGCAATAGCAACCAGAAGTTGAGAGACAAAACCAGAATGGAAAAAGGTGAAGGGGCGAATCGCATCAGGTCAATCGCAAAAATTAAGAGACAAAAGAGGAAGAGGAATAAACAAAAAATGGGCAGGTCCATGTACATTTTAGCCTTTATTTCCTTTGGCAAACTTGGGCACATTTGAGGATTTACCACTTGACAACTATCTTTTTGAACCCTTAGTGGCTGTTGTCATGTACAACCTGAGAATATTTAACCATCATCCCCTGTGAGAAAGGTATTTATATTCTTATCCACATATACATCTCAAAAGGTATTTTAACCTTTGAGAACCTAGGAGCTTGTTTTGACATCCGAAAGACCTCGTTTTTCTTTTACCTGCTTTTACACTCTGTCCTCAAATGTTATGGAGCCTTGAGGCACACCATGTCATTAATTGGATTCCCCCTCCAGAGGACGGGTGTATAGGAGATATGCCAATCTAACAGATGCTCTTGTGGGAGAGCTCCCAAAAGTTAAAAAACAAGAAGATTTGACCTCTGAGGAAAATACAATTGATTGGAGTATAGTTTGGAGCAATATTTCTAAATGATCAAAGAATCCAAACCACCAGTTGATCCATTGCATCATACGCCATTGGATTCCTCAGAGGAAATACATCACTAAAGCCATTCCTAACTCTTACTGCTCTTCCTGCCATCCTGACCAAATTAAAACTTTCTTACACATGGCCTTGGGGTGTGAAAAAGTGTATGAATTTTGGGTGAAAACAGCCTCAGTAATACCTAACATGATTGGACATCAAATCCCTTTTGACCCAATTGTTTTCTTCGTCAAAAAAGATTGTAAACAGAACTTGTTTGAAAAGCAGAGGAAATTTTGGCTTGCTGGCTGAACCGCAACAAAGAAAACGATAGTCCAGCGCTGACTCCCTCCTCACTCACTCAGCATTCACTAGTGGTTAGCTTATTTTCGTGATACAGCAATGGTTGAACTTTCCACAGCAAGGATCATCAAAGCAAAGTTCTCAACTCTCAGCCTTTGGAGAGATGCAGCATCGCAGATTTCCAACCTAATGATCTCAGTGCCTCCAGAACCAGTGCTCCAGTAGTAAAGTGTGATCTGTTAATATGAATACAGACTGTGAAGATTGGGGTGAGGGGTTTCAGGGGTGTTGGTGAGCGCATTAGGGACTGTTCACACTATCACCACAAAAATATAAGGGCTGTCAAACAATATTCTTTCTCTCAATTCCAATAGTTAATCATGATTAATTGCATTTTATTGCAGGTTTAAAATTCCATTGTTTTGAAGTCCATATTAACACGGTGAAGCAATACTTACCAGAGTGTTTTGATTGGGAATCAAATGAATGCAAAGAAATTTACTTCATACTCTAGACTTTTAGATTTATTTATTTCAAATCAGTGCTGCACTGCTACAACAGTGTGGTCAAAGAGACAAAAAGCAGCACGAAATTAACACTCTGAGATCCATATACTATATCTTTTTTTGGGAGGGGACAGGGGATCTTTTGGGGGCAACAGAGGTAACAGGTCAACAGTATACGCCATGTAGAAGTGGTATATATCATCTGAAAGCTGGGAACCTAAAGATTAATTTGAAATGCAGCTCAGCATTGTGTGTCATGTTTTTCTAGTCATAAATCTGTAATAAACATTGCATGCAAAAAAGTGCATAGTTTGTGCATAGTATTTTTATACCTTAGTGTATTTTAACATTTTAATTTTTTTATTCTCTAGTTTTTTCAGAATTGCTTTTCAGTGTCCTCTTATGTGTTTCTTTTGCACCTTGTCTTGATGCTTTTGATGTTTTATGTAGAGCATTCTGAATTGCTTTGCTGAAATGTGCCATATAAATAAACTTGCCTTGCCATGCTTTGCCTGTGAAAATGGCCATGCTGTTTTTCCCACACCAAAATTTCACTTAATTTTGGAGCACTTATAGTCCCTTTCCCAAGAATCATAACATTGTTGGTACCACTGAATTCCTTGGGTCTTCTAGTTTCATATGACATCCAGTATCATCACTCAAGCTAAACCATATATGTTTGTATGTATGTATGTAGATAGATAGATAGTGCCCAAAACCTTATTATCTCATGATCACATATATTGGAGGAAACTGTGATATCATTTAATAATGAACTGTGTTGCACTGCACTAAGCTCAAGATTATATAATATGTTCATCCTTAAATGATTTCACAGACTCAGGTATCTTTGAGAATGATGCAGTCATGGAATACTGCTGTCAATTGATTTATCAGGATGTCAGGTAAACTGCAGCGTCTTACTGTAGAGAAAACAGAGTGTGCAGCTTGGATGCCAATGTGAACTCAGTCGACACTGATCTTTCTATGCTAGTGTAGTTATATGAGAAAAGCCTGCTTTATTCTTTTATGAGGTGGTTGTGTAACTACAGCATGACAGCTGACAGCAGCTGTAAAATAAGATAAAGAGAGCGAGGAGAACTTGTGGGTAGAGACAGCCAAAGAAAGACATTTTACAACCTGCACTTAAAATATTGCATTACCGATGCCCTTATTGATATGCAATACCCAGCCTCGTACATTCTCCTATCCAGGAGTTTTTGGTGCTGTGTACTGTAAAAGCACATAGCTCTCTTTGACCTAGCACTGTCAGCCACATTTATCTCTTTGAACCATCACCACACTCTGTGCCCTATATCTGCATGATTTTACTGAGTATCTGTTCCTATTCTTCATTGCATGTAGCTATCTACCACTTAATTTCAGGCAAAGTGTGATGCAAAACAAAAAAAGCTGTCAAACACTGATGCGAGAGCTGTGGGGTTTTCTGTTTCCCTGGCAATGGTAAAGATTAAGGAAGATGGAACTGATGCTCATAAATTGTCATGTTTATGAGCTCCTGAATTGCTTTTACCATTCAGTCTCCCCCACTATGGTCATAATTGAATTGCTACCCTTTAGTCATGTGCATGGTTTATTTGCCTGTGGGGGAAACTCAGCCCTGACATCCATTTTGCTACATCCCACTTGCCACTGCATGATTGTGGGATTAAATTAGGGTATAATTAAATTATGATCGCGGGTGTACTAAAACTCACAAACCTCAGCAAAACATGCTCTGTAGACACACAGGGAAGGTGGCACTGCTGAGTGATGTCACTTGTCTGCGGACTTTTTTCCCAAAAGTATTTAAAAAGACTATAAATCTTGCCTTCAAGTGGCAGCATGACAGGTTGTAGTAATTCGGGCTGTAGATTGGGCTGTAAGGGGTAAGGCAGGCATGTCAAAAGTCTGGCCAGTCATTGCCAGCGGATGGATTTTAAACAGCTAGCTGCCTGTCTTTCAAAATACGCTGAATGTGGCCTGCCACATAATATTGGTTAATCAGGCAAGTTCATTTTGAATTTTTTATATTCACCTCACAATGGCAAGACATACAGTCTTAGGCATGCACCAAGTAGCAGCCAAAACTGTGTTTTCCTTAGTAGACAGTAAACATGCAACCAAATGGTTACCTAGCAGCAGACATTTCTGCAAGGAAGGGGACATGACAAGTTTTCTTTTGTTTTTTCCAAACCAGTTTGAACCCAGAGTAAATCAGTAAATCAAAAGAGCTGACTCCACAAAAAAGAAACATAGCATTGGTTTGTGGACTCAAAGCCTTGAGTTCCACATTTCATCTGTCACCATCATGGTGACCATATTTGGGCAGGAGGCTGGAGCTGTGGAGAAGCAAGGGGTGGATCTGACTGAGAAGCCGAGGACACTTTCAGCAGACAGCTTGTCACTCAGAGTGGCCCCACCCTTAAATATGCATAACTTCAAGCTTTAATAAAATGTAAACAGTTAAGGTATATAAAAATTCACCCTCTGTACAGCTGTCATAAATAGGGAAATTAGCTTTAGAGACTGAAACGGTTTTTGTGCCAGGCTGTAGACATGTTTATTTCTGCTGGAAAGTTGAACATTTAAACATGGGGGTCTATGGGGACTGACTCCCTTCATGAAACCAGCCTCATGTGGCCATTTTAAAGAACTGCAGTTTTAAGCAACCCGGTCTCACTCAGAAGTCGTTGAAAACTGGCATTTGGTTAGTAATTCCGGCATTAGACACAGACGAAAAAGCCGTCCCTTCACATCAGCATGATAGCAGCCCGTCGCTGCTATTTTAACGCTGCCTGATGGCGTAAGGGGGAGAGGCAGTGAGACAACAACAAAGTTAAGGCGGCAAAAGTCCGAGTAGGGTGGGCAGGAGGGGTGGTGGAAGGGTCCAGTAACCACTGGCTTTCCCCCTGGAGGCCAGTGTTTGCTTAACGGGTCACTGTCAAACCAAACCCAGTTCTTTTTTCCTAATCTCAACCACATGCTTTTGTTACCTAAACCGCAGTAGGTGCATGTGTAAGCAAAACATAACCACGTGCGTTAGTTCTTTAAGGGGGAAAAAAATGTCAGTGTGCACTGTTGTACCAATGCATTGGATTTATTTTGAAAGAGACTGTATGTAAACATGAAATTTCCTGTGACCACGGGAGTGTATTTTTAAATAAGACAATGCATGTAATAGGCTGAAGTTGACACAGCATCCCAGAACATTAACAACGCACCCAGGGTACCTGGCACGCAATATCTCAACATGGGAAGTTCATGAGCAAACGTTGATACGTGACAAGGTATGAGAATGTGTTGTTTTTGGTGCTTTCATGTTGGCTTCATTTTTCAGCCACAGAGGTAGCCACTTAGCTAAGTCAGAAGGCAAAGCTCTTGATTTACTGGTCCATCTATGTTCCGAGCCCTCACCTATGGTCATGAGCTTTGGGTAGTGACTGAAAGAATGACATTGGGGATACAAGCGGCGACAATAAGTTTCCTCCATAGGGTGGCTGGGCTCAGACTTAGAGATCAGATGAGGCACTCATACATCTGGAGGGAGCTTGAAGTTGCTGCTTCTTTGCATTGATAGGGGCTATTTGAGGTGGTTTGGGCATCTAATCGGTATGCCTCCTGTTAGAGGTTTTTTGAGCATGTCCAACGTGTAGGAGATGTGAGGGGCAGACCCAGAACACACTGGAGGGATTATATATCTCATCTGGCCTGGAAACACCTTGAGTTCCCCAAGGAGGAGCTAGAAAGCATTGCTGGAAAGAGGGACCTTGCTCAGCCTGCTGCCCCCACGACCCAGCCCTGGATAAGTGGATGAAAAATGATGGATGGATCCCCAGGTATTTTCAAGTTATCTAATCTGGCCTCAATTCAAAAAAAATTTTGAACACTCCTGAATTAAGGTAGGCAGCATTTATGATGATAGGTGATTTTAACATTCACATATTCACTTTTTTAAACCATATGACCCCAGTCAAATAAAGTGTTTGAGTGCAGTTCACAGCTTGTGATTTACAGTGAGGACTGTACAGAGTAAACAGGGGTGTTGCTCCTGTCATATCTCTTTCTTCTCCTTGACCCCAAAGTGCAGTGTTCTGTGTCCCAGCAGTTCCAATTCAGTCAACCACCACTAACATGTCATAATATTTGATTGCATGAGCACTTACAGTCATCAATGGCTTCAAATGACATTTTGATTGACTTAAATTCACACACAATTCATATTTATGGTTCGGGACGCAAATTGAAAAACATTTTAGACTGTGTTCTGGCATTGTTGTGAACATGTAGCTGGTTTATTCAGTGAAAATGACTAAATAAGATTTTTAAAATGATGCATGACAAAATAACTTGGTTGTGGTCCAGCATGTAACACAAGTGCAATGTGGAACCTTGAAAGCTTTTACTGCACATACACCAAGAATGTCCTTTCAGTGACATTGGAGACGTTTATTGTTTAGCAAATCAAAATTTGAAAAGGATTTGCATGTTCCAGGATAAGTTATGTCTGAAGCCTTGCTAGAAAAAAATAAAGGAAAGGTCTATGTTACAGAGTTAGTATTAAGTTTCTGTAATGCCTCTGGATACATCATCTTAGAATCCTTTATTGAGCCGTGCATGTCGATGGTGTATTTGACCTCACTGTCTAAGCCCTTAAAAGCACGGTACATCATCAAATCAATGGCCATTAACTATTAGGGGTTTGATATTTTCCTTCCATAATATTATCACTATGAAAGTGGAATAACAGTCACAGTGAGGCGATGTGCGCAAGGCCGTCAGCTTTCATTTGATGTTCTTAACTGGCACAAAGTATGAACAGAACTACAGAGAGTTTTGCTCATTGTCCCTCAGGGACTGCGCAAAGCATTTCAAAAGATTAACATCATATTCAATGAACTAGTCATTTTTCATATGTTGAAAAGCAGCAAATAATTAACTGTCCAAAATCATACAACCCACCTGGGTTCATATCCACTTGTCTGAATTAAGGATGGAGGCAGTTGTGAAATCTAAAAGGATGTTCATTATTTAAAATTCTCAATATTCTATGCTGGACAATAAAAGAATCTTTTAAAATTTCGCATGTGTCCTCCAAACTCTGTATAGAGTTTATTATACTGTATGTCATGAGCTTCATGGTTTTTTAACATGTGAATAAAGCCCTCAATTATAAACAGTGTAAATCTAATAGTCACAGATCAGAGCTTTCTTATTTCAGGTCACTGTGCTATGATTAAAATACTGTGCTTCAAGGTTTAGTACTGCTATTATTATTTTGGCTGACAGTAAAAAAAAAAAAAAGTGCCTCACACCTTTTTCAGATTAGGAATGTATAACCGATGCAGAAATTGGTATTGTCTGACTCACTGTGTTTGGCAAAACCTTAAATTGATAAAGGGAACAATTTCAAGTGAAACAGTGTTTATCATATATCATAATGAACATGTGAGGGATCTTTCTCTGGGTCTGTTGATATTTACAATAGATTTCATAATGTCAGTATCAAAAAAGATCAAACCAGTAACTGATTTTTTGGATACAGAATCAACACCCAAATTAAAATCCCTCTCTCTCTCTCTCTCTCTCTCTCTCTCTCCCAAAGGATGCCTTGAGCGTTGGTATGAGACACTGGTGTGACAATGCGTTGGTATGTAATCACCTGGGAATGGAAACTGATTGACCAGAAAAGCTACCCAGTTTAAACATCAAACCAAACCTATCACCATCAACATTTTCACTATCAAGTCAGTTCAACAAAGCATTACAAGTACCACATTTACTTTAAATGTTGACTAAAGAGTGGGGGCTTTTTGTGACAAAGGGTTAAGTTAACTACCAAAGCATTTGACATCTACAGAGTTAAATCCTGTTATTATTTTTTTGGGATGTATGATCAGCACTGATCTGATACCAGTATTCTTTCTAAATTTTAAGTTCCTACAGAGGTTTTCTGTGTGAAAGGGACTGATATAGTTATTTAATGTGTGAGGTAATGTGAGACTAACTGCATGAGTTGCTATTATTAAGCTGTGAACAATGGTGTGTTGCATAAGCCTCATAACAACATAGACAATCACAATCACATAACTGCTGCAGTGATTTTAACCTTCAGCTGCTAAACTGCTGTTGTCACTAAGTTATAGCCTTATGTCAGTCTGTTTGAGTCCTTTATTATGCCTTGTTAAAAATGTAATACAACCATTTTTTTCATGTTTCAAAACAACTTTTTGTCAAAAAGTGCAAAAATCCAGTTCTAGAAAAACTACAACTAGCCAAATTGTGACATTCAGTATGTTTACATGCACAGTTAACCTGTAAGATCCACTGTTGTAAAATATCATCACTTTTAGCTGTCCCAAAAACACACCTGCAAAAGTTTTTTTAAAGACCATATTTACATAGTCATTAGCCTTGCAACACCATTGGATGGTAAATGTGTAAATAGGTCTGGCCATGGGGCAGCACGGTGGTGTGGTGGTCTCGCCTCACAGCAAGAGGGTTGCCGGTTCGATCCCGGGCATAGGAGCCCTTCTGTGCGGAGTTTGCATGTTCTCCCCGTGTCAGCGTGGGTTCTCTCCGGGCACTCCGGCGTCCTCCCACAGTCCAAAGACATGCAGATTGGGGACTAGGCTAATTGATAACTCTAAATTGTCCGTAGGTGTGAATGTGAGCGTGAATGGTTGTTTGTCTCTATGTGTGTCAGCCCTGCGATAGTCTCGCGACCTGTCCAGGGTGTACCCCGCCTCTCGCCCGATGTCAGCTGGGATAGGCTCCAGCCCCCCCGCGACCCTCAAGAGAAGTTAGAAGATGAATGAATGAATGAAGCTCTGGCCACGAACTCATGCAACTTGTGAACTTTCCTGGATGCACATCCCCCTTGTTCACTAAAAGTAAATAAATAAAAACCCTGAAATATTTTTTGTGATTATTAGAATGTCTAGAACAGGTAAATAGTAAATTACTGAAATCAGATTTTCAGCTTGTTATGTCTTTGTTGTAATTTTACAACGTTGGGTGAGGATGGTAGTCAAAATAGCATATGCCCCTTGCACATTACATGGGGACATTGCACTTCTCAAATGTTCACATATAGTAAAATACTTACGGTAGCACTTTATAATACAGCCCGTGTTTTACGACGTAACTCCCCGTGTCTTACGGCGTAACTTCCCGTGTCTTACGGCATAACTCCTCTAAGACCTGCCGGGGTCTTACAGTGGAACTGCTACTGTCTTATGCTGTCACTCCCAGTGTCTTATAATGGAACTTCATGCGTCTTACCTTGCACTTACTGGGACTTCCCGGGTGACTCTCTGACATCTACCATGACATTTTGGGGGAGCCTATATGGTTTAGTTTCACTTATGACTTACAGTGTAACTCGCTATGTCTTACAGTAAAACGTCTTACAGTCCAACTCCTGATGTCTTACCATGTAGGCCTACTTATTAAAACTTATAACTATAAAATCAGATATGATTTACAGTTTTAAAATACACGAAAATCATACTGCAATATGTAACCTGTTTAATCACACAATGAGTGTAAGTACCAGGTACCTGCATGGTAAGGAAAGGTGAACAGTGTGCAATTTATAATACAGCCCGCTCCTGATAAGTACAGTGTAGGTCTCTGGTAATTACAGGAAAGTCCCTGGTAGGTACAGCAGAAGTCTCGGTGCTTAGAGTGTAAGTACCAGGTACCTGCATGGTAAGGAAGGGTGAACAGTGTGCACTTTACAATACAGCCCGGTCCCTGATAAGTACAGTGCAGGTCTCTGGTAATTACAGGGAAAGTCCCTGGTAGGTACAGCAGAAGTCTCGGGTGCTTAGAGTGTAAGTACCAGGTACCTGCATGGTAAGGAAGGGCGAACAGTGTGCACTTTACAATACAGCCCGGTCCCTGATAAGTACAGTGTAGGTCTCTGGTAATTACAGGGAAAGTCCCTGGTAGGTACAGCAGAAGTCTCGGGTGCTTAGAGTGTAAGTACTAGGTACCTGCATGGTAAGGAAGGGTGAACAGTGTGCACTTTACAATACAGCCCGGTCCCTGGTACTTACAGGAAGTCTTGGGCACTTAGCATGTAAGTACCAGGTGTCTGCGTGGTAAAGAATAAAGATATTTTATAACTCTGAAGTTGTCATTGTGTGATTAAACAGGTTACATATTGCAGTATGATTTTCGTGTATTTTAAAACTGTAAATCATATCTGATTTTATAGTTATAAGTTTTAATAAGTAGGCCTACATGGTAAGACATCAGGAGTTGGACTGTAAGACGTTTTACTGTAAGACATAGCGAGTTACACTGTAAGTCATAAGTGAAACTAAACCATATAGGCTCCCCCAAAATGTCATGGTAGATGTCAGAGAGTCACCCGGGAAGTCCCAGTAAGTGCAAGGTAAGACGCATGAAGTTCCATTATAAGACACTGGGAGTGACAGCATAAGACAGTAGCAGTTCCACTGTAAGACCCCGGCAGGTCTACTGTAAGACAAGCGAAACTACACAACAGGTTCCTCTAAAATGCCATGTAGATGTCAGAGAGTTACCATGAAAGTCCCAATAAGTATATGGTAAGACACGGGAAGTTATGCCGTAAGACACGGGGAGTTATGCCATAAGACACGGGAAGTTATGCCATAAGACACGGGGAGTTACGTCGTAAAACACGGGCTGTATTATAAAGTGCTACCATACTTACTTATTAGTACTAGAATATATAATGGATTTGATGATTTACATTTTTTAAATTAGTTTTATCTATTTAGACCAGATTTGAGTAATTCTGGATGAATAGAGGATTTATTGTTGTGGTATTTCAAGCCCTTTCAGTAGCAGTATTTGAAACTGTGGCTGCATTTTAACAGTAAAAATACATATACAACTGGGCTTTGTTTGTTTGCTCAGATATCTAAAGCCAGACACTGGTTGTGTAGGATGGTTACTGTATGTGTGTAGGGACAGGTGTGAATGTTCTTGAATGTGGGGATGTAAGTGGTCTGGGGGGTTGTATATATGGTGCATTGTTCTGGATTCGGGAGGGTGTAAGTGGTCTGAGGGTTCCTTTTAGTATGTTAACTAGAGAGTACATAGGCTAACTGTAACTCTAACCACTATTATTTCCATTTCAGAATGCTACCAGCAAGGGAACATGTTTACACTGTGAAAGATGCCATTGAAGCTGTCCAAAACGGTGAGAGTGATTTTGAAATGGAATCAGACACCAGCAAATCAAGTGACGAGGAGGTGGATGAGAATGCAGGTCCAGTGGACAAACAGAATCAGACACCCATTGACTGCCCAGTTGATGATGATGACAACGTCAAGCCAACCAAACCAAGCCAACCAACTCATCAGACTATGCCCTGAGACTGGTATCACTGGGTTAAAAAAAACAATTTCAGTAGTCCATGTACTGATTTCTCTGGTCCAGATGTCACCAGTGGTGCTGTCTCCCTCCACACACCACTAGAGTACTTCCAAAGGTTTGTGTCAGAAGACATGATCCAGGCTCTGACAGAAAACACAAATGAGTACAGCTTTCAAAAGAATGCAACATGTCTAAATACCAATACCAAGGAAATTGAGCAAATGATTGGCATGTACCTGAAGATGGGCCTGATGCAAATGTCTGGAGTCTGTATGTACTGGGAGACAGACACGCGGTACACCCCCGTTTCGGATGTGATGTCACACAACAGATTCCAATCTCTGTTAACATCACTGCATTTTGTCAACAACCTCACAGTGTCAGAGACAGAGAAGAAAGACAAACTCTGGAAACTCAGACCATGGCTTGATTCATTCAGAGAAAAATGCCTGCTGGTGGCACCCGATTAGCACAACTCAGTTAATGAGATGATGATTCCATTCAAGGGGAAATTCAGCAGCATTAAACAGTATATGAGAGGTAAATCCCACCCATGGGGCTTTAAATTGTGGGTGAGAACTGGGGTCGATGGTCGAGGCAGCATCGATGGAAGACAAGCCAGATCTGAACTTGGAATGTCGGGTGATGTTGTAATGAAGCTTGCCTCCATGCTTCCAGAAGGTCAGAATTACAAAATCTATGCTGACAACTACTTCACCTGTGTCCCATTAGTAGTTCAGCTCCTTGACCGTGGAATTCATTATGTGGGAACAGTCAGGCAAGTGCACTTACCCAACTGTGTGTTTGAAGATGAGAAGAGCTTGAAGAAAAGGGGGAGAGGAAGCTATGATGTCAGAGTGAAGGCAAACCACAAAATCTGTGCTGTGAGATGGTGCAACAACAGGGCAGTCACACTTGTGTCATCCTTTGCTGGCTCAGAACCTGTGACAAAGATCTGAAGCTGGAACAAAGCCACCAAATCCTACACTGAAGTTGAGAGGCCATACATCATGGGTGGTGTGGATTTGTTGGACTCATTTGCTGCAAAATACAAGTTCCCACTGAAATCGCACCGCTGGTACATTTACATCTTCTGGCACACCATCATCCTCGCCGTGATCAACGCCTGGCTCCTCTACAAGCAGGACTGCAAAGCTTGCAGTATTCCCAAGAAAGAGATGCTGAATAGGAGAGGGTTTCAGGCGCAACTAGCATCTTCTCTCATCCTGGTAAGAATCCATTTCTGTTGTTTACCTTATTTAATATTTCACTGATTATACAGTTTTTAATGTATGTTTGACATTGTAATTGACCTTTTTCTCATCTTATCCAGACAAAATCAACAGTGACATCACGGAGCCCTTTGACATCCATGACAGTAATACCACAGAGACCTGTGACTGCTTGGCAGAGGTCATGTGTACCACCAGTGGATGTGGACAAGGACATGATTGCACATTTCCCAGTAAAGACAAAGAGAGGACGCTGCAATAAAGGCTACTCCAATACGTTCTGCAGGATGTGCAGTGTCCGTCTCTGCTTTTCAGAGGAAAGGAACTGCTTTTTGGAGGACCACTGTACTTGAACACTGGGTAATTGTTTTTGAACAAAGTTGTCATCGCCGTCTTTTCCCACTAATCCGGGTTCTGCCAGCGTGTCATGGGTCTGCCCAAAGTTTTCATTCTGTTTTTTTGTAGCCCAATAAATTATGATTCATAAAAATATGACTGTTGCGTGATTATTATTCATGATATTTACTGTTTTTCAGTATATTTGTTCTGACAGTGTGAGTGCATATACACAAATTCTGCACCCATACCAACATTTCTGTAAACACTTACTAAAACATAACTAATTAAATAACTCTTCAATTTCTGCATCAGAGGCCTCCTTTAACAACATCGGAGAGGTGAAAAAAATGTCTTGCTCTTTTTCCTATTATTGACCTTTACAGGGTTAAGTCAAACTATGATTACAAACTGGTACCATGGCAGACAACTTTACAGCTCTGGACATTTTGCCCATACAAAAATGCATGGCACTGGATGTAGATGTTGCCATGTTGTTACCGGCTTCTTCATCCATTACGCATTAAATGCAATTTGACTTCCAGGTCAAAGTCGGGTGGAAACTGTGGAGCATGCGCAGAGCGCCTAGGCCAGTTAGGATTTGATTGACTGTATACATGCAGTAATTCAACTCCCACTTGAATTATCAGGGTGTGTTAGTCCGACTTTGAAAAATTGGATTTATTATGATTTCAGTCAGACTAACATGCTTACATACATGTATTTTAAAAGTCTGGTTGAAGTCAGACTAACAAAAAATCTCTAATGTCTTCTAAATGTACTGATTGTTTTCATAGTTTTCATAGTGTGACAGTAAAGGTCTACCACTGCTTATATTCTTAAATGCACGTATTGGGAAGCGCATGTAGAGGTGGCAGCAGTGGCATTAGGCATAATTTATTCATTAATCCATTAGTTATCAATGATTAATCACCAACTAATTTGATAATCAATCAGTTTAAATAATTTCTAGAGATAAAAATGTCCAGCTTCTTAAATGTGAATATTTTTTAGTTTCTTTCCTCCTCGATAACAGGTTCACAAACAAAACAAGACATGTGAGGACATCATCTTGGGCATTTCGGAAACACTTACTGAAATTTATCACAATTTCCTGACACAATCGCTTTCATTTATAGACCGAATGTCTAGTGTGTCTCATCCAAAGAAGTCTGATGATCATAGCACCTCCAACCCACCAAAAATCAACCCTGCCTCTCTCTCAAGTTGTCGCTTGGTCAGGGCCTTCTGGTGTCAGATAGCGATGATAAAAGCTGTCCTTTCACATCGGCATGATACGCCGCAGGTCGCCGCTATTGTTTAACAGCACCCGGCAGTGACAGGGAATAACACAGGGGACAACAATGTAAGTTAAGGGGGCCAAAGTCCAAGCAGTGTAGGCAGAAGGGGTGGTGTATGGGTCCAACATCCACAGACTTTCACCCAGGAGGCTGGTATTCACTTCCCGTAAGATTGTAAACCCAAACCCTGTTCTTTTTTCCTAACCCTTTTGTTGCTTAAATGAGACTGTATGCTGTGAAAACGGAAGTGTATTTTGTGAACAGACAATGCATGTAACAGGCTGAAGTTGACATGGTGTCCCAGAACGTCAACAACCAACGCACCCATGGTACCTTGCATGTCATATCTCAATGTGGAAAGGCCACGACCGAATGTGATGAGGTCAGAGTGAGAATGTGTTGTAAGAATGAGGAGCTGCAGCAAAAAAAAAAAGCAGTTTAGTGTATGGTGTTACCTGAGACTCTTAATGACTTCTGGGGCTTCTAATCGCTTATTTGAAAGACAACTGGCAACATTTTGCACAGGGTGCATCTGTTGTTGTTAATCATCTACACACATACTGTAATGCACATTCATGTGATGCTCATGATGGCAGACTTTTTGTTTGATGGAATAAATTGTTACGGTAAACACTGCCAGGCTGTCACCCTGCATCAGGGTGGTCAGACATTTTCATGATGGAGAGAATAATGCAGAGGTGTTAGAATACTAATTAATATGGTGACCAATTCCTTAGTGTGCAAGAAGAGCCCGACAGAACCAGCAGCAGAGCTCAGGGGGAGTTTGACTAAAGGAGGAGGATATCCAGCAGCCAGTCCTTCTTGAACTTATCCTTCCTATGCACCACAGTTCATAATGAAGATTCTCTGGTGGAGGACAACCAGTCAAAGTGTTTTAGTTAGAAAGAAAAATATTTGAATTTTACTTGCTTGAGGGATTCATATCAAACATTAATTGCCAACATATCATCTACAATAAAGGTTGGCAAGCTTTTGAAAATGATCATATCATGTGCGCACCACATAATGAGTCACTTGAGCAAAGTGAAATTTAAACAGTCATTAAAGCATCAAACATGCAGGAGAATAATAAAAAACAGTGTGTGTACAACATGCCCCGAGGCTGGCATTAAGTCTCTCCATTCACCATTCTGAAAGTAGAGCCCATAGCACAGCTCTTCTGCAAGCAGTTTGCCAAGTGCATTAGCAAGCACAGCTGGTAGTGTGATGTTTTCTGCTTGTGAGCTTGGAAGAGGAATAGATTTCCCTCCATTTCAAAATTATACAAATCACTTTATTTAGAAATATGATATGGTAGATTTAGTACTCGCATTGCCCCTTTAACTCTTTTCAGAATAATCGGCTAGCCTAAATTAAATGATTTTTCACAATTACACATGAGAATTGATGGCTTGTCTGATTTTGCAATGATTAAAAGGTGGTTGAGAAGTGAGTGATGGGTTAATTAAGCCTCTGGGGAAACAGGTAAACACAGTGAATCTGCCTGACACGGTGCACATTGGAAGGTAACTTCAGCTGCCCTCATATGCAGTAATTTCACAGAGGATTGTCTCCACATGCTAATTCTACCCTTTAATACTTCTCCTTCAGTTTCATTTCTCTCTTTTAATAAGCTTGAAATTAAAACGGCAGCACATGCTGGCCCATTTTACAGCAGGAATGATAAGGCTCAACAATGCCAAGAAAAACGGGTCAGGGGGTTACATCAAACAACAGCCATATCAAAGCAGAAGGTATAAAGGCACATACTGTGGCTGTGAGAACTGAACCAGAGGTTAATGCTGCTTTCATCACACCCTGTTCTAAATAAATGTTTTTATGTTTCTCTCTGGCTAAAGCACCTTTACTTGTAGAGTATACCACCACATCTCCCTGGGACTCCATTCATTTTTAAAACCTGCACAATTTGTGTGAAAATTGCAGAGATATGTCTGAATACAAGTATAGTTGGGTCAATTTCTGTTTTTTTTTCCAGTTCAGTCTGGTGTAGAGATTAAACCAGTTGGATTTTATGCAAACTGGCTGAACCAGCGTTTATCATTATGACAAGTTCTGGCAAATTAAAAAGCAGCCTATATCAGCACTACTGATGGCATCACAGCACTAAATCCAGCTTGCATTGCAGTAGGAGCCATACACATGCCACATTTTTTGCACCCACATATTTATTGTTTTTAATGTAAGGGCGTGCTCAAACACCAGAGCGACACCGTTGCACACGTTCTCAAGTGCCTATTTTTCAGGGCACGACAGCTGTAACCTGAGATAAACGGAGTTCAACTTTTGGAATGCAGCAGCGCTTACCACATGTCATGGATGTCATGTCACAGATAAATAATCACAGAAGACATATAGAGTAGTATTTATCACTATGGATTCATTTTACTAAGTCTCCAAAAAGACACTGCAGTTCCAACCCATTGTCATTACAAGTCGTCAAATACTGTGGCTTGGTCAGTGATTTCTGTGTGAGACACCAACGCAAAAAGACACATTATTGCAGAGGTATGATACACCATTGGGTGGTGCAAGTGCACAACGTTGCTGGACGGCATAACAACATTATTTAAGGAGCTGGAAAGTCCCTATAGGGTGGGCAGAAAGGTTGGTCGATGGCTCCAACATCACTGGATTTTCACCTGGGAGCCCAGTGTTCAATTCCCCTATGAATGTTTAGCCAAACCATGATGTTTTTTTGTTTGTTTTTTTTTCTAAACTGAACCACATGCTTATGCTGCACAAGGAAATAAATGTAAATATGAGGCATTTTACCAACATTGTATTTTTTTTTTTAAGATGTATGCATCTAATAAGCAATAACAGTATAGTTCCTGTTAAAACTGAAGTGTATTTTGAAAAGCAACATGTAACAGGTTTAAATTGACCCATTGTACCAGAATGTCAACAACAGACGCAGGAGGATACCTAGCACGTAACATGCAGACGCGAAAGTCCACTGACCAAACTGTGATATTTGATAGGTTGGGAGTGTGAACGAATTGGTAGTTCGAGGCTGGATTATAAAGCTTAATAAGAAACAGGATCACACCGAAGCCCTTGCTGGAGATGCTATAAACAGTAATTCTCTCTTGCATGCAGCGTTCGAGAGATAGTAATTTTATGTTGTATATGACATCTGTCCACGCAGCGCAGCTGGATACTCCCAGTGTCACAGTGCACAGTTTTTTTTTCCACATAGTATTACAGTTGACATCGCATCGATTTTTCACTTGAGGCATTCCACTTGCCTGAACACAGTTAACTTGCCCTAGGCCAGTGTAAATGGTGAGCTCTGTGACAGGAAAAAACATGCTTTGGTGGACACACAATGGCACCAGGTAGAGTGCACGCCGTGCAACGTGGCTCACTTAGTTGACCTACATTGTAGAATTAACTAATCCACTGGTTAAAGAATAGGTTGAATTTATCTTGACCAACATTTTCGTTAGTTGATTACAGCCCAATTACAATAGTAATGAGTATTGTGATTAACATTACATTATGTTTAGTTATAAACAGACTAACAGCGCCGCTTGTGCCTGACAGAGGTGGGAGGGGGGAAGTGGCAGACATTGCGTTTGTTTACTAGAAAGTTTGTGTATTTTTTGGGGTGAAGAGACCAGACACGGCAAAGTTAGCCTCTCAAGAAAACTAATATTGCGCCAATATGGCAAAATTTTGGATCTAAGCCGGTGAAAGAGGTGTTTTAACTGGCTGTCAGCGACACAGTGCACAGATTTGAGCTGAAGTGTCAGACACCATGTTTCCATTTATTCCTATCGCACTCTTTGAAAGTGCTGCAGTGGATGAGGAACAACTAATTCCTTAAGTTGAAATGAGGAATTCGCTACATGAAACCCTCTTATTTCACTACAAAATCTAAATAAGGTGGCAGCTGGCTAGAGGGAGATTGCCAGGGAGATGTAAGTTTTTGGTAAGTGACCATGGCTTATAACAGCCTACTTGCTGTTGGCTATATCTTATTTCATTTTCAGTAAATGTTGCGTGATGGGACAAAATAGTTCTCGTTTACACAGTGTCTGCGTTCCATACCTAGTGGTAAAATTTGGTATACTGGTCCTGTGTTGAAATGATACAGTCATGTAAGTTGTAAATGACTTCCCTCATTGAGTTTCTCTTACAGTTTACATTCATGTCTGTGAAAACATGGATGCTTCACGCACATTTTCCCCCCAACAGCACAGATGATCTATACAGTCAGCACAGTTTCAAGTTGGACACCAAAGATTCGTGTCACCAATTTAGTAAAGGTCTCCCCCTCTGCTCTTGAGATATGACATTGAGTAATGGCCAGAACAGGGTTTTATGCTGAACATTATGATGTCATAGTGAAGCTGAAGTCATTGTGAAGTTTTGTCATAATCAATGTATGAATTCATGAGTTAGGCTATGGCCAAAAGTATATTTTGTGAGGTCACACTGACTTTGACCTATGACCTTCAACACCAAAATTCTAATCAGTTTATTCTTCAGTCCAAGTGAACTGAAGAATAATTACAAAAATCCCTAAAATAAATGTCACATAAATAAATGTCTTTGCAAAGTCCTGAGCAGGAAAGTTTATCTGTATTCTTATCATTAAGTTTAAAATGTGGCTCATTTGTTTCCCATTATATTTATCATTTTCTGTAGCTTGAAAATTTAAAAACATTGCAACTGTTCTGTTCCAGATAATTCTGTCTGATGTGTGCACTCTGTGTTAACACAAGTAATGCTAAAACTTCACTGTTTGTTTCAAAAAAAGAAATTCCCTTAAGTTGTCACAGTGACCTTGACCCTTTACCACCAAAATCTAATCACTACTTCCTCGAGTCCAAATGCACATTTGTGCCAAATCTGAAGAAATTCCCTTAGGGTGTTCATGAGATACCCTGTTCACAAGACTGAGACAGACATGGTCACAGTGACCTTGACCTTTGACCTATGACCACCAAAAACAAACTATTCCATTGTTTAGTCCAAGCAGACATTTGTGCCAAATTTGAAGAAATTCCCTTGAGTTGTTCTTGAAATATCGAAT
Organism: Epinephelus fuscoguttatus; assembly: GCF_011397635.1. Taxonomy (NCBI): domain Eukaryota; kingdom Metazoa; phylum Chordata; class Actinopteri; order Perciformes; family Serranidae; genus Epinephelus; species Epinephelus fuscoguttatus. The sequence goes on from NC_064763.1 coordinate 6,904,827, forward strand.
TTAGGATGGGATGGACAGACGGACTAACAGAAGGACAGACGGATGAACGGACAACCTCAAAACATAATGTCTCCGGCCACAGCGTAGATGCATTAAAAGAAAGAGACATTAATAAAGAAAATCTAAACTGTAAGAATGTGGGATGTTAATTGTCCCACTTCACATTAAACATCACTAATTCTTTGCAAAAAAAAAACTTAGCAGGAAAGTTTTTCTGTATTCTTATCATCAGGAGTAAAATGTGGCTCATTTGTTTCCCATTATATTTATCATTTTCTGTAGCTTGACATTTTAAAAACACTGCAACTGTTCTGTTCCAGATAATTCTGTCTGACTTGTGCATTCTGTGTTAACACAGATAATGCTCAACTGTAATTTGATAGTCTCGTTTTCTGAGGCTATTTGGACTTTTTGTGCTGTGCTCAAATTTATTTCAAGTTCTACTGAGTCCTTTATTTTTTTTCCAACTCTCAACTGACTGCTGTAGAGATTAAATACAGTTCGAGGCTGCTGCTAAAAATTGACCACACAACTCTGCAAATTATGATAACAGCGGTAAAACATTTCGAGCATTGTAAAGCTGTCTTCAATCCCGCTGCAGCTCTCATATCCAGTTCACTGTCCACACTATCAGAGTACATGTGGAGCCTTATCAAAATGTTTTCATCCAGTATACTAGTGATAATGGTGGGATAATGACCTGTCATTACTACCATGAAATAAGATGATAATGGATGCTGTTGTGTTGTGATTCAGTGAAAATGTGTATTGTGATAAGAGCTCAGGCAAACCCTGAAATTTTGTTCAGAAGACAGAATATCAAAACCACCAAAAGGCATATCATCTTAAGTTGTACTTCAATCAGTAATTCTAGGTATTTCATGAGAAATCAATTTCTTAGGGCTGTGACATTTATTTTAGGTATTTGAAAGCACCAAGATACCTGAGACTGAGCCAATTAGACAAACTCTAATTGCTGTATCACAGTTAGGATTTAGCTTTGTAGTCCACCATGGAAGCTGTGTTACAGGAATATTACTAAGGGACCAAAAAAAAGCAAACACAGAGTGACAGGCAGCACAGGAGGCTGCTGATAAAATTATTCGTAATGGATGGGTGTGCATTTCAGGCATGGCACAGTGATGTGTATTTATTAAGCACCAAAGATGAGACTCGACGGGTCATAATATTACAGACAGTAGAGTAGAGAGTGGTTTCTAAATCAGGACTAATCAGTTTTCTGAATACTGAAGGAATGATCAGGGCGTAATGATTGGCAGAGGCAATCCAGCAGTATAATAAGCAGCAGCTGAAAACAGGATTTGCAGCTCCTAGGAAAAAATTGAGCAAGACGGCTATCAGGGATAATTTTTATAATTTTGTGTGACCGCTCCAAAACTTATTTTCTATGTAAGGGAGACAGAAGGTTAATGAAAAAGTCCTAATCTTTTCCCTATATAATTGAAAGAGCGGAAGGTATCACTTCTAATAAAGTATGATAATGGAGACCCGGACATGCAGCTGAGTCCCAGACGACCTTCTCACCACTCTGTTTTTATCATCTGCACTGTGGTTAAGGTTACAACATGTGTGCACCAGAGAGAGCAGCTAAACCCTGCACTGTTATTGGCCTTTCAGCACAGCCTGTCAGCGGCAGGCTGTCGCTGTCTGAGAAATATGTGACCCACCCCAGGCTGCGCTGTGTATTACTGTCATGAACTCACAAGAAATTAAAATGTTAATATTCTTTTTATCCTTCATATTCCAGTTCTCTGTCTCCACGTATTGAGATCAAGGCGCCATCAGCCTTAGAATAATCAGACTCATGAGGCTGGCATCCAGCAGTGCCACAGTGTGTCCTGTGAAGGAAGGTCCTATTTATTTGAAAAAGGCCAAAGAATTGTGATGATATAAACATATCGCTGCAGAGTAGCTTCACACTGATTCCTTTTTTTTAAGGATTGATGAAAATGTATTTCTTACTACCTACAAGGCACTATTTGGCAAAGCCTTGAAGTGCATTACGGATATTTTATAATGATTTATCCTTAATGATGTCTGCAGTCATCAGACCAGACTAGTGCCTCCTAAATACCAGGGCTTTGGCAGATGCCCCCTGAAACTCAGTTTATCATGTCCTGTTAATAATATTCTTTAATCTTGTTTTAAGACTCATATGTGCAGCTGGGCACTCTGGTCATAATCCATATTTACTGTCCCCTTGTGTATCATTGTCAGGGTTTGATCCAGAGTGTGCCACTGTGACAATCACTCCCTTAAAACATAAAATGTTCTGTCACTGTGGCCTTCCTGCACCCCAACTGTGTGACATTAAATCAAAAGACGGGATCCATGCTGATAGCTGGCTTCTCAATTTTTTAGTTTCCAAAGGCTGAATCAACATTAATTTTGTTAATAAGCCAAACTACATAATTGACTGTGATCAGTACTGACTGTTAGGTGGTAGAGGTGCACTGTACATTTTTTGTTTTTGTTCAAAATGAGAGACAGATACAATTTAAAGTTCTTTAAAGTAAAAATAAAGCAGGATACTGCTTAAAATCAGGGATGCTCCTATTTACTGGCTGACCATTGATATCAGTTTATATTTGCCCCACTGGCCTATCAGCAAATAACATGACATTTACCAATGTCAGTGGGCGATATTTTTCTATTCTGTCTTGTTCTGTTGCATCAGTTTTGCACAAGCTAAAAAGCAGGGCTCCAGACTGACATCATTACATCGTCCCAGTAAAGCAGAACATGTGTTTGGGACTTACAGAGATCTTCCTGGGATGCTTTCATAACAAAAGGACGCACTAGACTCACTGTGAAAATAATCAGCAGGAGGAGAGCTAGCTGTTAGTTGTTAGCAACCCCTGGCCGAAACAAACAGCAAATAGAAGTTGCGTTGTTGCACATTACAATGCGTTCAAGCTTTATTCAGTAAAAATGAGTATTGAGCTAAGGCAAATTATACCATTATTATGATGTGCGTTAATGTAATATGTAAAATTCAGTGTTTGGTGAGAGCCTTGAACAAATACAGCTGTTTGAAGAAGAAATGTATTAATGTTTTCATAGCAATAGAAAAATAGATAACAGAGAGGGAATTATGATGTATTATACTGTATATTGTACAAAGGCTTTTGAAGCAGTTCTTTAAAAAGATGTTTTTCATGTGAAAGGTTATATTGAAGGTTGTTTTAATACATTTGTACATTTGTACAGTTACGTTTTTGTGCTTATTCAAAGATAGTATAATGAAAGGCTGAAGGATTTTTATTATTATTATTATTTTTTTTTTTAATGAAGATTTATTTTTCCCCCCTGCTGGCAAAGATGGGTAAAAAGAATTTCACAATTGGTACATCCACTGAAATCTCATATAGCATTCCTTATTGTGTCACCTGTTAGGCCTTCAGTCGTCATTAACAATCAGAGCCTATAATTCCCAACGGGCACAGACTCACCTACAGACATTGATTAACCGAATGTCTTTTCTAGCGTTAACCTCACTGTAGGTATTGTCTGTGCTGTATGCAGCCCACAGCTGCCCCAGACTCTAATACCACCCAGTTGTGGCACTGTGGATCAAATAGAACTCACCACAGTCTTTTTTCTGTCAAATCCACCACCCACTAATCATATGACTTATAATATATTTTGGTATCGGTATCAGCTATCAACAAAATTGTTGTTTTAAACAGCGGTATCTGCCCCTTCTTAAAACATTTATCAGTGGCACAGTAAAGACTTACATGACTTACAATTTCCTGAAAAAAAAAGTCATTCATGAAGTGTCAAAGAAAGCTAAAGTAGTTATATCTTAAATATAACATGTCTAATATCAAATCCCATATCATTTTAATACTGTATTATAGCCCTAAATGGATGTTTCACAGTGTTGCTTATTGCCTGAACCCATCATTTGTTTTCACTTTCTTTTCAGCACAGTTTTAACCTCTGTTGTTGAAAAGAGTTATTACTACTAATACAATTAACAGTATCAAGAATAGTGATACTAATAATATGTAATGACGCCTGATATATTATTTTAAGAGCAGGTGCTATATGTCTTTACGTGTTCTCAGATGCTTTTTCTTAACGGGAAAAGTACTTATGTTAGATTAAATGTCCTACACTCCATCTCCATTAAATAGAAAGGACTACAGCCCTACTGGCATTGTGTTTGTGGAGATGCTATAACTTGCAGCTTCTCATTTATTATTGTTGGCCGAGTTGATGAATAAAGTTTGGAGATATCTGCCCTCCCTCAGTGTTCTTTTCTGTGCCGGTGGTAAATGTCAAATGCGGACACACTTTTGAGAAATACTCTTTCTTTGTCCCTACACAATAAGAGTCTGAATTCAAATCAGAATAGTGGCTCATGTCTGTGCAGGAAATTAAATTGTAAACTCATGTACCGTTCTCTGCACAGTGTTAATCAAAGCTAAATATACATGAAACAACCTGTAGCCTTGGATAGAACATAATCTACATTTGTCATGGAAAAAATGAGGCAGTGCATTTTTCAAAGGGAAGCATAACGAAGCATAACGTTTCTCATTTATAATTATTTGATTATCTCTCTGGCTGCTTCATCTGTTATGCACCGCTGGGCTTTTACACAGCTGCCACGGCAGAAAATGCTGGAATTCAGATAGGATGGAAAACTAATGTGCAATCAATGATATTGCTCTAAAAATATAAAGGTCCTTCAGACTTAACAAGACACCAAAGTTTGATAACAATATCAAGAGCAATTTGTTTCAATGGTTGTGTGGCTGAGAAATATACTTTCATTGTCTGTTCTGTTGGTGTCTGAGATGTGACCTGGGGAATGTGCTTCTAAAATTGGCTCTGAGGCTGAGTCATTGAAGGGAACAGAAGAGCTGCTGTTGTCAGACTCCTCTTGAGAATGCTGAACTTCAAAACAAGTGTTAGGCTACAGTACACTTCAAATGCATTCAGACTCCTGGTGAAGAAGAAACAAGCAGTGTGTAAAAGCACAGGCTGAAAGTGAGCATTATTTTCCTAAAATAATACACAAAAAACACTTCACCTGGGATTTAACCTGCCCAGTGGGTATTAATCAGGTGCTTTAAATGAGGTGCTGTCTAAAATTCAAGTTGAAGGAATCATCGGAGTGTGTTTGGAGTTGTGTGTTTAGGAAAATGCTCTGGCATCTGCTTCTCTGTTGTCACAGTCAGCCCTGTTAAGGAAGCCAGCTGCTCTGAATAAGCACTTCTGTTAACTTTCTAAGTGTTCACTTAGGAAATAGAGATACACTTTTTCATGTTGACAGTTACTTTTGACTTGAATTAGGTCAAGTAAGTGAAGTACTTGATTTCTGATTTGATTTTTATTAGGAATTTAAAAGCACAACAAAACAGAGATGTATTATGACACATATATCCCAGAGGACAGCACTAAAAAGCATAACTAAAAAACACTTCTTTCCAAAATGGTCCTTGAGGGAAACAACAAACAATACATGGAAACATACAAATGGATGGACACAAACAAATTATAATACTTTGCCCCCTTATAACTCAATGGTTCAAATTTCTTCGCTCAACACTACCTACAAATCCTCCTTTATTTTTGCTTGCAAAAATTGCCTTCGTTTAGCTTGGTTTAATATGCAGGGGCAGGTTCCCAAGTGGCAACTTCCAGGGCTTAAAAATGTAGCCAACATGAAAGTGCCAAAAACCTGCAATTCCTCTAATAGCCACTTGAGGCTTCCTCCAAAAGCGAGTCAGTCCCCAAAGATCCCCATGTTTAAATGCCCAACTTCACAGCAGAAATACACATTGGTGGTACAAAAAAATGATTTTGGTCTATATCGCTCATTTTCCCGTTCATGACAACTGTATGGGGGATGAATTTTTATATAACTCAGCTGTTTACATCTTATTCAGGCTTAAAGTTATGCATAATTAATTGTGTGGCCGCTTTAAGTGACAGGTGCCTGCCATCCTTTGACAAGTCACTACCAGGGTGACAACAGTGCAGCTGAGCCCCCAGGAAGAGCGCCGGCTTCAAAACCAATTGTACATAGTGGTCAAAGGTGGAACTACACCATCCCAGTGCGTCACATGATACCATGGGTCCCAGAAAGACCTTTTCCCTTTTTGATGCATTTTGTAGTGTTACATCCCCTGCCCGTGACCCGTTTCACTATAAGGATTTGATCCATCTGGTCTGATAACATTTGGAAAGTCTAGAGGAGCTGCCCAATGACATTGTTTTATCCCCATTGAAGTTAGCAAAGTGTAAACCAAACGTTCCGCCATTTAGTCAGCAGAAGATGGGTGCTCGGCTGCACTCAGCCACACTCAGCTGTCGTCAGTCTCTACAGCAATTGCTCTATGGGCTCCATAATGCAGAAGATCTGGGTAATTTCATGCCACGGGAATAGAGCTTTTTCTTTGTGCGCCACTGAGCAGTGTTAATAGGAATGAACAGGGCCCCACCTCCAATGCTGTATCCACTTCTCCTTATACATCCATGCTGCAAATGCACTGTGCTAACCAAGCTAGCAACTAGCATTAGGGTTAACTCCACCGGTTGTCCAAAAATAGACACTTCTGGCTCCAAAAATCCAAGATGGAGACAGCCTAAATGCCAAACTTGAGGCTTCAAAACAGGAAGTCCACAAATCAATGGGTGATGTCACTGTGTCTATGTCCATGACTTTATACATTCTATAGCTGTTTCATAAGGACACTGGGGAACACTGCATGACATAATGCTTGCCCTTGTGCTGCAATTATGTTGACTTCTAGCCATGGCTCAATACTAATCGATGAAGCTGCTTTGTAACACTTAACACCTATTGAAAGATTGTAGGTAGTATGTATGATTTCTTCAGCAAATACAATAAAACAGCACAGAAGAATAGGAATAAAATTAAAACTAAGATTAAATGTAATAAAAAGAAACTTTTAGTCAGATACATACTCAAAAGCAACAAAATAAAAGTGAGGTGCTTCTTAGATGAAGTTACAGAAGTTGCAGGGCAGATATTTATTGACACTGTTCCACACTTTTGATCCACACTAAGAGAAGGAAGCCTCTACATATAAATCATCCAGAGCCTCATAAGGTAGTAATATTATTTTACGATCAATCCTAAACATGACCGGAAGCCAATGCAAAGGTGCTATAATAGGAGTAATGTGTTCTCTTTTATTTGTTCTTGTTTGCAGCTGTATTTTGAAAAAACTGAAGTCTTTCCACAGATTTATTACATTGCAGTAAAAAGAGCATTAAAATAGTCCAGACAAGAGAACACCAAATGATGAATCTATTTCTCTGCATCAGGTATAGTTAGTTATGAACTTTTGCAATAGTTCTTAGTTCTCAAATGCAATCTTTCTAATGTCGAGTTTAAAGGTGAGAAATGTCTGGTTGTGCATAATATGTGCACTGTAATAGGCTTGATAGTGCGTGTGATGGTTTTAAATAGCTTGCAAAACAAAAGAGGGTGTCATACTAAAGGTGTTACATTTCACATTTTCTATTTTGCAAAATTAAGAACTCCTACTGCAGTCCTCCCACGCAAAAATAAACTTGTGTAGTAGCAAAACAATAAATAAAAATCTTCCTGTAAGGATATAAACCTTAAACAAGGCATTTGTTTTACAATGCGCACTTTGTGCAATAATGTCATTTTGTAGTTCGGGATATGATAAAAACCTCAAGTTGCCCCTGAGCCAAATAGAGCGACTTTGTGAGTCAGATATGGATGCAGCAGTCCAGCTGTGAGTCATGTGTGAGGACGTGAACCGCATGAAATGTGACGTTGCAGTGCCTGGACAATTGTAGTGAGATTATTTTTGTTTGCTGCAGGACTTGGAGACCTAATTCACAAATTATGACAGAAACATTCCTGAGGTCATGATGAGTTCAAGAACTATGAGTGCCAAGACAGCAGATCAACAGCTCCACACAGAGAACATGAAAGAAGCCTTTACCTTACAGAACCTTTAGTACCTCAGCAGGAGACAGGAGGTGGTGCTTCAGAAATGGCAGGTGCAACAAGATAGTGTGATTATTATTGTTACGGTTAATTAATCTAAGTTAGTACTTGAATCATTGCTTCGCCACATTAGGGAATGAAGGACCAGTGAAGGATATACAGTGTTAATTGTGATCAAATACAATATGTACGACCTGGGATTTTTCAGATGGTTTTATGTGTGCATGTGTGTGTGTGTGTGTGTGTGTGTGTGTGTGTGTGTGTGTGTGTGTGTGAGCACATAACATATTCAACAATGAGATAAAAGGAGGAAGAGAGAGGCAGGCAATCACAAATACATGAACACCTTCAGTTTTTTGTTTTTTTTTGTAAATCAGGACACGCTTTGATCTCTGGTGTCAAAAGTCTGGGCACCAATTTAGCAGCATTTGTTAGATCTGAAAGCAGCTGTAAAGAACATAGATAGATAATATCACAGAGCTACTTAATTCAGAATCATATTAAAAATCAGATATTACCATAAAGCATTTCTCACTTATATTTAACACAGACTAAAATGTCTTAATACAACCAGAGGTATTGAAGGGACAGTTATAGTACCATGGTATAAATAGTAGGCTAGGTCAATAAAATCAATAGTCGATTGATCAAAAGAAAAATTAAAAAAAATCACGCAACAATAGGAAGTAGCATTTTTTGGCATGAGCATGAAATAAATGGTTACTCAGTCAGATGAGTTAGCTCTCAGTGCAGCCAAGTTGTTTTGTATTGTATTTTATTGTATTTTATTTTCAATGAGTTCATGAGCATTCTGACTTTGCAATAGACAAAGGTATTGGTATTTTGTTTTTTTGTTGTTGTTATTTTTTTTGGGTCTTGTGTCTTATCTTTGCAGGATGGGAGTCATTTCACTATTCTTCATGTCACTGGGACAGGACAGGAAAAAAGGTCAATGGGAGCAGGTGGAACAAAACTCATAATAACAATAGTAATCAGTTACTGGCAATGTGAAGTTAGCATCTATTGGTTTGTTTCTACGGAGCTCGGAAAATATATGTGAGTATGAACGTACATGCTGTTTTATGTTAAGCATGTGAAGTAAGACAGACTGTTTGTTCGGATATTATTATTACTACTGCAATGCTAATTCCTGTTAGCGTGTTCATTGAAATTACCATTATGTGTTAGCATTAAGCTAAAAGACCAAGCACTTGTTATTATCACATGGTTGTAGCAGAATCACAATAAACTTTATTACCATGACGGTTTTCACCATCATCACGGTTTTAATCACTTTGCTTTGGTGTCTGGTGCATACAATAAACATATTACATAGGGTCAGTCAAGAACATACATATAGAATAGAAAAATTAGAATAAAAAAATATACAAGAATTTCGAAGAAGAAGAAGAAGAAGATACATTTTATTAATCCCGAGGGGAAATTCAATTTTTTTCATGCTAAATGCTACAGGCCCAAAATACTCACACATGCACAGACAGGACTGATACATATGCATTACATGGAGAGATATCAAAGTGAGGGGGCTGTCCATGGTCAGACACTCCAAGCAGTAGGGGGTTTGGTGTTTTGCTCAAGGGCACCAAACCCTGTGCTGTGCCTGGGAGGTGAGCTAGCACCTCTCTAGCCACCGGTTCACACTTGGTCTGGACAGGCTTCTAGGTTCCTAAGCCAAGTCCCTATGGCTATTTCAGCTGTTTTATTTCAGCATTATGCTACACTGTATAGTTGATTAAATATGCTCAGTTTTTATATATTATTATGCAGTTCTACTATGAGCAAGTACTACAGGCAAATGGGATGGGACATGAGTTTTTTGTGGGAGTGGTATGTAATAGGAGTGAAAACTGGTATCACTCTTTCTGTGGACTCAAGTTAAAGTAGAAACAGACAACTTTCCCCCCTGATATTTTCAAATTGAACTGCTGTGCTCCTGTCACAAAGACAACTGGACTGCTTTCTGTTTTCTCAAAGTACCATCTACCAACAATACAGAATGCAAGTGTGAGTTTATTCATCCATTTAGTCTATAATGGAGGCATAAAAGCAGATGGCCACAAACTTGACTGAATTGCCAGGCAACCTTCATTTTACCAGGAGATCATATCCTATGGCAGATAGAATTGCATTGTGAAAGTGGGCTTTACTCTAAACACTGATTGTGTTATTACTCTATAACTATCAAATTGTGCCATTAATATGTACAGTGGCATGCAAAGGTTTCTGGTCAAAATTTATTTTACTGTTAAGTGAGCAGAAGATGAATTTATAAGATATTAAAGATGAAACATGCTTTTCAACATTTTAAGCAAGATTAGTGTATCATTTGGGGTATTGTTTTACTTTTATATGAGATATTTATTTGAGAGAAAAAAGGAGCACAAGTTTGTGCACCCAAGGCATTTGAGCTCTCAGACTACTTTTAACAGGGTCTCAGACCATGATTAGCTTGTTAGGGCTATGGCTTGCTCACAGTCACCCTTAGGAAAGGCCAGGTGATGCAAATTTTAAAGCTTATGTAAATTTTAGTCCGACTCATGAAACCCTGTCCCAACAATCAGCAGCCCTGGGCTCCTCTAAACAGCTGCCTTGCACTGTGAAAACTAAAATAATCAATACTCACAAAGCAGGAGAAGGCTATAAGAAGATAGCAAAGCTTTTTCAAGCAGCTGTTTTTTAACAGGAACTGTGGAGGTCAAATTTAGGTCTGGAAGGCCAAGAAAACTTCCAAACAGAGCTGCTTGGATTGTTAGAAAGGCAAATCAAAACCCCTGTCTGACTGCAAAAGACCTGCAGGAAGATCTATCAGACTCTGGAGTGGTGGTGCACTGTTCTACTGCGCAGTGACACCTGTACAAATTTGACCTTCATGGAAGAGTCACCATAAGAAAACCTTTCCTGTGTCCTCACCACAGAATTCAGTGTCAGAAGTTTGCAAAGGAACATCTAAAAAAGCCTGATATTTTTTGGAAACAAGTCCTGTGGAGTGATGAAGTTAAAATATAACTTTTTCGACGTAATGAGCAAAGATATGTTTGGAGAAAAAGGGGTGCAGAATTTCATGAAAAGAACACCTGTCAAACTATTAATCACTGGGGTGGATCGATCATGCTTTGGGCTTGTGTTGCAGCCAGTGGCACAGGGAACATCTCACAAGTAGAGAGAAGAATGGATTCAATTAAATTCCAGTAAATTCTGGAAGCAAACATCACAGCATCTGTAAAAAAGAAGGTGAAGAGACAATGGCCTCTATAACAGGAAAATGATCCTAAGTACACCTCAAAATCCACAATGGACTACCTCAAGAGGTACAAGCTGAAGATTTTGCCAAGGCCCTCACAGTCCCTCAGCCTAAACATCATTAAAAATCTGTGACCTCAAAAGAGCAGTGCATGCAAGACGGCCCAAGAATCTTACAGAATTAGAAGCCTTTTGCTGGAAGAATGGGTAAAAATCCCCAAAACAGGAAAGACTCTTAGCTCGTTATAAAAAGCATGCAGAAGCTGTGATACTTGCCAAAGGGGGCGCTATTAAGTATTGACCATGCAGGTTGCCCAAACCTATGCTTCAGGCCTTTTTCTTTTTTTGTTATTATAAAACTGTGACAGATTGAAGTTAAAAAGTAATCTTGCTTAAAATATTGAAATGTGTCATGTTTAACTTGTCTTTTGGAAATCAGGCCATCTTTCCCTTGCTTAGCTATTCACAGTAAGAGAAATTTTGACCAGGAGTGCCCAAACTTTTGCAAATAACTGTGCTTCTAAATATGTTAAAGTAAAAATACCAAACAAACAAACAAACAAAGAAAAGAAACCTTGTCTCTGACTCGTTAGTTTAAGAGCAATGAGCCTTAGCATACTGTAGTTGATTTCTATATTTCTGAAGTGCTGGCTGTGACTCTTTTACAAGCTGTATGGGCTGCTTTAATGGTCCCATTGTTATGGTTTGTCAACCCTGAAGAACCGACTATTTCACTCAAATTAAGACGTCAATTTCAAACAGAATTACATGAATAAACACCTTAGAAGGAGAAACAGAGCTTCAACATTTCTTCACTTCTTTTATTTTTCAACAGACCATTTTATGTATACTTCTAATCTTAACATGTCTGAATAACAACTTTTCATGATTGTGATAGCATTACTTTTAAGTAGACCACCTATGAAAAAGAAAAACAAAAAAACAAAGAAAGAAAAGGCTCAGTTAAAAGAAGTAATCTATAGGGTAATTCTAGAATTGCTACAGAGGAGACAATGGCTGACAGGAAAAATCCCTGAACCTGATGTCAGCTTACATTTCAATACACACATGCAGAGGCTCTAAATAACTTCAAAGAGAAGAGAAATACATAATGATGATGGAATAACACTGAGTTAATTCCTCACTTAGTCAACGTCTGCTCCAACTAACAAAAGCTCTCATGAGACATCAAGAGCAATAAAGAACTCTTTCTTTCAACACGTCACCTGAAAAGACTCTCAAAGAAAAGAAAGAAAGAAATGAATCAGAGCCAGCACTCTTAATGCTTTCTTACACTTATTCAAAGATAATGACCCATGAACGTGTCATGCTAAATTATTTATTTTTCTGTCATGTCCTTGCCTTGTGCCTAATCAAATTCAACTATGGTCTTATAAGTGTAGAACATTCTGTTTGGCAGAAGGCCTTAAGATTTAAAAGAAGAATTTCAAAGTATTAAACTTAGCTTTACTGAGAGAAAAAAAGATATTTTATTTCAATGACAGTGAACTTCTCTTTGAATGTTAATGCAATGTGGAGTGGCCATGCCATCCATTTCATTCGAAGCTCAACACTCATTGCTCAAGTCAATGATGAGATTTCCATCAGGAACAAAAAGGTGCCATAGAGAAACTGACTCAAGAGTGAATAGCTGAACAAGTAAAAATAAAAGTTAAAACAAAATCATAGACACTAAATCCTGAACTGTGGTCACACTGAACAAGTAGACAGCAGCTTTTACAATAGATGCACGGATGGATGGATGGATGGATGGATAGAGGTGAATGAAATGATAAATGGATGGATTGATGGATGGATAGAGGTGAATGAAATGATAGATAGATAGATAGATAGATAGATAGATAGATAGATAGATAGATAGATAGATAGATAGATAGATAGATAGAGGGATGTGAATGGATGGATGGATATGCCTCATCAGCTCCTGTTTTACTGCTATTGCCCTACAACCATACCAAACCCCCTTCAGACACATTATGGCCATTATGAGCTCTGGGTCAGGACAATACTTACTTATTTCCCAGCTCACTTCTAAAGGAGAAAGGATTCGGTTCTGAATGGCTGCTCTAAATCAAATGTTTGACCTACTGTAAAAAGGTCTATTCAACATAGTCAAAAAAATGACTTTGTATATCAACTGCAACCATCAAAGACACATTATCAATGGCCAAGAGACATTGGCTGTTTTCAAAATCACATCTATACTATTTATTCTAAGTATGATGTATAATTACATATAGCCAGTTTATCTAAATGATGCCTGTTTGGAAATTTGATGCGATGTATTTGAAGATGTAAGAGCTGCTGGTCAGGTCAGATCATATTCGTCATGTGATACATCCATGTTGCTAAATTATACCTTTTTTTCTGGTGTTTGTTTTGTTTTTGTTGTTCTTCAGTCCTCTTTTTGTGCCAGGGGAACAACGAGGTCATTATAAAAAATAACTGAACTGTTTAAAAGTCATCCAGTCCTTTTTTACATTACCTTTGAATGAGCACAAATCAATCATATAAATTTATAAAACAACCTTCAATATAACCTTCACCGTCAAAAGCCTTTTTACTGTATATAATACATTATAATGCCCTCTCTGATAATATGTATTTCACATTGCTCTGAAAATTTATTTTTCAAACAACTGTATTTATTCAAGTTCCTCACCAAAATCTACATTTTTCAGGATTATGTTTCAACACATCATAAAAACATTATAATTCCCCTTTTGCCCAAATGTTTGAATACAGATCTTGAATACATCACTATGTAACTTAATGCAACCTACGTCAGCAGTTAGTTCTGGCCACTGGTTGACATCAGCTAACAGCTGATGTGTTGATAGTGAGTTTACTGCATCCTTTCATCCCAAAGGCATACCAGAATAGCTCTCTATTCATCCCAAATCTGTTTTCTATTGTATCAGGACAATGGGACACCATTAGCCTAGAGCCCTGCTTTTTAGACTCCACAAAATTGATGTGACACAAGGAAAAAACATCAGCCGCTGCCATCTGTAAATGTCATCTTATTTGCCGATAAGGCCAATGGCAGTCGGATATCTGCTGACACAAATTTGCCGATAAATCAGTGGATCTCTGTGAGGAACAGGTGAAAACACACCTTGGTGGGGCAGACCATCACACAGATGGGAAAACACACAAAGGCAGGAAGTGAAACCAGACATCACACATGAGGTGACTATGACAAAATGAAGAAACAGAAACATGACCTAAAAATAATAAATAACCTAAAAATATATACATACTGAACACACACACATGTATATGTATTATATATATATATATATATACATTTATATATATAGCCAAATAGTCTGGAGCTAAAAGTCTGAAGGCCTCTGGCACAGAGCAGGACCGTGACGACTTGCACCTGATGATCTTCAATGTTGTGATGTACAAGGGTACTATGTGTACCAAATATTTGATGTGCAGTGTAGACAGACCTATATGTCTAATGATTTTCAGCAAAGATTTGTTTCAAGGAGTATGCAAGTTTTTCTTCTGGCAAGTTTGACTATGCACTAGCTGCTCCGTGTCTGTAGTTACGGGAGTTCTCACAGTGAAAACACAGCTACCAGCCATTGGGCAATACATTGAATTAAAGGCTAGGCTCATATTTTCCGAGTCTTTGTATACTTCTATACAACACTTACATGCCGATATATACATACACAGGTTTTTCTTGCTGTACTCATTCCTTTTGTTCATACTGTGTTCACAGATCCCTTCCTAACATGATTCCAAAGGAACTGAAGAGGGACAAAATTCACAGTCTGCAAATTGTGGAAAAATACAGTATATTTCAACGTTTATCTGAAGGTAATTTGAGGCTTCAACAGACTTGAATGTATCAAATTACCCGGACAGTGTTTGCAAGGGAATTCTAAAAGACTTAACTCTGGTGAAGCCCCGTATTAGCTGCAGATACACTTCAGAATGTATATTTATTCAGAATGAGAAAAGTGGATTTGTCCCCCATCACCTATATTGGAAGCACACAGGAAGGTGTCTCAAAATACACACCCAGCAGAAACAAAGTATAATAAAAATACCCTGAGCCAACATGCAGTAACACAGCAGCAGTACAAATAGACCTCAGTAGTATTGCTAGCAAAATGGCAAATATGCAAGATAGCACAAAAAACTGAATGTAGCACAGATATGAAGGAGCATTATAGCATAATGTGAAAGTGATGTAAAGCTGACTATGTGAATAAAATGTCAGAATGTGAGGGTAGAAGCAGAGTTTAGGAGATGGCAGAATTCAGTTGGATGATGGCTCTGTAAGAGAAAGACACTGAGCCTGATCTTTCGGACTCACACACCTCTATCACAGGTGAGGAAAGCAAAGGCAGCTTTATTTGTCACGCATATTTATAGTGTGTAAGTGTGTAATATGAGACATTTAAAAAATAAGACAAAAAAATTGTATGAAATAAATAATATGACGGAGGGCGGCACGGTGGTGTGGTGGTTAGCACTGTCGCCTCACAGCAAGAGGGTTGCCAGTTCGATCCCGGGCGTGGGAGTTTGCATGTTCTCCCCGTGTCAGCTTGGGTTCTCTCCGGGTACTCCGGCTTCCTCCCACAGTCCAAAGACATGCAGATTGGCGACTAGGTTAATTGATAACTCTAAATTGTCCGTAGGTGTGAATGTGAGTGTGAATGGTTGTTTGTCTCTATGTATCAGTGATAGTCTGGCGGCCTGTCCAGGGGGTTGTTTCTCGACCTCACCACACTTTTACCACTGCTTTGTTGAAATGTAAAGAAATGTAAAGTATCATAATAATGCAAAAATGTACTGTGTCCATAGTTTGCAGAAAGGTAAGATTCCAATAGGATGTACCTCCAGAATGTTTTACTGCACGGCAAGCATTGGGTGTTGTGTTTAGAGTAGCTGTTAGCAAGGTTATCTTGAGTTGTTTTGACCATGTAAGACCTACATTTGATGCAGTGGGTTCTTATTGTCATGGGATACAACCTCAGTCAGGTAGGTTTTACATACTAACGGAAGTCATTGCCCACTGTGCATTTTATTGTTTCTCATCGGAGAGCTATTTTAAAAAAACAAAAAAAAAACAAAACTTGCAATGGTGGAAAAACTGTTCTGCCCCATTCTCAGTCTCTGGATTGCTAAATTGAAATGTTTGCTTTTGAAGGTGCATTCATGTATGTGCATGTAGCCTATGTCACAGACTTCATATAAAGATGGATGGTTCTACAACAGAGTGACATTACTGATGATGTGGATGATCTTACTGATGATGGTTTAGTTGGACGTAAAACAAAACAAAACAAAAATTGGAAGTGGCAGTGCAGCATAAGGATAACTGTTAACTCCAATCACAGATGCAGAGCATATACACATTAGAGGTGTATAAGCATGTTTTACAGCTGGGGTCCCAAATAGAGGTGAATGATGATGTAGGTGTAGACTACAGTCACCTCTCTGTCAGCTTCGCTCTTATGTGTATTTTGTAAGTTTTGGTGGCTCTTTTTGTGGTGGCTAATACTTGCGAGTCACTCATTGGGATCAGGATATCAACTCACCAGTCTGTAAACTCTCCTCCTGCTACTTCTGCTAGCTACCTAGCTACCCAGGTTGAGATTTTAAGATGTAAACATCATTAAACATCAAGGAAAAGATGGAAAAAATAGCACCAGCTGAACTAGCATCCTGCTAAACATTGTACAGGTGCTGGAAATAAACTGGTCGACCTTTATGCCACATCAGTTTTCAACAGAATATCAGAAACTGTAATATCCCTGGTTTCACCAGAACTTGGCTAAATCCTGGACAGTACCATTTAGTCAGGAGGCTGTTCTCTGTATTCTGACCTGACAGAGTAAAGGACTCTGGTGAGAGAAGGAGAGGAGGCGTGTGCTTTACAGTGAATAAGAACTAGTGTGATGGTGGGAATGTGAGGTGCTGTCCTGTTCCTGCTGTGGATCACTGCTATATGCTGTTCAGAGGGGGCTGCAGAATGGCGCCTCCTGTGTTCTGGAGACAAGACCAAATAGCTATCTTCTTGAGGCTGGAATGTGTGGACACTTCAATCATGCCACAACCGGAAACTTTGGATTACCAGAACCATCCAGAAACATTAACAACTATAAAGCAGCAGCCAACAAGAACTAATTTACAGTACACAAGTTAAAGGAGCTGATGGGTGTACCTTATATAATTCCATGTGACAATAAAATTCTGGTTGGTTGATTGATTGATTGATTGATTGATTGATTGACTGAACTATTCCACAATCCTGCACATCTTGTTGAACTGTAGGAAATTATCATCCATATGAAAAACAACATGTTAAAAACACTTTCATGTCATTTAGCTTTATTGCCTGTATAAAGACCTTGTTATTATTGTTTTTGTGTGATTCAACCATGGGGGTAAAAAAAGGAAGTTCTACAAGAGCACATCCCATTGATATACAGACACTTAGCATGAAGCTAGCACTTGACCTTGAGGATGAGATCAGATTATCGCTCACATGAAAATGGCAACGTGCTTGAATTTGCTGCCCTGCAACCACAGTTCTGCTGACGATAAATAATTCTCAGCAGGGGTTCCAGATGTACACTTGGACCTCGCCTGCCTGAATTCAGCTGATAAATGGTTCCAATGTGAACAACTGCAGGCTGCACCTTAGTGAAGCAGGGGGAGAAAAGATGATTCTCTACAAAGACAGATGCCTCATACATATTTAAATACAGGTAGGACGAGGAGAACAATAGGTGAGTTAACCCTCTAGTGGATCCCAAATTATACCAGCTAATATAACGCTCCTACTCAGAAAATATTTAGATAATGAAACATGAAGAGAATGGAGCAATGTGTTATAGAGCAGCAACAAAACCAGTGAATGGTTTCCCTTTATCCCTTTATTCATTCATTCATCTTCTAACCGCTTCATCCTCTTGAGGGTCGCGGGGGGGCTGGAGCCTGTCCCAGCTGACATCAGGCGAGAGGCAGGGTACACCCTGGACAGGTCGCCAGACTATCGCAGGGCTGACACATAGAGACAAACAACCATTCACGCTCACATTCACACCTACGGACAATTTAGAGTTATCAATTAACCTAGTCCCCAATCTGCATGTCTTTGGACTGTGGGAGGAAGCCGGAGTGCCCGGAGAGAACCCACGCTGACACGGGGAGACCATGCAAACTCCACACAGAAGGGCTCCCACACCCGGGATCGAACCGGCAACCCTCTTGCTGTGAGGCGAGAGTGCTAACCACCACACCACCGTGCCGCCCTCCATCATATTATTTATTTCATACAAATTTTTTTGTCTTATTTTTTAAATGTCTCATATTACACACTTACACACTATAAATATGCGTGACAAATAAAGCTGCCTTTGCTTTCCTCACCTGTGATAGAGGTGTGTGAGTCCGAAAGATCAGGCTCAGTGTCTTTCTCTTACAGAGCCATCATCCAACTGAATTCTGCCATCTCCTAAACTCTGCTTCTACCCTCACATTCTGACATTTTATTCACATAGTCAGCTTTACATCACTTTCACATTATGCTATAATGCTCCTTCATATCTGTGCTACATTCAGTTTTTTGTGCTATCTTGCATATTTGCCATTTTGCTAGCAATACTACTGAGGTCTATTTGTACTGCTGCTGTGTTACTGCATGTTGGCTCAGGGTATTTTTATTATACTTTGTTTCTGTTGGGTGTGTATTTTGAGACACCTTCCTGTGTGCTTCCAATATAGGTGATGGAAGCACTTTTCTCATTCTGAATAAATATACATTCTAAAGTGTATCTGCAGCTAATACGGGGCTTTACCAGAGTTAAGTCTTTTAGAATTCCCTTGCAAACACTGTCCGGGTAATTTGATACATTCAAGTCTGTTGAAGCCTCAAATTACCTTCAGATAAACCTAGTTCCCAATCTGCATGTCTTTGGACTGTGGGAGGAAGCCGGAGTACCCGGAGAGAACCCACACTGACACGGGGAGAACATGCAAACTCCGCACAGAAGGGCCCCCACACCCGGGATCGAACCAGCAACCCTCTTGCTGTGAAGCGACAGTGCTAACCGCCACACCAAAACAGCCTTCCCTTTATTTTAATTTAATTTCTATTTATGCACTTTGTTTAACTTACTTTATGTCTGTTTTAATGCTACAGTGCATAACTTCTACAGGTCCGTAAATATCCGTTTCACCCAAGCCACTACTAGAGGAGATGACACAAAGCTGATTAAGCCGATCGGCTCCTCTAACATCTGTGTACACGGTTTGTGGCGACTGGCGAGTGTTACTCTGTGTACACGGTGTGTGGCGACTGGCGAGTGTTACTCTGTGTACGGTGTGTGGCGACTGGCAAGTGTTACTCTGTGTGCATGGAAGTGCCGCCGGCTTATTAGCTGTAATAACGCATTATCCACTGGGAGGCGACAGAAGTTATGCACTATAGCTTTAATACCACTGTGTCGTTGTTGATAAGAGGAAGTGTGGTTGTTGTTTTTTGTTTTTATGAGCTGCTGGGCAGCTGAATTTCTCTCTTTCTATTCTATTCTATTCTATTCTATTCTATTCTATTCTATTCTTAATGGACTACAAAGACATTTACGGGGTATATTCCCAACAGCCTGTGATATTTAACATGAGGAGCACACTATATATAAACATACTATAGCTATCCATTTATTTTGCGATGATCTGAGATGATTTATTTATTTTCATTATTAACAGACATGGTGAAATGTACCAAACATTAGGTGAGTACTTTTGTAGAAGTGAGAATCAGGCTGTGCCATCATGAATTTACTGGGCCCTGGGACAGGTGCCACCTGTCTCCAGCCCTGAACTCATGTACTGCTAAGCTGCCTAAATCCTACTTCTACCCAAGCAAAGAGCAGATATTTGGCTGTCTGGCCTGACCTTATATCTACATTGTATCAGCTTAGGCTACACTACATTGGCTGGTCCCACCGGCTTTACAGACAGTTTCATCTGAATGCCATGGTCCGCTCAGTAGTCCAGCCATCATCCCTGCTTTTCTGCACTGGTCTTAAAAATAGTTACCAGAAAACATCTCCACACCTTTCCCAGCCAAAATGTACCTTTTAACCATCCATGAATCCATGCCTCACCCAAGCACAGAGCAGATACTCTGTGGCTTGACATATGCTTATATCTACAGGGTTCCTACACATTTTCTTGGAGAACCTTCCAAAACTTTGCATGAATTTTGAAGGACCCACAAAATTTCCATAACCATTCACAATGTATGATGCAAACAATGCATCTTTAAAATCTTTAAAATGCAATATCATTTAAAAGTAGTAGTGGGGTATAGCATATGTATCCAAAAGTCATATCAGATTCAAACTCTATTAAAACACAATTCCAGCTAGCTGGCATACATGAAGGGAGAGATGGAACACAGGGAGACAATGAAGAAATGTATGCGATTGTGAACAAATGGTAGTCAAACATTATTGCATGTAGAGCTATGTTATGTGACCTACTGTGCTACTGAAAATAAATTTGTCAAGGTGTTACCTTACATGGAGGGTTATCTAAGAAGATTACTGTTACACTTAATTTCATTACACACAACAAAATTCCATGACTTTAGGTTTTTCATGACTGTAGGAAGCCTGACTCAGTGTCCACTGTCTTTGGTAGACATGTACACTTTATTACAATCTGGTAGAACTGCTCTGTCTATGTTGTCTGTGAGGTCATAGTGATGGTGTTGTACTGGAATTTTCTAATATTCTGACCCATTTAGGAATGTAAATTGGGAGGTTTATAATGGGTTTAACAACAACACAACTTTGGTGTCGGAGTGACTTTGTTGGAACGGTTTAACAGCTCAGTGTTGGATGTAAGCTGCTGTATTAGCGCATGCTAACCCAACAGACTTTGAACAGACCATTGGCGAGGAGGAGAGTGGCTCCAGAGACAGAGACACTGACTTTTATAAATATATATCTCCAGTTTTAAATCTGTTAGAGCTAGTTTGCTGTTTTTGCGCTTCTGTTTCATAATGCTTTGGCAGGTGTTGTCTTTGATTCAGAGCCTATTATTATGAACATTTATAAAGGTCTATAATTTATCCATAATAAGAACTGTCACATACTGTTATTATGCCAAACAAATGAACAAACAGAAACCCATTCAACCAAACCTCCCATGATTAAAAACATGCATAAAACACTCAAAACCTTTAGAAAATATTTCTCATTTACAAATTAACTATCACACTATCACTTTTTTTATTTTATTTTTTTAAATTGCTGTTGCTTAGTACCGAAACTCCAGAGCCCAAAAAATGTCTTCGGGACAGGCCTTCATTATTTAGTGAATTGGGACAAAGCATCTGAGACACATACTACCTGTTCTTGCAAAACCTCCCCTCAGTCATCAGCCACCCCTGCTATCAAACACACATTGTCAGCAGCACATTATCCAGTGACCAGGTGTTGTGGCCACAAATGAATATAACACGTTCTTATCAATTTACCACAGTATTTGAAAACAGAGCTGTAGAATGTGATCCTTGAAGTGATGTTAAATTGCCTGTTGATTTATAATTTAAAGTAAATTTCTCTTCAGAGAGCAGAGAGAGAGACACTAGCAGATGATGGAGAGATGAACAGTGCATGACCTGAATCTGGAAGTTTTGTGTGTGTGTGTGTGTGTGTGTGTGTGTGTGTGTGTGTGTGTGTGTGTGTGTATTTATGTTTGTGTGTGTTTCAATAAACTAAGACCTATATAAATGTATTTACCTGCTTTTCTAACTCTAATCATTAAATGTTTCATGATAGCAGTTGTGAAGCATTCTGTTTCTACTCAATACTAATACTAATTGGTAGCAACTGCTAATATATTTTAGGGATTCCAGCCCAAAGCACTAAAACCCTATTGTTTTTGATTGAAGTTATTATTATTTTTTCTTTTTTTCTTCAGAGATAATTTCACCAATTCCTGTAAGATGGTACACCAAAGACAAATTAAATTTTCACCAATAACTGGAAGCTGTGTGCACATGCTGCTCAACAAATCTCTCGCCAATGGGCAAGATGGATGCGCAGTAATTAAGGGCCAAAAATTCTGTTATTGAAAGGCCACACCCCTTGCACCAGAGTTTGACTGACTTTAAATTGGACAGGAAAGTGCAGCTCAATGTACTCTACAAAAAAGCCTAAAGAACCATTAAGGTCCACCTTACTAGATTCTCCTCCATTTGGAATTTGTCCTTCAATTTGAACATGTTTGACATCGCCTCCTACACCGGTATGATTTGTACCAAATATTCTGTGGGTCACTGTTGACTGGAGCTTATCAAAAGTTTGTTGATGTCCTATTGCATTTTGAAGATTGTGACCAATGAACTTTAGAGGGGGCATGGCTCAGTAAATAAATAGAGCTAACTTCACAACCGTTGAGCCAATCATCACAAATCTTGCAGGGAAGTTTCATTCAAATTGACCAAATGCAAAAAATGGGCATGGCATAACACAAATTAAACTATAAATAAGAAATCGACTGTTCAATAATTATAAAATTTGCAGGATATGTTGAATAATAATGCTGAACCACATGTGTAAAATTATTTTTTTAATTACTCAACAGGGATACCACCAGTTCCAAATACATGGACAAAACTTGGCCAATCAGTGACAATTTGTTCAAACATTACCAAGCTCAATAGACTCTCTAGTTAAACTATAGAAATATGTCCTCAAAATGTGTCTGCAATGGGGGTGAACAGTGTTGCCAAAGAAGAGCGTGGCCAAGCACAGATTTGGACAAGGATGAAGGAGCATCTATCTGATTGTCATAAAAACTTGTTAACTATCTTTTTTCCAGGTTTCCCGAACTGTCAACGGTCTTGATCCTTGATAGATTTCAACTTCAGACAGTTAATGTTGGCTTAAAACCCTGGAACTGTGGCTATATTTAACATTATAATACACCTAAAGCGTACAAAAAAAACTCTAGAGGTGTACATTTCATTTTTTTCAATGGTTAGAATGTGTACTTTGAATATAAATATGATGTCAGAATACATAAAAAAAAGCATAAAAATAGAGCTTGTTCAAAAAAATAATTCTAACTCGTACTGAGTTTTGTTAAGCTAAATAACAAGCTGCCATCAACAACAGCAGCATGCAGCCTAAACCCACCTAACAAACAAAGTCTATTCACACACCATAGACTTCTGTCTACATCATCACAAGTGAACAGTATAAGTTTCAGATAATTATCTTTGCTGCAGCCACTCACCTTTCTTTTAACTGTTTACTGGAACTGGCTGCAATGTCTGCCTTGTTTTTTACTGCCTTCTTCAGGCTCTGCCCTCTTATACCAGGATCAGTTCACAGGGACAAAAGTGATCCCCAAACAAAACCCTGGCAGCCAACCTCCCCGATGTGGACCTCAGGTTTTCAGTCACACTCCTCTGACTCTGCTTCCTCTGATTTATTTGTAAATTTTCCCATAAAACATCTGTGATGTCAAACTGAAATAGTGTAAGGTCAGCAGTTTGTTATTGATGAATCTCCCCAGAAGAGGTAAGTAGGTGGAAAAACTCATGTAATGAAGAGATAATGCAGCAAATGAGGGCAGTGAGTGAAGAGTGAGCATGTCCTGACAATGATAAGAGGACAAAATGGCTTTTTATCACAAGGTAATAAGGAGTGGTAGAGAATGCTTCACCAGTGAGGGCATCAATGATCTAGACATTCTGTTGGGGCATCTGGGCCCTCATCATCTTCATCTTCATCTGACGCTCAGTGTGTTAAGTTGCTGTTTCAAGAGCACCTGTGATGTGGAAATGCTTGAATTGATTTTTTCACTTGCCAGCCCTCCCTTTTCACTGCCACCATCTTGAAAGATGCTTGACTCAACAAAAGACTTGCATGGTACTATGATCTGAGGGCCTCATTTGCACTGTGTGTCAATAAACATGTTCTTCACTAATTGTGCTGGGTATCATACTGAGGTGTCCTAGCTCCAAACAAACTATGAAACTGTATGTATGTAACTGAAATTTTCCACATAAGCTGGCCAAAAACGATTTCATCTTACACACAGAAGCTGTTGAATAGATTTAAATGGTAAAGGGCACCTAATTTAAATTTACATTTTTACAGTTTGGTGTTTTGCCACGTAGTAAGTGTGTCAGTTTAATCACATTCTACAGGTGGTACAGCACCACAAAGAGAATACTGTAATAATCCTTGATTTTTAATTGGAAATATGTGCCAGGTCCTTGGCAGATTCACAAAGCCCAAGTGAATAGGGGGTATTTACTAACAGTCAAACTGCATTTGTCCTTGTTTACTAAAGTGCTTCACCAAGGTTTTGCACAGGTAAAATTGTAGGAGAGCAGCACCACTGACAGTTGAGTCTCTGAGTTCACTTAAAGGCCCTATCACACCAAGCCAACAGTCAGTCGGCCATCGGTCAATTTTAGGTTGTCTGTGAGCATTTGTTGTCCTAGTCTTTGCGGTGTGTCTCTCACTGTTGGCCCTCATTGGCCCTTGTTGGATTTTACACAATGCAGGAGGAGACAAAGGAAAGTGAGGGAAGTAAACAAAGAGCTAAAGTCAAGAGGAAGTAAAACCAAAGCAAAATTAGGTAAGGTAAGATTATTTTTCTTTAGCCATTGAGCTTTTTAGCACAAACATTTCCTGATGGTTTGTGTTATTGTTCACCGGTGCACAGTATATATGCTCTGTTCTTTCAACACTGGATTGTGTTGTTAATGTGTTAACTGAGATACACAAAGTACCTCAGTGATAACTGTTAAATCATTTTATTTTAAGGAAAGCAGACAGGCGAAGGAAAAATAATTCAAATAATTTTTTTAAAAAAAAAGAAAAGGATGTTAGAAATTCTATATGAGTTAAGAAAAAATATTTAGATATAGATAAAAGTATTTCTGGGTCTGAAAATACATCTTTCCACTCCATTGGACGTTACATGCCAAAGGGTACACCTAAATGTCCACGGGTCCATGTCATTGGTTCGACAGCCCATTGGTTCGACATCCCATTAGTCCGACTGTCCGCGGTGCTGAATGACTCGCGGCGGGCGTATGGTGCGCCGCGACCGGCTGGAGGTGGAGCAGGCTCATGGCTTATGTGTTTGTCACTTTCTTTTTCATTTTAACCCACACCATGATCTTTTCCTGACCCTAACCAAGTGGTTTTTGTGCCTAAACCTAACCAGACCTTAACCACTGGACATCATGATGATTTCGGAACGGACTTCGGAACAATGAGTTTAATATGGTCGAACAATGGGATGTCGAACCAATGGGCTGTTCCCAGTGTCCACTGCGGTGGACACCAGTGGAACTCAATATAGGTCCGCAAAAATACATGCTTGGCACTGTAATGGATCTTCCTGTAGGCAACCACCTAGGGCACCAAACAGAGGTGTATTTGTTGGCATAGGTGTTGAGTTCAAATATCAACAATCTTTCTCAACAATCACTGACCACCTTTAAATGATCCACTCAGCGACACAACACCAGACAAGAGCAGCAATGTGACTGTGTCTCCTTTTGTCCACAGAATTGCATGGTTTTGCCCGAATTTGTATTTTACCAGACTGTAACCAGCCCAGAGCAGCTCCAGTTCAGTGCATTGTAGATTTTATCAGATCAAGATATGGCCGTGGACGGGAGCCTCCGTGTTGCGCTCTCTGGTACTTTGACTGTTTTTGTTTACTTGTTCAGTTTTCAGCTCTCCCTTTCTGATTACATTCACCACAAAGGAACTTTTGAACATTTAACAAATCAAGTTTTTCACCACTTTACCCATAAGTTTTTCAGAGACTTCTGTTAGAGGAGCTGCAGCTCTCTATGGGACTTGCAGGAGACGCGCTCCTGTCAATACATCTGGCAAATGTCTGCTCTCTGGCCAATAATATGGATGAACTGCTGTTTCTCAACAGAGCAAACAGACATATCCAGATCTGCTGCCCTGTGCTTCACCGAGATCTGGCTTGGAGAGCTCATCCCGGATAGCTCACTCCATCTGCTGGCCTTCCAACTTCTGCTCCAGAATATCTCTCTATATTACCAAAAGTCGGTGTGCAGATGTGACAGGGTTAAAGAAATCATGCAGTCCTCACTTAGAGGCTATTTTCATTAACAGTAAATAGTACACAGTAAATAGTTTACATCACACATCAGGCCTGTGTTAATGAGGCGTTACATCACCTGGCTGACCAGCTAACTTTGATGAAGTACAAACATCCAGGCTCCCTGCTTGATGTTCTTGGAGGCTTTAACAGAGCAAACCTCAACAGTGAACTGCCAAAATACAGACAGCAAATTATATGTCCCACCAGGGATAATAACACATTGGACCATTGCTACACCACAATAAAGAAAACCTATCGCTCTGTACCCAGTGCAGCTTCAGGACTCTCTGATCACTGTCTGATTCATCTTCTCCCAATGTGCTGGCAGAAACTAAAATCTGTAAAACCTGCAGTCAAGTGAAGAGATGGACCAACACATTTACAGATCAGCCGCAAAATTAAAACCATTGACAGGTGAAGTAAGTAACATTGATCATTGTTACAATGTAATGTTCTGGTGAGATGTCTTGGGTCCTGGCATTTATGTGGAAGCACTCTCCCTGATGGCAGCGGCCCCCCAGCAGGACAGTGTGCCCTGCAACACTGCAAAAACGGCACTGAAATGTCATCAGGGAGTATCGTTGCCATAAGGGGTTGTATTTGGTCTGCAACCATGTTTTGGTGGGTGCTGCATGTTAAGTAGTGTTCACCTGAATGTCAAGATCCACGGTTTCCCAGCAAAACATTGGATTGTAATGAGATGATCAAATAATTGGCAAATAATTATAGAATTTCATACTTAAAATCTATATCCTGAAGAAAACCATGCAAACTACAAAGCTGGAAATAACTTTACTCAACCTTTTACACATTTTTCCATAATTCAAGTGACTCATCACCTTCAGATCCACCACTGATACTGACAGACATAAGCAAGGATCTGTCTAGACATGAATTAATTTTAAATCTTGTAACAGTGAGCTGGTAATGCTGCAATCAAGTTCAGAATGTAACAATAAATTGTACGTTGCCATGAGAAAAAAACAAATCGCTCACGCAAAATGATGTTCTGTTTGATTTCAAATGAAATAATGTAAAAAAAAAAAAAAGAAAAAGCAGCTTGCTATTCTGACTGCTACAGGGTAATTGTAGAACCCAACATTTTCTTAAGTGCAAAATGACAACCCTGACTTTGGCAAAAAAAAAATATTTTCCTGGCTTCTTAAACAAATTATAATAGCACTCACAACTGGCATTCAAGAGGAGTGCAGACAAAAACCACAAGAAACAACATTTTAAAGTCTAAAAGCTTTTTTAGGCTCTTCTGTCTCTCTCTTTCTCTTTCTCTCTCTCTCTCTCTCTTTCTCTCTCTCTCACGCACACACACACACACACACACACACTCACACGCTGACAGACAGGTACAGCCATCAGAGACATGCTTCCACTCCATTGACATTGACAGCTTGTCAAACTGTGGACTGGGTCTGAGAGGACACACCTTACAATCAGCCCAGCATGCAAAAGTGGTGCATCAGAATGCATTATAGGAGGCAGCACTGACAGAGACACTGAGCCGGTCCCTGATCTACCCTGCGGATGTTATCAATTATTAATATATTAATTATAAATATGAAGAACTGCATGCCACAGTGCCTTTATCAACATGTATCAGCCCTGCACTTTGGATTTCATGTCTGTTCCTGTGTGATGCACTGAATCACAGTTGCCTTTTATACTACCAAATCAAAAGTGTATTGATTTACAACATGTTTTGTTGAATCTATCAAAGCTACAGAGCTGAGCAGGAATCAGGGGTATATTTTTGGATACATTTGTGAGCAGAGGATTATTGGAGCACTGAGAACTGATGACACAGGTTAGTTGCAGGGAGTGGAATAAAGCTTGACTGATGGTCCACAGGTTTATTTTTACCTCTTGATCAGCTATTAAATGCCTTGGTCAAGGACACTTTGTCACCTGAACATGAGGAGCTAACGGTCAAACTGCCAACCTTGTGGCGACTGATGCCTGGCACTTTAGGTCCTGTTTAGACCTGATATGAACATGCTTCTTAGGTGATGGGATCACATGTGGGCAGCTCTAAGTACCAGTGTAAATGTACCCAGTGTGTCCTCAGTGAGTCTTGAGAGCTGATCACTCAGACCACATTCAGTGGTTGCCACATATAGCCACATTCTTTCAGCTGTATGTATGCCAATGTGTCCTGGGCAACACTGGAGGACCACCTTCTCAGCTGACATGCTTGCTTATCTGACACACCACCTGATAAGAAAACCAACTGTTGCTTCAGTTACACTCCCCTTCTGGGCCAATGAAAAGTCAGTTCAACATCAACATCTGTTGAACAGTCTCAACAAACTCATCAAAAACAAAACAGCTTTAAGTATTAGGTAACGTTACGTGTGTGATGTTAATGGCCCCAGAAACACCAAGCCAATGGTCAGCCGTCGGTCAATGTTGGGCTGTCGGTGAGCGCCATTGCCCTAGTCTTTGTGATGTGGCCCACACTGTCTGCCCTTGTCAGATTTTTTTCAGCCAGTTCAGCATGTTGAATCGGCATTGGAGATGCTGTGTGCTGATTGGATTTTATGTCAGTTTGGTGTATCTGAACCTTAACTGTTAGCCCTGTAACTGAGCGTGTGAGTGTACTTTCACCCACTGTACCTGGCACGAAGCTCACACTCATGGAGCAGTAGTCTCAATGTGTCAAGGAGGTGGTGGGACTGCTGGGTGCCCTTGGCTCATGATAAACAAAGAGGGAAAATAAACGTGCTGTGCACAGCTCTACAATTAAATAAAATGTTACCTAGTTTAAGTGTGTGTAGGGCACAACAAACCTCCCATCGGTTAAAACAACAGCACATGTGGCCTTTCAAAACAGAAATTATGTACGTGTTTATCTGCATATAGAGCGGGGAAGAGAGATCTGTTTACAAGTGGTCACTCGAGACTCGTGTGGAGATGCACTCTAATGCCAGGTGTGAACAGACAGACAGAGCTGTCCACTCACCCATGAGCCTCTTGGCGACTTAAAGTTGGTGAATGTAAGTTAGGAAGTCTCAAAGTAATCATTATATGTGACCCTGGTCCAAATACATCTATTATTAGGAAATAGATGATGGTGTCTTTGCTTTACACTCATACTCCACCCTCTATGCCACAAATAGTTTTGATGGTAGCTACATTGCAGTGTCACTGTCTTTTGTTTTGGTCAGCTTTGGCTGTTTGGTGCACATAAAAAGCTGAGCCCTGCAGTTCAAAATAAACTGTTACAGCTGGCTGGTCATGGACAGTCTGAATGAACCACATAGGTTCAATACAATTTCGCTTCTTCTTTTTTTTTTTGATTGTTTCTGATCTATTATTTGTGTCCACAGATGAGGGTACACATTACCTATTGATGGATTAATCAAGAAAATAATCATTTGTTTAACCAATAATGTCAATAATCTGAAATTGCAGCCCTCTCAGTGAACTGAAAGCAACTGAACCGTCACATTCGCTGCGGAAGGGACAGTCTACAGAGGAATCACCACACTATCATTGCAAATTCTCACACATGCACCTTTGTGATGCTGACATCGGATATCGGGTCAATACTGATTCAGCAGTTCGGATATTGTGATGATTTCTTTTCAATTTAATTGGAAGGCTACATGCCCAGAAACTAATGTTAACATTACCCTTCATACTATTTCAACAAGGGTTCTGGTGTGATCGTATGCCTTTCAGACAATGAACAATTTCTATATCCTTTAAAAGATGCATGCACAACAGTTTGTATGATATCCCACGAATCTGTGCCCCACGAATGATGTTACATCCCAAACGTACAGTTACGTAATTAATGTTAAGTTACAGAGGTTAGATTTAGGCAATCAAAGTTACTGAGGTTAGGTTTAGGAAAAGAATCATGATGAGGACATACCCTAAAATGACTAAAAGTTCACTCAAAGTTCACGTGGATCCGAACATGCAACTCCAGGGAAAAGTCCCATGCCAAAGTCAAATTTTTTGTAACCCATCCATTACCCCAACCTGGCTCATTACAAGCACCGTTTCCTTGTTTACTGCTGTCAGAGCATTGATCACATGATCGCAGCCTTTCAGAATATGTAAGATATGTACAAATTTGGGTACATTGCTTTTGGAGGAAAGCATACAAAAAACTGTGAGAACAGCATGTTGCAACCTTAAACTTAAAGTGCTGTCTGACTACTCTCTTTTTGGAAACTGTAACATAAATCTATAATGATAGATCTGACACTGAATGTTGTCTGTGATTATCTATACATTTTTTCATGTTAAAAGTTGTTGCCTTTGTTGGGTCTGTTGACCAATCAGAGACCACGTTTGTTACTTGTTGAACAATCAGAGGCTGGGTTTCATACTGGATGGCAGCTCTGATCTCAAATGCACTGGAGTAATGAGTGACTGTCTTGTTGTGGCTTAACATGATTCTCCAGCAACCTAAATTTGGCCCAATGCAGGTACAATAGGCAATAAAACCAAATGGGGTGATGTTTAGGTTAGAGAGATTAGCTTGATGACAAGCCCTGACACACTGCGTCATGCATCAGCAGCACACTGGTCAACCATATTTGTTCTAATTCTGTGCAGCTGTATTGTTTTAAATTCCTCACACCATAAAAATAAGTTAAAATTGCAATTTGTTGCCCCATTTATAAGGTTTACACTTGGCTTGTAAATCCTTTTAAATAACAACTTAGTAACTTTATATTTTTTTATTTGTTTTTTTTTTTTTCTAATAAAGTTAGTAAAGAAATGTTTAAGTCACGACTGATGTTGCCTTACACCTAAAAAAATAATCCCAGTCACTTACTGTACTTTCACACTATAAAGCATACCGCTTATTAAATAAACGCTGGAATGATTAATATGGATTTTATGGACTAATTTTCCTGCACATGAAATGGGACGCAGCTTATGTATAACCTGGACACAATAGGAAGAACAGATTGGCCAGTTGTGAGCACTATAATATGCCAACAAGCTATGCACGTCTAAACTGCTGTCTTAATTTGTGAAACTTTGGTTTAATTTGACTGATGAGCCTTCATCTGTAGCCAGTAAGGTCTGTCCAAAGATTCAAACAAATTTGTTGAAAACTAACCCTTTTTAAATGATGTTCAGAGAACTATCAGAAAACTCACTGCATTCTTTGCTATGCTGTTGTTTCCTGTTCATTGCTGCCATGTTTTTACTTTGGCTGTTTTTTCCACAATAACATAACAGTAGAAACTTTTCAAGGAAGCAAGCTGAACTAAATGCTGCACTCTAGGAATTTCTATATTTCATTTCATAGTATATTACAGGGTTGAATAGAGACACCAGGAGTGAATCTTCTCTGTGAATGAACAGAAAGCTTCAGCAGCTCTGTACCTGTAGCAGTATAGAGTGTTACACTGTGATACAGACGCTTTCAGACATGAGGGAAAAGTCTGTGAAGAAAAGCAGTGGTGAGCAGGAGCATCCCTGCCATACTTCCCCTTTAACACTCCCTGGTGCATTAACGAAGAATTCCCTAATCTCTAGTACAGTGGATCTCTGCTTCCCCTATAGAATCAGACATCTGAGCGCTTTAGGTAAGTGAGGTGAACTGCTGCTCAGGGGAAGATAATCTGCTTTGAATACCACCTGATTTCACTTTATCCTCAGAAAGATACCTAGCATTGCCTCTCTATTTGGTTAATGGAGCAGGGATACCCAGGAGGAATAAAACATATTCTTGTTGCAGACTGAGTTGCAGCTTGGAAACAAATCATCAACTTGTGAACTGCCCAAGATGTAATAAGGCACCTAAGGCATTGTGCATAAATGTGACTTGTTCTATTACTTTCAGTCACACTGACCCTGAAACACATTATGAATTTTATACAGTGTTGGAAAGAGGAGTTTCTTAGCTTTCTAGTGATATCAAAAAAAAAAAAAAAAAAAAAAAAATTTAAACAAAATACATCACACACATAATGACCAAGCTGTGATTTTGACATAAGGCCTTGCAGTACTGTGGCCACAAAGACACATCACAGGGCCTTCTAAACTTGGAGGACACACACTGTACTCCAGGGGCTGTCCCAGAGTGAAGCAAACACACAGAAAAGCTCGGGGGCACTTATATTTTATAGCCTGTAGGGTAACGAAAACAAGTATACCAGGGCTAGGCAACATGGCTTAAAACAACTGCGATATTTTAAGGCTACATCACAATAATGTATATATCTGGATATTCTGAAATCTCCTCTAAAGTGCTAAAGACTACAAAAATACAAAATTATTCAATGCACTTCAGTTGCAATAAAGTTTAATACACACTGTTTGACAAACAGTGTTAGCATACAGTTAGCATGAACGTCACATCACAATTTCCTCAACTCTGATTAATTTTATGGAACCGTTTTGATTCTTTTGATCGGTTGACGAATGGGCTAAAGAAAAAAATAACTGAGGAATTGACACTTTATGACTGCTTCACAGGAAGTCACCCACTTTTTTTTGTTTGTTTGTTTTTTCACCTCTCTTGTTTACCATACTGGCAAGTCTAAATGGATAATACTTTGGTGGCCATGGTTTCCATGACTTGAATTAAACGATTGAATTGTGGAGAATCTAACAGAGCTAATGATATGTAGCATGTTACTATTGACAAAAGTTTAAACATTCATTGTTAAAATGTGATGTGCGATGCTGAAGTGGTTCACTGGGGATGACCTGGTGGGTTTTAAGAGGTTAACATGTTATAAAAAGCCGCAACTTTGTTTAATTGAAATCAGACAAAAAGCCACTGTCCCTACTTTGTTATTTTAAGCCTTTCATAGCTATATCATTTCAGGGAGGGAGGGAGAGCGGGGCTGAGGAGGACTGGATAGCATTTGACGTGTTCGTCGCTACCTTGTCATCATACCTGTACAAGCGTCAAAACTGTATTTGTCATCTGAATTTGGCAATAAGAGTTTTACATTCCAAAAGCCAAGACATTGTTTATTTGAAATTAATCAAAACTTTCAAATTACCAAAAATCAAGATGTTGACATTTATCTAAAATGAACCATTGACTTATTTTGATAGGACACTCCACATATAGTAGCCTTTGTGTGCATTTACATGTTACAGCTGTGACCAGCTTGGCTTTTGGGTACCATCGATTATAAAGAAAAGAATAAGAAAGGTATATTTTTGGGGTGAATTTTCACTGAGCATTGAGTAACATACAGTATAACACTCATACCCCTGTCTACTCTTCCCATTACCCAAGTTCATTTTTATCTTGTTGATATTCATTGAAGACACAACTACTCACATTTGAGGCAAAATAGAAAAACATTGCAACTAATATAAGAGGAGCAAATTGTTAAAAACACTTGATAAAAATGGATTTTGTCAAAATAAATAAATAAATCAAATTGCGAACAATTCTCTACTCAGACTACATTTTCAGAATAATATGTCTAGACAAAACACACAGAATAAAAGATAAGAAGTCTGAGGCCCTGTCTGTACAATGCACATCACACCACAATAACTGTGTTGAATGAAAACATATTGGTGTTATACATTTTCCTCTCAGGTTGGCACTACAGGAAAGACCATGGGGTCATTACAATCAAAGGCACAAAAAATTAAAATGTAACACACTCAATCATGCTCAGAAAATGTAATGGCTATTTATAATCTTGTGTTTGGGATATTTTCGTTGCAAGGCTGACATTTTGACCCGAGCGCTGAGCAAGAGGAAAGCACATGGAGTGTTCATTTCATTGCAATCTACTACAATCTAGATTTCTTGTATTGGTCTGATAAAGAAAGGATGTGACCATGAGTGTCTATGGTTACATGCCAGTTCCCTTGTTTGATCGTACCCTGTTCCTCACTTGACCTGGAAAATGGGTATCCTGCACAACATAATAAATAATAATCCTTTAAAGAGGCTTTAGTGAAGATACACAAGACCAGCTGAAGAAAAATCTACACCGTATCCATGCCAACACTTTATAGGAAATCTGTTTTTTGGAGGCAACAGGTGATCTGGCACCTTTGAAGCTACAACAACACAACTTTATAACAACATAAAAACACAACTTGTTTAATAGACTACTGCCTGTGCGTGTTTCTTTTGTTTTTAATCTTCAGTATCAGAGTAATTTCGATTCAGTTACATGTGAGGCTGAAAATCCATACCCAATGGGTGGAAACTATATTTTGATGTGTGATAATTCTCATTGCCCTAACGCTGTGGTTTCCAACCTTTTTCTGAAGGGACCCCTCTTCTATCATTGAGTAAATGGAGGAACCGTGACTAAGTGACATATTTTATGGATATTTCACATTGTATTCAATGCATAGCAATTACAGTACAGAAGAACTAATAAACTGCACAATACACCAAATAGTGAACGCAGTAACTGCAGAAAGTTTGCGTGAAAAAGCGAATGGGATGAATTTTGAGCAGATTAATTTTGTGAATACTGCCTGAATACTGCATGAGTTTAATTTAATAGGGTTCTTTTTGACATATTCTGTGTTCTCTCCTCCCTGACACTTGGCCATTACTCTATTAGCTCTTTGGTTGCTATTTGGTTGGCCTACTGTATTTTTATTACCTTTTTTTTTAGGTTTTCTTACACCCTTAAAATCAAGAAGCCTCATGACCATCCATGAAGCTTTGAGGACCCCAACTGGAAGTCGTGACCCCCACGTTGGGAAGCAGTGCCCTGGGCACATTTACGCGTCAGTCAGTGCCGAGGACGAGCACCGAAGAAGAACGCCTGTTCTCTATCGTCTTTGCTAGAAACAATGGCTTTTACAAGTGCTGCTGGAGCCACAACACCTTAGCTTGTCGAAAAGTCAGGTAGCAGGAGTCATGTGTGGAGAGCGTTAGGCCTCATTTACACCACAAGCAATGCGTTCGTGTAGCGCTCGCGAATGGTCGCTGTTAACTCTTGTTTTCATTTCGGCGAGCATGTTAACAGGTTAGAGCATTCACACTGCATTCGTTCTACGCACTGCTCGAGTCACGCTGCTTTCACGAGCAAGCTCAAAAATAGAAGGGATGCCGATTTTTTGCGAATGGTCGCGGTATTCAACAAACAACATTAGTTTGCATGTGTTGTGACCTCTCTCAGCCACTGTTGACATCTCCATCTTGATTTTTATCGTGGTATTGAGTGAGTATCGAGAATCGTGGAAATTCACTGGTACTGGTATCGACTTCTGAATCACGACAAGCCTAGCTTAGTATGTACTGAAAAATATGATATCAGTAAACTTAAAAAATTACATATTGCTGTCAAAATGACCGATCTTCCAATTTTTGAGCAGTCCACTTACTTACTGTGGTTTGACTGATCTGTACACAGTATATATGCAGGATTCTTTTTTTAATTGCATCACTGATGCACATACATTAAAAAGCTAAGACACGGGGGAAACGTGGATGCAATTAAGGCTACTCGGGTAGAGAATCTCTTTACGGACCCAAGGTTTTGGATCAGCAGACATTTTGAGCCAATGATGGTGACACCAAAACCAAAAGACGCACACTGACTGACATCCTCCCCTTTCCCCCTCCCACCAGCAGTGTAAAAATATTTTTGTGATAGAGATAAAACCCCCTACATCCATGTTTCCTAGCCTTCATCCAACACCTGAATAAATGTGATTTACTACACTGAGTGTATTGCATATTTATGCACCCATAGTTAAATTGCTTGTCAAATAAATCTTGCTGTTTTATGATGGTAAATAACACTTGGTACCTGTTGTTGACCTTGCCCCCTTCCCCCAGTACATGCACACACTCCTGCCCACTCATCCCATCACCCATAACCCTCAGCAGAGTGCAGTGACTTCATCACATCCAATTTCTCCATTGACCTCTGCAGTAAAATTACACAGAAAAACTCTTACACAGTGTGGTGGTAGCACTCAGTTTTGTCACAAATGGACACCACACCTTACAGTACAACCCTGGAAGGATGTGTATGAGGGGACATGCTGATAGGAAAAACAAAATGATGAATTAAGATGAAGTACTTACTGAAAGATCAGGGAGCTACTGGTACAATTTACTCTACCTAAGTATGTAGTATAATCAAATTGTCATCATGAGATATTACAGTTATTACAGTCCAAGTGTTAAATCATTCCTGTAACCTTAAATGCAGGTTGTGATGCCAGAACATTCCAGCTGCTCTCCTCATGTCGCTTCAATCCACAACCTAAAAACCTGAGTCCTAACTCTAAAATTACCTTCACAGAACCACATCTTAATCCCAAACTTTAACTAACCACTTGTGCTGTTACTACTTAAGCGAGATATAACCACCAGCAGCACACACACACACACACACCACACACACACAAACAGGCAGACAGTTTCTGATCAGCCATGAAGGGTGTGTTGGAGTTTTAGCCCGGAGCCCTGCCTGTTCTAACTCCACTCTGCCCGTCTCTCCACTTTGAAGTGTAAAGTCAGTAAAAACTTATTTTAGCCAGAGGAGAAGTTTGTTGGGCACAATTACGGCTGAAAAATAAATAAAGCTGTTTGTTTTCCACCTAAATGCCAGCTGGCTTTTGAGTGAAAGCAGAGGTAAGGTATTCACATCGATCGGATGTGCTCATTCGATCATTCATTTGTTCTCACCAATCGCTCATGGGAGAGAGATGCCAGATCCTGCAGCTACAGTGTATGTTTACTACTGATGCTGCAGTTTATCATCCAATGACAGGTTTTATGGAACCCTTCACAGATGCAAGGACATATGCATCTGGAAGAGCAGCCCTCTTTTTCTTTTTTTTTTTTCTTCTTTACAGTGTGTCTGCCAGACGTTTCATTTTCTGAACTTGCATTACTTTTGGCATCAAACCCAGGCTTATGCAAGCTTGAACCATGCGTGAAAGTCAGCGAGGTGACTACTTTTAACATAATATGACTGCAGTATAGGTATTTATAGGTATATATATATATATATATATACACACACACATATACATACACAGTATATATACAACACCTTATATAAGTGTACACATTCTGTGCGTGAACAGAACCATTTTAGATCAAGGACAGCAGGTTTTTGGGGGAGGGCAAGGGGTGGCAGCTAACTCAATCACCAAGAGGGCACATAAAGTTTATCAATTTTCCTTTTCTTTTTTTGTTACCTTAAATATATTGTAACTTTTTGTAGCAGGCCCCTGGAAAGCAGCTCAGAATTGCTTCCAATTTATTTTCCAGTGGCTACTCGGGGTATTGCAGGGGAAAATTCCCTGGCATCCCAAAAACCTTAGGTCACTGCTTTGAAAGCCACATCTGTAAAACTGTTTACAGGACACCTTAAACTGCAAACACGGTCAAATATGTCTCCTTCTATTATGAATCTCTGATCCATGGAGGTTTATGTTCGTAAAACTTTCCTCGAGCCGAGAAAAGCAATTCAAAACCCCATGAGATCATCATAATGTTAAGTCTATGAACTGAGTGAGAACTCACGGAAACACTACTGCACGATTCAGTGGGCTGCATAAACCCGGAAGCTAGAAACATTTTTTATGGCATACACTCCGGATGAGCAACTCCATTGAACTGAACAGGTGCCACCTTGGAGTCTGGTATCTAGATAGTATTATACATCTTTGTATTACACTAATTTAAAACTGCTTCCTTACCAGCTACAAAGAGTTTTTAACTGGTTATGAAATTTTAATAATAGTGCCTCTGTATAAATTTCATAAGCAAACAAGCCCATCATCGAGAAGACTGGTGTTTATCTTATTGCCTGTCCCCAGGTCCTGCCAAATCAGACAAAATGAGTCACGGCAAGCAAACCTGAAGAGCCTATTTTTACATTTACCTGGGCCAATATGGCAATGACTCGTTAGTGTGTTAGCCAGTTAAAAGAAAGCAAAAGTAGTTTTTTTAATGGAAATTTTTATTTTTGATGTTCTATTTCATGGCTGATAATGAAAAGATCAGTAAAGAGAAGAAGCAAGGAACTGACCAAGGAACCAAAAAAATAAAAGAAAGTGATAGAGCACGGGCAAAAACATGAGTCAACCTTAGTTGGTCATTGAACAGATGGAGAGAACTGCAAGCTAATTGAGTTGAGAAGGTTAAACTAGATGGATGAAAAATGAAGAAGAATCCCCTTGCCTGCAGTTAGTTTGCATCTCAGCATAAAATGCAAATGCTGTGTACCATCCATGCAGGTGTAGGTCACGGTGGACTTCACTGTAAGACAACTGGCTTTTAACATAACATTGAATGTTGGCATTGCTACTGAGCTATATCTTGCTGTATTATTATTATTATTATTATGAAGACATCATAACTCATGAATGTTGATCATTTTAGCTTTCTCAATAAAACTACTGTTACCGAGCAACCAAATCTGTCAGTTGTAGGGTTACATTTAATCTAGGTATATTAACAGTTTACTTTGTTTCACCATCATATTATTACTGTTACTGATCTCTAGGATGTTGCATCTTTCACTCACTTGCAAAACAGATGATTTTTAGACACTTCTTCTCTTATTCACAAACTTCCCAGTTTAAAAATTCTCAGGAGGTGGACTTTTGAATTTTGAAAATGTGAATTTAATTGCATTTATGAACCAGCAGGACATTAAGCAACATTTGACTGCAGTGCAGGCTGAATTAAAGGGCTCTGATGGGAAAGTAACAAAAAGAGAAAATAAAAAAAAACAAGCCCTGTAATAAGGCTTGTAGAAAAGAAACATGTTTGCAGGAAGCTGAATTTAATGTTAATGATCTAACCTTTCTCCCAAAAGACTGTTATTCTCTTCAGCACTCTGAATTTCACATCTACTTGAAAAACCATAAGGTAGAAATCATCCTCAGTGTGTGTCTGTGTGTCAGAGCAGCTTCTACTCTGTACATCCACAACCATTTCAACCTCACTGCAGAACATGGTCCCTCATTTTTACACAGTAAAACGTGTGTTGACTCAGCAGGGATGACAGTAAATGACAAAATTTGATCTACAGAATACATATCCAAAGGAATACAGAATAGCTACGAGTCTCAGCCTGATGCATTATATTCCATTCTATTTTTATTTTGAATTGTCACCTGCAGCCTGAATTTTGTGTTTTCCTTCACATGAAGTAAGACATTTCCACCCTAAATTGATGCAGAAAACATTACCAGAATGCAGGAAATAAGGTGTTTGAGGCTCAGGGGTGGGGGCCCTGTGACCTTTGTTTTGTTTTGTGATTTTGCTGGACTTGGTAATTTAATCTTAGAAATGTATTTTCTAATCACTGAGTAAAAATATTTTTCAAAAATGCTTAATTGAATTACTCTAGTTTGACATAGATGAGTCTGCTTTATAAGTTGACAGAAAACCTTTGACGTGATTTTGTGTTCTATGGTTTTTCATACTGTGTGAGTTTACAAGGGCAAAACTACTGCAAATTAACAAAAACAAAAATCTGGTGCACAGATGTGTTGCTGATCTGTCATTGGGTTGCTGCTTGAAAACACAGACTAGATGGACATCTAAAACTAGACATTAACTTGGTTTTAGTTTGTCCAGAATTAATTAAATAATTTGTTATCTTTGAGTTAAACCATATATCTTTGAGAGACAGAGTTGGGCACATAAAAATATATGTTTGTCAGCATTTGTGGCTGAAAACTGATCTGCTAGTCTCAGTGTACTGGACAAGTAAATTTTATTCATGCTGTAGTGAGATTGTTGACAGTGAGGATGGTATTTTTTGATACTGGTTTTACAGAGAAAAATCTTGTTTATTGATGAAGTTAGATCTGTGGCGAGCACTCTCCTTGGTGCTGCAGTGATGCCTCACATGGTCTGTCTGTGACATTTCATAGTGGTAAACCAGTAGTGAAGGCCAGTAACACCAGGACCTGATGTGGATGTTTTCTGAATATTCTGCCTGCTCTGAGGAGCTTTGGCTGCTACAGACTGCAGCAGCACCTGGCTGACGAATCTTCCTTTGTCTGGAGTCTCTGCACAGGACACACAGAGTGACAGTTCCACCATATAATATACAGATTAGGGATGTAACAGTACCAAAAACTTACTAGCTTACACTTACTTAAAAAGATGACTTGAAACTCTGTCCTTTTTTGAATAATAAATCTGATGTGGAAATTCACCATTTTCTCATTGTCTCTGAGCCTTTCTCCGCGAGTCTGATGATTGCACCCCATTTTTCTAACAAAAACAATACGATCAGGGCTTGACATGAAGCTATTTCTTTTTTTTTTTTTAATAAAATAAAATCAACAGGGATCTGGACAATTATTATTCTAATTTATTGCCTGGCACCCAGCCAGTCTTAGGTGGGTGGAAGAACAGTTTAAGCTGAAAACAAGAAAATTACTCGTTACTCCACTGCCTGGTGCGTTTGACAGCAGAGCATGCTGCCAGAAACACAGCCTCTGATTGGTGAACAAGTCAGGAGCACAGCCTCTTATTGATCGACAGATTCAACCCAGGCATCATGGACAGCTAGTGAACCGCAACAACAATAACTGTTTTTAACACAGGAAAAATGATACACAATTACATGAGACATTCAGTGTCAGATTTATCAGTACTGAATTATTTTACAAAGTTTCTGACTTTTCAACTATTGGCTGCATTGCTGTGAATCATTCATGTTCACCTCTAGATGAATTAATACAACTAGGTGATTTTCTGATTTCTCATTAAATGCCAGCATCAGTTCAAATTTTTGATTTTGTCCAACACTTTGGTTTGGTAATTAGCCAGTGTTACCATGCTGATGTTAGCTCAAAGCACTGCTATGCCAACAACACACAGCCTCACAAAATAATCTTGTTATGAAACTGGTGTCAATATAACACCTATGGTTCAGTTCAAGTAATTTAAACATTTATACATGTTTTTTTTGTTTGATTGTTAACAGAATCTTCAAATACCTCAGTTTAACCTCCTGAGACCTCAAGCTTTTGTTTGGTATGCATTTTTAATTTCTCCGTACTATCTGGAATAACTAGGACTTGATAAGTATAAAAACTAAGCACTGTATTTGAACAGTAAGTAGACTTTGAAAAAAGATGTCCTTATTTGGGGACATTGGGTTTATTTTTAAGAGTCATAAGGGTGTAATGGAGTATAAAACTGTTTATTTCAATGTCTGAACATTCTTGTGCATAACAAAGTAAAATAAATAATGTAACATTTTAAGGCCTTACAATTGGTTCATTTTAAACTCTGTGAGAATTTTCCCTGCTCCACACTCCACGTTAGGAATGACCTTTTTGTCTGCAGAAACAGTCTGTCACACCTCATTGGTGTGAAGTGATAATACAGTAACAAAGTCTCTGTGTCCCCAAACCAGTACTCTCTAACAACAAGGTCTCAGCTTGTTACTATTGCTAAAATTGGTCAAATTTGCATCACATATCAAACTATATTTGACATAAATAAACTGTTTCAATGTGAAAATTTGATCAGATTTTGAACCTTGCCATCTTTGTGTCCAGATAAGCTGTAGACTGACTGGCTGTCATCTTGTTTTTTTACATGGGCTAGTGTATTGCCCTTTTGCTACCACTAGATGGCACATAAAAGTGTCCACAAACAAGGACAACAGGTCTAAGTAAAGAAGAACTACCTATAAGGCAATACAAAATGCAATGTCCTAATATGAGGACACAGGGTCACAGGAGGTTAATTTGTCTGAAATTAAAATACTTAAAATTAATAAAATGCAGATGAAAATAAGCTAAAATGATTATCAATAAATATCTGATCAAAAAACAAGTGAACAAGATGGATTTAGATAAGAATCTGACCAGGCCTTAAATGCAAGCTTTCAGAATCTTACAGCTTTTCAATACTCAATCATGTCTCAGTTGATAC
The DNA here is from genome assembly GCF_011397635.1 of Epinephelus fuscoguttatus. Lineage (NCBI taxonomy): Eukaryota > Metazoa > Chordata > Actinopteri > Perciformes > Serranidae > Epinephelus > Epinephelus fuscoguttatus. The sequence goes on from NC_064763.1 coordinate 6,947,117, forward strand.
TGATAGTGTATTGAACTTTGATATCCAGCCCCATCTGTGAGTGGTATGAAATGTATATTTAATGTGAAATATCAGCTGGGGATAATGGATTCACCTGATTTCACCTCATCCCTGGTGATTGAGTGTAATACTATCTGTGTAGTGGAACAGAAGCACAACCTGCAGCCATCATGATCATTTTCTTGATTGATCAACTTATTGTTTGATCCATAGAATCTCAAATAAGTGAAAAATGTTGGTTTCAATTCCCTAAAGCTAAAGGTGATGTATTCAAATAACGTCTGCCCCAACAACAGTCCAAAACCAAGATATTCAATATATTATCATACAAGACAAAGAAAAGCTGCAAATTCTCATATATTTTATATTTTGCTTGATAAACAACTTAAAGATAATTCCTTTATTATGATAATAAATTATACATTTTCTGATCAAATAATCACATCAGTTCATATGTGTATATTCAGTATCCTTACTGAAATCCATACTTTTCAACACCAAACTGTCCTCCATGTGTACAGCTGATAGCTGTACTTATTACTGTGTCTCTGGTGGAGTTAATATGGATTCTGTTACAGTGTTTTCTGACTATTGCTCAAACTCTGCACTATCTTTTCCCAAAAGAACTTTTTTGTTTGTTTATACTTTAAAGGACATGGATTTTTTTCCCCCAATCATCGTTCATACCTTTGCAGATTTTATGACCTCTATGGGAGCTCTGTATATTGCACTATGTCTGGTCCGCTAAAGCAATGGTGAGATATATCCATAACTAATCCCCGTGTTGGTAAACAGTGTGCATGTGTGTGTGTGTGTGTGTGTGTGTGTGTGTGTGTGTTTGTGTGTGTTTCTATGTGTGCGTGCATGAGCACAGTGCCCTGCAGTATTGATATCTTGGCGCTAAAGGGGAGGTGGAGTTGAGAATCTTTTAAGTACATAATCCTTAGCACTCCACCTCTCTCCCACCCATCTCCTCTGCTAATACCTAGACAGGACTGGGGCCCTCCCTAAATCGACGAGATGTTGCAGCAAAGCTTTGCTCGTGCTGCCCATGGGTCAGTCTGTTTACTACAATCACACAGCAAAGGTAGAAGTATTAGTTTAACCATGCTGGTGGCTGATGGCACAAGCAAAGGGAGCCCCACAGTGGTCAATATATATATATATATATATATATATATTTTTTTTAATCATACATACAGATATAAATACATAAAGTCAAAGACATACAAATTAATACATGAAATGTTATTTCATCTCAGTTTTGTTGGAGTTAATTCTTATTTTGTAACAACATTATATAGAGATTTTTGGAAGAGAAATTAAAAATATATTGTATTCAAATCATAACCACATTTCTCCCCAAAACAACCTAATATCATGGTATATGTTTATATGAAAGTTGCTCAGTGGTGCATGAATCCAAAAACGTTCAACTGCCCATATTAAATTACTTAGATGATTGGCACTGCTTCCGCATCACTGGGCCCATAAAGTAAGTGCACAAAGGACTTCTGCTGGTCGAGCCAGCTACTTCCGGTCTATTGAATGGAGATAAAATGATTTAAACCCAATCCCAATACCCCCCCTTGTCCCCTACCCCTTAGTCCTTGGCCCTACCCCTAGCCCTCGAAATGAAGCAAGGAGGGGTAGGGGTTGAAATCTTTCCCTATGAATTGGGACACCACTCACTACGTCATCGCGTCGGTTACGTTCATAAATATGTAACTACTTTAAACAGGAAGCTGTGAGCCATCTACAACCGGCATCTACAATGGAGTCTCCAGTTGAGTTCATCCTACCGATCACATTTGCTGTATTCATCATGCTTCGTTTTATGAATGACAGATGACGAAATGATATGTACGACGGGGGACTTCTGCTAGCTAGCTAACCAGCTAACATTACGAGGCAGCATAGTTATACTAACTGGCATGTTATCGTAATGTGAAAAATCTGACAATTTTGCAGAACAGGACAGATGACAGAAGCCAGATAGTGCGAGCTAGCTAGCTAGCTAACAAGCAACCTGACGACGGTAACGCTAGCTAGCTGGCTTTCTGTCAACTCCGATCTAGACATTGTGATTCTCTACACATTTCTCTACACAAATACAGTTATTCAAAAACGTTTTTTACAAAAGTCCCATGTTTATTTACAAAATTACACGTACATGTTTGAACTTTTTTTCCCCATTTATTGCTCGGTGGTAGCTGTGGCGACGTCTCCCTCGCTGGCAATTCAGCATCTGAAATCCCTCGCTCCGAAGGGCTAGTTTCATCCCCACCACCCCTCGTTATGCCCCCTACCCAAAAAGGTATTGGGACACCCCTACCCCTAGCGGGAATGCACAAATCTAGGGGTAGGGCTAAGGGGGCCTATTGGGATGGGCCCTAAATCATATGGCTCTTTAAGACTTTCCAAATATTATCAGACTAGGGTTGCAGCAACATACTGGTTTTAAGATATACTGTGATATAAAAATTGACAGTTATTATGCTGCGTGCATTATCTTATCTATAATACTGAAAAAAAAATGCAACTGGACATTGAATCTCCCCTTTATTTAAGTTTTTTTCTAGGGGGAGACTTTTTACATATACCTCCAATAACAATGTGGTTTCAAGTTTCAATAATAGTAATAATATGTTTGTCCAACCAAAAATAACCCCTCTGTTTTCATTCAAGGCTCATTCTGACTGATAATAATATAGCCTAAATTCTGTAATACAGTGATACCATGATACCATGATACCGTGAAACCGTGATATTTTCTGAGATGGTTATCATACCATGAAAACCTCCATATCAGACCTGATGACATAAATCCTGATAGTGAAACAAGTCTTTCGCAAGGTTTGTTGACTTACATAGGTCTGTTTCACAATGTAACTCTATGGAAAAAGTCTTTATGCGCCCTGTGGCATCATGTGGTGGACTTAGAAGTTGTAATTCCACTGTCTGGCCCCTATGAAAATTGGTTTCAAAGCCCAGTGCACTTCCTGGGGGGAGGGGGGGGGGGGGGGGGGCTGATTCTCACCACCACCCCACTCTCAGCCAATCACATGCCACTTGCTTTCCAGCAGGCTCAAAAAATAAAGCTCTAGCAGAAGTTGGACAACCTGCCACTCACTCCTCGAACACATGCTCACTCACAATCTCTAGCTGTTATTGACCAGGGCTGTCAATTGAGTCATCAGCTGTAAATCAACCAGTACCACAGAGACACACCTGCTCCATTAGCTTATCATCTTACTGCTTCTCGTTTTAAATATGGTTCTTTTTCTGCCCATAATTCTTTCATGTGGCAGCTATGCGCACCCTCCACCTCTCTCTCCATCACCGCCTAGTCTTCTCAGATTCATCAGCTTCATCAACCTCATCAGCCACCAGGTCAGAGTCATCAACCACCACCACCACCTCCACCAGTGTCTGGACTCCATGGGGCAATTTTTCTTGCTGCTGCTCAGATGTCTCTTGATCACAAAAAAATCTCCCTCTGGTGTCCAAGCACCAAAGACTGCTGTCTTAACCTGCTCAAATCATCTGTTAATCCGTACACTCATATTCTGTATTATATATTATCTTTACTTTTGTCTCTCCTGATTGAACTGCCAACTAGCTAGCCAAGGAACATGTTTAGAGTTAAGACAATGCTGAGGTAACTCTAAATTTACCCACTAGCTGCTGTTGCTAACACTGGCTCTTCTATTTCATTCTGACTGATAAACCAAACCGTGTAGCCTTTCAATGTATAGCCTAATATACAAAAGGAGAAATGAGTTACTGCGTCTGTGTACTTTGTTTATTCAAAGCAGCAGCCTCTGTCTGGCTGATTTAGAATTACTTTGGTATTTTCTCCTGCAAAGAAGCTAAGTAAAAAGTTGCAGTCACTGAGCACATGCGACTGGCTTAAAGGTAAGGGGGTAAGCACTGCTGAAACCACCGTGTTATGAAAAATAACATGATGAAATAATACATGGCGTTATGCAATGTTCCATTATTTATTATATGAAATGCAAAATGACATTTATTGGGAAAAGAACATCATGAAAATGTCCTTTGATCAAGGACATTTGAAACAAAAACAAATATCTACAGTAAAATGAAATATATATAATTTCATAAATATTGCTTAGGTTTTCGTAATAATGACTTTTTGATACTTTGTAATACTGTTTTCACAATTGACTAGCCCTTTTTTATATTTCTACTTTGGGGCTCATGCCTGGACAGGCTTTATTGCCGAATGGCTGAAATAATTGGAACCTGACAGCACTGACTATCTTTCATGCGGGATTGTTTTTTTGTGTTGGAGTTACAAGCTTGAGTTGTTTGAAATGACTAAAAATCTTGGTTATTTGGGCACCAGCCCTATCAGGAGATTATCAACTTTACAGAATTGGTACCAGAAACCGTCAAATTGCTGGGGGTTAAGGCTATAAAAATCAATCCAACCTTCCCAGTACTCAATTCAAAATTCCTGGATAGCTGAAAAATGAATGTTCACACAAGGGCACTTGTCCAATCAGCCACACTTCATTACAGTGGCTTTGTAATTTCCTGGACAGCATTCAAGGCGGAATTAAATCACTTCAAAGCAAGACAAGTGTGAGAGGGGAGACACAGAGAGAAGAGAAAAAAGATATCTTCCAGAAATGACTAACGATGAACTGCCACTGTTCCACAGTTCCACAGTTTGCAAGTCCTCACTCTGTAATCCACTGGAGATGAGATTATTCTCATCAACAATACAGAAAGCCTGTAAATGTAGGCCAAGCTCTTTCCCAGAGCATCTGCAAAAGTTTATGTCATGAAAAACACCAGCAGACAACTACACAGTCCTTTTCCATTAAGATTTGTTGATAAGATGTGTGATTGCAGCACCTGACATGACCTAACAGTTGCTGCTGCCTTTTAGCTGTTGAATGCCTAATTACCGTATACAAGTCGGATTTGCTACTTCAGATCACACTGAAACGAATCACCTTTTCAACTTGCTTCAGTTTGCTTTAACTTGCTTAAAGTAATAGAACTTTATCTTTAATGATGGTCACATTATAAACCAGCTCCAAGTAAGTATAGCATCATACATCTTACTGTATCCCTCACCAAATAAAAATATTTTTCTCTCACTAACTGATGTTCTGTTGGTTTCAAATAGATGCTTTATTATCTTCAAAATCCTGTTTTAACCTGAAATAATTAAAGAAGAAAGACTGTCTCAAAATGCAACTTCATTTTGGGCTTTGAAGGACAAAAAAATAGTTCTACAAATGGATTTCTTGCCATTGAATTGTTATACTTTTATCCATCCACCATTTTCAACAAATGATTGCAAATAAAGACTAAACGATAAATTAAAGGACAAACCTAAAATTAAGTGCAGATTGCTCATGGTTTACAGTGTCTGTGAGGTGACTGCACCGTGTGACTGACTCATCTTGTTGTGATGTCATATAGATGCAATTTGTCCTCTCCTAGGAAAATGATCTTGAACCCAGTTAAACTTGTGAAATAAACACAGATTACCTGTTTTTACAATCTGCATGTCCAAATAGATATGTACAACATAAGCCAGAAATGTCTCCATAACTGTACCACACTTAAATCATGGTGAAATCCACGCTATGCATGAACACTCAAAAGAGCCATATTACACTCTGCTACTGTTACTGTCAACACAGAGTAACTTCAGTCACTCTTTGCCACTTAAGCTATGTGATAAACACTAAGAGAAAACGCAAAAAATCCATCTACCTGTGCTTAATTAAATGAGATAAATGCTTTCAGCTATATTACAACTCTATTAGAAAGCACTTTATAACTGATGAAATTGTAAAGCGATCCTATTCTGCTGCCATCCTCGCTATCAGAGCCTCTTTATTTTGATGGTGAAAAGCTCTTTCTGGGACCGTAACATTGAAGACAATAAGTGAAAACGTGGGACTGATGGATGGCAGCCTGGCAAGACGATGCAAGGTGAAAGAAAATGGAATTACAGAGAGAATCGTTAGCATCCCTCTGTGAAATCAAATTATCAGCTTTCCAATCTTGGCCCATGGCATATGAGGAATAAAATGAATGTCCCCTTAAAAACAGAGCTGCTTTAACTCCAAACATGGAATGGATGGAGAAATCTTCATCGCTGACAGCAAGGCTTTGGGCACTAATAGTTCCATTCACAACATCGATGCACCAAGCAAGCTGGAGATGTGTCCTAGATGTGTCAAGCATACATTCTTTTGCATACAAGCTAAATATCAGGGCAATTAAAATCTTCTCCCACTTTGGAACAAATCGTCATTCCGGAATCATTTCACCTGAATTCTGAATGTGTTCTTCAGGCAACTAGGAGAGAGAGGAATAAACGTTAACATGATGTGGTTATGAGACCAGCCTGACCTATGCAGGTACAGCAGATAAGCGTCTCAGGAGGTTTGCAGCTCACCGCAGCCACAGTGGTGACTTTCATTAATGGCAGTCTCGGGTGGCAACACGTCTCTTTATAAGTCCACTTGAGTGGGGGTCTTGGGAAATTAATGTGCTACTCATTTAGTCCAGTTATAGTCTGTTTTATGTAAAGCGCTGTGCTGTACATTTAGAGCAGACAATTTATTATGAATGGAGATTTACACTCACTCATTTAAAATAGTGCATAATTTGCTTTTGCAGTGGTGATGTGGTCTGCTCAATCAATCAGACAGAAACACTTCCATCATCTAGCTCTGGCTGAAACTGCATCACAGATTGGTAAAAACAGTCTTCTCCATATGAAGATGGTCTGCTTCTGCTGGTGCTGTATGTAATCAACAAAAAGGATTTTTTTTTCTTTTTTTTTTTTTTTTCAAATTTTGCTGTACTCTCTCCACAAGAGGTTTTAGCAGCAGATCAACAACTAAGTCAGAGCTCAATTCACATAGAGATAAACTGATAATTTGTGTTATTTATTCATCATCTCCATAAATTAGTCCACAGCCCTGAAAACACCACAAACACAAAGAAAATTGCATTTCTGACTTCTTTTTTTTTCTGTGATACCACCCTCAGCTTTGGCAGTTGTCAAAAAGAGCAATGGGAGCTTGTTAGCACAGAGCACAGCAGGAGCGGAGAGTCCCACGTCTATAACATCATTTGTGCCAGAGGAATGCAATACATCCAAATTTCTCAGGGACTATAAAGGTAATACAAATTGGCTCCGCTAGCTAATGGAGGGTGGCCTATCTGTATCATGTATTCTGCTGCTAACACTTTGGGCTTTTAACCTCATATGTGCTTCAAATGTGCTGTTGAATTTTCATGCTTTGTCTCCCTTTTATGTAGCCCTGGTACGCTGTAAAGTAGTTAAGTACTCACAGTTTTCTGTGCGCTACATAAATAAAGCAGACTTACACGTCATTGTGGTTGTCTCTGAGGATGTCAGTTGATTATTTATTAACACATTGAAAAGGAGTCTGCAGTGAATGCTGAAGTAAGGCTTATTAGATGCTGTCCTGGGCGGGAGCAGAAACAGAACCCAATTTTGACAGTCTGGCAGGCAGCCTGATCACACCGACTGAATTGTCCGCTGTCCCATTTACAAAACTGGCCTCAGTACATCTCAAGAGCATAAGAATGGAATAGTACAGGGAAAAGGAAAAAAATCTTTGAAAATCTTAAAGTTTGATAGAAATAAATCCACTCAATCTATCAGTGCTGTTGAAAATGCCAAAAATCTTAAATGTAATATTCCCTGCAGTCAAAAGCCATGCAAAATGATTCTGTACAACTGATCAGGGGTGGAAGAGAAAAGCAATACAGTAGTCTCGACATATTTAGTGTGGCAATATTGTACACTGACAGCAAGTATGTTTTTTTTTTAATCATATAGATTATTAATATTACAAATACAAATTAAACTTTTGGTAGCCCACTACAATACTTAAATCAATTGCTTTTCAGACAACTTGATACATTTTGGTGCAATACAAATAACTGAAGTGAGAAATTTTATCTTTAAAACTTTCTCTTATTAGATAAAACAGATGTTTACCTTTGATGACATAATTTACAGTTAAAAAGGTTAGGTTAATAATAAGGTTAATAAATCGCAAAATATCACAATATATATATTACCCCTATACTCGGGATATTGCAAAACGTTAAACACTTTCAACTCTGCCATAGAAACAGTCTGCCACTGCATATCTTGGTATTTTTGCTACTTGTGATGTCATTTCTTGGGAGTATTTTCAAATGCTTCACATCCCTACAATGTGTACAACCCCAAAGCTAAGCCATTATGTAAGTCAATAAAACCATAATAATTTATAAATGTACTGAAATTATGTCATAAATTTAAAAAAAATATATAAAAATCAGACATGTTTTTTCATTGTATTTTAAAAAATAAACACATATTGATCCAAAAGATTTCTAAATACAGAAACATGGTACAAATATTTCGTATCACTACATAAGTTATATGAACTATGTAACTAACTATGTTTTTTAGTTTTTCAGATACCCTCATCTTTATGAGCAGAGTGCAGAACCCTTGTGATAGTTTCATCTGCAGTAATAATATCTCCCCAGTGCCTACATTGGTATTCTCAGTCATTTCTATCCGTAAAACCTGTACAACCTAAAAGCTTATGTAAGTCAATAAAACATAATAATTGATAACAGTACTGAAATTCATAAATTTAGAAAAATACAAGACATTCCTATCAACCTGCTTCTCTGCCTCTCTGGCACCACTGCACGTTTTCTCCGTCTTTTGGATCACTACCACAAGTTAACGATGTCATCGCAAACAGTCAATGTAATGGTGCAAAAGACAGAAGTCTTAGCCTTCTGCTGCAAAAAAATGAAAATAAAAATAAAATAAACGCTCTAGCTATCACAGTTTTTATTTCAGATCAATTTTAAACAGAATCATGTAAACAACGGTCTCCTGCAGCCATGAAGGGACAATTCTGTGGCGTGACCACAGGTCGTCACTGCCTTTTAGACGGCTTGTAGCATAACATAAGGATGTCATCACACACAGACATCATGACGGAGCGAAAGACAGAAGTCTTAGCTGTCTGATGCAAAAAGAATAATGCTAGAACTCTTATATTTATTTTTTTTATTTTAGATTGATTTCTGACAGGATCAAGAAAACGACATCGGCAACTCGAGCAGTCACTTACTACAGCTGGACAGCATTACAAGCTAAGCATCAGGCCTCATAACAGCATTCACTCAAGATTCAAATGCCTTTTCAACCCATGTGACTGTATGAGTGGGCACTCACCAACAAGGGGAAAGCAAAGTACGGCCACAGAATGTGTGAATCAATTCATGATTGAAATGGCCTTTACGCTCAGTCTGGACGATTGATGCACATCATGGCAAGTTCAGACTTGCCAGTACCATTGACCTGTGCAGGGCTGAACAGTGGAGTAATGACACTGCATGCTAATTTCAAGAGGGATAGAAGAAAATTTGTGAAGTGTTTCCCACCTACTAAACAATATCTATTGCGCAGGCAGCTTTAGCTGTAATATACAGCAGAAACATCACATTGTTACTGATTCATTCTCTGACTGCTATAACTATAGCCTGCAATTACAGATGTGGCAGAATGCTGTCCATGGTCCTGAAGGACAGCAATGAAGGCTAAAGTCAGGACAGTAAAGGTTTCAACTGGAACTACCCAGTACATCAACAGGAGCCTGTTACTATGGTTCCTATTGTGCTTTGAATTAAAAGTGTGGTTATTTAACATTTCTGTTCATTATCAGTTAATAATAGATATAAAACAAGTCTTGTTTATGATAGGAGAGTATAAATTTCACAGATATTAAAAGAGGATGACCAGATTGCCTCTTCATTTATTTTTAACTCACCAGTGAGCGTGTCCTCATAGGCCCTTGAAAATGTTTAAACTGATAACCAGTGTAACACACTGCAATTGTCCCCTGTCAGCCTGACATAGCTAATTGTCACTGTTATCATGCTGTCGGGCAGGGATTTAACTTATTACACATAGAAGAACCCAGATCAGCACCGTACTGACCCCGTCAGATTTAGTTCGTCTTGTTATAATGTTGTAATCCTGAGCAGTCACCCTGTCTCATTCCCACACTGTGTGAATCAGTTAATAACACAAACTCCAGGATGAGCTCCTCTTCACCTTACTGATGACCTGCTAGAACATAAAAGACCCCTGACGGTCCCTGGAAAATCATTTTATGAATCAGTGAGCCTGTTTAGACCTATATTAACATGTGTTTCGGTGATCCGAACACAAGTGGACAGCCGAGACACATCACTGTTCACATCTGTATCTATCATGCGTCTTAATGCCTTCGTCACTCATGCTAGAAGGTCAAAGGGCCCCATGCACAGACAGTACGTCCACGTTCTCTCCAACTGCCGGCTTGTCACATAAGCAGTTGTGTTAGTTCTGCCAGCAGAATTCAACAAATCTCCTTCCATAGGGCAGAACTATGGACGGTCACTTCATTCAGCTCGTCATAAATAGGTAAACTAGAGAGCATGAGCATTAGGTTAGCAGGCTCTCTCTCTTTGAGGATACAAAAGCTACTTAAATCAGATTGTATGTCATCAGTTTGGTTGACTTGCTATGTCTGAAATCACCAGCGAATCACAACTAAATTACTTTTTAAATCATTGTAAGTATAGTGTTTTTGTTTTAATGTTGTTGCATCAGGGTCCTGCAGTGGGATGCGTAACCCACAAAAAGCTTGGTGATTGGTAAAAATATGTATACATATATATATATATATATATATATATATATATACATATATATACATATATATACATATATATATATATATATATACATATATATACATATATATATAAATTCATGTGTACGGGCACAGGTAAAAATTAACTACACGTGGGTGGGAAGCAGGTGAGAACAAAAATAGATTTTTTATTTTTCAGAATAAAACAAATGAAAAAGATGCGCAGAATATGCATAATATTGGGGCGTCGGTGGCTTAGTGGTAGAGCAGGCGCCCCATGTACAAGGCTGTTGCTGCAGCGGCCAGGGTTTGACTCCAGCCTGTGGCCCTTTGCTGCATGTCACTCCCTCTCTCTCTCCCCCCTTCACACTTGTCTGTCCTACACATTAAAGGCTAAAAAGCCACAAAAAATATCTTTTTTAAAAAAAAGGATATGCCTAATATTATGATGTCTAAATCACTATTGTCAAGCTCCAATTCCTTTTATTTTGTAAGCCAATGACAAAAGTTGAACCTTTGACCCTGTCATCACATTCGTCAACGACACGGAGGACTCCTGCGATGAAACTTAGCAGCCTGAGGGTGAGGTGGCAGTTTACATCAAGTTCAAGACACCCAAGGAGGATCCTTTCAAGGTTTTATGGTGGAAGGAGCATGCTAAAATGTTTCCTAACTTGGCAGTGATTAAATGTTGTCGCCATCTCGGCCAGTGAACAAGACTTTCCTTCTCTGGATTTGTACTTCATGGATTTGGGTTGGGATGCAGGACTGGACTGGTCTGGTACTGAGCTGAGTATGGATTTTCAAAAACAGACCCATGTGGGCCTCTGTGTTGTGTTGTGATTGCAGGCCTGTGAGAGCTCTAGTTGCACACTGTAACCTCAGTCCATTCATCATTAGGGTTTATTTGTAGTTTTTAGTCTGACCTCAAATCCATCAAGTGAAAATAGTAAAAACTACTATCAGCATGAAAAGCCCAGAGAAAACGTCAATCATGACACCTAGACAGCCTCACACAGACTTGTCACTTCCTTTAAAACTCATTCCTGCAGTTAGCACAATGTGAGAGCAGAACGGTAACACTTTACCCATCAACTGTTAATACTGCTCCCATGCCCTCCACCTCCCACACATCACATCTTGCCAAACTCTGGTATCAAAGAAAATCCCTTCCTTTGGCCATTGTGATTATTGCTCATGTTACATTGGACATTCCCGACAGCACTTGAAAGCAACATAAATCCTTCTATGTCCAGTAAGCCTCTGAGGGCGCAGAGGAGGGGAAAGGTCACCACAGACAATCTCCCATCTTGAGGAATTGCTAGTCAGTCCTTTGCAACGCCCGCAGTATTTACTGTGTGTGTGTGTGTGTGTGTGTGTGTGTGTGTGTGTTTTCCACCTGCCACATCCTCCCCTGGTCTGTTTCTGCTCTTTCTCTCCTTCTAGAAACACACTTTTCCCCTCCACCTTTAGTTCTGCACCGTCACACAACAATTAAAACCGCTAAGTCTCTCGTTACCAGCTGCTAAAGATTAGCAGAGTATCGCTTCTGAATTGAGTGTTTTCCAGAGACTAATCCGCTGAAATCCCCCCCTCTGTTTTTTCAACGGCGGTAACGTGATAAAACAGACAACACTTCAGCCATGTCTCTGTCTCTCCCCTCACTAAATACTTCTATTACGAACGCCTACAGGCAGAGCTCAACTTTAGGGGATAGGATTCCGAAGCAGCAGCGGCGGCGGCGGCGGGAGGAGGAAAATCATAATAATAACAATAAATATTGACTCACCTGAGAAAGACCGTCTCTCCTTGTCGGACGGTGATATTGTCCATCACTTTGTTGTCGGACTGAGAATCCCCTTGGCTGCGGACTGGCAACCCTGCAGGCACAAGAAGCAAAATCCTCAGAGAAAGAAGAACTGTGCATTTGGAAAAAGCGACAAAGTATGCCCGGACAGACATCGTCTTCAGCCAAGAGGTGTAGAAAAAAAAAATTCCCACAGCGAGACAATGAGTCAGTTTGCGCCCCGTGAAACAGTCCCGTGGAGATTATTTACCCCCCAGTTCATTAGTCTTAATCCAAATCTTCTCGCCAGGTAGCCGCGGTGTGCAGGGGAGGAGAGACACTCGACCCTATCTGACTGCACTGTAAAACATCCACTGTTTAGTCTTTAAAGAAGGCAAAGACAAAAAAATAATCCCTTCTCACTGACGGGTCCGGCGGCTGCTGCTGTTCCTATTATTTCACCAAGTTTTTTATTCTAACATAAGAAGTCATAAAAAAAAATGCTTCAGACGGGGATTCAAAGTGTTAATCTGCAGCCTCAATATGCCTAGAAACTAGGCGAACAACAAAAAGACACCAGAGTCATATTCAAAAGGAAAGACAGAGACGCCAAGTTTGCGATTTGCATCGGCTGTCATAGTTGTTTCTCTGCCGGTGCTCTGTGTTATTATGAGCACTTTCTGTCTGGCTACGTCACAGACGGACAGTTGGATAGTGGTGAAGGAAAATGGATTCACATTTGCATCAAATAATCCCTCACGTAATATTAATCATGTAGGCAGAGGTAGAGAGTCCCTGCTGCTCCATATTTAAATATTTAAAGTGCGTTATGGCTTATTATTTGAGTTTAACTGTGCCTCTGATTGTTCATAATGCCCATTTTTACCTTGAATACCAATTATATTCTATTTCATAAAATCCCCCAGATATTGCTGAACAATATTTACATATAAAAACATCAGTAAACCAATGCATCCCTGAAGAAAGTGGTCTGGAAGCATTTTCATTATCAGTTAATCTGTTAATTATGTTCTCAAGTCACAAATTGTAAGAAAATTGTAAAACGTGTACATGACAATTTCCAGAAGCCCAAGTTGACATATTCAAATTGCTTGTGTTCACAACCTCCATATATTCAGTTTAATCACTGACAAATAGCAAGAAAACCAGGGGAAAAAATCCCATTTGAGAAACTGGACTGGACACTGTTTTGCTTAAAACATGACATAAAAATAAATAGATAATCAGAATAGTTCCTGATTAATTTCCGGTGATCCATTTTGAGCAACTAGCCTAACTGTTGCAGATCTAATCCATAATGCTCCATCTCTACACCTTTGATAATTCAGAATAAAAATTATACCTCAAGGAGCAAAAGCAAACTCCACAAAGACATATTCAGTATGCAAACTGCTTTTCCAGATGCACTAACGTTAGCACCGTTTTACTGTGGGAATTTTTTTTTTTTTTCTCATGGCTATTTGCTGCCTGCATGATATAAAAACTGGCACATCAGGGGGCAACATAACTTCTGAGAGAAGAAATGGCACATTTCAATTTCAATTTTCTTTTTTTTCCAGTTTCAATATGCTTTGTTGGCATGAATGTCAGGTATACTTCTCTTGCTTCTCTTACAAATGAAAAGTTGAATTCATAGGCAATAGAACACACCCTTGCTTACTTCAGCCCTGTAGCCTTGCATGGCCTGGTATGACCAGTGGCTTGTAGTAAAGAATAAATCATACTCTCAACCTCCATGCAGCTGTGAGGGCCTGCATAGTTTCTGTCTTATGCACCACACAAATTACATGAACCGCATGTACAAGCATGTCAACTGCTGTTGTGCGGTACATGGTCATGGACACAAATACCCAATATAGTGTAGAATTCTGTTTGAGGCTGTTTTGTGTAAAGAGAAGAGAAGAAAGCCTTTTTTTTCATTGCACAAAGAGTATAGGATGAGGTTAGGACTGCCTTATCAAGCTGTTGCAAATGTAAAATTAATAGTGGATTGCACTGAATAAATAGTGGGTTGTGCTGATTATTTCATATATTGTGATTTATCAGCCTGATGGCCCATGGGTAAAAATAGTTTTTTAGTCTATTTGTGCTTAACTTTAAGCTCCTGTATCTCCTACCAGAGGGCAGGAGAGAGAACAGTTTGTGACCCGGATGGGTACAGTCTTACATATCAGGGACCGAACTGACTTTACTGAGTTAGGTCTCTGACTCTTCTGTTCTTCTGCTACTATTATACCCTGTTTCCCACCAAATATAGTGTACCTATGCAGGTTTTTTAAAAAGGCCCAAACCCTTTGAAAATAGGCGACTGTTTTGCCATTGCCAGCAGTGTACCAGCAGTGTGCACAGCTCTGCAGCAGACAAATATGCCTTTTTTTTCCCTTCTGCTGTGTCACATTCAATGTCATGGACAGGTCTGAAAACAGGTTAGTAAACAGTCGAAAGCAGCAGAGGTCAGTTAAAATGTTACAATGGTTACCTCTTTTTCATATCTTTTACTTATTTTGTCTCTCTTTCAAATTCAGTGCCAATTAAATTTGGAACAATGTTTGAGCACTGCTTGGAGATGTACGCCCCGTCATTGTATCACACCGGCAAAGGGGCTTAAATCAGCGTGTCTATTTGGGTGTCATTTCCATTGTTGCGGATCAGAGCTAGAGCCCCCTCACCACTGCACAGTCGTTTGACCCAGGAGTGAATGCCAATTGTAACCTTCCCCATTACATACAAAAGCCAGATGTTAGTGGGTGTTAGGGTATTTTGTGAAACGGGAAAGGGCCTTAACACTACATTTTAAGGCCCTGACACACCAAGCCAATAGTTGGCCGCTAGTCAGCGTTGCTGTGTAAGTAGCTGTCTAACTAGCGTGAAGGCAGCCTTTTGGTTTCCCTTTTTAAATGATTAATACAGACTACCGCCATCTGCTGGTGTGGAGAGTTATTTCCTCTCACACAGGCACAGGATATGCATGTTGGTTGGCTGTTAGTCTGAGTGGGCGGAAGTTCGCTGTATAGATCAGCCTCTCATTGGGCGGAACGAGCCACCCGCTGAAAGTCCCGCCCTACCACCTCCAGTTGTGTAGCAGTTTTCAACACGTCATTTACTAACTTTTGCGGTGTTTGATCTTGCAGGGATGTAGCCATTTTCCTGCCATGGTTTGCGTCCTGTAGGCGATATTTTTGTGGTCGTGTTACACCAAAACCTGTTTCCCCCCAGCAATATTTTTTGCAAGCGCACCGTTGCTGTGGCACCGCCAAGAACGACTGTGATTGGTTGAAAGAAATACAAGCAGCCGGGGCGTTTTTTTTCTCCAATCTTAAAGTGAGAGTCGGCCCAGCCAGACCTTTCTTTTCTTGAGAAAGGTCTGGTGAGCGAGACTAGTTAGCCGTCAGCTGTGGTCATTGCAGTGTGTTCAGGTGCAACTTTTTGGCCAATACACGGCAACTTGCATCTGGGCCTTTAGCATTGACCATTGTCAATATAACATCCTCTGGTGGCCACAACGGCCACTCCTAAGTAAATGTAACATTAGTCCTTATAAGGTATGTTCTTTCAAAGGCCTTTTCCTGCTTACAAGGCCTTTTTCTTGGAAGACATTATGACATGTGAAAATAGGAGAAGGTGTAAATAATAAAACGAATGATGCCTGAAATACATTTAGCTGCTCCAGTTTCATTCCCAGCATTGTTCACACTGGAACACTTAAATAAAACAGTACCATCATTAATGTTAATTGTAACACCTGCGCTTTTTCTACGATGACAAGTCTGGGAGAAAAGCCTGCTGGGAAAAGGCAAATGGTGACAATGTTGAGGCAAAGGAGTAGGACCATGTGACCAAACAAGTTTCCTGAGGGCACAGCTCAGATTTCTAAGTGCATGTCACTGTTAATAACTAAACGATTTAAATGTCAATTATTGTGTGTCATGCTACCACAGATAGATCACTTTATGTCAACACTGCATGAATGTATTCCTTAGATAAAACATAAAAACATGTTTTTATTAGCTGCTTTAAGAGGAGTGGTAGTTAAATTAAAGCAGCCTTAGGTCAGAGAGCTCCGTCGCGAAGCTATATAACCCAAGCTGTATTGTTGTGGATGATGCTGCCATTAAATATCAATATTGTTAATTTTATATCAATATTTTATCACAAAGCAACACATTAAAGTAAAAGAAGATAAAGATGTTTGTAGAATTAAACTCAAAGGCTGAGTGACCGAAATTCTCTTCCTTTGTCTTATTCACACACATCATGCATATAATATGTTTTATAGTTCACATGATTCATTTCCAATTCCTATTCAATTCATTTTCAGTCTGGAGCCATGCTGCTTGTAACAAAGGCAGATGCTAGCTTTAGATGAATATGTGCAAACGTTAGCTACATATTTTGCATTTGTAAGCCTGTGCTTAACATTTACTAGTTCATGTTGCAATGTGTCTCCTTCTGTCTTTGCTGTGTGAGCAGTGCATCAGGCCCTCCCTGGCTCTCTCAGCGCAATCAATTCTTGATTACTCTGATTTCATTTTAACAGCCTCTGAGGGTTCTGTCATCTGCAGTTCATAAGCCATAAGAAAAACTTTGGTAGTACATAAAGGGTTAAAATACTGAAAACAAGCTGAACGCTTTGCTTCAAACTACTGGTTCATAACAGACTCCTATTTTTAGAATGTGGATGTCACAATGGTAAACAGGACCCAGAGAGACAATGCATGAAACCAGGTAACATGTAGAACACAGGTTCATTCTTGTGACCTTTGTGACCTGTGCTCATTCGACAACAACAACTCAGAAGTGTGGTCTTCTCTCAGGCTTATGCAACACAGCAAAAGACCAAAAAAAAAAAAAAAAAAAAAAAAAAGCACCTGGAAACATATACCAGCATAAACAGCATATACTCTGAACAGCTGAGACAAAGAGGAATTGCACAAGAGAAGTGAGGTGATGTGCTTCATTATACATTATGTCAGTTTAGTAACCAACCTCCATAGTGAATGGTGACACTGGACACAAGAAACACAGGTCTGATCGGTGAAAGAAAATGTTGGCATTGTACATTTCTGCAAACCAGGGATAAATTATATTTGCACTTTCATACATTTATCAATGTTTCTAAAGTAATGCAGTATATCAGAGAGAGAGAGAGAAGCCTGCCCCGCTGTAGACAAATGTTTGATACCAACAAACAACCTGGCTAGTCATGGCCAGCATCTTGTTAGGCCCAGAATTGGGTGTTTTGTAGTGTCACTGTGTTTCCAGCAGCATTTTTAGGCACTAAAAGGGTATGTTTCAGAGACATTGCTGCTTTTCTTTCTGGGATAGTTGCACAAGAGCTGTTGCTGTTTTTCTGGCTCAGATTTTTCCCCCCAAGGTGGTAATTTTAAGCCAAAACATGGTATTTTCCTAAACCTAATCACATGTGAACCAGAGCATTGCTGAAACGTGAAGTTTCAATATATCTGCTACATAATAATGTGCAAATGTATCCTTGGTTTCCAGAAATGTATATTGCTACTGGGTCAGAAATAGAAAACTACTGCAGTGTGTGGTTCGTAAGCATGCAGGTAAACTGAACAGACAAGTCCAAGCCAGTGAGTCACAGTCTCTATATAGGTTCTTTGTCTCATAACAGTTTCATCCACAAGTTACTGAACCAGCCTGAGGGCTTACAACAAATGATCAATATTTGATCAAGTTTGGCAACAAAAATGATGCCTGACAGTTAATTGTTATGTAACTTGTACCATTCTGAAGATTTCTGTGGTCTGCAGCATTCATTTCTATCGTTATTTGCGACTGGAATGTCTCAGACAGTGTGGACTGTCTGGGGGCATGGGTGTAGCCCAGGGGGTAGGACTGACCATGGACCTCAGTGTCCCTGGTTGGAGTCTGGCTGGGAACATTTGTTGCATCTCTCTCTCCTCATTTCCTGTTTCTCTCTCTCTGCTGTCTGTACGTTTAAAATTTCCCCAAAACACCTAATAAAGAAGATGCCAAGGCACATGCAAATACTACAAATAAAATTCTTAGAATAAATTTTGAATCCCCTGCAAACTTCGGAAAACTAACTTTCGACTGATTTGCTGAATCACTCTTAGAGTCAAATGCTAGTAAACTTTGACTACTAGAATAATGGTTTAGATGGGGCAAACTGCACCTACCAGTAGGCCAGAGGGTGCATATCAATGTTGTAAAATGGTTGCAGTTGCATTAGGTTTCAATTTTACTATTCTTAGTTGTAGTGGCCAAACATACCTGGTAAGGTCTAGGAAAAGATCATGGTATGTCTCCATTTGTCTCCTAGGTGAAAGTCCTATGTTTGTCTGAAACACCCACCCACCCCGACCTCGTGCCTATGTCGCCTGACCTCCTCTTTTGCTCCCATTATAATGTGCTTTTATTGATCATAATTATTGCAGCCACTAGAGGTCGCTGCCCTGGAGGTAGAGTAGGGCCATTTTACCCCAAATCTCAGCTCCAGATGACAACTAACTATGACCATTTAATGAGCAGATAACATTCTAAGCGGGTGACTGAGTAAATGGGTTTTCAGGGCATTAAGGTATTACAAAAACATGTTTAGTCTGTTTAAAAGAGACAGTTATGATGAGTGCTTTAGTGGACATCAGAATCTCTCAAAAACATTAGAGTTTTAATAGAACCAGATGTCTCTACTACTCTAAGATTTTGAGGTTTTTTTCCCCTTTTAATTTCTTCTTTTTTTTTTTTTTTTTTTTGTTAACACAGCTACTGAGTGCAGTTTATCAGCTCCAGTGTTTGCACTGCTTAGTCAAAATGATATTCAGAGGACTGAGGTTTTGTTTCCACAAGATATGAATCCGCTGCTCGTGGAATTAAAAACCAGCAGTTTGCCACTATTCATTTTCTAGTCATTTGCCCACATTGGACAGAGCCATCATCTTGAGACAAAGAGGTCATTTTAGTGTCAGTCAACTCATCAGATATCAGCACTATAGTCAGTGAGTGGCTTTACCCAATATCACAGTAACCAAAAGGTGTGTCAGCTTTATGCAAAGGGTTAGCCTATGCATGTGGCCTACACAATTGTGAGCATTTATACGTGTGTGGTGGTGTGTCTGTGTCACTCTGAAGTTACACCACTAGTCAGCGGCGGGGTTTCTGTGATTTGAGCTGATTAAAACATACCTAAAACACACATTAAGCATGGCTTGATCGCGATAATTTCAAAAACAAGTACGCAAATCGGCTTAAACTAAACTAAAACTCACTCAGAATTCACAGACAAAGAACTTGTCTTTTACTGGCCACATTTTCCCACAAATACAACATACTAATGTTATTAGCACAAGCCGATGGCATTTTACATTGTATAAATTAGCCTAGCAGCTAGCGGGCTTTTCCTCTGCTCATACAAAGCCAGGAACAACAACAACTTGGTAACAACAATGGTAACGATACAAAATTCGGCTTCATTAAAGCTCACAGGGTTCACCGACAAAACAACTGTCCTGTACTAAACACGTTTCCAAACAAATAAAACATGCTCACGTTATTAGCACAAGCCTATGGCATTTTACACTGCATAAATTAGCCTAACGACTGGTGGAGATTTCCTCTACCTGTATGAAGCCAGGAAAAATCACACACAAGACATAAAGTGCTGTTTTGTGGGAGCTTTTTGGTCTTCACAATTTATTGTTTCTTATCTGTGAAATAAAAGTAAACAATAAGCTGTGGGAAATGGAAGGAAAGGAGGTCTGTAGCGTTGCAATGTGTAGTTACATTTCTGGGGAGATGCATGTCAGGCTACGGTGTGGGGTACGGCACCGATTCGATGCAGAAGTATAAATCCTGCCATAGTAGTAAGAAGAATGTGTTTACTGCCCTTTTCACATAACCTTGTCATAATCTCTCCAAGCGCTGCATTTTTTTCATGTTAAAATGATAAAAACTACAGAATGTATAAGACTTCTGTAGGTAGAGCACCTGATTTCAGACCTTTAGTACCAAAAGTTGCTTTATTTTAATCATTAAATAAGAAAAACATGTATCACATTGTCATTGTCCTTAATCCAGTGGAGAGGTTGCTTCTCTAATGATCACTTAAATTCATGCTTGCTTGATTTAGCGTAATTATTGCAGGTTCTCTGTCTGTCAGCAGCCTCATAGCAGTGTCCTCTGCCTATTCCCATTCATAGCATGACATGCGACATACCCCTGAAAAAAAAAGTCAGCATGCAATTATTCAGTCCTGTGCTCACAACTGCTGCTACTTTCACTCATTTAATCCCAGCATTCACCAGTGCTTTTCAATACCCAATATTTTGCCTCTCAGCACTTTTACCTCAGTTTTTCACGCTGTAGAGGTAAGCTAATGAAGTCATACAAATGGAAATGACAAGAGCTGCAATCAAAATCACATTACTGGTAAACATACAATTACATTTTTTTAATGCTATATTGTTTTTGTCATTTTGGCTGTTGTTAAAATCTTAAATAATCCACTTTATGCCCAGGTTTCCTAGTATTTGGGTTGAGGTATCCACAAGCAGGGAATAATAATAATTAGTTTGACTTTGTGTCTGTGCCTGAAAGGCCTCAAGAAGCTCCGCCTGGCCAATAAATGTCAAAATCCATTATAGTCTGAATATAAAATCCAGTATTAATTACTGGATGGAACTCAAGGCCTTTCTGACTTCAAAGCACAATGACCGCTCTCTTCAAGAGCATCATTTGATTAAGAAAAAAATTTAAAATGTAAAAAAAATAGCTATCACGTGTTCTCTCAACTGCAGACCCTAAACGTGACAACATGCCATATCGAGTTTACCTGGCAATATCGTATAGATAATGTGGATACAATGTTTCAAATTTCTCCCTGCCAGCTCTAAGCATTATATTATGAGGCTAGAGGAAGCGAGTGTTCTTCAGACTTGACAGCATCGAAAGCTATTTTATAGTCCAGATCTTGAAAGAGACAGAATGAGATGTCACCATCCAGAACAACGAGCCTCCAGGCAGCACATTCCCGGGAAGCTATACAGTCACGTCATTTGACTTGCTTGGAGCGCTGCAGCTCATAATCGAGGTTCCACCTCCACACAGACTATAAATGCCAGCGCCCTGCACCCCTCTGCATCTCACCTGAATGGAGGTGTCAAGTAAATGAATGAGTGAGATAAAGCCTTCTTCGGTGACATCTAATGTTCTCAATCTGAACCACCTTTAGTGTAGTCAATCACTCATTGTCACCTTTTGGATCAGAGCATGCTAAGTCAGTAAATTAGAGATGGCATGTCACCTAAACACATGAATGTAAAGGTGGAGGTCAATTAACAATTATTTATTGGACAGATTTTTTCAGTTTTGGTGGGAATAACCTAAATATAGAAAAAGGCTGCTCTTTAAAGTAGAACTGCATAAGCAATTCTTACAGCCCAGTTTTGTTTACCTATAAATCATTATTAATTATTGATTATTAACCATATGTTTGGTGATACTACAGTAGCACTTATTAATACATATTTTTATACAAACAATTGATCAAATCACTATGTGTAACGTAAAGGGGGCAGTCATAGTTCCAGTTCCAGCAGGGAGGTATTAAATCAGACATTTTATTCAAAAATCTGGTGAACATAGAATTTAGCAGCTACAGAGCCAGATTTTATACTTAGGAGCTGAAAAAAGCAGAGCATGAGAGTGATTATTCAACTCATCAGTCAACCAAAAACAGAACTTCACTTGAATGCTCATGTTGCTTTGTGTGTGCTGGATGCAAAAATAGGCAACTGTTTGCTGGTGTGGCTGCCCTTTGTGCAATAGCTTTGTTGTGTGTTCCCATAGAAACATAATGTGGTTAAATTTTGAAATGGCAATGTTGTGCTTTAAGTTTGTTCTGCTGCCCCCGAGTGGCCAAAAAATAGAATAATTTCTACTTCGTCTGCTTTTTAATTTATTTAAATGTCCGACTTTGTCTTAGTCTTTAATTAACAGTGACCAGTTACCATACGTTAATACTAAACTTGAAAAAGAGTTGAAGAAAAACCTGTTTCAAAATATCATTGGAGACTCTTTCCAATCCAATCAGCAGAAAAGAAAAAAAAACATTGACATTGTATGTTTCTGAAAACCACATATGTTCCTTTTGTGCATTATTTTGTAACAGATATGTTGAAACTTTATGTTTCATCAAGGCTGTGATTAACGTGTGATTACGTTTAGACACAAAAAACACTTGGTTATGGTTAAGAAAAGATCATGTTTTGGCTAACAGTAATGACTCGCTAAAAAGCAACCTCTTTTTGCTTGTTGGTCTCTAATAGTGGTTTGCCGTGGTGTGCCACTTGATAGGCAAAAGTGTGATGCCACCCACCATCCCCACCCCTCTCAGCTCATACGTTTATACACTTTAGAAACTTTGATTTGATACGTATGAAACATACCAATGCAATGTATTCGGGGTACGCAGAAATGTACAATGCCAGTGTCAGTTCTTCTGACGACTGGGCTGCTCTTTCCACATTTAAGTAAAACCACAATACCTAGCTTCAAGTGTTTCAGTCACTAACTATGAGTTATATGCTGTATGTGGGATTTTAAACCATTTCACAATTATGACAACTATCCATGCAGGAGATTAGGAATTATTTGTCTTTTGAAGATGATGATAAATAAATAGAGACTGTGTGTAAAGTCTGTCTCCACTGGTTGTGCCCAAAAGTAATGAAGTACTAATTGTGAGGTAAACAAAGACCACAAGGAGACAACAAGAGGGAAAAAAGATCCCATCCACTTGATGATGATGATGTCTAACTAAACTAATGGTAATCATGCAGGCCTAATTGGGTGGTTTGAATGAGAGGACCACAGGGAAAAGCTGGGTGAAGGCAGTAAGTGACCCGCCTGCTTCAAATACTGTCAAGATGTCACTGAGCAAAGTGCTTAACCTCCAACGACTCCACTGGAGCAGACTGGGCAGCTTCCCAGTGTGAAGGAGTGTGTCACTGTAAAGACACATTTACTCAGCACAGTTTCACTTCTTTACCTCAATGTAAAGTGACATCCTGTTGTTAAAGCTAATTTTGGGTCTTTAAAAAGCGCAAGATTTCCAATGGGCCTGAAGGCAACAAAGGACCTTTTATCTGTTGTTAATTGGAATGAATGACAGAGGGGTAAGGGACTGACTGAAAAGAGCATGTGAGAAAGACTGACAGATGAATGTTAGTGTGTCATAATGTCACCCTAATCAGCATAATCAGTTTAATGACCACTATTAGGCAATCATCCACACATGTCAATCAAACTGTAATGGTAGATACTACAGTGTATTTTCAGTGGAGGACAGGGGTCAATGTGACACACACAGCCAGCAAACCTATTATAGTGGACAGACTACTTTTCAACATCTACCAGTATTTACCTGGACAGTATACAAAATGCAGGTACGCACTGGTGCTTATTTTTCAAGAATGCTATCATATCGACAAGATTGTTGCTAATTAATACCAGTGACATGCAACTGTGCATACGCACATTAGCATGCCCTCACATGTCATTTATCATGTTAAATATGGAAAAGTAGAACAGCTGGAGCCGCTTGTCATTTTGCGTCTTTGAATCAAAATAGGATTTTTTTTGTTCTCCTACCAGTGGCGGACATGCTGGTCCATGCACAGCCTCTTTCATTCTTTCAGCCACCTTAATATGCACCTATTTGTGCATATCAAAAAACCTGTTGATACCCAAGTCTTTAATGTTAAAAACGTAGGTATGTTTCTCCCCCTGACCAGAAATGTGGACTTTTCTTTTTGGCGTGCATCTCAACTCAGCCTTGCAAACTGTTTGAAAGTTGGTTTGTGTACAAAGTATCCATGACAACACACAGAGTTGACGGGAAATAGACAAGAGGCATATGTATCATAAAGGGTGGTAAAAAGTCCAGTTGAGATGTATATTCCAAGACATGACATCAAATTCAGAATATTGTCATATTCATAATAATAACGGAATGTAAACCTAGCCATTGCGGCACTTGTATAGGCTCAGAGGTGCCAGCTTCCGGGAGCAAGTTAAACAGTAAAAAAAAAACAAAAAAACAATGAATACTTACTGTGGTCATGTTGCAAAATATTGTCAATCAGGACATTCAGTACAAATCAGTCTGTACCAGACTTCTGTCTTAACCCTGTAAAACATGAGCAAATTGTCCTGATTCCTTCCAAGAGCACACAACAAAGGCAATGAGCAACTGTACAAGAAATTACCCAAAAATTAGAAAACAAAACAAAACAGTAAAACTTACAAGAAAATGTCCTGAGAAATAGTAAAAAATAAAAAATGTAACAAACAAACAAACAAACAAACAAACAAGGAAAATACCTTGACAAGGTGCTAAATACATAAATATTTACAGTGTTTTCTTAGTATAATTTTAAAAACACAATTATAATAGTTAAAAGTTCTGGGTGCTTTGTTTCTTTTTTTTTTTACCCCTTTCTTTCTTTTCCTTTTCAGGTTATTCCTCTTGTCACTTTTTACCATTTTCTTGCAATTTGTGGGACATTTCTTGTTAAGTTGCCAGTTGCCTTTTTGGTACATTTTTGAGAGAAACCAAACCACTTTGCTCAGGTTTCAAAGGTTTAAATGCTTAAATGTGAAATGTGTGTGGCGTCTGTATGTCAAAATTTCTCTTTAAATGGTTTGTAAGGCAGGAGATAACTTAACCTGCTTTCACAATAGCTTCTACTTCTATTTGGTGTGGTGATGACAGCATTTCTACACAGGAGTATAAAAGGTATGGAAAAATGCACATGTAATGACAGTGAGTAGCAGACTGCCTGAATGTGGATGAACTGAGACATATTGTTGAAATGCACAAAGTTTTCTTAAGACATCTCTGGGTTATGTGCAATGGTTTCACTGATCTGGCCCACTTAAGATCAAATTGGGCTGTATGTGTCCTGTGAACTAATACAGGTACGACACCCCTGGTTTATGTGTATTAGTGGATATGAAGTGATTTATTGTAAAATAAGATATGCACCATTAAAGACTCCAAACATTCAACTGATTTATTGATTCTCACTATAATCCTGTATTGCTTGGAAACGGTTTGTTAAAATAATCCTTGCTCAAGGTGCCTTAAAAAGTAACTAGGAAGCTGTGCCCAAAATGAGGAGCAGTAAGTTCACTAGCATTAATACAGATCACAAAGGAATCATCTTATAGGCACGTGGATGTCAAATGGCTTGTGTTCGCTGGCTCTTGCAAGATTGTTTTTTGCTTATTTGGAAGAAATATAATATTGTTCAATAAGCTAATACAGGCTAATGTCAGCAGCCTCTTGTTGACATTGCAGGAACTTAAATGTTTCTCCAGCCCACAACCATGATTAGTGTTGGAATTCACCACATTTATTTGAGTGGACAAATTAGGGACCTCAATAGATTACCCTATATGGGGAGAGACTAATTAGGGAATAGCGATTGATTTCGGACTAAGAATTAGTCTTCATCATCAGATGGACTTTGTTCAGTTGTCATGGAGATGACTCAGTAGTCATCACATAATCATGTTCAGAGATGGTCTTATGTCAATGTCCTCCTTGATGTTTCTCGAGCTGTTCATTGAGTCCTCGGGCTCTAGTTTCGCAGACCGGGCGTGGTGGGGGCGCAGCGCACCTGCGCTTCACCATCTGGGTATGGCCAGGCGGATTTTGTAAGTTTGGCACACCGTGCACCCTGGTGCAGCTACTCCTCTTTCCCACCTCCGTCCCTCCTACCGGCGCAAGTCAGAAAGAGGGAGGAGAGAAGGCATGGAGTGGGTTTCACACACATCACACCAATCAAATGAGCCCCTCTCCTCGCCCTTAAATGCGCTGCGTGAAGGCGTAATGAGAGCTTACTCAATTCGCCATGGCAGAAGAGAGCAGCAGCGTCAGACAGCCAAACTCCTCCCAGGAGGAGACTGATGTTTTGGTCCGGGAGGTCCAAGCTCACAGTGTCTGAATATACAGAACTGCGAGCAGACCTCCATGGGCTGATGATGCAAAGGCAGCCTGGGAGGAGGTCACCACAATTGTAAATCAATGTTCGTGTGCGCGCTCGCTCTCTCTTTCTCTCTCGCAGTCTCACTCTGTTTCTTTTCTTTTGACTTTTCTAAGATGACAGATGCTGAATATATACTCCCTATCTGATGCTGTGGCTGTTTGTGGTTGGCTGAGAGGGGTGTGAACTCATTAGTTTGCAGCTGTGTTAATCAAATCAGGTTGGGTTTCCATTACGCGTGCCAAACGTGCCAAACGGTGCCAATCCCCTTTGATCTGACATCAGATGTGACGGGACAGTCGATATAGAGATACATTTATGTGCTGATTGCAGATAGTTGCATTGAATGTTTTGTGGCTATTTATAGCATTGTTAACGTGCCTGATATTCTGGAAACCTGCCTGTGAGGTTTTGGTGACGTGTGCGCACTGTCCGCCGGTCAGCCAAACTTCGGCTTACACCGGCTGCCCTCCGCCTGCGCTGACAGTAGACCTGGCTTCAGATGGCGAGCTTTTAGCGCATCTTCGGCACGAAACTGTCACTGTGCGAAGCTGGATCTGTCGACACCTCCCCCTGCTGCACCACCACACCCATCTCAGCGCACCTCGGTCTGCCAAACTACCAAACTGAGCGCGCCTCGGGTTGGACTGCTCGAAACTAGCTCTGCGCGGGGTTCGCCACCCTGCGCCACCTGTGCTGCGCCGGGAAGCTAGAGCCCCTCATCAATGGATTTGACTCTTTCCCAGTCAATGCTGTGACATTGGTGTTGACGATGATGTTTTGGTCTGGTGTTTACAGACAACTGAGCAAGCTCCAAGGCAACTGAGCAAACTGCATCTCCACCAAACTAGTAAATAACTTCTTTGCATATGACATCATGCATCGGTGCACTGATCAGATGGGAGGCAGGCAACCAGAAGCAAAGACTACCAACACTGCAAAAATATGTTTGATTTGCACCGTTTATGACTGTTCCAAACCATCAGAATGGAAAAAAAGGGCCACTTTAAGATCTGAAAATACTAAGATATAAAGGGGAGAAGTAAATACATTCAAAAAACAAAACTGAAGAACAGCAGCAGGTGTGGATGACAAACCTCAGTCTTCAGTGTGGAGGAGTCAACTAATTTCAGACCCTGAGCGTTGTGTTAATCATGCCTTGAGTTGGATGCAATTACAATGTGCTGTGACAACTACTACATGTTTTTAGCCATGACCCACATTTTTAATGGCGTTTCATCAGACCTTTGGAAGGGTTAACCTAGTAGGTAGAAAAAAGGAGCCTAAGGGGCCATACACATGCTGCGTTTTTGCGCCCTCAGATTCATTGTTTTCAATGTAGACACACAGCAGGCATGCTCAAATACCAGAGCTACGCTATTGCGGCGTGCAAGATAAACTGATAAACTGAATACAACAGCGCGCACCACATGTCATGTAACAAGGACCAACCAATCACAGCCGACAGATATCTTTCCCTTCCTCTGTAAATATCAATGTGTGATAATCTGCACTCAGGATTTCAGGTAAATAGGCTATGATATGGTGCTTGTTGAGGCTGCTTAGCTTCTAGTCGTCTTGACTGTTGTACACTTTTATCAGATTGCCATGTAACGTCATCAACATTGCTAACGCTAGGAGATCTGGGGGACGAGGTAATTTGTAATGACAATCATATCCACACTGGGCAAATCAGTCAAGTTGGGGAAAAATCACTTTTCTTGTATGAATCACATCCAAAAGTTTCAATTTTCTAATGATACCTACTGCCTACAGGTTCATCCAGCTCTTTTATTTATTTATGATCCTCTACATCCAGTGCACACAGTACATGGATTTATCACTTCCTGCCCTCCATCGGAATTTTAGGCGTCATAATAGTCATGTTATGGCAAACAAGCTATTGACCTGGGTTAAATAAAAGGGCTGTGTGACGGACTTTAGTGGGCTTTAACTTGCAGTGTTGCGTGTGTGTCATCTGCAAATACAAGTTACATTCTTAGTAACAGTTCTTAGTCCTAGTTATTTGTTTTGCCAATTACTTTTTTTGGGAAATGAAATTGTTGCCTGGAGTATATTAACAGTCAACATTTGATTACAGTGAAGTTCACATGGATGGTGGATGTGCAAAGCATTGAGTTATCCCAGGTTTAGGCAACAAGTGCACTTTGGTTAAGATAAGGGAGAAAGGTGGTTGAATGTTAAATGTTATTATAGTAATCACATCTTGTCACGTGCTTCATTTGACTGTTGACTTTTTCCAAGATTAAAAACAGCCCATAATATTTCTCTAACCTTAATGAAATGCTGTAAGTGCGTAAACAGAACCAAAACAACATGAATCATACTTCAGTCGCTGTGAACAGATTTTGTAGAATGAATGAAACATGTACTGAGCATTCTGCAAGTACATTCAGAATGTAAATTTTATGGCTTTGCAGATACAGTTAACAATATTCCCTTATTATGTTGATAAAACAACATAATCAGCATGTCATTATGTTTCTAACAAAACATATTTATTGTCGTAACTTGCAGCATATGAACGTAATTACTAGGATACAAGGTTGGCACTCTGAATTAACCAACATACATACACAGCCTTTGTGTAAGACAAACTGATAATTAAATGCTGTCTGTCTTTTTATCCAATTCCTGTCTACCTTTGGAAACGGTTCCTAGAAAACAGTTAATATTTGCTGTAATTGCTGGCTTAATTAGCCTATGATGCTCCAGACAGCAGGATGCTTTCCTTTTGAATGTTTAAAACCCTTTTTTCCTGTCCTGCGAACCTTTCAATTACAATTTATATAACAAATGTGCTTTTTATTTTCACTGCCAGTCTGGCATCATAACAGTGATTCATCTACATAGATACCGCATTTATATAACAGGTACTTTGCAATCTTTTCAAACACTGTATTATCATGGAGAACTAATATACCTGAATAGCCCATAGATGATATTGCCATTGGTTGACTTGACAACAAATGAATGCAAAGTGGAAGAAGCTGTATGATTGGCTAGAAAGAAAAAAAAAAAAGAGGAGAACAAACTCAATACAGCATCAAGCGACAACCAACAGTGGACCCTGATCAGCTGCAGTGTGCTGTACCATTCACAGTGTAATTTACACTTAAGTTGGAAGCCACAGGCCAGATGTGTGTGAAATGCATCATGCTGGTGTTCTGGACAGCGAGTTAAACGGTTATCTCTGCCGCTCTGCACTGTGATCCCTCTTGATGACTTCCAGATGGTCATCCTCCATCTTTAAGACTCTCTTTGTCCACAAGGGAAGCTGGGGTAATGAGGTCTTAGTCACCAGCATTAATGAAATATCACCTAGCAGACTGAAGGCAAGCAATGCAGCAGGAGGATCTCAACAAGGAAGTCAGCTGGACACCTCGACCTGCTGCATGTGGTGAGGCTCTGAGAATGCCTCTAGAAAAGCTCAGTGATATAAAATGCATGGTTAAACGTTCACACATTAATCACACACATTCCTCTCAGTGTAGAATTAAGCTCACAATATAATTGGATCTCAAGAGAGCCTGGTGAGAGAGAGGGAAAAAAAATGACAATGCGAATGTGTTTTTGTGCGATTTCCCCATTGTATGCAAGTGATTGCATGTCTAAGTAATTGTGCTGGAGCACTTGCAGATGTGTGGACAGGAAGCACTTGACTTAGGGGTTTGGAGAAAAACAATAATTAAGAGTGAACAAACAGTGGTGATAACAGCTGCAGGAGAAGCACTGTGGTTGAGTGGCTGTGAAGTCGGCTGCTTGTGGTCCGGGAGAGGTTTCCAACTGGCACCGAATCAGAGGACAACGTGCCTGGAGGCCAGCACTGCGCTCCACCCCTCATCCCCAACACTCACCAAGAGCAAGCATTTGCCAAGATCTTAATCACGATGGGCTCAAGCAATCAATACCAAAGTGGCCCTTAGGTGTTAGACACCCCCAGAGGAAGTGACCATTACTTTCTAATAAAGAGATTGATGCTGGCAAAGTCGTCCTCATCACCCCTTAGCAACGGCCTCCTGACTGCGGGGCATGTCAAGTTCACTTGCACAGTGACACGTCCTCAGCTTTTAACCCCTCCGGAGACACATTCCATTCAGTGACACCTCGCCACGGAGGCAGCAGCATCTTCACAAACATCTCATTCTGTCCTTTGCCTCTAAATGAGAGCTGTGTGTGGAAGGGAAATGGATTTGAGGCCATATACCATAAAGCAACATATCCATGTAAACAACTAGATGCGGTCACCCAGAGCAGCTTAAAAAAAACAAACAAAAAACCTCACTGTAGGCGATGGACTCACTAATTCACACAGGTCAAAGCAATATCAGGCATAAATGCACAAAGTGAAGAAAGCACTTTATCTTCAGATGTCTTCATAATGTGCAGGGCTGGGGAGCAGCTCAGTAATTATTAATGGCAATGGTGTGGGCTTGTTTGTTTATTCATCTCAGCATTTTTTTCACGGGGGGAGACACACACTGATACAACAGCTGTTTTAAAAGAGCTGCCTCCCCCACATGCACACACACTTTGGTTCCCTTGAGTAGAGGCACTTTAATAAACACATTTTTTGCTGCTCTATGGCGTTTTTTTCAGTAAAGCTTTATAAAAGTGTCAGCTTAAGGCAGAAAGGTGCACACATCTAATTATTATGTGGTTATATTCCTTTTGTTGACAAAATCAAGCCTGTACGAGTTCTCCTACGGGAATGGAAAAAGGAGCTTACTGTGACTAATAATACATTAACCAAAGAAATATGCAAAGCCTTGTGGCAACCCAAACTTTTGACTTTTTTAAGGCAGAGGATTTTCATGCATATTCAAGAGGAAAATGTTGTTGAAACGTGTGTGAAAATTACTGTAGGAGCTGTGACTCGAAAATATTGCATGCTTTTGGTAATAACAATATCATAAGGCTCTGTGCTAGAATATAGCATATAGAGACAGAAGGGCAGCACTAATCAATGACATGTCTCATTATGGCCTGCGGATACCCTGTTTGTATTATTTTTAAAAATGTGGATTGTACCTCAAAGGATAACTGTGGTTTACACACACACACACACACACACACACATACAGTGTACACACATACTTTATGTGTCTCTCTCTCTCTCTCTCTCTATATATATATATATATATATATATACATACATACATACATACAGCAACAGATAGGGCAACTATATGCTGATGCTGTTGTGTTACATGTTCACCCGTCACACCTCTTTTGGTTCTATGATGCAGTCTATAATCACACACTGGAGTGGCCTTATCTCAGCGGATTGACTGTGTTTTGGAACCAGCCTCATGTGGCCATTAGAGGAACTGCAGGTTTTGACAATTTCGCATTTGCTTCCTTTTTTATAGCGCTGGAGGTTGCTGCTTGATATATGTAATCCAAGGGGTGGTGTTTGGATCTCTAGCTTTCACAGTCTACATGTCAAAGTGTCCTTGGGCAAGGTGGGAGCACTGACTGTATTAAATAATGGACATAACTGCCTTGTCACCCTTTGGTTTGTGTACTCTCATTTTGAAGCCTCGAGTTTGGCATCTTGGCCACTGCCATACTTGGACCAGAGGCTGGAGCTGTGGAGAAGCGAGGGGTGGATCTGACTGAGGAGTGGAGGACTCTTGGCAGGCAACCTGCCATTCATAGTGGCCACACCCTTAATTATACATAACTGTAAGCCTTAATAACATTTATAAAGGTGAGTTATATAAAAATCCAACCTCTGTACAGTTGCTATGAATGTTTAAATTAGCTGTAGAGACCACAATAATTTCCAATACTAGGCTGTAAACATGTTTATTTTTGTGGTAAATTTGAACATTTTAACATAGGGGTCGATGGGGATTGACTTGCTTTTAGAGTCAGCCTCAAGTGGCCATTCAAGGAACTGCAGTTTTTGTCACTTTTGTGTTAGCTTCATTTTTCAGCCCCAGAGGTTGCCTCTTGGGTGGGAGCCATAGGGAGCCATGTGTGAGTATACATGAATGATGATCTGATGAGCAGGTGGCACCTTGTAAGGTACCCTCAGCCTCCAGTATAAGAATGTGTGTGTGTGTGTGTGTGTGTGTGTGTGTATGGGGTGAATTGTACCTGCAATGTAAAGTGCTTCGAGTGGTCACCAAGACTAGAAAATATAAATGCGGTCTGTAGACATGTCAAGGGTTGCAATATGAGTATGTGAATATGATTATTTCAATGAAGGATATCCTTATAATTGCTGGGGGGTATCGGTATTTGGACATTTCAAGCTGATTGATACCACTACTGTGATGCCAGCACAGTATGTGGCTTTTGACCTTGACTACAGTTCACACAATCCAGTGTGTGCTATAAATGCCTTCCTTTCACATGATATATTTGATTGTTTATCTTCCTACAGCAGCTCACTGAGGCACAGACCGACCTCCCTGGAACCAGCTGCCTAGTCTCAGAAGAAATTATGAACTCCAAATGCAATGTGCCATCAAAAACACACAAGAAACAAGACAAATAGACCTAAACTGCGTCTTGATACAGTACAGAGTGTGTTATACTTCACTGAAATAGCTTCCTTGTTTACTGTTAGATGATGTAACATCAGCACAGGTAGTCTCATAAAGTCAAGTCAAGCACTGACATCCTAATGGAGTGTGACCATTAAACATATGCAGAGACCGCATGGAGTTCAGTAACTTATATTACAGTGAAACTGGGAGAAAAATCAGAAAATATATCCATGCACTGCAAGAGTACTTTCACATTTATGCCCTCTGTCCCTTTTACTAAATGCTGTGACAGGATCTGCCTCAGCCTGTTATGGCCTTTTTTTTGACTTTACTGGTAAAGGTTGATGCAAGCACAATAAAAATAAGTGGCAGCTTGAGGACTGCAACACCTACACACCTCTGGGTCAAGGTCATGGATTCATTTTTGCCTCGTGGCTTGGCTCAGCACTCTGAATTGTCTTCTCTGCTCCAGTTTAAACTGTTGCAGAGATATTTTCGGTAGACTAGTGACAACTGGACAAAACATGAACATGTGGACCGAAACAGCAGTGACAAACTCAACAAACCTCTGTGAACACTGGATGTGAAAAGAAAAAGAAGTGCCAAGTGAGAAACTGGGAACGAGATGATAGCAGGAGCATGGTGGCAGTGCTAGACCACACGCACGCGCACACACACACTGCGCATGCGCACGCACGCACACACACACACACACACACACACACACACACAACCTGGACACTTCTAGGTTACCCATCAATTCTTCTCTCCTATCTAAAGATGATACAGCTGCTGTGTTACTTGCATCTTGTGCCATGGCAGAGGGGTCATTGAGATTAAATGCCAACCTTAGACCTGACTCTTAGCTGATGAGACCTGTCAAGGAAGTGGGAGAGTGAAGGATTGTGGTGGAATAGAGGCACAAGTGTGTCAGATCCCCTCAGCCTGCCAACAAATACAATGGCTTTGTAGTGTTGAGTCAGGGCAGATGTTCCTCCTGCATATTAGACTTTTCAGCAGTGCCGGACATAGGTGCTCAGCAAGATTAAGTGGTTAATTAGAATGGAGGTTTCCCAGTTAAGGGGCTTTAAATCAACAAATCTTTAATCAATCCCTATTGGTGCAATATGTTCTCACAGCCATTCAATCAGAAATTTTAGTATTTATCTAAAGGAGCATTAGACAAGAATCAGTATTTTTTTTGCAGTGGTGCCCCTAAAGTTTTAGAGTGGTACACCATTGTCATAACAGCCTGTTCTCACTCCCAACTTAGTAGAAATACTGCTGCTTTGTCAGTGATCTCTGCATCACATACTGCTGCACAGAGGCACCTTTTGCGGTGGTATGATATGCACCACACAGCTGTTATTCCTGATGCTGCTGGCAACAACTGCAGTCGTCAAGTACTGCTGCTTTTTGAGTGGATATCATTGTCAGATACTGACAAACAGAGACACTCTTAATGGCAGTATAATACGCACCGGGTGGCAGCTATTTCTGATGCCACCGGCAAATACTGTAGTTTAAAGAGTGAGAAAGTCCACATAGGGTGGGTGGAAGGCAAGGTGGATGGGTCAAACAAACTCTGGACTTTCACCCGGGAGCCCACTGTTCATTTTCCATGTTAGCTTAATATCAGATCAACAACATCAGTCAGGTTTGCCTCCGTCTTATTTCTGTGGTAATGTTAAAGAGATTTAGATGTAGAGATGTACAGATAGGTTGGCTGCCAATATACTTTCAAGATGACATGAATTATCTTTAGCCAGATAAAAGCTCATGTTCCTTTGTTTATGTATCTTCTCTGTAAGGCTATGTGTCACCCTGAAGCAACTAACATAACTTTCTACAGTAAAAACAGATGTTAGATGTTAGGTCAGCACCATGGTCTGTAGTCAGTAGCCTAAGATATACACAGAGTACTTTACTTATCCCCAGGAAAGGGAAAAGGGGACACATACTCAGCAGTCTCTTTTCCGTTGAGACCAGAAGCCTCAATTTCAAACTACAAAACTCTGTGAGACAGGGATGAAACCGGTATGGTCACAGCCTCAGCCCCAGACTTACATAAATAACACAGATGAAGCATTCAGAAAACAAAATGAAAAGCAGTGCCAAACAGCCGAACTAGCTGCCGTAAAGTGTTACACACTTCTCTCTGGAGACCCTACCCACTCACCAAAGTTATGTAGTGCAAGAACAGCGTTCAAGCTGCACAGTGGGAATGGCAGAGACACCGTTC
Source organism: Epinephelus fuscoguttatus (assembly GCF_011397635.1). Lineage (NCBI taxonomy): Eukaryota > Metazoa > Chordata > Actinopteri > Perciformes > Serranidae > Epinephelus > Epinephelus fuscoguttatus. The sequence continues at coordinate 6,982,465 of NC_064763.1, forward strand.
TGCAAATTACATGTCAGTGTACCATCTATATTATTTTGTAGCTGTTATTTTACAATTACAACATTGAATAATGTTACTTTAACAATACTTTTTTTTTTTAAAAATATAAAAAAATACACACAAAAAACTGCACATCCTGAGTCAAGGCTTGGCTTTTTTGGCTAAACCAAAACACTATAGCCATTTTCATGTGTTTCAAATTCCACACATTATGTTATAAAAGGCTAAGAAATAATAGAAATGAATTCAACAGAGACATAAATTTGATTACATGTTCAGATCTGGAGCACAGTACGAATATATGTTGAGAGGGTCGTGCTCCCTCCACAATATTTAAAGACTGTCGTTCCTCCCCCACTTTTTGCTGTGTCAGCTAGCTGTCACCCCATAACTCCCCCTGAACACCCCTAGAAATTATTCTCTTGCTCAGTCAAGCAGTGAAGGGCACTCGGACACCTCCAAGACATTCAGGTAGGGATGCACATATGTAGTGCGTACTACGTGTATGTTCGTGTGTGTGTGTGTGTGTGTGTGTGTGTGTGTGTGTATTTGTTACTGCCACAATAAAATGGACTGTGTGTTGCTGTAGTTCATCAAGACCAGACAAAGAGTGGTTGGTCTCCACTGGACAAATGATAACACTGGGTCATGTCAATTTAGGGAAAAGTTAAACTGTTATGCATATCCATTGGATATTTTTGCATCTTGTAAAAATTGGTGTTAAATAAAGCTCTAGTCTTATGGTCGGTCCCTATTTGGTCTTGCTGTGTTTTTTTTTAACATTCCACAGCTTTGCCAGCCTTTTGTTGCCCCTGTCCCAACATGTTGCAGCCTATGGAAGCGAATCGTTACTAATATTTAAATTAAAATGTATTTGCAGAAATGCTTTTTCAGTTTAAGAATGTGGCTGCATTATTTGACTCATAAATAAAATTAATCATCAATCATCCTATTTGCATTTTAATTTTCTTCTTCAAGACTGCTCATTCTTTTACTTAATTAAAATGAAAAAGAAAAAGTCATTTGAGATTTAATTTTCAAAATATGTCCCAGCAAATAGATACCAAAATTCAATATGAAATATAAAATTTGAAAATTAAAATGCATTTGCAGAAATGCTTTTTCATTTTAAGAATATGGCTGCATTATTTCACTCATAAATAAAATTAATCATCCTATTTGCATTTTAATTTTCTTCTTCAAGACTGCTCATTCTTTTACTTAATTAAAATGAAAAAGAAAAAGTCATTTGAGATTTAATTTTCAAAATATGCCCCAGCAAAGAGATTCCAAAATTCAATTTGAAATGTAAAATTTGAAAATTAAAATGCATTTACAGAAATGCTTTTTCATTTTAAGAATGTGGCTGCATTATTTCACTCATAAATAAAATTAATCATCCTATTTGCATTTTAATTTTCTTCTTCAAGACTGCTCATTCTTTTACTTAATTAAAATGAAAAAGAAAAAGTCATTTGAGATTTAATTTTCAAAATATGCCCCAGCAAAGAGATTCCAAAATTCAATTTGAAATGTAAAATTTGAAAATTAAAATGCATTTACAGAAATGCTTTTTCATTTTAAGAATGTGGCTGCATTATTTCACTCATAAATAAAATGAATAATCAATCAACCTATTGCATTTGCATTTTCTTCTTCAAGACTGCACATTTTATGCCATAATCAAAAGAAAACTAAAGAAGACATTGCTATTTCATTTTCGTGGCCTGCCCTGCAAAATAGTCACCATAATTCGAAAATGATTTGGCAATCTGAGCGGCGCAGGAGAGTGACGTCAGGAGCCGCTTCAGATGACCATGGTGCTACCCATCTAATACAGTAGGGGGCGGTGTGCACATTTAATATATGGATGCATCACAGATCATGGCGCTCCCTGAGATTGTGCTTTCTAAACATCGGAATTTCCCAAAACTGAATAAATACCACACATAGCAACACAAAACTGCTTTGCTAGCTCAGTCATGTTGTAACTAAGATATCTGCTGGAAAAAATAATTTTTTCATGGACTGTTCATTGAGGATACGGAGTTAACACGTCCGCTGACTTGACAGTCATTTAAACTGGTGGCAGGTGCCGTGTCAGTGTTGGTAGGCACTAGGGTTGCTACGGGTTACCTGCACAGCTGTGGGCGTAGGTGGTGATCAGTCACATGTAGGTTAGATAGGGGAGTCACAGTTGATCAGTGTTATGGAATGAGAATCAGGGGAGGCCACACAGTTTTTCAACCATGTCTGTGTGTGTGTCGAGTGAATGGGTTTTCGTTGTAATCGTTGTATTTTTGTCCTTTTGCACGAGCTCGTTTTAAGTCTTTTTTACACTCGGCTTTTTGTAGGTGTTTTTAACGTTTTTGTAAGTCAATAAAGTGTTCAAAGCGTACCATGGAGGGCCTCGTGTTTGCACACCAACATGAGTTAAAAATGGCTTCGGATTCTCTCAACTGGCATTTTTGTAGTTGGATTGCCGATACACTCAGCTTGAGTTTATACTTTGTAGACATTGTGATTTCCCAAAACTAAATAATAGTCCAGCAACTTTTCCGGAGGAAACCCTGTGACATTGACACGTTAAATAATTTTCATACATACTGCCTTGGTTTGATTCTAACCCATACAATATGGTTGTCAAATATTGAATCTACTCGTGAAATTAATAAATTATGCACAGCTAAGATTAACTATGATCTGGAGTACCTATTGACATCAGTGTGTAATAAGCCTGGCGGCCACAGCTAACAATCTGCAGTCAACAAAGACCCTTTTAAACTTGTATATGTTTCATAGATATATTTACACTACTATTAATTCAGCTTTCAGCATGATCTTGATCATGATAGAAATTAAACTGCATCATGCCATCTTGCTGTTCTGCATTAAATTGTTAAGCAAAAAATATCCATTGATCAAAGGAATTGTTGGACTGTATGTTTATCTATATTATCTATATATATTTAATATCAATAAATCATTGCATACATAAGTAATCATCTTAAATATTTAGGCTAATATAATTTAGATCTGCCCTGTAAAAGTGTGTGTATAGCGCACTGAATGAGTGTTTGGTGCGAAGATGTTATTACCGCTTGTCATAAGAAAACACAATGCGCTCACTTGTACACTCATTCAGTGCGCTATACACACACTTTTACAGGGCAGATCTAAATTATATTAGGCAGCTTTGTATGTATGTATGAAAATTATTTAACGTGTCAATATCACAGGGTTTCCCCCGGAAAGGTTGCTGGACTGTGTGGTATTTATTCAGTTTTGGGAAATCACGATGTCTACAAAGTATAAGCTGCTACCACTTTAAATGACTGTCAAGTCAGCGGACGTAATAACTCCGTATCCTCAATGAACAGTCCATGAAAAAATTATTTTTTCCAGCAGATATCTTAGTTACAACATGATTGAGCTAGCAAAGCAGTTTTGTGTTGCTATGTGTGGTATTTATTCAGTTTTGGGAAATTCCGATGTTTAGAAAGCACAATCTCAGGGAGCGCCATGATCTGTGATGCATCCATATATCAAATGTGCACACCGCCCCCTACTGTATTAGATGGGTAGCACCATGGTCAGCTGAAGAAGAGCGGCTCCTGACGTCACTCTCCTGCGCCGCTCAGATTGCCAAATCATTTTCGAATTATGGTCACTATTTTGCAGGGCAGGCCACGAAAATGAAATAGCAATGTCTTCTTTGTTTTCTTTTTGATTATGGCATAAAATGTGCAGTCTTGAAGAAGAAAATGCAAATGCAATAGGTTGATTGATTATTCATTTTATTTATGAGTGAAATAATGCAGCCACATTCTTAAAATGAAAAAGCATTTCTGTAAATGCATTTTAATTTTCAAATTTTACATTTCAAATTGAATTTTGGAATCTATTTGCTGGGGCATATTTTGAAAATTAAATCCCAAATGACTTTTTCTTTTTCATTTTAATTAAGTAAAAGAATGAGCAGTCTTGAAGAAGAAAATTAAAATGCAAATAGGATGATTGATGATTAATTTTATTTATGAGTGAAATAATGCAGCCACATTCTTAAAATGAAAAAGCATTTCTGGAAATACATTTTAATTTAAATATTAGTCATGATTCACTTCCATAGCAGCCATCAAATTCAGAATGAATGTATATTTACAAAAAAAACAATAAACTTTATCAGTTTGCCTTGTCTTCGTTATTTATTCAATAGGTCAAAAATAATTTGCAAATCACTGCATTCTGTTGTAATTTATGATCCGTTCTTGTATAATTTTAACATTTTATTTCAGTTTGAATAATTTGATCGAGGTGTGTATGGTGAACACTGGGGCAGAAAGTACAAATGTTCAACATTAAATTTACATTTATTGATATAATATTTAAAAAAATGACATGAATGAACATGAATGATTTGATTAATATTCCTTTTCAGAATAATGAATATGGTTTCTGGGTATTGTTTAATTTTCTTATTTAATTTATTTATTTTATTGATTTTCACATTTAAAAAAAAAAAAAGTAAAAAAAACCAAAACAAAACAAAAAAAACCTTCAAGATTACAACTGCACAACCTGAACATCATCGTTCCTTTCCTTATTTTTTGCTGCTAACAAAATGTTTACTGCTGGCTGCATAAGATCCTCAAAGACGTGTCAAGCAGACATAGAGGAAATTAGGTCAATGTGATCCATGTAAACACATCGGTGAAATATTATTATGTTGAGATTCAAAGTAAAACTGTTATATAATAAATGCTGATACAAGGGGTATTGACTAGATTTGTCCACGGGCCATAATGTTTCTAAGCAGATGCTGTGAGGGCCAGCTAGCTAGCTAGCTGCTAGGTAGGTAGGTAGGTAGGTAGGTAGGTAGGTAGATAGATAGATAGATAGATAGATAGGCTTGTGCCAGTTTGAAAATTTTCCTACCAGTTTGATTTAAAGCCAAATATCTAATTGAACCGATATATCGAATTATATACCTAATTTTACCACTAGGGGTCGGATTTGAGCTATTTTTCCCAATAAAAAGCCCATTATAGGTGTAATGCGCTTCCAATCCACTGGGTGGCAGTCATGCTGTATTAACCGCCAATACACACAAGGTGTTACACAAGAAGAAGAAGACACAGAAGGACACCAAGAAGTTACTAGGGCAACAAACTGAATGACTGCTGACTCCCTTGCACTTTTCCCCGCCCCCAATAAAATTTGATCTCTGGTAGCCTCTGAGACAAACTAAACAAAACACTTGTAGGCTCCTCCACTTCATTTCTAAGCATACATAAACCTTATTAAGTTGTCATAATGCATGTTACAATGCAAGATAAGTTGAATATAGTCCCTTGACATGCCGCCGATGTGAAACGCTTTTTTTTTTCCCTTCTCGGTTTATCCGGTTGACGTAAATTAGACCGGGTGGAGCTCTTAAACCAGACCGAACTGGTTAAACTGGAAATCGGTACAAGCCTATAGATAGCATGTATAATGTTTATCATGTTCACCATTCACCATGTTTTGTGAGGACCTTAACCTTTGGCCTTCAACCAACAAAATCTGATCATCTTATTCTTCCGTCCAAGAGGAGGTTTACTTAAAATTTGAAGAAATTCCCTCAAGGTCTTCTTGAGCTTGTGTTCACAAGGATGAGACGAATGCAAGGTGACACTGACCTCTGACCACCGAAATCTAATCACTTCATCACTGAGTCCAAGTGAACGTTTTTGCCAAATTTGAAAAAGAAAAAAAAAAAATTCCCTCATGGCCTTGACCTTTGACCTATGACCACCAAAATCGAATCAGTTCATTGTTTAGTTCATGGGGATGTTTGTGCTAAATTTGAAGAAATTATCTTAAGGCGTTTGTGAGATATCGCCTTCACGACAATGGGACAGACGGAAGGACATATGTATGTACGGAGAGACGGACGGACACCCCAAAAACATAATGGCTCTGGCTCTGCTGGCTTTTGTTGGCATGGAGGCAGAAAAATAATCAGTGGCTCTCAAAACAAACAAACAATAAAAAGGGTAAAAAAAAAAAAAAAAAAAAATTAAAGATACATCAAAACAATGAGTCAGTTCAAATGCTTTTATTTGATTTGACTCTATTTGATCATATTGAAGTATGTGGGGGAACCAGAGCATCAACTTTTAAAGCTGTTGCTGCCATACACTGTCGAAGGTTAATGTTAAATACATCCAAATGGCTTCAGATTCTCTATGACAATGTGTGTTAATTTTGTTAATAGCCTACATGCAGTGATGAACAACAATATCTCCAGGCTGCTAATAAGGAGAAACAGTGGAGTTTATGTCTGGCTTGTGTTATTAGCATCATGCTGGGGCCTCTTCATGGCTCCAGATCATGTGCTTGATTTAGCAGTGACTGATAACTGATGACCACTTGAAGGCAAATAACTGGTGAATAGAACTTTTAAACATTCATTACAAGGTTTTAGGATTTCTTACTGTCATTATACAATACAGGGCTGCACAATGAAGTGAAGCTGTAGCACCCTCTATGCTTGAGGTATTCAATTTCAAAATATTTAAGATAGAATAGAAACAATAATTAATCAGTGTGTGTGTGTGTGTGTGTGTGTGTGTGTGTGTGTGTAACAATCTAGGAACCTTGAATATTTGTATCACTAAAGTCAGTCAGATTCATCCCCTGAAGACCAAGACAGACCAGTATTGCCATCCATAATACCAATAAATGTTTGATATACTGCAGGTTTGCTGATTAGTTTTCTATGCTTGCAACTGTATCATTATCTCATTCAATCAGCTGCAACCCCAAGCCTAAGCTTTCTTTTCTGAAATGCATGGGTAAAAATAATCTGTTCTATAATGCTGTTCCTTATATACAGACTGATCATCAAATGCATATTTCTAAACTATATTACGAAACAACCTTCAAATTAAAACCTGCAACATTATTTGTGCATATGACTCCCCATCTTCCTTGACATTTAGATTCTAAAATTGAAAGTGCAGTTTTATTACTACCAGATGTTATCAATGGAGCCAAAACAAGAGAAAGGGCAGTGCCTGGATTGGTGACATTTTCTTTCAAGCTAGCCAAAGTTGATTAAAGAATGGCCCATTTCCTGTTGATAGCGCTGTCGTAAAAAAATATACAAGAGATGTGCTCTGTGTAATTGAATTAGCACCCACAAAACAAATCTGTTTTATGATTTCTGTCACACCTAAAGCTGTTTCTATACTGCATACAAATGAACTTTCCCTAAAATATAGTACAAATGAAAGCAATCCAATAATGTTTTAACTACAATTACACATATAGCACCATAGATAGATAGATAGATAAGTCCCATTTATCAGCATTTTTATCTCCTCCAGGTATAAGCCTAGAGGGGAATCATGACCATGTGCTTGGTTCAATGTGTGTAGGCATGCGTGTGTGTGTGTGTGTGTGTGTGTGTGTGTGTGTGTGTGTGAGAGACAGAGACAGAGAGAGTGTATTCATCTGTCCGCAGCTAATCTCACAAACTACTGAACCAATCAGCCTTATTCTTTTTCCAACTCTATGCTTAAGGGTGATTAACAAATTTTGAAAATCCCGCAAAAAATTTGTCATAGTTTTCATAAAGAAAATGGTCCACCTGTGACCTGGTTTTGTTGTGTCCACTGCATGGTGACAATACCTCACATGGTGAGTGTTTCAGAAGCAGAGCAGTTTGTAAACTTACAAATTTTATTGATTTGGTTACTTTTTCCTTGACATTTATGCTTCTGCCCTAGGTAAGAAAGAAGGGTATATAATTAATAGGTTTCTAATTCTGTATGTTTTAATTGTGTTTATTGTTGTTATTTCCTACTTTTTTGTGCTGTAGCCCACAGACAGTTAATAATGTTTAAAGTCCATGACATGGATTTAAGATTTGTGGCTGTGGTCATATCTGTACATTGGTCATTAAAAATGCATTCATCCTCATAATTATATCACATCTATGTTTCACAGATAGTGCCTGTTTGAAGGGAGACTTGATCTGCTGTGTGAGTGTGACGCATAGCAGCTCCATCAAAAATAGACATGGCATGTATTTTGAGGCATGCTTGATCAGCCTGGACAGCCGCCTGGTGGACATCTGCACTCTGCTGAGTACATTCTTTCACTTCACATATTTCTTATTTTTCAATTTTCTTTCTCTATATTGTGTTATATATTGTAGCATAGTGCATGTATTTTTATGAACAGCTTATAATTTCTATATGTGTGCTATAAGAGCAACTGTATACATGACCCAATTTCCCTACAGGGTTCAATGAAGCATGTCTGATTCTAGTGGAGACATATATAGCTGCAAAGAGTTTAAAAACCCCAGATATATTGTAGGCTTTTAAATGGTGCTTGTACAATGCGCCAACAGATTTAATTTCATTTTTTTCTAGATAAGCAATTTTATAAACAACTACTGAAGAGGTCAAGGCTGAGAGCCACAGCACCCAGACAATACTCCGACACCCCTCATACACTTAGATAAGTGTCAGAAAATAAATAAGAGCCAGCAGAGTATAGACTGCAGGTTTTTACTGAAAATATCAACAAAACAACAGGCCACCTGATACACCGTCACTGCTGATTGACTTCTCTATTTTTGACACACTATAGTGGTGTATGGCAGCTATCTTCATGCTTTTAGCCCCTTAAATGTTTTCACTTTAGTCGTCTTTAATGGGCTCTAAATTTATCTGTGCTGTGATGTGGTGTCCTTGGGTGTTCACACACCATCTGTGTGAAATAACATAGTCTGCTTCAAATGACATTTCAGTCAAAAAAAAAAAAAGAAAAAGAAATAGGAAATCAACACCAGCTTATCCAACTGTTACACCTCTACATCTTCACAGCTTAAATTTATTTTCTTAACAAGGCAACCGTAAACATGCCATACCCTTATTATGATGCATTCCCCCTCGGGGCGAGGCAGTAACAAATGTCATCTTTAACCCATAACTCTAGAGCCCCTGTCAGGTGGTTCAGTGCCATTTTGTGGAAATCCAGATTGGTGATTTCTAAGATAGTGCTCTTGACATAGGAATATATGTATGAATAAACAAATAAAGGAATGTTGTAGCTCTTACTGTCTGCCAAGACTGTTTTCTAATTTTGAAAGTGTCACAGAACAGTAGTCACGCATCCTTCTCCTTGTAGTTGTGCTAAAATTGAATAGCATTATTAGTCTAAGAGATAGTGAGATAGTGTGTGGCGAATATGTATGAACAAATTAAAAAACATTTACAGTGAAGGCCCACCAATTCCATTGTGACCGCTTGGACTAACCAAAATCATTGAATGAGATCTTTGACAGGGTACATGCCTGTGCAAGGAGACATTTCTCAAGCTCCAGTGTATAATGCCTTGAATAGAAACCAGTACCTCTTTGTCTGCCCCATTGAGACATTCCCTCCGTCACATGCGTTCTAAAGATCATGTCAGATGAGTTCATATCAGCACACAGATGAAGAAGAATAATGGAGCTGCTGGAGCTAAAATGTTGTCTGTTTCAATAATAATGTACAGCAACTGTTAATTAACTCATTATTATTTAAAACACAGACCAAACAATAAAAAAATCAATGTAATCCACAACAGTTGATTCTGTTCATATTGGACAATTTTACAGCACATTTACATATGATGCTGATCCTCAGTCAGTGCAGGAAGCCTTTATCTAACACAGCAGACAGTGAGGGCATGGAGGTCGGGGGTGTTGGCACAGCTGACAGCTGACGTCAGTATAGGATATGCCACAGATAAGGCAACCCAGTCTTACTCCCAAGTTGTCAAATACCAGCGCTTGGTCATTGACATCTGGCATCAGGCACCAACAAAGGCCTTCCTTTCACATCAGCATGATACGGGGCCAGTTGTCGTTATTGTTTAATGATGCCTGGCGGCATCAGGGGGAAGCGCAGCAGAACAACAACATAGTTAAGGGAGCAGAAGTCCAATTTGGGCAGGTGGGAGGGGTGGTAGATGTGTCCTACAACCACCTAGGAGGTCGGTGTTCCCTTCCTGTATGATTGAAAAGCCAAACCTTGTTCTCTTTTCTGATACCCAACCACTTGCTTTTGTCAAAAACCCACCATGGGCATGTTGGCTAAATGTAACCACATACATTTATTGAAGAAGAAGAAGAAGAAGAAGAAGAAGAAGAAGAAGAAAGAAAAGAAAAGAAAGAAAAAAGTATACTTTAATAACCCCCAAGGGGAAGTTCAATTTTCTGTTCACTCTGTTGTCATATACACACAAATACATGCACAAATAGGACCTGTACATACATTAAATGGAGAGATGTCATAGTGGGGGGGCTGCCCATGGACAGGTGCCCTGAGCAGCTGGGAGTTTGTTGTCTTGTTTGAAGGCACCTCCGCAGTGCCCAGGAGGTGAACTGACAACTCTCCAGCTACCAGCCTGAGCTCCACACTTGGTCTCATCGGGGACTTGAGCTGGTGACCCTCTGGTTCCCAACCCAAGTCCCATGGACTGAGCTACCGTTGCGAAGGCAAAACAACATCAGTTGTACCAATGTAGTGCATTTATTTTAGAAGAGACTGAATGCAAACTGTACATTTCCTGTGAAAACGGACATGTATTTTTAAAACAGACAATGCATGTAACAGGCTGAAGTTGACACAGAGTCAACAACCAACACACCCAGGGCACCTTACATGTCATATCTCAGCCTGGAAAGTTTATGACTAGATGTAAATATGCGGCGAAGTCAGAGTGAGAATGTGTTGAATAAGGACGTCATAACACCAGAAATTTAGTAGATGGATAGAATACCAGTGAAATTCTGGGATTCTTGATACAATTCAATTCAACAGCAAAAAAACCCCAAAACCAGAATAATAAATTCAAATCATAATTTTTCAACTCATAATTAATTTAGCCACATTAACTGGTCATACTATTTATGCATTTAAGCATATGAGGATATTTTCTGATGTGGTTATTGCGTAATTACAATTTGCCATAGATTTAGACATTTAGACAGTCCATCTAATTTTATTCTGATGGAGAGAAAAATAAACAACTAACAAATAACTCAACTGTGCTGTGTTTTTCTAATAACTCAGCCTAATAACAACCCTGGACACTTACAGGCTTTTATTTATCTATCTTGCGTCACCACAATTTGGTGAAATTGTCCCTAATTATTAGCTTGCAGTAACTTCCTGTGGATTTGAAGGCAACTTGGTGGCCATAAATTATGTGGTAGAAAATGTTCTGCAGCAAAAGGCCACAGCAACGCCTTCTCTTTAACTCTCTCCCTAATCACGGAGACTGTCAACAGTGAAGCAGGAAAATGCTCCGCTTTTGCAAGCACTAACTATAACATTTGCAGCTTCCACTTAAAAAAGGATCGTCTTCAAAGATATTCTCCAAGACAATTTGGAAACAAAAGATATCTCACAATTATCGCTCCCTAAACAAAGTCTGAGTGTTTTGTTTCATTTGCATCCCCTCTCTGGCTGTCTTTTTACCCTTAACAGGCATGCAGTCCCCTCCATCCACACAATCCCAAACAATTACAGTTACAATGAAGGAGGGAGAAAACAAGTTGGAGAGAAAACAAAGTGAAGCAGCCAGTTTGATTGAAATCCACTGTACACATTATTGTGATGCATGTACAACACCAGCTCCTTTTTTTCTTAATAACACCACAGATTTGCAGGGAAATGCCAAAATGCCATTCACTCAGGGTGTGCAGGAGGATGAGTACATTCCTAACTGCTGTAATTTCATCTTATCTGATTGCTATAGGCTACATATAGAGACTAGGCTAACCCCATGATGGGACAGCATAATGACTGCATCCTGTGATTGGCAGTTAGTACTGTAAAACACAGACATCAGCCCAGGAACATCCTTACAAACAGTGTGAGACCCAAAAAAAAGGACAGATATGCATGTAGGGCTGATAAACTGGGGGAACTTTTACTACAGCATGTAATTAAATTCTTCCAGTGCAAAATAAAGATAAGGATTCCATTAGCCCCTTAAAACATTCTGGGATAATGAATTTTTGTGGTTGATGGAGCACCTCATGTGGGACAGGTGGAATTTACTCCCGGGCTAGACTCGGCAGTGCAGCAGGCAGGCAGGCAGGCACTGCACCCAACCACAGGAGCCAGCGACGACATTTGATGCACCATTGGCACCAGAGGCAAATGAGATTACGGCACGGGGAATGGAATTGACTCTCTCCTTGACAGATTTACAGATCCCCACTGGATAGAATACAGGCGAAAAGGCTGTAAAACCCATCATCTGTGGGGTGAATTACACACGGCTTGGAACAACTTGTTTGGTTTAGGAAATCCACATACCAGCCTCTTTTGATTTATTTGCACCCCCCTCCTCCTCACCCACCCACCCACCTCCTTACTCCTCACCCATCTTGGAGGAAGTATGCATGGGTGGTAGTGTTTTGCTACAGCTGTGAATCAGGGATCTCATCTTTTCATCAGTTTGTTAAATCGCTGCACGGTGCCGTCCTTGGCCTTTGATCTATTTGCTGCCTGCAATAGAATAATTCCACGCTGTATTAATAACTGTACATCACAAGACTTGTAGGACCATCGATTTCTTTGTTGGCAAACAGATACAATCTGAATATGAGCAGCGAAGATCACTGGTGTCTCTCTGTCCCTAAGCAATAACATGTGGAGGTCAAATAAAGCTGCGCAGTCGATTCCACAATAAAAGTCTCTTCACTCCACTCTGGGAATTCTGAGACAAACTATAAAGACCCAATATTAAATATTTAACGACCTCTCACCTCATGTTGCCGTCAACCCATCACCTTGATCTGTGTTATATTGATACACACACCTACAGTGCTGGAGTCTGTGTATTACTGTAAAAGCAGCTAATGTGTGTCTGAGGAGAATATGATGCTCCAAAAATCTAGTCTGCACCCCTGCACCCCAGGCAGAACCGAACAATTCCAATTCCACTTTTCTCTCAGCAGTGAGCTCCACCCAAATTATTCCAGCTGCACTCACAGCCCAGTCAGCGCACATCATAAACCGTCAACATGTTGTATACAGTAGCAGATGTGTGGTTATGGGATAATATGCCTTTGACGAGCTCAGACGCATTCTTAACACAATTGCTTAAAAAAAATGGTGGCATTGTATGTTTCTGCAAACCATGGATTCGGTACATTTGCATGTTTTAATGTAGCAGATACATTAATACTTTACGTTTCAACAACACTGTGGTAAATATGTGGTCAGGGTCAGGCACAAAAACTACTAAAAAAAATCAGTTTTCATTATCCTGGCAGGGAATGCAGTGATGTCTCGATAAAAACAACCGCTTTCTGTGTCAGCATTTTGACAGAAAATCTAGCAATGTTTCAATAAAAAACAAACACTTTTGGTGCTATTATCCCAACAGGAAATGCAACAAGGTTTGTTAAAAAAACACCCACTTTTCATGCCTCTATCCCAAGAGGAAACCCAGCACTGTCTCCATGAATTACAACTGCTTTTTGTGCCACAATACCTGCAGGAAATGAAGCAGTGTCTCATTGAAAAACACCTGCTTTTTATGCCACTATCCCAACAGGACACTCAGCAATGTTTCCATAAAAAAACAAACACTTTTTGTGTCAGCATTTTGGCAGGAAATGTTGCAATGTCTAGTTAAAAAACACTAGCTTTTCATGCAGCAGTGTTCCAATGGAAAAAAGAAAATGCAACAATGTCTTGTTATAAAACACCCGCTTTTGGTGCCACTAACCTGGCAGGAAATGCATTGATGTCTCAACAAAAAACAACCACTTTTTGTCACCTTTTTGGTAGGAGATGAAGCAATGTCTTGATAAAAAACACCCTCGTTTGATTCCACTCTCCAGGCAGGAAGTGCAGCAACGTTTTGATTAAAAAACAAATGCTTTTCATGCCACCATCCTGGCAGGAAATGCAGCACTGTCTCAGCTAAAACCAACCGCTTTTCATGCCACTATCCAAACAAGAAATTCAGAAATGTCTTGGCAGAAAAAATGACAATGATTGGTAAATCCCAGCTTGTTTGTTTGTGTTGAACAGTGGTCTGCTGCTTGGCAGGCATCTCGCTTTGATGACACGCCATACATTATACCCTCAAACCCTGAGGACACAGTCAGCTCACATACTACATCACTTAAGAAATGCTGATATGATACACATAAAATGTGCAAATGTAATGTATTCATGGTTTGCAGAAACATACCGTGCCAACATTTTTTTCAGACGACTGGGCTGTGCATTTTCTGATCATCAGATCTACATTAGAACTGGCTTGCTGGGAGAAAAACACTGATCTCAAAGCTATGCCACCCTACAAAAATCAGAAATTATGCACAGTGTTGTTTGTGACAGTGTGAAGCATGTTTATTACCTTGATCATCTGATAAAAGAAGTAAAAAAATCATCCTATTAATTAAATTAACTGAGCAAAATGTGACAGAAAACTCCATCACAAAACATTCAGGAGACACCCAGGAGTGTATTATTCATGACATTGATTAAAAAATGTTTCACCTCGGTTTGATCAAGCAAACTGAATGCTTAAACGAGTGTGAGGCTTTTCATCAAAGGTAGTGGAAGGGGGGCACAGAGGAAGCGGCAGCAGTAATCGACAAAACAGTGACAGAATGTTGTCATTGTCAATGACTATGGGATTCATTATAATTCACAGAATGCATAATTCATATGCATATGCTCATTACAATTATATTCCAATCAAATACCCTTGATTCAGGATATTTCCAACAAAGGTCCACATGCTTTCTGAAATGTTGTTTTGCCTAAACAAATTTCAGATGTAAAAGAGTTTTTTTTTTTTTTTTTTTTTTTTGTATTAATCATGGAACACAATCAACTAATTAAATACTGCAATGAGCCTTTTTGCATGCCCACAGCTTGGAATTGGAACAACTTCAAAATCTAAAATTTTAAGTAAGTATAATAATTTTTAATCATAATCATAGTTAGATTTACATGCTAGTCTGGACTTGATTTGACTATGTATTGGATTATCTAGTGCTAGGTATAAAAGATGGATTAAATTTAAAGGTCCAGTGTTGGACATAGGGGGATGGCAGAAATGAAATATAATATGAAAAGTATGGTTTCTTTAATGTATAATCACCTGAAAATAAGAGCTGTGTTTTGGTTTCCTTTGAATGAGCCGGGATAGGGAGCCGGCCTTCGTCCAGGGAGTCTGCCATGTTGCACCGCCATGTTTCTACAGTAGCCCAGAATGGAGAAACCAAACACTGGCTCTAGATAGGGTCATTCGCTTTTCGTGTTTTCGTGTTTTCATGTTTTCATGTTTCATGTCAGCCACTGTAGTTAGCAGCCCCTCTGCATTGAGAGTGTCAGAGAAACACTGGCTTTTTAATGTAAAAATACTTTGTCAAGTGTTTCTACCAGTTCTAATCACCTGGTCATTTTGTTTTGGAGAGGAGGAGACCTCTGTGGATAATTAGAGTCCTGATTAAAACCTCCTGAATTATGAACACTGCAAGAATTCTGACCAGGTTTCAGTTGGTTGCAATCTGCAATGCTCACTGCTAGATGCCATTAAATCCCCCTAAATTTTACACACTGTAATTTTCAGTAAATATCACATGTCTTATCATAATTGAAAAAAATGTATCTTGTTAGTGGTTATTTTTAGCCAGATTCAAGATAAATGTCTGTCATTCTCCTTTATGTTTTAACACTTATTATAAATTCTAGACTCTCAAGACAAACTAAATATATAAATAAACAATAACAGTAATAATAATAAATTCTAATTTAAGTTTGACTCTTCTGACTCACATGGGGTTGTATAAACTTGTTCTTTAGACACAGTGTCTTTTTGTATTATTGTTTTTCCAGTCTCTGCCATTTAATAACAATAGTTCATCTGGTGATTTGCATTCTGTTCAGTTATCCAATGAACAAAACTTGACAGTCTCAGAGTGGTCCTTGGACCTAACATCCTTTGGTCATAAACCAAAGTATTAGATAAACACCAATTCTGTCCTGGCTACAGCTCAGTGGTTAGTATCTGCCATGGTCCCTGGTTTTAAACTTGCCACGACCAGACTCCACACTTCAACTGAAAAGAAAAATAAGGTAAAAATTTGTATGCTTATTTTTTTAAAGTAGTTCCAACTCTGGCATTATTGAGTAAATCATATGAGTCTTTTATAATCTTATAAACTCAGTTAGTTCAGCACAACCAACATGATTTACTTAACTCGAAAAACTTTGTAAAGAAGAACCACCTTAATATTTTTCCAAAAGTTGTGCTGATATTTAGTGGTCAGATTATTTTATAGATAGTCTAGCCTATGTCTTTCAATTCCATCCTACTCAATGTTTTTAATTTTGGGCAGCTTCTTAAAATAAGTTGTCAACTGACTAAAACACTTGAGAGAGACAAATGTATTTTTTTTCATTCATTCTGAAAATCTTCTTTGTTTTGAGCATTATCCCCAAACCCCATGTTTTACTTATTTATTTATTTTTTTAAATTTCTAATTTATTTCGTGTTTCTTCTCAAGGAACAAGAATAGCACTAATTTACTTAAAGTACTTTGATCTGATCTTAAGTAATTTATTTTTGAGTATTAATTGGCCTTGACTCGCTAAGAAAAAATTCCTTGAAATGAGCCATTCCTCAAGACTTAGGGAAGGTGGACAGCCTTGAAGAAATCTAAGCAAATGAACTGCACTGGCAACCAAATTTGCTTAATTTAACCATAAAAATGTGCATATCTATAATTTTTTCCTCTAATTTAATAGGGCATTGCAGTGTCAAATTAAACGTACAGAAATACTGTAGGGTTTTTAGTGCATTTCACTCAGCTCAGATATGTTTTACCGACCTGACTGTCCTGACTCTTTATACCAAAGGAAAGCAGAGTGCTGAGATCCAGTAATGGCGAGACTAGTTTCTCTGTGGAGAGTTTGCTCAAGCTGTTACAGTTCACGCTAGAGCCGTTGCTCCTCTCTTCTGCAGTCTCTTAATAGTCTTCACATCACTGCCTGAAAATAGTGAGGGCAGCCAAGTCTACATTTTCATAGTGTCGTCTAATGTGGCAGTGTATCTTTTCTGTATCTGTTTTTTTCTCCCCTTAACTTTCTTCATCTGTCCTTAAACCATTGTGCTTCATCGAAGATCTTTTCCTCCTATCTCAAAGGGGACTTTACTACTAAGGTCAGAGGTTTTCTCTTTATATTCTCTGAAGAGGGGGTTACTGTAAGTGATATTCAGTCATTCCAGCAGCTGCTATTGCCACATATTCTAACAGATTTAACTCCATTTACAGTGCAGGAACAGTGCTGTCTTCGGGCTTTGTAGCAGCTGAATAGATCCCCATCTCAGCAATCATAACACTTGTTTACAGTGATCATATGAACAATGTTTAAGTGATTTTTAAAATGCCATTAGTGGCTACTTCAAACTAATAAACCACCTCATGCCTGTGACAACACTAAGGTATGAGTGAACATTTCTCATGAAAGCATAATAAAGGAAAGTTTTCTGTTTGCATGGGTTCAAAGCACGAAATAAGAAAAGTGAAGACGTCAAGGTTTGTGCTTACCAGCAGACATGAAACAAAAGGCACAATGCATCCCTCAAAGCTTTCAAAATGTAAAGTGCTTTTAAAGCACCTTCCTGCGGTTAAACAAACACATAATTACTAGTCTGGTACATCAACAGAGCTGCTACCAATTTCCTGTCATTACTTCATTGATCCAGGGCTCTCTAGCTGAACATGAACTTAACATTTTACCTCCACTCCTGAATTGATCTGAACCGCAGAGCTGTCAGCTGTTGGCAATCACCTTTCATCTGAAGGCATTTATGCATCAACAATATACCCCACCACCACCACCACCGCCGCCCCATGATAATGGTGCTGATAATTGCTCAGCTGTATCAAAGCACAATAACCTTTTTAAAACTGAAAGCTCTGAGTAAAATAAGCAGATGCTACATAATGACAAGGTTTGCATTGACTGGGGAAATGGACACTATGCTCTCAGACAGCAGTCTAGGTAGATGGAGTTCTGAATTGCACTCTAACAGTGAAAAGTGCTAAGAACTATTAAAGCTTATTCTCGTCATTGTTAAAACTGCATTTCATGGTGAGAGAGTTGTGGACTTGAGTCATATGACTTGGGCTTGATTGACAAAATAAAAAAAAAAGACTTGCAACTCGACTTTGACTTTATCATTAGTGACTCATGATTTCAGATGATGCTTAATTTCCTAAATACACTTTGTTGGAATAAATACAACAACCTCCAAAGAAGTTGCAGCAGAGAACTTTGTAAAACAAATATGTTAATGAGCACCATTTGATAAAAAATATATCAAAGACAAATTTGTTCACCAACATAAACTATGCGGTGATCAATAAAAAACAAAATACAGTATGCGAAACATGCATGTTGGCAGACGAAGACACAATTTCAATTCAACTTGTTTCACAAATAAGTACAAATTCTAAAAATTGTAAATATAATTCTTTTTACTCGGTTGTTAAAATGGCACTACATTTGGTGAAGAGAACATCGTGGCTTGTTTAGGACTCGAAACTCAAAGTTTAGGACTGGAGACTTGACTTTGGACTGGTCAGGCTTGACTTGGGACTTGCCAATACATTTGCAACCCAAGTTGACACATATCACCGCTTTGTCAGTGGCCTTTCTTGTCTACATAATACGCGCAAGGTATCCTTTTTCAAGAACGCTGCTACCAATGCCAGGACATCAACCAAAACACGTGGTAAAGTTTAGAAAAAGCGCATGGTTTGGCTCTATATCCATATGGGAAGCAAACACCAGGCTCCTGAGTGAAATTCTGGGGTGTGTTGGACCCATCCACCAACCACCCTATAGCCAGCTCCTTATATTTCATTGTTAATGGCAGTGTAAGGCATACCATAGCGCCACGACAGGTTCTGCATGGCCATATTACTAACCGATGCCACCCATCCGCCTATCAACTGCCGCGAC
This sequence comes from Epinephelus fuscoguttatus, assembly GCF_011397635.1. NCBI lineage: Eukaryota > Metazoa > Chordata > Actinopteri > Perciformes > Serranidae > Epinephelus > Epinephelus fuscoguttatus. The sequence goes on from NC_064763.1 coordinate 7,001,517, forward strand.
AGGTTCCATCTGGCTGACTGGCAGTGTATCATACCGCTACAAAAGGTGGGTTTTGGCGTCAGGTGTCAGATGCCAAAATCACTAACAAAGCAGTGGAATTTAGTGACTTTGCAAGGAGAACAGGTTGGATTGCCTGTCTTGAATTGGGTCTTGACCAGGGACTTAAGCTAAGGATGTATTGGCCGCCAATATTAGCAAAAAACGGGCATCAGCATCGGATCGGACTGCATGGAAAAATGGCGATCCAAGAACTTCGATCCAGTTTTTTACGGAATCCATTCCAGGTTTTCCGACCAGCCCAGCAGTCCGTGATTCAAGCAGTCTATTCCAGTGATCCACTCCAGCACTTACTATCAATCCACCAGACCAGCATGCAGATGGCAGACACACATGGAGGGAAGAGTAGGAAGAGTAGCAGTCAATTTAGTTAACTGACTATTTGTTTTCTGCTCTGTTTTTTTGAGAGTGATATTTTTATTTGGTTTACACTTTGGTTTACACTTTGGTTTACACACACTTGTCTTGTGGTGTTAATCTATTTTTTATTTATTAGGGGGCCAATGCACAAGTGTGTGGAGTCTTGCTGCTATTTTAATTTCAACGTTAGACATTTTAAAGATTTCTTGTGTTGATTTAACCCTGTTAACAATAAACAGGTCAGTTTCTCATACCAACTGTTGTGGATCATTCTAACTAACCTGATTAAGTAGTTGTTCTTGTTAGAGTAATACTGCTTGATCAAACCTTTTCTAACATGACTGACAACAAAATAAGTGAATATGTATATGTATACGCGCTTGCATCGGATTGGTATCGGTATCAGCCAAAACTCAAGGCTGTAATATTGGTATGGGATCGGAAGTGAAAAAGCTAGATCGGGACATCCCTAACTTAAGTGCAAAAACTTACTTGTGACTTGCAAAACAATGACTTGGTCCCACTTCTGGAGTTAACCATATAAATGATGCAACAGTTGCTGCTCTGATTGAAAAGCAGTTGTTCTAATTCAAGCAATCCTTTTGAATTGGCTCTGTCAGTAAGGAGGGTGTTGATTGAGTACACACAAAAGCCAAGGATCGGAGACCAGAGAGAGACTCATCCTTACAGAGAGCAGTGGTCTTAGCTAACATGAGTGACTGCAACAAAGACACAAACAAATATTTGTGACAGTGGCACTTGCGTTGGGTTTGGCACGCAAAATAGCATAAGAGTCCATTGTAATGCTCTAACACTTTAAATGGGTCTAACACTTGAGAAAGGGAAGAGAAAAGAGACCTTGTCATCATTCAAATGTTCGGTTATTAAGTGCAGATTGTAGCAATTTCCACAAAGAAACGGCTGCTTTCAGGTGTTGAAGGGAAAGAGCTAAAAGCAGTGAAGGGGCATTAGTCTTAGAAATAAGGCCAAGCTAATTAGGGCTAGTCAAATATCACTGCAGTCCACTATAAAAGACCTTACTATGAAGGTTTGAAGGTGCAAAGTTCCCTAAGGATATTTCTGTCAAATATACACATGGAGAGTGCAAATGAGGTTGCCATCATTGGGATGAATTAGGCCATCTTAAACATGAATTGCAAATTGGAGAATGTATTTTGATGTGCAGAGAGGACTCTCAGTTTCACTTGGAATCTGAATCACAACATATTTAACAACTATTATTATTCTAAGTTATGTGATTTAAACTGAAGCTGCAGTGTATTACTGTACTGCATTTTTTTCCAACAGTTTTGCAAACATACTTTGTTTTTGTTTGTGTCAGTCCCTTGAAGAGCTGTTTTTCTATTTGTATTTCTACAGTGAAGCAGAGCTCATGTCTTCAATGATTTGAGACTTGCGTGCTGCAATGACATCAATGCTCAAGGAAAACTTAAGCTGGGCATACACCACTTTTATGCTGTGAAAACGGAGGTCGAAAAGGACTGACTCACTTTTGGAGCCAGCCTCAAGAGGAACTGCAGTTTTTTGGCAATTCCACGTTGGCTTTAATCTTTCAGCATCTTAGGTTACTCCTTGGCATTCAGTGTTTGATTTGCTTACACTGTGAGGTTCAACCATCAAGCCACAACTTGAGTGCCCACTGTACATGCAAAATTGACCATAAAATGGCCACTGGCCTCTGCAGATCATTCTTGCTATTAATAGCTGGCATTCAAGATTGGTTTGAAAGATCTGAGGAAGATATGTTTGTTTGCTAGTTGAGGTCGGTAACGTTACACCAGTACAGTTCACAGTATTGCTAATGTTTCTCTCATTCATATCAGTAGTGATAAGAGTAGGGGAAAACACTGAAGAGGCAGTACGCTGTTGCCACAGCTTGACCAACATGGCCTCCATATTTTCCATCCATATGACACGTCATGGCACCATGGCACTATCAGATGCTTTGTTTGCCACTTTGCAGAAACCTTGTTCTTTTTTTCTAAACCCAACCACGCGCGTGTGTTGACTAGGGCTGTCACTAACGATTATTTTCATTGTCGACTAATCTGTTGATTATTTCTTCGATTAGTCGACTAATCATTTGATCGAAAAATGTGTTAAAATGTTGAAAAATGTCAGTCTGTCTCGCCCAAACCCCAAAATCACGTCATCTAATGTCTTGTTTCATACTCATGCCAAAGGGTTTTAGTTCACTGTCACGGGAGAGTGTGTAAAGCTGCCAATATCTGAACGTAAGAAGCTGCAGTAAGAGTATTTTGGGGCACTTTTATAGTACTTTTCTATGACTCAAACCGATTAGTTGACTACTAAAATAGTCACCGATTATTTTAATTGTCGATTAGTCATCGATTTGTTGACTAATCGTGGCAGCCCTAGTGTTGACTAAATGTAACCATGTGCGTTTGTTGTTGAAGGAAAAAGACTTGAATTCACAGTGTTGTACTGACAGAGCGCATTTATTTGTAAAGACACTGAATGCAAACTGTACATTTCCTGTAAAAACTAAAGTGCATTTTGAAAACAGCCGATGCAGGGTTCAACACTAAGGTTTTTTTTCACTTGCCCAGTCGGGCAAGTTGGTCAGAGATCTACTTGCCCGAAGTCAGTTTTTACTTGCCCTATAAAAACTGTTTAATTTAAGCGGCTATCAAATAACAAAGACTGCAGTTATTTTTAAAACAACATATGTCATGTATTGTAGCTTAATTCCTACACAAAAATGACAGTGTCAGGGCTTAAAGTGAAAAATTTGTCAATCATTCTCCATCTATAATTTTGCACCCTACTTGAGCCATGCCCACCTCTATTTATTTTTCACCCCTCTCTCCAGTTCTGCTGTATTAACACCGGGTTTAATATATTTTGTTTCCATCCCACTGCCCTGCTCTACTCTACTTCAACACTACTTAGCTCTCTCTCCACTCTACCAGTAGACTACCACATCCACCTGTTGCACAAAACGCACACAGCAGTGTTTCCCCTAAGATGGAGTTGTAGCAGCGGAGGTGCAGCACACGCATGAAAAATAATTTTCACATGCGTGAAACTTTTTTGTATGCTTGCAAAGCACAGCTTGCTGGGATGTTTCTGTGTATCTACTGGTAGGCTACCAGAAGGGCTATTTAGGACTAAGTACATACAGTACATGTGTGCACAGTGATGAGCAGGTGAAATGTCTGTCTAGCTTACATATGACGTGTCTCAAGATTTAGGAAAATAAAATTTTATTGAATATAATAAAAGTAAAAATCACTTGACATGCTGCTGTTTTGTGTTATGACCTATTTAAATGCTGGAAGTTGTTATTTACGTGGCAACGCCTGAACGCAACACAAGCTCTGCATGAGTGCCGTGCTGTGCTGCTGTGCCAGCAGCGTGTTTGTCTGTGCGTAACAGCAGTCTGTGGATGGTTATTTAGGCTACACACTGTCCATAACAATAACTTTGTCAGCTGACAAACTGCACCGGGCTCAGAGTCAGGTTTGGTCAGGAAAATGCGGCCCGAGCCGCTCTAGCGTGCTCACCTGTGTGTGTGGCGGAACTCTGCCGTGCGCGATACAGAGAGCAGAGGAGAATTGTTAACGCGTGACCATGTAGAGACAGAAATGACACGATGACATAACACCATAAATAGTATATTTTATTATATGAAGCGTCCGTCATGCAAAATAATATCAATGGGGGCTGTGGGCAGGACAGTGTTACACAGCTGTGCCTGTGACTTCAGGCAGAGAGACCGCTGCATCAGAGCAGAAGAGCGCGTTTTAAAAGACATTTATTTTATCAATTAGTTATTAACTTTTACTATGTTTAGCAACTTGCCCAATCGGGCAAGTGAGTTGTTAGTTTACATGCCCGACCTTGAGTTTTACTTGCCCCGGGCAATCGGGCAATCGTTATTGTTGAGCCCTGTGTTGCATGTAACAGTCTGAAGTTGCGTCCCAGAACGTTAACAACCAACGCACCCAGGGTACCTTGCAAGCCATGTGTCGAGATTGAAAGTCCATGACTAAATGTTCATATGTGACGAGGTCGGAGTAAGAATGTCTTGGCAAATGATGCTTGACAAAGCTGAAATTCAGTCCAACTTTAAAATGAGTCATATGGCTCAAAAATCGGGTCAGGAAGGGACTTAAATCGTACAGTGTATGCCTTTATAGGAGTTTATTTTCTACAAATTTCAAAAATAAGTATTGTAAGATTGACAGAAAGACAGATCTATTGTGCTGCAGGTTGTCGCTGAATGCAGCAAAAAGAAATTATGAAGTCAACATACAGTATGTCATATTTTGTTCAGTTTGTGTGGTTCACAGATATTTTTTCTCTGTTTTTTAATGCAAAATGGATGAAAAATAATCCCTGTGCCTCTCTTTATTCTCACCTTCCTCCTTCATATTAATTAACTCAGCAAACAAGAACTGACTAGACAAACACAGACAGGTGTTAAATGGTAAATACAGGGGACTTGCAGACATGCGCAATTTCAGCCTTGTAAAGTAAAGCAAAGCGCTGGATATAAGAGCAAACCAAATCAATCTTCATTTAAAATGCCTTTTTGTGCCACTATCGTCAGATCCCTGCAAAGGAGCGAGAGCAAGTAAACCTAATGCATGTCTCTATGTTTTAAAGTTCAAACAAAGCATCTGAGTCCCCACTGACCTCCCACTGGAATCCACTATATTCTGATAAATGACAGAGCTTCCCAATGAGATGCTAACCTTGGTTTTGTAGAACAGAAGGTAAATGCTGATGTGCTGAGTTGTGCTGGTGCGCTTACTGCAAAGCTCAGGTCAAGGCTGGGCATTTTCACTGAATAGCAGGATGTCTTTGAGCTGAATATGAGAGGATTCAAGGCCCTAACGCAAACAGCATAAATGCTGGCACGACTGTGCAGCACTACATTGTGTCAAAAAGGCAGAAACAACAAAGTGAATGGGCAGAAGTTTCTCAGCAACCAGCAATGGAACAAAGCAATATTGACCAATACTAATATTGTGAAGGTTTTAATCCGCTTTTACTAGAAGGAAAAAGTTGGCATGTTATGTTTCTGAAAACCACGGATATCTTACATTTGCATGTTTCATACAGATCATATCAACATTTCTAAAGTGACATAGTACATGGGCATACTTTGTCATTGGTAGGTAGAGGGGATTGTGGATGGCATGACACAGGGCGTTTCTAGGATTTGAGGGCATCGGGGGCTTAGCTGCGACCTCTGTAGGGGGGGTCAGGGGATCCTACCCCTTTATTTATATATATTTTTCTATGAACAAGTTCTATTTTGATGCTTTTTTATGCACTTTGTCATCTTATTGGCCCCTAAAAACTTTTTTTTTAATATAAATTTTATTGTCCAGATTATTTATGAATTGTGATATTGAAAATATTAGTAGTTGTAAGTAATTAGTATTGAGTAGAAACAGAATACTTTGCATCTGCTTTCATTAAAATTAAGAACATTTTTGAGGTGCTTGTACTAGAGTATTTCCATGTAATGCTACTTAGTACTTCTACTTCTCATCTTAGATGGAAACATTGTACTTTTTACTCCACTACATTTATTAGTTCGCTTTAGTTACTTTGAAGACTTAGATTATTATTACAAAATATGATCAACTAATAAATAATAATGTATAATTAAAGATACATTACCCAGCAATATATATTGCACTTTTACCAGCTGCAACATTAAAGTGGACTCAGTGCACTCTGTATCTTGCATGTGATCTCACAAAATGTGCTGCTTGAATTTCCCCACATATATTTTACTATATAATGATGAAAACTGTGTGTGTGTGTGTCTGTTCCACGTTTTTCTCCTCACTGACTTGGTCAATCCATGTGAAATTTGGCACAGTGGTAGAGGGTCATGGGAGGATGCGAATGAAGCAATATTACATCAATTGGCCAAAGGGGGTGCTATAGCAACCAATTGAAATTGCAAACTTTGAATGGGCATATCTCATGCCCCGTATGTCGTAGAGACATGAAACTTTGCACAGAGATGCCTCTCCTCATGAGGAACAAATTTGCCCGGAGAACCCATACCTTCCGGTTATATAGATTTTCCGCCATTTTGAATTTTTTGAAAAACACTTAAAATCGATCTCTTCCTAGGAAGTTTGACCGATCTGCATGAAACTCGGTGAACATAATCTACGGACCAATATCTAAAGTTCCCTCTTGGCAAACGTTGGAAAACTTACTAAAACTGAGCTTCTATAAGGTAGTGAATATTGCAGAGGGCGTGGTTCATCACATAAAGGTGTATAACATCTCAAAGGTTTCACCGATCACCACGCAACTTTGTAGGCATATGACCACACGCGCTAGAGAGCTAATTTCTTATCTAGGCCTAAGTGCCATATCGATTTTTACTAAATTTGGCAGATATGTAGAACAGGGTGCCTCAAGGTGACTGGAGAAATTTAACTCTAATTGGCAACTGGGTGGCGCTATAACAACAGAAAAATGCTTAAAAATGACTAAAATGTGACCGATGGCTGTGGCTCCCCTGTGGCCGAATGTGTTTTTTTCCCTTCAAATTTTTGGTATGACTAAGCTGCACATAGGCATTGAGGACTGGCATTGGTAGAAGGTGACAAAGCTACCAATGGGTATGGACTAGTATATATACATATATATATATATATATATATATATATATAGAGAGAGAGAGAGAGAGAGAGAGAGATAGATAGATAGATAGATATAGGACTATTCATGAAACATTCAAGGCTGCAGCCTCAGACACCCACACATAACAACACCACTGGCTTGACACCTAGGAAAGATGCATGCCAAAGTGCAGATCACTGCAGAAAACTGTTTGAGCCCAACAAACCACAAAACCTGTTATTTTTATCAGGTCATCACTGCGTTTTCAGTGGCTTTTAAGGCACCTCACACTGGTGTTTTTTAGACAATTGACCAGTGGTTTCAGTGGGGATAGAGCCACGAAAAGTGTTTTTTGAAACAACGCTGCATTATCAGCAGATTTTTAGCCACCAAAACCACGTACTTTAAGCCAAAACATTATCTTTTTCTAACCATAACCCTGTTATGAATTATTTAGTTTAAAATTGAAAAAAAAAAATGAATTCATGCTGTTGTTTTAAAAACAGTTAAATAGTTAAAAAGCTAAATCTTAAAAACATGCTATTTGCAATATTTACATAACATATGTTAGAAAACGAAAAGTTAATTTGCTGATAGTAATATTTTGTATTACGAGTAAACAGAAAATGCTTTTATTTTGAAGTGCAAGAAAGTGACCTGTTGAGCGTTGTTGACGCTAGCTTTAGCAATGACATAAGCGCAAACCAAGATGTAGTCAATTTGTTTGCCCTTTTCTTCTTTGTTAAACTGCAGCATATTGGCCAGTAATATAATCTGTTTGAATGGCAACTTTTTTGGTTATACTACTGCACTATATACCTAAACCTAACCACATGTTAATATACAAATGTAACATATCCACGGTTTGCATAAATGCACAATGCAAACATTTATTCTGGCCATTGGGCTGGGATTTTTTCACTTATTCTTTAATATATAAACCTGTTGGTAAAAAAAAGGACAAAACGCAGCTGCTGCAGATTCTGTATTGTTCATAAATGAAAGCAAAATGGTTTTTGACACCCTGCTCAGCTACAGAACAACCCTCCTCTCCAATCGCTCCAGAAACGAGATCTCATTTCATACCACAGCCCTCCATATTACACAGGGGCCACTGGGGTCAGTAGTGCCTGTCTTGCTCTATTGCCCATTGTTGATAAGCAGCTTCAAATATCTCCAGCAGGGAGACATGTTACCCTTGCCTTTTCCTGCTTCTGCTTGAATTGATCTGGCGGCACAGGTTGGCAGAATGATCAAGTGGCTCGTTAAGCAGAAGAGGAATTAGGCCTGAGCATGTCAGATAGGAGAAAGTCGTGGCTGCCCTAGGGGCACCCGTGTGGTTTCCCATTGCATGACACCTGTGCTCTCAGAAGGAGCTGGGTTTGTTTTCTGCTACCGGCCGGGACATCTTTTCTCACTGGGACAAGGAGTGAGCATTCATTGAATATTTTGTGTGGAGAGCTCTGCACCTAAAGACATATACGCTTGGAAAAAAAGGTCAGTTTTTGCATGAGAAAATATCAAGTCCTACAGGAAGAACAGATTCATTTGAAGAGACACCTTTATCATGACATAAAATCCAGCACTACTGAACCATATCTCCTTTTACATTTGTTTCCCTGGAAACTCTAAAGGGTTAAAAAAGTAACAGAATGTGAAGGGGGGGGGGGGGGGGGGGATTAATACAAGATTAATACCAGGCTGCACTGCAGGTCACAGGTCTCCAGCATCCTCTGTAAGACTCAGTGAACTCGATTTAGAGGAGAGAGCTCGTCTGCAGATACAAGCGCTGAACAAGGCACCATCCATTATTTCTCCTCCTGCCGTTATTGGTAACATTAACTGTGTGGTCTATACTCATCTGCTATCTCCCAACACAGATACTGAAACAAATTATCTCAGCAATAAAAACATCACCAAGACTTTTTCCTCTTCAAGTGAAACAATTTCCCAACCAATAGCACCAATGTGTTACTTGGAGTAAAATGAACAGACAAGATGTTAATTTTATTGAAGACGTGCTGCATCGCAAAGCTACCTTGCCAAGCATCCTGCTCTGAATATTTGGAGCATAATTATTCCGTTCACTTTTTGAGCTGCAGGGCTAGAGCTGCACTGTAAATACACTTGCAACATAATTGCCTGTCTTGAAAAGAAATAGTTGTGAAGTATTTGGCAAATAAACACAATGGTCTCTTTGAAGCGAGCCCTACTTGGCGGTAACTGTGACACACATACACTTGCAAAAGAGAGAAAGAGGTAGCCAGACAGCGAGGACAACAATCCCAGTGTTCTTCCAGCTATCTGCCCTCAGATATGGACACAGAGGCAGAGGATGGCCAGCAGAGCCTGGTGCACGGCCACTTTCGCTCTGACAATATGTCTGATGTCGGCCCAAGATGCACAAAGGGTGAAGAGGCTCAAACCCTCAGCAGATGGGGAAAATCTATCTAGCAGTGCAAAGGCTGCTTATAGAAAACCAGCTTTTACAGAGGTTACTGGTTAAGTGACCTGAGAGAGCTAAGGCACCAAAATCATGTAGGTGACTGCAGCAATCTGTGCTAACATTTTAACACATACTATGTTGAATTATAGGAAACCATTAGCATTTTTGTTACAGTAAGGGGCATCTGTAAGAAATTAACACTGACTTTTATTAGTTTTAAATTCATAAATTGAAATATCAACTCTGCAGACATGTTTGATTTTTGGAATTAACGTGAAGTAGCAGTAGAGATACTTCTTTTTGCCTAAGGCCCAGATGCACTGAAAGTGATAACTGACACACCTAATTTTACAAACACCAACTGATGCTCCCATGGTGCACTGCAGGCATCAGATTTTAAATTCCACCATCAAAGAACCAGCAGTATTTTAGTAAAAGGTGGCTATTTATATTAAGGCAGGTACAAGTTAGTATGCTTGACAGATTCCCCCCCTTAATTTTCTATATATTTCTATTTGAGTGGCCTGTGACGTTGCATAAAGCAAGAGGGCAACTGTTGGGCATGTGCTGCTGCTTTTGTCAGTTTGTTGGCAGTAGAACACCAGTAAAGCCACTGGGCACCAGCCAGCCCATTTCATGTTAATTTTTTCTACCAGGTGAGTGAAAGTTACTTAAAACACAGTTAATCATAATATTATACTATGCTAATTATTGCTGTTGTTAGGTTCATTAAGCAAATTAAGTTTTACTAGTCCATACCCATTGAGTACAGCATACCATACCATGACTTAGTCAAACCAAAAATTTGAAAAAAACAACAACATTCAGCCACAAGGGGGAGCCACAGCGATCAGTCGCATTTTAGCCATTTTTAAGCATTTTTCTGTTGTTATAGCGCCACCCAGTTGCCAATTAGAGTTAAATTTCTCCAGTCACCTTGAGACGTCCTGTTCTACATATCTACCAAGTTTAGTAAAAATCGATATGGCAGTTAGGCCTAGATAAGAAATTAGCTCTCTCTGGTCTTGCCAGAAAGAAAATTCCCTGAAGTTTCTTGTGAAAGTGTCAGAAACACTCTAGGCGATACAGAGACAGAGTAATGGACCTCTGAAGTCAGTAAAAAATTGAAGATTTTGCCTAAAATAAAATAAAAAATGTTTTTCAGGATGAATAACTGTCTGTGGCTTCATCTGAAATGACACTATGGGGCTGTAGGCACACTATCAATGAACACTTATTTCAAATTTGAAGATGACTGCTCAAAGTATGACCATTCTACAGTGTTTTTTCCATGAAAAGATCCTGACAGAGCTCCAAATGACAAGGCGAGGACGTCGGTGTCCTGGCGGAGTTGGAGAGATTAAAACAATAAGTGTACTTCAAAATGCACACGTCAGATGCTTTTGGTACATTTGGGTCTTTCAGCTTTACTGTACAGTTGTTCAAGTATTGCCAAATATCAGATAGAATTGTCAACTTCTTACACTTAGTTTACATCTTCAGTCCAATATTTCTTCCATTCTAACTGATTTCCATGGGGGAGGAGGTTTTGATTTTCTGTAACCAATCACTAGAGACTATTGAATCAGCCTGAATGTAATGTCATTTTATGTCCACACTGATAAGTAGTCAAACCAACATACCTGTTTTGCCTATGTGTTAAGAGTGGAGCGGAGCAAAATAAAGCAAACTACAATGTCAGGTGATACTGAGAAGACATGTTGATTTAGAACAACATCAATAGCAGCGTCCATCTTGTCTGCAGCACACACCATTGTTACTACTCCATTTTGGTTCTGGCACCATTTGGCACAGCTTCACAACAGCGTTGGATGATGGGTTGATTGATTCACCTGATGGTGCTTATCTGTCATTTTTTACCTTGACTGATAAACTGATGTTTTATGTCACAATGCCAGATGAGTTAGTCAACTTAGGGTGCTTTCACACATGTAGTTCGCTTCATTTGGCCGTACCAGAGAGAAAAAAATGATACATTGTTGTGTTTAAGTTTTGGTTTGTTTCCTGTTCACACTGACTTTTTGCACACAAACCAAGAGAAGTAGACATGAAATTTTACCAACATTGATGGGACAGTTTTGGTGTTTGTCATCCTGCATTATCACTTCATCATCAGGACCCATGGCAGAATCGAATTTTGGTGACTGACTGAAGTTTCAATGCTTATATGCTTTATAATGCTTATAAAGTATACAGTGTAAAGTGTTTATATTTATATTCTTTGGTTTCACAAAGAGCTCATAGAGAAATAACTGATTGTAAGCATTATTAGTGGGCTAGACTGCAAATCAATATTACATTATGAATAATGAGTAACACAGAGACAGGATGAAAATAAGGCCTCTTGTACAGTAATGATTCAGGGCTTAAAACTGTGGGATTACTGTCACACGCTATTTAATGGACTTAATGAACAGACAAAGTACAGGGAGTCGGATACAATGATGGTAGTTTTAACAGCTTTTTAATCAAGGAAAATACCCACACTGATGTGCAAATGTGTAACCATGGTTACATATGTGCATTGGCTTAAATAGGTTATGGGATATATGTGACCTTTATCAGGATCAATTATGAGATCCTGGATAGATTTCACAATCAGGAGATGGATTTATTATTGGTTTAGTTGCTGAAATCTTGCTAAACCCACATATCTGCTGTCATAAAATCCTGTTTTTGGTTTGTTTAATTCCAAAACTTTCTAGAATTAGCTAAAGCAGCTCTTCTCGTTCTTCTTCTTTTTTTTTTGTAAATCTTTTTGTTTTTTTCTGAGTAATCTGCAATCCAAAACTAATATCTTCAGCCATATACTGTTATGTTTAAGATAGAGCTAAATGTTGTATGTTCTCAGATTCTTCTGTTTGAGTAATGTTGGGCCATTGGACCTCCTGCTACTCAGGCTATATTTGCGACCTCAGGACTTTACTGGTTAGGCCTACACTATGATTCAGTCACAAGACATCCCCCACATAAACTTTAGGTAAAAATCTTAACTCAATTATTTGACCTGTTACCAGGAGCCGGGTGTGACCTCACACTGATTAGAATGAGAAAATGTGAAACCAGCGTTCAAATCCAACCGTATCACAGAGTGCTGCTGTGCTCTATGGTTTTTCTCTGCTGTCCTAGCTACAGCAGGGCGAGGCAGTGGCCGGCACAGTTTGGGAAATGTTGGATTTAAATGTTGTTTTCGCCCCAGGAAAACATCATTGTCATTCTGCAGACACATTTTTGTGGAATCACAAAAATACCTTTGAGGAGCCAACCCACTGCTGAATATTAGGATAAAAATAACATTTGGATTCCTCTTCTGAATTGTGCATAAAGAAAGCTACTGTTGCACAGTCGAGCTGCTTTGTTGTTATTTTAGTAGATTTCCCTCCTGAAAAGTAATAGTCTACATTCAGATTTATCAGCCCTTGCTCTCCTCCCATTAGGGCAGTGAAGCTGCTGCTGTTTCCAGTCTACCACAAGTTTCAGGGGAAGAAGACAGGTCAGGCTACTGAGCTCAGTAGGTTCGACACACAAAACCAAATGATGTTTATGTTCATTACAACCAGGCTGAGACTCCTTTTTTTTTATTAGTATTATTTGGTTCTAAAGTCACAGCTCTGTGATTGCTACAGTGTAGACTTTTTCTGTTTTCCAAAAGTCTTGGTGGAGATCATTTTTTCATGAGCTTAACCATGGTTATGGACTCGCTTAAAGGTATACTAATAAAACAGAAGTGTCTAAGGACAAACAGCTTTATTTTCCTTCCTGCACTTGGATGCAGCCACAGAGTATTATGATGGGGCTCTGTGGGGCCACATTCCTTCCCAGCACTTCAAGACAAACTCCATAGCGGCAGTTTCTGTGGTAAAGGGTTTACTGCTGTCTAAATGCTACTATTACTCATAAAGTGTTTAAGCACACAGCCAGCATACTGTGGGTGTGCTAGTGGGAGCAATCCTACATATGATTTTAATGTCTTTTTTTAATCACTTAGCCAAGGTGGCAGATTTAGGCCGATATTCTATCACTTTTGTGTGCTCCTCTGATGAAGGTTTTTTTGGAATGTGAACAGGAGAAATTGCTGCTGCTCACATCTGAGAGATACTTAGTACTGTTCGTTTCATTACAATAGAAAGAATTACAATAGAAATTATTAAGTTCCAGTCATACTGTCCATACACTGCAGTCTGTATGAAATACTGCTGCACACGAACAATTGAACCTTTAAACTTTGTTTCTATTTGATTTCAGCATTTGATTGGCCTTTGTTAATTTCATTTCAGTTTCACAAATGTAAAAATGTACAATGGCTACTTTGATTAATTTCAATTTATGCGTTTCAGTTCTCATTCACCCGGCTCACCACGTGGCCACATTCAGTTGCTGAATGGACCCTATTCTTTGTCTGCTGTTATTATCCTGTGGCCGTGTCCTCGTAATTAAAGCTGTGAGAAAGCCTGATAATGGTGCAATGAATTAATAACTTTAAATAACCCACTGGAAGTTGATATGCCATTTGGAAACGGCCTTGAGAATGATTTTTTAAAAGGTTACTGCAGAGTTCAGATGTAGAAAATTAAAATAATCAGCAGAATCCAACAGTTTATTATATGAGATCTACTGTAAGCTCTGTAGTCTGACAATTCATAACAAAAGTTATGTCTTTGTGGTGTAAACAGTAAAGTACTCCCACATTACTTACACAGTGGGCTGAATGTAATAACAACCCTTGCACACAGGCCCAACAGGAAGAATCAAAACAAATTTAATATTTAATTTGAAACCATATTCTCTTCAGAATCCAGCCAGCATGACACACAATATGCCAGTTTTCTTTACTACCGGTCTGACAAATATAAATCTCACTGCATGGGGTAACTACTTCATCTCAGTAGATGGGAAATGATGAGAGCCAAATGAGCCATTATACTATCTAATGGTTGTAACCATGAGCATATCAACGTCATGGCTGCTGACATTATCCGCTTGACAAGGACTAATGACACAGTTCAAGGGCAGTGCAATTAAAAAGGACATTATAATGAGCTACAGGTATCTACTACATGTCATATTTGAGTGAGCATGCATACTACGCATATATAGTTTTGCTGAGTATTTATTAAAGACACTGGGGAATAACAAATATGTAGGGGAAATGTGGCAATCTTCCTCCACCAAATGTCTCAACATAAGATTATTTAAAGCTACAGACATAGTAAATTACTCATTATTGAGGACTTAAACTTCCACAGAAACCAATCAATCAACCCATTATGCATTAATGGGGGGGGGGGGGGGGAGGGGGGGTTAATTCAGTTTATCTACAATTTGGCATACATGTGGAGGACTACCAAGGATGCATTTCAATACCCCAAACGTACACATCATCAGTAATCATTACAAGGTGAATTTCCTGGGGGAGGTCACACATGTTGCAGAAATAACAAGCTCTCCTCGCTGTCCCTGGCAGTAATAATGCATAAACCACAGCGCGTCTACTTCTGGGTACTGCAACTGATACCCAACACTGGGCTTTTTTATTTTCAACTTTAGAGGAGAAAAAGACACTGCAATCCTTGTTTGACAAGGAAACCAGCTTTGCCTGTCAAAACTCAATGGCATTGCGCACATAACATCTATCTTTTATTACTCGCAGTCGCAGGGAAGAGGAACACTTTCTCTAGTTCCCCATCTATCTCGACATTCTCAATGCACTAAATACATGCTCCTTTTCCCATAACCTTGGCCCAATTTATTTCCTTCTCCCAGCTTTGCTGGCTCTTGGCATTTTCAATGGGGTGAGTGAGGGCATGATGGTGCTCAATTAAAAATATGAAGTCATGTGCAATCTCTCTGCAATCGATCCAAAAACAAAGTCAGCTCAAGGTGACGTCCGACACCCTACAGTTTTGTTTCATAATCATGCTGGTCTTTTCTGAGCTGATCTCAGCTCCTTCCAACTCACTGAGCTGGCATGATCCATGACAGAACTGTCAATAAAGGGGGGTATCACTTGATGAAAATTGTTAAACAACCCAATATCTTACACTCAATTTCATAAAAAGCCATTTAACCTTCCTGTTTATTCCATTTAAATATATTTTCTGCATTTCCACTCTTTTGAAAACTGTTTCACAGGCCTGAACTTGTACATTTTTGCTCTATTTCACTGAAAACTATTTTAATTCTGTTGCATAGTAGGGTGTGTTGAGGGTTTCGTTTGAAGAGATCAAAGAGAAATATGTCATCAGCATGAGAGATGTCGACCAGTACAAGTTGCCGGGTGGTTGAGCATGGTAAGTCTTGGATTCCTGATGGATCACAGAGGCCTAGGTGAACATTTGTCCCCTCCAGACACAGCCCAACACCACAGCCACTGTCTCAGCTGCTAATTGAATTTGATGTTCCTTTCTTGGTAAAGGTTTCCTGCTGCTGATAGATACCAGTCCAGCCTCTTCCTCTGTCATCTAAGCTCAGAGCAGCAGCCCATTTACATGAAACACTTCCCCCCCTTGTACACGGTTATTAGACGATCTGCAGAATGGAGGTGGGTAAGTCAAGGTGACAGAGAGAGAATTAGAAATTCAAGGTGCATAGCAACACAGGCGGCCATTTCGCAGATGAAGAACTTCTTGTATGTCAGAAAGTCATCAGGGGCTGTTGCTGTGACTGCGGGGATGGATCGCTGAACGCAGCCATGCAGAGGAAAGTCACCTGTACTAAGTAACAACTCCAGGAGCTGCAAAGGTCACTGGGACTAAGTGCACATGGGTAAGGACAGATGGATGCAATGCTGAGGTTTATTGCCTTATCATTAAACCAAGTATTGGGCTCTGAAGAAAAAAGAAGCTCTCTGTTGGATAAAAAAGGCAGCAGTGAAAAAGGTTTAATTGTGACACTCAGTAATGACTGCAGACGAACTGTGATACGTGACGATCTCATACAATTTCCTGAAGTAGAGGTCTGCCCTCTCTAATACATCTTTCAGACTATTAAAAGCTGCTAGAAATGTTGATATAATGCAGTACACCAGTGTACTCGGAGCTCTTTATCTGCTGAGTGATTCACTTTGGCTTTGGAATCAAGATAATGTCTCACTTCTCCCTTCCAAAATTGCTAGATTAACATATTAATACTCCATGACATTTGCTCTTTTCCTGTTTTGCCAATAGCGGATCATTTTGTTCCACCATTCAACCATAATTACTGTAAAACCGTTCTGTTACATGAAAGAAAGTGCCCTGAGGCATTGTGTCTTTGTTCAACATTTACATAACAGCTCCTCATTACAATCTCCAACTGTAAATCAGAAATTCCTCATGTCTACACAGACCACAGCCACAATGGAATCTGTCAATACCCTGTAGCTTGTTCTGCTAAGCATTTTGATTTCAAACAAATATTCAATGATGAAACAAAACCCGCCATATGGCACAGTGGGCTGTGGACTGTCTGTCCTATAATGCT
The DNA here is from genome assembly GCF_011397635.1 of Epinephelus fuscoguttatus. Taxonomy (NCBI): domain Eukaryota; kingdom Metazoa; phylum Chordata; class Actinopteri; order Perciformes; family Serranidae; genus Epinephelus; species Epinephelus fuscoguttatus. The sequence continues at coordinate 7,018,507 of NC_064763.1, forward strand.
TTTGCCTATGATCATCACACACATGCTATGGTTTATTCATGAATCCTCAAGGTCCACCCAATCGCTATAGCCCACTATGTTTGCTCTGAGCTTAATATGAAGAGGTTAATTAACAATTAAGCTGGTTTGCTTAAGAGTTTCCTGTGTTGTTGGCATGTTCTTAATCTGTTGAACTGGTTTTAACAAGCCAATACAGATTAGCAGTGAGTGGCCAACAATGGCTAAAGCTGTTGCCAAAGAGTCTCAACAAGTGCTAACCATTTTTGATTGTTGTGTCATGGCTACAGTATAACAGTATTTAAGTTTCATTCGGGTAGATTTCAACTTGGGTCTTGTTTTTGTAGTTTTGCAGCTTATTCCTTTTGGAAATGAGAACATTATACCCCTAAAGTCAATGGCAAATCTTGAACTATGGCAGCTTCAGAAAAACAGTCAGACAAAAATCAGATAAAGCCTGAGCACTTAGATAACAAGACTTGTTTTAAATAAACCTCACATCAGCCACACTTCCTTGAAAAAGAAAACGAAGGCACATGGTACCTTACCAGTGAAACATTAAGCGTACAAAAACATAAAAAATATCATGCAAATGGAAAAGATTGTCCATCCATATTTGGGTGTTATTCCCCAGTCCACTCCCACTCAACCCCACCGCCAATGCAAAAAGGTAAACATAATTTAGAAAAGTTAAAGCTATAGTGCGTAACTTCTGTCACCTCCCAGTGGATAATGCTTATTACAATTAATAAGCTGGCGGCACTTCCATGTACACAGAGTAACACTCCCCACACACCGTACACAGAGTAACACTTGCCTTTGTGGTAGGATCCACTTCTGAACCGTGTCTCGGCAGCTTCTCCGCCATATTGCTTTCTCTTTCTACCTGCGCTCTGCTGCTATGACACTCTCCGCTCTTCCTCCCCCTCCCTTCTTGTTGTGAGGAAGCATTTCCTGTGTGCCAGCGCGGGAATGTCGCCGGTCTACACGCATACTAAAAATGATATATATTGAAAAATACCGCAAGATGTTAGAGGAGCCGATCAGCTTAATCAGCATTGTGTCATCTCCTCTAGTAGTGGCTTGGGTGAAACGGACATTTACGGACCTGTAGAAGTTACGCACTATAGCTTTAACTCATTAAAGAAAAAAAGAAAATACACATTAACGACAGTAATAGCTATTACTGTATAAGAGAAATAGAAAATACAAATAAAATAGCTTGTAGAACTCACTGCTCCAAACAAAAGGCATTCAGTCCTCTCATTAGTACCATGCTCAGGGACATCCAGTACAAAGCACCCCAATACAAAAAATACAAGTGGTCTTAATTATAGGGAACCCAGTTAGTTGGTCAAAATAAGATAAGAGGGGTTGCCAAGTAGAGTAGAATTGCTGGGCAGGTCTGCCAATGGCAAATAAAATTATTTTTCCAGTTTAAGGGTCGAAGGGACGAAGGGTGCAGGGGACTTCAAAAGACAAGATAATATTTACCTGTCTTGATATGAAGTGATCAAATAGGTTGGACACTCCAAAACTAGCTACCCCTATATTTCATTAGTTTATAATTACCTGAAATTAAGAACTGCTGTGTTTCCATAGAATGAGCAGTTTATATCTATATACAGAGCAGGTCCACCATGTTTCTATAGTAGCCCATAATGCCAACATCAATTGCTGTAGAATACTAGTGACAGATGATGTTTATATTTTGTTGGTTTTAAGTTGTGTCGATAGGTAACCAAAATCCATTATCTTATGCCAATGTCATCTTGATGTAGAAAACCAACATTTAGTTTTAAGGTATGGCAAGCAAACCTCAACATTTGCAAAACGTCACAATGTTAACATCAACACAATGTGAAATTCTAATGTCATTAGACACTTAAAATATCATCAGCCTGACGTTCATTTCAACCAAAATTTAATGTCTGTCAAGTGTAAGAGTCCAACATCTTTCTGACATCATTTTGATGTCTAATGCCGGTGGGGTAAAAATACGACCCAATAAAACCCAAGTTGTATTGAACCTAATATGTCCTTTAAACTCTGCAAAACAGACACTTATTCGTGAGAATGTTAGATATTAGTTCGATGAGGTACCAAGAGAGAGTTTAGACTAGAACCTTCCATATGTAAACTCAGTGTGGCAGGTATACAGAGAAATACACGTTCCCTTTGCCCTTAACACAACACACAAAGACATACAGCGTGCACACACACACAAAACACATTTCTGCAGCTCACAGTCGGAATTGGTGCTGGACGTCTCGGTTCCATACAGTGTTTGTGACAGTGACATGACAGCATTCTTTTATAACTCCCTTATATTCCCCTACAGTGACAGCGGGAGAATGGAGAGAGCTGCCAGGAATCATGGAGAGGAATCCCTGTCAAGCTCTACCCTGAGGCTTCCCCTCCCTCATGTCAAGATAGATAACCACTAGAACCTCATGGGAAGCAGAGAGAATGGAAACAGAGACAGAAAGAGAGCGGAAAACAGACAGACAAAAAGTGACACACAAAAAAGTGCCACAAAAAAACAACCATTGCTTTCCAGGAAGGCTAGATTATGTCATTTCTTCGAGGTGAGATATCATGTCTCAGATGTCTTTTTTTCTCTTAAAATGAATAAAAAAATAAGTTAAAATGTATTGGAGACGATTGGAAATGGACATATGGAGATATGAGTATTGTTTTGCATCACATGATGCAACATTTGGTGGTAACTTTTTTTTCAATAGCTATCATTGTGGCCTTGACTTTGACTCTAGAATTATATCCCCTGCCATATAAATGAAAGGTTTAATCTTTTAAGTGAATGAAAAACTCTACTTAAGGAAAATGCAATGGTAGTAGTAAACCAATGTGCCTGACGGTGTTTGCTAAGTCTTAAAAACAGACATTTTATTACTTATTAATTTACCTAGAGCTTTTGATAGTGTTTCTTTTTTTCTGTATGTGGGACTTGAGGGCAGTATTGCTTTTTGATTCTTCTTGGATTTCAGCTATTCTACAAATCCAAATGTCTCCATTTATGGTTTTAAGCACATAACCAGTGTAAATTACTGCATTTGTCTTTGGTGTGTTTAACTGCTTCATGCTACAGGGTGGTGAGAAAAAGGAACTAATCCATAATTACTTTTACAATTTAAAAAAAATGCCCTGAATCAACATGGCCTCCACTGCTGGGGGAGCATATTAACAGTAAATTTAAGAGAAGATGAGAGAATACCACATCAATACACTCATTTCATTAAGCATTACTGCTGGCAAACATTTGCTGATATTTGTATGGCCATTATCAGACAACCAAACTATTAATTTTAGTTATATTACCCTCAGTGCCAAAGAACCATCTGAATATCACATGGAAAACAAGGAACTATCCTTTCAGTTTGCCTCTGTCCTCGTTGCCAAACAGCAAACGGGTCAATAACCCATCATTATAGAGCTTCACACATCGCTGGCTGCAAATTGACTGCCTGAAGGATTAAGGAGAAAGGCAATGATGCCAATGCTGGAGATGAGACAACATTGCTCATCTTCTCTACCTACTAAAAAACCCGGGGTTCTTTGAAAATACTGGAGCTCGGCTCAAGAAAGAGAAGGCAGCGTGACAGGACCTAATCCTGTCACCTGGGGTATTGTTGGTAAAATAGGAGGGCATATACTTACTTGTATCAATGTCATGTCAGTGCACAATAGAAAGTAGAGCAAAGTACAAAGTGGGTCAAAGTCACATATTAGACAAAGTCCCAGTTGGATGGTGAGTTTTGATTGTCTTCAATAAAATTGTTTAAAGTTGCCTGTTGGATCTACGTGGATGGTTTCAGCCACAGGCCTGACAGGAGAAACCGATATATTCTCACTCCCACCTCATCACATATTGACACACTGTGTCAACTTCAGCCTGTTTCATGCATTGTCTGTTTTCTAAATACACTTCCATGTTCACAGAAAATGTAAAACTTGCACACAGTTTCTTTCATAATAAATACAATATGTGGTATACCACCATGAATTGACACATTTTTCCTTCAACAACAAATGTGATTACGTTTAGCCAGCAACAAAAACACGTGGCTGGGTTCAGGACAAAAGAACAAGGTTTGGCTTTAAATTCGTAGGAGAGGCGAACACTGGCCTCCCAGGTGAAAGTCGTTGGTGTCTAATGCCAGAAGTCACTGCCCAAGCCCTGGTATTCAACAACTTAAGAGTGAGACTGGGTTGGAGAAATAGGGAACTGCTGGCTGGCTGGTTATTGTAGTAGACCAGCCCAGTCACCAGAGGAAAATGTCCAGACCACTACAGACTGTTTGAGACCAACAAACAACAAAACCAGTTGTGATTTAGCAAGTCATTGCTATTTTTCCAGCAATGTTTTGGGCATCAAATGCTGCTGTTTATCCACTGGGGTTTGGGCCTCCAAAACTCGGTATAGTAAGCCAAAACATAATATTTTCCTAATTATAACCACATGGTTTTTGTGCCTTAACCTAGCCATATATAAAGCACAGCGCTGACAAAACGTACGTTTTCAACGTATTTCACTAAATAATAACTTGTAAATGTAGCATATCCATGGTTCCCAGAAACATAAAATGCCAACTTTTTTTTGCTGGCAGCTGGGGACCAGGTATTTTTCAAGCTGCCCTGACCTGCTGCAAGCAGATGTCCTTCATCCTACTGGAAGAGGTGCCTCTATTTTATCTAGGAATATTAATGGGTGCCAAGTTTAACATCAGAACTTGTCCAGTGTGGCTTTCATTTTATGAATTATGTGAAACATGACTTGAACCAAATGTTTTCTTCCATTAAATTAAGTTTCCTTACCTGACAATACTGATGCTCATGTTGCTCGAGCTGCTAACCCAGTTGTTCATATGGTGTTACCTTTATATAAAAGTCTATTTGTAATTTAACCTCCATTAAATTCAACTGTGACTGATCTAAACAATTTCCCATCAACTATGACTTGCCTTGGGTCCTTTCACTGCAGTGACAGGCCCTGTTAAAAACTGTACCAGTGACTTAATCATAACTCTTTCTAGTCTGTGGGATTCAGCTGCTCCTCTTTCTACAAAAACAACACAAGAGGTTCCCACCCTTATCTACTGATGAAACGCATGCTCTTGAGTAGGCCTACAGGGGATTAGAATGCAAATGGAGCAAAAAAAAACAACCAAACAAAAAAAAACACAGCCGTCTGTTAGCTGCTCAACCTTTTCGACTGATTATTCAGATTTTCTTTGCAGGAAAAAAAATGAAAAAGATTAGATACAAAATTAGTTCATCGTCTACTTCTGTAAAATCATCAGTGCACTGTTCATATATTTAATCCGAGATAGATTCTGCCGCTCTTTTTTTTAAAGAATTGTTTAAGCTGGTGTTGGCTTCTAAACCAACTACCTGCCTCCTCAACAGTAACAATTTTGAAAGATCTCCGGCCATTTCTTGGACATACAATGCTGAATACCGCCATTGCCCCCACTAGTTTTAAGACTGATGTGGTTAAATCTCTACTTAAGAAACCACACCTTGATCAATTATCAACCAGTCTCTAAAGTTCCATGTTTTCCATCAAAACTGCTAGAAAGAGTATTTGTGGCCCACATACTCAACAGTAGTATTTTTTAACCTTTTCAATCTGCTTTCATTGCCTATCACTCCACAGACATGGCACTTACTAAGGAGCTGAATGACCTCATGCTTACTATGGATTCTGATTCCAACTTGGTGCTTCTATGACCAGATCTCAGTGCTGCTTTTGACCCTATGGATCACTGTGTACTTCTTGACCAAGTGGAAAATCAATGTGGCGTCTTTGGCCTGGCTCTCATGTGGTTAATGTCCTACTCATCTGAGAGAACACAGTGTGTTACCTATTGTAATACTCCATCAATATTTTCCGATTTGAAATATGGAGTACCTCAGGACTCTATTCTTTGCCCTATGCTCTGTGCTGTCTATAGCTCACTTCTTGGCCAACTTATACACAGTCATGAAATTCATTTCTACTGCTATGCTGATGACACTCAGCTGTATGCTGTAGTTCTGAATTATAAAATTATAAGCTTTTTTGTGTGCTGTAATAAACTGGATGTCATGACTTCTTGCTCCTTAATTCTGATTAAACATAGATGTGCTGGTCTTTGGCCCTTCTTGACACCAGTTTGATCAAGTAGCAGTAACTTTTAACAACTGTATAATATCCCAACGAGTGGCAGCCAATAATCTCGGGGGTGAGTTTGATCCTACTTTCTCTTTTGATCAGCACATCAAAGATATCACCAAGATCGCCTTCCTTCACCTACGCAACATTGCTAAAGTCAGGTCTTTTTATCCGTAGCCGATGCAGAGACCCTGATTCACGCTGTTGTTCCATCCTGACTTGATTATTGTAACATTTTGCTGCCAGGCCTGCTGCTTTACTCAAAGTGTAGTTTGAGAATGCTACTGCTAGTTTTAACTAAAACAAAATAAAACAAAAAAGAGCATGTTATAGCAATTTAGCTCCCCTTCACTGGCTTCCTATCCATGTCAGATCAGACTTAAAGATGCTTTACAAAATTGTACATGGGCACATTCCTTGGTCTGATCTCCTTAATCCTTATATGCCTTCCCATGCTCTCTGCTTTCAGAATACGAGGCTCCTGTCTGTCCCCCACTGTTCCCCCCACAGGGCCTTTTCCTATCCTGCCCCCAAAGAAAACCTCCATGCTGACATCAGACAGTCTGACTCCGTTGAGGCCTTTAAATCCAAACTTAAAACTCCTTTTGCCTTAACTATCACTTAGTTACTTATTCTTTGATTGCTTCAGGCCTTGTACCTGTTATCATTATCCCTCTGGTGGGTTGGTCTCAGTCTAAGTTAATCTATTAAGCCTTGTGCTTACAGTCCATGTTCGTCCTGCTAACGAGAATAGGGTATATTTTCTGAAAAACCATTTAATCTCTCTACCACACGCACATGAGGGACCAAGCGCTCTCTCTTTTCCTATTTACTTCTTGTCCTCTCTTTTCAGTCAGGCTTCTTTGTGATGGACCATTGATAGGTCTCTCTGCCTTACAGAACTTAAAAATAACAATGAATACTATGGAGCCACTATTGTAGCAGAACTACTTTCACATGTATGTGTGGAGTTGTGTAACTGTATCTTAATCCATGTGTGCATGATCAGATTTGTAAATGTGTATAGGTATTTGCAAATATGTATTCAGAATCTGTGTGAGTTTAATCTTTTTTTTACGTATATATATATATATATATATATATGTACTTTGTACCTGCAACTTTTGTTCGATCTGCAAGTATTTGCAGATTTGGCATGCACATAAAGATCTGTCTTTACATTTACAGTTCCCACTTCACCTGCAAATCTAAATACCAATTTGGAGATTTTTTTTAATACATTTAAAAAACTGATTAAGCACACATGGATTCTGAATACACATTTGCAAATTCCTGTGCATATTCACAAATCTGTTTATACACATGTGATTAAGATACAGTTACACATCTCAAGCATCACACCCATTTGCAAATAGTTCTGCTACAATAACCGCTTAGAGATACTGGATTTTTTTGCCGATATCCGATATGTAGACGTATAATAGCTTATTTGGTTAACCAATAATGATATTGATATATTGACTTTTATCCCCACCTAATTTTAGTGATCATTAACTCTCTTCCCTAGTGGAATTAACATCATATTATGCATGCATATTCTTATCATGATTGCCCACCAGCAGATAGAGACATGAAATTCAATATTTCTCAATGTACATAATATTAATTCATTGCACAAAATCAGGAAAAGCTTTAGTCAATTTAAATAGCTCATTTTAAAGCCAATATTGGCCGATACTGAGGATGGGCGGATGTTATCGTGCATCCCTACATTGGCCCCATATATTTTTTAAAATGAGAAAATAATATCATCATTTTTAATGATATTGTGGTATACATATATTTACACAATATGGTGATATTGTCTAAAATCTAGCAATAAAACAATCAATTCATCAAAAAAAAAAAAAACTGTCCAAAGTACTCATTATAAACAACTGAATGTCATAGTTTTGCATTATTTAACCATAGCAACAGTAACTGCATGCAACATTAATCTGAAAGTATTATGTTGCATATTTTTTTCTATTTTGTTACACTGATAAGGAAACATGTTCTCATTAATATTTTGCTCTTAATTTCATTAAAATCAGTTAGTCATGCTTGTAATGTTTTATCATTAATTAAATGATATGTATATGTTTAAACATCGGGTGTAAAATCTGTAACTGTTCTCACAGAATATCAAGTCTGCTGAAAACCTATTGTAATACAACCATTATGATTCCATAGGACTCAGAGTACTCATATGTGCTCATGATTACAGAAATTTTGTTCATCACATCCTGGAATGAAAAAAACACACCATCATCTCAGCCTCAGCAGCAGTGCAGCTGACAGCTATCTGTTGATGATTACAAATCTAAAGCTCCTGTCTTTTCCTTTCTTTTTTTTTCTTACCACGGATCCAAAGAAAAGCGGCTGATGTGAGGTGGAAAGAGTTGGAAGAAGTGGAAATATTTCATTTGGAGGAGAAATTGTGAAAGGACAGAGACGAAATAATGTCAGTCAACGTGGCGTTAATACAGCAGCATATCCCACAGGAAGTCTGAGGGAGTGGTGGTGGTTGGAGGGAGACGGGAGCTGTTTCTGATTTGCTGATACGGTTTTATTATCTCTTTGACTCCCGAACAAGTTGCTGGCTGGCTGACTGGGTTGCTATACTATATAGCCAGGGCCGATGGGGCTAATGGAATTCGAATGCTGGGGCCTCATCTCTCAGTTGTGATGGCTTGGTGACAGGCCCTGATGGATCGCTGGAGCTGAAGGCTCGCCTGACAGTCACGCTCGGCTGATGAATTGTGAAATGAGACAGACATACAAAAGCTGTGGGCAGCCCAGACCTGGACTGACCCCCCCCCCCAACCATCACCACCACCACCCTCCTCGGTCAACCTGGTATGCTCTGTACGACAGTGAGCTCCGCGACGCTCGCATCCATCTTCCTCCCTGACTTGTTGCTGGGGTAATGTGGGCGGCTCTGCTGGGTGCCATGGAGACACATTGCCCAGCCTTGGGACCTGGCCAAGTTTTGAAGTCTTTTAATGATGGACTGTGGGCATCCATCACACTGACATTTCTCCTGAATGAAGCCCTTGCAGTTTATCGCCTTAAAGAATCTTGCAACAGGAGTGTATGATCTTCTCCACATCAGCATCTACATCAAGGGATGAACCAAAATGGTTCCAATTCATGCAGTTTCCAACGACACCTGAGACAACTGTTAAAGGAAGCTGCATTTTAAGGCCTTGACACACCAAGCCGTAGGTCAATGTTGGGCGGTCAGTAAGCATCTGTTGCTCTAGTCGGTGTCGGTGACTGCAGAGCCCGTCTGTGAATGAAACTGCAGTGATTGGTAGTTCATCTCAGCAAAAGTGACGAAGATCAACAAACTGCTTAAGTCAACAGTGAGTGAGATTAAAACAAACGTTTGACATAAGGTATGTTTTCTTTAGCTTCTTCCTTTCATGATGGTTTGCATTGTTGTTGTTGCCACACAGTAAATATGCTCTGTTCTTTCAACACTGGATTGTCTTGTTAGGTGCTAACTGGCTAACTAGCATCCAGACAGTCTCCCGACTTCCCTTTTTTGAATGACAAGTCGAGGCTACCACCATCTGCTGGTGTGAAGAGTTATTTCCTCTGACACAGGTGCAGAGTGTACATGCTGGTTGACCATCCGCTGTAGTCTTTGCAGTGTGTTCATGTGCAACTTTTTGCCAACACACAGGGGACAAGAGACTGGCTTTCATTGCTGCTAGTTCTCTGAAGTCGGTTTGGTCTGCCTTTGGAAATGATTTCACAACAAAAACAAAACAGGAGCACTCAGTGATGAAACTTACAAGGCCTAAATCTTTTTAAAGACTTTTGGAAAAACAGGTCTCTCCTTTTAGAGAATTAAAAAGAAAGGTGATAGAAATGGCTAAAACATGATAGTTATTTATCAAAAAAAAAAAAGAAAGAAAAAAAAACAGTGGCAGACAGTGAGTCCACCAGAGGGCTGTCTGCAGCCATAATTACACAGTCTCCCATCGTAATCATAAAACGGCATAATTTAACAGTTTGATGGTGTTGCTTTTATTAAGCCAATCTGAGCAGATGGTAGTTGAAGCACCCTGGATTTTTCTTTTTTTTTTTTTTTTCAGGCTGAGGGCCGAGGATTAATGGAAATAAGCAGAGAGCTGGGGGATGTCAAGAAAACTGCTTCCTGTGGACATTAAAAAGACTTATTACATGTGTATATGAAGGCATAATTCTTCTGTTTAATTATGACCCTCTTTCCCTTCGTCTCTCTTTGTTAATCTGCTCTCTGACACCTTTGGGCATTTATATGACCCGTAGTCAAATTCGGTGATGAACTCAGGCGATACTGCACCTTTTAAACATACTCTGATGTTAAGAGCTCTCCTTGTGAATGTTTACCCTTTGGCTCCTTTGTCTCGCTGTCTCTCCTTCACATGTGGCTCTTGGAGTTCTTCCAGCTAATCGAAATCCAATGTTTAGGGCATTGCTGTCCTAATTTTCCTTGATCTGCAAAATCACCGCCCTCATTTTGTGTGATTTCTATTAGACTGTGATAATGATCAAGTTGTCTATTACCCACCAGAGAGGTCGATATCAAAGAGCACAGCGTCATAAGTAAACAGTTTTTTAAGATGAATAGCAGCCCTCAAACATAGCCTGCCTTCGAAACATTCAAGTTTTCTAAAGTTTTTTTCATAAAGTGAAATCCCAAGGTTTATTCTCACATCATCAACATCAGGGAAGAATAGATGTTTTGAAGTTCACCTTGATTTTTTTTCCCTCTACAGTCTCGAGCGAATGTGTGCTGAGATGAAATAAAATCCATTTAAAATTGAACTGAACTTTTGTACTCAAACATTTGGCAGCGCTTGTGCATAAAAAGTCAAATCACTGATGAGAGAGCTTTCACCTCTCTGTTTTTGGCAGACTTGTATTTGGTGGATAAGTACATTCGTGTTTAATGTTTTGCCATGAAGTCAAATTCTTAACAAGGAATTGTTTACAGTTATACCTTACTTTATATGCAAACATATTATGATTGCATATTTGTTTACAAGTAGATAGAAGTCACTGCAAGATGAAATATTAATGTGTAATATTGTAAAAAAAATATATATATCTGAGGATTGTAGGTTATTCTTTCTTCTCCTAAACAATGTTTGACCCAATCCAGGTGGTAGAGCTGGTATAATATAAAGTTATTTTGTATATCGAAAATATTTTATATACAATACATACATTTTTAAGATAGACATTTTCAGCTTTTTGAAAGAGGGGTCTGCATAAATTGTATAAAATAATAGACGTAGGACTCCCCTTTACAAATTTGCGAATCCTAGGATAGCGGAGAGATGGTCTGCCTTTCTCTGACTCTGATAGGCTTACCCTGACATTCTTACCATAACCCAGTGGTGTAGTGGTAGCTGATGAGGTGAATGTAGTACTTGGTAGATGGATAGGTTACAGAGGAGGAAGTGGGCATACTCTTGTATTTAGTCTAATGGCTTTTTGGCTGATAGGTGGGTATACTGTAAATGACCGTAAAAAGATGTGGGTATACCCCGTATACATCCACTACACCACTGCCATAACCCAAACCAATCCCATTCCTCTTTCCTTAACCTGACCAATCCAACCAACAAAGGCAACGATTACTAGCCAATCATAGTAAGACCAGGGCAGGTCTTTATTTTGCTATTCTAGAATTTGCAAATTTGCCTCCCGTTGTGAAGCCTTGAGCTTGGCATTTTTTTGCCACTGCCATCTTGGGTTTTTGGACTGACTTTATTGGAATGAGAGGTTGGCGCTAGCACTAATGCTAGTTACTAGCTTGGTTAGCGCTTGCATTTACATCTGTAGTTAACTGTGTTAATGATAATGACAATTTAAAAAAAAAAAACAGAATTGAAACTATCAAAACAAAATGTACTTATTGGAAAAACTGAAAATCTTACTCTCTAGAGGGTCTTTTAACACAACCAAATGCTGAACAGGACTTTTTTTAGGTGACCAAAATGTTACAATTAATGCTCATAAACTGAAAACAGTAGTACCAGATACAGCAATGCCTATATTCTGTGACTTTGGGGTTACACCATGGTTATGTTACTTAACAATGTTGTTGTCCAGATAGCATCTTGTCAATGGCTAGCGTCCACCTGTCACTTGAAGTGACCAAAGAAATTTCACCCCTGTATAGTTGTCATGAAGTAAGAGCCATTTTGTACACCAGACTGTAAACATGGCTATTTCTGCTGTAAAGCTGGGCATTTAAATATGGGAGGCTCAAGGAACTGACTCGCTTCTAAAGCCAGCCTCAAGTGGCCATTAGAGGAACTGCAGTTTTTGGCACTTCCTCGTTGGCTGAGGGTCATCTTACAATCAAAGACTACATGTGATTACATACACAGTTGGTAAAGAAGTCACAGCAGCTTTGGTTGCTGACCTCAGTGCACAATGTTACATTAATCTGTTCAGAAAGCGTTGAAAGTCACCATGGCCTTTAAGAGAAGGGAAATGACGGAATGGTGAAGCCACGAAACAAAGACCAACTGTGCTTCACCATATCAAAGGAATTGGTTTTGCCCACTGCGGGGCGTACATGTTTTTCTGAGAGAGGCATGACAGATGCATAGTAATCTACAGTTTTACAACCACACCATTAAAATGTGTTTATCCAAGGATACAGCATGTATTGCAGACAGGGTAGAATTTCTACACCAACTCCCTCAACAGAAATACAATTCCTTGACATTGAATATTTTCCAGAGGAATTCAGATTCTGCCTTTGCATCATGATGTTATCACACTAAATTGATCTACCACAGCAGCAGCTTGTGAATCTGTTACCTTGAGGTGTCATCCACACTCTGAGCTCACAATATAGAACAGCTGTGATCTGTGTGAGGCATCAGTAGCTGAGCAGCAGAGTTGGGTTTAAGCGGCAGGGAGCGACCAAAAAAACAGGTGGGTTGTCATTTGCACACATTTATAGGTCGAGTGCCTTGATCTCTCTTGAACTGATATTTCATCAACATGCCGCTTTCATCTGATAAAACATGGCTGCAGATCTTGTTCCCTGTCAGCAAAGTCTTCAACAGCATTCAAGTTAGCTGAGTAAATGAAGACAGGAAATAACTCCCCGCTTGAGCTGATGAAAATTTCATGAAATATATAAGAAAGGGGAATACATGAAGAGAACTGGGAAATACAGCAGTTTCGGACGACAGTTCAATTATTGTAGTTGATGGGATGGCAACCTGACCCTTCATCTGCATGCCGGCGAGACGATATTAACTGTGATCGCCATACCTCATGTGTCAGGTCCCAGCAAAAATGCCTGATGAAGTAAATTTATCATTTGTTACAATTCTGCCTGTCCTAGTTTCATTGTGGCTTTCACCTGATCAATGCCATGTGCAAATAAGGAAGGACGAATCCGGCATCAATGTCTGATGAGGACAGGGACCAGAACGAGTTGGTGTGAGAATGATATCTTTATAAGAGGATTTGTCAGATTGGGTTTCTCAGTTTGGGGACAGGAGAGGCTGCAAAGACACATGCCCTCCATCCGGGCACCATTAATGAGGATCATCTGCTCTCAAAGAGTACGGGGACAAGGATGAGGACATCTAATACCCCAGGGGGATAGAGAGAGTTTTGAGGCTCTGATGGTGAGTCATGCTCAGGGAAGAGGGCAGCCACACTCACCTACCAACAACCCTACATGCTGTGAACAGATCACAGAGCAGAGTAAATGAGTAAGAGCTGGCAGCCTTTTTCCCACAAATGACTTTATATCCGAATCTTGATGAGAATGAGTTGAGAGGTAGCGGAGTTAAGATCCAAACATAGAATCTCCAAAATTAGAATATTTGCAATCACACGTGTCTAGTAACTATTCCTGTCCTGATTTCGTAAAAATTTGGGACATGACATGTACAGTGTTGGGCTTGTTACCCTAAAAAAGTAATTCATTACTCATTACCTGTTTCTGTTTTTAAAAGTAACACTATTATTTTAATTATTACTCCCTAACAACCGTAATTTGTTACACTACTTGTTATATTGTATTACAATTTTGTCTTTTCTCCTCAAAAGTGAGACTTAGCATGTGTGCCTCTGTGTCAATGTCAGGGTAACCTTTGGTTAGTGCATTTTTTTTTTTTTTGCTGGGGTCTTCCAGCCCCTTCTCATTCTGAAGTCATCAAATACCGCAGCATAGTCAATGATTTCAGCATCAGACACTGATGCCAAAAGCCATCCTTTGTGATAGTATGATCAGTTTGTAATGCAGCCAGACAGAACCTTTCATGGTGTTATGGTACACTGTCGGTTGGTCACACAGCTCCTGTTGGGGTAGTATGATACGTAGACACACGTAGCCAATTCATAACGCTGCTGGACAGCACATGTCGTGGTGGTGTGATGCGCCTCTGGACAGTGTCAGTTTGAAATGCTTAAAGTAAGGATGTAATATAAGGAGCTGGAAAGTCCCCATAGGGTGGGTGGGAGGGGTGATGGATGGGTCCAACAAACCCTGGACTTTCACCCAGGAGTCTGGTGACTGGAAAATTATTACTGCAGTTTTATTAGTCATTAATTACACTACTTGTTACTAAAGAAAAATTATATTATTCCTGTGACACGTTACTGCCCAACTGGACATATATACTGAATATAGAGAAACCTTGCTGTTCTAATTCTGTGTGCTGATTAAAATATTGCTGTTCTCATGCACTGTTCGTATGTTTTTCTTCCAAAAGTAAAGCACCAAAAATTGTACGTATCCTACACAGTAATGAGCCAGTAATTTATATAGACAACCCGCATATTCGGGAAGGCAGCTATCACATGACCAATTAAACCAAGTAAAAAAGAAAGTGGCCCCTTTAAGAAGGTGGGTTCTGGTGGTGGATTAGTCACTAAAAACAGGAGTTTCCTCCAGGAGACAAGTGTTCAAAACCATGTGAATTTTTAGAGAACTTTGAGTCATTTAAGGGATGATGTCACCATGTTTCTGAACCCAGCGCCAGTAAATTAACTTGCCTTAGACCTAACCTTCATAACTTTACGATAAGTACATAACATCATTCATGGGGGCACTATAGGATATGAACCACAGTGTGTGCATTTTAATGCAACATTGCGTACGAAATGTTGAACCTGTCTTTGTTTCTGCTGGAATAACCACTTCACTCTTTCTGCTCCATCTGATCACTAGTAGCAGAAGATGAGAACGACAAGCAATTAATCCTCAGACTCTGTCTTTCATGTCAGTAAGCAGATCATCATTGCTTTGTTTATTATCATGTTTTTCATTTGACTTATTTACCATGTAACTCAAAATGAGGACGCGCCTACGCACATGGCAGACAGTTATCAGAAACCTGGATGAGGTGTTGTAATGCCACAGTATCTTGTTTTCTGTCAGAGGACTTCAGCTACCATAGTCTGGTTTCTGAAAACAGCATATGATGTTTACATTCAGGCTGCAATGCAGAGCTCACATTTGTGTCTCAACTGGTATAACTCACAATATAATTTCTAATACCATAAGTTACAAATAAGATCCATAATGCTTCTATTTTATGTGTTATACAGTTTTTCTTTTTCATTTATACTCCTCATATGTTGTATATGTTTTGCTTCTAAACATATACAAAATAACATCCTCTTTAAGACACAGAGAGAAAGCTGTTCAGAAAAAAAAAAGCTGTCTGGATGATTTTGCATGCACTTCTGAGACAGTCCCTAAGTGCAGCTCATCAGCTCACGTCTAATGTCAAGTCGCACACAGTGCTGAGCCTCTATATCAGATCATCATGTTCTAAAAATAACAGCTGTGCAACATCAGTCAGTCAAACTTTATTCTGCACAGAACAACAAATCTGGTTAAAACTGATGAAAAGTTCTTGAGGATGAACCTTGCTAAATGTCTGAATATTGAACTTTAGCAACCGTTCTTTCTCACACTATACAGACAACAATCACCTGAATTACTCTGGCATTGAAGAAGTCTCTAAACCAATGTATGGGTGAATTTACAGTTTCACTACTATAAAGAATAGTTCCCACTCACTGTAAAGTGCAACACACCGGCACGGCACTGTGGCTGTCAAGGGCCGCCCCCCAAAACACACTGGCAGCGGCGCGCAGCGGCACCGTCAACATGTATTTCCCACCCCAGCCCGCTAGGTGGCTGTACCTACACTAGTTGCCAACGGTTGCCAACTGCTAATAACAGAAGAAGAAGAGGAAAAACTTTGAGGCAACAACAACTTGAATTTCACAGGTGAGTTTCTTATCAAAGTCGTCTTATTAAAAATTTGAAACAACCGGAGTTGATCCTATGAGACGAGATGTACATAAAAGGCTTTTCTCGCAGCGCCACCATGAGCGCCGGCCGCGCTGGAAATAGAGCAGCGGGCTGAAGCAGAGCGGCGCAGCGCGTCGGCCGGCGCCAGTGTGGGTTGGTTCATAGAATATAATGGAGGCGGGCGTTTTGACGCGCGGCGTACGGCGGCGGTGTGTGTTGCACTTAACAGTAACAGTAGTTCCAGAACGGAGGAACTTTTTCATATCCCCTTTTTTTGTTGTGTGCATACTGCAAGATCTAGCACTAGAATCATAGTTTTTAGAACACTGTTTTGAGAGACTATTCAGGTATTCTCCCAGCACAAAAGCTGATGTAAGTGTACAGTGATTGGTCCAGATGTTGTAATTGTAAACTGATTGTAATTGTAAACTGATTGGTCCAAAACAGCCAATGCAGCACTGGCAACCTAATTTTTATGTGACAAAAATAACATAAGCACAGACATTTCCAATCATATCTCTATCAGCTCTGCTAAACGTGTGCTAAATGTATGCTCCTATGTCTATTTTGCAAGTGTTGGTGGTGCTTTTAGTGGTTGGCTTTGGGTGGTGGTGGCGTGTGGCTGAGAGTGCATCATCGGGATTAGGAAATGAGTTCAACAGTCTGTAAGCTTTCCTTCTGTTACTTCAGCTAGCTAGCCTGTTCAGCATTTTCAAATGTAAACATCAGTAAACATTAATGACAGAAGAAGAGAAGATGGCGCCAGCTGAACTAGTATCCTGTGAACCATTGTACAGACATTGGAAAATAAACTGGACAACCTCCATACCGCATCAACTTCTAGTGGGATATCAGCAACTGTATTATCCTTTAATTCACAGAATCTTGGCTAAATCCTGGACAATCCTATTGGTGGTGCAAATGCAAACAGAAAAAAAAGGCCTTGAGGGTATGTGGTCCTCAGTGGTCAGATCCTTTTCAGGGAGTTCTCAGAATGGTACAGTCCAAAAACCCAGAGTGTGTGAATGATGTCTGTGTGTTCTGGTTTGACTGAGTCATGAATCTAAGAAGATATGGTGTGGATTGACGGTCAGTGGATGGAAGTACTGCAAACATCTGGATGCTGTTCTATCCTGCTCAGGGTTCAGTACCTCTGCATTACTGAAAAATGTATTTACATTTGTTTACCATCCAAGTTTACATTCATAGACACTTGAAACACTAAGAGGGATCATCATAAAGCCTGATTATGTCTTGCACACAAGTATACATCTTAAGCACACTAAATGTCTTACCCCCATCTCCTGTGCTTACACTATTCAAATAACAGCAAAAACATCCCATCTTCCACTGAAGGTCCCCATAGTACAGAAGCACCAGCATCTATGCAAAACCAATTAATGCTGCCTAGAGCTAGGCATTCAAAACACAGAAATCACAGGATCGAGGTTCATACCATTGTGTACCTTAGTCTCCCCCAACTGTGAGTATCCCACCCCAGAGGGATCAATTAAAACTTGATGCATAATCTGTCTCAGCATAGGAAGAAGAAGAAGAAGCAGAGAAGACTGTGAAAATTCATGAAGAGAACTCGAGTGGGTGGCATGATCATGGTGGGTGGTAGGGGGTGAGGAAAGCTTGTCGCGTCTCTTTTGCCTCCTCCTGTCTCTTACTGAGACCAGGCAAATTGGCACCTTTGCAGGAATTCGAAGAAGGGGCAAAGGAGCACAAAACAACACGGCTGATTGATGTAAACACGCTGCTACTGTTCCTCACAATGGGGCCCATTCCACTTTCAAATACGTCTTAAACAGGCAAGCTGCACATTAAATTGTGACAAAATCATTTACATCCAACACATTGTAAGGATTGATAACCTGCCATTTCAATTTCCATGGTAATTTTAACTGCAGTTGCACTCTATGTTGACCCTTTGAAAATACCTCAAACACTATCAGCTTGGTTTCTTGGCTTGTCTCAGTACGAGGAGCGTATCCATGAAAACTTTTGGCAATCTTTTTAAACAGCTGCTGCTGTCAAACTAGAGGCTCTGAAGGATTCACTTAGTTCTGCATTACTTATGAGAGAAATGGCTATCCACATTCAATAGCAGTGGAGGATGCAACACATGAGCAGCTTCTGTGATTTCACAGTTGTTCAGATAAGTGAGTGGAAATCCACAAAAAATATCACACCTTGCACACTGTTTGAAGATGCTGCAGTTGGTTTGTTTGCAGGCCTTTTCAAGACAAATGCCTCTGGCAAACTAGAACACAATGCAGAGAGAGGTGTGACTAATTTCAGAAATCAAACCATGCCTTCTAAGCGTGGCACATGTGGACAGTGAGCCCAGAGTGGACATTTCCAGAAGAGAGAAAGAGAGAGAGATTGTAGAGGACAGTCTGTGCTACAGTCAAGCACCTACTCAGATGAATCGGTATTTATTTTGAGTGGAAGCAGATGATGCTCATGCTCCAAACCACTCCAAGTGGACACACTGAACTTTCCCATGAATTTATGGTCAGCAAGTCAGCTTGGCTTGCAGACGTGAAGGCAAGTGAAGTTGTCTCATCAGTTTGTTGTATTGTGGAAAATTTGAGGTTTCTTGGCTGCTCTCCAGGATTCCATTTTTTAACCAGATGGACAAACAAAAGAGAAACCAAATCCTGGGTGTTTTGCAAAAACAGCTACAACCAACAGGACCTTTTACAAGCATCACAGAGAGATATGAGCCCCTGAAAACTTGATTTAAAACTTAACAAAAGCAGACTTAAGTATGATTTATCAAATGTATCAAGCAATAAAAAATAATTAAAAAAAAAATAGTTAAAGCCTGCTTACACCGGCAAGTTGTTCATCAAAATTAATCTGCCTGTCTTTGCAAAGTACTTGGTTGTAAGTTTGGTGACACAGGGACAACTCACTGGACTAGAAGGCTTACTGCTGTAGCTGTAGCTGGGCCAACTGCTAACTCATTAGCTGACTAGGCTAGCTTAAGTAAGTCACAATAGCTTTCAGAGATGGTCTCTAATTACTGTCTACTGTTCTGTTCAGTTAACTCTGCCCTTTAAAAATGACATCTGTATGTTACTGAACTACTGGATTGTGTTCAGTCAGTGTTTCTTATGAGTAACAAAAAAACTACATTAAAGCACCACAAATGCTTTAGAATGAAATGGCTGGGAAGGATGGTGGGTAAACAAAGTGCAGGACCTTGAAACCAGAACTTTGGATTTGTGTCGGGAATATATCAAAGCAACCAGTTGCCATTGACATAAACAGTCATTTTGCTGAGCAAAACATTGACATTGCTGGTCTACTGCAGCCACAGTTGGTTAGTGAGTAAGATTAAGCAAAGCAAATATTCAAATATACCATACATTTATGCTGATATTGATTTTTTTTTGGTGACTAAAATATGTTTTGCTGTGCACCCCGGTAGATTGGGTGTATCAAACATGCTAACAAAGCAATGCAGTACATAAAAGAAGCACAGGAGAAATGTCAGATGGGTCAGACCAGCATGTTTAACTATATTTCTACAGACGTTACAGTTGCAGCTGAAAGCCGCAACTGATTTGTCATATCTCGGCAAATGAAATCAGTTGATAGCTGTCTACATGGAAATGAGTGTTGTTGTTGTTAGTGTGATGTCACTGTGATTTTCGTTCTAGCAGGAGGCCCACACAGAATTTGCACCAGCAAAATTCTGACATCTCTGCTGATTTTCATTCTGGATCACAGCTGTAAACAAAATCTGCAGGTTCTGTCTAGGACTGAATATAAGTGAAGCATGCAGCACATGGGAGAGCTTTTCCCTGTAGACTTTCTCCATTAAAGCCCCTTCTGACTGAAATCTGTTCTCTTTAACCCAGGCCATGACTTTTCCCCCACTCAACCAAGAAATCTCTTTCTGACAGAAAGCCCTCTAGAGGAACGTCTCTCACCTACAATGGTGCAACACAGCTCATAATCTAAAATAGTTTCCTCCATTTTAGACTATCCTGCTCTCCAGCCCCTCAAAGGTCACACTGCCAAGAAAGCCTGGTCAACGATGCACATTTGCTGCTCAAAATTCACCACAATTGAACTTGCTGCATAACATCTGCTTGCTTCATCAAGACTGTGGGTTTGGTTAGATCTGACTTGATTGGGTCCTTAAATGTATCCAATGTGTGCCTTTTTAGATGTTTCACAAACACTAAATACTACATTCTAGGCTTAACCCTTTAAGGTCCAGTCTGTATGTTGCATCTTCTATAATACAGTAAATAAAACATAGCACTCCATAAAATCTGATTAATGCATTACTTAGCAAATATATCTATGTTAACACTTCTGTCTTTATATCACTCGTGGAGTATTCATGTAATAGCCATATCCTAAAACATTGAGATGATATGGTGCTTATCTTTCTGTTCTAATTGAATGCAAACTAATACAGCACAGGTTTTTGAAATCTAGTCAGATATGTGATGTAGGAGGAATCTGTAATGTAAGCATGATATTTCTGTCAATTTTTTGTTCTTGAGATGTGTTTGATCAAAGACACGGACAAACTTCAATGACACTCCATGAAGCATGTTGACTTCATAAAATGAAAAGACAATACTGAGAGTGCCAAAATTTGAATTTAATATACCTTCTCAATAGGGCCATATGTTACTCCTGTTATTGCTGTGTGGGTGAGAGGCAGCACGATTCAGCAGCCTCCCACCCACAGTTTCCTTGAAAAAATATGAAAAGTACACTATTAACAGCAAGCATAGCAAAATACAGAAAATGAGAGCAATTTATTTTATATGTGCACTGTACCTTATCACTCTGTAAATGAATGTGTTGACAAAGGCATGGAAGTAGCAAAATCATCTTATAGTGATTTTATTAGCAATTTGTACAAGACTTAAAAGATTGGTTTTGCGTGAATTAATTACAACAGGAGAAGCAAGTTAAATTGGTTTTCATACAAAATAACAACTTCAAAATTTTCAAATACAGAGAAAAACGATGCCACCTACCTTTCTGCTTTGCTTCCTGTAATGTGGCTCTTAATGTCTACGCTTGAAAGTGGAAACTTTGTAGAAAAAAACATTGCCTATATTGTTCCTTATAAGGAAGCAACTGATCCCAACCCTCCAACTTACAAAAACAATCATTTTCTGATTTCCTTGGTAATTACTGCCATGTCAACCCATTTTCATCCAAACGCTGCCCTGCATAGAAACGTAGAAAGTTTTAAAACCTGCCTCTGAGATTCAGAATAAAGAACTGCTTGTTACTGTTTAATACAGCACCAGCTGGCCTTACCACTGCATGGGCAGCATGATACAAAAACAGAATACAGGTAATGTTGCAGTAAACTGCATCGTCAGGCATATGTTGGCTATTCCCCAAAAACCCATGTGGATTCCCAGGAGTTCTGGCAGGCTAATCTGCTGCAGGAGAGTTAGCCAGCTGCGGCTAAGCCGTATGTTTTGATGTTATTAAAGGGAATGCCCTGGTTATACTTGACGTACCACAAAGAGATGGTCCAATCCAACAGAATCTTTTAACTGCAACAATAAAATGTCCAAGAAAATATGCTGAGTGTGTATTGTGGTAACGTGACTTCTGACATTCATAAGAGTTGAAAATAATTAGAAAACTGGTCAGAATAAATGCACAATAGACTTTAGAGGATGCATAATTGTTTGTCTCATTTTTCTGTAACATAATCCACACACTGAACATTTTAAGCATTATATAAACCCTTAATAAAGTCATTATAACACTTCTTTGAAATTGTATCCAAATACATGATAAGCTTAGCTTTCCTTTTGTTTTCATCTGTAACTGTTAATATCTAGCACTGTATAACATATCTGTTTCATTACATACAAAAGCATAGCTTTTAGTGGTCTCTAATTTATTGATTGTTTATATGTACAAATTATTCAGAGGCAGATTGCAGGTTTTAGGCCTTAATAAAATATAGATAGGTGAATTATGAAAAAAAAACCAATCACTTCCTGTACGGTTGTCATGAGAGGGGAAATTAGCTATAGACACCAAAACCGTTTTTTGACCTGGGCTTTAAACATGGTTATTACTGCTGTAAAGTCGGGCATATTAACATGGGGGTCTATGGGGATTTACTCCATTTTGGAGCCAGCCGATGAACTAGAGTGTTTGGCACTTCTGCACTGGCTTCATTTTTCAGCCTCAGAGGCTTCCCCTTGGTTGAGATGCATCTTAATCTGAGTCTTTATGATTCCTTCAAGAGGTGAAAGTAGACAACCTGCAGGAAAATAACAGAAAAAATTGGAGGCTGGAGGTCTTGAGTTTTGAGACACTATAATAGTATAATAACTCAGATTAGGCCTATCACAATGTGGATTATATATATTATGTTATATATTTATCATACAATATGGACATGACTGTAATCATTTTGCTGATCGTGATAGTGCCAGTTGTGTTGACATGCGTGACTGTTTATATAAGAATGTCATCAACATTTTAGCCAACATGATGCCAGAGTAAATAGGAGGGCTTTCCAGTCGATTTTAAGACTTAGGTGCAGCAATTTTTTTCTCTCTACCCCGCCTACTTGTTTTAGTGTGAAGCAAAATAAAAGAACACTTCAAAGATGACACAGTGTAGCTTATTGGTAGCCTGCAGCTGCTCTATTGGAGTGGAAGAGGCACAGTCTTCATAGTTGTTAGCTTGCCAACCCCTGGCACTGAGCACAAAAGTCCATCATTTGTAGTTTTATCCCCCAACAACTTTATCCTACATTCCGTTAATCTGCCAGCAAACTTCTCAGCTCCAAGTCCTTCTTTCCCCGGTAGCCGACTGCAGCACACCGGCTCTATTATGGAGGTAACTACAATGTTCATGGAGATTCACTAAGCTTGTGTATTAGTTGCAAGAGGCATCACTTTGCATTGATTTTGTTGGCCAAATCTGTTTTAAGCTCCAAACTTAGAAATTATGGGCTAAACCTACAACAGTGCTATAATTATACAAATACTTTCTTGTGTATATTCACAGGTCTGAATTGCTTTTTTGAAAATATATATTTTTATACTCCAATTCTGATGTCAGAATATCGTTAGGAATTAAAAGTTAATTGCTCTTAGCAAGAGTGTCTTGCATTATTATGCTATTATCACTATTATAGTAATATTGTTTATCCCAATTCTTTCTGAGACAATAGATCAACCAGCAAAAGTAGCTCTCTTGACAGGCCTATTACTCACGGAACTGGTGATCTAAGGGACATATTGTAATTAACATCTACAACATATTCTTCATCTACAGTATATCCTTCTTCTTCTTTTTTTTTTTACCAACCCAACTTGTTAAATTAGTTATTAATGGCCCCTTGATCTCAGCAATCCAATTAATGGGGGGGTAAATGCTTCCCTATACATACTACATTGCTGACAGATCATAAAGAGCTGTCTCCATAAAAACTAGTTTTATGAATATTCTCCCTTGAGCTGTGTTGCTGCCCACTGCACTTGTCTGAATGCTGACTTAGGCTTGTGTTACACCGTCCAACAGAGGAGAGAATTTTAGAGCTGCTGCATTTGCGGTCAGCAACGTGTCCATCACAAGCTTTCTCTATATATGTAGACACAAAGCCCGAGCAGTGTGTCTGCGCAGTCTCCGCTGAGTGTCTCAGAAACATTATTAGGCTTTAGAGAGGTAAATGTCCTCAGCTAGTCTGAGGGCTCTTTGGCCAGCAGCCTCCTGCTGTCACTGTTTGGTATGCAGAGGCTGAGATGCATGTTGTTCGTCTGCTGCTCCCTTGCTGCCTGGAAAGCTCTCCTCTGTCTAACTCTCTCTCTCCAGGCTAATTGACTGTAATGAAATTGCCGGAGACAATCTTGAGAGCAGACTTAATTGATAAAGGGAATCATGGAATTGAAAAAAAAGAAGAGAAGGTGACAGAATGTGGAGGCTTTTGGAGAGTCCTGATGACATTTCCCTCTATCTCTGTGAAAATAATTGAGTCTGCCTCTGTGCATATAAGATTGGAGGCGTTGAGTGTGGCAGGGGGATAGTGGTGTTGACAGAAGGGGTAGTGATTTTGTATGTGTATCATCTAAAATCTCCTTAAGCAAACAGCAAGATTTCATCCATACAAAAATGACAGCTGTTTAACTTAAAATAGATCCTGTAACCCCACCATCCTAAGATACATTTTCTTTTGTTTAATAATCTCATCTCATTGTCAAGTGATTACCATGCTGTGAAAAACATATTTTCAAGCTCACATGCAGTGAAGGATGAAGTACAAGGACCCCCTGCTGTTACAGAAGAGATATATGCTCTGTTTGTATATGATGTTGTATTAGAAGACATATCCCAATTACCAAATGAGATGTGATTGCAAAGATGGTGGAATGCTAAGACGATGTCTTGTTTCACCAGTCTGGTAGGCACACATAGAGCTGAGACATTTAGATGATTAGTTCAGTGTTTCCCAACCCAGTGTCCTACAAGATTATTATAGTGATACAGATAAATTGAAAATACTTAACCTCTGCTACACAAAAATATTATCTTTTAGCTGTGTCCAGCAGCTTTGTAGAAAGCTGAAGTCCCTCCCCTTCTGGTGAACCACCATGGGCCTTGTTTTGGGGAAAAAAAAAAAAAAATACACAAGGTAGTTATTGGCAAAAGACAAAAAAAATCTAATTTTGTTTTAATTGTGCCATGAATTATACACGTAAGGTTTGTCAATTTTAAAGATAATTTTGTAAGAAAGTCACATTTTTTTGTAAAACTGCTGACATACAAGACTGTGTGCATTAGAATAGCTTCACAAAAGAGGTAAGAGGCATCATGGCTTTTCCTCTTGCTGAAGCTACGATGCCTGTGTTTTGTAATGTACTTAAATGAGCAACATTCATGTCTTGCTCGATATTTCATTAACCAGCTGTCAGTAAAGACCAGGGTCATTTCAAAGTGTATATGACACACTTTGTAAAGTTAGTTTCAACATAAGCGCTCTGAAAAATTCCTGATTGTGCATCTGACATTTAATAATAATAATAATAATAATAATAATAATGCGATAAAACCCATCAGGTACGATAATTTTACATTTGTGAGTGGAACATGTTGAGTTACCTAGCTAGCAAGCTATTCAGTGTTGACGTATATCGTGCAAGACCAGAGATGTAGCTCATAAAACAGTTTCACACAGAACTAAATGGTGCTATGACAAACATACTTCTTTGACTTGCAAGATTATTTTTTAAATTGAAGTTTTTAGTGGGAGTGGCCTGTGACAAAAAGGCGTATAATTTCCAAATGGCTTTGCAAACGCAAACACATTTTGTTGAAAGACTGATCATGAGCCAGAGGGAAGCTGACACTGTACAAGTTTTTCTTTTTAGCCCTGTTAAAATGATTTAATTGCAACAAACACTTTTTGATTAAACTGCTCACAACGTACAGACACAAAACTGAACCACTGGATTAGGGCAAAGTAATCTCATAGAAAAGTTCATACGCTAACCTACGACAAATGTATGTACAACAGCTACAGTTACATATTAACGTTAAGTTACAGAGGTTAGGTTTAGGCAATTAAAGTTACTGTGGTTTGGTTTAAGAAAAGAAGCATGGTGAGGATGTACCTTAAAATGACTCAAAGTTCACTCAACGTTAACACAAATCCTAACATGCAACTCCAGGGGAAAGTCCAAGGAAAAAGTCTGGGACTGCATCCTTGTTTACTGCTGTTTACTGCCTTTCCAAATACACCTGATATGTATGAATTTGATTGCACTGTCAGAAAACATGAAAATTTGTGAGAACAGTCTGATTAGTTGATTGTAAAACAGCCTATTCAATTATTTAAAAATTAGTTGTTTACATGCAGTGTATAAAAGTCATTTATGAAGCAAAAATGCCAAACATCTTTAACGTGAGGACTTGCTGCTTATATTTTCTTTTTTCATTGTTGATTCACATAGTTGTTCATTTGAAAGGCTGAACCACCAATGATCATAGTCCCACACAGATCAATTGAGAGGACCATTTAATAGAGAGCATTAACAACGTCACGAGAAAAAGGTCAGACATCTGCCAGTTGCCTTGACTACTATCACATGACAGGGAACACGTGGATCATTGTGGTGTCTGTGCTCCTCTTATTTACCCCGACAAGCTAATTTCCCATAAAGCCAGTATATGCCTTTAACAGGTTCACCGATGGCTGCAACATTCCACATTTCATCTGTGGCTAGCTGTGCTCCTGAATAAGGTCAACACAAAGGGCTAGATACTGCCAATGTGGTGGCTGCATGAACATCTGTGATGGGGAGCTGCCGCAGTTGGCAGGAGCTGATGCCAGCTGTGTAGACCCATGGATCTGCCTGTCCCACCGGAGCGCCGGGCCACAATGCTGTGCCGCATAGCAGAATTGCAAAGCGAGCTGACTGTCATCTCATCAAAATATCACTTTGCTGCCACACAAGCTGCTCACTGCCAACACCTGGGCTCCTCAGTGCTCAGGGACTAAAGGGAAGAGAAACACAACGGCAACAGCCAATGGCAGCTTTTAGTGGACTTGAGAAAAGTTTGGAATATTGCTCTGTATTGTCTGACAGCACAGCTAAAGTTCAGTTGTTATGTGACACAGAATGAAGCCGTGGGGTGTTGTCAGGGGTTATTAAGGCTGAAAGCACAGACAGATGATGGATTTTGTGCATTCTGACAGGCACTCAAATGTAATTACATATTAGGAAGACTGCTACAGTGTTCCAATTACGCCTTTCTAAATGGAACAATGCTCAAATGCATTTTTTGTTTTGAAGAATAAAAAGGAAAAAAATATGTAATCCAAATCAGAGCGCTGATTATGTAAGGGGCCGAGATAGCCCTTGGTCCTTCAAAAGATGCAAGAAACCATTACCACAGTACTATTAACTCTCCATACATCATGGCCTCACTGAGAGTAAAGTGCGATGGCTCACCTTAAGGGCCATTACACGGTGTAAGTGATTGCCACCCGGAAGTCATTCATTTTCAACAAGAAATGAGCAGGCAGGGGAAGCGCTGCAGGCACTGTGGCAGTCAGAGTAGGGCTCACTCATCAAATAGAAACAGTCACACTGTGGAGTTATTATCAAGGACTTCGCTTGACCGTTGAAAATGACAGCTGTGACTTTTCAGCTGTGTTGGAAAAGCGGAATCTTGCTGTGTGGTTTCCATGAATTATAGCGCTGTCACTGAAATGATGGGAGGGAATTTTCATAGGTAAGTGGGTCAATTAACAATGTTAAATGTATGTTGTATTGTACTCTGTGCTATTCTGCTCCTCAATAGCCATGGCTTTATTTGTGTGCTTCAGATTGTAGTGTATAATTTACTGTCAATGAGTGTATATTAACTAAATGATCAAAGGCAATGATATGATCCTAAAGATTTTAGTTTAAGTTGATTTAGCAATACCTGTGATTTTGACAAGTGTGTGTTAATAAAACAGATCTCAGACTTAGTATTGATGACTGGGGGCAGCAAACACACAGAGTATCCACTCTGTCAGAGATGCAACAGAAGAAGAGGTGTATCTGTGTATAGTTATGCCAGGGCCACACCGCCTGCGGAAGCGCCACGAATAACCTCGAAGCGCCGAGAAGTGAAGCCAGTTTCCTTTCAGCGCCCATGTTAACTGATTGTGTCATCCACACCGGCCGCACCACGCAGCTCCGCCGCCGGCTGCTGCAGCGATCATTTCGGCGTCTGGTTTATTTTCTGCGCGAGTCACGAGCGAATGTGTCAAGCAGAATCGCTTGTCGACCGGCGCAGAGAAATGCGCGTCAGATGTGAACGGAGGTGCTCCGGCTCACGCGAGAATTTCGGTGCGCTGCGCTTTGCAGGCAGTGTGGCCCTGGCATTAGCCTACTGCCACACAAGCATGTCAATTTTGGAAAATTCTGCAAACCTGGGATAACACCCAGTGCAGAAGCTAAGAATTCTCATTTTCTACCTCTGCACATGGCAGCTATGGCATCGATAAGGTCAGAGAAAGATTGTGGTAAATAAACTATGGTCAGTGTTGGGCAGTCCAAGTAGTGATGTGAGTAACCTAACTACATTTCTCAGTAGCATAGCTATGTAATGTCACTACTTTCTAAGTCAAAGAACTTTCCAGTCATGAAGTTGATTAAATGACTGAGTAGTGTGGTAGGGTCCACAAAAAGTTATAAGCTATTTTCCCTGGAAAAGAATAATAAAACTGAGGATAAGTAATGTGACTGACACCAGTGCCACACCAAGGCATGTAGACAAGGGAAGCACTTCCTCATGACATCACGTAGTAATGTAGTTTATTCTGTTTGCTGCTTCGCTATTGGCTTTTCTTGGCAAGACCCCCGCGACTCTGCCTCTGACTGGCTACGTTGCACTTCTTGAAGCATCTCTCAGGTGTCTTGCCCATAAACCATATATATTTATTGATTTTGCAGTGGACACTAGAGAAATAGACACAACAATGGCCAAGAAAAAACACAGAGAGACAGAAAACAGTATTACGAAGGAAGAGAGGAGTGATAGAGAGACATACTGATGCTACATTATGTGCAAGACATGTTCATGTTCTAATGTATCAAAAGAAGAAAAGATTTAATTTAGGTCTGTTATTGTTATTGTTTATATTACTGTCATTTATTTATATGGGTTTATTGGCTAAAAAATATATTTTGGAATTCTGTATTTGAATTACTGACATAGCCAGAGAGCCAACCAAAAGAGGCAAAGACAGAAAAAAGTAAGTTTTAATTTCAGTCTGGTATTTTAAAATAAACAGTTCAACCGAACATTTTTTCCCTGCCTATTTGTTTGGCTGACAGTTTATCACTGAGATGACACTGATTTGACATTAAGTCAGAAAGTAACTTTGCAAGTGACAAGCTACTTTCGCCATCTCTGGGGACAGTTTCAGTGTAGTGAAACTTTATTTTGATGTAGAGCAACTGGTAGCTTAGCTCACTACATTTTCCAAGTAGCTCGCCTAACACTGACTATGGTTGGGGTTAGGCAACGGGTTAGGTTAATATTAAGAGCTATGGTAATTTGTTTTTGTTTGTTTTTCAGCCGTAGTTGCAGGTCTGTGGTGGGACCAGAACTCTAGTCACTTGAATGAAAGAAAGACGTGCTACACACTCATCCATCACTTGTGCTGAATGTTGCTAATGTAAGCAGTGAGGAGCAGATTTGCCCAATATGATTCTAGGGATACAGGACTGGTTAATAACACACCCTTACGAACCCTGGCCTGAGGGATTAAATGTGTGACACTGAGAGTCGACAGTGTTGTGCAACACAAATTACTGAATGTTGTCTTCCACATTTAGGGAAGGCAATATATCGATATTATATTGATATCATGATATAAGACTAGATATTGTCTTAGATTTTGGATATTGCAATATTTAAGTGTTGTCTTTTCCCGGTTTCCTAGTCATTACAGCAAATTGATGTAATTCTTTTAATTTACCAGACTGTTGTAGCTGTTCTTATACCTGCCTTTACCCACTGACTCATTATATCGACATTTCAATCAGAGACTTATTTAGACTTAAAAGTAATTAATTATGAAATGCACAATATGAATGGTGAAAAGTTCTTTGGCAATTCAACCCCATTGTGACATGAATATTCAGGGAGTAAAGATGCCATGGTTAGTTTAAGAATACTCCCCCCAATGGAGTCCAGAAACTGGTGGTGGGGTGAAGAGAGGGATGGCTGAAGGATGAGGATGATGGGATGAGGAGCAGGACTGGGCAGTGGATGAGCTGAAGACTGGAGGTGAATGGGATGGAGGACCGTCACATCTGTTCGTCCTACAAGCACAACTGACAGCGACTGAGAGGATAACAGTCTTAAAACCTGACAGCAATAATATGATTGGCTTGGATTAATTGGTTGGATTACTTTAGGGTGACGCCTATAATCAGCTGATAGAGAAGAAGCTGGAACTGTTAATGAAATAAGGGCGTAAAGAGAGTCTTCCTGACCGAACATCTAATTGTGTAATTATTATTTCGGGAAAGCACCAATAGCCAACCTGACAGTATCGTCACAGTATTGATATAGAGGTATATTGTCAAAAATATTGTTATACTTGATCTTCTCCATATTAGTCACCCCTTTCCACATTAGAGGAAAGGAGCGCATGCTTTTGTCTCTGCAATTTGATTCCTACATCCCAAAAGTGGACTCTGCAAGACACAGCTTCTGCACAGAGGGATGATTAGGGAATGCACATACAATGATTGGCAGTTCCTAAAAAAACAAAAGCCAGGCATTGGTAGTAACAGAAATGAGAGAGTGTGATGCAGGAAAGGATTATATTTTTAACACAAGGCAGCACAACACTATTATCCTGGTATTACATGGGTTGTCTGTCAGTTTCAGAGTTGATACTAAGATTATGCTGATTGCTTTGACGTCTCGTCCAGGCCTCGCTCCGGGCTATATCTCAGACCTTTTAACCCATCAGGAGCCAGGGCACAGCCTCAGGTCCTCAGGCAGGGCTCTGTTGGCTGTTCATAACTGGAAGAAAACAGGTGATCTGGCGGCCTCAGCTGTGAGGGCCAAGAGGCTTCTGAACAACCTGCCTGAGGTGAGAATTCTTAGTCCTGTATTATTGGTGTTATAAGTTCTCAAAGCCATGTGAACAGACAGGCCTTGTCAGACTTTGACTTGTACATACAACTTGTTCTTTTTTCACATATTGTACATTGCATGTGTTCTGTGATAGTCTGACAGTATATTCGGGATTTTATTTTACGCAGGCCCTTTGAATCATTCCCAGTTTATCACTTACTTGAGCTTTCCATCAAACGGCACAGTGCAAGCAGTATATTTCCCTCATGAGCAAGCTGAGAATGCAGAAGTGAAACAAATAATTTTCCACAAAAATATGCTACATTGTAAAGGGTGCAAAAAAACGAAGTCATAATGTCTGGGACAAGTGAAAAAAATAATCTACGCCCTGCAGATTGACATTCATTATCATGAAAGCAGCTGAGGCTTTTTGTATCTCATAAACAATGTCATGGTGGGTGTGGGACCCACAATGCATCTTTGCACTATGAGAAGAATTAAGCCTCCCCAGTCTGATGAGGCAGCTCATCAAATGTGGTCCTTAGATTGAGATACAAGACAAAGAGACTCTTCACTTCTTAAGTTGAGAAGACTCAAGCATCTGGATTTAAAACGTGGCGTGTGCTTGATTATGACATCGAGCAGAGGCACAACAATAGCATCTCTTAATATCTATCCACAGCCGCAGTTACAGCAGTTAGCTGAGTAGCAACATGGGGTAAAACAGTGGGGTTGGAAACTGAAACGATCATCATCTGGTAATGCATGCTACTGCGATCCCAGATGTGACTCTGCTGGGTGGCGAGGAGCAAGTGGGTCAAAGGTAAGGGGGTGTAGCGATAAGATACTGTGGGGAGGAAATGAGATGAGTACAGACACTGGCCTGTTCCACTGGGTACTTTTGGAATAAGGAGGGGAGGAGTGTTCAAGGATGCTAGTTAGAGTGATGGAAATGGCTCTGTGATCCTCCATTATCTGTCTTCCTTTCCTCATAATGTACCTTTCCCTCTGCCCCATCGATTGCGGCTACTGGATGTTGTCATTAAATCAATTCTTCCCAGAGGAGAAATGGTTTGTGTATGAACAGTCCTTGCCCTTACTATCAATGACAGCACCAGCAGCGGCATTGAAATGGATAAGGATGAAACCAGAGACAACTGGAGTGCATAGAGCAGGAAATTTATTTTCTGCTTGCTCGAGCCATTCTATTAGGCATGCATGTTTGTTTCCAAATAGGACCACATGCCACATGCACGTGGACTGCCAAGCACAATATTATCTGACAGTCACTTATTCTTCCCCTTTTCAAGGATGAAAGTAATTTCAGAAACATTGTATCCCCCAACATAAAATCCACTGAGGTAGGGCTTTTTTTGTTTGCAAAACAACAAAGAATAACTTTGAAGTGCCTCAACAATATGACGCCAGAAGGAGATGTGGAATTCTGATGGGTGACACGGTTTCTATAAGCCCTCATAATTTCCTCCTGCCTTTTCGCAGTGGCCTAAATGGGCACCGCTCTAGGATCAAAACGCTTTTAACGTATGACACAGATTACGTGTGGCTTCCAGTGAAACGGAGGAATACTTTAACCCTGCCAAGCACCATTACTGCACCAATGCTGTAGCTGCAATCTTATGGTCCTCAAGTCCTAAATGTATTTGCTGTTAGACTCATTTCAAAGGTAAAAATAGCTACAGCCACTACCTCTCTACTTCAGGTACCTTCAGGATTAATCCAAGAACTAATATTCACAATGATGCAGACACTAGCACTCACATTAGAAAGAATACCTATTTGAAAGGAAGATGTCATTCAAGGTGCCACTGCAACATCGGCTCTATGGTTTTCCAACATCTCGTCATAAAATCCCAATAGGAACATCTCATTGTCTTCCTCCACAATATATCATCAACTTATCCGACATACTGAAAACAGCAGAGTGGGTATGTCAATCTGTACAGAACCAGTGTGAAACTCATGACATCTACAACTGATTTTCGCTGTCTTCCTACTTCACCAAGGAAGAAGTATTTTTTTTTCTTCTCCTGCACAGGGAAAAAGCAACAAAGAGAGGTATGTGAGGTATAGTAGAGCTCTTCTGCCACCAAGTGGGCAACTACATTCAGGCTCAGTTTTAAAAATGTACATTCACATTCACACACACATACCTTTGATACACACACACAGAAAAATCTAATTTGGCAGGATCATTGTGCAAAGTCACCCTTTTCAAGTCTTAATATGGCCAGCAGTAAGAAATACCTGAAGCACCCTGGTAAGGTGCATCGGGGCAGACACAAAGCCTTACACAAGAGGCAGCCAGATTAGCCAGGCTTTTGTTTTGCCATGAAAACTTAAAGTTTCACTGACTGTGTCCAATTTGCCCACTCTGACACCCCCCTTTGCTTTTAATTAGCGCGTCTCAGGGGGACCCTTATCAGTAATGGACTATGCTCTTAATGAGGCTGTTATTAAGTCGTTTTCCTCAGGGCTGATAGACTCGCAGCCACCTATGGCATGTAGGCTGATAATACTGAACCTCAGTTAATTCCAATTCCCTTTCTCTGCCTAAAGGTTCACTCAGAGGTTTTTAATCCCCCGGCCAAACACCACACGCAAGATAGTCATGCTGTCAGAAGAACAGGGGGATGTGGGGGGGAAATCCTGATGAAGATTAGGTGAGGAAGAGCAGCAGGTTTGCCTCCCTCGCTCTGCTCCTTTGCAGAGTGAGGTCTTGTTCTAATAAGTGAAGAAGAGGATGCACAGGATGGCTCCCTTGGCCTTTCAGGGACCTGGCTGGCTGGCTCTTGGGGTGGTATGATCTGCTCTAATGAATGAAACTTGAAGTGAATGGGTGCTTTCAGGGATAGGGGAGAGGCAATCTAGGGTGGGAGGGTTCTGCCTCAGGGCCGACGTGGTGGCGAGGCCATTTGGCAGATCATGCTCAGAATTTGAGATTTAGAGAGTGGATCTCTGTGCTGAGACAGCCTGACTTTTAATCACTTTTTTTCTTTTGTGTCACTAAACTGTCTCTGTGTGACAACATTTTTACTTTATCAAGGTTATGAACTCAGTCAGAAACCATTATGGTTGCCCCATCTCACACAGGTTCCACCCTCTTTTGGACCTTCAAACACAAGCATGCATTCACTGACTGAGATTTGAATAAATGTTACCAGCCAATCAGAACGTGCCTACCCCGAATACATGTGGAGCCCATAGTATAGATGACGGCATCCACCGACCCATTTACTCATCAGTAAAGGCAATGGCCCCTATGAAAAGAGTTAGGTGTAAGTCAGCTGTGTTGCACTTGACTCCCCTCTTGGCATGATACACCTACATGTTTCTGTGCTCCTTGATGGCCAAGAAAATGTGCTGTTCAGGGTGTCTATTGTTTGTCTTTTGACCCCTGCGAGGTTAAAGCTCCAGTAGGCAACATTGTTTTAGTATAACTGAGTAAAAATGTTCTAATATCCTCTAAGCATAATGTAAATCAAGTGGTCTGAGGCAAACAATAGGTTTCTGCACCTCACCATGGCTCTGTGTTCAGCCTCTAAAGAATCAGTATCATGCCGATGTGCATCAACCAATCAAAGGTCAGCTCAGACCGCTGCGTTCCTATTGGCTGTTCTACTGCATATGCGCGTTCCCGTGCCGCTGGCAGAAGGGGAGAGCAAGCGGCAATGGCGAACAGTGCACCAGGTAAAATAGCTATTCCAGCATTTAGCAGCACGGCTAAACAACCCAAAAAAAGGAAGACAGAACTTGGTTCCCCGGAGCCTCGGAGGGAGGGGAAGGGTGAGGTGGGGCCGGGCCGGGCCCAGCCGAAGGGCACAAGGGTCGACCGTGGGAGCAGAGCCGAGGGCTCTCCGCAGAGAGAGAGAGCAGTGGCTCGGGGGTATGTGCAGGGCCACGAGGGAGGGATGGGGAGGGCTGCTGCGCAGTGAGGGAGAGCCGAGGCTCCCAGAGAGGGAGAAATAGAACCAAGTAGGATAAAATACTCACGTGCTCATCTGGTAGGAGGGGCTCAGGGCGGAGATGAACGAAACCTAACTCAGATGAGACTCAAAAATCAACCGTTTTCAGGCTTTCTACCTACTGCAGCTTGAAGTCATGACTCCACCTATTTTGGTTGCATACCACCTGGGTTGGTTAGCTGTAGTGAAATAACATTTAGCCAATCAGGATCAATGAGGCTCGGTCAATGAGTGTTATTCATCTGGCTCCAACCACTGTACACAAATAGTCCAAAGAAAAATAGACCAAAGGTTAAGGTATCGTTACTCTAGTTCTGTTGGCACAGGCAGAGCCCTCTACGTAGGGCCCTGTTGCTCCCATGAAGAGGGTGTAGAATAACAGATGCCATTATATGCCTCCTATATAAACTGTGGGCTTACAATATTGTCAGCTTTGTTCCTTCCATGGTCTCCTCTTTGATTTGAAGGGTAGTAGATGGATATACATAAAACCCAAAATATCAATATAGGACATGTCTGTGTATACAGCTTACCGTGTTTAGGATGCAAATACGTGACTTAAGTCAATATGATCCCTTTAAAATTTGCCTTCACAAGTGCAGCTGCCTTTTGATTATTACATTAACCTTCAAATGCTTTGAATGCTGGTTCACTGATAACACTGATGTCAAGCAGGACAAGAACAAGCTTTGAAAATTTGAGGATAATAATGAGTAAAATTGAACAATACCTGCAGTATACTTCATCTGATGCTTGTCTGACCTTTGAATAGAGAAAGATAAAACTGGAATGCATTGCTGTAATCTCTACTTCTTTGGCAATCACATCCAAAATAATTAGCAAACTATTAGCAGTATTTCCTGAGCTGTATTGGGGTCAATGGATGGAGAAAGAAAGAAACAAACAAATGCAGTCAGCTTAATATGATTCCTAAAGCAGTAAATCCAGTAAATATAACTCACATGGGTATGTTTCCTTTTACTAATTCATAAGTGTTTGTATAATTAAGTGATTTACTTACAGTCTCTACATGTTGATGTCATGTTATTCTGAAGAAAGTCCGTCATAGCACACTTTGCCAATTTACTTGACTGGTTCAAAACTTAATACAGCATTCATTTAAAAAAAAAAAATGCATTTGGTTCAATGCAAATTGTGAGGGTGCCTCTAAAAAGATTTACAGGCCAAAATCAGAAACCAGCATGAAAGTGAGGGAAAAGAGCTCACAACAATATTACAATGAGGTTGGAATTTAGCTATGCTAAATAGAAGCATAGTAGTAAATGATGTAAATATTAGATTCT
Source organism: Epinephelus fuscoguttatus (assembly GCF_011397635.1). Taxonomy (NCBI): domain Eukaryota; kingdom Metazoa; phylum Chordata; class Actinopteri; order Perciformes; family Serranidae; genus Epinephelus; species Epinephelus fuscoguttatus. Next base: position 7,054,882 of record NC_064763.1, read on the forward strand.
TGGAAAATATGGAAAAGCATATACCAGGAGCACACTATTATTTTGGAATAAAGCATGTAAACATCTTTCAAGGCCAACATTGTGCTGGAAGATAACAAACTACAGCTTTCACACCAACTACTAGTGCAGTCCATCAAATCAATGAGCCAATGATTTGAAAAATAAAGCAACTATGATTAAGGGGATTCTGTAGCTGGGTCTAATAAATCATTATTTATTTATAAACATTTACAATGTTTAGTTTATTTGCTTAAAAATTGTCTCTGCACAGAAAAGTAAAAATTGAAAGAAAAAGAAAAACTAAACTGAAAACTTCTTAAAAGAACCAAAGCTTTCTGTCAGCACATACAGGTGTAGGCAGAAAATAATTCACTGACCACAAATGATCAATGATGTCATGCAGTTATGACATAGACATAGTCTTTTTCTTCAAAGGCTGGATTCAGTTGCCGCCCAATCTGCAGTATTGATTCTTGTTACTTAAACAATGGGTTAAACTGATATGACATGTAAACCCCTTTCTGTCTGGCAAGCTACAATTTCAAAACTGCAACCCATGCAGGAATGCACAGACAATAGTGTTCTGTGGGACGGATACTGCAGCTCAACTTACTCTTGGAGATGACTGTCATATTTCTACAGCACAGGGTTTGACAATTTCTCAGGCTGTTGAAGACCAGTAGAGATATTTTGGTTTTAATCTCCAGAAGCTCCTTCTTTGTGCCAGTGTTTATCATCTTGAATTGCGTGCATGTTCATGACAGAAAGTACAGATTTCCTCCAGCATTGTCTTCTTGTTAAGGTGGAACAGCTTCTAAAACAGCATTGAGAGCATTATGAAGCTTACTGAACTGTGCACATTACTCCTTCACATTGACAGTAAACACATCATCTGGCTTCTTCCCCATCCACAAATAGCCTGGCAATCCATTTTTGATTATGATGCTACAGCACCGGCCAAGCACAGCGCAGCCTGCCTGACGCCTGCATGTGCTTCCTGGATACACGTCTAATCAAGTTTAATTATGCTTGTATAGTAGCTGTGTGTGGATACAATGCATTTGGACTTTGTTGTTCAAGGGTGAGGCTGGCATTGATATCTATCTGATTTCAGACCCCCCAGATTCAGATATTATCCTTGTTGACATGTCCATATGGTGTCTATATGCTACAAGACATATGAGTGAAATGAACAGTCATAGGGCTAATGTGCATATTAATAGCTCTGCTCGTACTAAATTAGGCAAAGGTGAAGAGTCACACCTAAGCAATTTTAAGGCATGAAGTGATTTTTTCATGAAAGAAACTTCTGAATAAGTAATTCATGATAAACAAAGACCGTTTTATGGGGGTTTAATCAATACCTGCAGAGGAACTAAAACTGTCAATTAACACTGTCAAAAAATAAGAAAAGATCTAAACCAACAATGTGTCTGTCTCTCAAAATTTTGGGACTTATCTACTCTCTCTGTGGTGCTTAGCCCCAAGGTCAGTGGTTCCTGCTGAAAACATAAATCTTAAAAAATTGCACACAGATATAGGTCTGGGGTTTTTTTCTAAAGGCTGTGTCATTTACTTGAACAGCTCGCAACTTTAGTTTTTAGCAAATGTCCTTCAAATTAGAGGCAATAGTGCATTTGTTCTCCACTGCTGGATCACAACTCAACACAATCCAGCCCTGTCTCCTATGAGAAGAGCTGACCTGACCCTAACCAAGTGGTTTTTGTGCCTAAACCTAACCAGACCTTAACCACAGGGCATCATGATGATTTCGGAAATGACTTCGGAACAATGGGTTTAATATGGTTGGAACAATGAGATATCAGACCAATGGGCTGTCGGACCAGTGGGCAGTTCCCGATGCAACTGCACCCTGACACTGTATCATGGATCATGGACTTCCTTACTACCTCCCATGCTGGCCACAGTATGTCAGAGTTGATGGCAGTGCCTCTGAGGTGGTGATAAGCAACACTGGCACACATCAAAGAACTGTACAGACACCATTCATCTTCACTATCTGCACTTCAGATTTCGACAGCTCCTGCAAGCTTCAGAAGCTTCTCCATTGTTGGATGCATTAGCTAAAAATTAAAAAAAAAAACACAAGGAGTTCAACAACAATTCTTGCATGGAACTGGATTCTTGCAATATTGTAAGATCATAGGAGAATTGCAGGATCACAAGATCGCATGAAAATTCACCTTGTCAGGCTTCAAGTAAGACCAATCAGCATAGTTTAGGTGTGTGCAATGACATCACAAAAAGGTGACTGTTTGTTCAAAACAATAATGGCAGCTCCTATAAAGGTTGGCGTGGATGCCTTAATAGCATCAGTTATATAGGAACTGGAGAGTATTTCTTCAGTAACAAGAGCAAAGAACATCACTGAAGGCCTTTCTCGATGGAAAAGATCTTATCTTCTCCTCACTGGCTTTGGTAAGAGTTTCATTTACCAACTGGTTCCACTGGTAGGTTTGTCGATCTGATTGGTTAAAGTTAGTCGGGATAGACTGTGATATCTAGATGGTTCATCCAATAACCTGCTTGTGTTTTTTTGAAAGGTCCTGCCCTTTTTAAACAGTTTCCAATGATGGCTTCTCAGATAGATCTGTATAACAAACCATCCAGTCTGTGAGGTTAAACAACAATTACCTGATGCTCAATATCGGCAAGACCAAAAAGCTAGTTGCAGACTACCAGAGAAAGGACCCCCGTCATGGGTTATCATCCAGGAAGAGGAAGTAGGGAGGTTGGATACAGCATCATGGCATCCAAATCAATAAAAATACTGGACTTGACTGATGCCACCCTCATGTTTTTCCCAAGGAGACTGAGATCTTTCACTGTGTGCAACAGACTCCTGAAGACCTTTTACAAGTCTAAACCCAGTGTCCAGCGGTAGCACCAAGGCTGATGAGGCCAGCAGACTAAACAAGGTGGTAAGGAAGGCCAGCTTGTTGGTCAAGCTGTAACTGGGCAGTCTGGAGGAAGTGATGGAGAGGAGGACAAAGGATAAGATCATAGGCATCCTGGATAACCCCTCCTACTCTTTCCACAATGAGCTGTGGCAGATGGGCAGCTCATTCAGCCACTGGTTAATCCAGCCCAGATGGAGAACAGAGAGCTTAAGGCACCCCTTTGTGCCCACTGCCAGCAAACTGTACAACAGCAGTGGAGACCACAGACTATGCCAATCACTCTGTCCAGACAGCCCAAAGTGTAGGACATTATTCATTTTGATTGCAGCAGAGGCCTCATTCTATTTCTTGAGGGGCTTTGTTATTTCACAAAACATTTTTTTGGCTACAGTTTGCAGCTGTGGATGGTTGTCGGTGTAAACTTTAACAGCCACAAAGTGCTTGATAATTATGTGCTGACTGCCATACAAACACACACGCCATAACCATTATCTGTAACAATCAGGGAGCAGCTAAAGATAGAGAAATCCTAAGAGTTTTCTATATTCAAAGCATTTCTTGTCTAGTCTGCTCAGCTTTAATTGTCAGTGTCTCTGACAATGTAATCAGCCACTTGAGTTAAACAAATTGTGTATTGGGCTAGTCCATACTGAACTCTTTCTGAATTGGCTGTGCATGCAGCTGCATAGCAGCTTTTATGTTTGCAGAGCAGGAGGACATAGGCATTATAAACAGAGGCTTTCAGCTCAAGACAGACAAGAGAAAATTCCATTACAGTGAGTTAACAGGCCGATGGATGAAACTGAAGATGGATCCACAGGGTCTGATGCTGAAACTGGGACTAAGTGCTATGCTGGCAGAGGATGGATAAACCGAGTGCTCCACCTCAATTAATGTGGATATGATATCTGTCTTCTTCTCATTTGGAAAAAATAGCACACTAAAACAATTTGATTATTTCATTCTTTTTCTTTTCTTTTTTTTTGGAGGGGGTGGGGGTGGCTTAATCACATGGTGTCGGCTGGGTGATTAGAATTTAAATTAGATATTTGAATTAGAACAAACGTATCACTTTTGAAATGCCACAACACTGACAATGAGACAAAGAAAGCCTGGCATAAAAGGTTTTCTTTTTTTTCCCCTCTCTGTCGCTGTTCTGCCAATCATTAAATATGAAAAAGTTTTCTAGATCCCAAAGAGACAGACAGAAAGAGAGACGGAGAGAGAGAAATAATCTGGCTGACACTATAAAGCTTTGATGATGCGTTAGCTGGTCCCAGGCCTGATGGATGCTAATAGTCTCTACGTCATTGAACTTCACTAACTGGTAGTTTCTTCCCGTTAAAAAGTAGCAGAAAGTTTGTGAGAACTTAAGAGTTTTGCATCTATTCACCAAGATGGGAGTCTTAACTGTTACAAACTTTCTAATGCCTCCTACAGTTTCAGACCGCCATACATCTTCATAACCATACGCTACTCGTTCAAGCTTTGGCTCCTCACTTGAACAGGCAGTTAATTTAGCGAGTGGAGAGCAATGTGAGTACATCTTGTATTCAGCTTATCACACTCACACTGGAGCAAATATCCATCAGAACGGGTCATATCGTTCATTCTCTGTCTTTCAGTTTAGAATGTGGAAACTCAAAAGAAAAACTCTCCACTTATTTCCAAATCATTTACATACAGACTTCTGGAATTAACCGACCATCTTTGTACTGGAAGTAGAAAGTAAGTAGTTAAGACTGCTGAAAACAGCAATGATTATGGGAAACTAAAACTGGTATTTGACACTGTTCTATATATATATATATATATATATATCTTTACATACACAATGCTGCTTCTGAAACATCCCTAAAATCAAACCGATAATTACAACGAGTACTTGAGCGCTCGATTATTGTTTTTTTCAACCTGGTCTTTCTCAGTACCCAAATACTGGTGCTTGAGCTGTTGGCGTCAGGCACCAACGAAAAAAGCTGTCCTTTCATGTCAGTATACGCGGTCGGTTGCCATTATTGTTTAACGGTGCCTCGCGATGTCAGGAAGACATGTGGCGAGACAACAACGTACTTAAGGGGCGGTATTCTGAGTAGGACAGGTGGGAGGGGTGGTGGATGGGTCCGGCAACCTCTGACTTTTTACCTGCGAGGCCGGTGTTCACTTTATGATTGAAAGCCAAACCCTGTTCTTTTTCATAAATCCAACCAGGTGCATCCGTTGCCTAAAACCAACCACGTCTGTGTTGGCTACATGTCACCACATGCATTTGATGTTGAGAGAAAAAACTGTATCGATGGAGTGTACTTATTTTGAAAGAGACTGTATGCAAACTGTACATTTTCTGTGAAAACAACAGTTAATTTTAAAAATAGACAATGCATGTAACAGGCTGAATTTGACACGGCATCCTAGAATGTCATCAGCCAATGCACGCAGGGTACATCATGTCTCCATGTGGAAAGTCCATGACCAAATATTAATATGTGAGAAGGATCATTTTTGTTGGTAGTTTTGTATTGTAATTGGGCAGCACCACAAGCTTCTTAACCCAAGGCAAGTACAGGACCAGCATGCACCTCGGAGGGTCTATGGTTTCAGAGGCTGCAGGAGCCACGATTTCTTTGTCTTTCATATGCTTGCTCACCATGGATAAAGAAACCTTAAGAAAATGCATGCTTCAGAGGCTGATTTCAAGTTTGATTCAAGTTTAATTTTGCTCATAGATAAATAGCCACTACTATCATTTAAAGTATGCATTAGAACTTAATTGTTCTACCTTTTACATTTGTCCTGTCTTAGTTTCAACTCAAGGGCATTTTGCATTACACTAACCTGTATAAAAGGTGCACTTAATATTTGATTGATGATGAGTTACAAAAACTGAACTTTCAAAAACAACTTTAAGAGTTTTACAGATATTAAGTAGATATTAAGTAGAGATAATAATCCTCTTTACAGTGATCGTGGAATGAGGGGACAGAATTGTCTTGCCTTTACAGCAGCAGCAGGGATTGTAACAACACCGAATCAACCTCTGTAATAAAGGGACAGTTGCCATAACAAGACCATTGATGTGATGTGTTTGACGTTCTGACAATGTGTCATGTGTGCGACCCACCACCGAAAATTAAAAGGTAGCTAGAAGCAGTAAGCAGCTAACTTAAAGAGGACATATTAAACTCATTTTCGGGCCTTTGTATTTGATTTCTGGACTCCTGTAGAGCAGCTACACACGATTACCTGCACACAAAGCTTTGCAGATCTTCAGGACGCTGTGCCTCTCGCTGCACTGCTTCCTTGTATTTCCTGCATCCCGCAAAAACGGTCTGTGTAATTTACTCCACCCCCCGGCCCTCGCCTCCCGCCGAGCCCACTCCGCTGTGATTGATCACACTCCCGAAGACTTCCGAAGGGCTGCCGAGCGCTGCTGGCACGCCTGGGCATGCCCATATAAGTAAGTCCGGCACGCATTAACGTCACTCAGACTACACTGTTTAAAAAAAAAGGCTGTAAAACACAGCATGCAGAGCCATCCAAAACAGCTTGCAGGGCTCACTTCCAAATGCACGAACCTCATTATTTGACGCGTTGGCATCGTTTAACACGAGTATGCAACATTGTAACAACATTTATAGGTCAGAAAAGAGGAAAATCATAATAGTTCTCCTTTTAAAAAAAACAGCAACAGAAAATGTGTGCAAATTGGGAAGACAATGAGGTTTGGGAGCTTCTAACCCTCCAAGCGGAGGTGGAGAACAACCACTGTATAATAAAGACAATAATAAAGACAATAAAGATAGTTCTTGCCATTTTGTCATGTTATGCCATTGTTATTGTGTAGAAAGCAATGCCAAGCATGTATGCTATATGTCACTCTAGAAGCCATCGCTGTTGTGTAACACAGCATGCCTGTCAAGCCTCTTTTGCTTAGAGAGCGCTGGTATGTCATTAAAACAAAAAATCACACACTGAGGCAGCATTATGACTGCATTGTGTGGTTTTCTATAAAGAAAAAGTAAAGGCAGCATAAAGGGGTCTTCATTGTGGCCCTATTATGAAATCGCTGTGTAAAAAGGGCTAGTGAGATACTATGTATATGCATGTATATATATATAATTTGGATGTTTAAGTCCTTTGTAGAGTGACACGCTTTCCACTGTAAGCTCAGGAATTCAAAGCAACACTGTAATCATGTCCTGATGCTAGCTGCCTGCAGGCCGGGCTTAACTGTTGAGTAATCATTCAAATTGCTGGGGAGACTGGAGCAGTCATCACTGCAAACCTTGACATCAACAAAATCAACACAGCAAATGATGCCACAGCACGTTTAGCTAATGCTACATTCATTCTGAGACGGACAGAGCTCACATCAGGCTGATTGTTCTCCATCCACACAAAAGCCTGCAAACATATGATTCACAATTCTGTCAGCGAGCATGAATGAAATGATACGGTATTGATCAACCCTGATTAATGGAATATGCAAACTGAACCGACACTGAAATAACAACCATTTTTCCTCCTTCATTCCCAGACAGTTCTGTTTGTGTTCATGTGATGAAGATAAATAGCATTGCCTTTGCCTGGCAGAGACAGGAGATGGGGCTGGTGCTCTACAAGAAATATCCTCAGGTTTTTCAGGCCTGTTTCTGCTTTCCTGCAGAGTTTGCAATAGTATGTAATTGTGTTTTTTGGCCATAGCATTCAATCAAAGCCTATCAGAGTCTCTGACAGGCAATAACAGTCTGCAGACTATAACCAACGGTCAAATTCGGGCTTGCTTTTGTAAAGAAGGCATGCCTGGATCTTCCAATCGTATGATAACTAGACTTAGAGAAGCAGCATTTTTTCAGCAGTGTCAGATAACTGCAGGAGACCGGATAGTGCATCTTCCCTGTATGTACATAATGAATAAAAGAATGGGTGCATGCACTCTTACGTTTTCACTCCCAACATCTTTTTGTTGGTTGGGTGAGGGAAGACAAACAGCATTTATTAACATAAAATTCAGCTTACAAAACTGTTCCCTGGGGGAAGTGGAGAGTAAATATCCCAATGAGCAGACACTTTGAAGTTTTGAATATGTGGAGATGAGCGTGGGGGGGGGGGGGGGCTGTGAGCCCAGTATGGGTATGAAACATACTGTGAGAAGAACATTTTGTAAAATGATACTTTATATTAAACACACATACCTGTCTTCAGGTGGTTTATACTCATATGTTACTTGTGCCACTCAAAGTGTCTTAATCACTGCCAGAAATCAACTGGGGCATTTCCAAATCAAGTTTCTTGTCATGGAATAAAGGGTTGGATTTTAAGTACTTATGGATAACTTCAAGTCAAGTCTTATGTAATAAGAGAAAAATCCAAGTCAAGTTAAGTCAGACTAGTCCAGTGCTGTGTCTCAAATCGGACACTTATGATTGCCATGCTGTCTGTGGAGCCAAAGGACGGGACCTGGTACACAGTTCAAACTTGTGAAAATTGAGCATCAAAGCATTGTGCAAATATAAATGGGAGCAGTAGCAGGTCATGGTGAAATTAGGTGGTAGGGCTAACGCATTAGGCCTATGGCCTATACTGATCAATAGTTCAGCTGTAGTAACATCACACCGAGATACAGTACCAGGTTACAGCACAATGCACTACAACAAAACTAGAGAATTAGGCTAACTACAAAAATGTTCTGATGCCAAAGCTCTCTCTCTCTCTCTCTGTCTCTCTCTCGCTCACACACACACACACTGACTATTTTCTGCTGTACACACAGACAAGGAAAGGTAAAGAAAGGAAAGGAGTCATGCTCCTTTAATAAGAGGTTAGGGCTTGGGCCTGGGGCTGGGCGGTATGGCCTACAGGGATGCGGTGACGGTATGATATCCGGTATCATCGTCTCGTCTTTTTTTTTTACACCTTAAATAAAACAATTTAAAAAAACACACAAGTCTAGGATGGAAACTATTTATGTCAGAAGTAAAACGGTTGCTAATCCATCTATTAATGTGTATAAAACACTTGCACTAAATGTGAAAACTATGCTAAACAATGGAAAACAGACATGGATGCAGAGTCATGTCATTTTTAGCTCCACAATATACAAACACAAATTCATTTTGAAAAAATACCCCTTAATTTTTCATTTAGTTTGTGCTAAACTGGTTTCCTGCTGCCATTCCCTGCAGAGTGGACAAATTCTATAGATTTTTCTCAGGGATGTTTACCACTGTAATGGCCACATGCCTACATGATGACATCATGATCACATTTGTATAGCAAGAGAAAACGTTCATGTTACAACTCTGTGGTGTTACATTTAAAGCCCTGTTTCCACCAAGCAGTCCAGTCCGGTACAGTTCAGTTCAGTTCAGTTCAGTTCAGTTCAGTTCAGTACGCATTTTTCTGTTTTCATGGTGAAAAACTGTGGATGGTACCAACAGAACTGTTCCTTACCATCCCCATTTTTGGTCACCCCTCTGTTGGGGTACCAAGCACACAGATTTGGTAACAGTGGAGCTAGAAACACTGCAGTCAATTGATTAATCAACAGAGGATGGTCACTCTTGCTCAGGGCTTACTTGTTGCTGGTTTTGAAGCTTATATATTAGTACCTCTCAACTATTTCTGAGCTATTTTTATATCTTGTATCTATGCAACTCATAGCTAAGCCACTGTGTTAACAATGTGTCTATTGAGGTGAACTCCAACTGGCAGAGTCTGGCAAAAGTAATCCAAGCATTCACTGCATATCACCTCCAATCCAACTTCATCCCCTCCGGCCCGGCCACGAGTCGACAACCCAAACTTCCCTTTTTTCTTCTTTAATGGTTTCGAGTTATTGGAATGGATATAAATGTTTTTGCCGCACCATTGAGCAGGGTGAAAAGCGGTGATGGAAATGGTTTTGAAAAAAAAAAGAAAAGGAAAAGCGTTCCTCTTGATGCCTCCGGCAAAACTAGCTCTGCTCTCTCTACTATCTTTTATCACCTGCATGCCGGTCAGTCAGAACAACTCTTTGAGGGCATGTATATCTTTATACATGGACTTGTATCAACATGACTGAAAAGAACCTTATGCACCTTGGCGTGCGCTGTGGGACTGACCTCTTTACCATTCCTACAAATGTGGCCAATGGAAAACTTCACACCTGGTGGCTATGCAAGCTCTGGTGAGTGTAAATTACTGCAGTGGATATGGCCTTTTTACTACAGCATTTGTATAACAAATTTGCAGGCCTGTTCCTTTATTTCCCTGTCGGTGAATCAGCCCACTGGGAGCTGGGGAATGTTTCCGTGTGGGAAGTCGACATGGCAAAGATTACAACTCAATCCAGCAGAATAGAAATGTACTTTTTCCATACACAAACAATACAGCGCACAACAGGGAGGTTAAGGCACTTTAGTTCACAAGTCGAAGCGATTATTCTCAGTTCCCTCAGGCCTGCTTCTCTTGAGTGAGCCTCTGCTACACCAAATGGTGTCGGCTGTATGTCCTCTCCTGCATCTTTCAAACATCATCACCATTGATTATTTCAGAAAGACGGAGGGAAGATGCACACCTTTTCTTTAGTAATACAGGGTTGCCAGCACTAATGCATCTGGCTTTTCGCACTTTTAACCTCTGACTCATCTGAAGAGGATGATGGATTTTTAAAAGTAGACAGCCAATTATGATTGATCCAGTGAAAAGGAGAATAAACTTGGAGTAGGGAAGAGTATTACTTGGCAAGTAGGCAAAGGCCGTCAAGACTACCTGCTGGACCTGATACATATAAATGAATAATAAGTGTGTGCTCTGCATTCACTGCTCAGCAAAAATATGATGTTCCAGTCTTATCGAGGGTCTACTGCTGGAGGTATAAATAAGTCTTGCTTTGGATTTACAGGACTACACAGTGCTGAGTCTTTTGAAATTACATGAAATGCCACCATGCTTATAAACCATCTTCACCAAAACTTAATATCTTTTTTCTTTTGGTTCAATTGCTGAGAACACTGAAATGGATTTATGTGTTTGTGATCACTGTTGCATTGCTTTTACACGCCTTTCCCCACTCTGCCGCATTTCTGCCCATATTCACACACAGCTTTGGAGCGTACTGTTGCCTTCAATTCATCTCCCGCTGATCTCGCAGCTTATCAACACACTCAAGATTTGCTGCATAATTTCAAGAGGCACATTGCTGCCTTCCACAGACTCGTGCAAGCAGGATCGAAGGCCACGCTCTGGCTCAGTGACCAGATTTGTGCTGTGTCGAGCGAATGCGGCGAGGCTGAATGTAATTGCAAGACATATTATCAATATGTTTTTTTAAATGAAATCACACACTACTTGAGAGGTGAGAATGTGATGCAAAAACAAACAATTCTTCCACTATGGAAGCACAGTAAGAATCTATGGTTTCATTAAATATGTCACATGTGCCATATTGTATGTTTGTAACTGGCTTTTTTTTTGTCTTTTTTTCCCTCTGATACATTAAATGATAAGACCACTCCAGCAACAGCACAAAGATACTTGCTGTGGCCCATTTGCAGGTGGTAGAATCACTGCCAGACAGAGAGACAAACAGATACAAACAGTTTCCTGAGGGACAAAGACTGCACTTGAAAAGAAGTATTGATTGATTAGACAAGTGCAAAACAACAGCATCCCTTCAGAGATATACATACATTTTACAGCTGAGTGCTGGAGGAATGTAACAGAGTGGGCCACATTAACTGAAGTACTGGACTTAACACAAAGTGCAGGTTTTTGAGGTACATTATATTGTAGTTAAGTGCTACCACATTATGCTACTTTATAATTCTATACTAGGTAAATATTATACATTTTACTTCGCTGCATTATCTGACAGCTCTAATTATTTTGCAAATGAATTTTTTTCACACTACAGAAATATGTTTGTCTTCAAAGAACACGTTAAAATATGAATGCTGTTATCTGTTACACATGCCCATGAGAAGGCAAACCCATCTCCAATGCTTCTTTTCTTTGTGAAATCTATAACAAAATGATATATTTACTTTACATAAGCTATGCATTTAATGAATAATTTCTTATCTTATTTGGTATTTTTGGCATGTGATGATAATATAAAATATACGGTAGCTCTTTCGATGCAAAATTTGGCACAAGGGCCCGTCATAATAGTTTGCAATAGGGCTCATCCAAACTACTGTACACCACTGACTGAAATGCCAGTAGAAAAATCATTTCGAAAAATGTTTCTCTTTTTCAGTCATAAAGGCAGTAAACCCTTACCCTCAGCAGGCACCCAGACTGTTAGCAGCTCCTACTACAGCATGGCTTCTTACCTGCAAACCATGCAGTAGCCTCTGGTGCTAAAAAATGAAGCCCACACAGAAGTGCAAAAAACTACATTTCCTTAAATGGCTGCTTGGGGCTGGCTGCAGAAGCCAGCCAATCCTTGTCGACCCCCACGTTCAAATGCCCATCCCCTCGATCCTCCAGCATCTTGCTCAAATATGGTCACTTCTGGCACCAGAAAACCAAGATGGCCATGGCCGAAATGCAGAATTTAAGGCCTCGAAGCAGGAGTCAACAAACCAATGGATGACATCACAGTAGCTACATCCATTGTTTATGCAGTCAATGCTGCAACCACGGCAAACTGCTGGATGTCCCACAGCTGATAGCTGGATCTTCTAATCTCCCAGTAAGAGAAGTAATTTTGTCTGGATGAAGAAAATTCCTTCTCATGCCCAATTAGTGCCTTAAGCAGTTCTGTGTCTGTAAAGGTTTGTTAACACTATGTATATAACAAATGCATTTGTGTTCCAATCTCCCAGATGACATGTGCTATTTAACAGCAGTGAAAAAAACAGTTACATGTGGGCTAAATTTAAATAGGCCACAGGGAAATTACAGGTTGCACCTCTGCTGTGCGAAAAGTCAACTTTTCTCTCCCAATTGCCAAACAAAAGCTCTCTCCAACGATAAACTGTCGGCAGCACTAAAGGCCATGCTCATATTTGTATTTGCTCACTGACAGGATGATGTATGTGTCATTAAGACACAACTACACAATTAAACTGTGTCAAATTAGAGAGACAATAACAATGGGAGGCACGTGGGAGCAAGAGACTCATGCTGGTCCATTAACCCTCCCTCCTCTATCCTCCCGCTCCCAGCCACTTACCCAAGCTGTTGCTAAGCTACAAGAGCAGGGGAGATTCTCTGTGGCAGAGGCGGTAAAGAGCATTGTTCTGTAAAGTCTCGACTGATCTGTCAGGGAATGTGAAATATACTGTAAATGCATAGTGTGTCTTAATGCAAAGTTAAATATAGAACTACAGAACTACTTTTTGAAACAGAAGTGGGAGACAAAGAATTCTCAGAGGCAAAAATGTAAAAGGAACTGGACCTGTGAGGGATTGCAGGGACATTTTCATCAAGCTACAGCAGAATATACTGTTCATGTGCTCTCTGTAGTTCTACATGACTCACAACACTTACATAAGGTTCGTGTAGCTTTCAAAACCAACTCTTTGCAAGGTAGTACTAGTTACTGTGCTGACCTCTGCCGAAGGGGATTCAATCAAGCTCAGAGTCAAGTGCAAGACTCTGATGAATTGGAGGATTATACAATGTAAATTACATTACCTCTTGATCCCTTACAGGGGGCAACAGCCTCCTCAAAATAATACAATGTTGATTAAAGAGCCAAAGCATGATTTCATTTAACACAAGTCTACAATGCAAACAGGTCTGATCAGGAGCTAACAATTTGTTAACAAATAGCTAGTTTTTTTAAAGGGTTCCTTTCCACCCTTACTTGTAATGATTTGATAACGGACATGTCTCCATCAGTCATTATAAAGGAGGTCAACAATCCCTGAAAATTGTGTCCTCCAGTGGTTTAACTTCTCATTATGCTGCAGTGATTTACAAGTGCAGTTCTGTTGGGTGTGGTTACAGGTCCAAAACAATATACTTTCCACCCAACCACACCCACATCCACAAACATTAGATGTCAATCAGAGAAGGCAGTCAAACACAGATTTTCAGTCTGGTTAAGTTACTCTTTATGAGCATGTACTGTTAACACAGATGACAACAAAACTAGAGTCACATGGTTTCTTTATACCAACAAGAACAAATTCTCCAAATCCTGGTCAAAAATTAGTTAAGTGACAGTGACATGTTACATGCATGCCTTTTCAGACTTACATGCAGCCATGACAATTGACAATGCTTTGAATACAGATGTTGCAACAAAAAAGCTACATATTCTAAAATGTGGACGCTTCATACACATCTCACTCCTGGCAGCATGGAGGATCTATACAATCAGCACAGTTTCAAGGTGGAAACCCAAGATTAGTGTCAGCAATTCAGTGACTTTGACCTTTGACCACCAAATTCAATTCAGTTCATCCTTGAGTCTAAGTGAACATTTGTGCCCAATTTAAGGAAATTACCTCACGGTCCTCTTGAGATATTGCATCACAGTGATCTTGACCTGTGTCCACCAAATTTTTAACAGTTTATCCTTGAGTCGAAATGGACTTTTGTGCAAAATTTGATTCCCCCGAGGCCCTCTTAAGATATCCTGTTCGTGAGAATAAGACAGATGCAGTCACAGTGACCTTTGACCTGTGACTACCAAAATCTAATCGTAACATTGTTAAGGACAAGTGGATGTTTGTGCCAAATTTGAAGAAATTCTCTCAAGGCATTCTCGAGATATTGCGTCCACGAGAATAGGTTGAACAGAAAACCTACAAACATAATGCCTCTGGCCATGGCTATAAGCAGTGTAGAGGGGTTACAAAAAACACAAATTGCTCAGCAGTGTGTTTGTGGAAGATTTACTTGCGAAAATTTCAAATGACTGTCTGTATAATAAGCGGTGTAGTATTAGTGTCACTCACAATGAGGCTCATGATCCTCACTTGTTTACTGCCCAATTTATCTACTGCACAGCAATAAGGCTCTCAGTAGCATCTGCTGCTGCATCCATCACACACTTTCATTGTAACCTGAACGGTGAAGATCAAGTTAAGAGTAACTTTGTTACCTTGGATGTTGAATCATATCTATGACTTTCCAAGGATAACACATTGTTATTGCACCTATATAGCATTATATTTTAAATGGAATGACTAGCCTTATTAATTTGCATTTGAATTTTCTTTGCTGTCTATATCCATTATCCATACCAAACACCATATCAAATCCATGCCACATTTCATTATAGGCAGATGAATGGAAATTTCAATTCCCAATGTATTAAACTGACAGCAGCATTGGCTTGTCAAGTACAGCAGGTTGGACATGCTCATTGTAATATATTTTAACTACCACACTCTGTATCAGTGCTTCCTATGAGCTATATTCAATGCACGTATCATGCTGCACATGCAGGCATTTTGTAGGTTTAACATACCCAAATTAAAATGCAAAACACTTATATGGCTCAGTTCAAAGGCAAAACCACAGGGTCTCTGCTGTAACCTTGAGCATCTACAATGCAGTCAATAATAAAGCCACTTTCCTATGTTACTGATCTGATTTTGGGACAGGTGGAAGTCCTGGAGAGGACCCAGGACTGTTGGACTCACAGGTATTACCGTCACCTTTGTGAGTGCTACAGGTATCTTTTTAGTCTAATCTGATGAAGAGAAGTCTAAGCTGCGATCCATGAGGGATCCAGGAAGTCTAAGCTGGGATCCATCAATTGATTGATGGGTGGGTATAAAAAGCAGCAATCACAGTGCATAAAGACGCACACTGGCTTATTTGGCACTGTTAAAGGATGTGGTGGATGGGAGACTCCACTGGCCAATGATGATGATTGGCTTATGAGCTGGTTCCAACTGCCATGTGCAGTGCTACTGGATCTCTGCACTGCATCGGGCCCGGCATTATAAAGATGCACCCCTAGGAACCAAGCTGTGCCGGTGCTGTGCTGCACAATGTGGCACATCTGAAAAACATGCCACTACCGCTTGATGCCCAACCCCGACCGCTATCCCCAAGCATTTTTAGCCAAATGCTGCTGCTGCATGCCAGCATCTGGACGCAATGTATCATTTATGAAAACAAGACGTATTTTAAGAAATCATTTGAGTCAAGACAGTCAGATTGTTTGTCAAACAGCTATGGCAACTGTATCCTTCATTTAGAGTGTTTATTTCAGGCAGTCACTGAAACTGTCTAACAGTCAGCTCAAAACATCCCTCGGTTATCTGTCTCAATAAATCACAGCAAACAGCCTTAACACCTTAATATTGGACCACTTCTTCTTGACTTCTAAAACAACCTGAGGCAGCAGCATTTACAGCATCTGCCACCAGCTGCCACTCTGCTGTAATGCCCATATTGAGTCCAGCAAACAACATTGTCTTTCTGTTATCAACCTCTCGAACAAGAACTTCAACTTTACATTGTGTGAAGTTCAGTTTTTTTTGCCTTTTCTTGCTACATTTGCCATGCAATTCAGGGCATTTCACTGGCCATTTATAGGCACCTATGGGTGGGGCAAGACACTGGCTCATCTGCGCCACATTTCTGAGTTGATTGTGATTTATAAAGGCAAACAGGCATGGGACATGCGTGCGCGCTGTGTTATAAATCAGGATATTTTTGTGCGTAAGTACTTTCTGTGCTTTGTTTGTACGTCACCTTTTGTCACCTTTCCTGTGCAGTTTTATGAATGAGGCCCCTGGTCTGTTTTGGAGAAGATGAAAGTGCTGCGGATAATTTGGCTCCTAGTAAAATATCTGGATCTTAAATTAGTAGAGAAAAAAGGTCAGTACACCTTAGCAGGTGCTTTGAAAACTGTCTGTCTCTGACATGCTAAACAGTGACAGAGAAACACTGATTTGGGATGCGAAACTACTGTATGCAGTGTTACAAGTGGTGTAAATCATCAGGTCCGTTTGTTCTGGAGGGGAGGAAACCTCTGCAGATAATTCGGTTCCTGGTAAAAACCTCCTGAATGTCTGCATCAGAAATAAAGTGAGCATACATAGAACTTGCTGGGCGAGTGGCCTGTCTGACACATGCCAAACAGTGTAGAAAAATCACCGCTTTGTAATGTGCCACTGGATTATACAGTGTTTTAACTGGATTTAATCATCTGGTCCATTTGTCTTGGAGAAGAAGAGACCTCTGCGGAAATTTCGGCTCCCAGTTAAAACCTCCTAAACACTTTATTCTGGTTGCAATCTGCAGTCCTCACCGCTAGATGTCACTAAATCCCCCTAAATCTTACACACTGTTCCTTTAAAATACAGAAACATGCTGTAACCAATAAACTCCCAATAGGGTTACATTACATTTACATCAGACTCAATGTCAATCCAACTAGTATAAAGTTAATTGAAATGAATGTGCATTTTTTCAAAAAAGATTCAAAGAGCAGCTTCAGTCAACTATGAATGCTCTTTATAACCCTGCATTTAAATTGGATTTCACTGTTCTACAGTCTGCCAGCATCCAGGTGAAATACATGAATATTTATTTATATCTGTGTACTTTATGCATTAAAATGGGCCAGTGGCTGCAAGCATCTGAAATTTACAGAGCAGCTTGCACAGACAGCAAATACAGTATTAACTCCAGGAAAATGCACTGGCAAATGGTTGCTGCGCTATACATGTCACAAAGGAGCTTCTCCGAAAGGTCAGTGAGCTCTGCTTTGTGCTCAGGTAAACAAAGACGTGATAAAGCCTGAACATTCAGACATGGTCAAAATACAGATGGATGGAGCAGATAAATCAAAAGAGAAGCTCAAACCTCAGAGGCTGCAGACAGACTGAGCTGATCAATGAGTCACGCTGCATATCTTGTAAAATTTGTATCAACAAATCTGCCTGCATTGTGCTGTCTATATGATAGAAATGACATATCTAAACAGTGAATTTAGGGGGATGAATGAGGGATGGAATGAACAGGTTGATATAAAGGAATGTGAGGGAGTCATTTTTCAGTGTGCAGTCATTCTGTCTCCCCTCCTCTCCTCTTCAAATGTCCTTGGGCAGTCATACAGTTTTGCTTTTGCAGACACTGCAGAGGTGATAAGTTGTGATGTGCTTCATTTTCCTCTAGAGGACAGTAGAGCTGCAAATAATTCAATAGCTAAGATTGGTGAGCCCGAGAGTATTCTATCAAGTGGCTATTGCTTGTTTGTTTATTGTTTTCTCATCCCTACATGGTACATTTACCCATATTAGAATTTGCTCTCCAAATTGCCCATCAGGAAGTTTGAGATTGCTTATTTCTTTCTGTATTAATTTGAATTTTTCTGTCATCCCCTCTTCATTGACACTGACAGTGCATGAGAAATCAGCCCACCCACAAAGCAGCTTATTCCACAAACCCAAAGTCATGCTGGCAGAGTGTATGAGGAGATCAAAAGAAGCAAAGAGGAAGACGGAGAATGACTCATTTTCGCAACAGCTTCTGAGAGTCTTCATGTGTCCTATTCATGGCAACACACTCGGCAGTGTTAGCCTGGTTGCTAATGTTTTGCCACTAGTTTTCTATTAATCTCCTCCACAATAGGAGGGCGAGGGAGCCGGTCTTAATTCTTCCTGATTCTGTGCCTCTGCCCTGTGCAAACCGAGAGGATTAATGCAGTGGTTGCAGTGAGCTTGGCAAAGGTTCACCCAACACCAAGCCACAGAAAAGAAAGGTGACAACACAGAAGGACAAAAAAGAAGAAAAGCAGTCTGCCACTCAGTTTTATTCCTTTTTTAAGACAAGTAAATGGGAAAGCTCAAAGGATGCATTTGTTCAGTGACAGTAGAGACAGACTTGAAGACTACAAGCAAAGGGATCAATTTTCTCCCCAAAGGGCTTGTGTGGTGTCCCCAGCTAAATGCAAAAAGATTGTTAGAGTGGAAGGGCGGGATAGCTGTATTTTACCATCTGTAACAAAAAGGGCTTGATGGAAGGGGCTGTTGCGGCTTAAGTATGGATATTTGCCTCAAAAGCAGAGGAGTAGATGACATAAGCAGGGCTTAATTTGTGCTGGATGCAGCCAGAATGAAAACCAGACATTATTCAGCTCTTTTTTTAGCAGCAAGGTCCTTCACATCTAATAAGCACATTTATAAAAAATCCTCAGAGTGCTAACCTGCAGTATCATCCCTTTGCT
This sequence comes from Epinephelus fuscoguttatus, assembly GCF_011397635.1. Lineage (NCBI taxonomy): Eukaryota > Metazoa > Chordata > Actinopteri > Perciformes > Serranidae > Epinephelus > Epinephelus fuscoguttatus. The sequence continues at coordinate 7,073,932 of NC_064763.1, forward strand.
CTCCTCACGTACATCAGACCTACAGATTTTTCTCGCTGCATTATGCTCATAGTTGAGACTTGTGTTGGACCTGAACTCAAGAGCACACACTGGCAAACAGCAATTCCAACAGCTTGAGGGTTGACTTTGAAGGACGGAGCCATACAGCTACACCTCAGTGTGCTTCATAATATCTACCAACAGAGCCCCTGAGTATCTCAAAGCCACTATTGTAGGGTTGGCCTTCAGACTGGAGCTAGCGTTGCTGACTTGTACTTGCCGATGTTCAATACCAACATGAGTATTTACTCAATCAATCCAACTATTAGTCAATCAACCAGCCACACTGGCCTTTACATCAAGGATCGTGTGTGACTGGTCCTCTCTCAAATCAAATGAACAGGACTAAACTGAAAACATAAAATGCTAAGAGCCTTTTTAGAAAAAAAGTCACTTAATTTAATTGGCCAGTTGTTAGTGGATTGATAAACCACTTAATTCTCCTTTAGTAAAGCTTATTTAATGAGTCACATCCAGTGGTTCAGCAAAGGGTTGGCCAGAGGGGGTTGCTGCCCTGGTAGAATGGCAAACCTCCTCACTGGAGGCCTCTGTGTGGTGTTTTTAAACTCAGGTAATCTTGTTCCTGATAAATGTTTTGTTCCTTACAATTAGTGTGCTCCTTCAAATTGAAGCTGTATGTTTGTATTTGTAAGGAAAACGACAATCAGCCTATCTGGAGAACAATAGATTGCCTAGCACATGTATCAGGCTGTTCTTATGCACTGTTTGTACATGTCCCTATGAAAAGTAATGCACTCAGATTTGTGCATAACCCACATATTTTGAAAGGCTGTGACCATGTGACACTTGCTGATGGAAGTCAAGTAGGAAGCACTCCAAAGTAGTCTAATAAAAAGACAGGTTGGGGTGGGTGATGGGTTGAGTGAACTGTGAATCATTTAAAGGAACATACTCACTATGTTTCTTTTCTTAAACCTAACCATTGTAACTTTATTATGTAACTTCACATTAAAGACATAACATCATTCCTGGGGCACTAATTCATAGAATATATACAAACCACTAAATGCCCTCTGCTGGTACAACACCACAAACTGGCGTTTGTGGTTATGTTTAGCCAACACACTCCCATGGTTAGGTTTCGGCAACAAAAGCAAGTGGTTAGGTTTAGAAAAGAAGAACAGGGTTTAGTTTTACAGTTATACAGGAAGTGAACACCATCCTCTGGAGTGAAAGTTGGTGGTTGTTGGACCCATCCTCCACCTCTCCTGCCCACTCTACTCTGCCTTTCACCCCCTTAACTTTTGGTGTTGCCTGGCCGTGTTGACCCCAGACGCTGCCAGATGCCATTACAGAAAAATGGCAACCAGAAATGTAAGGCAAGGCAAGTGCCAGTTTTCTATTACTTTGGAGTCAAACCATGTTGGGAGAACTGGGCAGTGATTAAATGGAGGGAATTTTACAATAATACATTTACACATGTGCACATTGTTACCATACAAAACTATTTGAAAATCTACAAAGTATACCTTTAACTGTAAAGAAAAGAAACCAAAGTATATCAGTATGCAATGCCTTTTATTTGCTGTAGTTCTAAACTAGCCTTTATACAACAACAGCATAATAGAATTCCTGAAATTCAGTTTTGGCTTTTGGTTTTAGTGGGCCACACAAAGAATTTCTGTGGCCCCATGTGGACACCATTATTAAAATCTTCTAGGGACTCCATTGACAACATCAATAGCAACTATTAAAGATCTTTTCTAAACAGAATGTAAGACCACATATGGCTACTGACACATATTGGCTAATAATTTGCAGGCTGTTATCAATATACGGGAGATCCGCTACTGCGAACTGACTTCTGCAGCAGCAGCAGCAGCAGCAGCAGCAGCAGCACAAGTGCAGTGTTGTCTGAAACATAACAGTGTCCTGCCTATGCTTTGGCATGAGGCACAGTCTCTGAGAATCTAATCTTTGACATGGCACATCAGCATGGAGATTATCTGTGTCTGATGTCCTTATGTTAAACAGCGATCTCGCAAGTGTTCTGATACTGCACTCTGCCTCCTGTCCCAGCCGATTATCTCCCTCTCCATACACCAGCACCTTGTGATTTATAAGTGAATTAGGCACAGCAGATTTTCTGTTCTTTATTTATGTTCTTGGCTTTTACAGTACTTTGCCTTTTTTTGGCAGTAAACCTATATAAAGTGCAGTGTATAAAGTGCAGTGTGCTATAATTACTTAAAAAGATGAGTCTGATGATAATTTATATTTTTCTAATGGTCAACAAATCTCATGAAAATTCCACAAGCAATGATGAATATCCATCATTGTGTGTTTATCAAAGCCTGATATATCGTCTTCCTCTGTGCCATAGACCTTCATTGTTGTTAAAGGGATAGTGCACCCAAAAATGAAAATTCAGCCATTATCTCTCATTATATCACCCGTATGCCGAGGGAGGCTCAGGTGAAGTTTTAGAGTCCTCACAACACTTCCGGATATCCAAGGGGAGAGGGGATAGCAACACAACTTCACCTAATGGAGGCTTACAGCGCCCCAGATTCAAACATCCAAAAACACATGATTGAAACCACAAAATATCTCCATGCCACTCGTGATCCAAGTGTCCTGAAGCCCCGATATAACAAGTTGTTTGGAAAAACGTCATTTGAACTCTGTAGCTCTAACTGCCTCTCTGTGCACCGCGCTCACATGTGCGCGCAGTATGGAGATATTTTGTGGTTTCAATTATGTGTTTTTTTGGACCTTTTAATCTGGGGCGCCGTAAACCTCCATTAGGTGGAGTTGTGTTGCTACCCCCTCTCCCCTTGGATCTCCACAAGTGTTGTGAGGACTCTAAAACCTCTAAAAAAGTAGATAATGGCTGAATTTCCATTTTTGGGTGCACTATCCCTTTAAGAACACATCTGTGAGCCACACTGTTGCACTGGGTGACTGGTGTTCCTCTATTACAATGAATACACACACTGTAGTTTTGACTAAAGATAGGGGCGTAGTAGGGCTGTGCAATTAATCGTCTGGTGATCGCGATTATGATTTTGAGGTCAAACGATTTCAAATTTACTGAAATCGAGGGTAAACGATTTTTGGTCACAGACACCTGGAGATGTTATTTTGTCTTCTACGGAAGCCGCGCATGTGCAATACCGCCCCCTCCCCTCCTCTCAATCCACAAGCCAGTCAAGTAGGTGAACTACGAATGATGTGAGGGGCAGGTGATCGCTAAAGATTTCAAAAACAGCATGTGGAAAATGGCAGAGGGCGAGCGAGAGAGGTTGGTCTGTGTGTGCGTGTGTGTGTGTGCGCGCGCACGAGCATCGGGGCCAAACTCCGCCGTGCACAATACAGAGCAAAGGAGAATTGTAAACGTGTGACCATGTAGACACAGAAATGACATGCTCTGCATAATCGTGATTTCAATTTTGATCAAAATAATCGTGATTATGATTTTTTCCATAATCACACAGCTCTAGGGCGCAGCACCAAATTCTGGGCCCTATACATAAGCAGTCTCTGAGGGCCCCCTGCCCCCTAATTTCCCTTTCTTGGGAAAATATAAGACAGTGTATGTTGGAATCCTAGAGCAGGAATGGAATAAACCTTTTTGCGCCTTTAAGGAGTGAGAAGTGCTCAGAAAGCTTGAGAAAGCAAATTTTCATTTAGTTATGGCAAAGTACTGAGAAATAAAAAAAATTGCAAAACAAAATATTTTCTTTTCAAGGGCCTCCCTCCTGCTACCAACCGTGTTATGCTATCTTTGCTATCTTTAAAGTTACGCTAAATTTTGGCAAGAGAAAAAGGAACAATCCCATTTTTCAAAATGGTGTATTCAAAAATTTTTGCACAATGTAAACAGTCCTGGAATTACATAAATTGGGTGTGACTGTAAAACTAAGAGTTGATAGCAATATACACTTCACACTATTTCAGTTCTGCACACAATTTGACCAATTTTTGATGGGATTTGTTGACAACAAGAAAAGTACAGAATAATGACAGCCGTATCCTTGGGGGACTCAAGTGTCATCAACACTGACGTGTCCATATCTTAATAACACACAGATTAATTGGGCAAAGCTTTAATCAGATATTACATAAGGTGGGCCAAACTCCAAAAAACATCAGTGCAGTCTTTAAATAATAGGCCTTTCATTTCAATCATATAAAGGCAACCAAACACTCAGTCAAAGCAAGGTCTGGTACAAACAGGTTATAATTTAAATGTCAAATGTTTTCTTAATCAGGGCACTGACTGCTTCGCTGTTTAAACATGTTTGATTGCACATGTTCACAATGTTTTCTGTATAAATGTCTGTGGACCTTGATGAATTAATACCCATTGTGCCTGCGCTGTGTATCTAGACAGAGAGCAGGGGACTGCACCACTCCAATATGGACTTACTGTACTGCAGCCTTATTAATATAATGGAGCTAAAAGGAATTGCAGTTTTATGTAAGCAACGAGCAAGTTATAAATATCACAAAAGTCTATAAAGAAGATTGACTACAGTGCATTTTATCGTGCCTTAATCTACAAATGTTATCATCATGAGTGAAGTACCTTTAATTAGCGTATTATGCGAAGCACTGTGCAATTGAAATGGAGTGTCTGGTGTAAACACTGATTGAATTTCAAGTACAATGGAAGTGAGTGGAGACAGTTGGCTGCAAAGCATGTTATAGATCCGAGAGTGAACAGTGCATCCTGAGGCCAAGCTACAAAGATTGGCTCACTGAAATGAAACTTATTTTCATCTAAACATTGAATGGGCTGTGGATATAAAGACAGTCAATGGAGCTCATTGATGTCAATATTTGAGTTATTACAGACAAGTGTTCCCACAACTAGTCCTACTTCATAGGACAAGTTAAAGATAAGAGGTTGCAGTGGAAGTAAATTAAAAGTAAGTAAGTAAAACTCAATTTTTTTCTTATTAAAGCTTAACATTATCATGCAATGATTGAATCGTAGCACAAAAATAGTCTCTGAAGCAGCTCTACTGTATGGGCCTGCTGGAAGACAAGAAAGTTTTGTGCACAGGCAGTGAAACAGTTATTATCATATGTTAACACTGAGGATGTCAGATAATGAAGGAACAAAGCTTTAATTGCAATGTATATTTATAACTCAGGCTCTTCAAGTGCTGTCATAATAACTACCTGAGACTCTGACACAAAAAGTGTAATCCTTTAATATCTTAATGGAGTTTCTATTTTAAATATTTTTTTGCATTTAATTTGTTTTAATTACTTGGCCCACATTGAAAGTGACAGCTAACTAACAGCTCCAGTGAGAAACCACAGAGATCTAAGGCTACAGGCTTCAGATTACAGGGCTTCAAGCTTAATATCGATACATACATTTTTAAATTTGACTCATATCTGACATCAGTGTGAACAGATTTCTGCTCTGACATGCCTTACATGCAACCAGCAGTGTCACATACGTGTATTAGAGCAATGACAAACTTTCCATCACATTTGCAGAGCATGCATGTGGAGTAAAATGATTGACACAGCGGTGCAAGCACTCATCTTCCGACTGATTTGCTGAACAACAAACATGTCACGAATTGTCAGGCGTTTCTCCAGCACTCTCCCAAACAGCCACATGGCAAATTATTATGCAGAATGACATCATTGGACCTTGAGTCATGCCTTTGCCATAGAAGAAAGGTACAATGATGTTAATTTGCATAACAATTAGCCATGTGCTTCAATTTGGGAGTGTTTAGCATATTTTCAAAGCAAGTTTTCAGGCTGTCATACGAATTAGCTTTTAGTTCACTAGCTATGTTAGCAGCTATTGCTGGTAGTTCTGTGGAGAGAGAGGTGTGGGTACAGCCTGGAGAGAGTCAGGAGCCTTGACGCCAACACATTCTCATCCCAACTTGTCAAATACTGCCACTTTGACAGTGGAGCTACACATCAAAATGTGATGTGCTGGATACCCTCCTGCATCAGTTTTGGACATGCAGGGACTGTGTTACATGCAGGTTATATGCATTGTGTCTTTTGAAAATTCACTTCCAGTTTCACAGGAAATAATATTATAAATGTATACAGTCTTGTATACAATCTATCTCTCATTTTTATGTTTACTTCCTTAAGTGTAGGCAACAAAATCCATGGTTAGGTTTAGAAAAAAAAAAAGAGAATTGAATGGCTTAAAATATGTACAGTTGTTATTTTATGTGACATATGTCATTAGCATAGCATGCAACACATACAAGCACACTACCTTGTTACACGGGAAACAGTGCGTATCATACCACTGCAAAGGGTGCCTCTGTAGGTTCACAGACAAAGCAGCGATATTTGACGGATAGGCTTGTTGCTCGCTGCATCAGAAACAGTTGCATCCCGGTGCATATCATAACGCCACAAACGGTGCCTCTGTGTGTCGGTGTCCAAGGCTGAGATCCACTGATGAAGTGGCGTTATATGGCAAGTTGGGAGTTAGAACGGGCTGGAGAGGTTGCAATGTGAAGGGTTACACAGTGGAGCAGTCAACAACCATCACCTTTCACCTAGAAAGCCGGTGTTCGCTTCCTATAAGATTGCCTCCTCTGGTCGTTTTTTACCAAACCAAACCACGTCCTTTTGTTGCCTAAACCCAACCATGTGCACGTCTTGGCTAAACATAACCACAAGCATTTGTTGTTGATGGAAAAAAAATGTCAGTTCACAGTGTTGTACCGACATAGTGTGTTTATTTTGAAAGAAAAACTGTACATTCCCTGTGCAAACAGAAGTGTATTTTGAGATGTAACAGGCTGAAGTTGATACAGTGTCCGAGAATGTCAACAGCCAATGCACCCAGGGTACCCTGCACGTCATATCTTGACTTGGAAAGTCCATAGCCAAATGTTGATATGTGACAAGGTTCGAGTGAGTATGTGTTGTTTCAACTAACAGCTCTTAAACTGTATCTGTAATGATCTGCGCCTAGGAAAGACACACATGAATTCAGATATGACCGTTCTCAAAGCAGTAGTATGGCCAGTGATTGCATATGTATCGGATACAAAAAACAGATCTTTGTCACATGGGAGCAAAGCAGTTGGATTTGGGCCACATTTTGCTTGTAATGTGAACGCAGCCTATAAACATACCTCCTCAGGGTTATTATAAAGACACCTGATAGAGGAGCAGGTCAGATGTACCCATTGTCTGAAACAGTTACACATTAGACAGACCTCTGACTTCTTAAACAGAAGAAAAAAAAGAAAAATTGAAAATTTGAACGGATTCCAGTACTGCTAAGTGAGGCGCTGAGAGCAGGAGGAGAAACATTTGGCATTTCAGAATGGTCTGGAAGGCCAGTGGATATTTATTCACAGTGTCACAACAGCACAGATGTTTCTGCCAAACTCAGATGGGTCATATTAGCACCAACTTATTACAGAAATGACAAATATACAGTTCCTTTGTAACAACATACTGAAAACCCATTTAGGTTGCCTTCAGCATGTGCTAACGTTTGTACAACAGTTTTTTTCCCACCTTTCTTGGCAATGCAGAATCCAGCTCTTTATTTCGCAGTGGTGGCAGAGAGGACTGGATCTCTTTATCAATCCACAGCCTTTTTTGGAGCTGCCAGTGAAATAAACCTGTTTAAATATTGCAAATTTACCCCACTCCTCTGCAACAATATGTCTTGTCATGTTACATAAGATAATGAACGCTAAGAGTTGTGTCACACCCACTCAATGCATGGCAAATGAAATAACCCAGAGCTGCGGCTTCCTCCTGCAAGGAAACTGAGAGGGATCATCATATCAATCCAAATCTGGGAAGACAGATTGCCAGTGTCAGCTGTGGAAATCTGTCAGAGCGCGACAGGGTACACCTCAGCCCTGGCCGAGCGAGCCCTGGGAACCCGACGGGAGAGGGAAAAATCTATTTATTTGTGTTGTCCCCCCTTGGGATGGACAGAGTCACCTCCAACAGAGCTGCTGCTACAGTTATACCTGTCTGCAGTGAGAAGGCCATCCCCAGTTATGCACTTTCGATCAATTCCACATCCATCGCTCAGGTGGACTTAACTTCAACTGATTTTTGGTTTGCGATTTTCCTTTCTTTTTTATACCCTTTTCCATCTAGAGAGTCTGCAGGCGGGAAACCTAGTCAGCGATCATTTCAGGGATATGCTTAATTTTTCATATCTGAAGAAGTCTTCATGTACAGGCAACCTAGGAATGCTTTTTCTGTCGAACAGATAAGTTAAATGAAGTCCTTTGATAAGTAAAGAACATTGCAGGGCTTCATTTTTGCCCATCACACAAGGATTCAGGGCCCCAGGAAGCAAATCACATTACACTCTCCTCTCAATTATACTATCTCGAACATCTTGAGATGTGCGTTTTCAAAGAAATGGTGTCAAAGGCTGTGGGATGTGTGTGAGTGCTTACTAACCTGCACACACACACACACACACACACACACACGCTTTATAGGGATGCATATTCTCTCATGATCATTATTAGATGCTAGGTATACTCCTGTGTTTGCTGTTGACTTTGCGGGACAGCGTGTCACTTTACACCTGTTAAAAACATTGTGTTTTTTTAAAAATACACTTCCATTTTCAAAGACAATGTGCAGTTTCTGCTCATTAGATGCATACAGTCATTTTAAAAACAACTCATACTTAACGTTTATTTCCTTGTGTAACACAAACACATGGTTTGGTTTAGAAAAAAAACATCATGGTTTGGCTCTACATTCAAACATGAAGCAAAATCCGTGCCTCCAGGTGAAAGTCCGGAGTGTGGTGGACCCATCCATTGCCCCTCCCGCCCCTATAGGGACTTTCCAGCTTCTTATATTATGTCGTTACTGGCAGCAATTCAAACTGATGCTGTCCAGCCTTGTATCATACCACTGTGACAGGTGCCATCTAGCTGCGTTATTAACTGACACCACCTGTCCACGTATCATACTGACGCAATCAGGGGTCTCGTAGTGGGGGGAAAGTGGGACCAACTACCCAGGGTGCCAGTGGAAGGGGGTCCTCCAAAAGCCTAAGAAAGACTGTACTTCATATTATTAAATAGAGGAAGCTCTCTCTTAGGCCCCTCTCAAGTGGCTGCTTTTGCTGCTCATATCTTTCCCCAAGGAAGGAAAATCAGGGTTCCAAAACAGAAAAGAAAGAAAGCAAACTGACTTTGCAAAACAAACAAAAAAAATCAAAAGGTATGTGAGAAAGACATTGATCAAGGGAGGAAGAGCAGGGGGTCCACAGAGGCTTGCTTTTGCATAGGGCCCAGAATTTGGTGCTACACCCCTGGCCATGACAGATGCTGACAAAGCATCGAAAGGTTCCATCTAGCTGCATTACAAACTGATGCAGCCCAACAGCATATCATACTGCTACAAATGGTGGCTTTTGGCATTGCTGTCTGACGCCAAAATCCTTACAAAGCAGCAGTATTTGACAACTTCGGAATAAGAATGGTCTTGTAAAGCACAGAAGCTGATGTAGTGATTTGCTTGAATTAAACAGAAAAGCAGTGTTAACAAAAAAGAGCTTTCATTCAAAAGCACATGACCTGTGTACAGCACTGTCAGACCTTATTACTTGGTGAAGGTGATGGCAGGAAACATCAGATTGATATTAAATAAGTAGATGTACTGCACACAAGAGGGTTTGCTCCTTGCTTGTGAATTGCTTTTTCTTTTATAAAATCTTCATTTGAAATGTTAAAAAGATGTTTTCGCATTGGCAAAGCACGATAGATAGATAGATAGACAGACAGACAGACAGACAGACAGACAGATAGATAGATAGATAGATAGATAGATAGTGAAGAATGCAACAACTCAAATGCCGGAAAAAATGTCGGCATTGAACGTTTCTGTTAACTACACTATTATGAAGCAGACACATTGAAACTTTATGTTAACACTATAGTTAACATGTGGTTAGGTTTAGGGACAAAAAGCATTTGGTTATGGTTCAGAGAAGATCAGAGAATCAGAGATCAGAGAAGATTGCGGCTTAAAATACCCGGCAGGAAAATCAGTGATACCTCGATGAAAGAAAAAATGCTTTTCATGGCACATCCCTGAGACAGCTCGCTACAAAACACCCACATCTGGAGCCCAAAGGGTCGATGGAAACACAGCAATGACTGCTAACAAATGGTTTTGTTGTGTGTTGGTCTCAAACAGTGATCTGCTGCTTTGCAGATGTCTTGCCCAGGTGACGTCATCCCATCCACCATTCTCCCAACCTCCTGATGACAAAGTCAGCTTGTCTATTACATCACTTTCGACACATTGATATGAAATGTGTGATACAGTCAAAAGTAAGATATTTTTTTTTTGCAGAAATGTATAATGGCAGCATTTTCTTCTAGTGGGCTGCAGAAAGTTAATCATTTAATACATTATCATATAGATAAGTTGGCATCAGGGCTCTTAAAGTTTTAAGTAGGTTATTCCAATTGCAACATGAGCTAGTTGTAGAAAAGAAAGTTAACATTGTAGGTAATTTAACATTTAAAGACTGTCTTTTAATCTGATATCTGTGATGTATGTGGTATCATACACAATCATAAACAGGCAACTTCCATGCTCATTGTACAATGTGTAGTGCTTACAATGGGATTCTTGCAAGCCAGAATCCATCTGTCTATTTAGATCTTTTGGGTCCTGTCCTATTGTTTTGTCCCTGTCCCAAGTTGCATCAGCAACAGTCATGGCATACTGTATGTTGTACCGATTTGCTTAACAAAATTTACTGATCACGTTCAAAACTTAGAGCCAGATCTGCAGACATGATGGAGGTCAAATACAGAAGCCTAGACACTGTTGGTTGTAAGCTCTGTAAAGACACAGGGAACCAATAAGGACAGACTGGCCACATGGAGTACTGAGAGGTTTCCTGGTTGGCTGCTATACAAATGGGACTGATGTGATGAAAAACTATTTATTTATTTAGAACTATACAACTCAGTTTTCTGCATTTTTTATAAATTCTAATATGCATTGAATGACTAACTAAAATGCTAATTCATTTTAGGTTATGTTTTTTTAAATTTTGATCTAAAAATCAATTAGCAGACTCTCCAAAGTTGCTTGAGTTGTGTAATCACAGTGAACATCAATCAATGTTTCTCAGAGGTACCTTATCAGGAGGTAATAGCATGCAGGGTTTTATACTCAACCTCAATTAAAAATTTAATAAGAAATGATATTCACCGTGATGGATTACACAACTCAAGCAAGCACTGTGTAAAATGTATTTTGTTCATCCTCAGGGAAACACTGACTCCTTGTATCTGGGTTTATACTTCACACAGGCTGCAAGGGACAGCATCCAGCCTCATCAATTGAAATAGACATTCCTTGCCAGTTGACGGCAAGTCCTCTGTTTGCCCTGGATAACAGTGTGTGTGATATTCAGGCTAATCGCATGGTGTGTGTCTGAGGGCCCTTCGACCTTGGGAAGCGAGCTATGGAAGGCTGACGGCTCTACTGAACCTAAACGAGGCTGAGGGAGGCGCTCTTTAGAGGGCCAACGGACCAGCTGCTGCTGAATAACACACAAACAGGGAGCATAGCAATAAAGACACACAGACCTGCTTTATCCACCACCTGTCATGAGCAGAGCTTTAACTACTACCCTCAGGTAACATAGGTGCCGTGTGAGCAGCAGAAGGAAATGGCCAGACTTTTTTTTTTAATTGCCTTTTTGACGCCTTCACTTTTCATTTTAGTTTATTCTGTGCTACGCCAAAATTTCAAAGTGACGGAAGAGTGACAGTGCCGTCTTTTTTCCCCAACAATTGCCAACAGTTTATCCCAAAATAACGGCCGTGTTTTTGAAGCTACCCACTGCGCACCCTGTGCTGTTGCATGGCAGCTGAATATATTCAACTTTAATACCTTTCTTGTACTACCTAGATTTAGAAGCAAGCATAGATCAATATGTCCTTGTCTGGCAGATAGAATTGAGAGCACAAGTAGAGAAATGCTATTTGCTCTGTGAAAGCTATTGGACAATCCACGAAAGGTAAGAGAGAGAAAGAGAAATGATAAGCTGCACACCCCAACATCATCAGCGGGCATATTTTCAGTATAAAACATTGGCCTGATCATTAAAACAAAACCTTAAATGGTACATGAGCAGATGAAATTTTCTGCAACGCCGGCTATTCGTGGTTTCTTCAGGTTAACATGAATCAAACTGGAGTTAAGCTACTTTGATGCGTGCAGAGGCCATGTAGACAAAACACAAGAACTAATGAAATATAATCTTCCACTGCAACCTATAATACCACTCTGCTACAACCATCAGACCGAGGCAATTGTGTATAATGGAGCATGGTGGGGCCAATAGCATTAACAAGAATGCGATTCCTATCTCAGACTTTTTCACGTGGATCATCCACAATTTATAGTGTCCCATTGCTCTTTTCAACTCCCTAGCTTCTTCTTATGCTCTATTCATTGCAGTGTCCTTATAGCTTGACTAAGTACTCAACCAGACTTTCTTTAAGTACTCACATATAGGCTTATAAGATGAAAATAGTCTTCTTAAGCCAATGATAAAAAAGGTGAAAGAGAAGAGTGCCCCACTAAGAGCACAGTTATTATGTGTGTGCAACTATACTGATATTAGTTTAGAAGTAGGAATTGTTTTGACCTGGTCAGTCCTTTGTGGAATTATGGTATTACCATGCCCACCTTTATTGACACTGACAGTAATGATTATGTGAACAAACCTCATAGCAAGAGGGACACAGACTTCAGTCCACAATCAATGTCTGACAAATGTTGGCATATCCAGCATATAGGCTACTAACATCACCCAGATGTGCTGATCACCAGGACAAGGAAAAAAATAAACCAGAGTCAAAGATATATTACATTTGCAGGTTATTATATAGTGTATACGTTTAAACATGGTTAAAGGGATAGTTCCGATCCTTTGTCTGTCAGCACTCCCCCAGTTTGGAGAAGCAGGTTGGTGTCCGACATGGAAGCTAAGCAATTTACTGCTGTGGATGGGGGTCAGCAGCAAAATATGTTTTAGCCACCTAAAAAAGTCCCACCTAAAAATGTCAATATCAGATTAAGTGTTTGCTCTACCGCTCTGTCTGACAGCCTTTGCCAACGGGGAAACAGTGCCCCATTTACGCTCTCATCAAAGCCACCAGACCCCATTGACAAAAACAGTAATTTTAGCTCCCTGAACACAAGAGCTGCTGGTCTCCTGCTAGCTCAATCAGTGAGTTTGTTTGTGTATCAGGTGAATTTGGTGAATCTGAACTAACCCTTTTAAATGCCAAAGTCACACAATAACACAAACAAACTAATTGATCAAGGCAGTGGTAGATTAACAGCTCCTGTGTTTACCAAAGAGAACTTGTTTTTTTCAATGGAGTCTGGTTTTGAAGAGACACAGAACAACCACATTTGGGGGCCAAAAAAATACAAGAAAAACAACAATAATTTACTAAAACACAACCAGTTTTGTTGTTTGTAGATCTTGAACAGTGGTCTACAGCTTGGCAGGTGTCTCCCCTTGGTGAACTGCCATGAACCATCCCCTCCACCCAGTGACAAAGTCAGCTTATATGTTACATCAGTTTAGAAACATTAATATGATACAAAGGAAATTTGCAAATTCATGGTTTGCAGAAACATACAATGCCAACATTTCCTCTGGAGACTAAGCTGAGAATAAAGTCAGGTCCCTGATCATCTGGAGCCGGGAACAAGCAACAGCAAATTGTAACAGGCAGTTAATTTCACAGAAATTTGCAAAACACAAGCCATCATTTTCCCCTGTGATCATTTCACACACTTCATAGATCCAAATCGTATCTACACCTCACTTCATGCTTTGCAGTTACCAACAATCTGAACAAGACCAAAGCAACCTGAAAGCACCAGGCAAAGCATACCTCGTTAGAGAAGGTGTTGTCTCATCTATTAGCAGCAGCTACAGCAGCAAAGATTCATCACTGAGCGGGAAAATGAGCCACAAGTTTCCCAACCATTAATTATCTGCTAAAGAATGTATACTGTGTTTTGGACCACGCCAACTGGACAGACAAATGACTCCAATTTATTCCTATTAAATGGGCACAACGGTGGGGGGCGGAGTCTGTGCCATATGGCAGTCGGGTATATTGCGACATGAGGTGCACAGCCACAGTAGACACACAGCTGTTCAAGAAAGAAGGCAGAAGGATACCTGGCTGCTTTCCCTAATGGCTACATGGATGTGCTCCATTTGCTTTAAAATGCAAGTGTGTGTCGCAGATATGTGGCTGTGCTCAGATGCTTGGTGTGTTTCCAAGTGTGGGTGAATTTTACAGTAGATTTCTGATATGAAAGCCTGTCTCAGTGTTTCCATATACACTGAGATTTCTTTTGAGGGTAAAAACTAAGTTACAATGTATGATTATTCTCATTCATTCTAATTCTATTCTTGCATATAAGCTTTCTAATACCTTAGATGACAGTAAAGGAGTCAGTTATTGCCTGTATGCATTTTAATAAAGTAACACTAATAAAATGTAGTTACTCAAAATAAAAAATAAAAAAACTCCAGGATATGTATCAGGGGTTCTTAATCTTTTGTTGTGCAACCCTTGAGGAGCATAAAGAATTTCTTACCCAATACCTCCCGAAGCCATTTAATTTTGATATATTACTAATAATATTGGTTAAATTTCTAACAAAACAAGCCAAGCATAACACAATCAAGAACACACATTACATTTCTTCTTTTACTTATATGAGTTAAAAAAAATAGTTTTTAGACATATTGCTCTAACACTATACAGAGAACGTAAGAACCTTATTACATTTTCTTGACTTAATGAGTTTAATGAGCCTCACCTGTTTTCCTTGATCTCACTTGTCTACTACTTTAACACAAAGTAGCCTACACTACATATGATGTTGTCTGAATAAATTTAGTTAACTTGAGTCATGACCTGCCTGATAATCAGACTGAATTGCCCTTTTGTGGAGCTGTATGGGGTACTTATCCATAGTCAGTGTATTACATACAGTAGATGTCAGTCAGTGTGCCCTTAGTTTGAAGAAGCAGGCTGGAGACAGGCAAGGAAGCTAAGTAATGTACTGCTCTTAATAGGGGTCAGCAACAAAATGTATTTTAGCCACAAAAAAAAGTCCCACTCAAATTAATCTCAGTTTAAGTACGCTATATTGAAAGCATTTTCACTGCTTTATCTATCCGTCGGACACCAGCAGCTCCTGTGTTTAGCAATGCTTAACTATCACTATTTTTCTCAATGGAGTCTGGCTTTGCAGAGAGCCATACATTGTTTTCCAGTTGGAAATCTCTTTGTGACATTAAGGTAAAGCAATGAAAATATTCTAAATATAGAGAACACTAAAACTGATATAGATTGTTTTAGGTAAGACCCCTCCACAGCAGTGCATTGCTTAGCTTCCCTGTCAGGCTCCAGCCTGCCTCTCCAAACTGGGGCATGCCTACTGACATCTACTGAATGTAATATACTGTCTATGGATAAGTGCTCCATACCAGAGTCCTGCACTGGGTCAGGTTGCCATGGGTACCTAACGGGTAACCCGCAAAAAGCTGTGTAATGGGTAAAATATAAATATATATAAAGTAGCCTGGGTTTGACTCCAGCCTGTGGCCCTTTGCTGCATGTCATCCCCTCTCTCTCTCCCCCTTTCACGCTTGACTGTCCTATCAATTAAAGGCAAAATGCTCCAAAAAATATCTTAACAAAAAAAAAAAAAAAAAAAAGAATGGAACAAATGCAAAAGATGTGCAGTATATGTGTAATATTTTTACATCTAAATCACTTTTGTCAGGTTGCAATTCATTTTATTTTGAAAGTCAATGACACAAGTCAAAGGGATGAGAATGAGCTGACAGCCTCCATCGAGTTAAAGACACCCAAGGAGTATCCTTTTGAGGTGTTATGGTGGTCGAAGGAGCATGCTAAAATGTTTCCTAACCTGGCAGCGATTGGGCAGAATGTTTTCACCACCCCACCATCGAGCGAAGTCAGTGAAAGAGACTTTTCCTCCGCTGGATTTGTAATTCAAGAATGTAGATCCCAGCTTAATGTGAGTGACTGTAGCCTGCGTATGATTAATCATGGGTGCGAGTTGGGTCGTGGGACTTAATGTGACATAGACAAGACATAGTGATGGATAACAGGTCTGTTCTGGTACTGAGCTTCACAGGTATGGGTGGGTGAGGGTTTTCAGAAATGGACCTGTGCAGGACGTCCAATACAAACCCACTTAAAAAAACATGAACTATCCCTTGATATTATGATTTCTGATTTCGGGAAGGGGTTACTATGTTTTGCCCCAACTGAATGACGACTGATGAAATGATCTCACAGATGCTGTGGCAGTGGTTGCTACAGTAAAAACAAAAAATATTTTGCACGACATACAGAGAAAACACGCCAGTTTAAGAGTTTAAGGTACATTAGTGTATAATCTGTAGTTGAGTTCATCATCCATGCTTGTTGCCACTTTTGTTATTTTTAATGGATGTAACTTTTTTCTGGCTTTGGCTCAGGAAGATCTTGACACAACATTAGACCTATTTGAACCACTCAGAAATGTGGCCAAGGTGGCAAAACAGCCAAGCTGGCCACGGCACTAGAACCTTTAGTGGCGTGTAAAGTTTTGTTGTTGTTGTTGTTGTTTTTTTGTTTTTTTGAGAAAAATTGCCTGCTTGCAATTTGCCTAACTTTAATAGGTTTCTTTCTCACTCCAACCTGGTGCTAAGAATGGAGATATTTAATTCAGGTTATCTCCTGCTTTCAAATTTCAATTAGTGCCTCTTAAACTGCAATACAAGATATTTTCAAACGGTGCACTTTCATGCCGTCTGCTGTCAGCAAAGTCAGCAAATGCCTGCTCGAGAATGCCTAAATAAAGTGTTATGTGCTTCAGCTGAAATCACACGAAAACAAGAAAACACTTCCTGAATATCGCGACATCTCAAACACTCAGACGAGTGTGCGGTGCATAAATAGACACTGGAGGCTAAGCATCAGTGAGCCTGGGATGCAGCTGTGACCGTGTTCGAGATGATGAAATGCAGAACATTAACAGACTTTGTCATCTGCTCTGCTTCGCTGTTGCCTACATGAGATACGCCCACTCACTTTCTCTTTAGTTGTGACCTTGACAAATCTCAGAGATGACAAGCAAATGAGCCAGAGTATGTGTGGATGTGTGTGTGTGGGGGACAATTAATCTCCTTGTATATTACACCTATAAGTGCTAAGGCAAAAGCGGAAAAGAGCCCCTCACATAATTTGCCAGGAGTACCTGCCTTCGTTGTTATCTTTGATTGGAAAGGAGGCTCAAGTGGCACGCGTTAGACGATAGATTGCTCCGATGGAGTCACGGTGACAGCCATGCAGGTTGTTTAAAGGGCCATTCGGATGCAATCTGAGAGATTTCAGCCTGGATTTATACCTCCCCTATTGCCAGGGCTCCTCACTCCGGAGCTATAGTAAACGGGAATGAATTATTGTGTCAGGAAGCAGACTTCCCACTCTCCCTCCCAGCCAGCAGGCCCCTAAGCTGAGCAGTCTGGCTTGTGCTGTGCATTTCATTAACACTCTGGAGCACTTCACCTGTGTGTGTGAAGCCCATTAACACTGTCATTAGAGGAGCCCGGAGCATGTCATGTTGAGGTCAGAGGTGTCCCCTCGCTGAGAAAAAACAAAGCCAGATTTATTTCAATGGTCCATGTTCGTTATTCTTAAAATAAACCTCAATTTTCAATTAACGCTGTACTGTGATATAGGTGATAACAAAGTGCTGCTATCTGTTAGGTATAGATATAGATGTAGATAAGCCTTTTTCTGACACAGAATATGGAATACTGCTGGCGTTATCTGTCTGTTAAAAGTGACGCTTTTTGTCATCCAGACAGGGTGAGTGGGTGTCTTTTATGTTAATGTTCCTCACAGCTTCATTCAGACATGACAGCACATTTAGGGAAAGCGACACAATGCTCACGTGGTACTTTGCACCTGGTGAGGGAGCAGAGAGGGAAGCAGACCAGAGAAGGCTGCATCACGGATGGATTTTAAAACTTATTTTGCCATTGAAGCATTAAATAATGATCAGCGTTAGGGATGCTTTCCACCACTTCTTACAACGAACCCATTCCAACCACTTGCATCAGTTTTATCATTTAACATGACTATAAGATAAATTGGGACTTTCATTCAATTTGGGGTCATTCCTGTGTCCTCACTGTCCCCATGTTACCTAGCTCTATATAGCACATAATGGAAACCTGAGAAAAATGTTCTTCAGTTTGCTATTCGCTTAGTGTGACATAGGTTAAGTTTGGGGACTAATATCATGACTGACATCCATCTAAATATGATTGTTCTTTTGGTTAGGGGGGGACAGTTCCAAAATTGACTGCAGCCCAGGGAAAAAAACACCCTAACATGAGAATAAAAAAACAAAACAAAACAGAAATTAAATCAATAAAGAATGATGCCAATAATAATACTAATACTAATACTTATAATGATAAAGGAACATAGGATCCATGGCAACATGGGTATGGAAACTTTGGACTGTGGGAACACAGGACATAGAAAATTATATATAATATTAATATTTGATAGGACGGATTAAGCATGAAAGGGGGAGGGGGAGAGAGATGGAATAACATACAGGTTGGAATCCAACCTGCGGCCATGGCTGCGCCAAGGACATTGCCTTTGTACGTGGGACACCCGCTCAACCTGCTGAGCTACTGCGCACCCCAGGACATGAGGAACTTTTAATCTTACATTTGAATCTATTTATGGCTTTCAGTCTAAAATGTTCCACGTATATGCAAAGTAACCCAAAGCCTTTTTTTAGAGACAGAGAGTGAAAAGAAACTGGCATGAATGCAATAGGGTTGTTAGTTGTTAACAGAAAGGTTAGGAGGTGAGGAGCATGGGACCCTATGGCAACATAGGTCCCATGGACACATAAGACCCTGAGAACATGGGACCAATGGAAACATAGGACCCATGGGATCATATGACCAATAGGAACCTAACCTCAAATAATATGACACTAAGTTATTAACTAACTTATAATCACAAATATATTTTGTTTACCATGTACTGGTAACAATAACTTTATTTGTTTTGGAAACATTAATGCCCCCCCTCTCTATTTATATAAAATGGTCTGTCTGACTGGATCAGCTGCAGTGCACCGTAATTTGTCACAGACAGTGGGTAAGGAGGTGGAGACGGCAATATGCCTCAAAAATCAGGTAGCCAAAAATGAAAAGAAAGGAAGCTAAGAGAGGAGAAAGAAGCAAAGGGTCGACAGTATGTCACCCAGTATTTCAAAAAGCAAGGTGGATTTGTTAGTGGTTCATGTGGTGGAAATTTATGGAGTATTAACTTTGTCCCTGGTCTATAAGCATCGAACGAAGCTTCGAAGTTTCGAATTTTTTGGGTCAGCCCTATAATGTACACTCTACAGAGCCAGGTCCAGGATCCTTTTCAAGTTTGTCAGGGAGGAATGTGGAAGCGGAGGAAGAGATCTTTTTTTCACAAATGTGGTAGTCAAAAATACCATCAAAATGCATAGTTTTACGTAAAATAGCATCAAAAATTTGCGGCGGCCTCCCAGCCAGCTGTGTATAGGGCCCAGCAAAAATTATTTTTTTTTCAAAATCCCTGGCAGCACTCCTGTTCCCAGGTGTTCTGTGTTCTTAGTGTCCTATGTTCCCACTGTCATAGGTTCCTATTGGTCAAATGATGTATATATATGTATATATATATATATATATATATATATATATATATATAGTATTTATAAACCGATGTAAGGCACCAACTGACGGTATTTCCGAATAGGCTAAGCAGCCATATCCTGAAAACAATCTAGGCCTTCATCCTGCTTCGCTGTAAATATAGGAAGTTATAACTGAGATTTAAAGGTTTAAGAAAACAAAGCAATCCAGCCGTTTTATGGGGGCATTTTTGGGCTAGAATAAGAAGTTAGAAATTCTTTAATCCAGTGGGTGTCAGGTTCAAGGCCATGGGAACTCAGCCAACAGCGAGGTCAAGCAGAAAGAGAACTAGTTGCCAAATTGCCATTGTGCATTTTTCAAATCTGTACCTGTCAGGAGCATCCTGATGTGAGTCAACTCTCCCGCAGTGCCTGCTGGATAAACACTCAGACCCGGACAGCACAAAAAAACACAACGATCATAACTTCCAGAAAAGGAACTCACTTTGCTTTCAAATCCTCAGTAAAACTAGACCACAAACAACAAAGACTGAGGAGTGAAAATTACACGGGAAGCGTTGATTCCTCTGAGCTGTCAATGAATATCGACATGTTTTTACAGAAACATTCAGCTTTAATTTAAGTGATCTGAGTTACACAACCATCATATCTGGGACAAAGTAAACTCAGATGACAGAACTAAATTCATAAAGAAGCTTAGAGAATGTCTGTGGTGGAACAAACTTTGACAATAATTAGCTGCAAAGACACAAATGGAACTGATGTTTTCTTCACAATACGTCTGTCTGTTGGCCTTTCCATCAATAACCAGCCCAAAAAACAAAGAAATATTGCATGATTAAAATGTCACTGCAGCACAGATACTATAGCTGAGCTACTGGCATGTCATCTTAAGAATGATAAAATGAATAACTGAGCACTGAGGAATCATTCAGGGTATTTGTCTCTTTGGCACCTGACAGCAACCATACTTAAACCTGTTGTCACATACTCATTACTCATATTTGGAGAAAAAAAGAAGAGCCCATGTGTAGTTCTCCCACTGCTCTGTGGTACTTTTCAAACCATTTTAATCCCTAATCAACTACAGAGCGCAGTTTACATTGAAGCTTGTTTTCACTTCAAAAAGACAACCTGCCATACCAACTGCACTTACTCAAGCAGCACCTCAGCCGCACAGCCAAGAGCCATTCACCGGAGACCAAATTATAGCTTGCATGTATTGATTGAATTCTGTCGGAACAAATATCAACACCTTTAATTAATAACTGTCTGTGCACACCCTTTCTCAGCAAAAAAGATGCCTACAAAAGTCAATGTCAGAGGAGAGGATGCATCAGGAGATCACTGAGTTGAAAAACTGTAATTGGTCACATCAAGCAAGCTTTGTGCTTGAATATAATGTGCTGGATTCAAGAAATGATCTGAGGTGGGACCGGACACATAGCTTCTCATTAAGTGGGCGGTCACCTTTAAAGCTACAGTCGGTTACTTTCAAGAAAATACTTTTTTACATATTTGCTGAAACTGTCACTGCATGCCGTGCAGAGGTATGTAAGACAGATAATCTGTGAAAAAAACAAAACATGTCTGTCCTCCTCCTCCTATTGCCTCTGACAGAATTTGCTAGAAACTGTAGCCCTTTTTAGATAGGAATTATGCAATTTTGCAGGAAAGCCCAATCAGTCTTTTTTCAGCATTGGCAGTATGAAAACAAAATCAGGGAGTGAGGCAATTTGCCGCTTACCTACTTTTGTTCATACAGAATGTGCCTTTTTCGGGGCAATGGGGGCGTGAGCAAGTAACAAAACGTGTGGCTCAGCGACGTAAACAGTGACGTGGGAGGGAAGCCGCGGCTAGTCAGGCGGCGATTCTCTTGTAAATCGACCCGTCCTTCACCGTCCCCAACATCTGATGGTTAATGGCCTCTTCGTTTACGAGGACAAGGAGGGCGTACAATGCCTTGTCTCCCCAGTTGCTCATCTTTACAGTGTCTGTCAGGTTTGTGTTTCCCTCTTGCTACTAGCTGCTCGCAAATTCCTGTTATCATCTGTTTCCTGTTTATCCACCACCAGTGGCTCACACATGTGGCGTCATCAACAGCTCCTCCCACAAGTCATCAACAGCCCCTTCCGTTGCGGAAGGCCGCCTCGGTCTGTTTAGACTAAAAGGGTTCCGTCAATATGACTATTCTACGAGGCAAAAAATTGGGTACCTTGGATCAACTTGCCATTCCGCCTCTGTGTGTCTAAACGCTCACAGCTGGCCGGCAAAACAGCCCAACATTCGTAGAAAATCTAGCACTGTAAAAGGGGCTTGTGGCTCATAAAAAACAACCAGTCAGAGCCAAGGAATCTCTAACCTGACTGTCAGTCGTGTCAATCATGGCTCATGAACTGCAGTCAAACTGTCAAACTATCAGCACTGATTAAACTGAATCAAGATTATGTTACTGTATTACCGATTTCTCACCTCAAATGTTTCCAGAAACATATCTTAGTGTACTGTTTATCAGAAGAATAAGAATGTGTGTGACCTGACCGCAATAAGCACCACCCAACAGTTAGACCAACGTTCTCATGTTACGGCTAAACTGTACACTAAAATATTCTTCTGTAAACATTTGAGGTGAGAAAGAGGCAGTACATTAACAGTATCTTGATTTTATTTGATCAACGCTGCCTAGTCTGACAGCTGGACTGCAGTTCATGAGTCATGATTGACATGATTGACAGCTGCGTTAGAGACTCTTCACCTCTGACTGGTTGTTTCCTTTATGTGTGGAAATGCCATTAAAAGCAATGTGAGGGTGCAGAGAAACATTCCTTTTTTTGCAGATCATCTGTCCCATGTACTGCCTGCGTGGATATACGGTGTGCAGGAATAAATCCTAAAACCCAAAAATCTGTTAGAATTTTAGCACTCCCAGTTCCATGGTCTTAAAATTACTAGATTTTTTTGAATGAGTTTTTGTTTAGATGCCTGAAATAAGGTCAGTGGTCAACACAGGCTTAAGAGAATTTCACGTTTTGTTCAAAAACATAAAACACAATGTAGAAGTCATGTGACCATAATAAAAAAAACAAACGAACACTGAACACACTTTTATCTCATGAGGTAAAACTTATTGACAAAGTTTTCCTTTGGGATGATAATTTGCAGTTGGAAAAAAGGTAATAAATTCGCAATATATTGCAATATATTTTATCGCAATACTAGGCATATCACCATATCGCAACAATACTGTATCATGATCTAAGTATCATGATAATATCGTATCGTGGGTCGTTTGGGGATTCCCACCCCAAGTAAGTATCAAACTTTTTGAAGCTTATTTTCTGCATCCAAAATCCAACACAAAAATTCCCCTTGGGTTTTTGTTGAGGGGACCAGGGCGATGCTAACTTCTACAATTAAACATCATCTCTGCAGCACTCTTTCGTGACAGTTTCAGAAAAAATGACAGAAAGTTATTTCCATAAAAGTTACCAACTCCAGCTTTAAATACCTCAGTTCTGGATCTCTTCTGCATATTCGTAATACTGTTTGTTTTGTTCTCTGTTACTGATGTTACAGATGCAGTGAAAAACAGAAGAAATTTTATTTTTTTATTTTTTTTATCCATGTGTTTTTAAGACTGTGCAGCCTGCCTCTAGCTCTCCACATTATCTTATACAATTTGAGTATTGAATACATTTCAGTGCCATATCCCAGAAAACAGCCCTGGAAATAGCCGCTGTCACTGACATTTGAAAGAAAGAAAAATGTGATAGCTGGTGGGCTGCACATCGGCAGATTACTTAGAATATTGTTGCTAGCAGTCAAAATGTGTTCAGAAATGTATTCAGATGTCCACACTGTGCTGAGGGCTTTGCTTGCAGACCGCACAAGACAGTATGAAAATAATGTTTGCTGGAGTGAGATCATAAAATGGCAGACATCATCTCTGCAGCACTCTTTCGTGACAGTTTCAGAAAAAATGACAGAAAGTTATTTCCATAAAAGTTACCAACTCCAGCTTTAAATACCTCAGTTCTGGATCTCTTCTGCATATTCGTAATACTGTTTGTTTTGTTCTCTGTTACTGATGTTACAGATGCAGTGAAAAACAGAAGAAATTTTATTTTTTTATTTTTTTTATCCATGTGTTTTTAAGACTGTGCAGCCTGCCTCTAGCTCTCCACATTATCTTATACAATTTGAGTATTGAATACATTTCAGTGCCATATCCCAGAAAACAGCCCTGGAAATAGCCGCTGTCACTGACATTTGAAAGAAAGAAAAATGTGATAGCTGGTGGGCTGCACATCGGCAGATTACTTAGAATATTGTTGCTAGCAGTCAAAATGTGTTCAGAAATGTATTCAGATGTCCACACTGTGCTGAGGGCTTTGCTTGCAGACCGCACAAGACAGTATGAAAATAATGTTTGCTGGAGTGAGATCATAAAATGGCAGCGGGCACCACTCTGCAATCACTCCATCTCCTCCAATAAAGCGGCAATGTCAACACAGAGCTAGGTGAAGGACATGCCTGCTGAGAATCCAATGCCTTCTGCTCCACTGTGTTTCACTTTAAAGTGGCACATTTAGGAGCCCTAAAGGGGGTCACCTCATTTTATGGCACATATATTTGGGTACATTTATGACCCTAACCTTCAGGCCCACAGCTTTGGTAAGGTTATTGACTTATTGTATATGTGAAGATGTCTCATAAACTCTGATGTCCCTCTTTAGCCAATATCGAGCACACTTCACGCCAGAGGGGAGGAGGAAAAACAATCTGATTTGCCTCTGGCTGGTGGCACATCTATTTTCTATTCAACAGATTTTTGGGCAAGTGTGTATATGCGTGTGTGTTTTATGTGTGTGCCTGCTGCAAGCAGCAGATGGGCAGAGAGAATTATCTGAATACCAGTATGGAAATGTGATAAATATTCCTTGAGATGAAATCATCTAAAGCCTTCCAACACTGCAAGTCTAATTAGATGATGGTAATTAATCACATGTTGCTGTGGTTGTTCTGAATAATGAGACTCCAAAAAGTCCGATTTATCAATCTGGATGGGACTAAGCACTCTGTTTATTATTGATCACGGACATGACTTGTTGATCACCCCTTCGCTAATCTTTAGAGAGGGTTAAAAAGGCAGAATATTTGATTTTCCTTTACTCTGTCCTCATAAGAATTCTTATTTTTCAGAGCATACAGCACAAGTGCACTGTGTTTTCTCCCCCACCCACTGTGAACATCAAGCCTAAAGTGTACACCAAGCATTGTGAAGTATTAATTAAACCGCAGCTGATAAAACAATATGTTAATATCACATCATCAAATGGCATATGTTAATTGTGTATTCCCGGACCTCATTATAAAATTCTGCTAGAGTAATTCCAAACAAAGTTACGCTGGTGCTTCATCCGGGCAGCTTCCTAAGGGGCCTGGTGTAATTGTATCATCAACTGCAGCAAGTCATCTTATCCACAGTTTCACTTCACCACATGGGGAGCACTCCAAGCTCCACTCTGATAAGAGTGAGTCTCCTCCTGAATGGAGCCATTGAGAAACACTGATGTAGTACTGTTGTTGCAGAGAGAAGCTAGGCCGTGCAGCCTTCATACATGTAGAAGTAGCTATTCAGAGTAAAATGAAGACTCTCTCAAAATATGTTTAAACACACTTACCATGATCTTTTAGCTGGCAATTAGTATGACAGATCATTTAAATGGGAAACCACTAAAATTTGTCGAGCACTAAAGCAATATAATAAATGACTCCAGTATATCTGCAAGGGCTGATTGATAGGTGAATATCAATATCTGAACCATTAATGTGCTGAGATTTTTGGCTTCAAAAGTCATCTTATAATCCCTGATTTGGAACTGAAACTGAATTTTGAATGTCACTGCAGCAGCAGAATCGCCAGGAAGACGATTTTGCAAATGGCTTTTCATATCCCCCCTTTCTAGCATGTGTCTTTATGGAAACTACATAATTTTTAATGTTAGGGTTTGATAAAAATGTCAGTATTAATTGCTGGTTTGAGACAAGATATGAACTATGTCCTGTATCATAGTCAGAACCCATGCATGTCTGTTCACCACCGTGACATGCATGGATGCCTGATTATGTTTTAAAATGGAACCTGGGAAGATACATAATAAGAAGAGTAATTTGAAACAAATTTCCGGCATTTCTACACCACTTGCACAAGTCTAGATCAGTTAGATTGAGGGTGTAGAGAATGATATAATAATTAGGTGGACCCTGTATGAGAGTGTGAGAGAATAATCATAATAATCAGGAGTGGACTTTACCATTAGGCCCCCAACCAAAAGGGCCCAAACAGTAATAGATCTGTTATGATGAAGTGAATTATATTACTACTCTAACTCATTGTACCTTAAATTAACTTAGGAAAGGCCCCCACAGCAGCCTTTAAAAAAGCAACTGTATACTTGTACTTCAGAGGAACACACTGCACCACTAAATATGTCTGATGGATAAATGTTAAGATAAGATATACTTTTTTGATCCCCCAGAAGGGAAATTCAAACTGGTTATACTGAGGATTCAGAGTTCTACTCACATAATGATACAGTATTATTTATAAAATTATCCAGCATCAGTGTTGGGCAGTAGCATCACTACAAATAGTGACATTACTAACTTAACTACATTTCTCAGTGGCATGGTGGTAACGTCACTACTTTCTGAGTCAAATACTTTTTTTCTGCAGACGTCTGGATAAAAGTAAGGATAACACAAGTGAGGATAAATAATGTGACTGACACCAGGGCCACACTGAGACATGTAGACAAGGGTCGCACTTCTGTATGACATCAGATACTAATCCTTCAGTTTATTCTGCTTGCTGCTTTGTTTTTGACTTTTCTTGGCAAGACCAACCCAACTCTGCCTCTGATTGGCTACATTGCATTTCTTGACATGTCTCTCATGTGTCTTGGCCATACGCTGTATATGTTTACTGGATTTGCGTTGGACACTAGTGAAAAAGACACGAGGGCCAATAAAAAAAGCCAGAGAGACAGAAAATAGTATAAAGAAGGAAGAGAGGAGAGAGAGAGTGACAGACTGATGTCACATGTTATTTGCAGGACATGTTCATGTTCTAATGTCCCAAAAGAGGAAAAGATTTATTTAGGTCAGACATTTTTATTGTTTATGTTACCATATTTTCTTTATTATGGTTTTATTGACTGAAAAATATATTTTGTAATTCTGTTTTTGAATAACTGACATAACCAGATAGCCTACTGAAAGAGGCTAAGACAGAGAAATGCATTAAGTGGGAAGAGGAGGGAGAAAGAGAGAGAGAAATAGGCCTACTGATGATGTCATGTTACTGGGGGTCATGTTCCAATGTCTCAAAGTCTTCAAAAAAAAGAAAAGAAAGAAAGAGAGAAAAAAGAAAGTTTTAATTTAAGTCTGTTATTTTATTGTAATTAGTTCAACTGATGATGTTTTCACCTGCCTATTTGTTTGGCTGACAGTTTGTCTTATCACTGAGATAACACTGATTTGACATTAATGAAAGAAAGAAATGTAACTTTGCAAGTAGCAATATACTTTTGCCATTTTCTCGTAGCTTAGCTTGCTTCATTTCTCTGAGGATAGCTTCATTGTAGTGAAAATGTATTTTGATGTAGAGTAACCAGTAGCTTAGCTCACTACATTTTCCAAGTAGCTTGCCCAACTGTCCAGCATTTAAAGAATTAAAAGCTCCAACTTGAAAATACTTCAAGTAAATGCAAGTACATTGCCCTAATAATACCTCTCCTGACTGCTTGACTTTGACTTTAACTTGTTCTGTGTGCTGTCAAGAAAAAAGTTTTGAGTACTTCTCCTACAGCTGCTAACAGCCTACCAACATGACCAGTTAGAGAAAGAGTGAAAATAAAGCAACGCAGTCTGCCTGGGGCCTCAGCCACCAAATCACTAAATCTGCCCCTGATAATAACAATGGATGCGCAGCTCTGGATGAAAGGAGAGACACGCGGAGCCATGTGTCCTCGTAAAAAAAATTCCATCCAAAGTCAAAGGCTAAGAAAGAAACTAAAACAGTCTGCAGAGGTCTAAAAAAGTCACTTCCAACCACAGAGCAGCTGACTGTTAATTCAGACACTGGTGCTGTGAGGAAGCTCAGCTATGTTTGTCTGCTTCTCTGACAGCGCTGTACTCTGATCAGTCGAGCTGCTGTGTGATCAGAGATCAGGGTGGTCCTGTGAGGTTTTTCTTTTAAGGACTACTTGTTTTGTCAGTTGCTAAGAACAGTAAAAATAATTGATACAGGCTGCTTAAATAGCATCACCTGATTGCAGGGACTATATTTTTGAAGAGGAAAAAGTGCCATAAAAAAACCCATAGCACTGCATTTGCTCTACTTGCTCCGTTGCTCAGGCGCCTATACTGACATCCACACCCTCACTTTGCAACTTGCTACACACAGGGCACAATACTTCCTGCACTGGCACTGGACATAAATTGAAAGGAGCAGAAATGTCCAATTCTGATGTAACTCCTAAGGATACTGGGCCTTGTTGCAGTCACAGGCCACAGTAGCTCAGTTTGATGGGTGAGAGGAGGTCTAGGCTCAACCAGAAACATGAGTTTTGTCCCACATATGATCTAATTCTAGCTGTATTTTTCAAGGAAAAAGGACTAAATGTAACCTATTTAAAAAGCATGCAGACTAAAATTGCTTGATTTTTAAATGAGGTGAGGTTGATAGACACTTTTGTCCCACAGCGAAAAATACAATGCAGAGCGGCTCACAGCTGGAAAAAGAGGACTGTGGTGCAACAGCTCCAACAACTGCCCAGACAACACAAAATAAACAAACAAAATCCTGAGAAAAACAATTCCCTGATTATTCAGTCTGAAAAATAAAAATACCTTTGATGAATGTTCTTCAGTGCAATGCTCTTTTAAATTTAGTGTTTGAACAAAACAATAAAATACATTAATTTCTTGTATTTTATCCTTGATGGATAAAAACATCTTACTGTCAACAGCAGTGCAAGATAACAACAGTGCATAACAGACTGTATATAGACACAATGTTTAATCCCATAGTCCCCTGTCAGATGGAATGTGTAGTGTGAGAGAAAATACAAAATAATCAGAAAAAGACAGCATTAAAATTAAAATGCTTCGTTTTTGAAAGTACTGTTAATGGACACTATTTTCCTAGGATGCAGTGCTAAAAATAAATAAGGAGCTACTAACAGCTAGAAAAAAATTAATTAACCTAACTGTGAACAGTGGTAAAGACAACAGAAAATAAGTATTAAATCTTGCCTTTTCTTTGTAACGTTTAATTGACAATGACATTCGAGTATTGCTGTTTGATAAATGTGCATCAGCGCACAAATTGTACAGCTTTCTGTTAAAGGTCATGAATCCCGTGTGTAGGGGTTAGGGGATATATTGGCAGAATTGGAATTCTATAAATGTTTTATTTAGTGTATAATCACCTGAAAATAAGAATCATTGTGGGGGTTTTTTCACTTAGAGACGTTTCAATGCCACCACTATAACCTGCCGCCTCCAGTTATTTCAATAAGGGCAAGACGGCAGCAGGGAAGTGGTTTTAGAATGAGGCGGTCAAGGTATGAAGCCCTCGTACATGTGCATAGATTTTGCTCTGCTGTGATTTGTTCACCATGTTGAATATCTGGTGGTTGCTGCCTGGCTGTAGCAAAACAGCGGGCATCATGCAATCAGAAAGAAGGCAAGATGGAGGAGCTAATAATGCTGATGTCTGAATACCCAGAATTACAGCGCTTATGAGGACAACCAGAAGAAAAACTGGGCCTGGAAAAGCATTGCTACCAAACTTCAGATGACTGGTAAATTATGTAGAAATCACCGAAGCACCTTCCTGGCATGACAGCCGCAGAGTATGGCTGCGGTGGCCACTTTTAAAAACGCTTTACCTATTGGAGGAACGCTCTTGCAGGTAGGTTACTGTCAGGGCGTTTGCCATGCAGTGGTGTGAAAGCAGCTTTAGAGTGAGCTCTTTTTATCTACGTTGGGAGCTGGTCCTCGTCCACGGAGATCACCATGCTGCCTTGCCGTGTTTCTACAATAGCCCAGAATGGACAAAACCAAACAGTGGCTCTAGACAGGGCCATTTGCACTTTCGTATTTTCGCGTGCGCCATCAAAGTTGGTAGCCCATCCATGACAAAATCACCGGGTATGTTTGTTTATGAGAGAAGGAGACTTTTATGGATGATAATTTATACATTAGCAGAAGCTGGGCTAGCGACCCGTCTGTGACTTACTGAACAGTGTAGGAGAGACTGATTTGTATTGTTAAACTGTTTTATTCAGTGTTTTTACTATTTTAAATCACCAGACTCCTTAGTTTTGGAGAGGAAGAGACGTCTGTGGATAATTAGACTCCTGGTTAAAACCTCCTGAACAATGAACACTGAAGGAATTGATACGATACGATACAATACGATACGATACGATGTGATGTAATATGATACACTTTATTTTCCCATTAGGGAAATTTATCATGGACTCAGGAGCTGCACAAGTATTGCTGCCTTACAATAATAATCCAGAAGAAATTAAAAACATACACCCTAAAAACATAAAAGCACAAATAACAGCATTGCACATCAGCCATTGATGTATTGCACATAACACCAGCACACAACAGAGCACCATAAGTTTCAGCCTGTTGCAATATGTAATCCTCACCGCTAGATGCCACTAAATCTCCCTACATTTCACACATTCATTTAAAGTATGTTGATTTTTGGTATGCTAACTGCAAATAGTCTAATACTGCAAAAACAGTGTACAAAGAAAATAACTCTGTGTTACATGCTGACTACAATTAGCATGCTAAAAACAGAGCCTTGTAGTCATTTCTTTTTAATGCAGTAGAGACCATACATCACATTAGACCATACCTCTAATGTAAATTGAGAAACCCCAAAATCTTCCACAGTTTTTGGTGGAAGAATACTTTTTTTGCACATAGAAAACCTCTGTCAACCTGTAAAAGATACATTGCATCTAAATCATCCCATCATGCTTTTCACATTTCACATTTCACATTTCGTGCATGAATTAATTAAAAGATCAGACTCTTATATTATGTTGCCCTCTATCCTTAAAGTAGAAACCCTTGAAACAGCTGTGGGGCGAATAAAGAGATAATTCCTACAGCATGAGCGGCACTACCTGTAGTTTTCCAGGTGAACAAGTACATTAATCTGAAAACTGCTAATAAGCTGTTGACAGTATGTGGGACAGTAGCACTTTGATTGTTTCAGGGTAATTAGATACTATTTTTCGCATTAATTTATGTATTCAACAATCCATTAGCAGTTATGTGCTGCTGTGAAGATGGCACTAAGCAGTGAGATAGTGCTGCAATATGTAAGAGAGTATCAGGTGTTTGACTGTGTTCTTATTTGAACCCAACAGCAGACCAGGTGCCAGTGTTCCTCTAAATCAGACAGCAACGTCATCAAACCCTATAGATAAGCCAGTGGAAGCAGTGTTTACTCACCATGCTGAGCAAACTTAGAATTCAGTTCAATTTATAAGCTTATTGACTTTATTGTCCTCTGCCACAGGACTCTGGACCTGTGACTCAAGATAAGAATTATAAATCAAGGCAAACAATAAAACACAGGTGCCCAGCATTGCTTGGAGGTGAAGCTTTACTGTAGTGCTTGTGATTCTTTATTTACAACTATCAGCTTGGATGGCAAAATCTGTGTGGGCTGCCATTAAAGGTGTTTCAATATGCTGTTTACCCCATCTCCCCATTTAATTAACTGTCATTGATTTGTGTTGACTAGGTGCGGTTTATGTACCCTTTCTCCTCTTGTAATTTCACCATGTTTCCACACTGAGTGATTGGTGCTGCAAAGATGCACCCAAATTAATCTTGCATTTAAGAGCCATTCTCTCCTCCAGTAGAATGCAATTGCTAAGATTTTTTTTTTCCAGCTCAGTCAGGGCCAATGCAAACTACCAAACATTTTCATTAGCAACACCCAGGTTCATGCGCTTGCCCTTATGCCCCGTTGATTGGATATCTTATTAAAATTAAGTTAATGGATTGCTTGTGATTTATCAATGCCTTCCACCACCCACATTTTTGAATAGAAATAGGGGAGTAATCTGAATTTCCATTTAGTTGTCTGATAAACACAGGAAATATGCAATTTGGAAGAAAATGAAGCATTATCAGCATGAGACCACCATGCACCGACTCTAAGGGCCACAGCGAGAGTCCCACACCCCAAAAACTTCCACAGAGTTTGGAGAGGCAGCTGAGAAAAAGCCAGCAGTGTCCTGCCACAGGATGTGGACTCACATGATGTTCAGTCCTTTTTCATCTTGAATTACCCAACTTCTCTTCAAGACCTGGGCCTTTCCAGAAAACACTTACTGACTTTCCACACGAACATTCACACCAGAGATCTGACTTAAGCTTAAAACAGAAATTTGAGTAAGGTAGTCTGATATATAGTGGTGGACGTCATTATCTGTTTGTGTACCTGTTCAAGCAAATGTATTTTCTAACCTCTTATTTATTGGCTATACAATTGTTGTGAACTCAAAGCATCAAATTGATTTAATGAATATATGAATATATAAATCAATAAACATATCAAATGATAATATAAATATACAAATGAGCCAATAAGTCAGTAAGTAAAATTTTATATTTAATTTTATAAAAATAAAGAACACTTTCTAAATGACTACTTAAATTTATTTAAGAGGACTTTTATTTCCTCCTGCTCTTTTTATTTTCATCTGTTTAAATAACCATAACATACTTATTAGGATGTCTGTGGATGTTGAAATTTTATGAAGCTTAACCTCCTGTGACCCTGTGTCCTCTTACTGTCTAAACTTAGACCTGCTGTCCTCATACGTAGACACGTTTATGTGCAATCCAGTGGTAGCAAGAGCACAACACACTAACCTATGTAAAAACAAGATAGCAGCCATTTCTGCAAAGTTAGTCTGCAGTCAATCCTGATATAAAAGTGGACAATGTACAAAACCTGATCACATTTCACAGTTGAAACTTGTTTACTTGTTTACTTATGCTTAATAACACTTGTATTTTGATATGGCACACAAATGTGGCCAATTTTTTTTAGCAATAACAAGCTTAAATGGTGTTGATTAGGAAGTATTCATTTGAGGACATTGGGAAAATTTATGCAGAGTGGAAAAAAATGAACAAATCACAGGGCTTTGCATTATTTGCAATTTTGATTTTGCACAACAATGTCAGACATTGGAATAAACAGTTTTATATTTCACTGCACCCTTGTGACTATCAAAAATAAGCCCATTGTCCCCGTGTGAGGACATCCTTTTTTTTTTTTTCTTCTCAAAAACGGCTCACTGTTTAAAGACAATACTTTTTTCCCCCCAACTCATTCCAAATAGCTAAGAAAAATGAAAAATGCTAACCTCCAAAAGCTTGGATCTCAGGAGGCTATGGCTGATACATACAGCGTGTTACATCTTAAAAGGATACATATTGACTGTAGTACAGGGTAAAACTTTTTTTTCTTTCTTTTTTTCAATATTTTCAATGTTTTTTTTTTGTTTATTTCAAGGAAATTAAGGGTGCAGTATGCGACACTGGAGAAGGTTTACTTGACTGTTAAGTCTCATTCACAGGTCATCAAATAGTGATGCTTTGGGTTGGTAGTCAGACTGAACTGCTAATTCAAAGTGTCGTTATTTGGCACCCTGGGAATGAGAATCAGCAATCAACTATCTTTCTCCATAATCATATACTAACACATCCTACAGCCTCTAAGCTTCATTTTGATGTATGTATGCAGGGGTTTGACAGAAATCCAGATGCCACACCAGAATTTTGTATCACTACTCCAGCACATGACGCCTCCTCCTTATGTGCTCACAGCCCACTGTGTGCTGGCTCAGTGGGGATGATCAGATTGTACTCTTCAATAATGTGAAGTAAAGAAAATGATTTGTTAGTGAAATCAAGACCTCTCTTGCAAATAGAAGAGGCAGTTTTATTTTGCAGTCACCCACAACCATATGAATTGATTTGAGGAAACATAATGCACAAACATGTCTTTTTTTTTGTTTGTTTGTTTTTTTCTAAATCACGACAATCAATTTCAGGTAGATACATATGTGTTTCCATCGCATTATTTGTGCTTACCAAATAATGTATTTGGATTTAGCTACATCCCTCTTCAGTATTCACTATCCAGCATCTCAGTCAGGAAGATGAATAATTGATAAGTAAATAAATTTAGTGGGATGGAACAGTAGAAGCTGTCCTAGTGAGCAAATGTTCTGATGCTTTGCTCAAGAACACAATGGCAGCAGCTGTTGAACTTGTCTCTCACTTCTTCCTCAGCTCCTTTACAGTAATTATTTTTTACTCCAGTGAGTCATTAGCAGTGTTCTGTAACCTTTAGGCTAAATCCACAGAATATATGATTTATTACATATTGACACTGTAGAGACCTCTCATTATGTTTAATGTCATCCTGTGCTGACAGGTGCTTTTCTCATGCCTGCCATTATGTCCAGGAGTGAGAAATATATTATTACGTGTAACAGGATTGGGAGCTCCTGATGAGATATGCAGTGATGAAAAAGAAACTGAATCTGAATTTATGATTTAATAAATTAAAAAATCACGCAAGTTGATCTGCACCGGCGAAAGCCATGGCTGGAGGCACAATGTTGTCTGGTTGTCTGACCGGCCCATTTTTGTGAAAGCGTTACCTCAAGAACACTGCAAGGGAATTTCTTTGAATTTGGCACAAACGCCCACTTGGACTCAACCACGAACTGATTAGATTTTGGTGGTCAAAGGTCAAGGTCACTGTGACTTAATGTCCATCTCATTCTCTTAATATGATATCTTAGTAACACCTTGAGCTAACCCTAAACTTTTCAGGGTTTGATTCTGGTTTTGGAACAGGGAAGAAACATATCTTTTTATCATTAGTATCATTAACACACAACGTACCCCAGGCACAACATTTTGACTGGAATCAACAAAATCAGCCTGAAAATGAAGGAAATCTGAAATTATTGCATTAGAGTCAATGGAGCACAGCTGTGTTGGTGTTGGATGCTGGTGTGAGCCGGCCCAATGCTACGTTATGATTGATCAGTCTGCGTCCAAAGGCGAGACTTACTGAAGGGTCAAATATGACAATTATAATAAATGTCTGATGGATAAGATGATGAAGTGATGACATTTTATATCTAAAAAGTCAAAGGTCAACTTCAGCGTGACATTATTATATTCTGTAAAAACACTCTTCTGGCCATTTTCCAATGTCATAACTCAGGAGTAAAGGGGGTGACAGCTGGTCAGATAATGAATTGGTGACACTAATCTTGGGTGCACATCTTGAAACCGTGTTGATTGTATAGATCGTCTGTGCTGCTGGGGGAAAGATATGTGTGAAGGATCACAGACATGGATGTAAACTCTTAAGTGCAACTTGACTGGTTTGCTGTGAGACAGTAATTCTAGTCCATCAATCTTTTTACATGAAAATAACATAAATCTGTTTAAGAATAGCCAAATAATATTTTGCATCAAGCAGTAATTTGTCCATATTGCAGCAGCCAGGCATGGCTGGAAATGTAGGAGAATACTTCTCTTTATTGTCAAATACAGAACTATTAGTAGCAGAAAGAGATGACAGTCACATTCCTCCCTGAATGAGATTAGTATTGGTGTTGTGTGATACAATTTGATAGTAGTTAAGATAAAAGATAGTAATATCAAATTATATAATAATATTGTACAGTAATACTGAAAATAGGATATAAATAATATTAGAGGTGCTCTTTATTCACAGGCCATTTACTATCCATCCATATTTGTTTGGGTACCCTGCACTTTGCATAAAATTGAAAGCTTTTCTGAGATGACTAAATAACTCAGAACTGTCTACGTTGATGTGCCAAATCTGCTGGAGCTCCCTCCTAATGCCTGTTAAATGTGGCCACCTGTGCTCACTTAGTCATTCTCGCAAAACCAGACAATGGAGGCAAAGTCATTTGCATCAAAAACTGTGATAACATTCAAATAAGCGAAAAATAATCCTCCGTTATGTACAGATAAAAAATGGGACCTGTCAACTTCTGTCTTTTCCATTTTCCTTTCCTTATACATTTTTAAAATCCAACTTTGTTTCATGGGCAGATCTATTCACCAAGACTTTAGAGGTTCTCAGAAATGCAGACAAATGAATGCAGTACTGTATGTGGACCTTTGTGTGTTACATAAATCAATGACATTCCTACAGTGCAGTGTGCTTTGTTGTTCCAACACAAAGGGCAGATTTAGAACCTTACATGGGCCAAACTCAAACAAACCAAGAGCTTGCCACTTTGCAGCCACCACTCCCACATGAGCCATGAATGCAAGAATGACATACATGCATGTTGATGCAGATCAATGAGCTCTGCATAGACAATGTGATGATTGAGAGTTTGTCGTGATGGGGTGGCAATCAACATGACATTCCATTATTCCAACCCTGCCAGTGACTGACACTCATTTCTGCTATAAACATTTTTATCCATAAACTGGATGAAATCAGGCATCAACTATCTCCAACTTTGTCAACACAGCTCCTGCAAAGCATATGCCAAGTTTATGTGACACATTTAACTTTACTGCAGCTCTGCTTTCTGTTATGATGCAGAGAGAAAGAGTGATTGAGAAATAACGAAGCGTGATAATCACTCATTGCTAATTAGATCCACATACACTGAGTTAATCAAAATGGACATTTTGTGTCAAATTAGCAACTTGCTTGATTGGGATGGGGCCCAGTGAGGGCAATATAAATCTGGGATGAGAAAAAAGATAAAAAAGACACTCCCTTGTCCTTCCAATAAAACTTTGATTACCCTCACTTCAGTGGAATACATAACCCTCCCCCTTGTTCTGCCTCCCCCTTTTCCCTAATAATATTTGTACAGTCCCTTCATAAAAGAGACATCTGGAACAATGCAATCTTGTAACTTAACTGCACCAGCTTTGGGAAGTTGATTGTCATTATGCAAGTTTAGAAACTAGCTTGTCATGGACCCATGAATCAAACCCGAAACACTGCAGTCATGGTATACATCCTAGAACTTTAATCAACAGCAGTGATTTATCTTAGTCTCAGTCTAAAGATGAGCAATATCCTTCATAGTTTAAGTCTACAAGATATCAACATTTGGTCATGGACTTTCAACGTCAAGATACATGGAAAGTACACTGGGTGTGTTGGTTGTTGACGTTCTTGGACACCGTGTTAACATCTGCTTGTTACATGCATTGTCTGATTTCAAAAATACACTTCCACTTCCATACCCATCCACCACCCCTCCCCGCTGCCCTACTCAGACTTCCGCTGCCTTAACTTTTGTGGTTGTCCAACCTTGTTTCCCCGTGATGCTGCCAAACCCTGTGAAACAATATCAGCGACTGGCCATGTATCATGCAAACATGAAAGGACGGCTTTTTTTGTCAGTGTCTGAAGCCGGAAGTTTTTATTTACATTCATTATTTTATTATGTTATATTTTATTATGATTTTATTGATGTTGTTATTTTTGCACTGTGGTCACTGACTGAGAAACATAATTTTGTTCTCTTGTGTATGAAAATACACAGTGAAAATTACAATAAAAACCTTGAACCCTGAATTGAATCTTGAAGTCACTGACCAAGCGCTGGATTTTGACAACTTCGGAGTGAGACCAGACTGCAAGATGATGACTCATTTGGAAACTGGGTATTTTAGTCCAGTTTTAGTCAACAAGAAGTCATTACATTTCAGTCAACTTTCAGTCATTACCTGTACTCAAAATGTTTGTTCTCTTAAACTAATTCAGTTAGGTGAATTCAGAATATCTGAAATTGGGATCAAGATCACAAGTTGAATCAAGTGTTGAAATTTCATTTAGACACATTTTTCCACAATTGCAAAGAATATCTACACATTTACAAACCTGCATTTCTCCAGCAGAGTTTTCGACAGTTTAAAGAATGATTTATCAGCACACTCTTACTGATCATCATTGAAAAGCTCAAAATGTCAAACCTTGACACTATACATAACAACTTTAAGACAAGTAGACAACTGAGGTTTGCAGCCAGGTTCACTCTAAACTCTGAATAATTGATGTCACTGTTAAGAAGCAGAAAAATAACTTTATTTGAGCCTGAATTCTTTCTAGATCTGCAACATATTAGTCTGAAGTTTTAAAATCATGGCCTCGGAGAAAAATCTGCTGAGTTCAGTCTTTTACTTAGGGAACAGCTACCACTTAGAAAAAATCAAACCTCCTACCTGCCTGTCAAACAGCAAACAAACCATAAACCTTCTCTAGACAGTCCAGGTCTGAGAGAACTCCTGCAGGGATCGACAGATGCAAAATGCAGGGGCTTGCTTGCTCTGCTGAGGTTCACCGTCCAACAAGTGGAGCTAGCTGCTAACAGCCATGGCTGCAACCAACAACCTCCACAAATCCATTCAGCAGCTCCACCATCCACAGTCAGACACACACTGCTGCTTATTTCATTACAGCTCACAACTCCCACTAAGAGCTGATGTTGCTTCAGTGTTTTGCAGCAGACTATTTACTGGCATTTACCAACACGGCTGCGATCTAATGCTGCTCACATGACATTAGAAAATATTTGCAAGCTCGGCTTATCTTGGCCTCCTAGTGTAAAATACTCTTCTGATACATTTCATAAAAAAGAAAAAAAAATGTTGTCAACAAAAGCAAAACATACATTTCTTAATAATTATTGTTATCAAAGAGCTATTTTTAGCTTGTCAATGTCTCATCATCTTCATGGAAAAACAGTTGGTGGTGAACATTATTCGCCATAGTTGTTCAAATCAACACTAGTTGACAGGGCAGAATAGCACAAAAACATATAAAGACAATATTGTATATTGACCATATTATTGCACAAGTAAAGCATACAAAAATCAGCCAAACGTTTTAAAAATGTTTTTCTTTCTTTCTTTCTTTTCTTTCTTTCTTTTTTTGTTTAACTTACTCTTTACTTTCAGTCATTGGTAAAGATCACACTAAAGGCCTGTCTGCAGGGGACACCTTTTGTTGCAAAGATCCTCTGTGTTTCTAATTCCATGCACATCTACCAGATCTGTAATCTGTTAAGAAATAAACCCTATAGATAACCAGCCACATTTTACTAAACACATCTGCAATGTGATAATATGAATCAGCATGTCAGTAATTTGGTGTCTTTAGTTTTCCAGAATCACTCGATTATCCTGCATTTTTGGATCAGTGGAATTATTAATGTGGGCTTTGATAGCATTTTGCATTCCAGAGGCTCATCGAGCCACTCAGCATGGAGACCCATTCGGAGAAGGAGCAAGCTCAAATCAGTAAATTTGAGCAAATCACAGACTTCATTAATCCTGCAAATGCACCAAACAAAACACATGCAGGACTAAAATCCCACATCACAGGAGGTTCTTACAGACAGGACTTGATTCCTGTCCCTGCTCATTTTTGCCTCAGTGGTGACGACCCTGCTCTAACCCACTGTAAATACAGGGAGGCCTGACAAGTGACGTCCTCTAAAGAAATCAGCCTGAACCTAGAATTACTGCCCCACAGTTGTATGCCTCTGTGCACCAGTCAAATTTCTCTTACAGTTTACATCCATTTCTGTAAAAACATGGATGCTCCATACCAATTGCCCCCCGGCAGGACAGAACATCTACACAATCAGCACAGTTTCGAGGTGGGCATCCAAGATTAGTCACAAATTTAGTATCTGACCAAATATTTTCCCTTCTGTTCCTGAGATATGACATTAA
This sequence comes from Epinephelus fuscoguttatus, assembly GCF_011397635.1. Classification (NCBI taxonomy): domain Eukaryota; kingdom Metazoa; phylum Chordata; class Actinopteri; order Perciformes; family Serranidae; genus Epinephelus; species Epinephelus fuscoguttatus. The sequence continues at coordinate 7,113,637 of NC_064763.1, forward strand.
ATGATGACCAGAAAAGTGTTTCAAGCAGAACATTATGACGTCACATTGAAGCTGACCTTTGACCTTTTGGCTATAAAATATTATCACTTCTTTATGTATCTTACTATATAATGACGAAAACTGTGTGTGTGTGTGTGTGTGTGTGTGTGTGTGTGTGTGTGTTCCACGATTTTCTCCTCACTGACTTGGTCAATCCATGTGAAATTTGGCACAGTGGTAGAGGGTCATGGGAGGATGCGAATGAAGCAATATTACATCAATTGGCCAAAGGGGGGCGCTATAGCAACCGACTGAAATTGCAAACTTTGAATTGGCATATCTTATACCCCATATGTCGTAGAGACATGAAACTTTGCACAGAGATGCCTCTCCTCTTGAGGAACAAACTTGCCTCAAGAACCCGTAACTTATGGTTATAGATTTTCCGCCATTTTGAATTTTTTGAAAAACACTTAAAATCGATCTCTTCCTAAGAAGACTGATCTGCATGAAACTCGGTGAACATGATCTAGGGACCAATATCTAAAGTTCCCTCTTGGCAAACGTTGGAAAACTTACTAAAACTGAGCTTCTATAAGGCAATGAATATTGCGGAGGGTGTGGCTCATCACATAAAGGTGTATAACATCTCAAGGGTTTCACCCATCACCACGCAACTTTGTAGGCATATGACCACACATAATCTGAGGGGACCCCTCCATTATTGACCCCATCAAACAAAATGGGGGCGCTAGAGAGCTAATTTCTTATCTAGGCCTAAGTGCCATATCGATTTTTACTAAACGTGGTAGATATGTAGAACAGGACGCCTCAAGGTGACTGGAGAAATTTAACTCTAATTGGCAACTGGGTGGCGCTATAACAACAGAACCCAAAAATGGCTAACATGGGACCGATCGCTGTGGCTCCCCCTGTGGCCAAATGTGTTTTTTTTCTCTAATTTTTAATATGACTAAGTCATGGTATGTCATGTATGCTGTACATAATCATGGAAACTGTCAGTGTGTCATTCTGTCAGTCAGTCATTCTGTCTGTCCCACGTTTTTCTACTCACTGACGTGGTCAATCTATGTGAAACTGCACAGAGGCATTGAGGATTGGCCTAGGTAGAAGGTGACAAAGCTACCAATGGGTATGGACTAGTCCTATTAGATATTAGTGTAAAGTTTTGTCATAAGAAGCAAATGAATTCTTAAATTATGGCCTAAAACCCATTTTTTTGTGGGTAACACTGACCTTGACAACAAAATTCCAATCAGTTTATTCTTCATTCCAAGTGAACGTATGTGTCAAATTTAAAGAAATTCCTTTTGAGTTTTAAAGTGTCATGAAAATGAGGGAGATGCAAGGTCACACTGACCGTAACCTATGACCACCAAAATCTAACCACTACATTGGTGAGTTCAAGTGAATGTTTGTGCCAAATATAAAGAAATATCTTTGAGGTGTTGTTGAGATATCGTGTTTACAAAGATGGGATGTACGATGGACTGATGGACAACACATAAACAAAATGCCGCCGGCCACAGCTATTGCTGGTGCTGAGGCATAAAAAGCAGCTACAGTACAACAGATGAAAGTTTTATATACAGTTAGCAAGAGTGAAGTAAAGTATTACATTATAACAGGATAAAAGCTGAGATGGGATGCTTATATACGGTTTTGTCGTCACCCAGACCCATAACTACCACACACACAACACTCACACACAGTTTGTACTCACGTCATTAAAAGCCACTCTAGAGTTAGAGAGAAGCTTATTCTTGTTATACTGTGATCACCACAGAAATTGTCAGCACTTTTGCAGTAAACCTGTATCAGCTGTGGCTTGCTTTTCACTCCTCCTCTGAGCTAAATTGATCCATTAGTGTAACCAATTGTTCAGAGAGTGCACTCATTCATTTCTCTGGTCTGCGGCAGTTACTGTTTCAAGGAGTGGAAAAGGCAGCGGAATAAACATCACTCCACACTCTAAGGACCACGCTAACTCATTCTGGCATCTTGTATTTTCTCTTGCATATAAACGTTAAAACTGCTATGCACCAAATTCTGTCGAGTGTATCTGGTCAAAATTGAAGGCACATTACCTTGAATGGGGTTCTGTGAGCCACAAAACACTTTTCTCTGGCGAGGCATGATATTAGCTTAACATCAGGCATAATACATCACTGGAGAAGAGTTGGGGAGGCGAGTCAGAGCAGCATGTGACAGGGTGACTTAACTGCGGAACATGAAGGCTGCATCTTTTAGTTGAAGCCCAATAACTCTGTCACCGTGAAAAAGGCATATCATAAAGGCATGAAATAATAATAGTTGTAGAAATACTGAAGTGTCATTTAATTACCAGCCAAGCACTTCTGAACAATTGGCACACGGAGGAACGAGAAGTACAGTATGATGAACATGAAAATCGTCCGTATTCATCACAGAGACTCTGCAATGTTGCATTTCATTAAAATCTACAAAAGCTGAAAAAGAATCTGTGATCAAACTGCCACAGATTCCAAGGAGAGATTCTGCCCATAGCTATTCCTGCATAGTAGAGATACCTATACACAAACAAAGAAAGAAAAGAAAAATCTTATTTTGTGCTCCCCTTGATAATAGCTGGGGATGTGACAGCTTTTGTTGTAGCAAGCCCAGTAAATATTTTGACACTGAACAGATGTGACAGCTCGCCACAGCATTGAAATCCTGTGTAAATGCAGCACAGAAATAAGGCCATCTATAGCTGCTACCTGCATGATGCTGACAAAGATGGAAAGATGAAGTAATAATGTGTTTATATAATGAGCTCACAAAGAGCTTGAAGAAAGTTAAAAAAAAAAATAAAAATCTTAAAGTTACCAGAATCATACAGATTGATCCTGAACCATTTATTTAGGTTGAACTTGGCTACCTCCTGCACATCAATATCAATCAAATGCTTTCTGGGAAGGAACACAAGGCAAAGTAAAAGAGGAATGGCAAAACTAGCTGTGCAATTAAGGTGCTAAGGGTTGTTGCTGTTATTTCAAATTACAATGTACATGTGTTAGGATTAAATTAATTACATCTATTAATTAAATTAAATCAATGTCTGGTCAGCATGACTTCTAGTCATCCAGCTTAGAAACAATGGACGAATCAGGTGACATCATATGAATCATAATTAAAGGGATAGTTTGGATCTTTTGAAGCGGGCTTTTATGAGGTGCTTATCCATAATCAGTATTTTACATACAGTAGACGTTAGTTGGCACACCCGCAGTTGGGAGAAGCGTAGGCTGGAGGAAACTAAGCAATGTATTGCTGTGGAGGGGTCAACAACAACATGTATATTAGCCAACTCAAACAGTCAGACCTAAAAAATTCAATATAAGTTTAAGTGTATACCAAATTTACAATATTTTCACTGCTTTACCTTCCCATCAGACAGTGATTCCGGACAGGTAACTGAAGCCATTACATTGCTCTTTGACTCTATTGAGAATGTGGAATACCGCCTCACTGTTGTATGCCTCCACGCACCAGTCAAGTTGCACTTAGAGTTAACATCCAAGTCTGTGATACTGAAGCACAGAAGATCTATACAATCAGCACAGTTTCAAGGTGGACACCCAAGATTAGTGTCACCAATTCATTATCTGACCAAATGTTTCCTTTGTTCATGAGCTGTGACATTGGATAATGGCCAGAAAAGTGTTTTTGGACATAAAATGTCATCACATCATCATTTTATCTTTTTAGACATTTTAATGCAACTTTGTCATAATTACTGTACAAATTCTTGCGTTGTGGCCAAAAAAATATTTTGTAAGGTCACAATGACCTTTGACCTTTGACCACCAAATTTTAAAGAATTAATTGCTGAGTCCAAGTGGACATCAGTGTCAAATTTGAGGAAATTCCTTCTTGACGTTCTTGAGATATCGTCTTCATGAGAATTAGATGGACAATGTTACAGTGACCTTTGACCTATCACCACCAAATGTCAATTAGTTCATTTTTAAGTCCAAGTGGACATTTCTGCCACATTTGAAGAATTTCTCTCAATTTCTCTCAAGATGTTTTTGAAATATCACATCCACAAAAATGACCAAGTCAAGGTCACAGTGACCCTGACCTTTGACCCACAACCATTAACATCTAATCAGTTCATCCTTAAGTCAAACTGGACAGTTGTGCCAAATTTGAATCAGAAAACTCCCTCAAGGCATTCTTGAGATATCATGTTTATGAGAATGGGACGGACAGGTGCGTATATATATATATATACAGTACAGGCCAAAAGTTTGGACACACCTTCTCATTCAATGCGTTTTCTTTATTTTCATGACTATTTACATTGTAGATTCTCACTGAAGGCATCAAAACTATGAATGAACACATGTGGAGTTATGTACTTAACAAAAAAGGTGAAATAACTGAAAACATGTTTTATATTCTAGTTTCTTCAAAATAGCCACCCTTTGCTCTGATTACTGCTTTGCACACTCTTGGCATTCTCTCCATGAGCTTCAAGAGGTAGTCACCTGAAATGGTTTTCCAACAGTCTTGAAGGAGTTCCCAGAGGTGTTTAGCACTTGTTGGCCCCTTTGCCTTCACTCTGCGGTCCAGCTCACCCCAAACCATCTCGATTGGGTTCAGGTCCGGTGACTGTGGAGGCCAGGTCATCTGCCGCAGCACTCCATCACTCTCCTTCTTGGTCAAATAGCCCTTACACAGCCTGGAGGTGTGTTTGGGGTCATTGTCCTGTTGAAAAATAAATGATCGTCCAACTAAACACAAACCGGATGGGATGGCATGTCGCTGCAGGATGCTGTGGTAGCCATGCTGGTTCAGTATGCCTTCAATTTTGAATAAATCCCCAACAGTGTCACCAGCAAAACACCCCCACACCATCACACCTCCTCCTCCATGCTTCACAGTGGGAACCAGGCATGTGGAATCCATCCGTTCACCTTTTCTGCGTCTCACAAAGACACGGCGGTTGGAACCAAAGATCTCAAATTTGGACTCATCAGACCAAAGCACAGATTTCCACTGGTCTAATGTCCATTCCTTGTGTTTCTTGGCCCAAACAAATCTCTTCTGCTTGTTGCCTCTCCTTAGCAGTGGTTTCCTAGCAGCTATTTGACCATGAAGGCCTGATTCGCGCAGTCTCCTCTTAACAGTTGTTCTAGAGATGGGTCTGCTGCTAGAACTCTGTGTGGCATTCATCTAGTCTCTGATCTGAGCTGCTGTTAACTTGCGATTTCTGAGGCTGGTGACTCGGATGAACTTATCCTCAGAAGCAGAGGTGACTCTTGGTCTTCCTTTCCTGGGTCGGTCCTCATGTGTGCCAGTTTCGTTGTAGCGCTTGATGGTTTTTGCGACTCCACTTGGGGACACATTGAAAGTTTTGCAATTTTCCAGACTGACTGACCTTCATTTCTTAAAGTAATGATGGCCACTCGTTTTTCTTTAGTTAGCTGATTGGTTCTTGCCATAATATGAATTTTAACAGTTGTCCAATAGGGCTGTCGGCTGTGTATTAACCTGACTTCTGCACAACACAACTGATGGTCCCAACCCCATTGATAAAGCAAGAAATTCCACTAATTAACCCTGATAAGGCACACCTGTGAAGTGGAAACCATTTCAGGTGACTACCTCTTGAAGCTCATGGAGAGAATGCCAAGAGTGTGCAAAGCAGTAATCAGAGCAAAGGGTGGCTATTTTGAAGAAACTAGAATATAAAACATGTTCTCAGTTATTTCATCTTTTTTTGTTAAGTACATAACTCCACATGTGTTCATTCATAGTTTTGATGCCTTCAGTGAGAATCTACAATGTAAATAGTCATGAAAATAAAGAAAACGCATTGAATGAGAAGGTGTGTCCAAACTTTTGGCCTGTACTGTATATATATGTATATATATAAATATATATATATACATATATGTTTTTTACATATATATATGTTCATATATATATATATATATATATATGTATATATGTATATATATATATATATACCGTATATATACGAATGTACGCAGGAGTGAAACATAACACTCCTGCCATGGTATCTCAAGCACAGAGGCATAAAAAACAACCTGAAAACATCACTGAAAAAAGAAGATGATGTACCACTGCCATAATCACTTATTTTGTTTGTGTTCTTGTGTGACTTTGGTGTTTAAAAGAATAAGTTCAGATTCACAATACCATTAACTAACCCACTGATCGAGGCGGCAGTACACCAGAGACTCCTGTGTTCAGCTAGCCAAAATTACTGTTTTTGTCAGAGTCTGGTAGCTCTGACAAGAGCATAGATGGGGAACAGAATGGGCTGTCTGGCAGTAAGGTGAAGCCGTGCAAACACTCTCAATATAGCATGCACCTAAAGTAGTATAGATTTTTTTAGGTGGGAGTTTTTTGAGGTGTCTAAAATATGTTTTGCTGCTGCCCCTTGTACACAGCAGTACACTGTTCAGCTTCCGTGTCAGCACTCCTGCCCCTTCACCAAACTGGGGGCATGCAGACATACATCTATTGTATGTAGTACCTCATACAACCTCACATAAAAAAAAAAATCCCTTAAATGGTTAATGGTTTATCCAGAGGGAGAACCCATTTAAAAGACTATCAACAAATTTAGTCTAACTCTATTATAAGTTTTATGAGACAATATTAACACTTAAACACCCAAAGACCCAGTACCATATTTTAGCCCGTCTAAAACATTCATCTTCTTGCATTAGGCACTCAATTTCCTGCTTTTCTTTAATTTATTTATATCAAAACATTCTGGTGTGAAAATTTCATAAGATATTGCAAATAGTTGTTTCTATGTACGTGTTTCAGAAAAAGTCTACAGATTTGGAGAATCTTTGGAGACCTGAGGTACAAAAGTATGTTTTTTTATTCCAGGCATGCTTGTTGCAGGTGATAGTGATGTTTTGTTTCCCTGTCTGACCTCATTTTGTGCCAATGATACCATACATTGAGGATGAAGAAGTATGGTGGTGTTAGTGCACTGTCACAGTAACACAGCAGAGCAGTAGTGATATTGGCATGTTGTTATGACAGCAGCTCCAACGATGAGGATTATATCTTTGTGCCAAGTTATCAATCAGATAATTCAGAGGCATAACTGGAGAATGGGTGGGAATGGGAATGATAATGCTAGCCCCGGTGAGATGAACCTGACAGTGAGCACAACAATCACAAGCTCAGTCTGTGTTAAAAAAAAAAAAAAAAAAGTTGCATGCTTCTAAGAACATGTGGTATGTAGAAATATTTGCCAAAAAATGTAATTCCAATATTTTATTTTATTACTCAAGATTACACTCTGGAATTTTCATACACTCTACTGTCCAAACAAATCTTAGTATCTTTCAGCTGGTTTCAGAAAAATATTGACATCAGGGATAGAACATGATGCAGGTAGAGACATCTCAAATTTCATTTTGGCCCTGTATTTACACAGATTTCCAGTGTTGGTATTGGCTGATATACCAACTATTCAAAGTCAGAATGTTTGCTGGGTACACTACAAGGTATAATCTGTTTTACTGGCACACACAGAACCTGGTTCACTTGGCACAGTATAGTAACTCTGTTAGTTGTTAGCTCAGGACTGATTGCCTCACATAATCTCCATTATTTTCTTGCTTTCGTGTTTGTAATGAAACATATTTAGCACTGATAGTGGACAGTGGCAGGAAAAAAGAACACAAACTCATTGTGGAATTCTCCTTTTAAATGCACTGACAAACTATTTACTTTGTTGTTTAGGTATCTGGTGGAAAACATTTTCACTTTAGTGCTCAGTACTGATGTACTCAGGAACACAAGCTCCTGTTCCCTCTTTGGGTTTTTTTTATGAGGATGGATGCTATTTGCAGCCTGCCAGCTTGCCTTCAGAGAAGACTAGGCATAATTTGATCTGGTTACCAAATGCAATTATGCTTGATCTTATTTTGGAGGGTACAGACTAGAATGTAAATAGATTGAGTTTTTCTTGAGAAGTACACAGCATCTTGGTATCACAGGTCAGCAGGTAGCTGTGGTGTGTGTTTAAGAACCTTTATTTTATTGCTTTATCGTTGAAGTTGAAAAGTTCAAATTTACATGACATTTTTATCTAAACAGGAACATGTGACCATGTTGCTAAAGTTTTGAGTAATGTCAAATAATAATGACAATGAAAACCATGACTTTCATGTTAAAATGCCCAACTTAAAAACAGAAATAATCATGTGTACAGCCTGGTACAAAAGACAGTTCTGGTCTCTATAACTAATTTCCCCATGAATATAGGGGCAGAATTTTTATGTAACTCTCCGCTTAAAGGCTTAAAAATATGCATAATTAAGGGTGTGGTCACTTTAATTGACAGGTGGTGCTGTCCATTGACAAGTCAGATTCACTGGGTCTGGGCATAGCTGTCACTGTATCTACTTGAGTGTGTTTTCAGTTCATGAAAGTTAATTGTCACTTCTTATCCTGTCTTGTCTTGTAGAAGTTTTGTTCAGCATTTGATTGAAAAGACCCTCTGAAGAGTTGGATATTCTGACCAGGTCTCACTCCAAAGGCGTCGAACATTGACGCTTGGTCAGTGACTTCCGGAGTCAGACACCAACAAAATAGCCAAATCCTATTCGTTTTTTTTCCAAAAGCCAACCACATGCCTTTGTTGCCTAAACCTAACTATGTGCATGTGTTGACTAAATGTAAACCATGTGCGTTAGTTGTTTAAGGAGAAAAAAAACAATGCTAATCTGTGGTGTTGTACCTACGTAGTGCGTTTATTTAGAAAGAGACTCAATGCAAATGGCACATTTCCTGTGAAAATCAAGTGTATCTTACAATGCATCTAACAGGCTGACACGGCTTCCCATAACATCAGCAACCAATGCCCGGGTACTTTGCAAGTTATATCTCGCTGTGGAAAGTCCATGATCAAACATTGATAGCCTATGTGCGAGGTGGGAGTGAGAATGTGTTGGATATTAGTTTTGCTGATAAATACATTTTATTTTAATGGTTTCAAGACTCTTTTTTTGCTTGCAAAAATTAACATTAGCATCACTACTTCCACAGTTAATCATAGCTCAAAATACTTTGTGCTAACCGAGCTAGCAGCTAGCATTAGGATTAGTGCCACCCGCTTGTCTTAATGTAGTTACCTCTGAATCCAAAAGTCTATCTGAAGGCCTAAATGCTAAACTCAAGGCTTCAAAACAGGAGTTCACAAACAGTAGGTGATGTCACGGTGGCTACGTCCATTATTTTACACAGTCTATGACTCACACATACACCCTCACAAACAGTTGTCATGACTGCAGTGATGCATCAACACCTGGTTCATGAGTTATGAAAAGGAATCTGGCAAAATGGTGAGTGTGTGTGTGTGTGTGTGTGTGTGTGTCTGCGTGTGTCTTTCTATAAAACTTGGTCATGTCATGTCCATTTCGAAGTTTTGAGCCATTTTGTTATAGGCCTCACCTCCACTTAAGCCAACTGCCCTCCATGCCAAATTTCAACATCCTAAGGCAAATACTATGGCCAGCGATGTTGGACTGATCAACCAACCGACTGACCTATAGAGCTGCTGGTCGCTGCCAATAAATGCATGCTGATCTAAAATCTAATGATGAATGGTTAATGGTTAATACTTGGCTTTGTTTGACTCGTGGTTATCCTTTACGCAGACATCTCAAGCGATTGAAAAGATGGTTTCAAAACAGCTTCTTTAACACAACAGTCATCACAAATAAAAGTGCTTAGTTCTGGTGTCAGAGAACAGGCAGCCTCGGCTGATTCTTTGCTCTCATGTCAGGTTGTACAGCTCTCTCTCAACCAGTGCTGTTTAATAGGGTATCTGGAGAATCGCTTGAAAATACCTCTGCATCTTTTAGTCTGTAGATACCATCTAATCCCTGAATTAAATTTTGCAAAAACAAGCGCTGTCTTTGTCATTAGAAAGCATTCTTGCAGCTTAAAGGTGAAGAGACTCAATAACAGGCCATGTGTGAATAACAAATCTTTGTCATTTCAAGGTTGGCCAACATGAGCTCCCAGAAATAACACCGTACACTTTATGATCACACTTATATCAGCACAGGCACAACAGGTAAAATGTTATGATGGATTACTTACTTTCTCTTTTAGTCCACATCACATTCCATCAGCATTTGGTACTTTTTTTCTATCAAATAAAAAGATAATAGCAAATAAACAAAATTCAATCTCAATAATTCACCAACAGTTATCAATTATGTTCTGGTAATCAGTACATAATAAACTTCCATCACAATAAATTATCAAAAATATGAGCTGCAGAGGGGAGAGCACTGAAACTGCACACATTTGAATATATTTAGGTACTTAATTTGACCTTTTTTTTTTCTTGCAGTGTAGACTCTTCTGACAGGACTGTGATTGCTGACCCTAGCATTGAAATTTGCAGCCAAAATTCAGCCAATCAGGATGAGCGAGGCTATTCCCAATAAAAGACAACATTACCCTTGAACTATAACAATGTATAAAACTCATCAGGATCATAGATCTAAAGCATCACTATCTATTAACCCAAGCTGTGCCCTCTAACAGAGATTCACTGCTTCACCTCATGCCTTGACAATGAGCCACATTAGGAACATGATGAACTGCAGCCCCGCCAGTGCAACAGGTCAGCCATAAACCACCCCTCCCTTTGCAAAGCAAGCAGAAGGTGTGGGGCAGCGTCCTTACTGTTAAACCTTCCTGTCAACAGGCAGATGGCCCTCGCACCTCAAGACTCCCAGCACAAAATATCTCACCTTCAATGATCATTCGTCCCAAAGTGTGAAGTGCGTCAAACTGATGAAAAGGCCACACTACACCACTTTCGAAGCATAAATTTGAATTAAAAAAGGAAAAAAGGTAGGAAGAAATGTATATACATTTATAGAAACTCTGATCCATGTGTATGCAGATGAGGGAAAGTGGCGACGCTGATGGTGTGATGTCTCTCACTCATTTAATTTCACTTCATATCACACCTTACTTAAAGATCCACTTTGTCATAAACATTCATTCCAGCAGTGTAATGCGTGCTTGTGCTAGTGAGCCATGACTATTCCATAAGCACCTTCCAATTGTAAAAGATATAAGCCAACTCAAATCAAATTCTGCTCAATATTTCATCAGCGCTGTCTTGCCATCACATCCCCCACCCCTGGAGCGCAAAGGAGAGAGCTGGACAGTTTGCTTCTGACACTCGCGGTTAGTTATGGAGTGCACCACAGCTGTTAAAATGTTGGATGATGGCAGGATGTGACGGGTGACAGGAATTTGAAAAAGTCTGGCTTTCCTTTGCCTGATAGTAAGTGGAAATAATTTAAGTCCTTTTCACCTCAACCACATAACTGATGAAATTATCATCGGTTGTTGAAATCAAATTGCATTAAATAATTGCAGAAGAGAGCATCAGTAGTTTCAAAAATATCTTCTAATACTGTATATCACCGAGTATGATTTTATCAGTTTTCATATAAAAATTGTGTGTAAAATCACTGCAGAGAACATGACATGAGTCACCTCACCAGTCACATCTTCACCACCTGCACATATGGATTGTGTAAATTAACAAAAACAGTGGGATGCAATTGTTCACCTCCACCTTTAGATCTGACCACTTTCTTTTTATTTTCTTGTACTCTCCTGTATGTTGAACTCACTGCATTAGAAAATATGTTGTATGCATGTAATGAGTGGAAACAGAGGCATACAAAACTGATGCTAGAGGGATATGTGGAGGATCATAGATTGAAGCAAAGGGACTGATCAAGCTGCCATACATGACACAGTGGAAGTGAGAACATTTTGCAATGACATATGCTTTATATATTCATTTTACCTAATCTATTTTAACGTCTCAAAGCTCTCAAGAACAAGACCAAGACTGGGAGACCTAAAAGGTCTTTTTCTAAAGTATAGTTTTAAATTAGGACATCATGTGAATGGGTGAAGAGAAGGAAGAACCTCTAGGGAGAGGAAAGAGGGGTCATTCAAAAGTGTACACCGGTGGCATATTAGTAAAAGCAATGCAGGCCATTTTGCAAAGAGAAGAAAAATATAATGAAATAAAACAAGACAAGCAATCAAACAGTCTAAGGTGAGACAGACAGCATGCTGGAGAGAAGAGACGGTTCTCCTACTCTTGTGATTACAAAATAATCTGAAGCTTAATTTTGAGTTTATTCTGTACAAGTTTTTTAATCTCAAACTAAAATTAACTTCTGGTTAGGTCCCTCCCATTTCTGGTTTAAGCCCCACCCACATCTGGGCATAAACCCCACCCATTTCAAATACTGATATGAAAACAGATGATTTAATTGGTTGTTAATCAGGTAAAGATACAGATAATGGTGTACTTGCTCATCCCTATTATTTATCATTAATAATAAGAATAAAAATGATTAATACTTAGTTTTAACACTTTATTTTCAGCCTTTAATAATATGCTGCATTGTTTGGGAAGGTGAAGTGTCATTTTTCATCATGACTATCGTTAAAGTCTGATAGCATTGCAAAGTGTAACTGACAAATTCACTTTCACAGTGATGGATTACCAACTGTTTTAAGTTTATTCTGTAAACTGCCTGGCCAGTGTGTGATACCAAAGGAAGAAGAGAAGCCAAAGTTGTGGTGAGCCCAGCTCCTCTCTGGATGGAACACTCATCTGCTGCTGTTCAGGAGAGTTTATAAAGTATTTAAATGTCAACTTGTCACTTCCTGTGAGGGATAAAGTGCCCATGCCTAACATGAGATTTTCACTTGGGCAAAAAGGTTGATTATACATGGTCTCTCTTAATAAGGAAGGGACACTCATCTCCTCTGCTCTTATTACAGCCTCTCTATAAGAAGGCTGGGAACGATTTTTACATTAACAGTATCTTGCCTGGCGTGACTTGAAGCTTTTTCCTTTTTTCGCCACAGCATAATTGACAATATCAGGAGTCTTGGGCAAATCTCATTGGGGGTTTTTATATGAGAATACTCGACCACTCATACATTTACATCACCTGCTAGTATATTTGCATGAGGGCAACAGCTCCATCTACGAAGCACATGGGAGCAGAAGGGATTTAGAGGACAGCGCGGTTTGTTCATGTTCTACATTCTCTATCCATTTTGTGTTACTTGTGACAGTTTTTACATGGATCATTATTAAAAATATTCTGGTGTGCTAAGCCTCTTAGCCTTATTCATTTCCATTCAGTTCCAGTAGACATAAATAACAACCCTTGAGACTGGAAATTCAGTCAGCAATCTATCACGGTGAACGAATAGCCGACAACTGCGGAGATGAATCAGAACAGTAATATCAGGTTATGAACTTTTACAATCTGAACAAAGCTTCAGTCATCATTTCATATTAATATGTTCATTTGGGAATAACGTGTGTGCCTTAACTAGATGACATGAGGGGTGTCTACCCTGGCCGTGTCAGCATGGAGTCTGGCTGCTGTGTCAAGCCCTCAAAATATTTCAGAGTAGGAATTTGCAGCTTTCACTTGCTTGTTTGAGCAGTGATGGCAGCAGTCCTCCAGCTGTCAGACTTTGATAGTGCTGCACTCACACCTCTCATGCCTAACATTTTGTGTGATTTCAGCATAAAATGTGAACTTTTGCCGCATTGTGTTTTACTTGGCTGAACCATACCCATTGTGTTCCATTAAAGCTAATGTATCCATTCCTCAGCTCAGCCCCCGGTGAGTTACACTGAGCTGTTATGTCAGCCGCTGTGGTGAAACACATGGCTGACTCCTGATGACATTAGAGACATACTGACTCTACAGGTATGTATTCTCTTTTACACTGAGTGACAGCACGGGGATAGAGGTATGCTAATGTGACATTATCCGGGGTGTACTCTCTCTCTCTCAACACACCCACACACACTCGCACACACTCATACATATCCAGATTAGGGTAGAGAAGGGAGGTAACTGTTACTGATTAATCTTCACTGCTTTTCTGCAACACGCAGAAAGGCTCCTGTGCAAATGAGAAAGTTATTTCGGTAAAGTCTGAGGTATTTGCTTGACATGCTGCATGCCTTCTCGCAGCAAAAAAAAAATCATGTGTATCAACTGTCGGCGTACCAGCTTTGTAAATGCCACTGGCTTGGATGGTATTCCTTAAGGATCTACCACTTTTAGTGTGTGAATGACTCAACTGAAAGACATAGAGGTTTTGACTGTTGTGTATTGCCGCTGAGAGAGCTGCTCAGTATTCATGTCTTTTTTTTTTTGTCATCTTGCAGTCAATTCCACTCTAAGATCTTGTCTGTCTCAGAGCAGTGAGCACCTGTGTAGCACCGCTGCTCTAAATGGAGTGCCTGTCACAGGTGAAGTGCACTCACCCTTCTTGTAGACACCTTTGCATGCATTTGTGCAAGCGTGTGTGTGTTTGTGAGTACATTTGTACCTGCGTATGTATGTTCACATCTGACTGAGGCTTATGGCGGACGATTAACCACGTCTGGTAATTTGGCAAGATTTCAGTCAATTAGCTTCTTCCCATTACGCTAACGAATCACTCCAACAGCATCGCCTTGCACATTAGCATAATGGCAGTGCCAATGGAGCATACTGTATTGGAATGGAAAGATTGTCTCTGTGTACTCAAATACCTGCCTCTTATTTTGTTGCTGTGTTGTTTCTTATAATTTCTTCTCATTTGAATCCACATTGAATCAGCATGTAAGAATTTCAGTGCCAGACCCCAAGACACAATATTTACCGCTCTGGTAAGAACAATAGAGCAGGGGTTACAATGCTTCCTTTGTGCTTTGCAGCAGGGCGTCTGACTCACGGCTCAATCATATTCTGATGCTGATATAAAGCGAAACAAAGTGCCTTTATTATATGGCCAGAAGTAGAGCCAAAGCAGCCTCTTTGACAGAGGAGGTCATCATGCCTGAGAGAAAACAGAAGCGCAATAAACAGTACTGAGCTGATAAAAGGCAGAAGGCAGAGTAGAATGATGAGGAAAAGTGAAACACTGACATGGGTTTCCATGCAGACATACTGTGATTCTACCGGTGATGTTTTATTGTTCAGTAGTCTGTGTTAATGTGATAGATTGTGTAAGATATTTTTAGATTTTCCACCTGACAACACTGCTATCTATTGATGGTACAGTTACAATAGGCCTTTGCAAAGACTTAGTTCTACTGCAAAGTACACTATATGCACTGAAACCACAATAATGATTCAAAGCCATTTATTTCCATTAGCTGGTGGTAAAAATGACCATTGCCTGAGGTTAACTAACTGCCAGTTTGTCACACAGTAAGATGTGATAGTGGCAGCTGTATACAAAGAACTAAAGTGCTCAGGTAAGGAGCCATCAGAAAATCACCAATTCTACCTCTCAAAGCACTTTCCCAAATCTTCCATCATCACTACAGATCATTGCAATAACTATAATGGAACCAATTTTGGTAATTCTAAAGAAAAAAGTTTCAGCAGGATTTAAAATAAATTAGACATAAAAATCAAATAGGAAACTGAACCGGACAATAAAATTGTTTAATTAATTAATTTTCCATGACTACTTATCCTGTTGGGGGTCACGGGGGGGCTGGAGCCTATCCCAGCTGACACTGGGTGAGAGGCGGGGTACACCCTGGACATGTCACCAGACTACAGGGTTGACACATAGAGATAGACAACCATTGACGCTCACATTCACACCTAATGGCAATTTAGAGTCACCATTTAACCTAACCGGCATGTCTTTGGGCTGTAAGAGGAAGCCGGAGAACCCGAAGAAAACCCACGCTGACATGATGAGAACATGCAAACTCCACACAGAAGGGCTCCCTGACTCTGGGGTTCAAATCTCCCACCCTAGGGGTTCGACCAGGAACCCTCTTGTGAAGCAAGTTGCTAACCGCTACATCACCGTGCCGCCAACATAAGAATTACTGTAAGTATATGTCGAACAACCACAAGATTCATACATCTTAAGGAAAATTAAGCTTAAGACTTTTTTTGACGTGTTTTAATGCCACTTGGAGTGAAATTTAAGACCATTTTTGTCAATAACCTCAATAAAATTACACTACAATTTCCGCCACCGGGGTTGCATGCCTCCGCCCACCAGTTAAGTTTCTCTTACAATCTACACCCATGTCTGTCAAGACATGGTCGCTTTACAGAGATCTTACCCCAGCAGTGCAAAAGATCTATACAATCTACACAGTTTCGACACCCAAGATTAGTGTCACCAATTCAGTATCTGACCTCCCCTTCTGCTCCTGAGTTATTTATTTATCTTCTTCATCATTGAAGTTTTGTCATAATTAGCATAGGGATTCTCGAGTTCTAACCAGTTTATTTCTTAAGTCCAGGTGAATGTTTCTGCCTAATTTTAAGAATTTCCTTCAAGGTGTTTGTAAGATAGCACGTTTACGAGAATGAGACAGCTGCAAGGTCACAGTGACCCTGACCTTTGACCACCAAAATCAAATTTGAGTCCAGGTAGAGGTTTGTATCAAATGTGAAGAAATTATCTCAAGGTGTACTTGAGATTTCATGTTCACGAGAAAAAGACAGACAAGCCGAAAACATAACGCCTCTGGCTATGGCTATGGCCTATATGGAGACATACATACTTAAACCGACATGAATTATATAGGTGGAGGGAAAATTTTTATAGTATGGCATGGTGAAGACCTGAACACAAGCTATATTCATAGAGCCTTCAATATGCTTAACAGCCAGTATGTATCATTGTTTATAATTTTAAGAATATCCAATGCAGACAGAGGATTGTCCAAAAAGTTCCTCAAACATCAGTTAAAGTCTTCTCCTATGCAATATTAGCAGAAATGTTCTGCTTAGAATCCATGCAGATTGCTCGTTTTACACAAACATCCCAAAGTTACTGCATTCTATATTTGGATATTTGTAAAGTTTACCAGTTGCTTTGTACTGTTACTATTATGCATTAAATATAATATGAAATATCTGTCAAGTCTGTCATTTAGTCAGGGGTCATCACTTTTCTCAGTGAAGGGGGTCTCAAGGGTTCCCTTAAAGAAAAAGGTTGGGAACCACTGATCAAAAGGAACTCTCAGGTTACAACTGAGTTTGATAAGGGACTTATCAAACTGTGATTTCAACATATTTACTGCAACAACGAACATACTACTGTATGCTGCATGTTGTTATTGGGGGAAATACATTAGCCCGAAACAAGTATTTGGCAAGTCATTGCAGTCTAATAACCTCCTCTAATGTTTTTTGAATTAGTTGCAATTTCTTTTTTATTATTTCTAGAGAGTTTTCTTTATTCTGCATTACCGTATTTGAAGATGTTAACACATCTAGTGTGGGAACAAGTGGGGTCAACAGATTGTTATCATCTAGAAGTAAAAGTAAAATAAAAGGAAGTGTGATTGTATTCTTGAATATAAGACAGATATTGTTTTGATTTATTCATATTCATTATAGCATGAGAGGCTGTAGTGATGAAATCCCTAATCTACTGGTGCCATATTCTGTGAGTGATTTATAAACTCCGAACCACAAAAGATGTCATGGCATATTTGTAAAAAAAAAAAAAAAAAAAAAAGCCAGCAGCGAGAAATAGTCTATTTAATGAATAAAATATAAATAAAATGTGAGGAAATCACCATAAACAAGTCAGTGTGTCACTTTACTGTTTGACTGTCACATAAGAATATGTTACGGAGCGTAAGAAAATATTATTAATGGCATTAAACCTGGGTCTCTCCAGAATAAAAGCATCAAGGAAAGACTAGGAGTGCATGAAATGTCATTAGGATATCCAAATTACATCCTGTTGGAGCCAAGGTCTGTAATTAAAAACCCTAGGATTTGAGAAAAGTACTGTACCATGCCAGGTGGCAGCACAGCCAGTGCTGGATGGATTAATACAAAAAATGTTCTCTGGGGTGATTGCTCATTAGTTACCTAATAAAATATTTTGGAATATGCTCATGAGAAATTTTAAAGTCATGAATTACTCGCAACTTGGGATTATTTTAGTTTTACTAATGGTCTTCCTAGGGGCTGAAAACAGATTCTTAAAACTTGTAACACACAGTGATGGCAATATGGACACAGATACACACACAGTGTACAAATTATCAATCTAAAGTAACAATATTTGCTCCAATTGTATCTGCACATCTAGTTATATAATACCACTCTGAAATGCAAGACTGATTTCTCATCTTAAGTCACAGAATGCACAATAAATAAATGAAACAAACAGAATGTACATGAATTGACTGTAATCAATTTGGTGGAAAGTAATGAGGCGGCCTAAAGCAAGCCATTCCTCTGTCAGCCATGAGCATGACCAATCTGAGGAGAGTCATTGTGTGCCTGCATGGGTGCTTAGGTATTAATGTCTGAGGACTGGGGAGATTTGTCTACCTCGTGTCCTCACAAGACACTATCCAATCCTCCATTAATTGCACTGATTGGTAGCTCATATTCAATTTGAACTCAATTATGCCGCATGACACGCAGCCAGACTGAGTCAAACACAAACACAGTGAATTCACCCCTCAGAGCCAGTGGCTACAGCGTCGACTGAGAGACGACTGTGTCGATGCTGCAAAGGCACACGCCGTGAGTGGTTGCCAATTAAAGCAAAGCTGTTAGGGGGCTACAAAAGGAGAGAGCCTGCTCATAATGAAGAGGTACAGCACTATTGCGGGAAGTTATAGTCGTAATTTGTCCATCACAAAATATTTTTTTAAAACAATTAAGGCAACTTGAGCTGCAAATGTTTTGGCTAAGTGCATCGCAGCCATTAGAGGATGGCCCAAGTTCATTACCAGTCTGCTCGCTTTTATAAAGTTCTCATTCTGTTGTCAAGATTAGAGATGAATATTCCACAAACTCTGTCAAACACTTTAAAAAAAAAATAAAAAAAAAAATACACATGCTAAAAAGCAACCTAGTTAATACATTCGGGGTTAATTTATTATTTCCCCCTGTGGACTTAAAGTATCAGTTGCTAATGTGGAGCTGAATGAAAAAAATACTGGGATGCCTTCACATTGCTCTCATCTACTGTCATCAGGGTTATCATACGACTTGGTTCCAATATGTGCTATGCTCAATAGGCAGAGGGAGCTGTCCACTGCCCACTGCTTTGGTTGTTGTCCTTGAACTCCAAAATTTCTCACTATGATAAGACAAACACCTTGCATGTTACAGTAGCTCGCTGCCATCACTGTGTGTGTGAATGGATAAATAAGAGTATGGGCTCCTCCTATTGACAAGGAGTGGAACAGCGCAGTCTGTCTATAGCCCCTCTCCCACAGTACAAAACACCCCACTATTACCCGCTCACATCTGGCTTTTTAATGTAATGGGAAGGGTTACAATCAGCATTCACCCCGGGTCAAATGACTCTGTAGTGGTCATGGGTATTTACTGGCTCCAGCTCCAATCGGCATTAATGGAAACACAACACCTGGGTGAACATGCCCCATAACCAGTGAGATGCAGTGATGTGCCATCACAAAATACCGTGCAACTCCGCCCTAGCAGCGCTCAAACATTGATCCAAATTACCAAGTTTGAAAGAGAGACTGAATATGTAAGAGATATATTAATAGAAGTAACCACTGTTAAGTTTTCCCAGGCCCCCATGCTGCTTCCCGCTGTTTAATAACCTGTTTTCTGGTCTGTCACATGACGCTTCTGATGATGACGACAGACACAGTTGTCGAAACTGTCAAGGTATGACAAAACAACACCTAAACCAGCCTCAGTGTGTAAAAATGGTGAGTAACAGTGACATCAGCGGTCAAATTCTTGATTGCAGGGCTCACTCGCTCACCCCTCCCGTCGGGTAAGTGACGGTGGCCTCGTAGGACAGAAAGCCTTGCGCAGACAGAGATGGCATCATCCACGAGTTTTTCAAGTTTTTCAGGAGTAGGCCTATATGGCGATGAGGTGAATATTTATTTAGGAATCTAAACCATGTTACGATATTGTAGCGACCCTGCAGGAAATGTTCTGTTATAATGTCAGTGTTCTGTCAGTTAATGGTATGTTTGGGATTGAATGAGTATAGGCAGGGGTGCGGGGTGCGGGGTGCAAGTGTGACGAGGATGAGGGCTGTGTGAGTGTGCATGCTGGTGTGTGTAGAAGCGAGCTGGAGGAGAGAGCAGGAGTGCACAGTTGGAGTTACAGCTAAGTTCTTGTTTGTTGGTTGTTTTGGCGTGGTTACGGCCCACAGTAACCTGTACTGTTCAACGGTGGTTTGCCGAATAACTGCGTCATCCTTTCCACACGTCCTGGCGGACGCTACAATATGTTATAGGTTACCAGTGAGATACAGGTTATCTGTGAGATATAACGTTATGTTAGGAGTGTTTTATCTCTAATTGTTTTGGTAACACGAGCAAACATTAGCACAGTAATGCTAAAATAACACGTTTTATGTGATAGTCACGGCACAGTGTGCCAAATATAGATTGGTCTTTCAAGGAGGGGAAGCTCATTCTATGTGCAGCTTGCTAGCTCGCTCACTAGCTGGGGCTGCTGCGCGAGGCTAGTGTGACCGCCTGTGAGTGCTTTGGGACGGTGGAGGTGCTCACAGCAGCACCCGCTGCTCATTGGGGACAGTAACTGTAGAGCGACAGAAGTCAGAGTCTCCAAACACGAGTACAGTCTCCAATAACACAAGACAAAGATGCTAGATTTGTCACTAGTCGTTTTTAACAAAGAAAAAGTCACTAAGAGGATTGGAAAAGTCTCCAGATCAACTCGGAACAACGGAATGATTGAAAAATGCTCCAGTGGTGGTTTATATTTCAAGATTACTGATTTGTTCATTTTGCTGTCAATCAAAAAGGGATTCAGCCTCAGACAGATCATCCAATCATCATGCAGAAGCCCAGCGTCTCAGCGTCCAGGCCAGCCAAGGCCAGCCCACTGCCCCATAGACCCCCAGAGACGCTGAACGTCCCATGGGCGGGACAAAACCGAGCATTTATCCAATGACTGTCTAGTTTCACTGCAGTGGAACAACCCACTCTATGCTTCCCCATTGAATTCTTTGGACGCTGAGCATCCACTGTTTAATGCACTGTGACGCTACAGGAATGAATGAGAAGAAAGTCGCGTCAGTGACCTGTGATAAGTAGCTGTTCTGAACAAAAGTTGAACGCGTTCTAGCGCATATTTAGTCAATGAAATGTAAACACAACAGTACATATTTGACCACTTATTTTTTGACATTTTAGGGGAAGCTGAGCTTCCCTTGCAGTCTTAGAGCAATTGCCACTGGTTGGTACGATTATAATATATGCGTCTCCAGAGTGTTCTTCCACAGGAGTTCTTTCCACCTGGAATAAGCAATGCCGATATTCACTCGCGTTTTGTCCCGTCCTCGCTTATCTGATCTTTTTCTTTTATTTGGTGGCGTGGTTTCCCTCTTACGGGGCAAAACGTGTGTGGCCATCCATTTAAAGTGCGACAGAATCATAAAGGCACAAAGCAGGTTCATGTAGAAGCGCCCCGGATTGAGCTTCACCTTCTCTGTCTCCAGTGACAGCAAGTTCTAAGTAAACGTGAAAGGCAAAGCGCGTGTATCCCTTTCGGCCACTGTATTCAAATATGGCGACGCAAGAGGGCAGCCTCCAGCATATCGCGCCCTGCCTGTGTATATATAGAGAAATCATTCTAAGCCTATGAGAAAGCTTCAATTTGTATGTGAATTGCATTACACTTCAGTAAATATATATTTATGAAAGCAGTAGTTGATATTTGCTGATAAACAACCACGTAAATTACACATTGTAACTTTAAGCCTGTAATAAGAACCATATCAAGTGGGGTGTATAGCTTATTTGTAGCAAGTTTTCGTGTAATTGAAAACCTGTGTATACATGTGGACAGGGGTAAATTTCACCATAACTAATGACTAATAACTTAAGATAAGATTAGGTGCCTGAGATAACATTATCACATCAGGTCAAAGTGCAAGGGTCAGGGTCAGCTAAACTTGGGGAAAGACTTGTGGTAAACAGAGTGACTTAGCTGGCAAGAATGATGCTATGAGTGCCCATATGGACACTTGACCATATTGATAAAATATGCAGGTGCAGCTTGATTATGCATGGTGCTTGTACTCTGTTTGTGCTGGTGAAAATCATGGCAACAGTAAAATATGTGTAATTTGTTTTGCCTTTCTAGAGTGGCAATTAGCAAATAAAACTCAAATTTGTTTTAATATAACCCAGAAGCTGCACATTTAATCGTTTCTGGCCCTTTCTGTAAAGAGTTTATCATAAAATATGTAACAAACAAATTTCTCGGATGCAGTACTTTACAGAGAGGGACCAAATAGATTAAACCTGAAACTTTCAAGGTTGGCAACTTGCTCATTGCCAACCTAGATATGAAAAACAAATATCCAAAAGTTATATCGACCAGAGTGTGAAAAACAAGAACAAGAAACACATATAGCCAAAGCCCAATCTCCAAAGACAAATGTCTGCTGCCCCAAGGCTATACCTGCCAACATTAGGTTGACTACCCTCAGTGCCTCCACCACACTTCAACACAGATTAATTCATAGCTCATGGTTAATCAAAAAAGAAAAAGAAGGGGGAAAAAATAGAATTACCACCTCACTGTTTACATCCATATCTGTCCAGTCTCATATGTAGCCATGGCAGATGATGATGCCTCAAATATGGATCTTTCTACAAAGAGGCTACATATTCTAAAATGTTAATGCTTCAATTACATCTTCATCCCAGCCACACACAAGAGCTAAATAACTAGTTTTAAGGTGGTTTGAGATCAGTGTCACCAATTCAGTACAGTCTCTCTCTGTTTCAGAGTTATGACATTGAGTAATGGACAGTATTACAGTATTTTTGCAGGATGTCACATTGAAGTTGACCTTTGACCTTTTGAATATAAGATGCCATCACTTCATCATTTTATCTCATTTGGGTAAAATTTGTCATTATTAGTGTACAAGTTGTTGAGTTATGGCCAAAAACATGCTTTGTGAGGTCACAGTAAGCTTGACCTTTAACCACAAAATCAATTAATTGTTGCTTTTAAGTGGATGTTTGTGCCAAATTTGTTGAATTCCCTCAAAGCCCTCTTGAGATATTGCATTCATGAGAATGAGATGGAAGCAAGGTCACAGTGACCTTGTCCTTTGACCACCAGAATCTAATCAGTTTATCGTTGAGTCCAGGTACACTAGTGTAGTAGTGCCAAATTTAATTGAAAAGGCGTCTCTCAGATATTGTGTTAACAAGAATAGTACGGACAGACAGACAACCCGAAAACATAATGCCTCTGACCAAGGCTATCACCAGTGCTGAGGCAGAAAAGTGTATAAAAAGGTTTAAGCTTGGTGAATAGCTTAGTTTATGAACCCCAGTGTTAATGTATAATTCTCAGGTTTATCAGTGTGCATAAACTAGGCTATAGAGAAACTGATGTCACTTCTAACAGTGACAAACAGAGTGACAGCTGGCTCATATAAATGGGTCAAATGCAGGTTGAGTGTTCATCGGCAGGTCTGCGTTATTTCTGCTGTATGAAATGTTTCTATCATCACCCTGCATTTTCATAAACACATCCAGGCGCTGTCTCATAGTACATAATAGACTACAACTACCAAGTAGGATACTGTAAAGCAATTGATCCACTTCTCACATTAACCCTCACACACACACACACAGTGAGGGAGAAAGATTTTTGTTTTTAGGGTAAAGGGCAGAAAGCAGAGGCTGGGCCAGCACAGTCAGGTAGGGTTGACAATGCATGCTCCAGACCGGGTTGCTAGGCACCATGGCACAAATTAAGCATAGTATGTGGAGAGGTTTTACCGTTCTCCAATCTCATCTGGCAACACACATCCTACTCAGAAACATGTGAGAAACACCCTTTTGATTTGTATATCACAATTAAATTGAGTGACTGCCTGGAGAAATCAGGGGCACAGCGGGAGAAAGGGTTAAAAAATGGAAAGCCCATTAAAATCTGTTTTAGCAGGTTTGCAAGGCAGCATAAAAAACATTGCTTCTTACTGCCTGCACCACTGAATTCCAAATGTGGCTTTTCTTGCCAGATTGGCTCTGATGATGGTCCTAGGTCGACGTAAGTAAGGTCATGTCATGTGAATAACATTACACAAATTCTTGCTGTCATTAATGACTAACTGTCACAGCCATTAGTGTTTCTGCTGAATCCTAATGAACATTCATGAATTTTATTTTATTTTATTTTCATTTATTTCATTTTTGGGTTAATACATTTTTGGATGCTACAGCACCCCCAGCACCCTACGTCCCACCGCTATGAGTATGCACAAGTGTCTGACTAGACATGACAATGCAGGGGAGAAAAAGGCTCTGAAGGCTCTGACTCCAAGGAAACTCTTTTGGCAAATCACACCTGTAGGTGGTACCAGCAGTGGTAACACAGAGCCCAACCCCTCCTTCATGGTCACACACTGTATTTAATGTGACAATTAATTTGCATTCACTGTTGGAAAAAAAATCCCCAAACTATGTCCCAGTAGTCTTGAGTGGCAGTCTTTCTCTGTGCTACGCTTTAGGCTGATTAACGGCATATTTTTAATTTGCTGTGTTGAAGCCAATTTTCAAAAGTATATTTGTGTGCACAGGTTTTATGAGTTGTACTTTAAGTTCCAGCTGTGAAGCAAATGTAAATGTGAACTGTAATTTATTATTTTGAAAGTAATTTATTACACCCTTTTTAAATGCTCCTAATGAATTACAAGTACAGTATTATCATACAGAAATATATGTCACATGGGATCGAGAAATTATACCTTGTTATGGGGACAAGAAGGTGAAATGCCGTGAAGCTGCTGTTTCAGACTACTGGTACCTATTTTGTTCCAACTCAAGCACTGCAGAGAATCACAACAAAACAGCAAATTTCATCTGAGCCTCAGTACAACCACAAAGGACAAAACCAATGCACTTCACTGCACAATCACCCATCAAAAACCACTGGAGTACTTCCAAAGCCACCCCACTATTGTAATCAAGATGTGGGCATGAAAAAAAGAAAAAGAAAAAAGAAGAACAAGAAAAAACGGTGTAACATTCAGCCATTTCATTTTCAGTCAGTGTGTGTGTTAATTGAGAGAGGCTAAGGCTCCATCACTATGAAGCCTGGGTACTGTACCAGAGCTGGGTGTGTTGTTGAATGTGATACCCCAAGGCAGTCCACTTTCAATCAGCCCGAGCAATTTGTTTCACTTACCTAGAGAGAGAGGGAGAGAAGAGAAAAGAACCAAACAATTACATCATGCATTCTGAGTGTATGCTGCATTAGCACGAGGCATGGATTCTTTCGTTTGTTCATTGTGATCTACTTTAGCACTGAAGGGCCAAAAGGGACTAACAATTTGATTAAATTGAGATATCATTCAGGATGTGATAGTATGTGACACGCAGCTATTTGAGCCTGAACAAACTGATCTACTGTATGTGGTAGCTCACTTATTAACATGCAATGCAGCAAGCAGGAGGCTACAATATCCCATGTGTCCTCCAACACTTCACTCAAGGTCATGAATTCAATTATTGGTGATAATATTGAAGGTAAATAATTGAATTTCAAGCAATTGAAATCTATCTCACTGTCACATTAAAAGGATTACAGTAGATAAGCAGGATGAAGTTTCTGTTGGTATAGAGTATTTCTGTTGGTATATGTCATTTTTACTTGTACAGTTTTATTATGAGTATTCTCACATAATACTTTCAAGATTCAAGATTAAAAAAAAAAAAAACTTTATTGTTTATTACATGGTGACACAAACTTGCCTTAGGTTAGGGTCTCACAGACAACATACAATAGACATCCATGAAAGTTTCGTAAAATTGAAACTGCATTAAAAACCCAACCAATTGTACCAAACCATGTTTGGTACAACCGTTCAGACAACCCACAGAAGACTGTGCGCTCTGTGGGCGGTTGAGACTCACGAGGTAGAGCGGATCATCCGCTAATCAGAAGAGGTTCAATCCCTGGCTCCTGCATGTCGAAGTACCTTTGGGCAAGATACTAAACCTTTCTTTTGAATGTCTAACTGAGTAGCAGATGGGACCTTGTATAGCAGCCTTGGCCACCAGTGTGTAACCATGTGTGCTAATCTGGGAATGTGGTATGTCGTGTAAAAGCTCTTTGAATGGTCAGAAAACAGGAAAGGAGCATTATGAATGCATGTCCATTCACCCTTTATAAATGCAGTGACAAGTGCAAGGTTGATTCCTTCCTACACACTCACAAGTGCTAGAGTTGGGCAGTATCCAAATTTTGTTACAGTTAAACCTTACCCACATTTTCCTGGGGTATACGGTATTACCGTGACTAATTAAAAATCACTTTAAAGGGCTCAGAGGGAGTCGCCAAAAATGTCAGCTTGCGCTTATACAGTTCAGAAACAGAATAGCAAACATTACATAGGCCTAAGAATACTGAAAAATAACAGCAAAACATATACAACATTATCAACTTTTATTAACAAATATTTTAAAAAAATAATAATAATAAAAAAAAAATGCAAATGCGGCAGTCAACCAAACAGAATGAAATAACAACAAATTGTCTGTGGGCTACAGTCCACTTCCAGTACAGTAATCGACACAAATCAATTAAATTAAATCGCCTTGTTGTTTACCTTGTTGAGTTTAACTACGTATATATATATATATAGATATATATATATATATCTATATATATATATATATATCACATTTTTTCAAGTCACTATGTCACAGTTTAGACTAATCTGATGTTTGTAAAGTCTATAAACACAATGATTGAACAAACGTTACTATTTCTGTGTGCACGTTTTGTAGGGTGACCATATTTTGATTTCCAAAAAAGAGGACACTCGGCCCGGCCACGACATAGCCTACTTAAATGATACTCGCAGCTTACTCAAAGATGCCTTATCATTTTAATCATTTTAATAGGCCTATAGCCTATTTGTGTATGTATCTTATTTTGTTTTATTTCTCCCTCTCCTCTCGCTGGAAGCGTCAGACCTCCCGCCTCCTGCTCCCGTCTCAAACACGGAGGTCTCCCTCTCCGCGGAGCACCCACGGCGCACGTTAAATAGCCTGTAACAACTGTGTGACACAAACTCAGTGCTTTAGTAATTAAATAATGTCGGGCTCAGTTTGGGTTCGGACAGAAATATGCGGCCCATGCTGCACTCTAACACACACACACACACACAAGGAAAACCGGACATTATCATCAATTTATAACCCCCCTCTGGACACCCCGGACGGGGAGTGAAAAGTGGACATGTCCGGGCAAAAGAGGACGTTGTAATTAACATGGTTATCATAGATTGGCTGGGCTAACCGTTAGCTGTTAGCCGTTAGCCGTTAGTGGTGTCTGTAATAACTCAATAACTCAATAAACGGTCCGTGAAAAAATATTTTTTCCAGCAGATGTCTTAGTTACAACATGATTGAGCTAACTGGAGTAGTTTCATGTCGTATCACTATTTACTTCTGTGTTTGAAAATAAGGTGGATAGCATCCAATAGTTATAGGCTAAAAAATCAAATAATAAAAAGTAACAATACACAACAAAGGCAGTAATGAAAATGTGTGCTATACAGCGTATCCTGAGACCGCAACGGGAAATACTGTTCGTTGCTTTATTTTTAGAGCCTACCTTTAGTTTGAAAAGTTCGCCCTCTCCAAGTCCAAACTTTTCTGTCCGTCAGAACAGGCTACTCCTCATTGAAAATGAAATAAAAACAAACTATAATGATAACTACAGCAGCACCCTATGCTTCAAAACTATTCAAGACAACAGGCCATTATCTCTGCTCCTGCTCACTCCTGTATGGCGCTGACCAGACGTGCGACTGCATCGGCTCTTCTTTGAAGGAGACGGCACATAGTCATTTGTTTTGGGTGGTTAGGGTTGCATTTCGCCACTCTGATGGACACTGGACCTGCTGCTGCTGCTGCTTGCAAAAGTTAAGTTATGTCATCTCCCAACAACAGTAAGGGCAGTTATAAGAGAAACATTATAGCCTACTATTAGTTTTAAATTGCAATAGTATTAAATTGAAAACTCAACCACACATACATAGGTGCTGGACCTCATTATTTAGACATTAAATAAATTACATTTAATATTATATCAGGCCCCTATAGGCCTGTATGCACAGCAGATTTTTTTTTTAATGACGGTAATGAAACTGATACCATTGCTATTTTTAGATACCGCGGGATACCTTATTACCGTATTATCGCCCAACCCTAACAAGTGCACAACACTGGCATCCTCACTCCTCCTCAGGAGGCGATGAAATAGACAGTGGCTGGTGTCTCCGCTCCTTGATTGGTCACTTTGAATACTGACCACAACCTCTCATTGGCGGTTGGTTTGATCACTTTATGGAGTAAATATGATTTACCAATAGTTAACATCTTTCAGAGATCTTACTTTGATCATTTTTGAAGATGTTGGTTTGGTTTACTGGGGAACTGCCCATTGGTTCGACAGCCCATTGGTTCAACATCTCATTGTTCCGACCATATTAAACTCATTGTTCCAAAGTCCGTTCCGAAATCATCATGATGCCCTGTGGTTAAGGTCTGGTTAGGTTTAGGCACAAAATCCACTTGGTTAGGGTCAGGAAAAGATCATGGTGTGGGTTAAAATGAAAAAGAAAGTGACAAAAACATAAGCCGTGAGCCTGCTCCGCCTCAAGCCGGTCGCGGCGCACCATACACTCGCCGCGAGCCGTTCAGCACCGCGGACAGTCGGACTAATGGGATGTTGCACCAATGGGCTGTTGAACCAATGACATGGACCCAGTTTACTGTATGCACATTTACTATATGGGAGTTTTTGAGGTGGGAAGTCACATCACCATGTAAACACTAAACAATGTTCATTGATTGGTCTAGGACGGGCAGTATCTGGTTGGGCTTTACGGATTCCAAGAGAATGTTTTCTGATTCAACCTTACTTAACTATAGCTTTGTAGTGTTGTGTGTATCTTGCCATTATCTGGCCATTATGTTTTTGGGTTGCCAGTCTGTCCGTATGTATGTAACTAAGTCTGTCCATCGTTCTATCCATCCCACTCTCATAGACAATATATTTTAAGAATGCCTTAAGGTACTTTTTTTTCAAATGTGGCACAAACAATCACTTGGACTCCATGATGAACTGAATAGAGTTGTTTGTCAAAGGTAAAGGTCACTGCGACTTTGTCCATCTCAATCCCGTGGACGCAGTTTCTAAAGAACAGCTCGTGAGAACTTCTTCTAATTTGGCACAAATGTTCTCTTGGACTCCACATTGACCTGACTAGAAGGTGCTCACCTTGAAATTGTGATGATTGGATAGATCTTTCGTGCTGCCGATGTGTGTAATTCATCCGTGTTTTCACAAATGTAAACTGTAAGTGCAAATTAAATGGTTTGCAGAGGCATTAATTATTATTCTATTAACACTTACAGTGGTGAAGCTTCAGTGTGCTGCAGTTAGCAATTTAGCATGTCATACTGCTCAGGTGGCTGTATAAACTAACCAAGCTTTAAAACTTAAGTTTGACTTGTTCATTCCAGTGTCTAGAAAAGGCAGTGGCCACACTGCTGTTTAATGACTCAACAGTCCTGAATAATACAATACATCTCTGACTGTGTGCACGGAAATAATGGGTGCTTTGGATAGAGCTGCACTTGAGCATAAATTATCACATTGAATCCATAGTCAATCACTGATGTATTGATTTGCTTGCAGCAGAGGAAAAAAGAAAGAACAAACACCACTGATTTCCAGGCAGTTATTTGTAGCCTGGTTAATTTCCGTGCTCTTTGAAATTAAATCGAATAAATCAAACTCTCCAAGTCAACCTGCATTGTTGGCACTGATGGAAATTGGAAGACTCCCTGATTTAAGGCCTCAAAAGTCAAACGCAGCATTGGTTGGGTCCTTGAGGATTGTCAGATTACAGAAGTAGTTGTCCACCACTTGACAGTTTTGTCGAACAAAAAAACCCCTCTTCCCACCTTCTGTTGCTTCACATAATCAGTGGGGAGCTGGCGTTGATGAGGTGAGTTGGAGGCAAAAGCATTATTATGCAAAAAGTGTTAAAAATTGCAGCTTTTTCCCATAATTACAGTGTGACTACACAGGAATCAAATGTAATCAAATTTGGCATAGCTGACTCTATTGTTCCCAACAGGCCTCAAGTGAGTTTTTACTGTTCATATCAGTGCGGTCACAACTGATCATTACATAACAAATGGTATTCTCTCACTGTCTGAATGTATAATAATTAACGAAATAATTACAAAGGTGATGGCAGTTGGTGCAGATGTTATCTGAAGGGTCAGACAAAACTCTTTGTGCTTGATTAAAGAAATGTTCTTGGCTCTAGTAGCACAAAATATAATGACGACAGAAGCTTATCATATGACATTTTCACACACCTTTTGTATGGTAGCCAATGATGTTAAATCATGTGCACTGAACTAGCATTTTAAGGTCCTCCATCTGTTCTTTGTTGAAATTAACTCACTTCAGTAAATATTGTTTTTCTGAATACATTCCGACCATATGTCTCTATAAAGGCAGCAAGCTATGAGTAATTGAGTAAGCAATCTACAGTCTGTAAGAACAGGTGTTAATAGATCTCCTCCTAAACAGTAGAAGTAATTGAGGCATGTAAAAACATTACCAGGATGAAATTACAATGACTAGACATTACAGCATACTGTGGCTGCATTACACTTCATGTTCTGCAGTGCTAAGGTATGGCAAGGATGTAAGGACATAACTATGAAGGACTTATGCAGACAGATCACAGGTTGATACTGAGGGGGTTGAATATGGAGCAGACAGTAGGTGCTGCTGTTTACATCTTACTGTAGGACACATTGATTTTCTAGACCAAACCATTCAACTAATCATATCAGCAGCAAAAGTGCTAGTCATGCTCCACATCTGCAGTTTTTGTACAGACATGGAGAATCACATAATTGCCAATTATCAAAACATCAGAAGGAGTAGAGCACTTAGACCCATTTACTCAATGCATTAAAATGTGTTGTAGGTTATTGGATTGCAATCAGATAGTGCTTGACCACACAAAAAGTTCACATGTAAATGCACCCAAAACACATTGAGAACTGATTGTAATCTGATTGGCCAAACCACCTTTGGATGTGGTCAGGGACACACTGTGACTACAATAAAGGCTCCCTAGCTTGAAAAGTTTTTTGTCACATACAACAAACATCTCCTCACAATCCGCTAGCTACATGTCCTCTGAATATGCTGTGAAAAAGTCCGGTGTCTGTAGGCAGCCCAGGCTCCGCAAATGGCAACAAAAGCATCTGGGTCCAGGCTGCACCAACCAGCCAGCGCGAGACCAGCGAAAGCAAGCACACACACATGAACACGGTGCCCATGTCTTACGGTCTCTTGCAAGCGCGTACACGTGAACGCAGTGCCCAGAGAGGCAGTTAGAGCTACAGGCTACAATGAGGCTAAAAGGCGAGCTAGCTCCATTGTGTTTGATAACATTGTTAAACGTAAACAGAAGTGAAGTGTTTTTGTTGCCATTTGCGGAGCCTGGGCTGCCTACAGAGACCAGACTTTTTCACAGCATATTTAGAGGACATGTAGCTAGCGGATCGTGAGGAGATGTTTGCTGTATGTGACAAAAATTTTTCAAGCTTAGGAAGACTTAGAGAGCCTTTAAGCAAAAGTGTAAATTCAATTGCATTTTCAATGCACATACAATGACTATGTGGGCGGAGATAAGTATGTGACTGTTCGAAACCAGTTAGGTAGCACCTATTAGCCAGTTAGTATGCCATGCCATTGTTCTTATACAGGGCCTCCATCAAGTCCATCCTGACCTACTGCTGCACAGTGTGGTTCACCAGCTGCACCGCAGAGGACAGGAAGGACCTACAGTGGGTGGTGAGGACCGCAGAGAAGATCATCGGGACCACACTGCCCCCTCTCAAAGACACTTACACTGGCCGACTTCTCAGGAAGGCCAGAAACATCAGCACAGAGCCCACTCAGGGACATTCCCTATTCATTCCCCTCCCCTCTGGAAAGAGATACCGCTCTCTCAAAGCCAGAACAACCAGACTCATTAATAGCTTCTTCCCCCAGGCCGTCAAAGCCATCACCCGCAACCAGCGAGGTAGCAGCCATTAGCCAGTTAGCATGCCATGCCTTCTAACTGCTCAAAATTCTGAAGCCCCAAAATGTCCTCAAAACAAACGTGCATTTTTACGAAGAGCTATTTCTCAGAAAATATGCTACAGACTCTCCCACACAGAAGCATGTGGCTAATGAATATGCAGAATGACAGCATTGCAACCAAGCCATTTATAAAGCAATGGATAGGCAAATAGTGGAGAACGGTAACAACTGTTCCTGCCTGCATTGTCAACGAAAAATAAAACGCATAAAACCGGCATACAGAAAAGCCAAGAAAAACACCAAGAAAAATGGCAGTGACGTTCGGTTGTTTGAGCTCCATAGAGCGACTGGATCTCAATTGGATCTCAAAGTGGACATGGGAGACATATATTAATACCAGTAAATCATATCTAAATACAATCTGTATATGAGATGCATTTCAATGCAAGTTTAAAATGGGTCATAGGCACTGTATCACTCTTAATGGCTAGATTCCATTTGAGTGTGCCAGTAGCAGGTCCAGGTCCTAGTCCTTTCTTGCCAGTCAAAATGTCCACTGTAAGAGATTTAAGAGATTGATTCGCTGGCTACATTGCTATGCTCTCCATTTGCTTCAGCTGTCCTCTCACTACAGGCTCTCCCACAGGAAACTGGTTGACGGTAAGTGCAAAAAACCCATCTGATCACAGTCATGGGTGACAAGTCCAGCTGGTCAATATCAAGCAGCAACCTCCAAGGCTTAAAAATGAAGCCAATGCAGAAGTGCCAAAAATTGAAGTTCATCGAATGGCTACTTGAGGCTGGCTCCAAAACAGAGTAAATTCCCATAGACCTCCATGTTAAAATGCCCAACTTTACAGCAGAAATTAACATGTTTACAGCCTGGTACAAAAAAAGGGCTTGGTCTCTGTAGCTAATCTTCTCATTCATGACAACTGTACGGGGGGAGAATTTTTATGTAACTCTCTTTAAATGTTATAAAGGCTTGAGTGACAGGCTGTCTGTGAGGCACCGCTACAGTCTGTGAGTCAGATCCACCCCTCCCTCCTCCACAGCTCTAGTGCCTTGTCCAATTATGGTCACTTCAGGCTCCAAAATACCAAGATGGCGACGGCCAAAATGACAAACTTGAGGCTTCAAAGAGAGTCCACAAACCAATGGTTGACGTCACGGTAGATATGTCCATTATTTTGTACAGTCTATGGTCAACACTGAATTTAAACTAACTTTAATTCTATGTGGACTTCATCAAGAAAATATGTGTCCATTCAATGTTTATCAAGAAACTTCAGCCTAGCATCTGCCCTGCAGTGCAGCAGTCCTCACAAATCAGTAAATCAGCTGCTTGTATCCACTCCTCCCAACTTGCTACTTTTTTTTTTCTTTTGAACATACATACAAACATAACAATGTGGTGCTCTGATGAATTACATAAAGGTAACTGTATGATGTAATCGATCAATCAGCCATCTGCTGAGCTGAATCAGAAAGATCTTGACACATCTCACCACAATACTTGTAATGATACACAATACCTATGTAGTTAGCCTACTAGATGAGTTAGTCAACTTACTCATTTTATATATGAACTCTGCTTGTTCAGGAAAAATGAGCAAGGGAAAACATATTTTAAACATCTCATATTTTATGAAAAAAAAGGTGTAATTTCTTATGATGTCAGTATGTGCATTCTGTATTTGAGGTGAGGTGGGTTGGCTCCGCTGTAAAGGCTGTGGGAAATCCAGCACTGCGGTCGCACTTAAATCATGAAATATTCAGAGACTTAGTGTACTGTAGCTGGGGTTTGAATCTAAGTGTTCCTCCATAGGTGACACCCTACCGCTTAACACAAGAGCATGAACATGTGTGTGAGCAAAACATTTAGTTTTGATGGATATACACTGAATTAAACAGGGCTGTTGGTAGTTGGGAGGGGTGAACATTTTAACCACTTCGTAAGGGGCAGAAGCAGCCCTGCGAGGTATAAGAAGGAGCAAAGATAAGGACTTGCCTGCTAATTGCATATACTGTTAAGGCTCAGTCCAAATGGGCCCTGACAGCTGTGAAATATTAGACTTTGAGACAGGGAGAGGGAAGGTACTGTAGACTGAGGGACAGTTTAGATGGAGGGAAAGAGGAGGAGGGTGGGTAGATAAACAGTGGAGAGGGGAAAGAGATGAGTGATGAGAGCGGCAGAGAGCTCTGGCAATCATGATCAATGCCATCCTGGCATCTAAGTTACTATTTCAAATGTTCAGCTTGCTAAAGACAACCATAAAAAGTTTCTGAATAATTGGCCTGCTCTCGATTGGTCCTCCATTAAACTAGTGTAATTAAAGCAGCCTAAAAAAAGAAACAGCAAGGAAGTTAGCCAAATGATGCAGCTCTAAAAGAGTAATATATCTGACAGCTTGTTTTAAGCTTAAACTGCTGTGGCCTTCCTGCACTGGTGTTCATTTCCTTGACACTGATACTGACAGTATATGTGTATCAACTTTTTCTCTGACAAGATGAAACTGATGTCAGAAAAGTGTGATTGTATGTAAGTGTCTGTTTTTGCTGTAAAAAGTACAAACTTACAAAATCTCATCAAATTATTGTTGTATACTGCATACTGCCACACCCCATTTCTATATAAGAGAAAGTGTTCCTATGCACATATTAAGGCCTTGACCCAAGTCTTGTACAGTCAGTGAGCATCTCTGAATGTCTCAGCAGTCTGAATCAGCTGATAAGCTGTTCAAACATGTTCAAACATATCTGTCTCTGATGTGATCTCTCCGTAAAGCATGAACTGCAATATCTCCCAGCAAGCTTAGATATGCCATCTTAACACCTGCCTGGAGGTAGACTAGATTATTTTTTATACCCTATCAAAGATTATAATAATAAAGCCATTACATGTAAATGTGTACACTCTCATGCACTCCACTGTAAACTCTCAGTGGGACAGTAGGACTGGACATTTATAGTGGAGTATTTTACAATGACAGTAACTGATGACGATAAAAGGCAGGGGATGAAATAAGTGCG
Organism: Epinephelus fuscoguttatus; assembly: GCF_011397635.1. Classification (NCBI taxonomy): domain Eukaryota; kingdom Metazoa; phylum Chordata; class Actinopteri; order Perciformes; family Serranidae; genus Epinephelus; species Epinephelus fuscoguttatus. Next base: position 7,148,907 of record NC_064763.1, read on the forward strand.
TGCATTAGTAAATTAATGGTTTTAAAGATTGTTGTCTATTAAAACCTTTAAAATGTCTGCAGTTTTAATATGCTATGCATTCAATTAAAAGGTGTGTGTTTGTATTATCTGAGACAGCCTTGCCTTCATCATTTGTGTGCACACATGGTCTAAGGCCAGGGGCGTAAATATAGACAGTGCAGGCAGGGTGGTTGCACATGAGGGGGCCCATGGAGAGAGTGGGCCCTCCAACAATGAGAATAAAGAATGAGAAGAACGAGAGTAATGAGAATGCCACTTAAGATATAGTGTAGTATATAATGTCTGTTTAAATAAAAACTCTCATTAAATAAGGAAAAAAAAATAATGCAATTTGCCCGGCTATATATGCCTTTGAAAAGGCATGTTTGTTTTTTGTTAGCTTGTTTTGTTTTTTAAATTGTCAGTTGCAATCTATAACAAAACTTGTTATGAAATCTATGCTTGTTTCACGTAAACTATTAATAAGCTATACAAAATATTCAATTAAATGAATAATTCATTATTTCCTTTTTTATTGTCATGTACATAGATGCAATGATGATTTCTGGATAATATGTGTGTTGGTGTTATCTAGTGTCAAGTCTCCATTTGATCATGTGATGAGATGGTAAGACTATAAGAAAACTAGTTTAGGCACATAAATAGCAACTGCTGTGCACCAGAGACTACAAAAAAATTCAGGTAAAAAAATATTGGTGAATCCAGATTTCTACCAAAGTGTTTGTATGCACAGATTTGTGCGTAAGTACTGTTTGAGAATGAGGCCCAGTGTCTCCCGTCTTTATCTTGACTTCTCTCATCACAGCACCAAAGATGTTCTGTTGAGAGAACATATCACTTCCCACATGTCATTCCTTCATCATTTACAGTATAAGGACTCTCTGCGCCTACTGCAAACAAATATCCTGTGTTGTGGCTTCTTTCTGATACATCTAGTCTATCTTCATCCAATTCAAATTGCAGTTTGAGCTTATGAATGAGTACAAAACTCAGAGGAGTTTGCTGAATTTAAAATAAATTAAATTAAAAAAGTCATATGCCGTTATTGAATGCTCAATTTAAATGTTTTAGTCAACTATACAAAAACTTAACGAACCATCGATGGTTGAAAAATAATATATTAAGTGAGTTCATTGCCTAAAAATCCAATAATAAGGCCAAGAGTCTACAGCCATACCAGCCATGGGTGTATGCAAGGTTTTTGAAATACATAAAAAAGACTGAGCTTACTAGAAGGCCTCAGGGGCATGCCCCCTGGGGAAAAAAACAATTTGCTGATCTAAATATGTACATTTTAAGATGCTCTGAGAGAAAAGAACAAACAACAATAGCTTTAAAATAATAGCAGTGGGCAGTAGTATAAATGATCTGTCAAGCAGTAATGCATTAGAATCAGGATATATGTTGCAGAGTAGATCCACACAACAATCTGGAAATACAGAAGAAACTGATCACAAAACATTTTGAAACTGAATGTTGGCAATGTTTAACTGAAATGTTGAAGTAAAGGGAAATCCATCCATCTCTCTCACTCATATTCACTGCCTTACCTTCTTTATTTCATATTTGTGTTTGTATTATTTTAGATTTGAATAACAGAAATTGTCTTAAACAGGACATAAACATAAGCTAAATGTTTTTATAATTACACTTGGTGTTTGTGTTGCTGTTAAATTGAGCGCACGGATTCCACTGTAATCACCAAAGACCACATATATCTTTGTGTTAATTACATTGTTTGAATTGGATCAGGTCAGTTTTTGTTTGTGCTGAGCAGCACAGGACTTAATGCTAATCCTACTCTGGGTACGGTGGGCAGTACTGGCTCCTCATCTCATCCTGTGTCTGCTCCCCTCCAAAAGCTGAGCTCTGATAAATGGAGTCTTTCATTTATGTCTGTCTCATTAAACAAAGTAAACACAGGGTCAGTTAATACTTATATGACAGGGCTCTGCTAGGATAACTTTGCGATGAAAAACAGGCTATATAGGGGGAGAAAGTGAACCTAACTAGCTGGTGTCATGATGGATGGCCATGGTTTAACGTAGCACGACCACACAGCAGCCATTCATCAGGCGATGTCTGGGGATAAATGGCACTGAACTACAAGAAGTCCACTAGTTAAGTTACTTGTATCACACTCTGCATGGATTCAGCTGCAGTTTTAAGTTGTTGAAAAAAGCAGAGAACTACAGTTTTGACAAGATCACCCACACAAGCAATGATGGAGATCAGATGTGCAAGTCAGTATACTTGTCTAAAATCTTTGCCGCTCCACAGAATAATAATTTTTAACCAATTATTTCACAACTTTATTATATAAGCGGAATCTCAGAAAAGATACAGAGTTCTGGACCTCTGTGTCCTCATTGGTGAGTACAGCCATGATGCTAGCTGTTGTGTGAGGCTCTACTTAAGTACAAAATAAGCTAAATGGTAACATCACCATGCCAACATGCTCCAAAGGGCAATGCTAACACGCTGATGCTAAGAAGGTATGACCATGTTTACCATCTTACATTAGCATATTATCATGCTAACACTTGCAAATTAGCATGGCGACGGCTGATGGGACAATGTACCATGAAACTTCATTTAGTAGCCCAGGCTATTATTTGCTTAAATCACTGAACTCATGGGCTTATGTTTGGGACAGACCTTTAATTCCTTTTACACAAAACTGTTTTACAGCAAAGGTGGGAAATATGATCAAATAAATTGCTTATTTGCCAACTTTATTACTTGTAGAAAAATTAGGCTTGGAATAACATAAATTATGTTATGACACTTTCACGGCACCAGAGGATAATGGCACCCAGCATACTGACACAGCACCACTTTATCCTGGTAAAACAATATTCATAACTTGGATTAATTTTTATGAAAAAAAAAATTGATTCTTTTTAATTGTTGAACCCTTACAGACTAAAGGAATATAAATAATTTACCGGGTAACTGAGAAATGGACACATATTCTGACTTTATGACAGCTTCAGAAGAAGGGAGTCAGTGCTTCTTTTGAATGACTTAGGGTCAGTGTGGCAAAAAGATATCCAGGACTTTCTTTTTGGGCATTTTGGCTAATCTTTGTAAACAGATATCAACATGTGAATGCAAATATTGAAAAAAAAAAAAAAAAATTAAAAAATTTATAAAAAGCTTAATCATCATCGGAAAAAAAAAGATCTGTTCAGAGATTTTGGCGCATGCATTCTGCCCCCTTGAAAAGGACTGTATACCTGCTGCAACCGGGCACTAGGATACCTCTTGCCTACAGATGCAAACATAAGCTGATATGTGTTTAGCAACTAGGATCAAAGTGGTGGGCCAATCAGCAACATTGCCATCCCTAGAGCCATGTTGCTAGTGTGGCTAAATATGATTCAGTTACTCACTAATCTCGAACAATTCTAATAATCCATTAATAGTTTGATAGTATTAACTGCTTTTATCCATTTTCATATCTCTGTAAACTGAACATCTTTGGGTTTGGGCTTATGGTCATTTCAAGATGTGACTTTGGACTCAGAGAAAGTTTTTGCAATTTTACTATGTTTTGACTTTTTATGGACTAAATAATTGATTGGTGAACTAATTTATTAATTGATTTAAATAATCAACAGATTCATTGATGAAAATAGCTGCTGGTTGCAGATTGAGATCAAAATTCAAATTGACTTCATCAAAAACAAATGTAAATGTAAAAGAACTACCAAAATTACCTTTATAGCATCAGTGTGTTTTGCTCTGCAATGCTCTGTTGAAATTTGTAATTTCTCCACTTCCTGTTAAAATCTAATCTAACAGCATCTGTGATAATGGACAGAGGAACAAATAAAGGAGCATATGGATGCTGAGCCAAAGACCTGCAACAATCTGGCCAACCTGATGAACATATGCACACACACACACACACACACACACACACACACACACACACACACACAGTACACATACAGAACGAAAGAGGGAGTCTACCCCGACATTACTTTACAACTGCGTGTGGCCATCAGAAGAAGTGCCTCTTTGATGGGGATGTATAACACTATCTGCTGGTTGTGAAAGACAAATCAAGTGACAGATCCCCACTGCACTTGAAAGATCCTGACTACAATGGGTGTACAGACCCCTGCTGAAATGCAGTTTGGAAATTAATTTTATGCCTGATTTAGTAGATGCTGGCACTTGAATGCACCTAAAGTATGGTTGATATCATCAACATCAGAGCCAGTTCATCTTGCTCACCACATGAAAGGAAAAATAACAGTTGTTTCTGAAATTGTCAAAGAGTCAGATGCTTAGCTGAGTGGGTTCATGAACCTTTTCTCATACAGTATATTTGTCACACTGGGACATGGGACTTCCTGTGTGTGTCACAGGAAGTCCCATACAGGGGTCAGGAATGGCATCCATCTAATCGTAACTGGAAAACTTGTTTATTTTCATATTGTGTAATTTAGGAAGGAATATCTGCCCTGTTAAAGGTCAGTGGCTTCCATTAAGCATGACAGGTTTAATGCTTAGGCTCCTTTTACTGGGGACACTTTTAATGCATGTATGTGTGTGTCAGTTTGGAACAGACAGGATATGCAAAAAAAAAGCAGTTGTAGTTGTATGCCTCAGTGAACCAGTCAAGTTGCAGTTATGGTTTACATCCCCCCGGCAGCGCAGAAGATCTATACAATCAGCTCACTTTCAAGATGGACACCCAAGATTAGTGTCACCAATTCAGTATCTGACCAAATGTCTCCCCTTCTGTTTCTGAGTTATGACATTGAGTAATGGCCAAAAAAAGTGTTTTTGTAGAACATTATGATGTGACAGTTAAGTTTGACCTTTGACCTTTTGGATAAAAAAGTCATCTCTTCAGCATTTTATCTCATAAGACATTTGTGTGACATGTTGTCATAATTACTGTATGAATTCTTCAGTTATGGCCAAAAACATGTAATGGAAGGTCACAGTAACCCTTGACCAAATTCTAATCAGATCATACTTGAGTCAAAATGGATGTTTGTGCCAAATTTCAGGAAATTTCCTCATGGCAATGCTGAGATATTGCATTCACAAGAATGAAATGGACACAAGGTCACAGTGATCTTGTCCTTTGACCACCAAATTCTAATCAGTCCAAGTGGACACTTGGGCCAAATTTTAAGAAAAAACCCCCAACTTCTTGCGATTTCATGTTTACAAGAATTGGACGGACGAATGGACGGACGAACTGACAACCTGAACATAATGCCTAAGGCCACAGCTGTCACCAGCACGGACGCACAAAAAACAGCTTGCCAACATATATTCACAGGGATCTATTTTTAGCTCTTATCTGTCACATATTTTTCATTTGCACCTTCAGATCCTTTGCAGAAATTTCTTGTCTGCATATTAATAGTATTTATTGGAGAAATGGCAGCTTTCCAGTTTAAACTATGTGCATAAAAAGAAGGTCTTAAGCTTTACAAGAGAAATGGAGCAATATTCATAGACTTTACTTCTCTAATATTCTTGTAAGATGATGTTTGAATATCAAGAGCAGTGTTAGCTTTTTGTCACTGTGTCATTCTGCAAGTTTACACATTGAAATTCAAATGAGAGTATATCATTCCATGAATTAGGGGATCTGAGCCATAAATAAAGGAAAAGGGTTCAGTCTCATGGGAATTCAAAGCAGTACGTAACAGACTCGGGTTGAGTTTCACATACCATTTGCACTCAGTCAAGCAAATCTCTAGATGAAAGGTTAAATGATGACAGGTATCTTTTTATTCCTTATAGCTCCAGTTGGCAGAAGAAATAGAAAGGTGTTATGTGTGAATTCAGATTGGAAATTTGCTTTGAGCTTTTCAGTTTCAGTTGTATCTAAGACATAGTTTAAACCAAGATGATGAAATAATGTAATTTCATATTTAAGAGCTTAAGTTTTTTTTATATATGCTACGTTCACCATTATTTTCATAATTTTTTGATTAGATCATTTTAGCTTTCTATGGTTAATTCAAATCCTTCAGATGTACAGAATGTACAGACCGCCTGTCTGCAGGATTTCTCAGAAAATAAATAAATAAAATGAGATATCAAAATATAACTATTTTTTATAGCAATATCACCAAAACAATTCTGTCAGTCTTTAAAAAAGAAAGAAAAAACAGAGCAAAACACAGTGAACGGTTTTTCCCGATGTAAGTGAACTACACACAAGAGTTCCCTGTGTTCTCCTCGCAGCCAAGGTTAAACTGAATGGAACATCCACTGCAGGTGATTAATGCATGAAATAAATGTCAAGCTAACTTATTAGCCAGTCGAGAAATAATATGAACCTTTAACATGAAGGATGAGTCCATTCAGCTAATGCTACAAATTAATGAGTAATACATGAGCCCTTGTACCGCTGACCGAGAAAGTTTTAAGGGAGGAACCCTTTTGATTTCCTTCTTAATGTCTGAGCAACTGGTGTGTTTTTATGTAACACAAAAAATATGTTATAGTTTATCGTGAATGTACAGTGCACTTTTGGTGTCCTAGGCAAGCCCAACGCCACCACAAAAGATTTATTATTATTATTTTTAGATTTATAAAATACACTATGGGCAAATTTGCAAATTTCCTTTTACTTTTTTTTTTTGTCCTGCACCCTGGATGGCTTGTCATTTTCTGCAATGCTCTCCACTCCCACAACATATCTATCAATGTTCTAGCATTTTCTGACTGCGATGATCACAAACTAATGAACCCATTAAAAGCCAAATCACACCAGTGCTGGACTTTGCACATCAAAAAAGTCGCCCCTGTTATTTGTGTTGGCAGTGTTGGCACTCTAGGATGCACTGCTCCATGCCACTGTCCTTTATAAAGCCTCACCGCCACTGAACTAAATGAATTTTTTTCCTCACTCACACTCTGCTCTGTAAGAACCGATTCCCGTAGCAGTTCTTGCCTGCTCCTGTGGCAGCTTGACTGCATTCCTAACCATAGATTTAAAAAGACAACTCTATTGCTGTTGCTCTCTCTTGTGTGTGTCAAAGAAAGGATGAGGATAGATACAGTGAGGGTTGAGAAACATCCCGAGCTATATGACCCACAGCCCATTATTAAACAGACAATGGCCAAAAAGATATTGCCTGGCAAACCATTAGACTGGTAAGACCATCCTGATAATGTGAGCTCAACAGTGTGTTTCGCCGTCTGTATCAGTCTGGACTCAGTGCCACTCTGAACACTTTCTAAAAACTTACCAGCACCATAGTTGGCAACACAAGCAGGGAACGAGGGTAGTTGTAGTTGATGGCATAAAATGCAGGCAACAGCTTGCAAAACAGGCTGCAACTGTAGCCTGTTACGTGCATTGCCTGATTTTGAAATACACCTCCAGTTTCACAGGAAATGTACAATTTGCATACAGTCCCTTTTAAAATAAACTACGTCAGTACAACACCGTAAATTGACATTTTTTTCCTTCAACAACAAACACATGGGGTTCGGTTTTGCCAATACATGCACATGGTTGGGTTTAGGCAACAAAAGCACGTGAACAAAAAGCACAGGTTTTGGCTTTATGATCTTAGGGGAAACAAACACCAGCCACCCAGGTGAAAGTCGGTGGTTGTTGGACCCATCCACCACCCCTCTTGCCCACCCTACTCAGACTTCCGCACCCTTTAACTTTTGTTGTCCCGCAGCATTTCCCCCTGATGCCACCGAGCACTGTTACACAATAACAGCGACCGTCTGCATATCATGACACTCTTTGGAGTGAGACCGGGTTGTATGGTAATGGGGGATTCTGGCACCTTACCCTCTGAATGTAGTGCAAGAAACTAGTAACTCATGGTATTTATACCTCGCATTGGAAATCTCTGTAGCATATATCTCAAGCAGAAGCAATCTTCTGTGTAACTCATGATCAGGTTGTTTACTCTTCCTTAACTTTGATAAATAACCACTTCAGAAAAACAAGTGCAGGAGGGGATTTTGACACATAACCATAAAGCATCAAACATAACAAAATATTTAATATTAAATATGCCTGTCATATTTGAGTTATTTTACACATTGAGAGAAACACAAAGACTGAGAGATGCTGATGACTAGTCAAATTAGGCCAAAATGCTACTGATGTACAAAGACAGGAAGCGGCAGCATTGTCTGTGTTTATTGTGATGTACAGGCCAAATGAGACACTGCACAGGCTGCTGGAGAATATCTTCCCTCAGCTGAGATGCATTTCCCTCTGCCTCCCTCTGGCTATATTTTATTCATGCTGGATCTACAGTACTTTAATCAAGCAATTACACTGCTATTGCAATTTGAGTGCAATTTGAGTCTAAATTTGACCTCATACAGACTCAGATCCTGCAGCGAATTGTCTTAAGCTGTCCTCTGTGGGTGTCTCAAAGTGAAGTCACAGCTACCCATAATCCTTTAAGTCAGAGGCATCTCTCAACCACAGTGGCAGATTATATCAAACAATTACAACTTTCAAGAATCTCTGATGTTATCCTTTCAATCCTGTTCCACCATAACGTTTGAAGCTGCTTAACATCGTGTCCCGAGGGGGGGAAATTTACTTCCATTAGAGGCTATTAGTACTTTAATATGCAATTGCTCATTATGAATTAAAAGTCAATTTCACAAAGAGAGGAGCAACATGCCTGCAATCTGTGCCTCAATGCATTAGGAGCCTTAACTGCTCAGTGTGCTGCTCTCCCATCACAGTCAGGCAAATGTGGGCTTTTCAAGTCACAGCCTAGCAACTAAATCGATCTTTTGAACTTAACCATTTCCAACAAGGTCACGCAGCACATTGAGATCTTTGTGAATTAAAACCTCCACGAGCAAGTTACTTTCTGATACAAACAAATTCTCTGAGAATGAATCTAGCAGGACAAACCGTTGCAGGTTCCATTCAAGGACAGAATTAAGTCCTTGATTTATTTTTCTCCTTTAGATTTGGTTGAATGGACAGGCTTTAGATTTGGGCTAATACAACCAGATTGCAAAGCACAGTCAAAGAATGAACTAATGCAATTCAGTAGGATAGGTGGTGAACGGCAAAGGTGTGAAGAGCGGATTTGTCATCTTCCTGCATTGTGGAGTGAAGGCTTTCGAGACAGAGAGCAGTGGGCTCCTTATGTAAGATACAATGTCAGCTTACTGTGTGAGCTAATTTCATTGGCTTTTAAATAGTGTCTGTGAGCAAATGTTTTTCTTTTGAAACTTTAGAAAATTACTTGAACATTGCACATTGGTATGAAACAGACAACCTTGTGCAAGAAACAATATACAAAGTTTCTTTTATTTTTGTTCCTATCTATGTTTTGTTCTTATTTTGTTAGATTTTTGAGACTCACCAATGTTTTTCTTATTTTGCTCTGAAAGAGAAAATTTTACAGGTGACCAGGAACTCTTACCAAGATAAGAGAAAAACATTTAGTTTTCAAGGTTCACAAATTGTTGTGTGAGTTTTAAAGTCAAAGAACCTTTTCAAAAATGCATTAATATCATATAATTGAACTTAGGTTATGTCTTGGAGTATTTATAATGATTGGATTATTACATTTCGGGACTAAAGAAATTTACAAACCTATATTACAAGTTAAACAAGGACAGTATTGTACCACCTAAAAAAAACATTTCCAAAGTAAGATCCTGTCACAGTCAGGTGCTGAAAAACTGGTTCATGGTCTTATCTGGATTACTACTACTAGATTACTGTAACGCCCTTTTTGCCAGATTCCCCAAAAAGACTGTGAGACAGCTCCAACTTCTTCAAAATGCTGCAGCCAGAGGCCTCACTGGGACTAGAAAGACAGAACACATCACTCCCATACTTAAAACACTTCACTGGCTTACGATAAAATACAGGATTGATTTCAAAATAGTCCGTACTGTTTGCAAAACACTTAATGGTCTGGCTCCTCAATACACCTCTGATATGCTCACAGCCTACATACCCCCCAGAACCCTCAGATCACCAGACATGGGTCTCCAAACTGTGCCCATGCTTTAAAATAAATTTGTTGAAGGTGCTTTCAGTCAATATGACCCCACTCTATGGAACAAACTGCCTGGTGATCTGAGATTCTCTGCAACTGTGTCATTCTTTAAAGTTGATCTTAAGACCTACATGCGGTCCCAGGCCTGTGAATAGTTAGTGTGTCTCTCTCTCTTTCTAGTGTTCTCTTTTGGGTATATGTGACTGGGTGTGGGTGGGTTGGCTGGGGATGAATTATTCTCAACACTTAATTTGTTTTTACTCATTTATGTGATATAAAATGTGCTATATAAGTAAAATTTGATTTGATTATGATTTGATTTACAAATTAAGATTATATATATGTATATATATATATATATATATATATATATATATATATATATATATATATACAGTACAGGCCAAAAGTTTGGACACACCTTCTCATTCAATGCGTTTTCTTTATTTTCATGACTATTTACATTGTAGATTCTCACTGAAGGCATCAAAACTATGAATGAACACGTGGAGTTATGTACTTAACAAAAAAGGGTGAAATAACTGAAAACATGTTTTATATTCTAGTTTCTTCAAAATAGCCACCCTTTGCTCTGATTACTGCTTTGCACACTCTTGGCATTCTCTCCATGAGCTTCAAGAGGTAGTCACCTGAAATGGTTTCCACTTCACAGGTGTGCCTTATCAGGGTTAATTAGTGGAATTTCTTGCTTTATCAATGGGGTTGGGACCATCAGCTGTGTTGTGCAGAAGTCAGGTTAATACACAGCCGACAGCCCTATTGGACAACTGTTAAAATTGATATTATGGCCAGAACCAATCAGCTAACTAAAGAAAAACGAGTGGCCATCATTACTTTAAGAAATGAAGGTCAGTCAGTCCGTAAAATTGCAAAAACTTTAAATGTGTCCCCAAGTGGAGTCGCAAAAACCATCAAGCGCTACAACGAAACTGGCACACATGAGGACCGACCCAGGAAAGGAAGACCAAGAGTCACCTCTGCTTCTGAGGATAAGTTCATCCGAGTCACCAGCCTCAGAAATGGCAAGTTAACAGCAGCTCAGATCAGAGACCAGATGAATGCCACACAGAGTTCTAGCAGCAGACCCATCTCTAGAACAACTGTTAAGAGGAGACTGCGCGAATCAGGCCTTCATGGTCAAATAGCTGCTAGGAAACCACTGCTAAGGAGAGGCAACAAGCAGAAGAGATTTGTTTGGGCCAAGAAACACAAGGAATGGACATTAGACCAGTGGAAATCTGTGCTTTGGTCTGATGAGTCCAAATTTGAGATCTTTGCTTCCAACCGCCGTGTCTTTGTGAGACGCAGAAAAGGTGAACGGATGGATTCCACATGCCTGGTTCCCACTGTGAAGCATGGAGGAGGAGGTGTGAGGGTGTGGGGGTGTTTTGCTGGTGACACTGTTGGGGATTTATTCAAAATTGAAGGCACACTGAACCAGCATGGCTACCACAGCATCCTGCAGCGACATGCCATCCCATCCGGTTTGCGTTTAGTTGGACGATCATTTATTTTTCAACAGGACAATGACCCCAAACACACCTCCAGGCTGTGTAAGGGCTATTTGACCAAGAAGGAGAGTGATGGAGTGCTGCGGCAGATGACCTGGCCTCCACAGTCACCGGACCTGAACCCAATCGAGATGGTTTGGGGTGAGCTGGACCGCAGAGTGAAGGCAAAGGGGCCAACAAGTGCTAAACACCTCTGGGAACTCCTTCAAGACTGTTGGAAAACCATTTCAGGTGACTACCTCTTGAAGCTCATTGAGAGAATGCCAAGAGTGTGCAAAGCAGTAATCAGAGCAAAGGGTGGCTATTTTGAAGAAACTAGAATATAAAACATGTTTTCAGTTATTTCACCTTTTTTTGTTAAGTACATAACTCCACGTGTTCATTCATAGTTTTGATGCCTTCAGTGAGAATCTACAATGTAAATAGTCATGAAAATAAAGAAAACGCATTGAATGAGAAGGTGTGTCCAAACTTTTGGCCTGTACTGTATATATATATATATATATATATATATATATATATATATATATACTGAACCCCAAATAGCTCCCAATGATGCTTCCATCAGTGTGTGAGTGTGTTAAAAACTGAGTAGCAGGTGGCACCTTGTATGGTAGCCTCAGCAACCTGTGTATGAATGTGTGGATGGGTGAATGTGACTCGTAGTGCAAAGAGCACTTTGAGTGGTCAGATGACTAGAAAGGCGCTATATAAATGCAGATCCATCCATTTAACAATATGTCAATTCCACTACTGCAGAAGTTCTTCTTTTAACAGCCTTTGTTTGGTGGCAGCTCTCCTATTCTTGGCCATGTGTCAGAGTTTTCACATGGTACCACACCTGCCCTTATATAGTGTTTAGGCGGCATTACCGATGCTAGTAGGTAGGGGTGTAACAATTCATCAGTCTGGATCAATGTATCGCTTTAATGATCAACAATCCATTCTCAACAATGCAACATTGATCTATATTATCAGCCATAGGTTACAACTTTACTTTGAAAGTCTACGACACAGTCAAACAGCAGCAGCCAGATAGCAAGCAGCTGACGAAAAGACGATGAAGACAATGATATTTACTCTGGAATAAATCAGTGTGGAAATATTTTCGATTATAGAGAAAATATGGGTCAGCAGACAAAGCACATGCTGTATGTAAACAGTGCTGTCAGGAGATAAAACACGAGCATCCCACTCACTGACTTCTCACTACAGCAACATTAGCTGCTGTGTTTCAACAATGTTCGGCTGAAAAAATGTGTATGCATGCTGAAATTTATCCAAGCTGTTCTGTTGGGAGATGTGGTGACTTAAACCAACGGTGAGTAAGAAACATTATAATGCTACATGTAATTTGTTAAGCTATGGGTAGCGGTAAAAAAAAAAATCAGCTAGCCGCTAGGCTAATTTATGCAATGTAAACATGCTAAAGCTAATAATGGGTGACTTGCAAAAATCAATTGTTTTTCAATCTGCCTTTTATGACTGTTGGAGAAGTTTGCCTTCAGGCCTTTAAACCTGACAGCCCTTAGTTTTTAGGAAAAAGATTGAGTTTGAGTGAAAATAAAAAGATTTCGTCCATTCAGGGCTTTCTGACACAAAGCCCTTAAGGTTAATTTATCCCATGTGCTGTTTTATGTATGTTAGTGTAGTCAGTTTAAAGTAAACTTGGGCAGATGATGAGAACCCTGAACCATATCAAATCAAAATCATATCATGGCATAATTGTAATATTGGCAAATATTGTATCATTGTCCAAAAAATCTATATAATATCATATCATGATGAAACTGATGATTTACACATCTCATCAAGTGGGATTCATCATCCAGCACACCTGGGTAAGAGCAGATTTGGATGGTTAAGAACCTTAGTGGTGGTCTGGAGCTGACTTCTCTTATATTTTCTCTTACCAGAAAATGAAGATATCATATAAGAGAAATTTAAGAGAATGCAGCTGCATGAGGCCAAGTGTTAGTAAATTAAAAAGGTGAATTTAGTTAAGAATCAGACTTAGGCATTACTTGTCCTGTGACTCCACACTTTTAAATAAGCAAACATTACTTGGTATTCTTAAGGTCCCATGGTGAATTAAACTCTAATACTCTACTCAACTCTAATAAAGCATCAAGTCTCATATTTTCTGCAAAAAACATTTATTCACGCTACAGCAAGCTTCTGACAAGACTACACACAACTTGAAATGAACTTTGTCAGCCAATATCAGTGTCCAATATGCTGCATTTTCCTCCAGTTTAACATTTTAGTAACCTAACCCTCATACAAAATGTGGGGGGAAAAAACCTGCTGGATTCCTGGTCTGTGATTACAGTGTCCTATCATCACCTATCATCTTCTGCAGATTTTTTTTCCTCTTTCACATTATAATATGGATGAAAAGCTCATTTTCAATCAATTGATGCACTGACCGTGCTTAATCAGTCAAAGAGACAGAATTGCTAACCCACTGCTCTTTGACTGCTTGGACTGTGCGCTATTTATCCTACTTTCACAGTGAAAGCGTGATGAATTGGAATTCAGTCAACTTTGTGCCACTGAAAGCTGCACTCTGCAGGTCAGAACTGCAGACAGGGTTGCTTCGTAGTATTCACCTGCACAGCAGCAGGGGTTGATTGTGTCTGCATTTCATACTGTAAACTTAAGCCCGAATGTCTTGCTGCTGACATGGGTTTGATAGGTCGTAAAACAGAACTGTGGAGGTTCCTAACCCTTCTGTCTTTTCTTTGACTAAGACTCAGACTTCTTCACTTCATCATGTTAATATTTTCTTCACGCTGCGCTGCATTAGATTACCCTTTTTTTACGTGTCCCCTGTAGGCAGAAACAGTCACACTCATTGCCAAGGGGTGATCAAACAATCTGCTTTGAAATTATGTTCCTATTCAAGATGCTCAAATAGGAATTATCAGAAGCACTGTTAAGACAGCAGGGTACAGTCTGTGCTATCACCACAACTGTTCTCAGTCGGAGGTCGTCAAATACTGCTGCGTGGTCAGTAATTTTCATGTCGGACAATGATGAAAAGGCATCCTGTCGCAGCAGTATGATACACTGTCAGGTGGCGTCAGTTTATAACACTGCTGTACAGCATCAGTTTGAAATGCCCCTAGACAACAACATAATGTAAGGAGCTGGAAAGTCCATATAAGCCAGCTGGAGGGGTGATGGATGGGTCCAACAAACACTGGACTTTCACCCAGTACCCGGTGTTCAAATCTGGTATGAATATAGAAGCAAACCATGATGTTTTTTTCTAAACCTAACCATGCGCTTTGGGTTCTCTCCAGGCGCTCCGGCTTCCTCCCACAGTCCAAAGACATGCAGATTGGGGACTAGGTTAATTGATAACTCTAAATTGTCCGTAGGTGTGAATGTGAGCGTGAATGGTTGTCTGTCTCTATGTGTCAGCCCTGCGATAGACTGGCGACCTGTCCAGGGTGTACCCTGCCTCTCGCCCGATGTCAGCTGGGATAGGCTCCAGCCCCCCCGCGACCCTCAAGAGGATGAAGCGGTTAGAAGATGAATGAATTTTGTCCTCCAACAACTGAAAACAAGTTAATTGTGCCACAACTATTGTGCCACATTCTGTTTTGCAATGATATTCCAGTTTTGGCTTGTGCATGGTTCCAGCTTGGTGATTTTATGCTTTCTGGTATCACTAACCGCCAAAATGTACTGCAAAAAAACACTGGCAAAACCTCCAACCACCTCTATCTCTCTCTATCACTGGTGCATGCCAGACAGGTGGCCTTCTGACATGTACTCTGACACACGCCCATCTAATTAAAAAAATGGTAAAGTTTACAGATCTTACAATAACACCCCCCCTAAGTTAGAGTCCTGGTCCTGGATTCACTTCTCCCTAAAGACTCATACTCACTCTGAGCCTGGCTGTGGTGTGTTTAGTTCACCTCAAGCAAGTTTTTCAGTTGAATTATATTTAAAATCCAAGAAAATTCACAGTTAGAAAGACAAGGGTTTTTTTAAGTTCAGTGCATGATGTTTCTACAGTCAAGTTTCAAATAACTGTTAATACCTATTATGATTTTTTGCCATAATGAAGCAGCCCTACTAGGGAGTACATCCATATATATAATTCTGCACCTACAGGTTATGTCCAGTGTCAGTGTGCAGGAAGTAGTGTGTCCTTTGCAGCAATGTCACCTGGGTGTGGAGGTCTGCGTGGCGAACCGGTGAATCTTTCCCCAACCTTTACCATCCCATGGTTACCATGCACAAAAATTCTAGAAAGTGAAAATCTTAAAATGTTGGCATTGGGAATGAAAAAAAAAATGTTGTTCATGAACATAATCTGGGGTTTTGCAGGATTGAATCAGTATTGGTGATGGGGCTGCCCCAAACAGTAAGAGGGAACATTTACATTATTGTATTATTACTTTATTCATTATTATGCATATTTAGCATTATTTTTCCTTTTATTATTGATTATATTATGTATTTTCTTCTCATTATTGCTCAGTCCTTCTCTGTTTCTTCTTTATCCCCTATAAATATACATGCATTCATACACATACACATGCACACACTGGTGCCCCACATTACCACCCTTAGTACAGTAACAACAACTAATTTGCATGTCAGTTTCAGCAAGAATAATATTACACCTGATAATTTTTTGTTTGTTTGTTTTGATGTGTCTCATTTTGTCTATATTTGTGTTTCCATCTACCTCCACATATGTACTGTTGTCACTACCTTGTTTTTCTTGTCCTTTGCACCAATAAATTAAAATAAGTTGATGTGGCCACTTTGCAAACAGTTGCCTATTTACACATCAAACAGACATACAGGAATATTAGCATTGGAGCTGTTTTTGTGTCCACATGGCACATTTAAATTTACCATTCACTCTCCTTTTAGCTTTACTTTGTTCTCCACTACCTATGTGTAAATACTTAACTTTTTAGCTGCTGCAATGCTACAGTGTAAAACAAAAATATTTATTATTGTTCCTTTACCATCCTTTTAATGTATCAATATTATTCAAATTACAACACAGGAGCTCTTAAGAAGTATAAATAGCTATACAGACTCCAACTTCTTATGGAGAATAATGTTATTGTCTACATAGGACATTCATAGCTGGAAAAAAAAACCCAAAACAATGCAGACTCACTGAAAACAAGAGATAAAAAAAGCTTCACTGGGTTGTTTGTCAATACGAGCTTATCAACTATTACATATCAGCTGCTGAGATTAGATTTTTTGACATTTCCACAAAGATGCCAAAGCTGACTTTCCAGCCTGGACTCTTTTTGAAGGAAAAGCAAAGCAGAAAAAGAATAAGGAAAAACCGTCATCCACACACTGGCATTTACAGTGGTGGGTTGTGCACTGGAGACCCATCAGATGCTGCTGTTCCTACTGTTTGCTGGCAGAGATGGACAGGAGTCATGCATTACTTAATGCAGCTTTAAAGTGCACAAGAAGTGTTGCTTGTCATTTCAGTACACAAAGACAGCCTTGTTGACCCCATCTTTTTTTTTCAAGGACAGTGCTTCTCATATGAGTTCTCTTCATTTCACTGTGAAGAGGCAGAAAGGGGAATGGCTTCAGAGGAAGTGAGGTAATGACACTCTTGATGTTTTCCCAATCATCCTGCATGCCATGGCAGAAAACAATGGAGTGGAACCAACCACATTAGGGCTGCTCTGACCTGCAGCCAATATCGCCAGGCACACAATCACATCACTAATTTCATTTACTTATTGAACTTGTGTGTAATTGTACATGATTATTGTTTGCTTTTTGATGATGTATATTTAGTGTTATATGGAAGGTTTATCATAGGTATAACTGGGAAAGGTTGTTTAACAAAGGTGGCTCAGAAAGGCAGGAACTATTGTGAAAGGACTGTCATATATGAGCCTACCAAACATTCACAGAGTTTAAAAGGGGCTCTGTGCAAAATTGTATGACAGTATGAACTGTGTGGACACAGTTCTCAATGTGGAGGTGGCTGAGCTGGTGGCAAGCAGCTCACAGTGCTAACTCTTTCAACAGTGCTAAACAACATAACAGTGCTGACTAAGCTAAGATTGTTAAAGGTCCAGGATGAAGGATTTAGGTGGATTTACTGCCAGAAATGATTTTAGTATTTAGTATAACTAGTCGTCAGTTTATAATCAACTGAAAATAAGAATTGTTGTGTTTGTTACCCTGGAATAAGCCATTTATATCTACATATGGAGCGAGTTGTCATCCAAAGAGTCTGCCATGTTGTTTCTACAGTAGCCCAGAATTGACAAACCAAACTCTGGCTCTTGATAGGGCTAGTCTAGGTTTAAGCTGCTTAACATTGCGCATCAAAATATTAATGTGTAAACTTTTGTTAATATGGACATGGGACATAACAGTGTTTCAGCTAGATTCTCCACAATTCAATCACTCATGAACTGGCTACAAAATAAAAGCACTGGACAGCCCCTGGAGTACAGCATGCAGGGCACTCCTAGTTTTGAAGGCCACTAAACTACACACCTTGAGGGCCTTTTCCTGGAAATCACAACATGGTGACAGTCATTATGTAATGTGATGTGTTTTGCTTAATAATTTGAGTACATCATCTTATCTCCTTCTTTCCAAAACTGTATAGGCTGGATTTTTTAATTTAGATTTTTTCAATATATTGGAGGGACATTTTGACGATATTTGAATACTGAGAGGATATGTCCCCCTACAATATATTTTATAATCATAGCCTAGCCCTACAGGAAATGATGCATCTCATGCTTGAGGACCTTATTTTCACAGAATTTGGACATACAGTTTGCAACTAAATTACTGTGACAGGATGGCTGTGGATCACTGTATATCGGATGATTAGTGGTTCAATCCCCAGCTCCTCTAGTCCACATGTTGAAGTAACCTTGGGCAAGATACTGAACACCATACTGCTTTCAATGACTGTGCCATCTATGTGTGAGTGAGCATGAATGTGATCTGATGAGCAGGTGGGACTTTTATGGTAGCGTTAGGCACCAGTGTATGAATGTGTGTGTGAATGGGTGTATGTGGCATGTAATATAAAACATTTTGTGCAGTTGTAAGACTAGAAATACACCCAATTACCATATGATTGTTATAATTATTATTATCAATAATTTTAGATATACAGTATTTTACATTCTCTGAAAAATAAAACATTCACTGTTACATGTTCATATATTCTCAGTAATAGATAAGCATGAAAAGAACTGAACTTTTTCTGTTACACATAATATTCAAATATTCAACAGATTTGTGTTTTTAAATATTGGCTTGATTGCAAGCTTGTGGGTTTTATCCTACACCTGCATTAATTTTCCACAGTCCACAGAAAATTACCTGGGTTTATTATGGCTGATTTCTTATGGCATATCTAATACAAATGCTCCAATGTTGTAAGATTAAAAGCAACTGTATCTCTATTGTTATGCAAATCAGATTCAGGCAACAGTCTCATTATTCTTTTGTCACCCAAGGAAACTTGTTTCCACATACAGAGGGTAAAGGCAATAACACAAACACCCTGCAATAGTGTACAATGCAGCCCAACATCTAGCTCTGTAATGTGTATCACCTAGAAATAAGAAAGACTGTGAGACAGGTGTGGATTCAGTGTTATGGTAATCCCAATGTCCATTGTTAGACTGTGTTAGTGAGGTGACTTACGATCCCCATCACCTCCTTTAGAGCTAATGCATTCTGCTAATTGGTATTCAACTTACTTTAATTTGGTCAGCCAATGAGTTTTAAATTCTGCAAGGAGGAGCAGTATAAGAGGGAACAGCCACAGTTAGAGCTGTGGTTGACAGGCTGTGCTGTGCGTAGTGCAGTGCAGCACACTTCTAATATGTGATTAACACCTTTTACCTTTTGACTGCTGTGCTATGGAACAACACTTGCAACATGTCACCATAGCTCAAATGGGTGCAGTTGCTCATGGCTCAGCGTGGCAGTAAAAGTGTAAATCACAGGTACAAAAGCGGCTTCCCAAAAGACTTCCCAGAACTCATGTTGATGCCAAATACAGACAAACTGCAGCAAAGCAGTGAAGTAGACCCTCACCACTGCTGACTGAAGAACACTTTGCAGCTTGTTGGTATTCACAACAGCCTCAGCAGCTGCCATACTAACAAATCAACACATCTCTGACACAGTCCCAATATTTAACATTCAGTTTGTCACAAATGTAGAATTTTTTCAGGGGTTTTCTTATTTTTTTCTCCATCCCTTTAAATGATACAGCCATGACTGTACTTCGCTACTTTCTTTCAAACCAAAGTTTTACAAAAAATGCTGCAGTATCAATTATAGGTCAACACCCAAAATAGTGCCTCTGACCTGTTCACTGTTCATCCACGCATAAGAAAAGCATCCGTTGGTTTTAATGAGCCTTGGTCCCAGGGTGGAGCTAAATTAATGCTCTCTGGTTGCTGGGATTAAAAAAAGTTGAAGTGCCTCTGCTCTAATGCCCGATGGCAATTGTAGTCCAGCTGGCTCCTGGGTGACTGCATTCATTCATAGCACCTTAACCACATACCCCAGAGGATCCTCACCTCCTTGCCTCACACTAAATAAGCCTTGCTGTTCAGCCACCGCAAGCTAATAGCAAAACAGAAAGGTGACATTGCCCCCAGGCAGAAAAAAAATGACTGCTCTTTTTCAGATCCTGCCGTGGTAATCTGTCTTCCCAGCATTGCAAATCTATACCCCAGGGGGCAGAGAAGTGGTGCAGCTATGTCTCCACACCTGCAGGACTGATATCATTGACCAATCAACACTTATAGTCTCTCTTTCCTCCAAGCTAAGGTGGCACAGTCCCCACTGATTGAGACTTTGTCACACGTTGTAACAGAGAGCAGTGCAGACACTATACCACATGTACGGCACAGAAAAACTTTCCAGGATTTTTGTCGTCAGTGTTTTTCCCTTTACTAGTCTTTATCTCAGGTGCATCTCTACCTTATGGAGCAGTGACAGTGACTGTAAAATAAATGAGCTCCCTCTTCCAGTTAAAATGGATAAATACTCCTATCCAATTTCCTGAATCCTTCATGCGCATAGATATTATTGCAAGGAGAGAATTGTTACAAAGTAAAAGTTAAAGAAGTTTCTGCAACAGTGAGGTGGTGAGGGACTTGCCTAATGTAAAATGCACTTCTCATACCCTGCAAGGAACCAGCTATATTTGGTTGTTTACTTTTAGTGTCTCAATCAGTCAGGGTGGGGAGGTCGATCTATTATTAGCCAGCATGGGTTGGAAAAACAACTTGACATTTATGGGTCCAAATTAGCTGAGTCCTCAGCTCTGTCGCATTAGTCACATTAGTATTCAGGTGTTTTCTAAACAGTTAAAATTCCTTCGATTTCTGTGTCATAACACTGGCATACACTTACCTAAATATACCATACAGAACAGTGGAAGGCAAAGAAAAGGAAACTGTCATAAAAAGAGTTGTGCTGCTTTGCCATTACTTGTGCCATCGTGATTTTTTTTTTTTGTAAGTTAACGGCACCGTATTAGAGAACCATTGTTAAACTGAAAAAAGTAAGTATTTAATAAATTAGGCAGGACTGTTTAGACAGAACTGAATTAGCCTGCTCTCATTGTGAAGTAAACAACTACCACAACTTTACAGCGTCGGACACATGACGCCAAAAGCCACCCCTTGTGGTGGTATGATATGGTGGCGGGCGGCATCAGTTTGTAATGTGGCTGGACTGAACCTTTGGTGGTGTTACTGTTCGTTGGCAATTGGCCTGATGGCACCTGTCATGGTAATGCGATATGCAGACAGGTAGTGTCAGGTGGTATGATACGCTGCTGGACAGCGTCAGGTTGAAACCCTGCCAGTAACAAGTATGTAAAGAGCTGGAGAGTCCCCATAGACCAGGTGGATGGGTAAAACAAACCTTGGACTTTCACCCATGATCCTGGTGTTCACTTCCTGTATGAATGTTGAGTCAAACCATGATGTTTTTTCTAAAGTTAACCATGTGCTTTTGTTGCCTAAACCTAACCATGTGTTGTTGTAGGCTTTTTTTTCTTCTTTTTATTCTCTCTCGACATCTCGGTGTTGGTTTCAGCATCCTGTTAGTTAACAGCAGATGCAGGAGGATACCTAGCACATAACATGTAGACAAGTAAGGCAACTGACAAAGCGGTGATATGTGACAACTTGGGATGACACTTGTTGGAACACAAGTTAAAGTATATTGTCTAATTGTAAACACTATCAGATTAAGAAATAGTTCAACATGTGAGAAAGATTCCCATGTTCAAGGCTTGTAAGCAGTCACATAATCAGACAGTGACCTACATCACGTGACACATGTCACTACCATAGCATGCGACACATACTAGCACACTAGGTCGTTAAAACAACTCCACTGACTTTTGGTTTTACAAGGAAAATGAACAGCAGGCTCCCATGTGAAGGTCCGTTGTTTGTTGGACCCCTCTTTTTACTTTACTTTTACTTCATTACTGTTCCAGTAAATGTTAAACAAATCTGTTAATTAATCAGATTTAGTAGTGTTAGGTGTATTCTCCATGACCCACTCTCAATGCTAAGCTAACCTAACCACATGCCAGATCTATTTCTTCTTGTAAAATAAACTTATTTCCCAAAATGTTTAACTACTCCTTAAACTCCTTAAAAGAATAAATTAGGATTATTGACTGTTACACTGAGAGGGCGCCCGTAGACTCCTGTTTACACTCTCAGATCATAATACAGTGAATTACTTGCTTTTGTGCAGGGTGAGGAACATAGTGTTGTTGGCTGAAGGCTTTGAAAATATTCCTCTGGGACTCAATTCAGACCTTCAATGGTACACCACGTTTTTCGGTTGACTGACTCCGCAGTGTGGTCAACCTCTACTCCCGTCTCAGCTTTGTCTCCACATCATTAAAACTGATACTGAGTGGCCATAACAGCTGGCCAAAGAAAAGCAATCAAAGTTAGTGAAGCAAGAAAGGCTTTTAAAAAGCTTCACATTTCTCACTATGCTTTAAAGAAAGAATGCATAGAATAATGCACAGAGTAGGAATGCAATTAATTTTTCAATCCTCAGGGTCTGTGCTTGGACGATAACAAAAGAGACTATATATAAATGACAGTTTTCAAGTTGTTTGCGATCCCCTGTGTCCCTGCCTGTAAAATATATCACACCTCTTCCTCTATAACAAATGTAAAAGCAGCAGCAAGATGAAAAGCTTCTGCAAATCAGAGCGTGTGCAAGGCTCCTCTTCTTATTCATGGTGATTGCAGCTTTGACCCGGTTTCTCTCCCACTGACAGCCACCTTATTGTAACTTCAATGTTGAAGGCAGGCAGGGATATAACAGTGATGATTCAATTAACAAGAGGCTCAGAGAGTAGTGTGAGCCTGACCAAAATCAAATGAATTTTTAAGAGACTGAGCTCTTTGTGACAATGTTTGGTGAACAAAATTCTTCAATGCATGGCACAAAGCCAGACTCCCGAAAAGAGTGATCAATAATTAAAGAGATCTAAAATCCTTTACTAATTGCTTTTTATCGATCATATTCCAAATCTAGTAATTATCTTGTGAGGTATTTGCCAGAAGACATCTTGAGGTTTAACCTAAAATGATGAAAAGCACAAATGAATAATTGCACAGACTTAATCACCGGCCCTATTCTAAAAGAGGAGTTGCTTTTACATTTATCATAACTTTGATAATTCCGTGACAAGAAAACTAGAACTACTGCCTCAGGGTTGTATGCTTCTGCATACCAGTCAAGTTGCACATACAGTTTTCATCCATGTACTGTAATAACATGGATGCTTCACAAACATCTTCCCCAGGCAGTACAGAAGATCTATACAATCAGCAGTTTCAAGGTGGACACCCAAGATTAGTGTATTCAGTATCTGACCAAATGTCTCCCCTTTTGTTCCTGAGGTATCTGGAAATCTGATTTTGCAGAACATTATGATGTCACAGTAAAGTTGACCTTTGGGATATAAAGTGTCATCACTTCATCATTTTTTCCCATTAGACATCTGTGGGAAACACTCTCATGATTATGGCCAAAAACATGTTTTGTAAGGTCACAGTGACCTTGACCTCTGACCTTCAACCACCAAAGTTTAATTAGTTCATTCTGTAGCCAACTATTCCAAGTTTGAGGAAACTCTCTCAAGACCTTCTTGAGATATTGCATTCACACAAATAAAACATACACAAGGTCACAGTGACCTTGACCTTTGACAACCAAATTCAAATCAGTTCACTGATAAGTCCAAGTGGACATTTGTGTCAAATTTGAAGAAACTCCCTCAAGGCCTTCTTGTGATTGCATTCATAAGAATGAGACAGTTGCAAGAACACAGTGACCTTGACCTTTGATCACCAACTTCTAATCAGTTCACCGTTGAGTGCATGTTTGTGCCTAACTTCACAAAAATCCCTTGAGCTGTTCTTGAGAAATCCCATTCACACGAATAAAACAGACACAAGGTCACAGTGACCTTGACCTTTGACCACCAAATTCAAATCAGTTCATTGATAAGTCCAAGTGGACATTTGTGTCAAATTTGAAGAAACTCCCTCAAGGCCTTCTTGTGATTGCATTCATAAGAATGAGACAGATGCAAGGTCACAGTGACTTTGACCTTTGATCACCAACTTCTAATCAGTTCATTGTTGAGTACATTTTTGTGCCTCACTTGACAAAAATCCCTTGAGCTGTCCTTGGAAAAATCCCATTCACATGAATAAAACAGACAAGGTCACAGTAACCTTTACCTTTGACCACCAAAATCTAATTAGTTCAATGTCTGATTATTTCATTGTTTGTGCCCTAAAGGACTTCTCAAGATATTGTGTTCAGGAAAACAGGGATGAACGTTTGTACAAGTGGACAGGAAACACAAAAACATAATGCCTCCAGCCATGGCTATCTCCGGAGTGTGTATTACACATTTTAGGCAGTCAGAGAAGTGCGAGAAACATTCTTTTTTTCAGTCTGGAGGTATAAGCCTTTCAGGTGAGGGATCAGACTAGATAAGACCAGAGTTTAAAACTACTTGATTCTTCTTTTAGCCAAGATCAAGCCCCTGTCTTATTACAGATTGAGGGTCTAGGTGGCCTTACAGAATATTTCCTGCAACCTTAAATTGCAAATAGACTTCTGTTGAATGTGGACTCATTTCATGCTGTTGAACAGTGTCTTTGCCTGCAAAGATCATATCTGAGGTGAAATAGCTGCAGGCTTTAAATGTTTCCACTAAAGTTCAGATTTACACAGAGGTCCCTGTGTTAAAGTTCACTGATCCACCTTCAGTACTGGCCCTGTTATTGATTGGCAAGCAATCACTACCCTTAGTGGTAACTGATCTTAGCCAAGCAATGAATGATAACTCAATTTCCCCTTTGAAGGGGCACAAACATCACGACAGGAATGTGACCTTCAAGCTGGTGAGATAATGCTAAATTTTTCAAAAACCTTTTCAATTATTCATGACACTTTGCTCTCAAACATTTCCTTCACTAGCTTTCTTTCCCTTTTTTCTGCTCTGTTAGTGCTAGGTAGCTAAGCTCATTGGAAGCCCCTTTTATGAACTTGTTGTATTATTCATCAGAGGATGTCCCCATCCACATTCTAATGCTGCTGAACATGGCCCCAATGCAATCACATGACAAATACCTTAAAATGTACTTGGCATAGCTTAGACTGCATGCTCAGATGTGTGCGGATACACTCTCTTTGACACGTAATCATATGCATATTATGCATGTACGACACACACGTGTTTTATGCAATCCGTCAGGGAAATAAAGAGCTATTATGCTTTGACAGCCATTGTGAAACTGCAAGAGCGTGGCTATACAAAGAAACACTTGCATACAGATATTTCTTCATCTTGAATACACAAGAGCTACACTGTCATGCAGTCACATCGCAGGTGCCACCTCTTCAGCTTCCTCTGCTGCTTTTCATTTCAAGCTTACCTTGAGCTTTGGGAAATTTATTGTCATTCACTAGTAGGTAGAAAGCCATCACAGACAAGCAATATTCTCATTTCTTTTAAGCTGTCACCATATTTGATGGTAAGCTGCCATTGCTTTGGTGTTTTTGCATTGCACTTCCAAGAGCTCACTCACACGGCATTCAAACAATATGTCCAGTGATGTGATTTACTGTTGTTTTCTGTCTGTGACATACTTGTCTATGGAGTATTTATAGTCATTGCTGTACCAACTTCACATTTATTAAAAAAAAAAAAAAGAAAGGAAAAAGGAACATGAATGCATTTGTCTTTGCCTTCCCTTCAGTAAAAACCCAACATACTGTATACAACAGCATCCAATTTGTCCGCCTTGTGCATACTGTAACTGTAATTTGTCGATATGAGCACGCTCGCCTGCACCGAGGTGGGCGGGGTGACACTGCTTATGTTTAGTTTATGCAGATCAGGTGGCATAGGGCAATTTTGGAATTCATCTTAGCATGAAACTGTGTTGTGTTTTCATCGGCTCGGACCACATCTAATTGCAAAGATATTGTAAGTGCACAGAATAAGTTTTAGTTTTGCTTTAGTTGGTGAGGAAGCACACACCAACCTCTTCCAATTCACTTCACAAATTGTAAAGATCACTCTGTGATCAAATTCATTTCATCAAGTACAAACATTGAAATGCACTCAGAAGAATTAATGGGTGACTCTTACAAATAATATTATCTTTAACTGCTTGAGAAATATATGAAGCCATATTCTAAACTAACTGCTGGATGATGCACTGTGCTGCACAAGGATTGCACCTCTGGAATCCTACATTTAAAAAGGAGCACACCCTTGCATGCATCATGTGCCCCCAGTTTTATAATAACAAAGCCCAAGGTGCTTTGACCTGGTTATGCCATATCTTTACTATTTTGTTACATCCATCGAATTGCGGCTAGTAAAACTGATTAAAAAAAAAAAAAAAAAAAAAATACAAATTGAAAAAATAAAAAAATGAAGTACTGTATGCATAAATAAAATTGTTTACAGTATTATTTAAGTTATTTTGCTTTTGCATGTATGGTTTTCTTTAAATTGATAAAGACTAGTTACTAGAAGAAACATAAAACTAAACTCAACAATGATGTCTTGTATACCTGTACGTCACGGTGACGAGATGTGCAGTTAAACCATTGCAGGTCAACAAAAGCAAGCAATGTTAAAATGTTGCCATTAGCAGGGCTTTATGCAAGGGCAGTGCTGAAACCTTAAAAAGAGATCGAGAACACCAGAGAAAGGAAAGACTGAAAAGATGTCTTTTGTCTTGTTGTAGGTACCATGGTTACCACATAAACACAAAGTACGTGTGTACTGATGACGGGATGAAGAGGAAGTGTGGTTGGAAAACAAAAATGTGATGCAAATTCCATTAGCTCCCACGCATTTCACAAGGGCACCTTATAGCCCTGCATTTCATTGATTTTAAGGAGATAACCCCAAAAACTCGAGGCTAACTCTGCCCCAGAGCAGACCCAGCAAGCCATTGGTTAAAGTCAGGGTTAGCCCATTTTGGAATGTTCCAGGGGAAAGCCTTCTTAGCCCCAGGCTAACAGCTCACTTATCTAGTCTTGGGCTAACTGCAATGTGAAAAAGGCTTATGTTATCAAAACCTATTGTGACAGTACAACATTCACATTCCTTTATCTTGAACAAATTTCTGCCCAACTATGTAAAGATGATATCTATCTACTAAAGATGTTGCTGACAGCAAGTATAAAGGCTATTACAAAATACTAGCTCCAGAAACAGTGCCCCACTGCTAGCCTCTTTGTTAGTACTGTTAAACACTTACATCTTCTGGAACAGATGACTTGTTCCATACATCTTCCAAAAGAATTGGGAGAAAAACGCTGGAGAAAATGGTGTGTTTAGTTAGCCAATAATTAGCAATAGATTTCACATGATTATTGTATGTAGCCTACCATATGCAACATCCTATTCTTAATTAGGAAAATTTGTAATGTAAACATCCTATGTCCTTTTATTTGTATTTTTTTTTTTATTTCAAAACTCTTCACACAAGCAATGCAACAGAAGCCAACTGTCCAAAACTTAACACAAACTCTCTGTACATTAGACTTTATTCTCCCACAGCTACACTTAGAAAGAATTTAAACAGTGAAAAATAACACATTAACATCTGTTTGGGACCTACAACACTGAGCGCCTATTTTCATTCCTTGATGACTTCTGAAAGACTTGTGCCAGGTAAGAAAAGGGTACAAGTGAGGCACAATGCAGAACACTGTGTAATTATAAGGGACGATGTGGCATTTCACTGTTTGTTCTCTTCCAGTTACACACTGGTTTACAGCCAATCTCAGGTTTGTGCCACTTTCCCTTTCATTTCCTTTTCATCTCCATTCCTCAGCCCCACACAGGCATTATTTTTCTCCTAGAGACGGACAGTTTATGAACACCAACCACATGATCAGAAGTCCCTCCTGGACCTGATGAGTGCTGAATATCTGGACTTATCTGCAGATGATAGCCAGGATTGGGTCAGGCATGCAAAAGATTCTTTCCCAGAGAGGACAGAAGGTGTGATGTGGATGAGACCTTGTGGCTAAATGCAGATGACTAGCACTGTTGTATTTCTATGTATGTATAGGGCTGCAGCTAACAATTATTTTCATTGTCAATTAATCCGTCAATATTTTTATTTTTTGATAAATTGATAAGTTGTTTGGAGATGACGTCCTAAAATGTGTTGTTTTGTCCACAACCCAAAGATATTCAGTTTACTGTCACAGTGAGGGAAGAAACCAGAATAAATTCGCATTCAAGAAGCTGAAATCAGAGAATTTTGACTTTTTTTTCTCAAAGAATTATTCAAACCAATTTAACCGATAATCAAATTAGCTGGTGTTTAGTTTAAAAGTTTACTAATCAATTAACTGGTTAATTATTGCAGCTCTCTCTTTCGCTACAAATTTGTATATGTAGCTATGGTATGTAGGCTTGTGTATAGTGCAAATGTATAGTTTTTGTACTGCACTACTGCATTTCATTACGTGCATTTCAAATTACTCTAAAAAAAATGGCAAGAAACTGACCCCACTGAAGCTTACTGCAGCATCTCTGATTCATTTCTGTGACAAACACTGTGAGGTAGCACAGCCCAGGCAATAAAGAAGTGCCCTTCTTTTGCTGTAATGGAATCTTGGTTTGTGCTAAATAAATAAATTCAAGTAAATAAAAGATTCTTCACAGACAACAGTGATCCGTCTTGTAGTATTGTGGTGTTTGGAGACAAATGATGTCAGTGCTCTTGTACAGAGGTTGACTCTGAGATGTGTATCGAGTGTTTTGGTTGCATTAGTGCTTTATGGATGTTTCAATAACTGTAACTGTGAATTGTTTGAACAGTTTTGAAAAAGTGAACTCCGTGTAGAAAAATGTGTGTTTACTGTAATTTAAGTCCACATTTCTCAGAGCAGGAAGACACTCTCTCTGAGGCTATTTAGAAGCAGCCTACATTTGCCTGAGCCACAGAATGCCAGCTGAGGAGACCCCCTTGTCTCAGTACTCACCAACAACTATCAAACAAGTAAATACTCTTGTTTCTAGCCTTCCTCTCCCCTCTCCGTCATGAGTACCCAGCCATCAGTCAGCCCCGGGTCCTCCCGCATCTAATGTTTGACATAATAAGCTTCATCGCTGGTATGGTTCCTGTGATCATGACGATGGTAATACCGGTGGTAATATGGTTTTATGAGGCCTCTCATCCTCCCATCTGCTCTGCTTTCCTCCCCAGCTCTGGCTGCCCAGGACTCCATCTGAACTCCCTCCCTCCGCCATCTGGCCTCTTCTGCTAATCCCTCCTTCATTCCTTCTCCCTGTTGTTCCCTGTTAACCTTCCCCTCCGATTCATAAAAAGAAAGAAAAAAAAGACTTGTTTCTTAATGGGCTGATTTGGCAGTTGCATTGATAGGCAGTCAGAGATTGGTAGAATGATAGACAGATAGACAAAACAACCATAAACCGGACGGACGGACGGATAGATAGATAGATAGATCGATAGATAGATAGATCATTAAACACATGTACTAAACTTGTTTTTCAGTATCCGAGGACTGAATGAAAACCCAAAGCCCAGCAGGACTGACCTTCATCTGCTTTTTATACCGAGCATAATGTAGGAGAACAGCTACTATTAGTCTCTCACCACTAAACACAAACACTGTTTATACTTGCCTGTTTTATGTTTTCACTTTTTTGTTTGGTCAATGTTTTACAGCCTGTTTTTGCTTGGACATGTATTTACCACAGCCATAGCAATTCAACTGTGGCAGCGGATGTATTAATGAGCGAGTTGCTGGAGAGAGAGCTGCTGAAAGGACTGGGCCCTGCTATGGATGGCGAGCCATGTATAGAATGACTTCATTAAGCGCCGAGCAGTTCGCTAAATTACAGGTTGCAAAAGTTCGTTAATGTCTCTAATGAGAGTGGAAATACAAATCCAACAGTATTGACATGTGGAGTGATTAGTCCTCTCATCGAGTGGAGCATCTCAGTGACAGTGGACACTTGAAGGATGCAGAGGCATTTTCCTTTACGGTGAGGTGGATTAAAAAGGAGTGTTTGTTTGGAATAAAAAAATCAACTTGGATTCCGGATGTTATGGTTTGGATTAAAGAAAACTAAATAGAGATATAATTGTCACTCTACATTATCAGGTCCTTATTCTCCAGATTACGCCTACAAGTTAGCCAGGATCAGTCATTTTCTGTTTTCCAAAATGAAAAAGGACTAAACATCCAAAAATCTTATAAGATATCAAAGCATCGTGTCAATACATGACTCCTGAGTCTAATGATACATTATGTTCCGAAAAAAGCCATGTTTTTTAAAAATGCAAAGGTTCCTTTTTCACTGCTTTCTCTTGATTTAGAATATGAAAGCCATCCTTGGAAAACCTGGCAGCAGTTTCCTTTTGTCAAAAAAAAAAAGTCTGCATCGACTGTTTGCTGCACAAGCTGCTGTCACAAACACTCTCAGAGCATAAGCCACACAAACAAATCCCATATGACTAAATATATTTCAAAGCAAATGAAAGTGTTTGCCAAATACTGTAGATGTTCTTTTTCCATCTCTCATATGAGACACCAATAAACACTTTAAATGCTTGTCAGCTCCACGCACACAGCCAACATAAAACTGATCAACATGCATGGTATGACTGTGCCATGCCTCATGAATCACACATTAATGTGTTAACATCACAGTGAATGGGGGGGTTTCAGTTTTTTTCTTACAGAGGAGATTGGATAAGTAGAGTAAAAAGAAATGATTAAAAGGCAAATGACTTTTTTGTCATAATTTCCCATTCATTTTGAATCATGCTAAGAGCTAACACTGTTCATCTGCAGTGTCAGAGTTTAAGAACTGAATAGAAACATTTGTCTGTCGTGCCAAGGCAAATTGCATGTTGGTTAGTCATACCTGTGTGCAACCAAAGATCATTGGGGGAGAGCACTTGAGAGAAATGAAACCATTATGAAGCAAAATCTTCTGCCAGTTGTTACATAATTTGGCAGTCCCAATGATTCAGAGGAAGATATTTTAGCACATCACTTTAGCTTTACTAACATACCCTGTGGGACAATAAAAATATTATTTTTTTAAAAAAAAAACACCAACAACAACTGAGGAGCAACCAGAGCATGATTACTGCAGCATGTCTCAGTGTCACACATGGTGTCATACAGTAAACCCTTCCTGAGCAGCTGAGTCCGATTACACAGACAGAAACTTTAACTACGTTAATCCTCGCAAAGCAACTCCCATTAACCCAAACATGATAAAAGCTCTGAAGTGAAACATTTGGGGATTTATTTTATGATGGCTGAAGACAAAATTTACACATGGCAAAATCAGTGCTACCACTAAAATTTGATGGTGAACAGATGCGGGGAAACATGGTGAGTGAGTTGCAGCAAACATTAGACGTTCTCTGAAATCTAGATCGGCGTTTGCTGAGAGCCTGAAAATAAGCTACACAAATATGCCATTAACAACGGAGTAAATAACATAATGTTTGTTCGACGACTTGATCAAAGCACCCAGCTGACATGGTAGCCTTATTCACTCAGTCTAATAATAGAGTAGTCGTTGTAATGTCTGGTTCCCCAAGCCAATAAAATGCTTTTTCACTCCGCTTCAAGCTAGGGCCAAGAGCTACAATTATTTTCAGCCTGGACTCATCAGCAGTCTCTTTCTTTCTTTCTTTTTTGTTTACTTTGTTAGATACTTTTCCCCCTCATTACCTTCACTTACATATAATTATCCCTATACACACACACACACACACATATATATATATATATATATATATATATATACATATATGTAGTGGTATAGTGTATAATGGTGTGGATTCGTACTTCAGATGATGTAGCTAAAAACTTTATGTATATTTCTCTGATGTAGTGTTTAAAACAGGAAATGTTTAAAAGTTAGATTTTTTTAACCTCGACTCCCTTTTCAGCAGTGGTGGTCCTAGCACATTTGGTACCCTAGGTGAGCCTCCCCCTGGTGTTGTGTTTTGTTTTTTTTTTTGTTTTTTTTATCTCCACATACTCTCCTCTTAGTAGTGTAATGGTGGTTGAGTGGACACCAACTTCTGTTTTTTTGACATTATAACAATACAGCATGTTTCGGAGTTCACATGATGTTGGATAACTCGCCCATCTCCCCCAGAGAGCCGGTAAAGTGTAATGAGCTGGGAAGGGGGACCAGGGAACCAGGTCCAGGGGGCGGCAGAAAAAAAAAGGTCTCTATTGATTTGTAGGCTTTGCTATGTAGTTATGTTATTATGGCTGTATGTAATATTTCAAAATAATAGTAGTAATAGTATTAGTAAAAAACAGCAAAAGATAAAAAAAATTGGATTTTTTTTTTCTCCCTCGATATATGGCGCACCCTATGGGCCTGCACTGCTTTTCAGATTAATTTGTTCATTAGAAATCTTTGGCCACCTGTTTAATGAATGTGTTTCAAACCTTATAATTCACTCTAATGGCGTGAATTAACAAAATAAAGTAAGAATGCAAAACATTTCCTCTCGCTGCAAATAATTCAATATGTTTTTTTACTGTGTGCTGTAATTCATATCATATCACATTCAGTTCTTATTTGTCTACCCCTTCTCCGATCTCTTCCACAGACTTTATGTAAAGATGGACAACATGGCAGCTCCTCATAACTGAAGGCATATCATCTTGATTGCCCCCTGGTGGCTGGCTGCAGTATAGGTCATAAAGCCTGCCCCCTCCATGTTTGTGAATGCCACGAGTCAAACCAAAGAAAACTTGGAATACATTTTGCTCAAAGATGGTTTCTGTCATTTACGGTAGGTCTTATTTGTTCAAGTGTTCATTTTTCTGCTAAGTTTGGTTTTAAGTAGTTATTTACTGCTAGAAAACAGGGATTTGATGCCCTGGATGATAGCAGTGTGTGCCAATCAGTGTGCTTGCAATCAATGGTGCTGCTTGTGATTAGTCAGGCAATTGTTTGGACAGGAACTCCTTCACCCCGGAGATTGCTACTCCTCAGACTCTGGCTCTGAATGTCGCCACCAGTGCAAGATAGCAGCTATATCCGGGGTATTAGTCTTCACTAATGCATAGTAGGGGTAAGTGGGGATGCGTCATCCATCTTTATATACAGTCTATGATCTCTTTCCACAGTGAGTTTGTCATCATCTGTCTTTCTGCTTTACCAATTCTTCTTCTATCCCTACCTTATTTGTGTTTTTGATAAGCAGGCTAATCCGGCTACTCTGACCTAAAGTAGTCAAGATGTGAAAGGATCTCTTAGTTAACATTCATGTTCAGCATTATAGGAGTACGTGGTTATCAGCCACAATCCAAGATATATTCAAGAAGAGGATTCAGAAAGATTTTTAAAACATTTGCAAGACTATTGCAAGAGTGCAATAGTGCAAGTGCAAGACTATTTCTTTTGAGATTATTTCCCATCCAGCTCCTCATAGAAAAACAGTACACCAAACTCCCTTTAAGGAACATGACATAACACCAAAAAACACAAAAACACACTAGAAATACAAGAAAGGCTTCATATGTCAACAATATTGTCAATTCTGAATAAATATAATCTATTAACTGTATTTATATACAAACTTTACATTTTAAATTTCATTTTTGGATTTTCTTGCCTAAAGTCACTACCAGCCTACATTAGTTAGTTGTGTTATTTTAGTAGAAGGAAACTGTAGGAACAAAGATTTCTGACTAAAATAAGTGCTGGTTGGTGGATCAGATATACACCAAATTAAACACAGACTCTTGTTTACTTCACAACTCCACCAGATCAGTCTTGATATATATTTGATCAGCACTGCCTAGTTTTACCATTTGAGCTCAGTTTTTGTAGCCTCTGTTTTCACTGTGCAGGAAACAGTATGGCACCAATTCCTTTTCACACATTCACACAATTACAGCTAAACACAGCACGAAAACATGTTTCTAAAAACAATTGAGGCAAGAAATAGGCAGTACAGAAACATAATCTTGATATATATTCAATCAGCTAGTATTAGCCTTTGATTGGATTTCAGAGGCGGGTGGTCTGTCTCTTGATCTGCTTCTATATTCTTCGTGTCCATGGTGGTGGGCAATAACAACAGCCCGAGCGCCACCCAGACTCCACCAGATGACGTCAATTACATTGTCTGGCGGAGTTTCGCCATGGGGAGAGGAGGGATATCTAGCCACTGGTTAGACTGAGGGAAGTGTACCACAGTTCATTTACACATGCTGCCCACATTATTAAACAAAGCTTGCTGAAAATCAGGGAAGTACCCTTTTAAGTATTTGCATGAGCTGGGACTAAAAAGTTACAAGAATATTAAATATGTTTGATTTTGGCAGAAAAACAAGATAAGGACAAGACTGATTTAAGACAGCTTTGACTGAGTTTATGACAACCTTATGACAAACAACCAAGATCACAGAAGCACACACCAACTAAGGTAAACCTCTCATAATTTCATTCTGACACTGGAGATTTGTCTGCTACAGTGAAATTGCTTGAAAAGTAATTTGGTGTAAGGTCAGCATAACAAATGCCATCAAGGTTAGAGATCGCTAGTCTAACAGTGAAGGCTGCTGCCTGTTTGCATGCAGAGTGCTCAGTTTAACAGACAGTTGTTATGGAGTGGCCACTTTTAAATTGTTAAACCAGTTCTTTAGCAATAATTTCAAGGTTATAATTCCCACCTGACCTTTACTAAAACACATTCACTAAATGCAAATTAATCATGTAAAATGTAAAAGTAAGCAAACTCAGTGAACTCTGTAGCAAGCAACAATGCACTGTTATCTCTGGAGCCATGTCACTAGAGAAGCTGGGTAAAACAAAAGAAATCTGTAGCTTAGTTAATATATGAGTGCAGCAAAGGAAAAGTATGGTCCCCTTAACTACAAGGATTGAAGCTGTTGCAGTACACTTGTGAGTGCAGTGATGCTGACTAACCCTTTATCTGTGAAGTGTTATTTCTGTTGGTGTCATCTTCACCAGGGTTAATGGGTGAACAGTATTCACTGACATTATCATATTAGGTGAAGAAAGTTGAATGTTGTGTCAAGGTTGTCATACTGTTATTTATGAAGCATTCCTGGACGCCCGCTCAGATGAAAACCTTGGACAGAGAATGTAAGTGGAAAATAAGTGGCAGCTCCCCAGTAAACAGGATTCAAGCAAACATCCACTTATTGTCTACACCCACTCATTCCTTCTCATCAGGGACTTGAGTCCATCCCAGCATGCAGTGCATGGAAGACAGGGAGACATCTCAGACAGGTTGGCAGTCCATCACAGAGCAAACTTACACACACGCGCACACACACACACACACACACACACACACACACATTCAGATCTATGAGTAGTTTAAAGCCTGCGGTCCACCTCATGTTAAAGCAAACAAATATGTAAAAATAACACAGGAGCGGCCATCACAGTAACACCATTTTTTTTTTTTTTTTTTTACAAGGAAAGGCATTAATGTATCACAGTGAAGATGAGATCTATTGTTTATTATCAGCCTGAGCTAACCTCTGTATGACCCTGTGCACATTTGTAAATCCCCTGTTTGCAAGAAACTGGCTCTCCATTGATTCTGGGGATACCACTTGCGTTGACGGTGGTCAGCTGTTAGCTCAGTTGTGGCTAACCAGTGTTTGAGGTAATCAGAAATCGGTAAGGGTTACTTTAAAAGTAATGAAAGTACTTTACTGCCTTATTTGTTTTTAAAGTAACCAGTTACTTTACTGCGTTACTTTTTTGAAAAGTAACCAGTTACTTTACTGCGTTACTCCCTGAGTAAAGTAACTCAAGTACTTTAAAAGTACTTCCAACGTTACTCCCTGAGAAAAGTAACTCAAGCACTTTTAAAGTACTTTTGAGTATTCTACATTTCCTATTGGGCAATGGACCACAGGGCGCTAAGCCTACATTTGTTTGTCTCCAAAATTAAAGTTATGGACCACTTGCCCTTCACTGAGATCCAATTCTCCCATCACAGCCGTCACTCTGACCAGTAGAAACACACAACGATCTGCTGCCGTAGACAACTGTATGACAACAACACCCCAACATTTTTAATATTTCCTCTAGGGATGTTACCACACAGAGTAAAAAGGGGAAATGATGGTGTGAAACAGCAGAGGCACTTTATCAACCCGCTGAGTTAACGTTACTGTCATTAGCATCAAGCTAGCAAACAATGTTACATCCTCACAGTCGGACATAAAACAATAACATTAACAAATAGCGGCGGGGCTTTTACTCACCACAACTGCGAGGCTCCCAGCTTCATGTAAAACAGACTACATTATAGACGCTCCCTCTGTATCTTTAAATATTTACTTTTTATCCGCTCTGTTGTCTTTATAAAGTTAACACATCACACCGTCATTTCAAACTCAACACTTCCTGAATTTCTTTCAAATTAAAAGCCCCTTATTACCTCAGCTGAGAGAATCCCTCCATTTTCTAAATAGGCTTTTATTCTGAAACATTTGACAGAACTTCCTGTGGAGGATGCAGTAGCTTGACAGTTTACATATGGTACTTCAAATGAAACTCCTGCCATCTGCTGGCGCTTTTAGGTGACTACAACAACACAACAACATTTCAGCTGGCACATGAACAGACACAGTGACTGAAATAATAGTAAAAGTAATAAAAATAGGAGAAGAATAACCCAATGACATCACACACGCTGTGAAAGATGACTGGGGATAATTGCTGAGTACCATCGTGTAGTGTGTCATGTCTGTCGGCCATGTCACGGCACGATTTTATGACACCACAATCACATAATGTGACATAGTGACTTTCAGAATGGGCAGAAAAGTTGTGTAGTGTGTACCAGGCATAATGCAAGTCCTCCTGAGTCTGACCTGTCTGTCAGCAAGTCCTCCTCCACCTTTTTTTAAGACTCCACATTGGCAGCATTTCTTCTACCACGTAGCTAGCCACAAGCTTTGTGGCTTCTTTCGGACTGATGGGTTTAACGTTATCTCTGTTATTAGAACCAAATGACAGCCGTTGCAGAGCTGAAGGACCAGCGTTCTAAAAGTAACAGAAGTAACTGATGTCTTGTTTGAAAATATACTGAAGTATTTGATTACTCAAACAGCAAACTAACGTGTTAGGTTACTCGTTACTGCAAAAAGTAATCAAAGTACTCAAAGTTCTCTTACAAAGTAACGCGTTATACCCTACTCTGGAGGTAATGCATTACAAAAGTAACTTGTTATGATAATAATATATCATTTTATGAGTAACAAAGTACTATGACACATTACCAAAATTATTTCAAATAATATTATTACATTTACAATGTCACGTAATGCGTTACCACCCAAAATAAACTGTTTATTATTTTAATTTATTTTTATTGTAATAAACACTGATCCATACTGTTCCACTTCCGCCAGTGTACTACCAGAAAAAACATCCTCTGAAGGTTGTTGTGTGTTGTCATGTCTTTCATTATACGCTACCTTACAGACAAGTGTCGGTGATCATGTGCATTATCATGTCCAGTGTTTTTCCATTCATACAATGACAACTTCCTGTGCAGCACTGGATCTGAACTGTGATAAACTGGAGCTTCTGTGCTTTGATTACCTGCTGTGAAATTGTGGAATTGCCCATTGGTCTGACAGCCCATTGGTTCGACATCCCATTGTTCCGACCATATTAAACTCATCGCTCCGAAGTCCGTTCTGAAATCATCATGATGCCCTGTGGTTAAGGTCTGGTTAGGTTTAGGCACAAAAACCACTTGGTTAGGGTCAGGAAAAGATCATGGTGTGGGTTAAAATGAAAAAGAAAGTGACAAACACATAAGCCGTGAGCCTGCTCCGCCTCAAGCCGGTCGCGGCGCACCATACGCCCGCCACGAGCCGTTCAGCACCGCGGACAGTCGGACTAATGGGATGTCAAACCAATGGGCTGTCGAACCAATGACATGGACCCTTGTGAAACAACATGACCCTCATCCATTTAAAATGCCTATTCTGAGGTCATTTTAGTAAAAGTAACGAAAAAGTAGTGTAATTAGTGACTTATTACTCTACATAGACAGCAATATTGTAAAGTAACTTATTACTTTCAAATGAAGGTAACTAGTAACATGTAATATATTTCATTTTGAGAGTAACCTGCCCAACACTGTGGCTTACATTCACAAGAAGCCTCAGCAACAGCAACAGAAAGCCTCTCAATCTGACATTCTCACTTCCCTTTGTCTTGTCTTTCATTGCCAGATGGGAAGCTGGAGGAAGATGCTGGGCTAAAGAGCACTTTGGCTACTCAACTTGTCCTTTTACCACATTGACCAGGATGAGCAACTTAAAAATAGATGGATGGTAACTGCACAACGATGTAGAAAGTATGGGGATGTGTTTGATTTGCAAGCTTACGATAAAAGGATGTATAAATAAACATGAACTGAACTGATGAACTGCAGACTTACTGTCTCAAGGAGTTACAAAATGTGGCTTTCCTTTATCAGTGCTAAGTGTGAGAGCTCAAGTGACTGGATTTTCTCTCTGGATTGTGCCACTGCTGTGAAAGAGAAACACAAACACAGCCGCGCACAGACGTTAGCTTAATTCCCCCGTCTTCCTGCTGCCAGGCTGCAAGGTGAATCTAGATGACAGGGCAAGTGATTTCCCTTTATTCAGCTGGCACCGGGGAGCCAACGGTGGCCTTCAAACCAAAGGTTTACAAAGGAAAGAACAACACAGAAAAGGTAAGGGATCCCCAAGAGTGTTATGCACTTTGGAGCACTGTGCACAAGTGCTGCTTGTCTTTGTTCATGCATTTAATATTAATGTGTGGTTGGAGGGGAACGTGTGTATCATTTCATCTTGAGGAGTGGAAGCCAGTCTGATCTGGTCTGGGGTGTTACAGGAACGTGGACATGAATATCCATTGGACAGCTTTTTTCTTTCTTTTTTTCGTTAGGTGGATTGTGAATTTCCTTATAAACAGCTCAGTCAGCTGTGAGACATTATGCTTGGAAAGGTTGCATAAGGCTTACGAGGCAACATAAGCATCGGGTGTTGGCCAATTTTCATCATGTTTACTACGGAAACTGCTGCTCTGTTGAAAGAGCCCCTCCTCTTTGTTTCTTAATAATTTATGAGAGTCATTGAAGCTCAATCATAAACCACAATCATCACAAAGCACTAATGTGATGTCCTGCTCTAGCACCATAAAATAGTCATGCATCTTTATCTATGAAGCTGTTAGATTGACCAAGTGCCAATAAGCAGCAGCAAACAGTTTTTTCTTCGTAAACAGCAACATCCTATAATCACAGTCATTCATAAACTTACTTTATTATGTATTATAAACTGTATTCAGTATATCTTAATATTGAGTGCATGTATTGTTTTCCCTAAATTCTAACTTCACTTAGATTTTTAATTGACAAAATTCTCATTTTTTCAACAGGGAAGTTATGATTTTTTCCCCCCTTGATTGTTGGGTTTGATTGACTTTCAGCGGGATAACAGAAAAACTACTGGCCCAATTGTCATGAAACTTTGGAACAGATCCATATTATGAGGCAGATACACATATGATTTTTCATTTTCATTAACATTGTGAGATAGGGCCTCTGGAGGGGGATATGTTCATTTGTTTTCGTCAGTTTATAATGATGTGACCAATAGAGGGTGACACAGGAGTGGATTTTCAGTCCCGTCCCATCCCACTCCCACAAAAATAATTCCATCTCGTCCCAATCCCATGAAAAAGGAAAAAAAAAATCCCGTCCCACAAGAATGACTCCCGTCCCATCCCACTCCCGTGTTGTGTTTCAGTTACAGTAAAAAA
The DNA here is from genome assembly GCF_011397635.1 of Epinephelus fuscoguttatus. Classification (NCBI taxonomy): domain Eukaryota; kingdom Metazoa; phylum Chordata; class Actinopteri; order Perciformes; family Serranidae; genus Epinephelus; species Epinephelus fuscoguttatus. The sequence goes on from NC_064763.1 coordinate 7,188,899, forward strand.
AAACAAAACAAAAAAAACAAACAAAAAAAAAAACATCTATAGTACATGGAGCACACAATGCCTACCTTAGTTGAATATAAACCCAAATATGACATCTAATGTTGTGTTTTGATGTTTATTGCCTAATTATTTTAACATTCAGTCCACCTGTTGTGATGCTGTTCAGAATGACAAACACATTTGATTCCTCTGTTTTCTTCTCTGGTTCATCTCCCCCTCACGAAGACCACACTGTGTGTGTGTGTAGCCCATGGCCCCGCCTCCCCCACAGAGACAAAGACACTCGATGACAAGAGCTTTCCCTCCGTTCATTACGCTAATGAACCAACTCACCTGGCTGCCAGACGATGCACGGCAGTGAACGCTCTTGTCGTCCAGTCTCTTTGGTGGAGAGAGATGAGGAAAACAAACACGCATGAATATGGCACTTAATCCCTTTTAATTTACCATGCAATTAACCGAATTGCATATCGCGACAGGCCTAATTATGATTCCCAGTCTCGCCCGCTTCCCTTGACTTTTTTTCCCATCCCGTCCCAGCCACATGAAGAATAGTGAAACTGATTCCCATCCCATGGGAATCCCACGGGAATCACGTGACCCGTGGGACTCCCGAAAAAATGTCAGCCTCTAGTGACCAAGCGGCAACCTGAGGCAGAAGAATGTGGAGGTGCCAAAAACTGCAGTTCCTCTGATGACCACTTGAGGCTGGCTCCAAAAGCGAGTCAATACCCATGGACCCCCATGTTAATGTCCAACTCTACAGCAGAAATAAACATGTTTACAGCCTTGTAAAAAAATCCATTTTACCCATTCATAACAACTTCACAGGGGCATGTAACTGCTGTTATTGTTATTAATGCTTAAATGTTTGTACAGTTGAAAGCGTGACTGCTTGAGACACAGGCTGGTGCTGTCTGTCAGCTAGTCACTACCTTGGCAACTATGTTGCTTCGATAATATAGCCATGGTGTAACCCCAGATTCACAGAGTGTCAGTGTAGCCCTAGCTGTGACAATATCAGTGTATTCACGTCATGAAAGTTAAATGTAACATTTTGTAACCTACAACATTTGGTTGTTCCTTGTCAGTTTGGTTATCATAATTTTTTGTTTATTTGTAATTTTTAAGCCAGGTTTTTGTCAATAAAAATTAGCACTAGCATTAGCATTATCACAGTTAACACCTACTGTGAATGCACAATGATAACCAAGCTAGCAGCTAGCATTAGGGTTATATCCAGCCTCTCATCCAAATATTGTCACTTCTAGCCCCAAAAATCCAAGATGGCGACAGCCAAAATGCCAAACTAGAGGCTTTGAAACTGGAGTCCATAAACCAATGGGTGATGTCACTGTGGTTATATCCATTATTTTACATAGTCTATGGCCTACTTATCTTAAAAGTAAGTCTTCATTCATTCATTCATCTTCTAACCGCTTCATCCTCTTGATGGTCGCGGGGGGGCTGGAGCCTATCCCAGCTACATTGGGCGAGAGGCAGGGTACACCCTGGACAGGTCGCCAGTCTATCGCAGGGCTGACACATAGAGACAAACAACCATTCACGCTCACATTCACACCTACGGACAATTTAGAGTTACCAGTTAACCTAGTCCCCAATCTGCATGTCTTTGGACTGTGGGAGGAAGCCGGAGCGCCCTCGCTGACACGGGGAGAACCTGCAAACTCCGCACAGAAGGGCTCCCACGCCCGGGATCGAACCGGCAACCCTCTTGCTGTGAGGTGAGAGTGCTAACCACCACACCACCGTGCCGCCCTAAAAGCAAGTCATTTAACTAAAATGAAAGCAGTCTCTGTTTGTCTGTCTGTTTGTATGTCTTTTGATTTTCTAAACAACCCTTCAGCCAATTGTCTGTATTGCTGAGGACCCAAGGAAGAGCAGTGTAAAGTGTTGAGCTCTTAAGACTTATGGGATATATTAATTAGTAATGCACTATGTACACACCGTGTAAGAGGGGACCCCTATTAACTGTCACAATGCTGAACGGCGTGCTGGGTCAAGCTCACCCTCCATCTCTTGCTACAGTAGGTCACATTCAAAAACAGATGAAGATAGAGAAACAGGAGATGTTACATTGTAGCTAATTGAGTCTTTTCAAGGATCAGCAATGTAATGTTCAGAACAAATGTTTTTGTAAATAGTCAGGTCTCAAATAGCTAGCTCTTAGCAAATAAAGCACATATGCTAACATTACCAAGGGATGCTACCATGCTAGGTGTATTCCTCCGACACATTCTCACTCTGACTTCGTCATATATCAACATTTGGTCATGGACTTTTTGACCTGCAAGGTACCCTGGTTGTGTTTTTTGCTGACGTCCTGGAATGCTGTGTCAGCTTCTGCCTGTTACATACATTGTCTGGTTTCAAAATACACTTCCATTTTCACTGGAAATGTATAGCTTGCATTCGGTCAAAATAAAAGCACTACGTCTGTACAGGATTGCAAATTGACATTTTTTTTCTTTAACAAGAAACACACCTGGTTGTATTTAGGCAACAAAAGCACATGGTTGGGTTTAAGAAAATAAAAACAAGGTTTGGCTTTACAATCGTACGTGAGTAGTTACGTACGTACGTACGTAGTTGCCCCTCCTGCCCTCCCTACTCAGACTTCCGACCCCTTGACTTACATTGTTGTCCCACCATGCTTTACCCTGATGCTGCCGGGTGCCGTTAAACAATAATGGTGACCGGCCACATATCATGCTGACATGAAAAGACAGCTTTTTTGGCGATATCTGACACTTTAAGTCACTAGTCAATTGCCGGTATTCAGTGACTTATGTTGTTTAGATGAGTGATTCTCGACAAAGCTAAAAGCAGCAATTCCAGAGGCCAAGCGATCAGCATATCCCAAATACGCCTGTTGGGAACTAGTAGCCTCAAAGATATCTTATAATGAGAGTCACAGACACTATTACACAAGCTAAATAAGAGAGGACCAGGTTAAAAGCAAAAGATAACAACTATTGTACCACATGGCTGCTTTTTAATAATTTATGAAATAAAATTGCTCCTCTATTACTTTGATCTGGGCTCACAGTATTCTGAAATGGAGCAGGTATGGTCCTTTCCATTTATTGCTGAAAACTGGGCTGAACCACAGTCAAACACAGGCACAGTACAACTACACTATGAATGAATGTTGCAGTGATTTACTGATGCACAAATGCTACAAACAGCAGCGTTAAGGGCCTAGGACGGACATTGGCTAATGTAAAACCTTAGTTATGAAAAGCAAACATACTTGTTGCTTAACTTGTTGAACTTTACAAAATTCCTGTCATACTTTTCCTGTTCATCTTTTTTCTGTTCCATTCCAAACCAGTACCCCATAATCATTTTCCATTTAATAGAAGCTATGCAATTGTAAATTCCCCCTGACCCAGTTTCCTGACAATTTCTAAAGAAGCCTTCACAGCGTGAGCGCTGTCTCCCATGAATTTTTCCTCAAATGCAATTTCTATCATATACACTCAGGCTAGCATGGTTGGTTACATTTGAAAACTAGCCTGCAGCCACTGAACCCTTTTGACAGAGATCCCTTTAAGAACTGCTTTGGTCCAAATGCAGAGGCCAGTGTACCCCAGAGGAAATGGATGAGACATATGCATTGTTCATCACTGAATGCCTTTCAATGTGCTGGTAATTCTGGATGTGGAGCTGACGGTGGTGTACCAGGATTCTGCATATGCACTTTGCCAGGGAACTTTGGCCCACTTGGGCTTCAGCTGTTGTCCAGTGAGTTTATTTAAATCTGAGCACTATGAAACTTCTGACTAAAGCCTCTGAAAAAGTCCTCTTTAACAGCTTACGCCAAAAGATTGGCAGAAGATGAGATGAATAAACGAAGTGCTTAAATGTAGATTTGTTGATGCCGGAGGGGCTATTAAATCACAAATTTAAATAGAAAACTGAATCGAAAGTGTCAAAAATCATCTCTTAAGAATATTATTTCCTCTAAATAAAACAAGAACATTTGTAATTAAGTCATTAAAAAATCTACAACATCACAGATGAAGGCAACCTTTTGCACCTGCCGTTTTGGGATATGATGACTAGAATTATAAGACTGACTTCATACTGTGCTGTGTTTGTTAGTAAACAACAAAGATTTTTGACGGTTTAAACATACCACAGTTTAGGTCATATTGTGTTTGCAACAGGCATTGGAGAATGATCACAGCCACCTTCTTACCAGCCACGCTAACTGAGCTGCATTCTTAGTATTATAAAGAGCATGAATAATTAATGTTTGTTATCTACAATGCAAGGCTTGTGTGTTTTCTATTCCACTCGGAAAGGTGGGTGCTATGTGAGTGTGAAGAAATGCATTGTTACAGTTTATTTGTACTCTGTGCCTCTGGCTTTACGGAGTGGTGTACCAGAGCAGACAGCTTACTGTCGATAAGCACCTATACATTTCCTTCAGTAAATCACCTATCTGCGGCCACGCACTTACTACAGCAGGATGTGTTGCTGTTTGCTTATGCGCTGCACAACTACAGCACCGGGGGATTTTAAATACAAGAAATTAATGAATACAATAATGTATGGGGGCATAAATCACATTCGCAGCATATATAGTGGTTAGTGGTAATAGCAGCGTATTTGTCGGCAGACTGCCTACATTGTGACATTTAGTCCCATTTAAAGAACTTCATCTGGATTTGGTAATCTTGAAAAGTCTGTATCTGGATGAGGGTGATCTGTTCCAGTGTTGCTTTAAAAAAGTAAGATGCATTAGCTGATCCTGGACAGCAAAACATGATATATCCAAATTTTTTGTGAGAAAGTCTACATATGAAGGATGGGAGAGGAGGTGGACGGGTCAAACAAAGACCAAAAGTCAGTCGACTTATTTTAATAACAACGTAGTGTGCTAATATATATAACATGCTACAGTAATAACATATGTCACATAATGTATGTGAGATGTAGGTCACATGACGTAACATTACACTGGTAAGAAACGTTATTTTAAACCAAATCATGACTTTTTTTCCCTAAACCTAACCACGTACTTGTGTTGTCTAAACATAGGAAAGTTTACCTTAAAACAATGTTGTTGTTTTTTACCTACATTCTAAGAAACAGCACATTAAAATGGAATTTTATTTTGGAAAGACACAATGCATGTAACAAGAGTAAATTGACACCATCCCTGAGTGTCCAAAACTGATGCTTGAGGGATACCCAGAGTGTCATAGTTTAACATGTAGGGCACGCTGCTGTATTTGAATGGGAATGAGAATGTGCAGTCAATGTCTTTGGGCTTCTTTGTATTTTCTTTGTCTTCAAACATCTTGGGGCCATATTGGAAATAAGTGTTTTTCCTTTTTAACTTGTTATCTTTAGGATTTTTGTTTCCATAACTGATAATCTGTAAAAATGTATCTATCTATCAATGTTTGACTGTATTTTTTATGTTGAAAGTGAAAGTATTTACCAAAATCTGTGAGCAAACATGGAGTGCAAAATGACAAAAACACAAACAGACATGTCTCTTAAAGGTTAGTAGTTGAGGAGAAACGCCTCCTGAAAAGCCTGTTATCACACAACAATGCATTACTTGCTAGAATGCTTTCAGATGTATCAGATGAATATAGTTGCCTTTTATTGGCTTCAGTGTTAACTAATTTGGATGCAAATTAACATTGACTGTAAAGTTAAAGTGCAAACTGATAGCTCTAACCCAAATGTTGTTTCGCTTACATCACAGCTGTAGGTGAACGGTTATATGAAATAAAACAATTATGTGTGTGGGTAGTCAGCTGCACCCAGTAAACCTAAACACACTGCTCATCTTGTGCTTTCTCCAGGTCATTCTCTTTTCTGGCTTTGGCATTTCAATGGAGCTTTTTAAGTAGTCAGTTCTGCTTGCACTCACTTCAGTTTTTTTTTCTGTATGAACAACATTATTGATGAGATGAGAATTAATAAACAAGTTATGAGTTTCAAGTCATTATTCTACCACAGAACTTTGAATTTTTTCTTTTTTTTTTCTTTAGTTTGGCATGAAATGCTAATGTGTCATTTCACTCTAATATTGAAACTACTGAGCTCTATTGACGATTAAAATAAAGGTTACTGCAGCTGTACTTAAATTCAAATATGTTGTACATTAAAGTGAAACTATAATGTAATGGGATATGCATATAGCCAGAAAAATTAACCAGAAGATGATGGATACGTAGCATGCTGACCGCAACACTCACCAGAGGACCTAGTTCCTGGATGGTTCCACAGGATACATTGTTTGAAATTTAACAGCTAAACAATCTATTGTGGAGTATTCATTCATTCATCTTCTAACCACTTCATCCTCTTGAGGGTCGCGGGGGGGCTGGAGCCTATCCCAGCTGACATCGGGCGAGAGGCAGGGTACACCCTGGACAGGTCGCCAGACTATCGCAGGGCTGACACATAGAGACAAACAACCATTCATGCTCACATTCACACCTACGGACAATTTAGAGTTACCAATTAACCTAGTCCCCAATCCCCAATGTCTTTGGACTGTGGGAGGAAGCCGGAGTGCCCGGAGAGAACCCACGCTGACATGGGGAGAACATGCAAACTCCACACAGAAGGGCTCCCACGCCCGGGATCGAACCGGCAACCCTCTTGCTGTGAGGCGAGAGTGCTAACCACCACACCACCGTGCCGCCCTATTGTGGAGTATTCTGAAACAAAAATCTTGGATCAAGTTTTTAAAGTTTTGATGACTGAGTGCCATTTTATGGAGCCAGTGTATGATTGAGGGCCACTATACATTTGTGTTTTTTTGTTTGTTTGTTTTTTTAAATTGACATTTTTTTATGACATGTTAACACTTTACAAAAACTATAACAATCATGAGTGACAAAGCCTACGCAACATTTCACTTTACGTTCTAGTTTTCCACTTTCTAACATATTTGGGGAAAAAAAGATATAGTGAAACACTACAGTGTTTGACATTGATTATACCTACAGTCCTGGATGGATTACTGAATGGGCATACCGGGCACAGGCCCAAGGGTCCAAGGGCCAAAGTGTCAGGACCACTCTGGCCTTCAATTGCAAAATGTCACTCAAACTACCGACCAGGAAGAGACTCAAAATCAAAACAAAAAGACACTAAAGACTACAGAAATGGTCAAAACAACCAAAAAGAAGCAAGATTATCTCAAAGAAACAAAAGCAAAAATTAAGTCGCAAAACAACAACAAGGGGTAAAACCACTATAAATATTGCGTGTTGGGCCTTTTGCATATCTGTGCCCAGGAGCCCACTGTTTTATAATCTGCCCATGCCTACAGTAGGGTTGGGCTGATCGATCCTAAAATATAAATATCTCAATACTACGTTTTCATTCTTAAGATCGATCTTAGCATCAATAGGATCAATGCCGAAAAAGGGATTGGTTTCTCTCTTTGACATTGCACTTGTTTGTATTTCAAAATTAAACCTCTGTGCAAACAACATTATGATGTTGTGAACACACGTAGTGCATGTACTTTTTGCTTCTTCACTGTTTTTTTGTTGTCTACACTCAATCAACTTACTAGAGATCCAGCAGCATCTTCTTAGTTTCACTTTCACCCAATGTCGGCATGAGGAGGACGGGAAGGTCCTCCCATTTAGACCCTCATTCGGACTATGAACAGAAACGTATACCCATAACCATAGCTGTCTGCAGACATTCAATACAAATAGTATGTCCGAGCCTGACTAGTTTTTATGCAACACATATAAGTAATGATGGACTAATGAAAGAGGAAAAAACATGAGAAGAAGAACTTGGAGCTGCAAATGAAAAGAAGGGAGGAGGAAGGAAAGGCCTCAGCATCCAGACCTCTGACACAGAGACAGAGTTCACTGGCAGATCTTTTCAGAGAGGCTCAGACAAGGAATATCCTGGTATATAGTAGCCTAGTGAAAATAATATTTTAGTCAATTCAGATCTTCAGCATTGGTTAACTTTACATTTTCATACTGTGATATATGTCATCACTTGCTGTTATTTAACCAGATTGATGATTGCTTATTCACTTCATAAATCTTGACACACCACAATCCCCTACCTAAGTATAAATCTCTTTGTCACTTGTTCAAGTGAGTCATGTAGCGTGCCGTCTTTTTTACCTGACTGTGGTGTGCTAAACAGAAATGGGCTAATTACTGCCATCTGAGGCTGGAGGGCCACAAGGGGCAACAATGAGTCCGTTTCACACTCAAAATGATCAGTTACAAACGACAAAGTGAGTAATCTGCACCTCTGATAAAGAGCAGCACACAGATGCTTCCCTATACGAACTATACGAGACTACTGTCTGCCATACAGAAACAGTATTTCCGTATATAGCTCAGATGATACAGTCCCAGATGGTTCCCAAACAGGGCTACAGTTGACCATACTGTTCCTTATAAATTACTTTAAAAGTCCTCCACACGTGTCCTGATAATTTAAATTACACTGCTGAACCAAATTTGTAAATGATAAAGTTTATAGGGAGCTTACAGCTGACTGATCAATATGCAGTGACATAACTTATCAAAATAAAAGTCCACAGTTAGCCAGTGATGAACATTATAATCACTCAAGCATGTCTGAACATTACTACATTCATCTAGTGTGTAATGATCCCCCTTGCTATCAGTTCAGCCTGCACAGCTGAAATAACTTAAGCCAGGGTTACTGGAGCAGAGCCCGTACAAAGTGCCACTCTCTGCCACTTCTCCCACTGAAACTGATTAGAAGGATTTGCTGCTAAAAACTTGGCCACTAGACGGAAACTACTTTAACTCCAACGTTTTGTTAGCAAGCACAGAAAGCAACAGACGGAGGCAAACAACATGGACCCTCAGCACTGTTGGGGCTGCACTCAGAGAGATGCAGTGACAGTAACTAGCAAGCCACTGAGAATATTCGCATGCAAAAGATTCCTCGGACAGCACCAAATATAAATCCAAGTAGCTGAAGAGCTTTGAGTGTGGGAGGTGAGAGACACAGAGACAGAGAGAGATATTATAGCCGGATGGAAAGATGGATGGATAGACGGACTTGGATAAGGAGAGGGAGGAGGGGTGAAGGAACCTATTTCCGGAGGGCTGCAGAGCTTTTTAATTCCAGCTTTTCTGACTTTTCTGTGAGAGCGCCTTCCGCTTCTTGCTCATCACTTAAAGCCATCTTTCAGTGGGGATTTGGACAGCGATGCCTCTTGGCAGGCCCACTAAACCCTGGCTAAACTGCAACTGACGTTGAGCTTGGAATGCGTTTCTCTTGACCCTGAACACACAACAACTTTTATCTATGTGACACACTGCACGTGCTAAGACACACCAAACATAACCAGCTACATGTTCTGTTTATCCCCTCTGACACACAGACAAGTGCAGTGTAACTCCAAAGGGATTCTTTTAATGTATACTCAGCAAGAAAGACAACACAGCTTTTCTTCAATGTAAAAGATTTTGCGTCTTCACAGGTTATGATTGTGACATGACATGATAAGAGTTTGATGTCAAGCTAGGCAGGACTTGAAAACCCAATACAAACCATTCAACTGAACACAACATGCCTGTCACTTTAACATTTTGCCTTTTCACATCCTTATATCTACAGTCCATTGGCGGATCCAGCACCTTATGGTTTAAGCAGCCCAGTTGCCAGAAGAAAATGTCAACATTTTTTTTTTCTGGTGAATAGGCCAGGTTCAAGGTCAATGCCAAACTTTTAGTGCCATTGCAAGATGCAATGTATTGCATCTCCCAGCCAACATTTGCGTGTGGGTACCATGTGGGTAGTAAATTGACTGAAAAATGGGGCGTATATTGGATTGTCCGCAGGTTCCATAATGGCACCATGCCAATTGCCCACATGGGTGAGTTATGGGCATCTTATCTGGGGCCCTCTTGTGTAAACCCACCCAAACCCAACCCACTGGTAATGTTGTTGACAAAAAATATGACGAGAATTTTTCGTCAGTTACCTTTTTTCAATGACAAAAATGAGACGATGACAAGCTAAAAATCTATGTTGACAAGGCGAGACATGATGAAAATGTTAGTGTGGGACTATCGGACACTGAACGGCTGTACTTGCAATTATCTTCAAATGCCGAAATGAGCAACAGGCTGGCAAACTCCAGTTAATAATCTTCGCCAGGATGTCTAGCTCGCCAGCAGAAACACTCACACCGCAGCAGTGTCAGCCATTGGTGCAAGTGTTGTTGCAGAAAATAATCAGATGTGTGTGTCTGACTGTGGATGGTGGAGCTGCTGAATGGATTTGTGGAGCTTGTTAGTTACAGCAGTGGCTGTTAGCAGTTTGGCTTGTTAGCCGCTGACTAAATGTTGACGAAAATGTCATGAATTTTCTTCAACTAAAACATTTATGCCGACTAAAATGACCCACATGGTCAAATACTAGAATAAATACAATACAATACAAAACAAATGTTGGCTGGGCTGTAGCATGACACAAAGTAAGAGTTTGCAGGTAGTCTGGCTTTCACATAGGAGGAGACCACCTTCTCAGGAAGAACAGTGGACGGGGTCAGTTGTTTTAGAAACTGCCCCAAACGAAATCTGTTTCTGTTCAAGTGACAGTGCCCTCTAGGGGCTGCAGTAATTATGACAGGAAGTCAAGGGATGTTGGTGTAGAACGACAAAGCCTGCATAGCAAGGAGGTTGGGTTAGACATAAGGGTCAACAAAACATTGAACTTCAACAGGAAAGATTTCCTCTGTCTTACCATTAGTCAATGTTTTTTTTTTTCGTTTTGTTTTTATCAGCATGAACAGAGTCACTCCATAAAATCAATGTGCTTATCAATGCGGCAATACAAAAGTACTTATTTTTAACCCAAATTGTGATTTTTCCCTCGGCCTAACCACACACTTTTTGTGCCTAAACCTAACCAAACTTTAACCATGTAACATCATTAACTGATTTATTTTTCAACTGTGATGTGAAACAACTCTGGAAAACACAGACAAATGATGCTGTCCTGCTGACAGAGACTCTCACAGACCTATAATTAAATGTTGCCTTCTTATACATTGTTCACAAGTACAGTATTTTCCTAACCTGACCATACCATAGCTTTAAATTATTCATAACATTGTCGTATAAAACAAATGCAGTCTAAGGTTTAGCACAATATCAGTGTTTCTCTCTGCTAATAGAAAAGATCTAAACATACTGACCTGCTAATCACCAAAACCATGAGACCATGAAATAGATGCAGAAACTACTTGGTAAAGCATTAAGCTAATATTTTTTTCTGCTAAAAAAAAGCCCCAGGTTCCAGGCAATTACTTCAACTTAATGTGTGTGAATGTAAATGTTACACTGTGTTGACATTTTGACCTTGTAAACACATATGAAATTAGAATACATTGGATTTAAGTCAGTTTTATGGCTCAAACAATAATAATTGTTTAATCCTGGAACATCATAAACTGTTTTGGTTCTTGGCTGAGATTCTATCTGTGCACCGTGAAAATGAGCAAGAATGTACAGTGCAGTGCTTCCCTTGGTGTGAAACAGAAAGATATGGAGACATATACAAAGACTTTTACTCTGCATAAAATGCCACTGCTTCATCACCACCGCAAAATCTGATAACTGCTATATATTGTATAGAATAGAGCACAGACATCACTGGCATCAGATATACACACACAGGCGTATGCAGGAAACATGTAGCATCACCAAAGTGGAAGTGAAAGCAAGCATCACACAGGCATCAGGAAAGACTGGAGAGAGACCTCAATACCAGTCACACTAAAGATATATGGCAGCCAATCCATAACATCACAAGCTATAGAAGCAGGGGTGCCCCTATCATGTGTGAGGCCACGTTGCCAGATGAGCTTAACACCTTTTATGCTCGCTTTGATCTCCTCAACAAAGACTCAGCTATCAAGTCTGCCCCGCCTCCAGAGGACTGGTCACTGTCAGTATCCACAGTGGATGTGCGAGTGAGTGTGAGCAAAGCTGCTGGGCCTGATAATATCCCTGGCTGCGTGCTAAGAATATGTGCCAACCAGCTAGTTGATGACTTCACTGATATTTTTAACATATCACTGTGTCAGGGAGAGTGTTCTCACTTGCTTCAAGGTTGTCCCATCATCCCTATACCTAAAAAGTCTGCAGTGTCTAGGCTAAGTGACGACTGCCCTGTGGCACTCACCCCCATTTTGATGAAGTGCTTTGAGAAACAGGTTCTCTGCCACATCAAATCAACATCCCAGCCAGCCTGTGCTATAACCAGTTTGCATTCAGAGCCAACAGATCCACAGAGGATATCATCTCCACTGCTCTCCACTCAGCCCTCACACACCTTGAAAATAACAACACCTACATCAGAATGCTCTTTGTTGATTTTAGCTCAGCATTCAATACATTCTCCTCCTGGGCTTGAGTACCATACTCTGTAACTGGGTATTGGACTTCCTGACTAACAGACCACAGACAATCTGGATTGGTGGTCACACCTCCTTCACTCTGAACACCAGAGACCCCAGGGCTGTATGCTCAGCCCCCTTCTCTTCACGCTGTACACCCACAACTGTTATCCCCAAAATGAAGAGAACTCTGAGAAGAGAACCTACTGCTCGACGTCACTGCACAAAGGAGGTAAAGACACAACACCTGTCTACAGCACTGGAGCTGAAGAAGAGCGGGGTTTGGGGGGTGTACACATGCTGTTTTTTGTTGTTTTTCTTTTTGTCCTCAAATTGATTGTTTTCTGTATAGATGCAACACATTCTCACTCCAACCTCATCACATATCAACATTTGCTTATGGACTTTCCATGTCGACGCATGACATGCAAGGTACCCTGGGTGCGTTGGTTGTTAACGTTCCGGGACGCCATGTCAACTTCAGCCTGTTACATGCATTGCCTTGTTTCAAAATACACTTTAGTTTTCACAGGAAATGTACAGTTTGTATAAAGTCTCTTTCAAAATAAATGCACTACATTAGTACAGCACTGCGAATTTATGTTCACACGTGGTTACGCTGAGCCAACACACACACAAACACACACACATACACATATGTGGTTGGGTTTAAGCAACAAAAGCACATGGTTGGGTTTAGGAAAAAAGAACAGGGTTTGGCTTTACAATATTATGAGAAGTGAACACCGGCCTCCTGGGTAAAAGTTGGTGACTGTAGGACCTATCCACCATACCACCCACCTGCCCTACCCAGACTTGTGCCACTTTAACTTTCGTTGTTGTCCTCCCGTGTTTCCCCCTGATGCTGCTGGAGTGATGCCCTTGCAGGGAGTGACAGCTGCACTCTGAGATAAAAAGAGTTCAACTTTTGGAACACAGCAGAGTACACTGCACGTCATGTGACAAGGTACAGCCAACCACAGCCAGCACATATCTTTCCCGTTTTCTGTAAATTTCAGTCCATGGTAAATATGGAGGAGAAGTTGATGATTTGAGTGCAGGGCTTTACATTTGTCCCACAGATGATATTTTAGGCCTGATACACACTCCAAAACAACGCCTGAAAGAAAACCAGCTCTGCACTCAGGACCTCTGGTAAGAAGACTATGATACAGTGCTGGTTATGGTAGCAACCTCAGATGTAACCTGCCTCCGCACTCTTGAAAGTTGGCACAGAGTATGTACAAGATGTGTGTGTACAGGCCTTAAGGTTACAAGGAATCGGCATCACAGAGAACTTGAAACATGGTCATCACACATTCCCATCCTGGTAAAGAAGTTTCAGCCGTATCTGGGCTGTATTTCTCAAGGACTTAAGAAGTCAAAATTCTGCTGTCAAATTCTTGCCAACTTTTACAGAAGAGCAATAGAAAGCATCCTGACTTGACACATTACAAACTGGTATGGGTTGTGCACAGGCCATGACAGGAGGGCTCTGTAGCGTCTGATTGAAACTACCCCGAACACCACTGGCACCGAGCATCAGTGATATCAGTGACGTAAGGTGCCTGCACAGAGCCCAGAGGAAACTAAAAGACAATACCATCCCAGCAACAGCCTGTTCAACCTGCTGCTGTCTAGCAAGTATCTGCTGCTGTACAACCAGACTACAGAGCAGCTTCTATCCTCAGGCTGTAAGGGCTCCTCGACTCATCCTTACTCCACCATAAAAACTTTTTTTTTCTTGTGTAGCAGAAAAAGGACTGCAACTTGCATTCTGTCGTGCGACCCTGTGTTGTAGAATGACAATAAGTGAAACCCAACCTTGTGTAATTAATCAATAGAGAGTGACTGCTACTGGCCTAAACTGATACTAAACACCTCCAACAGGAGTAGAGTTTAGAGAGGTGGCCCCTTTGCTGTTTTCCTCCAGTGACTCAGTCGCCTCACCAGCTTGTGTCTCCTTCAGCTTGGAAGAGGACACTTCTTGTTTGTTTGCAAATGTAAAAAACTGACGAGGCTGTACCACAGCACAGCCTGTGCTGGTGAATATTTCCATTTTAATGTTAACAAATTGTGAGATGCAGGTTTGCTCAAGTTATGCCCAGCTACGCATGGGGCACAGTAATGTGTCACACCATCTGCTCTCCTCTCAGCTCAGATCCATGCAGTGAATTTTTTTTTCTTTAGTTAAAATCACACCATACCTCTATTCCCACATACTGTTTAACCTGCAGATGAAAAGTTAATTTTAACTTTTAAAACTTGGTGGTTTGGAAACCACCCTATGGAATTCACGCACTGATCTGCCTGAGTGATTCCTAAAGAATCAGTATCAGTCTTAAGGTTTTGAGGCTTAAGGTTTTGAAACAGCTGGACTAAAGAGGAATTGATAAAGAATGTTTAGTGAGTAGGAATGAACAAAAATGACAAAAGGGATTTTCCCTAAGTCCACATAGGGATAAACATTCCCCGAAATGTCGAGATTTATTGAAAATCAGCTCTCTGGAACAGAACCAAGTTTAGATAAAGTTCCAGGTCTGTCTCACTTCAAACTTTGGTCTGTTAACTCCTCAAATACAGGCTTAACATTTGTACATTTTATCAGACTTTGTACCACAAGATAATGTAAATAATTTCAGACCATTCTAAAAATTTATTGCAGAAATGACTCAGTCAACAAATCATTGTATAATGAGTCTGGATCACAGCTTGATATTCACTGAGATGTAATAGACTCGAGATGTTTTGTTTTTTCCTTCAGATGACTCATTGTTTCATGTTTGCAAGCACTGTGTTAATTAATAATGAAGTGCATGAAAAAGTCAACAGAAAGTCAAGCTCAAGTATTTTTACTACATTTAGGGTGAAAGTGTATTTGAGTTTTTTAATAAAATGCTTTGCTGCATGCAAAAACTAGATACCATTAGTTATTGACCGTGTGTATGTGTGTGTTTGTGTGTGCAGGAGCAGAGATCAATACCAGTGCAGATGCTGTTACTTGTTGTGACTGCCTGAGAGATAGCAAAAGATAAATAAATAACTATAATTACACAACTCAAAGGACTACGAGTAATTTCTCCATACAGCACAGAGAAAAAGGCAGGAAAGCAGAATCTGTGAACTTTAAAGGCTTTGAACATGCAGTCACCACACGCTAATAGAAATCAAAGAACAAGAAAGTCTCGCCTAAAGCTGTAGTATGTGCCTTTCCCTAAAGCAATTAGAAAAATAACACAAATAGAAAACCACGTTCTGCAACTGTTGACAAGGAAAAGATATAACACATACGGTGCTGGAAACCACAGTGCTTTGGAACTCTTCAGGCTTAAAATCAATATTATAAAATACTACATTGTTTCTGTACAGCTGAAATGTGTTTCAGACATGCAAAAACTAAAACACAAAAAAGAAGGACAGCCCTTGAGCCAAAGAAAAGCTATGGTTTTTTTTCTCATATTACAACAAAAAATGCGGGCCTTTCTAAAAAGGAACACTAGACAAGACAAGGACTGATACAAAAAGGGGGCTCTGCAATTGTCCTTTCCTTGAAACACTATTTTTGAAGTATGACTAATGAAAACTACTTCTATTGGGTCCCACTACTTGGGTACTAGTTTCTACCAGTTTTCATGACGAGACAGTCAGTCCCTTTTGTAATCTCTCTATAGAGCACACAGCAATCTGAGAACCATCACTGGAAATGTTTGATCTACATTCCCTGCATCCGTGGGAAGTTTTGGAATATTCCAGATTCAAAAAAACTAATTTAATTGAGAGGTTTCACAATTAATAACTCCAAGGGCCCTATCTTAGACTAGCGTAAAGCAGCGCACAGAGAAACGCCACTGTCATTGCTAGTTTCAGACTGATGCAATTGTCATTTTCATGGGCAGCACCCATGCTGTGCAGGTAGCAAATGTATTTGTGTCCATCAGTGTGCCAATGGGTGTGTGGGTCTTAAAATGAGGTGAGGTTGAGCAAATTGTTAGCACATTGCTATTTTGAGGCAGCAGAAGTGACTTTGCCATCGACCACCAACAACCTGGTCTAAAGTCAGAAGGGTGCAGTATTTTCCTGCTATTTAACGGCTATATGATTCAGATAGGAAGATGCTCCTACATATGTGAGTTCACAACAGGTGCACGCTTTGCTTGCTTCACGTAAAGGGATGTGTGGATGGGTTGCAGGAGGGTGAAATAATACATCGTTAATAAAGAAAATATTGATGACATTCTCTAAAATATGGACGTAGCAGAGATCAGAGCAGAGCTGCAGAGTTGCTGTCCAACTTCCCAGTCGGAGGGACTTCATTCATTATTTTAAAAGCTAAATATTTAGCTCTGCTTCCTCTGTCAACTGTATAACTACAGGTTTTAGCTTTGCTGCTTAAATGTCCCACACTATTTGCTGCAGTGACATTACTGCTCTTACTGCATTACTCTCAGCTTCTCTAATTTGCTGAATCCACCATGTAAACAGCAGGACACCAGATGCAGGCACACCTGGCTTTTAAAGGAAATGAGAGATTACGCTGATTGTTTGAATTCACCTATGATTATTTAAGGGACTATATACAACCCCTTTGCCCCTTGCACCTTACTTTGCACCGAAACCATGTGCCATTGAACTAAGAAAAGTGGTTGGACCACCAAATGCACTTAAGCCATGCATTTCAACCATGCGCTATAGACTGTTAAAATAGGGCCCCAAGACATGAAAAGAGCACAAATTGGTCAAATAATGGATAAAGTGGCTTGTGGTTCATGAGGTTTGTGTTAGAGGCATTCAGCTATAAGTGTTTCTCAGAAGCAAAAGTAATGTGAGAGAATAAAGTGACAGAAGGGCTTTGTACTTGAAATGTCAGGAAAGAAATGGTGAAAGAGCGGTTATAAGAACAAGACAGACTCAAACTGTGAAAGAGAAGCTGGCGATAGAAAAAAGGCTGCTTGTATGTGATGCACGTTTATGCTCTTGTGGCTACGCTAAAAACCTATGATTTGCATGTGTGGAATCTTCAAAAACCCACACATTAAAAGCCTTGAGGTGAGGAACGCACGCTCTCATGGAACAAGTGCTTCACCTTTAACCAACCCAGACTGCTCTTACTTTAGTGTTAGCGGAATCATTGCCACGGGGAAATGAAGGTGTGTGAAGCTGTACATCTGACTGCTCACATGGCAAAATAAGGCTAAATACATTTAAGAACAGAGGTGACTGGGGACAGAGGTGAGGTAAAGATGTCAAAGCAGCATTGCAAATGGCAGTTAGCAGCAGGGTTACAAAGACTGTGAAGAATTGAGACAGAGTAATGTAGAGAATGTTTTACCCTCTGAGCAAAATGTAAAACCATGGTATCTCACTTGAAACATTCCAAATCGGCACAACTTACAGAGGATTGACGGAAAATGCCAGATAAAAACCACAGTAGATCTTCTCCTTCACACACACCTCTACGTATAGCCTGAGAAAATGTTTTTTTCCCTGAGACTATGAAAATGTACACTCCATTCTTTCCTGTCAATCAATCAAGCCACTCTGGATAATAATTTCCCCAGGTGGGTTGTAATTTCAGGCTCCCAGCAAAGCAAACAAAAAGCAGCAAAAAAGGAAAAGAAAACATCACAAACGGCGGCTTATGAAATTCTGCCGAAACCTAATATTCAACTTCAAGATGGAGCATATGAGGCATGTGAGCTCGCCCTGGTTCAGATGAGTTAATTTGTCACTGGGAAAATTCTGACAGCTGTGTGGTAAGAGATTTCCTCTGACAATCTCACACTAAAAATAAATAAGAACCTGACACCCATGAGACACAGATGGGTTCATTTGAAAGAATTAAAAACAGATTCAAGACAGGTCAGAGGCTGCTCAGTCCCATAATGGGATAGCTACTGCAGTGGTTTCTTTACACTACACTGGATCAGCAGGGGTAGCATCACACTGTCAGGTTAGAGAAACTTGCTGCATTTGCTGTCACCTCCTGGCCAGGGTTTTGTGGAGCCAAAGCCTACACTTTGCCTCCGAACTGGTTATGTTTGAGAACTAATTGGGTTATAAATTGAACAAACAAATAAACAGCCAACACAGTTGACAGTGTGTTTTTATGCTTGCCATATGGGTAATAATCTACATGTATTAATGCCACAGTGGGACTGTAAAGGTTTTATGAGATCCTTGTTGACTTGCCATCCTGGCTAACCAATTAAATTATATTTCCACAGTGAGACAATAATGTGATCATGTGACCAAAGTTTCATTGTCACAACCACAATTTTAACATTTGCTACTGTGATTTTTCTAAGGTGAGAGTTGTTGCAATGTGTGAATGCTTTTGTAGAGCAGGGGCGCAGCACCAAATCCTGGGCCAAATGCATAAGCAGGCTCTGTGAGCCCCCACTCTTCCTCTCTTGATCCACGTTCTCACGCAACCTCTGAACTTTTTTTTTTTTTTAATACTAAGTCAGTTTGCTTTTTTCCCCTCTCATCTCTCTGTCTGTCTTTCTTTCTTTTTCTTATTTGGAACCCCAATTTCAATTTCTTCAAGAAAAACATGAGGGTGTGCGTTGGTGCTCCAGCAGCATACGTAGTCACTCACTCAGCTCAAGCTGTGTTTAGAGACAAAACCTAGCGCAGGGGCAGACTAAACCATTTTACACCTTTAAGGGGGTAGAGGGGCCCCAGAGTGCCTCCACCTTTAAAAAAAAAAAAAAAAAAAAAAAGTTCAGTCTTTTAACTAATTTATTCAGCCAAATTTCATTTAGTGATGGCACTTATTACTTACAAATAAAAAGATGCAAACAAAAACACACTTTTTGTTTTAGGCTTTTTGTGGGCTCCCCTCCCATTGGGGCCCTTAGTCCTAGGGGTATGAGACTGATTACCCAGGGCCTCAATGGGAGGGGAGCACGGACCAACCCTGCACTAGGTTTTGTCTCTAAACGCAACATACACTGTCATGTCTTTTTCCAAGAAAGGGAAATCTGGGTTTTAAAGCCAAACAGAAAGTAAGAAATGAAAGAAAGATGAAAGAAAGCAAACTGACACTGTAAAAAGAATCAAAAAGGTTTGTGAGAGAGATCAAGAGAGGAAGGGCAGGGGGGCCCAAAGAGGCTGCTTATGCATAGGGCCCAGAATTTGGTGCTACACCCCTGTACAGTCCCACTTCTCCCCTACTACGACACCCCTGAGTCAGAGTCATAAATTGAGGCTCTGTCACTGGAAACATTTACTATAAATATTCTTACCCTTGTTCAAATATTCAAAATCAAGCAAATAATTTCCTGTATAACTATAAAGTTAACATGCATGTCGGAATGCTAAATGTTGGTGTTGTTGTTTTTTTAACTAAAAAAACAATAATAATTGCTTGCATACTTGGGCTTCTGGTTATTGTTGTGTAAAGCACTATATTTACAGTTCAGCAAATATAGGTGAAATTAAAATCTGCAGTTCTTCTTTTCCTGTGTTTGTGAAACACTGTGTTTGGTTCATGTCATTCAAGTCTAATAAACATAGAGAAGTCCTTGTACAATATGTCAATCAGTATTTCTTAAGATAAAATTCTTAAATGGTCCTAAAAGATTGAAATAAATTCATTAAAAAGGGGGATTTGGAGAGTCACAACTCTGCGAATAATGTTACACTGATTACGCCTGTGGTGACCCCTGCTGTTGTCTAGCAGCAGTGTGTGTGTCCTCCAAAGCATCTGCATGTCATTGCTGAGCAGGATGGCAATTTGTGGTAACACCTGGGCTTAGCGGCGCCAGTCTATAAAAGCAAGGTCTGTTACTCATCCTTGGGCTTGCTCTACTGGTCGGCTCACCTGACTCATACTCTTTCTCCTTCTTTTCTTCTGCAGGTACACTGCCCATAGTGTGAGGACAACAGTGTTACCTCAGTTGTCTTTTTGCCTCCTTTTGTGAACCTTACAACACTCACACACATTGGTGGGTGACCATCGCCTGCTGAATTTGGGCAGTGCTGGATGTGATAGGCATGGAAAGTTAGCATGTTAGCTGTTGTTTGCTAGCCAGCCAATAAATGCCACAAAATATGATGTTATCAGGACATTTTACATTTTTCCAAACTCACTGTTAGCCAGGTAGCATCTCTCATGGGGAGCATTTTGCTTGTTTCATGGCCAAAATCAAACAATATGTGCTGTTTTTTATGACATAGGCGCAGACACTTCCAGTCAACTCCACAAAATTTGTGCTAAATCTGTGCTCTCTTGTCTATTTTGTGTTGTTGGTGTTTTTTGTGGTTGGCTTTGGACAGTGGTGGCACACAGCTATGAGGCACGGGAGCGTATCTTTGTTTCCAGAGTTCTATGTTTCCTGGGTTCTATGTTCCCCGCTTACACAAAAAAGGTTCTATGTTGCCCTCTCAACCAAGTGGGAAACAGAACCCTTTTTGTGTAAGCGGGGAACATAGAAGCTTTTTTGCAGGGTTAAGTGGGGAACATAGAACCTGGGAAACATAGAACCCTGGAAACATAGGGATGACCCCATTGAGGGACGCTGTCCAGGATTTAGCCAAGTTTTGGTGAATCAATGCATAGGCTATTACAGTTTATTATATCCTGTTGGAAACTTTATTTTCCAACACCTGTACAGTGGCTAGCAGGATGCTAGCTAATCTGTGCCCATCATGGTGTTTATATTCGAAAACCTCAACCTGCCTAGCTAGCAGAAGTAGCAGGAGAGTTTACTGACAGGTGAGTTGATATGGGGTCATCCCTGTGTTTCCAGGGTTCTATGTTCCCCACTTAACCCTGCAAAAAAGCCTCTATGTTCCCCGCTTACACTATGTTTCCCGCTTGGTTGAGCGGGCAACATAGAACCCGGGAAACATAGAACCCTGGAAACATAGATACGCTCCTTCATTCAACCAGATAACTCTTTATCAATAGCTGATTTGACAGAGCAGAGGCCACTGACAAGAAAAGGAGAGGAGGTGTGCGCTTTACAATTAAGGACTGGTGTGAGGATGAAAAAGTGGGATGCTGTCCTGTCCCTGCAGCGGATCACTGCTATGTAAACCATGGATTACCAGAACCATCCATAAACACTGACAATTATAAAGCAGTAGGAAACGATGTAAGAGGATGCAAAAAAAGGACTACAGTACACATACATACAGTACAAATGGGGCCACATTTCACTGGAGTTGCATGTTGTTCATTCATTCATTCCATAACCACTTCATCCTCTTGAGGGTCACAGGGGGGCTGGAGCCTATCCCAGCTACATCGGGCGAGAGGCAGGGTACACCCTGGACAGGTCGCCAGACTATCGCAGGGCTGACACATAGAGACAAACAACCATTCACGCTCACATTCACACCTATGGACAATTTAGAGTTATCAATTAACCTAGTCCCCAATCTGCATGTCTTTGGACTGTGGGAGGAAGCCGGAGTGCCCGGAGAGAACCCACGCTGACACGGGGAGAACATGCAAACTCCGCACAGAAGGGCTCCCACGCCCGGGATCGAACCGGCAACCCTCTTGCTGTGAGGCGAGAGTGCTAACCACCACACCACCGTGCCGCCCGAGTTGTATGTTGTATGTTGTATAATTCCATGTAACAAATAAATGATGACTGATTGGTTAGAAATGGCAACAATCTGTGTCTCTTCCAAATATATTTCTTTGCTATTGGTTGAGGCTGCAACTTCACCAGACTAAATTCCAAAAACTACCAAAAGTGAGGATGTGAAGATGCGACTTTGCTGTTTCAATCGCCCCTTTGCTCGCAAGGAAGGGAAGTCAATCACAGGTGAATATTTGTCAATGTTAATTTTGCACATATGCGACTGTCACTTCTGATTCCACTGATTCTCACTCCAAGTCTTGTTCATGAGTTATCAGTCATCAGTTACGCATTTAATTAAGTTGCTTTTGTTAAATAAAATCACTTTTGTTAAACCCTTTAAAATGGTGGACTCTCTGGTGTGAGAGAAGCACATAAGGTTAGTCATCATCATTGAAGGTTTTCCAGCTAGGCCAGCTGTATGTCAAGTGTGGAGGATCATGAAGAGGTGTGGGTGTGATTCTCTGCCAGTGAGTCGATCTGAATGAACATGCAAGTGAACCAAATCCTTTGAAAACATGAAAAGTGCTTCTGCAATCTGCTGTTTTAATTCACTCATACCTTTTAATGTGTACATGTACACTCTGTGCTGCCCAGCAGCCAGCTCCGAGCATATTCCATTATGAGTCAGGTCAGGTTGTACGTCGTAACAGGTCAGATCAGGAATAGATTTAACAGTGATCACATGTTACATGTCAGCTCTAAAGCTGAGCTCTGCAGATGTGAACTGGTACAGGTTTACAAAATTGGAATTATGTAGGACTCTGGCTGAGAGTCTTAACCCCCCCGGCTTCTCCTCAGTGTGTTTTATGTAAATCCGTGTCTACCTTTGCATCTGTGACTTGTGTGACTCTGTGTTGTCACAGAGACAGCTGTGGTACATATATTACAGGGTTTTTGTTTTGATATGGGTCTTTGTACATATACATATATTCTTATAAATCATACCCTGATCAGCTACCTTGATCATGACCCTGACTGGCTTATATAGTACCTACTGCCTACTGCAACAGCATCAGCAATAGCAGTCCTGGAGATTATTTGTTCCTTGAAAGAGGAGCAAAATATTGAAGGCTTTTCTCAATGGAAAATATGTTTTGCCTCTTCTCCTGACTGGCCCTTGATGGACAGATGGTCCATTCAGTCACTTCCAAGTCTTATTTTAAAAGTGCCTGCCCTTTTCCAAACTGTTTCTAATGATGTCCTCTCAGATGGTTCTGCGGCATTAACCATCTGATGCGACAGGATGATCAATAACCAAAGTGACAACGCCTGACTTAAGATCTGTTAGATTGAAATGTTGCACAGTTTAAACTGCAAGGAGCTTTTATTAAAGTTTCCAGATCTTTTGTCTGATTCTTGCTTTAATCAATAACCTCATCACAAAGTAAAATGTGTTCAGTAATATAAAAACTTCCATGACAGAGTTCAGAGTTGGCTTCCTGCTGTTCATGACTGGAGCTTTGATCAGTACACAACACAATGAAAGTACTCTTATGGATCACGTGTCCAAGGCATTATCAGTGGCACCTTCACATCAGCTGTTTTAGAATTAAGCAGTTATGTTCAACTTGTGTCCAACAACTGCAGACAACACTGACTACAGATTTAAACCAAAGAGACACATTTATCACATTTCCATAAGAAACAGTCAACAGCTGGCCTCAGACTGCCTCCACAAACAGTCAGCAGCTGAGTCAGTTATTCAGACATAGACAGAAGGCTGGAAGGTGGGAGATTTATTCTAAAATCTGTCTAAAATGTCTCAAAAAATAAAAAAAAACAACCAACAAAACAAAACAAAAAAACATTGCACCAGTATGATCTGAATACACAATAAACAATTGAGGGGGGAAGTATTAAAACTTTCTTGGATAACATGATAGAAAAATTCGTTGTGTA
Organism: Epinephelus fuscoguttatus; assembly: GCF_011397635.1. Classification (NCBI taxonomy): domain Eukaryota; kingdom Metazoa; phylum Chordata; class Actinopteri; order Perciformes; family Serranidae; genus Epinephelus; species Epinephelus fuscoguttatus. Next base: position 7,212,821 of record NC_064763.1, read on the forward strand.
TTCTGTTGTTAAACATTGCGGGGGAAAATTGGTAAATGGAATTGCATTTGTAAAGCACTTTTCTAGTCTTCTGATAACTGAAGCGCTTTTACACTCATATTCAATCACTGGTGGCCAAGGCTACCTTACAACGTGCCACCTGCTACTCAGTGAAACATTCACACGCACTCAGTTCAGTGTCTTCCCCAAGGATACTTTGACCTTTGTACTGGAGGAGCCAGGAATCAAACCACAAATCTTCCGATTAGTGGCCACAGCCGGCCAGTTATAACAAAATAAATTACTACTAAAATGTGCTCAGTGATTGTTAATAATAATGTAAGTTTGAAATAGTTTTTATATTATTGTAAGCAGTTTCAAAATGGCAAAAGTTCCTATGGAATTCCTGAACACACAGCCCTAATATGTCATGTGATGACAATTTAAACGTTTCAGATACTGCAGGTGAAACATTACTGTGGGATGTTGCCCCATCTTCTGCAGATAAATCATGAAAATGACAGTGCTGTCATTTTGTGACACCATTAACCATCATGTGTTAGCTGATGTGTCTGTGAGGCCTGTGGTGGTAACCTTTATATTCCAGCTGACGGTCTATAAGTTACTGCTCCCACAGCAGCTATCAGTGCCATTCCTCTGGAAGATTGATTTTTTTCCCACTTTTGTCTACAGCCCAAACTGCTGTGGAAATGTTTGCTTAACAGAAGCCTATCCGTTTGCTGATAAAGCAGGTTTTGTCTTTTTGCATGTCTTTTCTATGTTCCTATATTGATGGAATAGGTCATAGTATCTACCCTTAGTCCTTCTCAGGATAGAATGCTGTGTGTGTTTACTGCAATTATTGCTTATTTTTGTTTCCCTTTCAAAAATGTGCGTTCCTGTTCTGTGTGTATGTTAGTCTAGTTACCAGCAGTTGTAACGGGTCATGTTTCCTGTTTGGGCTTTGTAATAATTAAGACAGATTGTTTGTAAAAATGCTCACAGATGGCAAGAATGTCACAACAAAGAGAAGAAGTTTCATTTGTCTTGAAAAAAATAATTAAAAATAAAACACTGAATTACCGCCTAGTGATTGTTTTCCTCTCCAAACCAAGTTGCACTTACAGTTTACATCCATGACATTAAACAAATGGATGCTTCACACACATCCTCCCCCTGGGCAACACAGAAGATCTGTACAATCAGCACAGCTCCCAGGTGGGCACCCAGGATTAGTGTCACCCATTCAGTATCTGTGTTTTTGCAGAACATTATGATGTCACAGTGAAGTTGACATTTGATTACCAAATTCTAATCATTTCATTCTTGAATTCAAGAGGATGTTTGTGCCAAATTTGAGGAAATTCCCTCAAGATCTTTGTGGGATATTGCGCTCACCAGAATGAGATTGACACAAGGTCACAGTGACCCTGGCCTTTGAACACTAAACTTTAATCAGTTTATCTCTGAGTCCAATTGGATGATGGCCATATTGGGAAAAAAAAACACCTAAAGGTGTTCTTGAGATTTTGCGTTTCCAAGAATTACATGAACCAGGTTACACTGACCTTTAACCACCAAAATCTTATCAATTTATCCTTGAGCCAAGTGGACGCTGTCAAATTTAATGCGACAGATAGACAGAGAATCCAAAAGCAAAATGTCTCTGGCTACGACTATCACTGAGGCATAAAAAATAATATTAAAAAAAAACAAACAAAAAAAAAAAACAATAAAAACAACTCCATATCAGTATGCCGATCCCTAACACCAATTTGTTTTATTACATATGTTTCACCCATAAGGGACAGTGCTCTCATCGAGCATCAACAAAAGCTTTTCTAAATGCATCACTGGCAACTAAAGGAGGACAAACTCAATAAAATATTCTCTAGAGCTCACCTTAGGGTCAAGCCTGTGGTTAAAGAACAAGCACCACCACATTGACAAACTGGTATGAGAGAGCTCTGTGCCATCCCTCACAACTGCTTCCAAGATGAGATTTTGCAATCCAATCAACACTGACAGTGCATTCCATCTGTATTTTGGGAGCTAACCTCTACATTTCACTAGGCAACAACAATCCTTGTGCAAGCGTTATTGACCAGGGAGCCGAGCTATGTCATACAAGGTCATGTCACAAGACAGCCGACAAATCATCTGTAATATATGGCTGCAATTTAATCCATTTCCAGGTGAGGACCATGCATTGACCTCATTTACTGAGAGGGTCCTCAGGATGGCAAACAGCCGTTCCACATCAAATAGGGGATGTAAGATGTCCAGCATAATAATAAGGCCTGAGGTGCATTGACAAAAGGAATAAGGTCCTTGCTATCAGCTAGTAAATGACTAACGATTAGCTTATAATTGCCTTCTACCTGAAAAAAGTTTTGAAAGGGCAGAGCTAAAACTTACTTTAGCTAAGATCCTTGAAATATATTTAACTTCTCAGCATCAGCCATATACAGACAGAGCAGTCTGCTCAAGTTTGGCTTACTAAGCTTGAAATCTGAAAGCTTGAAAGTGTGAATTTCCCTATGGCAACACAGGAAGGATTTATTAAATATGATAATCCTTGGCATTACTCAAGTGACCTGCTCATCCTGATAACTTACTAACCAGAATGTGTGATATGCTGTGTTTGAGATATCTTGCAAAGTCTTATTATTTGCTGATGGGCTGTGGTAGAGATTTTCATCTGATTCTATTCCTGCACATTCTATCTCTTACAGAAGTCAGAACTCTTTTATTTACCAAATGGTGCATGTATAGTTTACTTCTTTTCTTTCCAATTGTCTGTTCTAACTTGGATTATCATGGCCATAAAGGATATCAAACGCTTTCCGGATCAGGTAGAAAGTTCTCATAAAGGAGTCTCTTCTGGCTTTTTTTGCACAATCAGCAGGAACAGAAAGCGAGGGTTTGTTCTTTGAAAGAGTTTTCTGCAGCGTTACTGTAGTTCATTGATGTGCACACCTAATTCATTCTAGCAGGTCAATTCTCAGTTAGATCATTAAGATGGAAAGGCAAAGTAATCTGCACAACACTAATGGCAATTCAATCATGAAGATGGAGACAGAGAGTGATCTAGATGCTACAATATGTTTCTCATGGCTGCGGGAGAAAGCTTTAATGACGCAGAGGAAACCCTATTGAGAAATGAGGCTGGCCTGACCCTAAATGTACTAGATCATAATGAAAAAAGGTAAATCTGTCCTTCATACAACGCATAGTGGACACATGGGAGTGAGTCTCCTTGTACTGTTTACAATAGCTTCTCGTCAGGGATGGTTTTGTGTGCGTTCCGGCATGAACACGTACATTGTCCTTACACATGAAAAGGTCAAGCTAATTTTCCAAACAATGTCCTGATAGATCTACTGCTGGTCATGCCTCAACTATTTCTTTTCCTCTGTCTTCCTACACAGCTACACACAATAGAAAATGAAAGGGATTGTGATTGCCATTGCATTCTTGCTCAATGTGCTTTTCTGTTTTGTCCTTTCAAAGCTGCCTCACAGCACAACCACACAAAGCAGCCTGTGTTTCCAGATGACTTTAATATGTTTACAGAATTGGTTCAGTGGCATTTATTTAGACTCTCTGAAATCCATTGCTGATTTCATACAGTAACACATAAGGTAACAGGTCTATTTTATTCATGGTATGATTTCTACTGTACATGCTATTTCACTGAAACCTTAAGACCAGTGATGGAAGAACAGTTTGGTTCTTTACTTAAGTAAAAATAATAATACCACAATGAAAAAGATACTGTAATTCAAGTAAGTCTTCCATGCAAGATTTTACCTATGTAAAGTATTATAAGATAATTAGTGAAATACTCAACATGCACAGGGACCACCACAGTGTTATGTCATTAAATGTTGAGTTTATTAGGTTATGTAATCGCCAGAAGTAAAAAGCTAACATTAGGCATCATAACCAGAACCACCACATAACATTAGTTTAATTAAACAAACTACACCATGGTCGAATGATTTACTGTCATCACCTCAATGCTGCTGTGAAGTCCTGTTGGGCATGATGATGTCCTGTGGTCTCATTTAGCCACTTGTTAGCACCCGCCTTTTTTAAGACACATAAAGCCTTCAGAATTTAGGAGTGGGTTAATTACCGACGTATTTTATATTGTAGAACAAGACGTAAAATTCTCTTAATCTTGTGTTAACCACACACCTTATTTCAGACATCTAACCCAAAACCCACTGACTTCAAGACGAGGAAACCAGAAGTGCTAAAATGCTAGCTCATTTTTGTGTTTTAGGACTCATCCTGCTGCACTCCATGCTGCTAATTTACATTTGTGCTCCCTGGGCAATGCATTGTATTATATTCATTATTAAATCATTGCATTTACAGGCATACTAGTATCTTGGTTATAAAGTTTTTGGAGTATCCAGGGAGTGTGTCTGAGCATGTAAACATATCTTGTTTACAGAAATTTGGATAATCCATTTGTTTTTTTGGAGTACTTGGATAGAAACTAGAATGTTTCAGAGTTTCAGATCACTACTTTCTGAGCAAGTCCTCCTCTTTGTAAGTATGGGTCTCAATTATGGTTAAAAATAGGGGTACAAGATTAGTGATAAGCCGCAGGTTTCCTTTAACACTGGGAGGTCTGGGGGTTTCCCACAGGAATGTATGAGTGTCAAAAAACAATTTACTGCACTGGTGAATTTTCATGCATCAATTTATGGTGGAAATGTCTTTATTTATGTAAAAAAGAAAAACCCCAAAAAGTTCAGGTGTCAGGTAACAATTTTAAATATAAAAAAATATTACAAAATATAAAGCAGTAAGGCTCTCACACATTCTGTATTGCTTTCCAATACTTATTCTCCTGCAGGTCAACTTTTCATATTTAATGTTATCTCTGCTGAGTCAACACACACACATTGGCATGATTTACTATTCAGTCCATCTTTGTGTCCTTTTTTTTTTTTTGGAGAAGTAACTGCTTGAAATGCGTATGTGACACCTTTTACTTCAATGATACATTGATTCATCTGTAGGCTTTGGGACTTTAATAACTCTTGTGTGTTTTAGCAAGATTTCTTCTTACCTTGTAAACTTGATGAGGCAGTATATCCCACATATCTGTGTTCTATGAGATGAAAATATATAAATTGCAATATTATATGAATAAGGTTGAAATTTAATGAAAATAAAGACACAATATTTCAAGAAAAATCTGCCGCCCTATAGCCTGCTCTGCATAATGTTATTTAGACCATCAACAGACATGTCCCATTTATGACTCTCTGGATAAGACAAAGTTTAAGCAGCTGTGATGTCACTATTTTTGATCCAAACTAGCTTAAATGTTTGAAAATAGCAAAGTTGTGTCCATGCTGTTGCTGAATCTGAATTAAGCTGCTGAAACACCAAAGTCACACAATGATACAAACTCACTGATGGAGGCAGTGGTAGACCAGCAGTTCCAGCCTGTTCTCATCAAATACTGTTGCTTTGTCAGTGATTTTGGTGTCAGTCACCAACGCCCAAAGCCAATTTTCATGTTAGAATAATATGCCTTTGGGCGGCGTCAGTTTGTAATACGACCACACAGAACCTTTTTCGGTGTTACGATATGCTGCCGGTCAGCCAGACAGCACCTGCTGCAGCAGCATGATACGCCACAGGATGCCATCAGTTTGAAATGTTGCAGGTAAGAACATAATATGGTTGGTTGGGAGCGCGATGTTTGGTTCCCGTATGAATGTAGGGCCAAACCATGATGTCGTTTTCTAAACCTAACCACGTGATTTTGTTGACGTCCTGGCATTGGTAGTGGCATCTTGGAATGTCAGCAGCAGATGCAGGGGGATACCTTGTACCTTGAACGTAATATGTATATGTGAAAGTCCACTGACAAAGGACAAAGCAGTGATTCATAACGACTTGGGATGGGTGTTGGCAGGTCCCATGTTCAGCAAGGCAATATTACTGTTTTAGCCAATGGAGTCTAGCTTTGAAGAGAGCATAGATAAGTAATACTTTCAGTTTAGTTTCCTGCTGGGGAGAGCTGTCTGTTTGGGAAGCATTGAACATACAACTGGATAACTGAGACTTGGATTATACTGCATGGGTTTAGTGAAAGTTTATATGCGGATGTTTTAATATAATATTGCTGTAGTTAAATGCAGACCTGTTTTACTTCAATTGATCAAAATTTTTCCCAATTTTTGGATTCCTCTTTCATCAGAGGCATGCGAAAAAATGCTGAACATTTCAAGATACTCACCGTGATGGTGTGCAGTGACACAAAGGAGCCACAGCAGAAGGATTTGTGCTCTATTTTCCTTAATGCAGCTGTAGGTCCATCTTTAAGATTAGCATGTCTGCCAAAATTTGCAATAAAACAGTGAGGGTATAATCCTCTTAGAGCTTCCAAACCCAACCTGACATCCATTAAGAGGTGTGATCACACACCACAGGAATCACCTCTGTCAATATGTGAGCATATGTACCACATGCAGGGAGTGATATCTACCATGCAGATTAAGACAAATTAGCCAGCACTCTGTTATTTCTCAAATGTTTATGTCTGCAGCCGGCATAATTCCTCTGAAAAGAGCTTCGTCCCCTGCCGTTCAGAAAACATCAGCTGCATATTTTCCAGCTGTAGAAAATCCCTATAGGCAAGAAAGGGTTTCAAGTGAGACTTCAACTTTCACTTTGTATTTTCTTATCGCATGCAAATGATTTCAGGCAGCAGGGATCCTTTCATCCAGACAGTGTTTACTCGTAAAAATAAGCGTGCCACTGCACGTGCTCTATTGTTTTCTTGATGCATCCTCTCGCCACTAAAGCTCATTGATTGAGACTGAGGTCTTGGAAATTCTTAGAGAGGGGACAAGGCATTCTCGAGATGCAGTGGGGTAACAATGAATAACGAGCAGGTGGCACACAGAGCAGCTTGCTCAATGCCAGTCAAATAATTGGTGGTGCTTGAGAGGAAGAGAGGAGAGTGAGGACAGAGAAGGAGTGTAATAGGAACAGTGGTTTTACAGTGGTTATTTGAAATCTCCCTATGGGTTTTATTCTGTGCAGATGAAAAAATCCGGAGGGGAAGTCACATTGTTTGTTATGCCCTGCAATACTCCATTAGGCCCCACACAATGCATATTAACACCACTTTCAAACAGAATGGCAGACGAGAAAATAGGAGGAGTCTTTCATCTGTTGGAAGCTCAGCCAGGCTGTGTACATAAGCTATGAGCTACACTATCTGTGCCACTGTCCTGGTGAATGAGGCAGAATGAGGCTTATGTCTGGGGCTACATTGCATTGTTTTATTTTTGTTTTTTGCTTGGAGCTCAGAAGTCATTAGTTAATTGCAAAAAGTGACTAAGCCACTGGACGTTTCATATAGTGGGAAGCCGAGACACAAAACAATGGCTCCAGTGATCTCTTCCTTTTAAGTTCACCACTTTCAGATACTAATGGTCAGTGCTCTTTCTGCAGCAATATCACAGCTTTAGTACCAGCACAGCTACATTTGGAGCCTGTTCTATATCTCTGTATGCTGGGCCAGTGGTGTTACATTTATAGGTCAGGATGCAAAAGAGGGTGGAGGAAAGATAAATTCTGTCCCCTCATTTTTCTGGAAATGTGTTGTATTGTAATGTGCTATTCTTTCCAGAAAGACTGTCCTAGAAAAATAATAATGAATATAAAAGTTCTAAGCAGGGCCGGATGAACCTGCAGGTGAGCCCTCGGCAAAAAAAGCCTTGGGCCCCTGTTGAGCACCCCAACCCATTTTGCCTCAACCAGAATACTCCCCTGCCTCCAGGTTGAGGCAAAATGGGTTGGGGTGCTCAACAGGGGCCCAACCCATTTTGCCTCAACCAGAATACTCCCCTGCCTCCAGGTTTTCTGTGGCACTTTTTTTTTCATTTAACACAAATTTATTTAAAAAGAAGCTTTACGTTTAAAAAATGTGATTCTGACATGAGGCTCATCTATAAGACAGTGCCTTCGAGGTAAGATGTGAATGCATGAGCAACTTTAAAGGAGCAATGTATAGCACTTGGGGGATCAACTAATGAAATGGAATATTATATTCAGAACAATGTTTTAATTAGTTTATAATGACCTGAAAGAAAGGTTGTGTTTTCGGTGTTGCATTGCCATGTTTCTACAGTAGGCCAGCATGGACAAACCAAACACAGGCCACCGTAGGTTCTCTACACACTGGGTGAAGTGAATAGTATTCAGTTGGTTGCAATCTGCAACTTCACCACTAGATGCCACTAAATCATACACATAGATACTTCAAGATCCTTGCTTTATCAGTTTATATTTGCGTATTACCTCCAAATATTGCCAAGTTTGTAATCAGGCCTTGCTTCTTACTATATTAGGTCCTAGAATGTCAATAATGTATATACTGTTACAATGCTTGTATACAATATACAGTAGAGCTTAGATTGGGCCCAAAAAATTCAGCCCAACCCGGCCCGAGCCCGTGCACTTTATGTCCGGGAACGGCCCGGCCCGGCCCGGCCAATTAACTGTAATTATGGGCCCGAGCCCGATTTAAACCCGACATTTTTCAATAAGTTGGCTGTTATAATAAACGCTAAGGACACACTGAGCACGTTAGTGCAGCGGAAGTCCTGCGAGTGTACTCGCCGGCACTTGACTGTCCGCACAGGTAGCGCATTTCTCCTGCGCTCTCCGTGCCGGTTAAACATCAACTCCACTCGTCTGTTCCTGTCAGTACTCGTTTTTTCCACTTCAACAGGTCATTTTAAACATGGGTAAGTCCATATTTTCATTGTTTTTTATAACGTAATAAGTTAATGACAATTTGTCATTGCATGTCCATGTATTGAACGTGTTGGGTAAACACTGAATGAATAGGGCATATTTTTTGGAAGCACAGAAAGCCGCTCTCCCTCCCACTTATCTCTACCAACCCCCCCACCCCCCCCCCACCCCCACCCCTTTCTGTATGTGTGAATTGCAACCCCCAACCTGTAGCCATTTCTCTCTCTCTCATATCTGACACTCTGTCTCTCTCTGTCTCTCTCTCTCTCTCTCTCTCTCTCTCTCTCTCTCTCTCATATCTGACCAGGCCCGGCCTGGGCTTGTCAGAGGGGTGGGGGGTCCTGGCCCGACCCGGCTTGGGCCCGCGGGCCAGGTCGGGCCGGGCTCAGGCTCGGGCAGAGAATCTAAGCTGTAATATACAGTACAATGTTAGTGAAATCATCCATCCATTATCTGTAACTGCTCATCCTTTTCAGGGTTGCAGGGGGGCTGGAGCCTATCCCAGCTGACACTGGGCAAGAGGCGGGGTACACCCTGGACAGGTTGCCAGATTACAGAGCTGGCACATAGAGATGGATAAGCATTAATGCAACATTTACACCTACAACCAATTTAGAGTCACCAGTTAACCCAAAACCCTGTATGCACTGTGATTTTGGGCTGTTCCATGAGAAGGATGACCAATGTGAAAGAAACGTGGCAATATCTTTGGTTGTGGCTCAAAAATGGTGGTCCTACTTCGCACAGTGAGAGAGGTTCAAGGATGGCCATTGTCATGGTCTTGCAATCAAAGATAGCCTGGGATAAAATTCTGACAGTGTCAAAAATTTGGGATGACCATCTCACCATGTGACTACTGTTATGACCTACATGTACTAACCAACCAATACAAATGACGCAGTGGTGCTTAATCTAAACAAACAGATAGCAGCTTGCCATGGAGGAAAAATGCACCAAAAGAAACGTGTGGGATTCCAGCAAAAAGGAAAACCTTGTGGAGATGTTGCAGCAGAAGCACTGCCAAAAAAATGTATCTTCCAGCTCTTACCATGATCGAAAATGAAGGACAAAGCATGGATGGAAACAGAGGTGGAGCTGGAGCTGCCAGGTGAGCTAGCAAACACACACACACCACAGTATATAGTTAACTTCAGGTTGTTCAGTAATGTGACCCTCTATGTTGTGCTTCACAGCTGGAAAAGTATTAACCTGTGCAACATCCGTGAGCATTCAGTATAGGACACTATGGCATTGCACATCGTAGCCTGCGATTCAGCGTTGTCATCATACAGTACCCAAGTTTATTAGATCCATGTCACAGTGTAGCTTACACTAAAGTTAAAAGATTGCTAAAACCTCGCAGTCTGTAGGAGGCTTTACTTGCATGTCCTTGGACTTGGAGAGGAAAGCGTAAACCCAGCGAATACTCACGCTTACCGAGGAAGAAATGCAAAATCCTTACCAAAGGGCCCATATTTTTGTTTCTTTACACAGAACAAGTTCAGAACATGTAAACAGGGTTGATTCTTCTCATTATTAATCTCTTCTCCCAGAAGATTGTATCAAAGACAAAACTCCTCCACAGCCAATTACAGTAACTGACACCTCACTCAACGTTTGCTTTCATTATTACAACCAATGATTATAAACTGGGAACAGCACGAAAGGAAATTAATTGCGGAGTCATTTTATGGACTCCAAGTACCCGTTTATTCATCTTACATCCAAGGAGCTTCATTTCATGCAGTAGTACTGAACCAGAGAATACTGGGCTGGCCATACAGTTGGTGTCCAGGTCATTGTCAGTGGAGCAGCTCCTTTGTGAATGCTGTACTGTAATACCATACATCCCATCAATAGCCAGGTTTTTCTTCTTTATAGCTTTGTGAATGAAAGGATTAATCTATTTGAATTTGAATATGTTTTTTATGATGTACCTTAACTGCATCCCTTTGAAATGGACTTCTCACATAACTGCGGATCACTTAGCACTGAGCAAAATTGCTTGCCTGTATTATCAAGCACTAGTTAAAAAAAATAATTTTGAGAAACACCTGTAAATGTAAACCAGCCATGTGTTTGTTTACTTTTGTTTGTGTATTATCCACATTTTTTCATAGCTGGTCTCTTCCAGATATTCTGGCAGTTTATGACAATGAGCCTATTGGCATGAATTTGATTTCGTCTGCATCTCCAACATTAATGCTCTATTGAAAAAATAAGTAGGGATTAAATGCATTGTAATTAATTACCCATGCTCTCTATCCTATTCTGTGTCATCATCGCTGTGCAGTTTTTCATATTGAGCTGTTGTGTTCAATAAGTGCACATCTGTTGCTTGTTGAACATCTGGGCTCATTTACATATTAATGAATAATTATGTTAATTTGATTGTCATTGGCCCCCGCAATGCGAAAGATTAAAGATCTACCCAAGTGAGAAAAAAACAGTTTCTCCTATTACTACAAATGCATTTGCCTCTCTTATTTAAGATAATAAGTGAAAGGCAGAAAACAGTTGGAGGTCCTAAGATGTGAGCATCAGCAAAATAAGGAGATATGAAAATTGTAATTGCACTGTCTATCCAGTCATGAATCAGGTCTCTAGACTCAGTTAAGGGGCACACATCAGTTACATCTTGTCTTCCTAGCTGTACGCAGTGCCACATGGTTGAGTATGGATAGCACTCTCCCTAATACTCACTGGGGAATGGTACGTGATGCTGTGTAGTGAAGGGCTGCACCTATTGGCCTTGTCTTGTGAAATTTAATGGACAGAGAAAACACTGGATGCATCATACAAAAAATGGAAAAGGTAAAGTTCATTAACTCTTACATCCCAATCCAGCTAGAAAATGTGTATTGCTACTTTCGCATCATAATGACAGTGGTGCGTGGGCTTACATATAAAATTACATATGCTGGATGTTTTGATGCATGAAGTATGCTGCTGGCGTCTGTTGCCCCTGATGCTTTTCCCAGTGCCTAAACATTTTCCTCAAGTATCTAAAGAATATATGATTGAAGAAGTATTTAACTGCTAGAAGAATGGTCTTTCATAAAACTGGGGTGCCTATGCAGTAGAAAGATGCAAATACTTTTGAAATCAGTGCTGCATGACTGGAGGAAACAGAGAAAAGGCCTGTGGCATAGAAAACCTCAGCAAGTGGGTGATGTAATGCAAGTTGCTTGTCTTAAAAGATCTTGTTTTACAGTTAAAATGTAAGTTACAATATGTTTCTGAAAACAGTTTAGGCAAGAAATAAGTGGTTACACAATGTGCAGATTAGCAATTTTTCCTTTTCAACCTCTGTTTTTCACAATACAGGAAACAGTATGGCTTCCACCTTCTATTCACAAACAGGAAGTAGAAACAGAATTTTGGTTTAGTTTTGATCAGCACAGCCTAGCCTTTTACCACTAGGATAAGTTTGGTCTGAGTTTGAGTAAAAGGGACAGGGGTGGCTCTTTTTAATTGCTCTTTCTTGTGGTTCTTTCTTGATCCGCTTGTAAATGGTTGACGATCTGTAGGTCGGCAACAGCCCAAATGTCAGTGAACAGATACCAACCAAGCCTCCAGATAAGGTTTTCATTGTACCTATAGAAATTAATAATTACCAAAATCTTTTACTAACCCTCATAGTGTACACTTCCTAAGTCCAACCATACCCTAGTGTCACGGTACACTGTCTTATAGGCAACCCTGCATCACACATGGTCTTCTTATTGGCTGCCCTGCATGACTTTCAGGCTAGGTGGGTTGGGCTTACAGTACCTAGGCGTAGAGCTTCAGTGCTCCTTAAAGCCAATGATACTATTGCACATACAGGCACTTGCTAGCCTGTTCCAATGTGTGTTCAGGGAATGCTAGGAAGGAGTCTTGCCCAGCCTCTGTAGGACTGGACTTAGTAGGACCTGTCCAACCAAGGAAGCATCATTGGGAACTGCCCATTGGTCCGACAGCCCATTGGTCCGACATCCCATTAGTCCGATGGTCCACGGTGCTGAATGGCTCCCGACGGGCGTATTTCTACCTTGATGGTGCGCTGTGACTGGCTCTGGGTCAGCTGGGAAAGGCTTGAGGTGAAGCAGGCTCAGGGCTTATGTGTTTGTCACTTTCTTTTTCATTTTAACCCACACCATGATCTTTTCCTGACCCTAACCAAGTGGTTTTTGTGCCTAAACCTAAACAGACCTTAACCACAGGGTACCATGATGATTTCGGAACAACAGGACTTCGGAACAGTGGGTTTAATATGGTCGGAACAATGGGATGTCGGACCAATGGGCTGTCAGACCAATGGGCAGTTCCCAATGATGCTTCCTTGGTTGGACAGGTCCTACTAAGTCCGGTCCTACAGAGGCTGGGCAAGACTCCTTCCTAGCATTTCCTGAACACACATTGGAACAGGCTAGCAAGTGCCCGTATGTGCATCACGGAAGACGGCTGCCTTTAATTCCGGCAAACTGTGCGCAAAGAATTGTGGGTACTTCATGCCCGCCAAGGATACACACACATGCTTCCTTGAAGATTTTCAAGAGGAAGGACTCAGTCCTCTGTAGAATTTGAAGGATACTTGACATAGGAACATTACTTCTGCGGGATTCGATTATGTAGCCTCCTTTAAATTCAGCCGTTTAAGGATCCTTCCTTAAATTTAAAAAAGCACCACCTGTGTTAGTTTAAAAGGGGGTGTGCCTAAGTAATTAAGAGGTACAATTCGGACCAGGTGGGGGACTGCAGTTGATGAAAGGTATTTCAGAAAGTCACAAGGAAGACATTGACATTGAAGTTTTCTTTAAAGTTATTGTCCGCATGTTTAATGTCTAAAAATTAACTATCAGCGGAGTATGGATGCTTAGCAGTGTCAGACCACGGAGGGCAAGCTGACAGAGTGAAGACTGTCAGATCAGTGCCTGAACAGCAAGGCAATAGGTAGGCCCACATCCCTTACCTTCAGCCTGGTGGTCAAACGCTCACTCTCTCATAATATATGCATGGCAGGGCATCCAAGCCCTGCAAACCCTAGACAAGTGTTTGCACTTATTAATAGTATCAGGTGTCCAGCGTTGTGTTTGCTGTGCTAGTTAGTGTATTTGCCATTACATCCTTTAGCCTTAACCACTTTGTGTGAAGATTGTAGCAAAAAAAAAAGAATTTGAAATGTTGGCAATGGACATGATCCAAGGTTTTGCTGAATCATCAAACATGCTGTCAAGTGGAGAGAGTTATATCAGGTTATCTGGATTCGCTTGTTGCTTAACTGACTTTTAAACTAGCCATACGGTAAGCTTTTTACTATTCAAGCTTTTTTGTCAGCTAACTTGCATCTCCCTCACTCTGTTTATTTGCATTCTGTGTGCAACATTTTATTGTTGAAGCACAATCCAAATCAATAGAATGCAAAAATGGAGAACAGATAAAAACGTCAGTAGTTTACCTGATGGAATAACTGCAGATACATCAAACGTTGACTCGACCAACATAAACACATGGGAATGCCCACGGGAAGCTCCGACATTCATTCCAGGAAAAATACATTACAGCCAAACTGGGTTATAGTCTATAGCACTGAGCCATCCAAAGCAGATGGGAATATAACCAGCTGTGAGTCTTAATTGATCACATGCTACTGCAAGCACACAGCTCATCGTAAAACAGCAGTCTTGGAATTTATATTTGGCCTGTAGTTCTCTTCTCCTCTGCCAATTGATATTTAACTCAACCAATAAGATTATTCATGCCACAAGGGAATCTCTGCCCAGGATGAATCATACGTATGAGTAAAACACCAGTCTCCAATCAAATCTCTGCCTAACTTTGGACTCCCTTGATTGAATTTGCATTAAATTTGGTTTTATAATGTTCAGCAAATGGGCCTAAAGTTATCAGCAATTATTTGATACACCACACTAGTCATGAATCAGAAGTTGGGTTTTACTGGAAAAAAATACAGTACATGGCCTAGGACCAGGTTTGCTACTTCACTGAACCATTTCTAGTAAGACAAAGCAAGATGAATGAGACGTGAAATAATAATCAGGTATGCAGGGCATTTTAACCACTAATCATGACTAATTCTACCAGCTGTTAGGGAGTGGAAGTTCACTTGTTCACAGGGAAAAGCTCTATCTGAGAATAAATACATATATCTCCCAGCAAATAAGGGCTTATGCAATACATAGAGAGAAATATATAAGAAATGTAAATTACTATTTATAAGATTAAGATTTTTGAAACATTTTAGGCTAAATTCAATGCATCCAGTCAATCTATCTTAATTAAAAGATGATTAATGAACTTTAATGTGTTACTACTATTATTACTACTACTACAGACTGTCCTACTGCATCTAAGGGAGTCTTTAAAAATGACAAGCCTCTAATTGGTTCATTGATCATTACTGATAAAACAGTCAGTAGATAATAGAAGATGTTTGTAAAACTATGAGCAACAGCATGTAATAACACCCCCGGGATATGTGAATGACATGAGAGCAGTTACATAATTTCTCTTTTATCCAAACCCTAAGGCTGTATTATAGTTCTGTAGGTCAGTTCATTTTTCATGTGACACAAAGTTACTTTCTGAAACACGTGTTTTTTCCCCAAAATGTTCTGAACTCATTATATTTGAGCTGTAGAACAAATAATGCTGCAACCAATGTCCTGCTGTCAAGAGGCACAAATGGAAGATTGATGGCAGTGATGATGTCATCCACTATTGTTAGCTGACTGAAGGAGGAAACAATGTGAAGCATTTCTGTTCCTAAATTACTGAACAGATTGGTGGTTACCATGTTTAATTCTAACCATTACAGTGAACATCAGGGTTTCCCACTCATTCATTTACTTGTTGCAGCCTGCCACAGTATCAGCATCTGGCTTAACAAATTCATTTTCTTTTTTTGGAGGTGGACTATTCATTAGGTGCACTGTTGTAACATATATACACCGTTTGGTTATTCATTGCACCACACTTTCAGAGTGAAGACCATACTCTGGGCACAGTCGGAGCAGCAGAACATCAGGCACAGTGACAGTGAAACTCAACTGTCTATTGCACTGGTTCTAAAAATTTGCCTTCACTCGCCTCTGCAGCAGCTCCACATTCACAGACCCACAAAACGGCCCCAGTCCAGGAAAGGGACATAGAATGATACAAAGGACATAGACACACACAAAAAAGTTTGCTAAGCCAATCCCTCATCCCTCAGCTGCCACCATTAAAAGACTGTAATTCTGTGGGAAACACTGGACATTACAAAGTATGTAAATTAAGTTCTCGTCCACAGAGTCTGCCATGTTGCACTGCCGTGTTTCTACAATAGCCCAGAACAGACAAACCAAACACAGGCTCTACATAGGGCCATTTGTGTTTTTGCATCAACCACTGTAGTTCTCCTACATGCTTGTTACACACGATAAGTTTCAACTGGTTGCACGATTAGAGTCCACTAAAGCCTACAGATTGGACTTTTCAGTGCAACACATAGTAACTGTACTTAGTTGCATTTTGCAAAATTACAGCCACTCAGCCATTAGCCACTTGGTGAAAAGTAATTGTACAGACATCTTCTTTTGCCAGTCCTGATCTACTCTCTTGAAAATGCTGGTTATTAGTGTCCGCTGCCAGGACACTATTGTAATCCTAGGTATTCTTCTTCTTCTTCTTCTTCTTCTTTCTTCTTCCGAGGAAATCATACTTCCCATGGGTGAAAACTCACCAAACTTTGCACAAAGGTCCAGTCCCATGCCAGATATCCTCAGCTGTAAACTCAAGCCAATAGTCCTGATGGTGGCGCTACAGCAAGTGTCTAAAGTTCAAAACTTTGAAAATTCATAACAAATCGACCATATGTGCTACAACTTCACAACTTTCATCAAACTGTAGCCCCAATACTGAAGAAACTTTTGAACATTTAAACCGATTAAAAATTATGAAGTTCATCACTCTGTTTTTTTTTTTTTCAAAAACTGTAAAACTTATTAAACCTATCTCCTCCCACAATTTTTGCTCAATTGACACCAAACTTGCTACAGAGCATCTTCAGACTGTTCTACAAAAACTATGTTTCTCAGATTTTTGATTTATCAAAAATTGAGCCTACAGTGCATCAAAATGTTTGACTGTAAACGGTACTGTAAACATATACATGCAAATTCTTGCTAAATAAATCTTCAATGTTCATGAAAAAAAGACAAAATTCTAGAGTCATGGTAGATGATGTGTGGCAAATTTCAGAATTTTATCTCAAAAACTGAATTTTTGACAGCATTTTGAATTTTGCTCTAATGTGAACAATTGGAGTCAATGTAAAAATGGCAATTTTAAACATCAGTTTTTCACTTATGGAGCAAATCAATCATTGTTACAAACAAATTACCAACATCTCCATGCTGTCTAGATGCAATATGTCTATTTTCAGATTTTTGTTTTGATAACTGAATTTTTTACAGTGGTTCGAAATCTGCTTTTCCATGCACGGATGGCTGTTAAACCTGCACGTCTGGCTTAGTCAGTTTGTGAAGCTACACATGAATTGTCACTGACTAATTAGCTCAGTGAGATAGAAATTGATTCTTAGTCTCAGAGGTTGTGAGTTCAAGCCTCAGCTGATGAAAAAGGCAGATTGTGTTGCTAAATTCCTAAATGTCTTCCAGTTCTTCTGCTTGTTGCTCAGAATTGCCTAAAATTGCCCGGACCCAACCCATTGCTGCGCAGCAGCTATAATTTTTATTTTGTTACTTTGGTTTGTGCACAAAAACACACTCTTCTATTTGTTTACTGGAGGCTGCCTAGAAAGAAAAAAATACTTTCATTATTTATGTTATCTCTCGACCAGATGTTGTCAGTGTAGAAGATACGCTATTTAGAGCACTATTCATGGGTATGCAGTACCTTTGCTTATTTGATACCTATCAATCTCCACTTTTAAAATGCACAAATAAACAGGTTTGGGGCCTTCATCCTGACCACTGGGAGCTGCCCACCAGATTGTTTGACTGTTAGCCACTGCTCAGCTTCACAAGAGAATTTGAGGGTTAAATGCTTAAAGGCACTGACTCATTTTTTCCCACCTACATTGTCCTGACTGTTGTGATAGGCAAAAGTTACATCATAATGTAAAGCTTAATTTATTCATGTACTGTCAATGTTATAAGGCAAATAATATGAGCTGTTTAGTGTTGAGACCTGCCTTATACTGTGCAACTCCCAGCGGTATGTGAGTTTAACTGGGGGTACGCATTGTAATGACTATCCATCCCTCTAAACAACTGTCTTCGAATGTACGTTTATAAAAAATTCATGCTGCTCCCTTCACATTGCTCCAGCTTTTGTATGGTTTGGTTGAATTCTACAAACGGGCAAACAATACTTAAAGAAAAGAAAAAGAAGAAGGCAACACAACACAACAGCTGTTGTGATATCTGAGAAGTAGAATAATTAGTAATAAAATGTATTAATTTTATTTATTTATGTCCAAACTAAATGAAACAGTGAACAAGGAATTGCTGTATAACATCTGGATTTAACCCTTTAACAGAAATGGCCCACCAGTGTCCACATTGGTATTTTTACTTATTATGATGTAATTCCTTGGAGAATCTTCAAATGCTTCATATCCCTAAAATCTGTACAACCTAAGCTAAAGGGTTATGTAAATAAAAAAAAGACAAGTATTAAAGTATTAATAAGGTGTCATTTAAAATATATATATATTTTTTTAGAGGATTTTACAAACTAATAAAAACAAAAAACACAAAATAAGATAAACAATTTTGAAATGTAGAAACAAAAAGAAAATATTTCTTGACGCTCCATGAGTTATTTGAATTAAGTAAATGATTTAGTTTTTGAGATATGCTCATTTTTATGAGCAGAGAGAAGAGCCATTCATTCTTTCCTCTGGCTCCACTGCATGTTTTTTGACAGTTCTGCACCTTACACAACGCTATGCTATGCTACTATGCTATGTTACAAGTGTATGGTGGTTTTTATTTTATTTCTATTTAACAATGACCTCCCACAGCCGTCCGCAGGAGTTAATTCTTAAACGGTTAAGGCGTGACTGCATTGATACTGATGTTTATCCATAGCTGGTGTATTGGTGGTAGAAAGGGGAGCTGGTGATAGTGGGTCTAGAGTCACCTCCTTTGCACAGGGTCTGTAATTCCTGGCTACAGCCCCGTGTAGAAGTGTGAAGCAGGGTGATGTCGAAAACGAGCCTAGTGTAGTCTAAAATCTCTACTCAGCATTCCCTGGATAAATAAAGGCTGAAAAAGAAATTGCTGTATGCATTTATTTGCTGCTCTCTTGGGCTCACATGTAATGGGAAGCAATAAAGATCTCATTCATTCATTTATCACTGGTGGGAAGATTGACCTCGTTGCTTTGCACTGAGGGCTCAGGGGTGTGGACCGAGGCGAAGGAAGCATTGATGCAGAGTCCACTTAGTGCTTGATGGTTTCTGGTTTTGCCTTTTAGCCAAAAACTCAAACTAATTCCAGACACATGTCAACATCTGTTGTGATTTCTGTACTTCTATAAAAACATCTGTGAAAACCAGGACTTCAAATCTCTAGCAAAAGAGAAACATTGTTTCGGAAAGAGAAGTTTTGTTCATGGAAGTTTTGGCTTGTCTGTTCTGGCATGATGCAACTTGTGCTGCTTACTGAAGTCAGCTGTGGCGGCTTTTCCTTGAACCATCTCAGACAGTACTTTAATAGCCCTGCATGTTGTGGGAAGGCATAAGAATATGGCAAGAATGAAAATATAACTGACATCTTTTTCTCCTCGCTGGGATCTGGACAGTGGATTAAGATAATGTCACATCTATAAGACAAATCCCTTCCCCCTCAGTGCTATAGCGTGGCAGTGCAATTTGAACTTTCTTTCATGGTGAAAGAATTGAAAGAACATTTTACTCTCCCTCCAGCGCTGTTCTGGGAAGGAAGCAGCTGTCGATGCAGAGATGAAAGTTGAAGGCTTTCATTTCCAAATGCTATAAAATTTACTTTTTAGACACCAAAAACAGGCTACACCTGATATTCACTGCTTTCAGCTTCCAACATATTATTATTTCATATATGAGCGTTCCATAAACAAAGGTGTTATTTCAGTAAAACTTTCTGAACTTCTGATGGCCTGAAACTGACTTCTGGTGTGTTTGTGTGCGCTTATCTGCCTGTATGTGTGTCTAAGTACATATTTGTGTGCTTGCGAGTGTGTTGTCATCATTACACTAAGCAGATTCCCTTTGATCATGTATACTAAGGACTTCCAAATTTCCATTGTTTGCAGGCAGGATATCAAAGCTTTCTTAGTGTGATACAAAGCTTTTTTTTTAAGGCCAGCCACTGTGGAATACAGAAATAACCAAGACACAGAGACTCACTGTAAACCACAAAAATAACCAGAAAAGATGATGAATCTTATTTCCTTATAAGAAATGATATCTGTCACTAAAAAGGTATATTTTGTTCTCATTCTTCGGTCTTGACATTGAGGGGTTACACTTTGGGTGAACTGAATAAGCTTGGTTTATTTCCAGCACTGTCTGAAACCACAAATTCAGCTGCATTGAATTTCCAATGCACAGATCTCACGCTGCATTTGTCAACAGTACACACAAGAGAGGGAAAGGTTTCCAGTGTTTTGTGATTCACTCTATGATACTGAGAGACCTCGGGGTCATTCCGCAAAAACGAGCAAAGAAATCAACCTGAAGGGGAGCTGGAGTACTATAAAGCCTCTGAGGTGGAACATCATTTGTCAGCATGGAAGCCTTTCTATGCTGTTCATTTTTTCCCCCATTTTTGTTGTCTTTCATTTAGCCAGCAATGCTGTGTTCCTTTTAAACTCCAGTGTCAGAAAAACAGAAAACATGGACCGCCAACATGTGCTCCCTCATCTCTCCTCCAGGCTCGGCATCACTCAGCCATGCCATTCGATCGGGTGTGTGTTCAGTAGTAACGGGGAGCGCATGTGTGCGTTCGCATGACATTGTAGTATGTGCATCAGCCGGCACCCGATCTCATTTGGCATGATGTGCAGCAGCCTAATCTCCTTCTTAACACCCTTGCAGTGTGATGGCAACCTCTCCCGCCACCACCGCCGCCGCCACTTTAAACCTAGATAAGTGTATCAGCGCAGCCAGGAGGATGAATCCCCAGCCTGCCAAGAACACAAGCTTGCCTTTCTCATCAATCAATTTGACAAGGCCAGCCACAGAGCAGAGCCTTCCGGCAACCTGCCCCTCCCTTCACCTTCCACTACGTCAACCCCCCACAGCCCCATCCTCTCCCCCTCCGATCCATTTCTGAAAATACTGCACCACCATACAGTAGCAGAACAAGAGTGGTGAAGGAGAAGGAAAACAGGAAGGGCACATGAAAAAGATGCACAAGGTCCGCGAGTGAGAGTTTATGCTGCTTTCATAAAGTGGATGTCAGTGCCCTCACAGAGAGGGAAGGGAAGAGAAGGTTAAAGACTTGAGGAGCCATGAAAAATGGCCCGTGAACAGAGCCGCTGTTGACACTGTTGCATGCTGGGGACGGATGGGCGCTGAGCGTGCCTCTCAGCTTGCGAAGCAGGCTGTCGCAGGATGCTGTTTCCTGTTATGTGGTGACAGAGAGGCAGGCAACCCAAACTGAGAGTGATAACAAGGCATGCTGACTAGAACGACACACAGGCAGACTGCATCTGATCCTCTGCTTCACCCCTTTGTGGAGGAGCAAGGATTCTTTTTTTCTGGACGGGTGCTGGGATTCTATCAGCGATCCTGTGATATTTGCTGAAGTAGAGACATCACAGATACGTGCACCTATGGATAGATATGAATCCAGGATGAAACTGCTATCAGATTGCATTAGATCTGGTGTATTTATTTTGACTGCTGCAGAAGTAAGAGCTGGTAAAACCCTAGGGATGTATGAGATGAGAGTTCACCTCTGTAGGAGTAAAAACTGTCTACACAGAGAAGACTGCTGGTAAGACTGTGTGCCCTGATGCCCCATGTTGCTTCACATTCATGGCGCCTATCTACAAGTCAGAAAGAGAATGAGCATTGTCTTGGGAAAAATAGCTGAAAAGACCAGTAAGCAACATGTGGAACCTACACAAGAGCAGACATGGTGAGAATGTCCCTACACACAGAGTGAGCAAATTCAGATGGATTACAAAAGTTCAAACTGGAATTCATACGCATGCAAGCATGAAAATCCACACGTAAACATACCATAGCATATCTGCGTGTTTGCAAAGCGCAGCATTTATTGCCTGGAAGACCAGCTAATATTGTAATCCCTACAAAGGCAAATGGGCACTAATCTGCCAATCACTGCTGCAGCCGGCTGACAGCACAATGCACAACTAATAATCCTCTGTTAATGTGTTTGTGTATTAATAATGCACATTCATTCCTGGGGGCTGCAGCGTAATCTTTACTGCAGCCACTGTCTCAACTCCTAATTTCACAGATGTAAGACAGCAAAGTTGGAAAGACGAACGCACAGGAGGATAGGGGCGGGTCATAAAATACAAATATTACCTCATGGAGATTAGTGTTTACTTTTATAATGT
Organism: Epinephelus fuscoguttatus; assembly: GCF_011397635.1. NCBI lineage: Eukaryota > Metazoa > Chordata > Actinopteri > Perciformes > Serranidae > Epinephelus > Epinephelus fuscoguttatus. The sequence goes on from NC_064763.1 coordinate 7,235,186, forward strand.
GGATGTTAGAGTTAACGTGCAGTCATCATGAGAACGTACTGTATGTGAACCTTCAAAGGATCAATTATGGTTTAGTGTGCGCAGGTTTAGCTCTGCATTGGTGGATCTTCATAATGAGCAATGAGCACAGCATGCAGGATTAGGACGTAGCACACTGTGATAATGTAGGATGTAAACCCTCTTTGTAAAAAATGTGTCCTGCATATAAAGGTCAATAACTCTAGATCAGGGTCCAGTTGATCAAAATCTTTAATCTGAATCAAAATCCCATGTTTCGCTGTCCAGGATCAGTTAATCCATCTTATTAACTTTTGTGTCGGTTTTTCAAAGCAACATTGTATTTCATCACCCTGATCCAGATACAGATTTTTTAAGGTTCCCAGATCCAGATAGACAGTGCTCTAATGGGAGTACACATCAGCCTGCCAGCAAACACTCTGCAGTTACCACTTACTGCCATAAGTGCTGCCAAACAAAATGAAATGGAGATCTTTGAGATAATTACTTCAAATAATTTTAGGTTTGATTTTGACAGCTATTTGGGGATTTTTTTTTGTACTGTACTGAAACTCTAAATAGTTAGCTTACTTATCACTTTATCACAGTAACTGTTAATATTAAATATATATATATTTATATATACATATGTAAATGATAAATGTATATAAATTTGACCAATTAAAAGGTTTTTAATTACACTTTGTTCTTTAAATCCACCCTGAAGCTGGATAATCCTGAATTTTTGGATCAAAGGTATCCCAAACCTACCAAACTGTTTTGAACAACACATACTGAAGGTTTGATCCAGATCAAAATCAAGACTGGATTAAATGATCTAATCAGATTTTGGAATCCCCTTTTTTCTTTTAAACAACCCATTTTCAGGACTTCATCCTATCTGATAGCTAAAATCCAATCAGATTACTTCTGAACAACAGGGCCCAGGTGAGCAGCAGGGATATAGCATTTTAATATTCCCACTCTCACACTGACCATTTTTCGACATAAAGCACACGCCTCTGTCTGTTTCTTGCCAGAGTCGTCTGTTCTGTTGGATCGGTATATAGAAAAAGAGTTGTGGTAAAATGGCGCTGTCCGGTATTGCAGGATTTAGCCAGGTTTTGGTGAAACAAAACACATTACAGTTCCCAATCTTCTGCCAGAAACTGATGTGGACACAGGGTCATCCAGTTTATTATCCAATGCCTGTACTACGGCTAGCAGGATGCCTGGTAGAGAAGATCCATATAGCCGGGATTGCAGCCGATATTTCATTCCTCCGTGCTACCATGGAGAAATAGAGGCGAGGATGGACGAAAGGATGGATGCAGGGGTGGTCTTTCTTTTCCATGTGGTTGGTATTGAAATTGGTGCTGTTGTATTCTCTCCACCTTTTTCTTGATGTTAACCCTGTTTACATATGGAAACCTCAACTGGCCAGGCAGCAGACTCAGCAATAGGAGAGTGCTGAGTTGATTTCGCTAGACAAAAGAGCATACATTTTACATAATTCAGAACTAACTTATTTTATTTATTTATTTATTTATTCTTAAAGTTAAATCAAATATTAAGGCACTAATTAATACAATAATGCAGCCATCACTATAAGTGCAGAGAAATGATCCAATTGTAGATAGATGTCCTTGGTGTATTTTATGATTTATAGATGTTGAATTCTGAGTATGGTTCCCTCTCTGAAGGCAATTTCTTAATGTTTCACAGGGTGATGGAAGTCTCTAATGGCAAGTCTTAGAGAAGTTGTTTCATATGGGAAAAAAAAACATAGGTTTTTTTTTTCTTTTTTGGAGGGTTAAAACTCGGATAATGCTCCAAGTTAAATATGGTAACATATAGCCATCACCTTACACATGTCCCCATTCCTCTCCCATGTTTTGTCTTGTGTGTGGTGAGTTTGGATGGATGAGTTTAGGCTTTTCATAATACCTGCCACAACACACTTTAAGCACTTTTTTGTAAGTGCAAAGACACCTTGTGAGCTCTGCTCACCTAAATCCCTAAGCAGTTTGCAGTTTGGTAGAATATTCACATAATTACTTTGAGCGACACTAAGCTAGATCAAAAAGGTGCATGAATTATTGATAATGTGTAGTGTGATGTCATTTTTTTCTGAAAAAAAGAGAAAAGAAAACATTAACACTTTTTCCCACAGACACTCAACATGCTAACTGCTAAATGTATGTATGCCTTCACATGCTTAGAAGTTATTTTCAAAGTAAAAACACTCCTTGCTTGAGTGTGCATTTGTCAATGTACGCGACACAGAATGTAAGAGCAATATCACCGGGACCTCAGGAGAGGTATGTCTAACAACACAGCCGACAGTCAAACAAGCTCCTCCGATGGCATGCTGGGAAAATGCAATGATCATCCATTCTGGCCTGAGAAAGGAAATAACGACACCATGTCTCGTAATGCATCGGGGCTGTGGTATTTCTGAAAAGCAGCAGGAAAATGTAATATGTGTTTGAGAGAGTCCCAGCTGAGCAAATAACTGTGTATTGTGTTAAACGAGTGCTTCGGTGGTGGCTGAAACCCCCCAGTGGATATGTTGACATTGATTTGGTGCGGTGCCTTCAGGGAGCACCCTTAGCCAGGCATTTATGACTATTCAGCACACCACTCACACTGCGGCACAACTCTCAACAAGGTGAGGACAACCGGCTGACAAAACACAATTCTGCTTTTTAAAACGAGGACAAAACGAACAGGTGTCATGTTGACTGACCCCAACATAAAAAATAGAAAAAACAAATGGAAGACAGCCAGAAAGGTCTAAAATTGATTTTTTTACAAGGACACACTGGGTTGCCTTTGTGGTAATTATTTCTTTATGAGATGAATGTACTTTGTGCTGTTTTGCGGCTGAATGTGGTCGGGTGTCTCAAGAAGCCAACTTTTCACAAAGATTAAATTGTACTGTTGTTTGTGAAGATTTGGCAAAGGGAAAAGAAGGACAGAAGGCCGCCAGAAGGTTGCAGTCATGTAAAGCTACAATAAAATGCAATTGCTGGTGAATCTTTTCATATGTTTCTGCCTCAAAAAGCTTACATAAGTGTTGTAAAATCTTTTTTTTTTTTTTTTTTTATCAAGTATCATAGGAAAATACTTTTTAAAAAAAGGAGGAAAAGAGAGACTGGCAGGGGAGACATGCCACATAAATATCCATTTATGGACAAATGTGAAAATACTTGGTGTCGCTGCACTTGAATAAGAAAACTGTCACTCCTAATGATGCATTCCATTTCAACAGATTTACTGTAAATATCTGATGCCTCACTATATTTCTGTCAAAAGAGCGAAAAAAAAATATGCAGGACTGTAGATCTCTGAGTCAGTCCTAACAGGCGAGGTTGCAAATGGTGCATTACACAGGCACTTAGACCGAATTTAAGCTGAGCTATTGCAAATGAATGCAGACAGATGTAACCAATGTGCTTTTGGTTAGAACGAGTGATGGCTGAGGAGGAGAGGAGGAGGGGACGAAGGGACACGGAAGTGATGGAGACAAAGTGAGGGACGAACGATCAAAAGACAGAAAAACTGGGGAGAAATTGGCCGCTCGATGACAGCCTATTAGCGCTGTTAGAGTTTCCATCAATGCGGCTGTGACGTGCAGCAGCTCTGATGTACAGTATCTTTGCCCTCTGGTAGCAATGCATTGTCCCCACACCATCCTACACCAGAGGAAACCTGTCTGCACGTTAAAAGGACATTGTAAACCAGAGCCGTAGAGGTCCTGTTTTGTAATATGGGGACAGATGTACCAGATGAGTCAGCATATGGCAATGCCAAATAGGAGATGGGGGGAGACTTTGTAGGTGGGTGGGGGGCTATAAAGTGCAATGGTATTGGTGGGCAGTGGGTGGCTTTTTGGCTCACCTTTCAAGGGCTCGTTACTAAAAATAACTTGGCTAAGAATCATTGTCACACTGGCTGAAACATTTTATAAAGACACAGGAGCAAATTAAGTTTTAATTGTTTCCCTTTTCAATCATCTCTCCACAATCCATTATGACATAAAACAGAATTCACATCAGGGTATTCTGAGGCACAAACACACTCACACAAACTACACACACATCTATTCAAGGTAAAAATGTTCACATTTTGATATTAATTATCAAGTAATGTTAAGCCAGTTAACCACCCAGGCAGTGCAGAAACACTTGACAATATCACTTTGCTGGCAGCCGGCAGAACAGGCAGCCAATCAAGAGCCTTTTTGATACAGAGCCATAGTTTTGCTTTGCTTTGATTGGCTCACAATCACAGGCTGTAGCAGTGGTCAGAAGGGAAAAAAGTTTAAGAACAAGACCAGGAGCCCCAAGGCCAAAAACTCTGAGGCACACTGAGGCATTCAAATGAAAAAAAAAAAAGTTTGAAAAACAGTGGGAAAAGTTAGCAGTTAGCGTGGCAGGTGACACTATTGATTTATCTGCCAAAGACAAATTTTGTCGACATTTGGCAAGTGCTGATTTGGGTCCCTGGTGGACGGTGTATAGCAGGACACTTTTAGAAAGTTAAGCCTGCACTGTAGAAGTCCTAAAAACACCATGAGGGGAAAGCAAGAGAGGGAAGGAAGGCCACAGCCTGCTGCCCTTTCTCTGCCTTTGGGTTTCCCACACCCCCCACTCCCCCACTCTCTTCCACCTCTACTGTTATTTTGCCCAGCAGGGCTCTTAATACTTAATGTTGATGCACCGGCCAGACTCCTGGGAACATTACAGACCCGAGAGAGGTGCACACACACACACGCACACAGGCTACATTTCTTGCTGAGCAAATAAAGGTGTTCTGGAGCTTTTGTCTCAAATGACAGGTGACAGTGCTATCCAGGGGGGATGGAGCCTGTGAGAATGTCCCTTTTGTCCCCAGGCTGGGGGTGGAGGCTGCTCAAACCAACAGGCCATTGTAGAAGGAGTGCACAGAGGACAGCCTAACATGGGCGGGGGCATGCATAAGGTTTGCATTTTAATCTTGCAATTTAATCTGAGCAAAGTTCCCTAAATTATGTTTTTTTTTTCTTCTGTGCTCTGACAGCAAATTTTCAGATCCTGTAGGAAGTGGACACAGCAACCTCCGTGCAAATATGCCCTACAGGTATCTGCTTTGTGTTTTGCTCTGATGTGTGGGTTGGAGTACAGTGTGGTTGATGCACTTCAGAAAGCATATTTACACAGAGAGGAAGAAAACACTGAGTGACCTGATCGGTCCATCTAAATAAGATGTTATCAGGCTTTATAGTGACATACTTAATGTGTTTCAGTCAGAGTAATGCATTTTATTGCCTTTTTTAAATGTTGATTGCTGTGACTAGATGCTAATATCGTATCATTTAGCTACAGGGTATGATCTGGCTATGCACTATTTAAGGTACAGTATGGTAAGGTGAGGTAAGTTGAGGTGAGGTTAGATAACGTAGAGTAAGGTAAGGTCAGGTAAGGTAAGGTAAGGTAAGCTTTAATATCCCAGAGGGACAATTTGAGATACAGACAGTCATCATGAGTACAACAAAACAGACAGCACAATACATAACACACAGTATCCAGTATCACACGCTGTCAGGGGTAAATCATCAACATTAAGGGGTCTGGTGGTTAAGATAAGCAATAGCAGACGGGACAAAGGATGATCTGTAACGCTTTGTGCTGCACTTAGGGTGGCAAAACCTTCCTGATGGAAGCATCTGAAACTCAACATGGAGGGATGTTGAAAGTCTGAGACAATTGACCGAGCTTTAGAGGTGAACCTCTCTTCACACAGATGCTGTAGGTTATTAAAAGTAACACCAGTCATCTTGCACAACTCCACCACTTTTTCTTGTTTTTTGATTTTAAGGTTAAGAATATGAAGCCAACAGGCAAAAAAGCAATAAAAGAAAGCAATATAAAGCAGGAAAGAACATTTTCATGATAGTCCTACCTTCATCAAAACTCCTCGGCTTCATTAAAAAGAATAGCCGTTGGTTTGCTTTCTCACAGGTACTGTCAGTGTTCACATCAAAATTCAACTTGTCATCTAAGACAGTACCCAGATACTTGTACTGCTGCACTGCTGCCACCTGCTCCCCCCTTGATTACACAAGGAGCACGAAGGCAGGGACTCCTCTGAAAATCAGTAACATCTCATTGGTCTTAGACACATTAATGTAGAGGAAAAACTGGTCACACCAATTAACAAATTAATACAGTACTGGGCTACAATGGTGTTCTGATCCATGAAGAGGGCTTACAATAACAGAATCATCTGCATACTCAAGGACAAATCTTGACAAACCTTGCGTTCATTCCAGGAAAACCTTATAATTTTTAAGATAAAAGTAACAAATGGCACAAAATGAACATTATAAACCTATGAGTGAAACCATAGTGAGGTGGGGAAACCTTGAGAATGAATAGCTGATATAGAGAACTGTACTTACACAAAGAGCACAGTGGTGGAGTGCTCTTCTCTGTTCATCTATTCCCTACTATTGCAGTGTAATAAATTGCTGATGTTTTAATGAGTCAGGTTTATCTATATTGAATATCTCATTTTGGAAATTTAAAGTTGAGAACAAGACTCGACATTCAGTAAATCACCCTGACAAGCAAGTGGAGTCCAGATAAAGAGCAAACAAACAAGCTAATCTGCTTTACAAGCGACTTTTAATTTTATGTTGTGGAATACAGAAACTCAATCAAAGGAAAGCTTTTTAGATCCATCGACTGGATGCTTTTAAGTATCCTGGTTGAAATGGGGATATAGACTTTGTGTTTCCTGTGATTTGTCTCTGTAGGCTTCACCATTTTTCTCACAGCATATGTGTTAAGATGTGTGTGATATATATATGTATATATATATATATATATATATACACACACACACACACACACACACACACACATATATATATATATATATATATATATATATATATATACAGTACAAAGCCCTGGAAGACCTGCAGTTGTCAAACATGTTGGCTCTTTAATCATTTAGCGACTACAATAAAGACTTTTTAATAATTCCTTTCTCATTTTCTATATTTAGTTTAGTTTTAGAGTGCCTGGATTGCCTTCCTGTTTATCCTATTGACTCCTGTTCTCCATTAGCACCAGACACAAGGTTTTGATTTAGGTTGGATGATACAGAGCAACAAGTCTTCTCTCTCTTTTTTTCTGATTAAAGGGATAGTTCAGATTTTTTGAAGTGATGTCGTACGAGGTACTTATCACAGTTATTGTATCACAAACAGTAGATGTCAGTTCATATGCCCCCAGTTTGAAAAAGCAGGCAGAAAAAACATATTGGTTAAAGTGTATGCTATATTTAGAAAACTGTCACTGCTTCACCGTGCCCTCAGGCAGTGAGTTCCAATGAGGAACTGAAACCATTATATCGCTCTCCAGCCAGACACCATTAAGAAAAATAGTAATTTAACATCATTCAAAACTGCCGCTACTACTCTACCGCTATTTTGTTTGTGTTACTGTGTGACTGTGGCAGATAATGTGGTTGGTTCCGATTCATCCAAACACTGGCGAGTTTAAACTTCTCAGATGATTTATGCCTCTTCTTTGTCGATGGGTTTTGGGTTGGTCAAGCAATATAGTCATAGTTTACACATCTCACTATTTTTTGACATATTACATACAAAACGATTATCTAGGAAAATATTTCTAGTCTGTGACAATGGATGAATAGCCTACAGTCTTTGCAGTTAATTTATTTGGTCTTTTGATCAAATCAAGTGAAGATCAATGTATAACAATCTTTCAACAAAAAAAACAACAACATTTATAATAAATGAGCTAACTTGCATTTTGAGATTCTATCTGAGCGTGCTCCTACATGACCCCTAGGGAGCAAAGACCACCCGCAGCACTTACCATGCAGGAGCCCAGCAACAAGAAAGTAAATGTTGCAGAGCCTCACCTCCTGGTGAGACGAAGCAATGCTTGCTTCAGGACACTAGCATGGTACTTGAATTTTTCTCCCCATCTGCTCAATCAACCAGTCAGACTGCTTGCTTTGATCTAGTGATTCCCTGCAGCGACTGACCAGCCACCCCAAACACCTGACTTCTTCCCCCCATTGGGCTGAGCAGCTTATACTGGTTCAGATCATATTTTCTTCTGGTAATGCCCCATAGAGGCAGCAGTATCTGGTCACCAAATGTTACAGCAGCACGCATTCTCCAAACTCACCAAGCACCCTCACTCAATTTTGCCAAATCTCAAAATTACATAAATAGCTATGGATGTTTTCCTGGAATTGGCACACTGGAAGCTCAGCATGGCCTAAGCAGGTGGTCAGCAATGGACTTATGTGCCGCCAAGGGCAAAAAGCAGAGAAACTACATGCAGGCTTCCTTTACAATGACATCAACTTCCAAACAGACATGCTTAGTGATTGTGTTACTAGTTGCAAAAACATTTGCAGAATTAGTTATACAGAATATGATAGAACTTTAAATTAGAGACCACATGGACTAAGATATGATTAACTAATTAGTTGTGGGAACATGGACACTAATTATCTGCTATCATCAGTCTGATTATCCTGGAGTTTGCCATAATGCCCCAGTGAAATTACCTTCCTTGTGACATGCTTCACAAAATCTGTCCAGTACATCTATTTGCTTCCTTCAGACTACACACTAATCATCCATAGACTCAGCATCATCAGCAACATGGCAGCATGGACAAAATCAGGTATCAAAATACCTGATCATTTGTTTTGCTTAGTACCTTGCTCACTTAAGGTACTGACTGTATTTGTGAAATGTTTTTTTTTTAAGCTATACGAGGCAAAATAAATTGAGAGAGAGAGAATTGTTTGACTAATATACTATATACTATGTTACTACTATACTACTACTGTATATACCCATATCGGAATATGTAAAAATACTCTGCTATCATTATAGTTGGTTCAACATGGTTTTCCATATAAAAAGCTAAAAAAAGGAAGGGGCTGACTGCAGATCTACTCTTTCTATGTCACTAAAGAAATTCGGAATCTGATCTTGAGTCCTGCCCATCACCACTGCCCTAAAACAACATGTTAAGATAGATCTGGCTACACAAAAACAAGTGCTAGCTTGAAGAGCAGTGCTCATCAAGATGGCTTACATTAGTGTTATAGAAAACATCAGAGAGATTCTGTCACACAAAATGTGCTATATTGGGATAGGTATCGTTATCAGGATATGAAATGACCTATATCGGGATATGAGATTTTGGTCATATCGCCCAGCCCTATGTGTAGTAAGCCTTTGTTTGTTTGTTTGTTTGTTTGTTTTAATTTATGTTGTGTGTTAGCTCACAACTGGCAGTGGATGACACAGTGTCAATAGTTTTAAAACATACAATAAAATTTGCTACAATTGGTCCAGTTTACATTTGAAAACTCCACCCCTTGCTAGGGCTATGAGATATATCTTTTATACTCAATGTATTGTGGCTTATTCCACGTGGGATGTATAAATTGACTATATCACAAGCACTGAATACCATTTTTCATGCCATTTCATTCAGATGGCGAAGCCAGGCATGTGTTTTTGTATCTAAAGGGCTTTAGACCACTCTTACTTAGTTGCATTTTGCGACCATGGAGCACCAGTGTCAAACATTAATATTTGCAGTAGAGAGCTGTTTGTTTCTAGCTTTCAGGTTTAAAAGCGCTGTCTCAGCAGTTTAACTTTCTACTGACTGCCAACAACAACTGTTGACAGAAGAATTCAGAGCAAAAACTATTCTAGCCCAAGATGAGCTGGGTGCTTCAAAATAAAGGCACCAGTGGCTCAGCTTGGATTTCTTTAATTATAACAATACTTTATTTAACTTTATTATAGGAGTTCTTTATTTTAATTTACTATAACAGTATTTTATTTAATTTAACTGAAACCTTCTTCATTTGATAATCTTGTGTTTTAAAGGTTTACAGTACTTCAGAGGAGATTTCAAAATACCGAGATATAGCATGTCATGGATCATGAGATAGCCTAAAAATATTGCAATATTACCTTTTAAGCCAAATTGCCCAGCTCTGCACTCTATCATGATTGCTGTTAAAACATTCACTATGCTAATGCTAACTCTGCTCTTTGTACTGACATGTCCGCTCTGTGCTGGGGGTTTCAGGTTTCTTTGCTGGTGTTTTATCAAAGTCTGTTTTCCCATCGAGTGCCATTTTCCATAGGCCTATTAGACAATGTACCTATTCTAGCTTGCCCAGCGTACTTTTGAATATTTTAGGGAAGTGCACAGACATCGCTTAAATCAGTAGAGGAATGTGAACTATGTACAGATAGTACACATAGACGATAGATAGAAGTCATTATAATCAAGTTCAGACATTTTAGGGGTCAAACCAAAGAAAAAATACTTTCTAATGGAGGGGGCTTTGGCCAATCAGAATTCTCAAGGGTGGGACTAAACTGAGCCAAGTTGCTACTATTACTATACGTTCAGTGCCGAAGAAAGAAAAATGTTTTGAATAGAACTTGTTAGCTAAGGTAAAGATTTTAAGCAGATCATCTCTGGTGAGTCAAACTTGTAAAAAGCTGAAACCCTGAATTTATTTACTCAGTTTGTTGGCATGGAATTTGTCATATTTTGCTGGTGTAATATGTATTGAAGTGCAGATCATATAATCAGGTTGTTGAATGGGCTCTTCTTTCCAGGGTTTTGTATTATAATCTCCTATAAATTCCCATCTAAGTATGGTTTTGAGCAAGATCCTGGATAACTGATGTAAAAAAAAAAGGAAAGGGAACATTCCCTGGTTTAGGTCATCCTATCAGATCTCAGCTGACATACGTATCAGATTGATATGTTCATATGCCTTTCAAGGCTCTGAGTAGGTTAAGAGATAAAAACACCTCATTTAGAATAGGTCAACAGATAAAGACAGCAGATAGTTTCAAAGATAAAAAGCAGCTGATTGAGAAAATGTGAACAGATAAAGAACAGTGCAGAAGCTTAATACTAAAACAGAATGGCAATTAGTGCGCAGAGCCAAGTCCCCTCTTTTAAACCAAAGCTGCTCTGTCTATAAAACTTAGCTAACAGCAACATTTCACATCAGGACACTTTCGTCCTTCTGCCAGCTCAGTTTCATCTCATGCCAAGATGTATGCTGTTAAAGTCTCAATAATGGGACAGCTTCATATTCCCATCCTAAAACAAGTACTGAGGAGCTGGATGTCCAATCATGATGCTTCAGACGCTATTGGTGGAACTCTGTGGCCCCACAGTCATTCAAAATGTTGGGCACTATATGGCCAAATAAATCGACGTTCTTTCTGATTTTATGTCTGGAGTCAATTTATGTTCCCCTTTGGGCTTTCACACCACATCAGGCTTTTTGGGGCTGTGCTGCTGCTATGAGGATGTCCTACTCTTGTGCTTAGAGTTCAAGCAGTCTTAATCACGCTCATGAAATTATATAACCATGTGTCATTGCCTCCCTAGAGCAGTCTGGGCCCCAGATATACCAGTTGATTATTTGGATAATGAACAGTATTGCACATGTCTCGGTGGAAAAAGAATCTTTAAAGAGGTTTTAGAATACAGAGCAAATGGTCGAGCAATACCACTGAGATATTAAACAATGAACAAGGAGATATAAGGGGCTTTAAACATAAGGCAGACTGAGTTGTGAATATGGAAAATATGAAAAAAATAGTGTAGCTTATCAAGAAAATAGCAATGACTTGTTTTATCATTTAACTATTCCATTTAATTTTTGTTTACTTGCATAAAGCTGCACTACTGCAATTTAATTTCAAATCAAATAATCATATACAGTATTTCTTGGCCAAAAGTTATACAAGTTTTAATGTATGAGAGGAAAAATGAAAAAAACAAACAAACAAACAAACAAACAAAAACTGACCGACACAGACACAGTCTCTCTCTCTCTCTCTCTCTCACACACACACACACACACACACACGCACAGGACCACAAGCAGCATCTCCTGTGGTTAATTCGGTTGAATCCCTTTCATCTTTTATTTATTATTTGTGCCTCAGTCAAAGTCCTGTCATTTCACACTGACAGCGTTTGGTTTAAATCATTTTATCAATGAGAAAAATTCAATGCAGTTAGACTCCAAAGAATGGTGAAATACTGAATAAAATAAAAAAGCATGTGTAAATTCACATACAGTATTGCGTATATGCATCCTAAAACTGCACCTGTATTTGTGCAATGACAATAAACTGCTTCACCCTAAAACCTCTCTCCCTCTTAGGCTGTTTACTATGTGTTTGTTTGTGCATGTATGGATGGTTTTTCAACCATGTTTTTGCTGCCTGAGAGTGTGTTAGCTGATGCATGGTCGGCACATGGTCACAGCCCTACAAGCATGAAATGTGCTTGAATCAGGTCTTAATGTTAAGCTGACGCCTACCACAAAAGCAATTTGGTCACAAAAAAATAAAAAATAAAAAATCAACGTGAAGAGCACTTACTCAAAGAAAAAAAAAACAAACAAACACTGTTTAAACCTGTGCTCTCTGAATGCAGGGAGAGGGCCATTGTGGTAAATTTGACAAATGTGTCCAACTAAATTAAACCATCTGTCTTGCATTATATTGGTAAAAAGGCAGCATTGGGAAGATCACGTTTTTTACAAGTAATCTGGAGTGAAATGTTCCAGGAGGGCCACAGTAAGTGGCAAACACCAAATAAACAAATACATGCTTGTGTACAGGTGAAATGCTCTGGGGTACACTGATTACAATAGTGGTTTGTGCACATGCATAATCATAGCTAAAAAAAAAAAGCTTGCAAAGTAGATTACCATTAAGGTTAGCTGAACAGTGAGGCCACTAACCTGACGGGTGAGTGGAATTTACAGCCACTGTATTGCTGTGAACTCTCAACACTGTTTTGCATTTCATAGTCACAGTACTTAAGGAAGATGTGATGCCAAAATGCAAAACCAAGACAGAATGTGCTTCTTGAAATCTTAAATTTTTTGGCTCACAAATGTTCAATGCAAGTCTAAGAAAACAACACAAAAAGCAAGTAAATACACACAAAGTATAAAGAAGCCAGCAACTTTTTCTCCAAATGATGCCAGCAGTTAGTTTTACAGTGGATTACCTGAGGTTGCCTTAGATTACCTCTTACAAACAAAGTAGTATGCATTAGAGCCCTCTGCACAAACACACTCCTTCCCTTCCCCATTTTTCAGTGAAGGCCAGTGCTGCAGGTGATACTGAACACACACTTTGTTCACACCAGTCACTGTATTTGAACTGTCTGGCAGAAATCCCAACAGCAACTTACTGTTCGAGGCAGTGCATCATCTCTATTATCAGTCCATGTTCGTTTGAGGCCAAATGAAAGCTTATTTAAACTGGAAAAAAGCAATCATTTTCTTTTCAAGGAAAATCTATGCACACAGATAGTTAAGGTTATATTTTTCCATCATTCTGATCTAGATATCCATCTGTAAGAATTCAGCCTCCAGCCTAATACACTCAAATTTACTGAAATCACATAAGTGATTTTTTTTTCCAAAAACGGTGTCCCTGCTACTCTAAATGATCCACAGAGCACACTGAAAACTGTTTTCTTAGAAACAATTAAAAACTAGTTCATGTGAATACTGTTCATTGTGAGGTCTGTGAGTTATTTCGAGTAACTGGGACATTTTCTTTTAAAATATTTTAAACGTCATTTTTCAATGCTGTGAGCTCCACAAATTAAACTGTATTCACAGACAGGGGAAAATAAACCTAGGTGTAGAAAGCCCTAACTATCTGCATGAATCGTTAATATGGCTGTCCCACAGAACCAGAGGGGGGTTTGAGAAACAAGGACATCAGTTGATACTCCTAAAATAACGTCACAATTAGCCCCTTTGTTAGCATGCAGGTCACACATTAGCCATAATAGCTTAAAAAAGAACACTGTAAGACAGCTAAGCAGATACTTAAAGTTTTCAGGTGAATTAGTACAATTGAATAAAATTCTCAGTAACACTGGACAAAATCCTCATGTACTGCTGCAAGATTAGTGAGTTACCTTGCTAACTCCCTATGCTAACAAGTAATCTTGCCATATGCTCGAATATTAGCAAGCTAGCTTTGTAACTAGATAGGCTATGCTAATGAGTAAGATTGTGTTAGGCTACAATTTTGACCATAAACGTTAGTAAGATTAATATTATTTTGCAGTTGCAAAGATCTGTGATGACATTTTTCCCTTTTTTCTATAGCCCTTTTTTCATAACCTATATATATATATATATATATATATATATATATATATATATATATATATCCTGCTATATATATATATATATATATATATATGTCTTTTCGGTTGATCGTAGCAAGCTAACTCACTAGTTACTAACCCTGCAGCAGCTCATAGGGATTTTGTTCAGTGTTACTCAAATAAAATTGAATTTTAGTAACTTACATTTTAAAACTTGGCTTAGCTCTGAAGCACAAGTGCATTTTGAAAGGATCACAGGAGCAGCACACTGATGATGTCAGAGGGCTGTGATTGGCTGATTCCAGCGTTGGTCCGAGAACGCAATGTGGGATGTTCATCCAAGAACATGTCCTGCTTGGCTAAATCTTATTGTACGTAATATGCTGTATACTAGCATAATATGCTAATGATTAAAAGAAGTCCCAGGTGATATTACTGATCGACCCATACACCACCCCTCATAGCCACCCTATAGTTACTTCTTCTATTTTCACGTCACTTGACTTCCTCCTTTGCTCTCGTAAATTTCTACAGCCACTAGAGAGCGCTGCCTTATAATAACCGCAAGTATGGGTCATAATAAGCTGCTTGTATAGTCAACCTATATGGCTGTTTTTTTGGTGAGCCCAGTTATGACTGATTGCATGATGTCACAGAAGCCTCCAACGACAAGACATAATTTATCCAGGTTTTGTCAAAGTTGGATTGGATCAATGCTTTCAAAATATCCTGCATGACTATGAAACTAGCCCAGAGATGAACACTAATCCATATTCTCCACCCCATCTCACCGCCCCGCACAACAGAAAATATTGAAATACAATGACAGATACCACATCAGACCAGAGCCAAACCAGCTAGAACTGCAGCAGAAAAGGTAGTGAAAAAAACCCATCACCTTTAGAATGAGGAAAGGCATTTATTCATTTACTTTATGAGAACAGAGTAGGGATGTGATGATGGATTGTTCAATCTGAGTAATATACTTTATTAAAGAAGACTGATGGTATTGGCTAGTGAAGGTAAGTGTTTTTCATTCCCACTTCCCCTTCTCCAATAAATGTTGGGGATACCTGGAGGGCTGTTCCTCATAATGACACATTACCTGGTCCAATATTTGCACCACATGGATGCCATTTCAATTTCTCTGTGTGATCACATGACAAGGTGTTTTGGGGGTAATCATGACTTTCTCATTTCTCTTTGGTCAGAATGTTTCAAATGTGATCCTAGTGGTAAAGGTGAAGGTATTCACGGCTGGCTACAAGGAGATGGAGAGTTCCAGCTGAGAGAGAGACTCAGTGGAAACATTAAGGGTGCTACATTCATATTTTATTTAGCATCTAAAAATCAAGAAATCATCACCTTATTATTAATGCAGTTCCTTATTATGTAAAAGTGAGACCATTAGGATTCACATCTCTACAGCTCTGCACCATGGGGGCTGAGTTGGTAGGAAATCAGATTGATTGCTTAAGTTTCAGCATAAATTTAAACAATAAATGGTGGAACAAGTAAAACAAGCAATGTTAAAATCACTTCCAACATGTTTATCTTCTTAAAGGACTACTCAGTAGTGGTTTAGTGCAAATATGGTGTAATCAACCAGGGAAGTGTAAATGGTGAGAGAAATTCTGATATTAGATGGATGTTTATTTTGCTCTCAGGAAACCAGGTTTTGAGTTCAGGAACTCTGTATGAGTGGAAGTGACTGCTGATATCTTTGCTTTATGTGATCAAAGTGAGCAGGAGCGGAAAAAGGGGAAAGCTGAGAGAAAAGATGGGATGGATGACGAACAGTCAGGCCGACAAAGTGCCAAGCTTCACTCATGGCACAGCATGGAATCCGGCTTAGCTTGCTGAGCCGCCATGACACCCCTTGAACGTTAGGGATGAGAAGCCAGTGAAGAAACAATGGTCAAAAATACAGTATTTCATTTTAAATTATGGAGTACTGTTTTTAAAATGTGTTTAAACCTTCTAAAATTCCTTATTAAAGAAGTTTTTAAATCATAAAGATTGAATTCATATGCTGTTATACCCTTGGAATATATATAAAAAAACACCAGTACAGATGCAGTTATTAATCACGATTAAGGTCACTTTGAATAATTCCAAGCAGCCTTTACATGCATGCTTTGGCCCAGTGTTAACAGGTATGTAAGACCACGACATTCTTGCCAATCTGCAGTTAATTGCCACCATTATTTGTGCTGTGAATGTCATTTTCAAGGACATAGTACGGGCAGGATTAAGCGTGCTCAAACACGGTGGGCAGTGCATGTGAAAAGCATGTGGGTGGAGCGTACAAGATTCTTAATGAGGTCCAGGGACAGTCTCCTGTGGAGGATAAAGAATTGCTTTTATACTTTGTTCCAGACTGTGTTTTTCAGAGAGGATCTGACCAATTTGCAAGGTTAGAAGGACGTTTGCAAAGTATGTAGGACAGATCATCAGATGGAACATTAGGTTGTGTTGTAATTCACATGCTTCAATGGAACTGAACAGAGGTGTGCAGCAGGTTGATTAAGAGGGGAGAGTTGGGGTTGATGGTACCTTGACCCGGCAGTGCTGTGAAATCAGCTTTTGTTGTACTGTTTATACAATATCAATGACAGTAGATGGAAATATTGCCAAACTCACATGAACTAAGAGCAGCCTTGAATAGGTTGCCATTATTTTATCCAACACTTTAGTTCTTGAAAAAATAATAACAGTGGGGTGACATTATGTGCCACCTTTAACATATGTGACTCTGCTGGACAAAGGGAAAGCCTATTTTTCTGGTTTAGCACTTACACAATCTCATTCTTTTTACTATAACATCATTTTAAGGCTAGACAGCTTTTTAATCGTATAAAGATCTGAGTCCAAAACCTGATGGAGAGCTGGCAATTAAACCAAGAAAAAGATATGCATATATCCTCATGAATCCCAACTACTGCCTTCTCCGTTCTTTCATCTACTTTTCTTTTCATCACTTAGAACTGATGTAGCCAAAAGGAGTCTGGTGTTGCAAGTTCATTCCCTTTACTGTTTTCACTTGTTAAAAGTTAGCAGATCATCCTTCCTTTAACTGTAGAACTTATTCCATTTATACTAACTCAAATCCTTGGTTGAGCATTGAAACATAATGGCAGAAATTAGAATCATATCATTCATATATTTGAATGTATTCTGTGGTTTGTATAGAGACAGAGCACAATGCGTCATAATCTGAAAGCCACACCCCCAAAGGGGAAATGAGGCCCGCTTTCCCCTCACACTTTGCCCCTCCGTTTCCAGCCTGTTGAGTTTTCCCTAACAGGAATACAGGCAATAAAACACTAAAGCACTGACAGTATGAATGCAACTTCTGTTATAATTGTGCCCAGCGCTCCGCGATTCAAGCAGTCCATTCCAGTGGTCCGCTCTAGCAATTCTATCAATCTACCAGCATGTAGAGGCATGTCTCAAAACAACAAGGTGTGCCAGTAGTATGAGCAGGCTGACGGCTGCTGAGCATGCCAAAATGCTCATCTTCTTAAAAAAAAATCTCCACATCATGCTTTTTTCAAGACGAGCAAGGTAAGGAGAAGGGACACTGAGGTAGACCAGCAGTATTAAGCTTATCAATATACCGTTGCCTCTCTGGTAGGCATAGCATGCTAAAATAATCTTTGCCATCTTATTATTAGCTAATTATTAGCTAGCTATTAAAGCTGTCAACAAATATTCTAAATTCGAATTAAAATTTGAATTTAAATTCGAATTTGAAAAAAAAAAATGGACCTTCGAATGTGAAAATTGATATTCGATTGTGGAGAAAAAAAAAACACTACCGCAGCTGTCCTTTTTGCGAGTGGGCGTTGGCCTGGGCCGCTGCACTGAACACACTGCATAAGGCCACACCGCCCGCGGAGTTGCTGCGATGCGCAGCGCACCGAATTTCTCTCACGAGCCGCAGCACTTCCGTTCACATCAGACGCGCATTTCTCCATGCTGGTCGACAAGCGGTTCTACTCCCAGCTGTTGTCTCCGTCATTCGGCTTGACACATTTGCTCGCGGCGAATAGACCAGAGCTGGCCACGGAGCTGCACGGAGCTGCGCAGTGTGGTGCAGCCGGTGTGGATGACACAATCAGTTAACATGGGCACCGAAAGGAAACTGGCTTCGCTTCGAGGTACTTCGAGGCTCTTCGTAGCGCTTCCGCAAGCGGTGTGGCCAGGGGGGGGGGCGAGCAAGAGGTCCGTGGTCGTTTCTAATGTAATGTTATATGTTAATTGCTTTATGTGTTTTAATGTGTAGGTATGTAAATGTTCGAAGACGTTTATGTTGAAATAAAAATATCTACAAGTAGTTATGTTTCCTTGTATTAATACATATACAAGGATGTTTCCTTGTATTAGTTTGCCCTCTTGTGGACATAATGCGAAAAAAAAAATTGAATGGTTCGAACCTATGAGTTATTTTTAGAAGGAATATTCGAACGTCATTTTTGAGCAATTTTGACAGCCCTACTAGCGACAGCTAATAATTTTTGCTAGCTAGCTAGCAATTCACTCGTGGGACTTGAAGGCGCGGCTGCGGAGGGAGAATGACAGCGAACGAGTGAAGAAGCGAAGGGGAAAGCGGGCCTTGTTTCCCCTTTGGGGGTGTGGCTCTCAGATTATGACGCGTTGCGCACTGTCTTTATGAGGAAGTTATGGGTAAACTATGCAGGAATTGTCAGCTATTGTAAAAAGTGTAACTGCTGTCAACTTGAGTCATTTTTGAGTTATCTTCACCTTGTGTCCCCCGCGGCCACTCGGCTGTTCACTGGTTACCGTGTCGCGTTGGTGTATGTGTGGATGTGTGTGTGTGGACGTGTGTATGTGGAGGAATTCAGTGCTGGCACAGAGCGCAGAGGACAACCGATACTGTTAGTGCTAATCAATACTACGGACTTTGATAACTGAGCCCTGGGGCTAATTTAGTACCGGGTTTCAGTACTCATCCTTAATCAAAACAGAAACAAAGTGAAGCGTGTAGAAATGAAATAAAGTTTGCAGCGGCTGCTCATGCCAGGAAGTGCGGAACGCTGCAAGTGAGTGTTTCACCGATCAGCGTTCTTCAGCACACAGCCCCGCCCCTCAAGACTTCCGGCTAATCTGAAAAGTCCTACCCCCCTACTAAATACTTTTTTCAGGGAAAGTTGGGGTTGAGGGAAAGTTTTTTACCCGGGTAATTTCGGTGGAAACGCGCCGAAGGTTTTCAAAAGCCCGGGTAAATGAGAAAAGTTCCTGCAGTGGAAAAGGGGCTATTGTCTGTTTTCACAGGAAGTGTACAGTTTGCATACAGTCTCTTTCAAAATAAAAACACTATCTTGGTACAACACCACATTTTTTCCCTCAACAACTAATGCACATGTTTGGGTTTGGGGGGAAAAAAGAGCAGGGTTTGGCTTCATAATTTTTACAGGACACGAACACTGCTCTCCCAGGTGAAGGTCACCAAGTGAAACCAGGGTGGTCACTACCTTTTACAAATGGCTGACCTCACCTGCTGCTGTGCCCAGGAACATCCCAAACACTGCAAAGTAAGAAGAAATAAGAAAATACAGGGCAGATAAATACACCGCCACACACTTCTAGTTGGTCATAAGTAATGATTGAGAGGGATAATTTCTGTATGAGGCTTTACATTGTTTTGTTTTGTTTTTTTAATCCAGCATAGTATACCTTTAAGGATACATTTCATTTATTTGAAATATTGAAATGCTCATTTATGGTACTGTGTTTTCAAATACAAAATGTTCATATAATGTGTATAATTAAATCACTGACTTTATAAAGAAAAAAATCTTAAACTCCTGACAGGTTAAATACAAACTGCAAAGGTCTGAGCAGATTATATTGGACAACATTCTGAAGCACTTTCCGTACATAAATTATTGCTTACTTCCGAACTCATTCAACCTTTGTTTTCGAAGGGTTTCTACACTGCGCCAGCGTTTTCTCTGAGGAAGATAATGGGTGTTTTGACACACCTCTTCCTCTAGCGGAGCTGAGTTGGTCTCCATTAGCAGAGGAGCAGAGCCCCTGGGAGAGCTGACAGTTGGGGGTTCTGGGTTGTTTGACAGGGTTATCAGTAGGCGGCCTGCAGCGGTTCCTACACACTCAAACAGATACATTGGGTTATTAGAATTTCCTCATACAACTCAGGCACCGCCAAATACTTGAACGCATACACACACACACACCTAGGTATCACAAATGTGCTTAACATAAACCCACTTGCTCACTTTCATCCCCTCACTCATTTCTGTACATCATTTTCTCTCTCTCTAATTTTCTTTACTCTTCTCCATCACTCCTGTCCTCATTCATTAACAAGACTATCTGTTACTGCTGCTAAATATGTACTTTTATTTTTTTAACTACCTCCTCTTCCAGTTATGGTTAAATTTCATCATTCCACCACAGCCAGTGATGAGACTGCACCTCTGACTCAGCCATGTGTTCTGCAGGGGGGCTGCAGTAGTCTCGAGGGGGGGTTCAGGGCAGGGCGAGGGCAAATTCAATACTTGCTTAAAAACACCTCCTGGCCCCAACAGAGGCCCGAAGCAGATTAGCCCAAAACAATTAAGTGACTAGCAGGCTGACCTCTGGCAGAGCCCTAGTACCCCCACAGTGCTATGGATGGTGCCCAGAGGTGCCAACTTCAGTGTTGTTATAACCCTTATTTGGTGGAAGGACCAATGGTAATGTGCACGAGGAAAAGAGCAATTAAACTATACTACACTTGCTAAACTTGTATAGCACTTTTTGTGCAAGCTTGCACAAAAGTCTGTGCCATGGTCACAAATACACAGTATGGAACTAAACCTATTAAACTTTAATGTTTAAATTCAGTCAGTTTCCATTAACTAAGTGACTCTTTTACATTAGGCAGGCTTCAGATCCCTGACAAGGCCGAGCTGTTACGTCAATGTTTCACGTCCATCAACCTGACCCATCTATAGGAAAGTAATGGCAGCAGTTTAGAACTGCAGGCGTAGACCTGTCAGTACTGCCTACTACAGGAAAATAAAATCATAGTTGTAGCTGTTGCAATTCTAACACTTACACCACCTCTAGGTAATGTATGTTAGAGCTGCAGTTTATTGTAGGACATGCTGCCAATGTGTATGGTAGAATCAGCACCCTTCATACAAATTCTGAACAACATACCAATGATCGGCCAAAACTAGAATCACTTTTTGAAAGTGTCAAGAAGGAGTGAGCGGGGGCGTTGGTAGCATAGTGGATAGTACCGGCGGCCCATGTACAGAGGCATTGCCTCACTGCAGATTCAAATCCGGCTCGCGGCCCTTTGCTGCATCTCAGTTCCCACTCTCTCTCTCTCTCTCTCTCTCTCTCTGTCTACCCATTTCACCTTCTGTCCTGTCAATAAAGGCAAAAAGCCAATAAAAATAATCTTAAAAAAGAAGGAGTGAGCGATATACCGACTATATCACGGTTTGTTCCCTCTAATATGTACAAAATGACAATATTGCAAATATCGAGTTTAAATTGTCATGTAATTTTTTTTTTTAAGCTACAGGTACAAACAAGATGTCACACACATTCCCCCACCCATCCAGACCACTCTCTCCTGGGCGATAGAGTGCGCAGGCAAGGCATGTATTTTTGTATCTGCAGGGCTCCAGACCACAACTATTTTGTGACATTTTGCAATCTTGGAATACCAGCGCAACTTACAAACATTATAAATTGTAGAACTGTTAGTTTGTCGCAGCAAATAAATCCTCACATTTAACAGCATTGCTGTAATGGTTTAACCCTCTGCTAACTGCTAACAGCTAACCGATAATCAGAAGCTTTAAGTTCACAGCAAAAACATTTTACGACTGAAACATTTTATGACTGAGACAAGCTGTGTGCTTCGGAATAAAAGCACCAGTTGTTCCACTTGTATTCATTACATTAATACAATACTTTATCATCTTCATCACATTCTCGGAACCCATCGGCTGTATTCGGCGTCTGACTTCGGGCAGACGGCGATACAGCCTCTGGGGGCAGACCCCTGATTTTTTGGCATTCCGGTTTGATTTGGGTGGAGGAGGCGAATTTCCATTTCCGACTTATGTTTATATATAAGTTAATATGCTGAACCATTGCGATGGATTCAGAGTTTGCAGTGATGCCAATTATGTTCCACCTCGTTAGTTCACCGCACGGACCGTTTAACCTGGCAACAACTGCAGCCGGCTCAAACGTGATTGGTCAATATCTAGGCTGACCAAACGTCCTCTTTTGCCCGGACATGTCCACTTTTCACGTCCCGTCCAGGGGTTTTTTATAAACTGATGATAATATCCGGTTTTCTGTGTGTGTGTGTGTGTGTGTGTGTGTGTGTGTGTGTGTGTGTGTGTGTGTGTGTGTGTGTGTGTGTGTGTTAGATTGCGGCACGGGCCGCATATTTCTGTCCGAGCCCGACATTATTTAATGACCAAAGCACTGACTTTGTGTCACACAGTGGTTACAGGCTATTTAACAGGCCGGGCGTGTGCCGTGGGTGCTCAGCTGCGGAGAGGAAGACCTCCGTGTTTGAGACGGGAGCGGAGGTGGGAGGCCCGACACCTCCAGCAAGAGAAGAGGGAGAAATAAAACAAAATAAGATAAAATAGGAAAAACCTGTCTCCCTCTTTTATTTTATTTTCAGCGTTTAATCAAGGCGGAGGTGGGCGGCTGGAGGTCCGAGACTTCCAGAGAGGGGAGAGGTAGAAACAAACATCCAATGTGTGTCTGTGTGTGTTATGTTCAGGTGTTGTCACGTAAATAACAGTCCCCAAGCAATAAACAGGACAGACAATAGGATTTTATTTATTTTTGCACTACATTTTCTCTGAAAGCTGACCGAATCCGACCCAAGCCTGAATACAATTTATAGCTACATTTTTGACCAAACCCGGCCCGACCCGTCGGGTACCGTCAGGCTCGGATCGCCACATTCTAGTGTGTGTATGTGTCCCCTGTTGGGGTCTATCTGAATTTCTGTCTTTGAGAGATATTATTTTGTAATATAACTGAATATTCTATCCATACATATAAATTTTAAATATATTAAAATTATAAGGCATCTTTGAGTAAACTGCGAGTATCATTTACGTATGCTATCTTGTGGCCGGGCTGAGTGTCTTCTTTTTTGGAAATCAAAATATGGTCACCCTACAATATCATGCGGACTACAACCGGAAACCAGGGCTCTTACGCTCTTCTTCTGGAGGCAAGATCTCCAGGGTTTGCCTACAGACTCTACATTCACTGAATGTAGAGTCTGTAGAGTATTACATTTGAAAAATAAAACATATAGCTTAAGCTGTGTTTATTAATGTTCCCAGTTCCACTGCTCTCAACAAGGCAGCATACAGGACAGAACATGCTTTCTGCCACTCCTCTCCCCAACCCAGAACATTGTACTTCAGTGAGACACGCTAAGAGACACGCTATGTTAGCTAGCTTGTTACAAGATGGTTAGTAATGCCATTACCGGACCAGAAGATCCTCTAATAACCTACAGGTCTGGTGTATTGAGCAACTTTGATGGCAACAAATCCAAACCCTAAAATATGCACCTAGCCAAAGAACATCCGACCGCGCAGCCACAGACTGTACTTAACAACTAACCCAGTAGCACAGTGACATCCATGACCCCTGAGCCAAATCACAAGCCACAGGGCAGTGACAGGCTTTTTTCCAGGCTGGCAGCACACACACCCTCCAAACCAGGAGAAGAGAGCCGCTATGAAGCCTCATCCTCTCAGTCAGCCGCTAACATTAGCACAACGTACACAACATCAATGAGCAGTAACTGCCGGCGGGCTGGGTAGCGCTTTCAGCCAGAAAGACTAAAAGGTATATTAGTGACTGCTATTTTGATTGTGTAAATATAATGATGTTTATTCATGTATCTATTAGACTGAAAGAGAGCTTGTAGGACGTAGCAAACTTGCACTGATACTGATACTAACAACACAAAATAAAAAAATTAAAAAAAGTCACTGAAACTTTTCTGTTTTTTTTACTTTTTTGCCTTCGAATCGAACCCCTAACTATAACAGTACTTCATTTCACTTGATTATAACAGTACATAATTTAACTTTAGTGTAACAATACCTTATTTAAGTTTATTATAACAGTACTTTATTTAAATTCAGTATAACTACACTTTAACCTTATTATGATAATACTTTCTAGTGAATCGCAAAGGTGTTAAGTTTTTAAAAAACACACTTTATTTTGAAGTGCAGTAAATTTCTTGGACAGAGCTTTTATTTTGAACTGCTGTTTTCTGCTGTAGTGTGAGTGAGTGACTTACAGACAGCTATCTGACAGAGACAGCAAACTAGCTCAACGACGTGGCCAAATGCACAAATGACGCCGATTGTACTATACTGTGTAGATCTTGAATCACTGACTAAGGAAAAATCTGGACCCCCTGGCTGGACCAGTTGGGAACCAGTGGCCTTAAAAAATACTGCAGTATTATCTACAGGCCATATCACCCAGCCCTAGTATCAAGTAATGTGATAAGTTTATTCACAAGAAATAAGTTAAAAAAAAATCACTGCAGACAAAAACAGTGGGTGGGTAATATGATAATAAGAGAGCAAGAGGTAATTTGCAAAGGATTACTTTATATAAGCAGCTTGAGCGACACTGCTCACAGATCACTCTACAACTATTAAGGCCTAAGTGACTTGAAAACAATAGCACAGAGGTAAAATACATTCTATTAACTGTAGGGAACTAGAAAAGGGACTTTGAAACCAGTGTGCTCTCCCTGTTGTCTTTCTCAACATACCTGCATGTCTGTGTCCTTATTAGATAACAGACTACCTGCAGCCCTGAGGTGATGCACAAGCACTGGCTGCTGCCATGTCCACTCATCTCTCGTTCCATTCAGCCCTCCACCTTTGTTTTATATTCTGTGTGCAACACACTGGGAAATACGAGCAGCACAAAGGTGTCTGTGCGATCAGCGCTGACTTCTGTTTGAGGATCAAACCTTGAGATTATATCCCCAGAGGACAAAAGAAGAGAGGGGGGAAAGAAGAGAAGGCATATTGACGGCAGGAAGTTTCAGTCTGTCCTGTGTTTGGATTATTTCTTAAAGACACTGAAACTCGTATAAAGTGTATCAGCAAATAAAGTATGGCAAGGCAGAGTTTAGTGTGTGTGTGTGTGTTCAGGAGAGCTATTTCATTATTGCCATTGTTGTTCTTTGCCTACCCACTCTGTGCGAGGTCATCTTTCATCTTTCACATGTCGATTATGATGCAATCAATCTTGACAGTGACAAGCAGGGTACACCTTTGCAGAAAACAGTGTGGCAGTACCCCCCACACAGGCACATAAACACTCACACAGGGCTGTCAACTCATATTCAGCTATGTGACACTTAAGCCTATCCTGTTCACGACACAGCACTGATTGATAGGTAGCCTCCTGGCCCTCTGTTTGTTTTGTTGCTGTGTCTGCGTCTCTCGGCAGATTCGTATCTCCCCGTCGTTGCTATCTCTAGCTCCCCTCACCCTCTCATTTGTGTGATGCTAGCTTTGGCACTGGAGAAAAGCCTCTGACGGCGTGGTGCTAACCGATGCCAGGCTAATCGGCAGACACTCTGCCAGCCTTCACAACTTATCATCCCTGCTCTACTCCTCAACACTTGAACTGCAGCTGACTGATCTGCTAGCTAACTGATGCAAGTCAGCAGCCAAAATGTGTGTCTGTGTGTGTGTGGTACATCAGCCTTTTGACACTTTGTCAATTGTGATACAAAAAAAAAAAACCTGAACTATGATAGAAAGCGCCTGGTATAAGGTACTG
Source organism: Epinephelus fuscoguttatus (assembly GCF_011397635.1). Classification (NCBI taxonomy): domain Eukaryota; kingdom Metazoa; phylum Chordata; class Actinopteri; order Perciformes; family Serranidae; genus Epinephelus; species Epinephelus fuscoguttatus. The sequence continues at coordinate 7,261,285 of NC_064763.1, forward strand.
TGCACTGACTGTAGCCCCATTTATTGCTTTTGTAGCTTTAGCAGTGATAAAGGAAGTGCTGGTAATGCTTGTTTCCTGCTCTGATTCATGATCCTCTCATTGTGCTTGGGGGAACATGTGTAAACTTTCTCAGAATATGTTTGTCTCCGTCTTTCAGTTACACCAGACCACAGAACAATACAAGTCAAAGCTAGTATTAAAGTCTGTGATCTCCGGAAACGGTAAGTTTTACCAACATGAAAACAACTTGTCAAAACCACAGCAGGCTGGATGTTTTTATTAATCTCCCTGCCAAGATGACAAGTAAAGTTAAACTAATACAGAATGGCGTGCACCTCCACAATTTTAAGTATGAGGTAGTAAAGTGTGCTGCAGCTCAAGCTCTCGTGGTCAGAATTCTAGCATGTCGGGTTTGTGATCCAGGCTGTGTATTGCTTGCTCACCAGTCCATACAGCCTTCACACCTGCAGCAACAGTGAGGCACCTACATGTCCCCTTTGCCCCTGTTGAGGAACCATGGAGCACATGCTGAGTAGCTGCCCAAACGCTGCTAATGCTGGTGACATAACCAGATGCTAAAGGTGTCATATTAACCATCAACAGCAGCAAACACCTCTGCCAATCTATATTATATATATATTTCAGTACAGGGTGTCAACAGGTCTACTGACCACAGAGGCTGACTGGCAGTTGCTTGTGGATGTGTGAAGGCAGCTCAAGTTTCCTGACACCATTTCACCGATATATCACTAAAACCTGATTTTATCCTACTGTCAGAAGACTGAAAGAAGGTGATCATGTTTGAGCTGACAGTGACCTGGGAAGATTGGATCAAGAAGGCAAAATCCTAGCTTCTGGTGGAGCAGTGTAAGCGTTTGCTGCATACTCACTGAGGTGGAATGACAAGGCTTTCCCAACTGCTCTCTTTGCAGACATTCACAATGCTGGGCATCACAGAGGCTACTGAAAGCTTTTGACTAGGGTGTAGAGCTGGAGTGTAACTATGTGCATGCATTGTGGCTTGTTTTAAAGTTTATATAACTACGGTTCTTATGGTAAGATAACTTAGTTTCCTAACAGTAGGTTCTTACTTGAAACACGCAATGATGCCACTAATTTTGTGTCCAAATGCATCCTAAGGTGTATCTCAGGTGTATCTAAAGTTTAAAACATGCTACTGAGTTGTCTTTTGAATCTGTCAGAATAAGCAATTTTATGGTTTTCATAATAAAAGATGTCTATTTGAGCAATCGGATGATATGATAATGACTGACTAGGCCTGTTTTACTACTGTTGACTATAGGGGTGGATGATATATCCAATATACTCGATGTATTGTGGCTTGTTCCATACGCAATGTATAAAATAAATAGATAGCAAACATTGGTCACCTCCTTCTTTTTAAGCCACCGACATGAGACTTGCTTTGGCTGCTCTCCTGGGGCTCTCTTAAGGCCCAAACATACTTGGGCGGAACATACGCAGAACGGACTCCGCGGAGGTCTATGCGGACTCAAAGCGGACGTCCGTAAGTCCTGTGCGCGCAAAGCTCAGATTTTACGATCGTGCGGACTCCACTGCACGCACCAGTGACTGCTCGGCATGTATTTTTCACATCGCGGGGATTTTTCATGGACATTTTTACAGGAAACTACAATGCGGAAGTGCGCTCGACTATGAAAGCCCGAATGACTGCGGACATTCCTCGCGGAGTCCGTTCCGTATACATTCCGCCTGAGTATGTTCGGGCCGTTAGTCTTACAGACACACATACACAAAGAGAGACTCACAAACATGATACATCACAAACACTCCTCCTTCACCAGCCCAGACCACTTTCTGGCAAAGTGTTTCTCATCTATAGGGCTCCAAACTAGAGGGCCGCTTTGGGATTGGGTCCCGCCAAACCCAAACCTTGCGGGAGCGGGCGGTTTGTACTTTGCTGCGGGCGGGAACGGGCGGCTAGAGCGGGCCTTTAGTGTCTGTGGGTGCATCTTGGAAGAGAGACGCACGAGATTAGGACCGCAGTCAGTCAGCAACATTCTCTTCCTCCACAGCAATATTATGGCCAAGTGATTCATTTGTTAAATTCATTTGTTTCATTTGTTAACTTTGTTTATTTTATGTTATTTATTAGTGTTATTTGAGCCACTCACAGCCTACTCTCGTTGCTATTTGTTAATTATATAAAGAGGTGTGATGATGCCAGTGTTATTGAGCATAGGCTTTATCTTTATCTAATTAATGGTTCTTATTCAGGTCTCTCTTACAAAAGAGACCTTAACCTCAATCACTGTGTGATTATATAAAGGTAGAAAAATAAATAAAATACAGAGGAGGAGAATAGAATATGAAACAGCCTTTATTTCATTAAAAACTACATGAAAACAACGAAATAGGAGCGCTATCCCTGACCAGCGCGTCAAAAGACATGCAGGCCAGGGAAACGAAACAAACAACCCCATGAATCTCTTTATTAATAGCCTATAAAATGATGTGTTTTCTCCTGCGGGATGGGAGAAGACACAAAATCAATTATCTATTAATAATATTATTGTTATAATAATATTGTATAATAATATAATATTGTCTATTATTGTGCGGGCATAAATTCTCAAAGTTTTGCGGGAGCAGGCGGGAGTGGACATACACATTACGGGGGTGGGCGGGAGTGTAACACACACGTTGCGGTTGTGGACAGTAATGGTCAGAAATTCAGCGAGAGCGGGCAGGAGCGGGATGAAGAAAACAGTCCCGCGCAGGGCTCTACTCCAGACTACTGACTACTACAGTGTGACTTGCAAATGTTATTAATATGTGATCTGGACAGCTGTTAGTGTGTTTCCAGCACACACTGAGTAAATCCTCTCGTTTAACTTTGCAACAGAGACATTTTAACTTTGTGCTAACTGCTAACAACAACTGTTGACCAGAAACTTCAAGTATAAAACTTCAAAATAGAAGCACCAGTGGTTCCGCTTTGATTTATTATACTATCATACAGCACTGTAACAGTAGTCTATTATCAAAACAGCATTTTATTTAATTTAATTATACAGTACTTTATTTAGCTTTACTGTAAGTGTAGTTCATTACATAATTTTGTATTTTAGTGGTCTACAGTACTTTGAAGGAGGGGGCCTCCCTATTGTAGTGGTTAGAGCACTCGTCCTCCATGCGGAAGGTCCAGGATTTCAAATCCTGCTGGGGTCCACATCAGCAAAGAAATGCGGTCGCAAGAGGTTCCCACCGCCAAATCAAACAGGATCAGATTCCTGAAGGAGTAACTCCAGAACCTGAGGCAAGTCCTCAAAAAAAAAACAAAAAACAAACAAACGAGAGCGTGTCTCAAGCCCGTTGTAGACGGGAGGTTCCAGACATAAAAAAAAAAACGGATTCATACAGTACTTTGAAGGAGATTTCAAAATATCGTGATATGTATCATGTATTGTGATATAGCCTAAAAATATCACATTATCATTTTTAAGCCATATCACCCTGGCCTTGTTGATCATATTTCAACTATAGTATGATCACACTGTACTGATATTTTTACTTAAGAAAATCCAAAGGCACACCAAATCAAGTTCTTTTCCTCAGTCTTTTGAAGAGTTGGGTATAAATCCTAAATATGACTTACAGAGCAGTGGAAATGTACAGTGTAAGAAAGACTGTCAACAGGGGGGTAGTACATATTCTTTGATCAGACATTTCTCTATCTGAGTCATAATTTTGCTAATTTTATCCTGTATTATTGTATTATTTTGTTAATGTTTTACATGTATCAGGATAACTGTTGTAGGGTTTATTTTGTTAAATGAACAAAACCCTTGAAGAAATAATCCAAGGTACTAAGTATAATAAAAAGCCTCTAAAGTTACATGACAGGCTGTTGGCTCAACACCCCAACAGAGGCTTTTAGCTGAGACATGATGAAATATTAAAGTTTGTTCAGTTTACTCAGGGTGCCCAGAACTTCTTTCTTGCTTTGTCTTCGCCTTTTACACCTACATTCGTTGAGTGTTATTTTTTTATGAACACACACTTTTGTTTTCTAAATTTGTTTTAGAAAAAAAGAATTACATTTCTCAAACCAAGTCATCAGGACAACAGCACCAACACTCTGGTATCATATTGACACCATCATAGATGTGAGGAGGTCACTGTATGTTGGTATACCCAAACTTACTGACACATAAGAGGACATACATTTCTTTAGAATTATAATTCTGGCTATTGTTAAAGCTGCAGTAGTAATAAACAGTTAGTATAAACAAAACTGCAGCATATCCACCATATCAGTAGTGATAAAATGACTAGATGATATCTGATTTGAATATGGAGGCCATACAAAATCAAGCCAATGTCCGTAATATCACACCAAACCTACTGACCACTGCTGAAGTGCAGTAATTATATCTGGAGGGTTTCAAACAACATGATTGCTCCTCAGCACTGGGCTGCAAGCATCAAGAACACTCTCAAAGAGCCTAATTTACAACCACAGCGCGAATACCCTCACCAGCAGTGTATTGTGAAAAACTTAGCAATCTCCCTCGATCCCCGTCCAGTATGAAAAAGTACAGGCAAGGGGAACATCAGCTTATTGATGCAGAGAAATAGCTGAGACAACTTGAATTCCAATGTCCAAAACCAAATGTCTCTGAAGGACCAGGGATGGAGCTGAGGCATTTACGAATAACTACATGTGTTTTCTGTGAACCCCTCAGGCGAAGGACAACCAAGCAAGAAAGACACAAACAGACACAAACCTTTTCTAATGAGCTTTGTAATCAAAGCAAATAGTAAATCAGCTCATAAAACCCCTGGCTTAATTGCAGCTACTGCACAGCCTTTCATATGACAAGGTCAATTTACAAAAGGTATTTCATTTTCAGAGGCTTGCATTTACTTTACCCAGCTTAACATAAAACCGGTACTCTGAACGTATGCCATAAGTTGACCTTTAATTAACGGCAGTCTTCAGCTAAAGATCATTGACTCATTGAGAAAGGAAAGCACTTTTTCACTGACCTGAAAATTACCGAAAAATACAGGAGATAAAGGAACACAGCAAAAACTAAGCCTTACAGTTTTGCATTCTCAAGGTTTTATTGTAACTTCGTCAGGCTCAACTCAGGTGTTTAGAAATCAGTAAACAAGGTATATTATGCACTGCTTACTGTCAATCACCTGACACCAACAGGAAGGAATGAAAGTCTCCAGGAACTAATCCCTAAAAAACCTGTCGCCTTACAGTCTTTATTGCTACATTCATTTTTCCATATTTAGGGCCTTGTTGTTACTGGTAGTTTCACTCTAGTCTTGGTACATTACATTACACTTACCTCGTGGCGTTTTAAAGTGGTTGTTATTGCTCTTTGTAACCTTAAAAATGTTTCTATTTGTTTACTGACATCTGACAACTACCACCTGATTTTTCACAAAATAATTTATACATATTGTAAAATAGGACTTCTTTTAAAAATATGTCTGTATCTGTCAACATCATCCTCCATCTTTCACTCAACAGCTTCAGCATTGGGACTTGCCTGACTCTGCCTTGAGGAGCTGCCAACCAACTTAAAAGACAGATGTTCATGGGTACCTGTGGCTTTCAGAATTGAGATCTCTGTTTGGTGTGCAAATTCTCAATGCAAATATACTGAATATTGGCATACAGCATTGGCTGCATGGGCAGATAATGAGACAGTCGGCCCCTGGGCATAGATATGCAAAGGGCCCCACCACATGTGTGAGCAAGACACAGAAGCCTTTAAACAGGAATTGTGCAAATTTGCAGGAAAGCCCAATCAGTCTTCTTTCAGCATTGGCAGTATAAAAACAAAATCAGGGAGTGCGGCAAAATGCCACCTACCTACTTTTGTTCCTACAGTACAGAATGTGCCTTTCTCGGGGCAATGGGGGCGTGAGCAAGTAACAAAACGTGTAGCTCAGTGTGTGACGTAAACAGTGATGTGGGAGGGAAGCCGTGGCTGGCCAGTCCTTCTGCGATTCTCTCATAAGTTGGCCCATCCTTCACCGTCCCCGTCATCTGACGGGTAACGGCCTCTTCAGTTCTTCAGTCTCCCCAGTTGCTCATCTTTACAGTGTCTGTCAGGTTTGTGTTTCCCTCTTGCTACTAGCTGCTCGCTAATTCCTGCTATCAGCTGTATCCTGTTTATCCACCACCAGTGGGTCGCACGTGCGGTGTCATCAACAGCTCCTCCCACAAGTCATCAACAGCCCCTCCCGTGGCGGAAGGCCGCCTCGTTCTGTTTAAACCAAAAAGCTTCCGCCAATATGCGGAAAATTGGACACCTCGGATCAATTCGCCAATCCAGCTCTGTGTGTCTAAATGCTCGCAACTTGCCGGCAAAAGGGCCCAACATTCGAAGAAAGTCTGGCAGTGTAAAAGGGGCTATAGACTTTGTGGTGATTTTGCAGCTTTTTTTGTTGGTGTCGTTTTGCTTCTCTTTGTAGTTGTTATGCATCTTTCTGTCATTTTGTGTCTCTTTGTGGTTGTTGTGCCCCTTTATATAGTTATTTTGTACCACTTTTCGGTTGTTTTGCATCCTCAAGGCATCCTTTTATGGGTTTGTTCTCTTTGAGGTAATTTTTTGCTCTCTTTGTTTATTCTGTGTCTGTCTGTGGTCATTTTGAGTCTCCTCTTGGTAAGTATGTGCTCATTTAATGTTTGATATTTTGCATGTAAAGGCCGGGGGCTGGGGGGGCTGACATAGAGGGCCCCTGGGCTTATGCCCAGTAGGCCTGTTCAGAAATTCATCCATGATTGGCTTTTGAGACCTTTTACCCTCAAATGCCTTATAGTTACCAGCTACACAAAAAGCACATGGTACACATAATTTTAGCCCGAATTTGATCTCTGTTTTGATTTACAGTGGCAGAGTGTATTGAACTCTCTGAATGTAACCATTGTTTTTTTCTCAAAATTTCTAATATAATCCTCCTGCTGTGATGCCGAGACAAACAGATGAAACAAGATGTTGGTGATTTAATCAAAACACAAATTAGAGAGAGTTCTGTTGTAGCAGTAATACTTAAGAGATTTAGTGCATAATGTAACAGTTATGAAGCACTTGGAGTGATACATGATGATTCAGGAAGAGGTGTCATGCATTGCACTGCTTAAGCTGTGCTCATATTTGCCCCAGAAACCATGTACTGTGTAACATCTTCTTAGGTGTGAGTGCATGCTGGGATGCTTCATGGTGAAAGATTTACAGCCCAGGGTTCATCAAACAGTGGCTTTGCTGTCCATCTCACCGGCAGCTCGATGTCATGACTGCACGCTACACGGGCAGATTCATGACTTTTTGTGGCAGGAGGAAAGGAAGCGTGGCTTGGTTTCAAGTTGTTTAAATGAAGTCCTGCTTCGTAATGCCAGATATTGAGCCACTGGCAGTCTATAAATCCCAAGTGGCCATGGGAATCTTGTGGCTCAACTGCTTAGTGCAAATTACTGTGTACACATCCCTGCATGGCTTCTAATCCCGCCCATAGCTGTGTTTCTCTGTATCTCCTAATTGCAAAGAGAAGTGTCAGAAAAGCCACATAAAAAGGGCTGACAGCCCATTAAGGAACACTGGATATGCCCACTGTGTCCCACGCAAAATGTATCCAGAGCTCTGAAAGAGACTGGGATCGCTAGCCTGAGTCTTTTTGTTTCTCTCGACTATTATTAAGTAGCAGTTAAAGCATGCTGGTTCACTAACCTCAGCTGAGTGTTTTTTTATGATCCCTGGTGGTGTCTGAGCTGAGGTTCATGATACAAGGCTAAGCTTGAAGTTAGGTATCAACTGACAACATGCTTTATTTGCTTTCAAACCTGACCCTGAGTTTTCATCATGTTTTTAGAAAGAATTTCAGAGAAATTCTTGTTTATTCCATTTCTTGTTTTTGTTTTAACCATTATTTATGTTAATTCATCATGATAACATTGTACTCACCAAAGTTATTGCTGGGAACTCAATCAGATGGTCAAAACAAGAAAATAGTTTACCCAGATTAGCTAAGCCCTGTTTATACCTGGTATTAACATGCAGCTTAGGTGATCTGATCATGAGAGGACAGGGTGACATAAAAGTGTAAACGACCACCAAGACGCATCACTGAGATGGTCTCGGACACAGGCAATAATAAAATCTGAAGTGGTCAGCTGGAGACACATGATAGAGTGTGCACTCTAAAAGTGATTCATTGGCGTTAGTGGAAAATGCTTAAAAAACTTTTTTTTTCAGCATAAAAAATTAGGCTTGTTCGGGGCGTCAGTGGCTTAGTGGTAGAGCAGGCGCCCCATGTACAAGGCTGTTGCCGCAGTGGCCCGGGTTAAAATCCAGCCTGTGGCCCTTTGCTACATGTCATCCCCTTTCTCTCTCCCCCCTTCATGCTTACCTGTCCTATACATTAAAGGGAAATTTCGGTTTATTTCAACCCGTCTCCTATCGTCCTAAATTTGGTTCAAGTGACTAGTGACATACAGATAATAGTTAGCATGTTAGCCGTTAGCCTAGATACAGCCGTAGCATCAGACCTGTTAAAACGTAATTGAACGGGCATCCGTTCAAGTGCAAAGTTAGTCCACTGAACAAGCTTTTTTTCCACAAAGACCGCCTCATATCGTTAGGATGAATGTCAGAGAACATATAGAAAATGACATGTAAACGTGTTGTCTTACCTCACCGGTGTGCTGCCATGTTTGTTTACCATCTGCCTCTGCTTTCCAAAGCACGGCCAAAATATCACGAGAACAAGCAGCAATCTCATAGCGTGCCTGAACAAGCAGCAACAGCTGCAAGGCAGAACCGGACGGTGAACGGAGGAGGAGAGAGAGGTGCGACAGATAATGTTAGAGGACGAGAGGGGAGGAATGGCTGCCACAAGGCTGCGTAGCTCTGGAGATTGGTGGTGTACCTGTGAATGCTGTGCCCCAATGCCCACAGAAGAGGAATGCCTCTGTTGCAAGGAATGGGAGCCTTATTTTCAAGGTCTGGATGTGACCGAGGACGAGACACCTCCACCTGGAGTAACGTTAGTATCCAGCTGGGCTTTATCTAGAGCTGGAGAGATATATTTCGGCTGTGCTTTGGAAAGCAGAGCTAGAGGGATAAACAAACATGGCACCACACCGGTAAGGTAAGACAACACGTTTACATGTCGTTTTCTATATGTTCTCTGACATTTATCCTAATGATATGAGGCAGTCTTTGTGGAAAAAAAGCTTGTTTAGTGGACTAACTTTGCACTTGAAAGGATGCCCGTTCACTTACGTTTTAACAGGTCTGACGCTACGGCTGTATCTAGGCTAACGGCTAACATGCTAACTATTATCTGTATGTCACTAGTCACTTGAACCAAATTTAGGACGATAGGAGACGGGTTGAAATAAACCGAAATTTCCCTTTAAAGGCAAAATGGCCCAAAAATATTAAAAAAAATAGGCTTGTTACATTACACTGTGTTAGTTAACAACTTATTTTAAGAAATTTGCCAAAATCAAAACATTTTTTGAGTAGAATGGAATTAAAATAAATAAGTTCTTTAAAAAATCTGGCCACTGAACATCACCACAACTTTTGGAAAAATATGAAATTGGTTGAACTTTATTAAGTTTTTTGAGGTCAAAGAAAATCATGTTGGTTGTAGTAAATTAACTGATTCTGTCAGATTACAAGACTCATAGGATTGGCTCAATAATGCTACTAACTAAAAAATGCATGCAAATTGTTACCTTCAATTTTTTTAAGTTGAACTAGTGTGGAGCAGAGATGGAGCAGCAGCATGTCAGGCACACTGAAAGTGAAACTTATTGTTCATTCTGCTGGGTCTAAAAGTTTGCGTTTACTTGCAGCAGCTGCTCCTCTCATTCATTGATCTGATCTGATGAGCTCCAAATTATTCACCCCACTATATCCAAACTCGTGGAGAGCTCTGCCTGTGCTGCATTCATGCACCAACAAAAACCTCGGAATTTAAAGACAGGACACAGAATGATACAAAGGAAGAAACAGGCATTTCAAAGAAAGAAAAGGTTTGCTGTTGCCCCCACTCTGCCTTTGTGGGAATCACCGCATCCTAATTCCAGATGTAAACAGTACAGCACCCAGCGTCTTTTTTCAGAGCACTCGGCCTTTTATGCACAGCCCCTCCGAGCGCCTTAGGTTGAAAATCTCTTAGCATTTCAGAAAGGCGTCAACGATGTCACTGCCGCTCCTCTTGCGAGACTACTGTCTACTGTCAATACAAAGAGCAGATCGGCTGGCAGACACTCGATACTGCTGGTGAGTGTCATGTTTTTATCACCATTCACTTTGTGAGCTTGAAGTTCACTGTGTAGTCGGCCCTCTGTTAATGTTGCAGTATGTTAGCTACCTGACTAATGTTAGTGTCAAGATAGTGTTGTCATACACACAAAACTCACACGTAGCACATTATTAAAAATAGCACTTTCTTTATAAAGGGCTGAGATGAAAAACTCCCCAGCGCCCTGCCAGCGCTTTTCCACTGACAAAAAACGCTATGTAGACACACACCCTTATTCAGCAGCTAAATAAATTACTATTAAAAATGATAACCAAAAAAATAAGACTTGGGTTATGTAAAAAACTAATTTTCCCTTTACCCTTCAAAATAAAAGAAAAAAAAAAAAGAAAAAATCTAAATATTTCCAGTGTCTTCATTATTTATCTTTGATCAAATTCTCCTTTAATGACAAAGATGCCTCTGTCGCCATTGTAAGAAACATAGTGTTTCATCTCACCATGGAATACTGAAATTCATACACATGTTCTGATTAAGAAGAAGATCAAAGCTTAACATTTCAACTGTAAATGAGTGACGAAAGATTTTAAGTAATTCTTCTCTTCACCTCATCATATAATTATTTCATATGTCATACAGTACAGGTGGGAGATATTGGTGCATTTCCTTTTAAGTGAAATATCTGGTACAGCTCCTCTCCTCCTCCTTTTATTTCCTGAGGTTTAAAATACGTCTTAGGATATTTCTACGGTAATAATCCCATTAGAATGAGGTGAGCGCTTAATTACTGCTTATTTTTAGAGGCCTCCTGGGATGTCCCACTGTGGTGGCAGGGCTATTTGAGACAGTGCAATCCTGTTGCTGATAACTCTGTTGAAACTCTCCTCTTTAATCTCCTCATTAAGCATTAAAACTAACTACTCTCACTCCAGCCGGTTAGTTTGAAATTCAGCATTGACACAGACTGGAATATTAAACACAGAAGCAAGGTCTGGTTTGAAATGATTAATATCAGCTGCTATGCTGATGTGATTTAGTTCATACTTTGGATAATTTCTGACAAATCACAGCTTGGAAACATTTAAGGTGAACTGAGTTTCACTTTTCACTTCTCTAGTCAAGGCTCGGTGATTCTTTTCTCTGGTTGACAGCAGGGAGGGTGTGAAGGGGGGTGATGGGGGGGAGAACAAAACAAACCAGAGGCTCACAAGGGTTTCATTTTGTTGCAAAGCGTGCAGCAGACAAACATACTGATGGCTTGAACCATGATTAAGCTCACTCATCACTAAAAACGACTGTATGCACTGAGTCAGAAAATAATATTATGGACGGTGGACGCAGGTCGGGGGCAGAGGGTGGGGTTAGTCACAGCACAGGGGTTTTTGAGCTAGAGGTCAATTAGGTATGCTAAATAGTCTGGGCATCAGCCTTCCCTGCTGCTGATCTGTATTCCGCACCTGACTCCGCCACTGATCTCGAAGTCTCCCTGCATTCCCCGCTCTGAGGATAACATGGAGTGAGTGGGGGTGGGAGAGGAAAGTGTTCTTTTATCCTCTGTGGCTTAATGGGTAAAAAGAGACAATATTCCCCTCCCATGTTAGCTCTTCTCAATGAAGCGCACTTTGAGTCAGTGTTGGAGGTGCAAGGGAAATAAATGGCTGGCAGTTGGAATGGGATGGAGAAAGGTCAACAACGTGTCACACAGTCAATCTATCAGGAAAAGCTGAACTACTTGTTCAATCTCACATTGCAACAACCGCTGAATTTGTACAGAGACAGAAAGAATGTGACTATAAACACTGGCCATGATTTCCCATTACTCTGCTGGGGCACTTTGATAGGGCACTGTCCTCCACAGCCGAGGAAACGATGTCGACAAGAGCCTGTAAATGCTTTTCCTGTTGTTATTCACTCAGACAAAAGAAAACGCAAATGCAGAATCCCCTGTGCCTGCAAACAGGAAATGGACATTGCTTCTCACATTACAACAACCACAGAAACACTTCAAATTTGTATGTATGATCAGTAATCATACATCAAAATCAGTGTCTTCCATTTATTTCCCCAGGCCTTGGTGACTGGAGGAGGTGAAATTAGCTATTACCTTGTTTTCCATATTCTATTTTTTTTTTTTTTTCATAATCCAGTGGTGCAATATGCTCAGGTTTGGGGACTCGTCTTCAATTTGGAGCAATTTAGCCAAGTGATGGGTGTAATTTGTTTCCCCCGTCAAGTTGCCATTTGCATTTAAATTCATCATTATCAACCATGTTTTGCAGAGATTTCCCCAGATCGTAGGTGTCAGGACTCTCCAGTGACTTGATGCAAACGCCCCATCATGAGTACTGCAGAACAATTCTCATTCTTTTGCCAAAGAGCAACAGACACCTTCTCCTGAAGGTAGGTGAGAGAGTGACATTAGAGTAACAGGACTGCAACAGGACCTGCAACATATCCTAAATCACCTGGCACAGTTGGGGTTCCACCACATAGACTCTGACATTCTCTCTTATGTAAGAACTGACATATAGCTACTGTATGTGACTTGTGAAACAAGTGGAAACTTGCAATCACAGAGCTTGGTGAAGCACCACATGAGAAGAGGTGCCCTGTTAGGAACAGAGCCCTTACATGTTAGCACCTACAGGTTGGGCTGGGTGATATGACAAAAATCAAATGTCACAATATTGATTGATTGATCAAATACCTTGATATCAATATTGTGACTATATTGTAGTGTTGACTATTGGTGCAAAATTATAACAGCTACAATAGTCTGGTAGGGTCAGAAAATTAAATAACTTTTCTTAAAGCAGCTAGGGCTGGGCGATACAGCCTATAAATAATATTGCAATATTTTAAGGCTATATTTCGATATGCTATGTTATTTATCTTATTTAGGTGATGGCATGTCATTTCTGTCTCTACATGGTCGCGCATTTACAATTCTCCTCTACTCTCTGTATTGCACACAGCAGAGTTTCACCCCGATGTGCACACACACACACACACACACACACACACACACACACACACACACACGGGTGAGCAAACTAGAGCACACCTCGGGCCGCATTTTCCTGACCGAAGCCAACCTGAGTCCGAGACAATTATAACAGAGCACGGCAGTAATAGAGCTGAGCCTGTGTTGTGTTCAGGCATTGTCATGTAAATAACAAATTCCAGCACCTGAACAGGCCATAGCACAACACAGCATCATGTCAAGGGGGCTGAACCCGAGCAAAATACCGTGAAACCGATATGATTTTTTTTTAAAAAACGTGATATGAAAATTTTGTCATACCGACCAGCCCTACCTACTGTCCATATGCAGTATATGGACAGTACCCAGACGTTGTGCTAGACTTTTCCCTCGCCCATCATTTTGACCGACAGGGTCATAAAAATCCGGTCATAATCTACCGGTCACTTTAATTTTCGTTGTTAAATGATAATAAAGATATTCAAAGACATTTAGTTTTCATTCGTTCGTTTTTAATAAATCCAACAAGCAAGTTATAAAGTGTGCATGAATAAGGACATGAACGAAAAGATGAACAGTCATATCCACACACCACAGCGCTTCAGTTCGGCGTCTGGTCTATTTTTCACGTGAGCCGCGAGCGCTTCTGTCAAGCTGGATAGAGCGGATCGTACCAAACAGGAAGTCGGACACAGAAAAGACGAGAGAATCCGGCCAATTTTCAAAATAAAATAACAGCACGCACTGAGGAACGTGAGGAGAAAATACCGTGTTTATAATTTAAAATAACACAACAGTGCATAACCGAACACATTTTTCAATAACCTAATCACTTCATTACAATTTTAAAGCTAGCAAATTCCATTGTGTGAGAGAAAAAAGACATTAGACAGCAACTTACAGAGTGTACCACTACACTGTTGTACATTAATGCTGGGGTTGGATACTGAGTTAGGAGCACATGCAGCAGCACAGTGGTGCAGAGGTACATGCTGGTGCCATAACCCTTGGGTCGATGGATCGAATCATGCTCCGTAATTCTTATCCAGCCTCCTCATGAGGTCATTAAAATTTAAGGTATTGCTGCTTAGTTTTCCCTTATTGTTATCACAAAACTGGAAAACTCATTTCAACTGTTTCACTTTTACTATTGAACTGCTTTGTATTTCTTTGCTATTTCCCCTGGAGTCTACTTGTGTGGGGTGTTCCTACAGGGAACACCAGCCTCTGTGCTGCAAAGCCACTCCTGCAAATACTAACTTTTGAAAAGCACAGAGAGGTTCTCAGGCAGAATAAGCTTCACCTCAACAAACCCTGGATAAGGAAATGCAGCTCGCTTATGAAAAAAACACATCCAAATTTCACATCCTGTAAGCCGGCTGTTGCCTAAGTCCTTGCCACTCATTTAATGCTCATAATCTCAGCTCAGCCATATGCATTTATCTCCATTATGAGTTTAGAAAGATTCTAATCAATGCCATGGCACAAATCTTTGGGAGGGGAGGAAAAATAAGCCTAGAGTTGAGGTGCATAGACCATCACGAGAACTCCTGCATTTAGAGAGCAGAGTTTAGATTTTTATACAATTTCTTTGGGAGCTGTTGGCAAACTTTGCCACAGGTGAGTCCAACCAGAGCACAGTTTGTCTGCCATATTTTACTTGTAACTTTTTCCTGCAAAAGCAACAAGCCTGTGCATAGTGTATGGCCCTCAAAGGGTTTAGCATAGAGCTCCTTCACATATATCCAAATCTTTGTTCATTTAAGAAACTCCCCAAGCTTCATACTTGCATTTGGAAAGACAAGCGCTGTTCTTGTTTTGGTACTGGAGTACATTCTCTGGTCTAAAACTCAGCTCCTCTCAGAGGCTGTCCACACCAACACGGATATTTATAAAGCCGTGACTCTTTGCTCACGGTTTGGCCTTTCATCCACATGTAACCGCAGTTTTGGGCCCCTGTAACCGGAGTTATTTGTAACCGGAGTCCAGGGTGAACTTTTTGGAAAAGTCCGGTGTCAGCAGTCATGTGTGGACAGGATAACCGCAGTTCGCAGTGACGTCACAGTGTGCGACGTAAACAGAAAACAGCTGTGTTATTACCCAATCCAGTGTGTGCGAAAGACGATTTGAGGCTGGACCTAAACAAAATACTGCTGCTATTTAGCAGTATCAGCACTTTGTGGCAGTATCATACAACTAACACTACTCAACCACATCCAGCAACAGAGGTGCAAGAGTGTGTTATTACAGAGACTGCTCCTGCTGCATAATAGTATGCTTGTTGTTGTTTTTCCGGTAATGACGTGTTACTGCCTTCTGATTGGCTACAATGGCCTTACAGTTAGGAGTTATATCGCCACCTACTGCTTTGGCATATGTATTACATTGCTTGATAGTGGAATTTGTGGTGACGGAGGTATTTTTATTACACCGCTCGTATGGACGCAGATTTTTTAAAAAACTGGAGGCCAAAAAAGTTTGGTTTTAAACATACCCATGCTCATGTGGACTAGGCCTCAGCTCCCTTGATGGACTATAAGCTTGAATACTAGGGATGCGCCGAAATGAAATTTGTAGCCAAAGCCGAAGCCGAATAATATTAAACACTTGGCCGAATACCGAGTACCGAATACAGAATATTGTTGTTTAGTTTTTCATTAGTATTTGCAGATGAACCCCCTCCAGATTAGTGTTGTCACGGTACCAAAATTGGATCTCACTATATTCGGCCGAATATATTCGGTTATTGAATATTCGGTGCATCCCTATAGAATACAGTGCACAAAGTGCGACTTCATGCAAGGTAGATGTGTAAATGTTAGAGGGGGGAGTAACTCCATCCTCCAAACTAAAGCCACAACACCACATGGTGCAAAAAGTCTTACCCACAAACTCTAAGATACAGTAAAAAGTGTGAGGAAAAACAGACATCTGAGTCTCCATATATGACCACGAAAGTGTGCTGAAAGAATATATTCAAGAAAAATACTGACATTGACATTTGAAACATATGAGAGGGCTTTTTTGGAGGACATTACTGTGTATCATTTACCTGGATCACCAGCCGACTTTTAGCAACTAGTCTGAGTCATGTGTTACATTTCCCATGATGCAGCTTGACAAAACAGTTGTCGCTACAGTGTATACCACAAAGATCACTGCATGATGTGACCATATTTGTACGAGAGTGTGGAGCTAACCCTATACTAGCTTGGATAGCATGGTGCATTACAGCTATGCTAATGCCAATTTTTCCTAATTTAAAACCTTTGTAAAATGTATTTACTGGAAAAACTAAATATCTAACTCCTTAGAGGGTCTTTCAGAACAACCAAAGGCTGAACAAGACTTATTAGGTGACACAGTTAACTCTCATGAACTGAAAACACAAAAGCAACAGCTACAGCTACACCTATACTCTGTGAATCTGAGGTTAAGCTACATAAGCGCTGTTGTCGCCATGGTAGCAACTTGTCAACAGACAACACCTACTTGTCCCTAATGCAACTACAACCTTAATTATGTATAACTTTAATGATGGGCATTAAGTGCCACTCCTAGCACACACGATGCGTTGCACTGCAGCTCATTAACAGACAACCACACAAAGTTGTTATTACTTTTACTGAAAGATCTGTACCTCTTCCGCCTCTGCGTTAGCTTAAAATAATGTGTGGAGAGCCCCTAATTAAACTTGATTTCTCACCTGAACAGCCAATTTTCAGAGCTGTGACTCACCAGGCAATATCTTTTTGGACATGGTCTTTAAAATGTGGTTAGCTCAGGATATTTCTCAACCTCAACTAATCTCTCCTCACCCATTTTTTGTCATGCACAAGATGCAGCAACAGAGTTCTCTTTATACATCCATGGTGAAGAGAGGAGTCGAGCTACCACTGTTAGGAACAGAGCCCTTATATTTTAGAACCTGCAAGTAGGGCTGGGCAACATGAGGAAAATCTAATATCACAATATGTTTGACCGAATACCTCAATATTATTATTGTGACAATATTGTAGGGTTGGCTATTGGTGCCTTCAAAATATAATTCAATTTTTGATTAATAGTCATCATTTCTCTTTATACATCTATGGTGAAGAGAAAAAGAGCTTCTATGGATGCCAGTGTGTACAAGCACAAAGCAAGTGGGGGAAAAGTGCATTTAATTCAGGGGGCAGCAAGACAGGAAATAGGACAGTGGCATGAAGTGCCACAGGATTGGGCATCCAGGAGCGCCGATGCCCTTCTCACAACAAATCCTATAAATCTTCTTGGAGAGATATCCAGTGAACAAAAAAAAACTGTAACCTTCATAACCTGAGGTTTAGTCTTTATCGTTATGTTGAAATGTCCCGTTCACATCTTAGAGTGGGCACCACGTACTAATTTCACAGTCAAAATGTGCAATAAAACAGCAGATCATTTCAATTTATTCTGCCTGTATTTTTTGACAAATTATACTCAAATTTCTGTGAGAGCAGAACATTGGGAAATCGAACATGATAAGTGAACGATGGAACGCCACTGAAGATGCTGTGCTTATCAGGTGCATGGATACATATATATATATATATATATATATATATATATATATATATATATATATATATATGTCCCTACAAAAACTCAAATAACTTTGAAAATAAAATGAGCATGTGAAATTTAAGTGGAGGGACTATAAATTTTCATTTAATTTTTCCGTCTCGAGGTGAGTTTGTTTGCAGTAATTACTTTTTCCCAGGTTTCTGGGCACATTTGTATATGTGCTTTGGAATACCAGTGTGAGAACAGATTTTTTTTATTGACAGCTATTTTTAGAGGGCTCAAGAGTGTGAATCCAGCAACCATTTATGCACCAGAGAGTCGGAATTAAAAATGTAAAAGTATTAAAATGTTTGTTTGAGGGGTTCGATGCGTCTCTCATCTTAAAATCCCATAAGTCTTCCATCTGTTGAAGTAATTAAATGGAAAGACTAATCCATCCTTTTGAGTTTAGATTTCATGATAACAGAGGCTTGAATTGATTCTCCACTGATAATGGTGAATAAATGGTAGCGTGTCCTTGATGTATTGGTAATAAAACATGAATGGGTGTCATGGGTTATTGTCAAATATGCTACATAACACAAAATCAATGAGTGGGAAAATGGGATCCATTCTTTCAGAGGAAAACTCTGCTTTCACAATCTCACTCATTCTTATATCCTCTATGCATCATATTGATTTATACCACACTCGGGCAATGACATTTAATGATCATCCTTCTACCATATGGCCACTAGTATAAGACAGCAGAACACATAAAATAATGATGGAGGTTTGGCATTTCTTTATTTTTTAGTAATGCCTTATAACATTAAACAGCCATCTGAATCCAAGTCGAAATTGCTATTTCAATAACCTCCCCTCGGTATCTCACTTGAATATTTCCAAAGTTATTATCCCTATGTCTTTTGGACAATTCAATTATCATTTGTGGACTTTGTCTACACTCAGACAGACAACTAAATGAGAGAATTAAGACTTTGATCTGTGATGTCACCAATTAAAAGCCTGGAGTTGACTCATTGATAATGAAAGGAGATTATGAAGACTGAGAAATTGTTTATTTGAGATTTTACATCTAAATGAGCTCTAATTTCATAGAGGGGATTATTTCTCAACCAGAAATTGTCTAAAGCAGAATCTTCCTTGATACCATCATGAGGACATTTTTTTTTTTCTGTTTCTCATTTATCCTTCTTAAGTACCACATGCACTGGTAATACTGGCAATTTCTTGGTCCATAGCATTTGTTTCTGAATGTTCACTGATAGCAACATTTGCATAGCGATAGGGTACTGACATTTTGAAATGATTAATAAAAAACTAATTCCTTTGCCGTCTTTGCCAGTGGTGCCCCCTGAAAGTTTTCATAGGCGTGGCCAGGTGTGGCCACCAAAAGTCTTAGGGTGGCGCAGCAAAAACAATCCACAATTGAATTTTAGGAATTTTATTATATTGTTGTAGGTTATAAACTAGTCAGAAACTACATATGAGAGCCAAGGATCCTTATAGTGATATATTTTGGTTATGGGGGGGTTGGATGGCAAGCAGCTAAGCTGTGTTTGTTTACTAGAACATTCATGTGTTTTTCGGGGGTGAACAGAGGAGACATGGCAGAGTTAGTCTCTCAAGAAAACTAAAACTGGGCCAATATTACAACATTTTGGATGAACGAGGTGTTCTAACCAGCTGCAGGTGCCATTTTGAGCTGAACTTTTGTCAGATGCCTTGTTTCTTTAATTTATTCAATTTGGAAGTACTGCGATTGATGAGGAATGGCGGATTAATTAAATTCAAATATGGAGTTATTGAGATTATACCTACTTAATCATTACAGAAACCTAAATAAGATGGAGGCGAGCTGCAGGGGTAACATCAGGGAGCTGAAAGTTTCTGGTAAGGTAAATAATGAACGTTAATAACAAGCTAGGCTACTTGCTGTTGGCTTAACTGTATGTCATTACCATTAAATATCACAATATAAAACATGTTTTCTTTTTGATAAACATAAAAAGACAGCAAGTAGGCTACCCATCTCTTAAAGGGAAATTTCGGTTTATTTCAACCCGTCTCCTATCGTCCTAAATTTGGTTCAAATCACTAGTGACATAGAAATAACAGTTAGCATGTTAACCGTGCCTGAAATCTCGCGAGAACAAGCAGCAGCAGCTGGAAGGCAGAACCGGACAGTAGCCTGAAAAGTTCATTCATTTGTTTTATGAAAGATTTATAGAATAATGGCTGACTTTTTGCCAGACTTCGATTTTGTGGAGGAGGAATTTGATTTTGCAGAGTTTTATGGCCGCCCTTATTTATTTGAGCCAGAATACACTGACGAAGAGCTTCTTGAAATTGAAGAACGGAGGAGGAGAGAGAGAGGCACAACAGGTAGAGGACGACAGAGGAGAAATGGCTGCTGGAAGGCTTTAGCTCTGGAGATTGGTGGTGTAACGTTACCTGTGAATGCTGTGCCCCAATGCCCACAGAAGAGGAACACCTCTGTTGCAAGGAATGGGACCGGTTGCAGTCTTAGCTAAACGGTAAACAACAAACATGGCAGCACACCGGTAAGGTAAGACAACACGTTTACATGTCGTTTTCTATATGTTCTCTGACATTTATCCTAACGATATGAGGCGGTCTTTGTGGAAAAAAAGCTTGTTTAGTGGACTAACTTTGCACTTGAAGTATGCCCGTTCAATTACTTTTTAAGGTCTGACGCTACGGCTGTATGTAGGCTAACGGTTAACATGCTAACTATTATCTGTATGTCACTAGTCACTTGAAACAAATTTAGGACGATAGGAGACAGGTTGAAATAAACTGAAATTTCCCTTTAAGTAATTCCATCTCCAATCTGATCTCAAGTGCACAGCTGATACTGACGTGGCTTGTTTACATGAAGTAACAGAAGTGCATAGTAATGGACTGAGTGTGGAAAAAAGAGCTCATATGCTACATGACAGCCAGATGCTAGTTTTCTATTCCACCCAACAGCGGCTGCTGAGTTAAGTGGGACACCTGGTAGAATTTGGTAAACTGGCCCGGACTGGGGTTCAGCCTAATATTAAACCAGTTTGAACAGTTTCACACCTGCCAACCCTAGTTAACATTACTAATGTGCATGGACAAACCAGTACACTTAACATTTTGAGTATCACAACAATCCTGTTTTGATGTGTTATGTATCCATGCATGTTCGGTGATTCATTGTTCTTTAATGGGCTGGATGTCTTTTCCTAATTAAAGAAAAAAAAAAAAACTTTAATTTGAAGAATGACACTGATTGTAAGGAGCAAAACATTAACTGGCCTTCTTAAGTTTAGAGAAGATTTTTGGGTACCCATAGAACCTATTTTCACTCAAATATCTTGAGGTGAGAGTTCAAAGAACCCATTTGAAAATGACCATGCAGTTATTCCCTCGCCAAAATGTAGCCTTACTCTGGAGCGTGCCACAGCCCCTTAAAGGCAATATGTTGGCCTCCAATTATTTTCCCACGGGGAGGCTGCAGCAATAGTATCAAGGTGGCCATGGCCCCCTGCCCCCTGGCCCCCCTTTGGGGGTGCCACTGTTCTTTGCAGTCACCCCATATTCCCAGTCATTTTCCCAAGAGTAAAGGCAACAGCCAATGCTTGGCCAACACCACTTCAGATCCTACAGTATTATGAGGATGCAGAGCACTCACATACATGTCTTTCAATCACGTCTCTACAGTCTCTTCTGTCATAGCAGTTTGTTGTGGATACAGACATGGAAGTAAATTCTGCAATTTCCAGTCATGACTCAACCAAACCTTGATATGTGATTTACTCACATCATAGAGGTGAGATGATCCCTGTTAAGCACTGTTCAGCTCTCCCATCCAGCAACAGAGACTGGACTACATTACACAGCACTATCTATGTAAATGAACGCATACAGACACTGCAGTATGGCATGTGCTTTCACGACCACATGATATGTGAGTGAGGGCATAAGGTGTCTGACATTTCTTCCTCCATTTATCTTGTTTTTAGTTCTCTCAGGCTCCTTTTTTTGTTCTCCCTCTTGCATTTTTTTCCCCAGCCCTCCCTTGACAAGTTGAAAATTCATCAAAACTCCTGACTCCTGTCAAGCCACATCCATCACGGATCCCCCATTGGTCTGGCATAGTGCCTCTGCAAAGCTGCAAGGTAAGAATGTTGGATGTTGTGGCGGTGAGGTGGGTCAGGGGGTCACGAGATTTAACAAGAAGTACCTGAGAGCTGAGAGGTAGAGAACGCACAGGCAAAGAAAGACCACTGGTGATTTTTTTTCCCTCTATTTGTGCCTGTGTGTGGTCATTCAGCGTGCAATGTCAAGAGTCATTGAGCGTATGTTATCACTGCACTGAGGACTGTGTTAAAAGCAGGTCAGTTGATGCGTGACACAGTCAGTCTATAAATGATATCAGAGGATTTTTCAAACTGTGGGTGTGGTGTGTCTTAGGATAAAGGGATTCTGTTGAAAAAATAAAACCACATGACAAAAACACATTGTTTAGAAATCCAGTGTCACTCATTCCTCTCATTTATCTGACAACATCTGATTTTTTAAAAATCGATTCAATATTTTCAGATTAAACAGTTCACTTTGCTTCCATATGCGATCTTGCTAAATGAATTAAAAAAATGCAGATTCACAATCTGACAGCAGCAGACGGATGAGAATAATAATTAATGGTAACAGCTGCTCAAAGGTCCTCTCATTTTTGTGAAATCCATCACATAGGTCATTGGATCTGGCTTAGTCATGAAATAAACAAGTAGAACAAATAATGATATTAACAGAGAGCATTGATTTTTATTTTAGTCTTATCTAATTAGTGCTGCTGTGCTGCTGAAGCGTGCACCTAGATCTTAGTTTACATCTAAGTGTTTGTGTCTGTCTGTAGCAGAAGATGCAGTCATTGCAGAAATAATGCTTTGCGATTACACCAAAGCCCTATTTTCTGCAGTGCATTGATCTATACTTACCGTTGATGCTGAATCACTGAGCCCTTGTGGCAGGGTCGGAAGCACAATATTTGTATCTGCAATTTCCTCTAATCATTGGTTTTTGAGAGCAAAGCTACAGATCTGCCACTCACGCTGCCACCCCCATCCTAAGAGCCTCCCGTCTCTTCTCCTGAGACTTGGCAATCCACTGAAACATCCCCTGGGTGTTGCAAATGAACCCTGCTGTTACCCCAAATGCAAAAAAAAAAAGCCTGCGGCTATAGAAGTGAATCACTCTTTGAATTCAGCATCACATCTCTTTTTCTTTGTGCTGTGGTTTACCCTCCTCTATTTTCGGGTCCTAATTAGGCTCAAGAGGTACCAGGAGGTACAGGAGTTATTATATATAGGAACATCTTTTTTACATCGCAGTTTTTTTTCCAAATGAAAACCAGGAAGGAAGAGGAGTAGCGACAGAAAAAAATCATACATCAAAATTCTATTTGAGAATATTTTGACGTTTCGGAATTCCCAAGAAATCAAGAGCCGTTACTTTAGTAAGAGGTTCCAAAAAAACTGCAAGTGACTTTTAACATAAAAAGCAAAATGTACAACTTTTAAGTCATCTGTCACAAACTTTAGTTGAAAAATGTAAAAGAAAATCTGAGAAAGTTCAATCTTGACAGCCCAAATTCAAGGCAAGTCAGAAATCACAAGTTTCAAGGTGCAGCCAAGGATTTATGCTTATTCAAATTATGGCAAGGAACTCATGCCTTATCAGACAGCTATATATTCCAACAAGGTTTCTATAATGGCTATAGATTCACATGGGGATGACACTTAGTTGCTTTGAAATCTGACTAAATCTGCAGCTTGATGTTTCTACAACACTTCAAACCTCCCTTTATCTCCCTATACAGTTTGTGATGCAACACCCTTTTATCCCATATGCCACTTAACTAAAACATATTCCTTATGGTTTGCTTTCTGGCTGCTCCTCAGTGATTCTCTTTGCTCAAAATTAAATATATATTTTCGAAAATATGGCTCTGTGTAGCCTGTGTAACATGCCAACATGCAGCGCTGTACTTCTGTCATCACAACTAAGCAAAAATAGTTTCAGAGAAGTGCTGAATGACTCCCGGCAGAAATTTGGAGTGAATAAGATCCTGAACACTTCACTTCAAAAGCCCATTTCCTTCAGATAGCCCCAACATGCGAATGTACCACCACACAGTCAGGTGTGATAAAACACTCCATTCCTGCTGCTAATTTATCTGAATAATTTGCTTTGGGCACCTGCTATGAGTAATGTATGTTAGGAGAATTATCATTGGTGCATGCAAACCCTGTGAGTAGGTGTATTACATAGAGAAAGGCTGAGAAGTGAAAGATACAGCAGAATAATCAGCATCACAGCTGAATGGCTGCATAATTTTGACAATCTCCAAGAGAATCCTCCAGTTGAAACTACTCAGACATCTATAATTTATTTCGGGCTAATTGTAAAATCCAATCAAAAAATGATAATTTTGTACAAACTGTTCTAACCTGCTTAACATGGGGTCATAAAAATTGTAATCTGTAGAATTAACTGTATGTACTCAAACCTGGTATCAGCTCATCAGTTAAGTGAAATGCAGCCAGACACCACAGACCTGTAGTATAACCATACTTTAATTTTCATCACATCTCAGCACGCTGGCAATTCCATGCACCGCGTTTGACTGCGCCACACCACAGACTGAATGGACTGAAGCCGCTGCAGAAGAGGGCCAATCACATGTTGCACTGAATCGAAGAATGCTTGTGGCGATTGGCTGCAAGCAAAACCACACCAGTAGTCATTTTATCTCTAAATCTGGGTTTAAAAAAAAGATCAAATGCAGGTGTCACCTGATTGATAGTTTTGATACTACTTGGTACTGTGATATTTTGGTCACTATATGAAGTTGCAGAAAGGAACAAATAACATACTAGGTTCATCCTCCAGGGGAAATGAAAGTGTTCAGTAACTTTAATGGAAATCTGCCTGATAGATTAAGATATGATATGTGCAAAGGCAGACTACTACTTCTGTTGCACTGCGCTCTACATCACAGATGCTGAGGTTAGGATGTCTCACCAAATTGGCATTGAGTTCAGGAAAGTGACACAGGCAGGCCAGGAAACTGGGTTTGGGGAAGCATCGAGGCCACTGATGGCCAGTCTAGCACTGGCTTAACGCATCAGCGCTCAAACAGCTGGCAACAAACGACTGGCACTAACAGGTAAGAAAGTCCTCACCTTACTGAGTTCTGACCTAATGAATCTTATTCAACTGTGAGTGTTTGACGAAAATTACAGTCAAATTTTCTATTATCATTCTTCACACACATTAACATTCATTTATCCTGAGGTCAATTTGCCTTTACTAGAGATGATTGTTTTGATCAGTCTAATCTCATATCAATAAAAAGAGTGTGTGTGTTTATAGGCTGAGGCTGGTAGACTCTTTAACCAGAATTTATTGTAACCTCTACCAACCAGGGTAGGCTATTACAAGTGTGTAGCAGACAGTACACCAGATACCTGTACACCAGTCACGACAAACATGATATGACAACCCATTCTCACTCTGAAGTCATCAATTACCACCGCTTGCTCAGTGATTTCAGTGTCAGACACCAACGAGAAAAGCCATCCTTTCTAGGTGGTATGATAATGATGCCAGACGGCATCAGTTTATAATGCAGCTGGGTGGTGTCAGTTTGAAACTCCACTGGAAAACAATGTAACTTAAGGAGCTGGAAAGTCCCTATAAGACGAGTAGCAGGCAAGGTGGATGGATCAAACAAACACTGGTCTGGGAGCCCAGTGTTCTCTTCCAGTATGAATGTTGAGCCAAACCATGATGTTTTTCTCTAAACCTAACCACATGCATTTCTGCACAAGGAAATAAGTGTAACTTCAATGTGTTTTACCGATGTTGTCAGTTTATTTTGAAAAACACAATATACATCTAAAAAGCAGAAACTGTACACTTCCCGTAAAAATGAACGTGTATTTTGAAAAGCCACAATGGATGTAACATCCCAGAGCACATCATATATAGATGTCAAAAGTCCACTAAAAAAGTGACAGGAAAGGAACAGCCTACAGAACTCTGGATTCCCTGGGCGCAGCTGTTCTGCGTTCTCGCTGCAACACAGTTGCTACAAGTGATCACCACCTCTCCAGACAATACTCGTGATTCCACTCAACATGCTTCAAAAGCTTCCCAGAAGCGGCTCTCCACTAAGGTACATGCCGGGTCTCTCTGTGACGAAGCTGCAGCATGTTGCATAGAGTAGATTCCCCTGTTGTCACTGGTTGAGGGGATACACATGGATAATGACAGTTCTTCTTTCATTTTTTTTTATTTATTTATTTTTTTTTTACCACTTGATGTGGTAGCTGCTTATACCATCACTGACGCAACAGCCCAACACATTCACACTCCGACCTCATCACATATAAGCGCTTGGTCATGGACTTTCCATGTCAACATATGACAAGCAAAGTACCCTGGGTGCATCAGTTCTTGACATTCTGGGACCGGTACAACTTCAGCTAGTAACATGCATTGTCTGTTTTCAAAATACACTTCCATTTTCACAGGAAATGTACAGTTTGCATACAGTCTCTTTCAAAATAAAGGCATTACGTTGGTACAACACTGCAATTTGATGTGTTTTTCCTTCAACAACAAACACACATGGTTACATTTAGCCAACACACTCACATGGGTGGGTTTAGACAACAAAAGCACATGGTTGGATTTAAAATAACACAACAGGGTATGGCTTTACAGTCATGCGGGAAACAAACACCAGCCTCCCGTGTTAAAGTCTATGGTTGTTGGACCCATCCACCACCCCTCCTACCTTCTCTACTCGGACTTTCGCCCCCTTAACTTACGTTGTTGTCCTGCCACGTTCCCCCCTGATGCCGCCGGCGCTGTCAAACAAAAACAGCTACCTTGAGGCTGGGTTAGACAGTCACGTCTTGCCACCTTCTACCAAGCCACATTCCATTAGACCCTGTAAGATGACATTAACTCATCTTCCAGCCTTGTCGGCAAGAGTATCCTGACAGGTGACAATATTATGCGACTTTTTTCCTACCTCTTCACCTGCGGTTTTAACCTTGTTCAAGGTCTTGTTTACAACCTTGTACAGCAACCATGTAACATGTGCAGTTTAAGGGTATTCATTATATTCTACCCTTCATGAATGTTGGAGATTGCCTGAGGACTAAGAGCGTCCCTGTCTTATTGTTTCATTAACTGCTAGCAGGCAAATGACACAAATACAGATATAACAGGCAGAAGACACATTTGTATGCAACAAACTTTGACTAGATCAGTGTAGCGTGTTTGGTTGCCAGCTCTGTTAACTTTGCTTGTGTTCTCCAGAGAGGCTTCTGGGGGAAAACAAAAAAAAAAAAACCCTTCATGGTTTTTGAGTGCGTTGTAAATTCTCTTAACGTGTTTTGGTCTTGAGTTGGGGCAAAATAATCGACACCCAAGTAGAAAAAGACAGCTAGATCAATACAATTAAGCAACTCAGACTACAGGAGTAATTTGCTGAGAGATGGTGTATGGGCTATGACCTGAACACAGTGTGTGTTCATTGGACACATTTACTACCGAGGCATTTTAAAGTTAATGACATTATTTGTCCTCCTGTTTCCTTTTCTTCTCATCTTAGTTTGGAAGTGACCTCCAGAAAAAGTTTGAAGGCACACAGACCTGCCCAGAAATACTAATGATAATCACTTTGTGCATACAGGACAGACTGAGCCGCACTGTAACGCAGTCCACACCTCATGATGAACAATAATATCCCCTAAATCATCACATTGTTGTAAAATCAATGCTGTTTTCAGTTCAGTCTGTTTGCTATTCAAAGGGCACACTGCACAGAACAAAGACACCAGGCTGTTTTAAATGTATGAAGATCATTTTCTGTTCCATGGCAAAGGGGACCCAATTCAAAAATTACAAGTCTTGATATAATAAGACCAAACAGAGCTCTTTCTCTCCTCATTTCAAAAGTTAAGCTGTTGATGTACTAATTAACTATAGTTTGCTGGATTATAATTGTGAAATTTGTTTTGATAATGCAATGCGCTCTTCACTGAAAACATATGTTCTAGGTCAAGGGAGTCTCATACGCGACAGGAGAGTAAAGCAGAGTTTGATGGTGAAGAATACCTGACATTTCCCAACTGACAGCTTCAAATAAAATGATGGAAGTGAGGAACTAATTACTAATATTTACTTCTGGGACAAATTTGAAATTCATGCACATCTGGATCAGTGACCTGTGCCGACACACATCCATATGCTGAGCGCAAAGTGACCTCAGCACAGTAAGTGACAAGCAGCAAGGTTAAAATGAACAGATACATGCAGTGGTGGAGTGTTAGTAAGCTGGCTGATTAATGGAGTAACCTCGAAATTTCAAGGAATAACATATATCAAAGCATTAAACCAAAGATACACTATAACAGAAGATAACGCATTACAAGCTGCGCCAATGGTACAGAATGGTATACTCTCCCGGTCTCCTAAGTGAGCATGCTTGTCTCTCCCCCGCATACCCCCACCTTGATTGGAAGTGTAGTAACCATCGTGTAGATGGATGAAATCAGATTCAAAACAATACAACACTAGAAAAGTACCACTATAATACTTAGTCCTTTTTCATCTGCTAGCGTACCATATGAAGCTCACCGTAAGGTCAATCAGCAAGACTTTATTTATGCTATATCCATTCACAGTTCTCTCTCTATCCCACTCCCACCGCTTCCTCCAATCAGCTGATTATGGGCGTTCCCTCTCCTAGTTAGCTAATCAAACTTTGCCACAATCTCCTTCGGCTGTTCATGTTGCTACTGCCAAACTTTAAGGGTGCGTTCCGAATCACATACTTTTTCTTTGTACTTTTAGTAGGTACTATTGCTGCCCTTACCTTGGAGATAAAACAAACGCCACAAACCCAGTTCGCCAGAGACGGAGATCAACTCTAACATATTGCATTTTTGAAAGTGAAATTACATCTGCAGTTCTCTGTCATTGTTATTTTTATATAATGCCCTGTTGTTGTTTGTAATATCCCATGAATCCCAACACATTAATGACTATTTTGTTCACTTAAACAATCAATATTCCTATTATCACTATTTGACCAGTCATCACTTACTTGAATGCACTGTCATCCATCATTCCAACTCATGACAGCTGTCAAACAACTGTCAATGAGCTGTCAGGCTGTCATCTTTTTGTGGCTCAGTCGATATGACATAGGATTGTGAGTCAAAATAGCCAGAAAAGCATGCTGACTTACATACTGCTAAATCGGACCGGATCTAGTAGAACATCCTGGTATTTTTAGTATGCTGCATTTGACACGCATGGGACACGCTAAATCTGTTTTTGGCATACTATATAGTATGGTAGTATGGGAATGCACAGCTTATCTGTTCTCCTCTCTGCACTGGTAAAGATGAAGCAGATTAGGGAACCCCCCCCCCAGTCTGCTTCATCTTTACCACCCTCCTGGAATATATGACATTATGATTGGATCTTAGACTTTTCACATTTCTCATACTTATGTGCACATGTAAATGAATATTGTTTTCTCTCAGAACGAGTCTCTACTGATTGAACTTGAAAACAGCCTAGTATACGATCACATCACTTGTTGCCAGACCTTGTGAGAATATGTTGCTAAAACAAACAAAATTGTCTCAAACAAAATTTTCTCCTGATTTGTCTGTCTGCAGAAAATTGCCTTTTCAGTGTCAGAATATTTAAAAGGGTTGTTAAAAGAGGAAGTCTCATTAAATTCAAAAAGGTGTCATTTGCTCTATATGCCATTGAAAAAGCACACCCATCTGTATGAGATTTTTTTTTTGTAAAATAGTAGCATCTTAGACTTAAGGCCACCACTAGTCTCCTAAAGGGGCGGGGCAGTGGTGAAACCCACGTGACACAGATACAAGAAATAAATCTGAAGTGGGTCATCTCTGTTTATCAACAGTCTCTGATTTAATGGGAGATGCCTAACTGAAATGCCTACAGCAACCACAGTGGATACATATAATACTGGCTTATGAAATGAAGTCAGTTAATCACCACTTTAACACACAGTAAGCAGCATATAACTGCCTAAATGCACCAACATAAATTTAGGTAGGGTTTGTAAAGGACGGTTCAACAAGTATTAAGGTGTGTCATTATGTACCTGAGCTCTAATTTCATGGATAAGAATAACAAATTCAACAATCAGTG
Organism: Epinephelus fuscoguttatus; assembly: GCF_011397635.1. NCBI lineage: Eukaryota > Metazoa > Chordata > Actinopteri > Perciformes > Serranidae > Epinephelus > Epinephelus fuscoguttatus. The sequence continues at coordinate 7,291,370 of NC_064763.1, forward strand.
CCTAAAGTCTTTGTCTACATGAAACTCTGATGGTAGGAATACGCATGTTTTTCACTTTGCAACTCTTTCTGCCTGCTCTGTTCTATGCCCAACACAGTTTGCTCATAATTGCTGTAATAGCATTTCAAGTTAGGCTATGGAAGTTACAGTGAGGGCACAGTGTAGAAAATGTGCCCCCCCTGCAGCAAGTTTTGTTCTCTAAAGCTTAGAATTCCTTTCATTATTGTAACTGCGGATACTTTCTGTAGAGCACTTGCCTCTATGGCCTACACTGCACAGTTTGAAAAGTTTCCCATCATTATTAAAAAATGTTGTGGAGTTCAGCAGGCATGATTGTCACATCCAAACCACCTCATATTTTATCACTGACTTAATATGGTTGAAACAACCACAACTGTGAATTTTCTTTATGTGTGTTTGAGAAGCATTTCACTGCTGGAAAGATGGTCTTTATAAAACTAGGCTGTGCAGTAGAAAGACATAAATACTTTTGAAATTGGTGCTACTTGACCAGCACAAACAGAGAATAAGGACTACGGCATTCACTTTTAGTCAAGAGGTAACCTACAACTTACAGAATACACTGAACCACACCAGACCAATAAATGCCCCCTATGATGGGTGACATAATACAAGTTGTTCATCTGAAAAACAATACAGCAGCCAGTCGGTGACAGACAATCTCGTATAACAGTTATACAGTGAGCTAAAACATGTTCATGAAAACATTTTAGGCAAGAAATAGAAAGTCAGAAAATATTGGTTCATATTTGATCTGCAGTGCAGCAGTGCTTAGTTTTACTGTCTGATCTTTTAGCCTCCATTTTTCACATTACAGGAAACAGTATGGCAATCACTTCCTGTTCACATACTCTCTTGTTACAGCCAAACATGATATCAGATAGAATATTCAACTCATGGGGCACCCAGAAGCTCACATGGTAGAGTACCAAGGCCATGCCCTTGCTGCAGCAGCTGGTTCAATCCCAACCTGCAACACTTTGCTGCATGTCATCTCGTCTCTTTGCCCCTTCCACACTAAAGCTGTCCTATCAAATAAAGGTGAAAAGCCAAAAACACCTTAAATTAAAAAAATAATTGTCAATTCGTTACATTCCATTTCCATCTTTAGTCTGACATTGTGTCCTCTTGATTTCCGTGGGGGAGGGGGATTCAGTGTTCTCTAATCAGTCACTAGAAACCAACGTATGTCTGAATCTAACGTCATTTTAGGTCAACTGTGGGTCCACACCATTACATTGAGTGGTGAGAATGGTGTTTACATTACATCACCATGACAGCATGGCCCATACAAATACAAACCAGTCAAGGGAAAGTGATAAAACAGAGAACTGATGGATGTTACATAAAATCATATTGTGAACACTGCTGTCAATGCAGGCAATTATTTATCAACTAGGAAAGCTACCATGGCTTTTGCCCCGTAGGCCTACATGGTTGCTGTTCTGTTAGCTGACAGTTATTAAAACAGCTTTCTCAGCCCTTGCTGTTACATGTGAAGTGGTGCACTGGCATACTGAAATGGAGCAGACCCAGATGCATAGTCATTCCAACATGACTGTGTTGCCAGAGTTTTAGGAGTGGAGCCAAGCAAAATAATATGAACTACGATGTCGGGCGATACTTAGAAGACATAACGACTTAAACAGCCTGAATGGCAGCGTCTATCTTATTTGCTCACCATTGCTGTTATGACTCCTTATTTGTCCCAGCGCACCACCTGACAACGCTTGACAACATGGCACTGATTGGTTAATTGTTTGTCCCTGCACGGTGCTCATTAGTTAATCAGTCAGCTTGAACTTCTACCCCTTTTCCACCAACATGAAACTGGTTCTGTTCCAGTTCCCACACCTAATTTTGAACCATTCAGAGCATTTTGACCAAAAATAAATTGGCTCAGAACCTGAGAAGTTGGTTCTCAGCTGCAACCAAAAAAAATTGCAAATATTTCCTTGACCTTAAGCACAATCCGTGATAACATCAGTGGGCGTGTCATATTCTACAGGTTGGAAAGAGAGGATGGAGAGGGCAGTAATGGAGATGTCAACTGAGAAATCCTTAGAAAAAAGAGTGTGCAGTGGTCTCAATAATAGCTGGTCCATGCTTGTTTTATTGGATAAAACAAATTTCTGTGATAACAGAACAAAAGTTTGCAGGTAATCAGTGTAATCCACAATTTGCTACTAATGTTAACTTCTGTTGGGCATTGTGCAACACCCTGTGTTGATGACACATCCTCAATTACAGTGGGTCCACGCAAAACTGGTGGAAACGTGGGTTGGTTTGCCAGATAGCACCAAGGTTCCCAAATTCTGAATGGCCAGGATCAAGAATCAGAACTCATTTGGGCAGATTCAAAAGTCTAGACATAGGCAACACTAAAATATGTTTCTGAAATAGATAATACATTAACAGAATCTTGGTTTATATTTGATCAGCGCTGCCTAGTTCGAGCTTGGTATTTGAGAGAGAAAGAGAAAAAGGGGCGGGTCTCTCTTGATCCACTGTTATTCTCTTTGTCTGTGGTGGCGGCAGGCATACAAAAATGAGGAGGTACAATCTGTAGTTTGAGCAACAGCCGTACAGCCAGTGAAAATCCTCTGGCAAATAAGCAGGGAGATCTGGGCTCTGGTAAGATAGAGGGAAGGTTACCACAGTTCGTCCACACATACCATCCACACTGTTATGACACAAAGCTGTTAAAAAATCTGCAGAGTATCCCTTTAAGTTTCTTCCTTAGATTTCTTAAGTCATTAGTGACTGACAGCAGAACAGTGGAGGCAAACAACAGAGCAGACTTTGAAGTTTGTCATTATGTGTGGAATGTGCTGACATGTGACTTACAGCATGTCACTACATGAAAGCAAAATGCAGTATAATAAAAGATACTTTAGAGTTTTGTGTGAAGGAAATAGATAAGTGAGTGTGCCAACAAGTAAAACCTGCACAGTAAAAAAAAAAACTCCTATCATCTTTTAATGATAACCCTTCAGTTTAAGTCTGCCATCCCCACAAATATGATATCAATGGCTGTTGTTGTTGTTGTTGTTATGTGTTTTTTGAAGGGCAAACATGTTTGACAAAGTGATCTATCTTGCAGTTAAATTAAAAGGGAAAGCTTAGCTTATTTAATACAAAGAGGAAAGTTCTGGAACAATGACTTAGACTAGAAAGTCATGAAAGAGTGAGGAAGTCACATTCTTGTTATTTGATGTCAGTGTTCATATTTAATATTTGTTACCAGCCTGATACACAACGCCGAGTACAGCAGTGATGCAGCGACAGTGGCTGACTTTCAAACCCTTTTTAATCTTTGAAAAACTTTCTCCTGAAACATGTGATGGGCTAGTGGCATTCAATGAGATATCTGTCCTGTAGCCCTCATTAGACTGCATGTCACAGCCATGTGTTCAAAGATCAGAAAGGTTTACTCTAATGCCTACTTGCATATTCTTTGAGGCTTTGATCCAGCTGTAGTAAAGTGTGGCCTGACACTGAGGACACAGCTGAGATCGCCTCTGCGCTGTGTAAAGCTTCAGTGTGCCAGGGCCTGACCTACATATTTTAGGTTTTGATGTGTGTTTTAAATTTTTGATTATTATAACGATTTAAAATACGAGTCAGTAAAGGAAGGAAGTCAACATGTGAATGATTGATTATGTAGATGGCCTAATTCCTTACAAATCCTTTCTAGCACAGTAAGATGTTGAACTATAGAGCAAGCCATTCTCTATCTTCCTGGCATCTGGGTCTCTGTGAGAGAAACTGCAACGCTCAACTGAACTACTTCATAGCAATAAAGCTGGTGTGTTTGGGTGATTTAACATAAACATATCAGTTCACATGCCGTTTAAAAAAATAAATATATTCCACCTTAAAAAGAAGATGAAATATTCCCCCTCTAAAGCTGGGGTTGGCAAAAATCTGGAAACAGTAAAAAAAGAAAGAAAAAAAAGAAGCTGAAATTAAAAATAAACCCTTCCCCATCCAGCTCTCCCCTCTCACCTTTTTTCCTACGCTCCTCCCACCAGGCAACCACAGAAACACCCACGCTTCATACAGTTATCCAGTGTTGCCGATATTGATTCGTATAATCTTATTTCACTGTAAAGCTACACACAGCACATTTGATTTAATCCTTGTCCTGCTCTCACTCTCCCTGTTTATCAGACTTTAAATGATACAAGAATTAGCTAGTTAGACAGCCCACGGTCCCTCCGCCTTGCTCACCACTGCTGTTGACTGCTTTCCCAGAAGGAGAGCAGGCAGCAGCTCAGGAAGCTGACCTTTCTTCGGCAGCTGTAGTGGCTCAAATTCAGCCTGCACAAACCCCTCAGCATCAGGTGTCACAGTGGGCTGGTGGCGAGCAGCAACACTGAGTGTAACTTGTGTAACAGCAGCATCAGAAATTTTGCTGATGCGGTGGGGAGTCGGGGCTGTGGCTGCTCACTGGGGTTCCGTCTTCAGAGCTGCTGCCTGCTTGCCTCTCAGCGAGGTGGTTTGTAGCTGCGGGGGTGAGGCTGAGGACACACTGTGATTCAGGGTGTACTTACATCTGCATTGTAGAGCAGCCAAAGCCTTCCGTCACAGGCTACATTTTCATTAATACATTGATTTCAGGATCGGTTATTGACCAAATGAGTTGTTACATACAGGCATATCAGATATTGGCAAAAAAATCTAATATTGTGCATCCCTAGCATAACTGTGACATCCAGTGTTTCCTACAGGATTTTGGGAAACTATTGGGGGGGGGGGCTTTTGCCAGTCCCTCTACTCCACACTTTGGGCTCTAGATTCGCAGACCGGGCGAGGCGGGGGCGCAGCGCACCTGTGCTTCGCCAACTGGGTGTGGCCAGGCGAATTTTGCAAGTTTGGCACACCGTGCGCACTGACGCAGCTACTCATCTGTCCCACGTCCGTCCCTCCTACCTGCGCAAGTCGGAAAGAGGGAGGAGAGAAGGCGTGGAGTGGGTTTTACACACATCACACCAATCAAATGAGCCCCTCTCCTCGCCCTTAAATGTGCCGCGCGAAGGCGTAATGAGAGTTTACTCAATTCACCATTGCAGAAGAGAGCAGCAGTGTCAGACAGCCAAACTCCTCCCAGGAGGAAACTTATGTTTTGGTCTGCAAGGTCCAAGCTCGCAGTGTCCGAATATACGGACAACCAGGTCTACAACCAGGACCTGGTTTCAGATGGTGAGCTTTTAGCGTACCTTCGGCGAAGCCTTTTGGCACAAAACTGTCACTGCGCCAAGCTGGATCTGTCGACACCTCCCCCTGCTGCGCGACCAAACCCATCTCAGCGCACCTCGGTCTGCCAAACTACCAAACTGAGCGCGCCTCGGGTTGTGCTGCTCGAAACTAGCTCTGTGTGGGGAACGCCACCCTGCGCTGCGCCGGGAAACTAGAGCCCTTTGACTTATTTCCACCCAGCCGACAGTGGGACTTACATTCATTATGCCGACAGTGGCTTGGAAAACTGCCCATAACCGTGTCATATGGGGAAGAGGGAAGGCGGCTGGAGTTCCTCCAACATTTGTGGTTAGATTATCATATATTTTTATTGACAAAAATATAGGCTGCTTCGGCTGATTTTTTTTTATGCGCACATGTGCCCCTAAATATTTTTTACAGTTCGCGCACACCTACTTTTAGTCGAGTGAAACGCTCGCACTGTCGAACGCTGGATCTGACAGCCTGAGCACATCGGCACAAAACGCTACGGCGTTCGAGATATTATTTATATCATGAGAAGTCAATACTTTCGGCAGCCTAAATCTTTTATTTAGAAACTATGGCGGGTCAAATTAAACTATGGTGGGCCGCCATAGTTTCGTTAATTAATGGGAAACACTGGACATCATCCTACATTAATTTGCGTAATGCATTGTGGCTGTGTCCGTTGGCTGCCTGAACAAAGCGCAAGGGGAGAGGTGGAAATAAAAGAGAAAAGAGCTGTGGACTATGATTACTCTGAGAAAAATGCATGGGAGTGAATTACAATGTAATATATTATATCAATCTTGGCTCGTTGTCAAAAAGTGGATCATCGGCTCGTTCTGAATGGACTGCAAATGACTCACCAACGTGTCAAGTTTGTAAGAAACACACTCTATTTTTTTTAAGTATATAGTGAATTTCTGGCACAGAACTTTTATTTTGAAGTGCTGTTTCCTGCTGTAGAGTGAGTGACTAATGGATAGCTACTTGACAGAGACAGCAAACTAGCTCAATGACATGGCCAAAGACAAGTATGACGCTGAATGTATTAAACTGTGTGGATCTTGAGCTAATGACTAAGGAGACATCTTTACACCAAGGCTTACTTGAGAACCAGTGTATTATATTATATTTCAGTATTTTCTCCGATGGTCTGAATAAGTTGCTAAATCTGTTGCTAGTCACTTTTTAGAAATAAAGCCAAGAGAGTCTGAAATGTTATTAAATCTAGCAAGAATATTTCCAAGTTAGCAACACTGGTGTTAGGTTATTTATGGAAGCAGGTGAAACTTGTTGGTTGTTGCTGAAAGACATTTGGGAGAAGTCCATATATGTAATGATGTTTTTTTTGTTTTGTTTTTAAAAAATGCTACATCCATAGCTCAGATCTGTTACCCACAATTATATGTAAAGCGATTCAAGACCTGACTCGACCTGTGAAAATAAGAGCTGACCTGACCTGTGATTAGATATAGGCTCTGGGCACCAGGATGCTGTAGGAGCACACAACAGCCAGGGGAAATAAATAAATGAATACATAAAAACGCACTGACATGCACAGATTGCTAGGCCATAACACCCTCCATGTTTTCAATGGATTATGTTCACTGGTGCTTCTGCTCAGTTCAACCAGTTGGCAGTGGATCATATTCAAACCTCTCCAAAATCCTGCGCACTTTACACACAGCTGGCACAGCTAGATACCTTCATTAATTATTTAAATCTTCCAACACAATACCAGGATTTAACGCTGAATGTCCTTGTGCATTTTTTAAACACTAAATAGAAAATCTCCAAACCTCATTTCATATTTGTTTGTTTACTAATTTAACGACCGTTAAAGAACTTTTTTCCATTGGATAAATGAGGTTTTGCATGCAGACTTGTTTGGGTTTATCAGACTTAAAGGTATAAATGAGGCTTCAAATATCCTGATGAGGAGCAGAGTTTAAATTTATTGATTAGCTTGTTTTTATAGTTTGCACTATCAGCTGCAGCACCACTACACAACACACAAGGTCTGTGTAGAGCTGTGTGTCAGTCATTTTTTCGGTGCAGCTCTGCATTCGCAAAACTCCAGTATGCAAATAAACTACAAATTATAAATAAAAAACAATTAGCTTAAAAAAATGTAATTTTGAGGTTTTCAGGAGGCTACAGGTGTTAATGAAAAGGTCTGAGACCCCTGGATTTCTAACACTGGATGAATATAATTGAGGCAATTGTGTTCATGATTTTTCTCTTAAATTTTTAAAAGATTTTTAGGCCTCTGATCACCTGCTAATTAAAGTCCTCATCCGAACATTTGATTACCATTATGGACTTTACATATTTCTGCAAAGGATAGTGGATGCATGTGCATCAATCAAATGTCTCAAAGTGACACACAAAAGCATATTCTAAGTGAGTGAGGAGCTAAGGAGACACCCTGCTTCTAATCTTCTAAGAGAAGTGGCCTTTATGAAAGAGCATCTGAGTAGCAGCACAAAGCCATAGGCATGTAAGCTGCCACTTGACTTAATCCAACATCTCGCAACAAAATACCACAGATGATGAGTACAAGGGGGCCATCATCAGCGTATTGAAAGATGGAAGCTTGTTGCTTGTAGAAATGTCTTTTTCTCTCCCTTTGACAGATTAATGGAAAAGAAGCAAAGCCCAAAAGTGTGATGAAAGTGAATGTGAGTCTTCACCCTACCCCTCCGATCCTCCTCAGCCCCATTCCTCCCTTCCCAAATTTAAGAGCCTTAGCATTCACAGCCAAGAGCTGAGCTCACATCTATGTTAATGGCATTTCAAAGTGAATCAGAAGTGTCACCGAGTGTCTGAAGATTAAGAAACAGGAAGAGCTATCTTTGACATGGACTGAACCAAAGTTAGGCGTGATCTTCAGCAGAATAGGTGATGATGCACTTTATGGGATGAATATAGGGCTGAGAATACAAATTTTTGGTCTGTGGAGCTTAAGTGGTGATCAGTAGTAAATAATCGAAGCTGAATCCAAAGTGACAAGGTGCTGTGAAACAGAGGCCATTGTCCCACCACGTTCCCCCCTGATGCGGCTGGGCACCATTAAACAATATCGGCAACCGGCCACATAGCGAAACATGAAAGGAAGCATGGCTTTTTTCATTGGTGTCTGACGCCAGAAGTCCCTGACCAAGCACTGGTTTTCGACACTTTTTCATTGATTTCCCCGTCAGACATCAATGAAAAGAGCCATCCTTTCATGGCAGTATGATACACCGTTGGGCAGCTTCAGATTATAACACCACCAGACAACAACGCAATTTAAGGAGCTGGAAAGTCCCTATAGGTGGGTGAGAGGGGTGCTGGATGGGTCCAACAACACCGGACTTTCACCCAGGAGCCTGATGTTCACTTCCCATATGAATGTTGAGCTAAACAATGATGTTTTTTTCTAAACCTAACCATGTGCGTTTTTTGCACAAGGAAATTAACATAGATATGAGGTGTTTTACTGACATTGTAAGTTTATTTTGAAGAAGACTATGCATCTCACAAGTGGAAGCTGTGCATTTCCTGTAAAAAAGGAAGTGTATATTTAAAAGACACAATACAGTTATCTGGCATAAATTAACATGGCATCCTAGAATATCAACAATAAATGCAACCAGAATACCCAGCTCAACATATTTAGAGGTGAAAGTCCACTGACCAAGCAAGGATATGTGACAAGCTGGGAGTGAGAATATGTTGTTAAACTAAGTTTTCTATAGTTGTAGTCAGGCTTATTATTCTGTAAATTGGTTTGGATTTCAAATTAAAAAGCTGCTTTTGTTATTTAGTTACTTCTTCAGTTTATTAAATCCAGTTTTGTTTGACTTGGTTATTCTATGATGTAGCTTTTATATTTTACTTGATGCTTACATGTTATCTGTTCTATATCTTTTGTAAATTTTAAGCAAAGGTGGATGATAAATATTATAAGTTATAAATAATCTTACAATTTTAAGTTTGCAGTGGGAGTGATCATTATTTTCTGATATCTGCACAGCTGTAATATCTGACATATCATGCAGTTACAAACAATTATGCGCAATGCAGACATGTCAGTACGGTCTAAACCCTCCCTTCTTATTTATTTAGTATTTGTACTAAGCAAAAAACAATTAAATATCTGTCTGTCATATTTATGAGTTCTCCCATGCCAGAGACAGGAGCTAACTGAGTTCCTACGAAAGTTGTTCTTGTTGTTCTTGAAATATTATTATCAGGGAGTTTACAGTGAGTTGCAACAGCCTGCTAAGAAAACAAGTGGAAAAACTTTGCCATTAGTCTGCTATTTGAAAAGGCCAACACTCAACACTGTAGAGACAGGATGTTAGTTGGGTTACATCATGTTGATTGTAGATAAAACATGACAGCACTCCAGGTACTGGTGCACAGTGGGATATTGAGTTTAGACCCGACTACTCTCTGTCTCGACTCTTAATGACAGTTTGAGGCTGCGATTATGAAACAAGATAAACGCTCCACATAGAAACACTAAAAGGAATATATAATTTCCTACAAGCTTTTCTTCTTTTACCCCAGCTTCTCTTTGAAAGGAAAAATACGGATTTAACATCAATAATTTCTGTTCCATTCTCTTTGAGGGGATGATTTTGCCCCCAGTCATAACATGGCCACAACTATCTCATCTGACCTCACTGCAACTGCTGAAATTCTCTTAAATGAGAATGAAGTCTAAACATTCAGATACAGACTGGGATGTGCACAAGAAGTCAGAAAATCACACCGTCCTCGAGCCAACTGTTAGTTCTCTTACATAATGCTAACCTTAGCCAGATGTGTAAGGTTGCATTCACACCAAATCAGGTGTTGTAACGAAAGCCTCAGTCGAGTCAGTTATTTGAATGTGGGTAGTGCATCTAGGCTGCGGCAGAAGGGTGTGCAGGGGATGCCAAAAAGAGAAAAAAAGGAACAACCTGTGACAAAAAGTTGTAACAGAATCAACTTTTGGAGAAAGGCAACCTGATGTCACACTGCAGTGGCAAATTACAGACCCAAAGACGGCCACGGTCCAAGGGAGCCAGTAATACATTTTCTATGTAAATATAATAGTGAGTAAAAGAAGTAAAGTTTGTATTAACAGCCTGTGTGCTATCCTACAAAGGAAAGCACTTGCTTTCTTTATGTGCGTCCATGTGTGTCCTTTGTAAGATACTACAGTCATGATATCAAAAGTAAGTCCACAGATCTTTTAAGCCAACACAAACAAGCTTACCAAAGACAAATAGTCAGTCGCTGAGATGGCCAGATTGGCTTTCTTCATCCACCACTCCCCCACAAATGGGCCATTTAATGAAAGTGACACTCCCAACAAAGCTGCAAGGCCCTGCAGCTAATCACTGCGACACCTGATTTGGTTTGAATGCAGCCTTAAGGACTGTTCACATTGCAAAAATAGAAAACAAAAATAGAAAATATTTCCTTACAGTTTTTTGTACTCAAACCTGTGACACCAAGGCTGACATGGATATTCCTGTTCCATGCATTCCACCAAAAATTCAAGCTTCGTGCCGTCACACAATCATCGCTATCATCATTGTTTTTACTATAACAAACCCATACTCAACTTCTCACACTGGAGACGGGCTTGTTATTCCAAGTGAGCAATACTGTGTAAAAAAGTTGGAATGTAGAACGTTTCCTTCAGTTAGCGCCATGTTATTTTAACAAATATAAATGTTGAGCTTCATCAATTACATGTAGATTAATTTTGTTAAACAGCTTGAACAATAACTTGAATACCACAAATAAATATGTGGACACATGAAGTTCAGCGTAAGTTCAATCAGTAAGACTTTCTTTGTGCTCATCCACTCACAATTCTCTCCTTCCCGCTCCCACTGCTTCCTCTAATCAGCTGACTATGGGTGTTGACTCTTCTAGTTATCCAATCAAACTTCACCACAGTCTCTATCAGCCGATCAGGACGCGACTGCAAAATTTTAAATCTGCTGTCTACTCTGCTGCTGTCAGCTGTCATTTTCAGCAGAATTGTCGCACCCTCCTCCATCCCGTTCACCTCCAGCAATCATATGCAGAGTCCAGGACGAGCACAACAAAAGCTCATTCCTCTACTCATCATCCAGATCATCAGCAATCCAATGTCTTCTCCACATCCTCCCATCTCCTCTTCACCACCTCTACCACCACCAACGTCTAGACCCCGGGAGGGGTTGCCTATTCGACTACGGATTCATCACCCCCCTTAAATTATACCATCTTGTTGAGGTGCAATCGCCAAAGACCTTTCCCATTTTTTCATTCATATGTCAACATGTTAATAAATATTCTTTTCACTATAAAAATGAGTCTTCCCTGAATGAAATAAAAATAAACACCATCTGTTAACATGAAGGAACAGCTATTTTGACTTTTTGGTATTGTAGAAATTTTAATTAATTTATTTTTGAAACTGTTTTTGAAAGTTTTTAATTTGTGAAGGTCCTTTAGTGTTTTAAAGAGTTAAACTGGTTCTGATTATTCATGACTGGACTGAACAGAATCTAATGTATTTATAATGTATTTTAATAAGTGGTCAGTTTGTAATAGTCAGCTCATATTACCTACCAAGGCTCAGTGGTTTTCCCAAGTAAGCTCATATGCTTTCATTGCCAGTTGAAGTAATAATAATAACAATAATAGTTATAGTAATGTTATTGCTTATCCTTTATGGCCAGGTTTTATTTTACTTTTTGCAAAGACTACCTCCACTGACATATATAATATCAACAGCAAAACATCAGCTAATGTAGTTGGAAGTGAATAGTTCTCTATACGTTACCTTGACAACAAAGTGTGTTTAGCCCTCTTTTGCCAGCTACTCATCATCACAAACAAGTTCAACTGCCATATTCCTCAGATGTTCTCCATATACTGACTGTCTTTATAATTTTCCCTTTGTTTGTCAAAGAGGACACTTTGCAAGATCAGTATCTATACTGTTGTGTGATGGAATGAAGAGAATTATGACATCCTGTACATTAAAGAAAAGAAAATCTACTGCAGGAATCACAACAGTTGCTTGCTTATCTTTATCATATGACACAGCAGAAAATGTTGTAGCTCTACAAATTAACATAATTTGTGTTCAAAACACACTACTTCTTTTAGAAGAGACCAAAAAAATGACTCTCACAAAAACAGTTTAAATAAAAAACTGAAGTCAGACACCTCGAACTATTAATAAATTCAAATCCCCACAGAAGCACAGGGGGTAAATCCTGTCTGCATAAATCTGACAAACCCAACTATCACAGCTACTGATCCTCAACACAGCTTTCCTACTGAGTCAACCTGACTTTCTACAATAAGACATAACAGACCTTGGACAACCTCTATGAAATGCACTGATTACATACCAGTAAACGCAAAGCATCAGCTTAGCAAGTAATTGCATTTGAATGAGTTGTATTCTTTAAAGGCAAAAAAAGGAAAACATTGAAGGCTGTTTTTTGTCTGTGGCACGTTTCAAAGTCAGCACACAAAAAGTTATTTAAAATCTCCAGCAGAGTCGCTTTTCAACCCGGGAACAACACTGTAATAACGGAGAAGGAACGAGAGAGTCGTTCACAGATCTCCAGAATCAGAATATTAATGATACTTTGAAGCCTCCAGCTAGCAACAATGATCTATGAATTCAATATGCTCAGATAATTCCCTCAGCCAAAGCCCAATGGATAAGGCAAAAGGCATATGCAGTTACATTTATTTGTTCAATGAAGTTCCACCCTGAAACAAGGCTGTAGAAAGCAAACAGCCAGAAAGACAAAAAGTCATTGGCCAGTTAATAATGCCATGATAACCATCTGTGTTGTGGGAATATTTTTCTAATCCGTATCACAGTTTAGTGAGGGCCCCCTCTAGAGAACAAAACTGTCTCTTTTCTCATTCTGTGCTGGCTTTGTTCTCAGGCTGATATATATCTTATTTAACAGTTCATGATTCTTTCTATGAGTGCGTGGCAGATTTTTATTAATATTTTCCTCCTAGTTTAGAGACAATTCTTACCAGGGAATGTCCTATTTCAATATAGTCATTGCAACACTAAAACCGGGGAAAGTTGGAAAATCTCTTGGAAAAACATAAGCACTGTCATTCCAGATAGCAGGAGAGATCGCATCAAACCTGCTTTAAGACATCAAAGTTGAAAGTGTCGAGGCCAGCAAGCGCTTTTATATAGTACATGCCGGTTCAAATGTTATCGTACTTTCCAAATAAATAAAGAAAAAAAAAAGAACAAAGTGTGCAGAATTTAGAACAGCTGCCTCAAAACAACCATCTGGCCCTTCAATGCCAGAAACAATCAGATTCAAGCTATCATAACCAACGAGACATGCAGGGCCTTTGACATATAGTAAAAAGGACAGACTGGTGCTGCAACAATCCCGACACACAAATACCAAATCAGACTTCACTGAGCAAATGAAAAAATATTACACTTACAACATTGTCATGCGTCAACAGGCCTGAAGTGGGTGATTTTAATGTCGCCTGCCATGCTGAGGACTGCTACGCTATCTCCATAATGGGGAAAGGGCCTTAAGGTGGCATTTGATATGCAGCAGAAGGTGAACAAGACCAGAATTACCTGACACAGCTTGTCCTCCAGACCTAGCAGGAGAACAGCTTTAAAGGTAATTATTTTCAGGCTAATTGTCAGTGATTTACCTCCAAAAAACGACGACAAACGACACAGTTAGACCTTAAGAAGCGTTGTAAATGTGTAGAGAAAGGAGAGGGCATGTGCACTGTGGCCCTGAGTTTCACAACACAGTAACAGTTCAAAAAATACTAAAACATTACACAAAACAAAATCACACTTCAAAAAACATGACATATTGGATAACACAGGAACATGTTTGCTTTGTGAAATGTTATAGTGTTTTGTGAAACCTTGTGTTTTCTTATATGTTGTTGTGCTTTAACCTCAAGGCCACAGTACATATGCCTTCTCCTTGACACAGTTACAATACTTAAGGTCTAACTGTGTTATTTGTTGTTGTATGTACACAAAAGCCAAATAAAACAAAAAAAAAAACATAAAAAAACATTTTACAAAATGTAACATTTGAAAAAAAAATTTGGAAAACACAACAAGATGTTATGTTTTGTGAAATGCTGTAGTGTTTAATGAAATTTTGTTGTGTTTTTGTAAATTCATTCATTCATTTTCTGTAACTGCTTATCTTGAGGGTCGCGGGGGGGGGGGGGGGCTGGAGCCTATCTCAGCTGACATCGGGCGAGAGGCAGGGTACACCCTGGACAGATCACCAGACTATCGCAGGGTTGACATTAAGAGACAGGCAACCATTCACGCTCACATTCACACCTACGGACAATTTAGTCACCAGTCACCTATCCCTAATCTGCATGTCTACTGTGGGAGGAAGCCGGAGTACCCAGAGAAAACCCTCGCTGACATGGGGAGAACATGCAAACTCTGCACAAAAGGACTCTCATTTAATGTTACCTGTTGAAGCCTGATGTCACTCTCACAGTTAAGGACCTATGGCACTGCACCCCAGGGTGAGGGGTTCGAACCAGGAACCCTCTCACTGTGAGGCGACAGTGCTTAACACTACACCATTCTGCCACTGTTTTCGTAAATGTTGTTTTGAAACAACATGGAAATGTTGTGGTGTTTTTAAAAAAAAAATGTTGTCTTGTTTTGTGTAATATTATTGTGTTTCCTAAAATGTTGTGTTCAATCCTCAGGGCCACCGTACATGTGGGTTAAAGCTTGCATTAGTCATAACACCTTACCTTAGGACAACAAACAGACTCACTCACGCTGTCAGGACTGAGGCTCCTCAAACACCCAAACAATTCCATGATGAGGAAATAAAGCTTGACTGCTTTTCAAAAAATGCAGCCATGAGCAATATTTCACTGTATGAACAAAACAATCCTGTCTGACAACCAAGCCAACAAGTTCAGTACATTACTAATAACTTCAGGAGAAAAGCAGGCGTTTAGCTACCGCAGAGTTGCACCACAGTGCTTCACTGAAGTACATAATCATCACATGGCAACATGTTTTTAATTAGCATATTAATAAAACAGTGGGCTCCAAATCTCTGTTCATAGGAGATTTTCAAATCCCTGCATCTGCGATTTACAGCTGGGAGTTGTTAAGAACATCTCTTGAATATCAACACTGTACAACAGAGGCATCTCAGCTCACACACTCCTCCTTTTCATCTGCCATACTTGTATTAATCCCAATCTAATCCCCAACTAAATTTTAAAGTCCAATGTCCTTCGCTGCAGGATTCCACCAAGGAAGACTATTATATTCCTCTTTGTTCACTTAAGCTCTGCTTACAGTGAACCATTGGCCACTCTGAGATGGAGAAAAGTTTCAGGATCCTCTTTTCTGAAATTCTCATATCCTCAGAGATCCTTCCAAGTGATTTCATATACAGGCTTTACTTCCAAGATTGTATTGAGTAAGACTTTAGGATTGTCTGAGTATACACAGAAAGGGGCAGTGCCATAGGTCCTTGAATGTAGGAGTGACACCAGGCCTCAACACATAACATTAAATACGAAAAAGAAAATCACAGTCAAGATGGGTCATATGCTGCTCATAAACAGGTGTCTTTGAAAGCTTTGAATAAATGGAAAAATGAAAGACAAAATGATGGATACTCCAATTCCAAACACTACCATTCAAAAGTCACATGTCCTTGATGTTTTGTGTTGCAGTCATAAATGAGCGTCAGATTACAATGTTTTCCCCCGTGTGGCACCTGGTCTTCACTGTCCCAATTTGCCAGGCTTATGAAAGGAAGAGGCATATTTTACAGGAGGTCTGCTATCCTGCTGAAATGAGATTTTTTTTCCTCCCTTGGATTCTCCACCCAAATAATTACAATTTTTCTAGAGCACTTATTTTTTGTCGTTGCATATGAAACGTGGAGACTGCAAAGGGAGCAGAGTGAAAACCTTAGTCCAGGGGTCACTGTGCCATCACTTGTCTTGCCAGGACTTCTGGGTATGATGAGCCCAGCTATGGTCGAAGAAACCTGGCATCCCAGATTGTTTTTACAAAAATCCTCTCAAGCTGCAGGGTGCAGTTACCACAGTTACCAGTGTCAATTGACTTTTATAGGGTTGGTTCATCTGTAGTTTCATTTTTAGTTTTAATATTTCTTTTTAAATTTTATAGCAGATCATTT
Source organism: Epinephelus fuscoguttatus (assembly GCF_011397635.1). Classification (NCBI taxonomy): domain Eukaryota; kingdom Metazoa; phylum Chordata; class Actinopteri; order Perciformes; family Serranidae; genus Epinephelus; species Epinephelus fuscoguttatus. Next base: position 7,307,836 of record NC_064763.1, read on the forward strand.
TCAGTAGCACACAGCCCATTGAGAGCACCAGGACATTTGGCCTACCATGACAATGATACAGCAAATACAAATGAGTTGATGGATGTCAGAATCCAAGCACCAGGTGCAATGCTCACACAACAAGGCCAGGGGTACCCTTCGGAAGCCACACTTCTCAATCTGCGACACGTGATTGGTTGACAGTGACGCACACACTAACCATCTGCCTGCTTCTCTACCGACAACATTTTGAAAAAGTAACCTGGTGAAATAGACAGACATAAGGGAAGTAAAGGTGGAGCAGAGAGGGAAAGTAAAAAAGAGACAGGCCTTTGCCACGGCAAAGCTGAATGCTGCAAAAAACTGACATGTGTCCCAGTGAGGGGTCAATCAAAAATATTGGCAAAACACACACACACACACACACAGCCTACCGTAGTGGTATCCTAATTACTTACTGGTTACTCTAAATAAGCTGTCAGTGGTGGAAGAAGTAGTCAGGGCTTCTAACATGGGGTAAATTGTAACACAGACTTTTTAAGTGGTTACATAGAGCCTATCATTTCATGCTTCCAGCCAGTTGACCACAATACTGCAAAATTCCATAGAGATTGGCGTATTTCAGTGGAGTTCAGTGACATAGGGCTCTAGTTTCCCAGCGCAGCGCAGGTGGTGCAGGGTGGCGAACCCCGTGCAGAGCTAGTTTCGAGCAGTGCAACCCGAGGCGCGCTCAGTTTGGTGGTTTGGCAGACCGAGGTGCGCTGAGATGGGTGTGGCGGTGCAGCAGGGGGAGGTGTCGACAGATCCAACTTGGCGCAGTGACAGTTTCGTGCCAAAAAGCTTCGCCGAAGGTGCGCTAAAAGCTCGCCAGCTGAAACCAGGTCTACTGTCAGCGCAGGCGGAGGGCAGCCGGTGTAAGCCAAAGTTTGGCTGACCGGCGGACAGTGCGCACACGTCACCAAAACCTCACAGGCAGGTTTCCAGAATATCAGGCACATTAACAATGCAATAAATAACCACAAACCACTATTCAATGCAACTATCTGCAATCAGCACATAAATGTATCTCTATATCAACTGTCCCGTCACATCTGATGTCAGATCAAAGGGGATTGGCACCATTTGGCACGTTTGGCACGCGTAATGGAAACCCAACACACAGCTGCAAACTAATGAGTTCACACCCCTCTCAGCCAACCACAAACAGCCACAGCATCAGATAGGGAGTATATATTCAGCATCTGTCATCTTAGAAAAGTCAAAAGAAAAGAAACAGAGTGAGACTGCGAGAGAGCAAGAGAGAGCACGCGCACGAGAGAAACACAACATTGATTTACAATTGTGGTGACCTCCTCCCAGGCTACCTTTGCATCATCAGCCCGTGGAGGTCTGCTTGCAGTTCCGTATATTCAGACACTGCGAGCTTGGACCTCCCAGACCAAAACATCAGTTTCCTCCTGGGAGAAGTTTGGCCGTCTGACGCTGCTGCTCTCTTCTGCCATGGCGAATTGAGTAAACTCTCATTACGCCTTCGTGCGGCGCATTTAAGGGCGAGGAGAGGGGCTCATTTGATTGGTCTGATGTGTGTGAAACCCACTCCACGCCTTCTCTCCTCCCTCTTTCTGACTTGCGCTGGTAGGAGGGACGGAGGTGGGAAAGAGGAGTAGCTGCGCCAGGGCGCACGGTGTGCCAAACTTACAAAATCTGCCTGGCCACACCCAGTTGGCAAAGCGCAGGTGCGCTGCGCCCCTGCCACGCCCGGTCTGCGAAACTAGAGCCCAAAGAGTGTTTTTGGCAAATTTCAGTAAATTTCTTTGTCATACTTGTTTTTCGATAACTGAGCTGTCTATGTAAGTCACCAATTCCAACCATATATCATCTTAATAACTGTCTTGTTGCCTAAAGTATAGCACCCTTTTGAACTATGTAACCAAATTCCCAGAAATTGTTGGCTGGGCTTGATAAAATTTCCACACAGCAGGATTAGTTGTAAAGCAGGGTTAAAACTAAGCTGCTTCTAGCATACAACGATAATGAAACACAAACAGCTCATTTTTTCAGAATGAGATATCAAAGACGAACAACATATAGGTGAGTGAGTAGGGAGATCCTGTGTTTTGGTGCCAGGGATGTAGGAATGTGGATAGTGAAAGGTCTATAAGAGAAGTGGAGAAGTCATATGGCATGTGCCATGTGACTCCAGCCTGATAGATACCTACCCTAAAAAAAAGCTATCAGATGAAAGAAGTTAGAAGTGGAGAGTAAAAAGTGGAGCTTTAAGTAAAATGCTTGTCTCTGAGATATAGTGGAGTGGAAGTAGAAAGTAGCATTAAATGGAAATACTCAAGGAAAGTAGGCTACAAGTACCTCAAAATTAGAGGCTACTTAAGTACAGTACTTGTGTAATTAAATTTAAACTTAAACTGAAGTAACTGTTAACAAACATTCATTAATTCATTCATTTTAACCAGTTATCCTGTTAGGGGTCATGGTGGGGCTGTAGCCTCTCCCAGCTGACACTGGGCAAGGAAAACACACTGGACAGGTTGCCAGACTATTACAAGGTTAACACATGGGGATAAACAACCATTATGTTAATAAAGAATACAATTATAATCAATAATGTTTAGTAATTATATAATTTGTGTAATTTTAACCATTTATTCTTGCACACATAAGATTTATGTAACATACTTTGTATTTGTTAATGATTATCAAATTTATGTAAACCTTTAAGAAATTGTTTGTAATCAATATTTGGATGGCTATTATATGTTGCAAGTGATTATTATAATGTTATAATATTTTGTCAGTTGGTTAATGAATACTGTTTATTGTATGTATATACATTGTGACTCTATAATAGCCATCCAAACAATGTTAAAAGGCAGTTTACAAACCAATTATTAACTGCTGACAAAGTGTTACAACCATCAGGTCCATTTATCAATGTAATGTTTATTGATGCTTTACAAATGTTTTCTTAAAAGTAAATGAGTCATTTAGTGATTAACAGATACTTAATGTAGTATATTAAATGTTGTAATGCATGCAACAATAAACTATTAAAATAACATGAATAATGGCATTCATAATAAACAGTATTAATCCATTGTTTGCTACAGTAAAATAACTATTAAAGAAAAGTGAAATTAAAAATCAATCTACCATCATTAGTGATATTTAATATAAAAAGTGTTACTAGTTTGTTTGTTTGTTTTTACTTTGGTATTTAGTACTTAGTTGTATGTGTCCAAGCTTTGGTCTATCTGACTTTGTGTAGGTGTTCTTACACAATCACAGCACTTTTGTGCTGCTTGATTTACAGTCATGGCTGAATAAACATTTGTATTAAATTTAGATTGTTAGAGCTTATGTTCAGTTTCACTGAACTCACCAGTAAATAAACATTTGCTGTGGTCTAATAAAGAAAATGTGAGAAAATCTCTTTGCTCATTACATCAACAAATAGGGTTAGCCTGAAGTTAGCAGTTTGCGCTGACACAGTGGTCTGGGATATAGTCAGATTCCTCACCTGGATTACTGTCTCAGTCCACCGGTAAACCTAACCTCAGTTCATCTTTACTTAAGTGCAGATGTAGTCATTTCAATTTGAAAAGTCTGCCTGTGTAATGTATCCATGTCCTGTCTGGAGACTACTGTGTGACATCTGAGGTGTGTTTGCTGTTCAACAGCAAGGGTTTGTTTTTTTTGTAAGCAAATACCAAATATACATTAAGCTTCTCAATATGTATATGTCTTGTATGCTTCATACTGATGGGAATGTAATGGAGTGTAATAGTAATGTAACTCTTAAATCAAGAATTTGAAACTTCCACACATGAGCACAGCACACAAGCAAACCTTTTAAATATGTATCTGCACTTTAAGGTTTATTAGCATGCACCAGTAACGTAACCTTGACAACTACAAAAGGAGACATAGTGTTCATTGTGACAGATTATGTATCTCAAAAATTCTCTGCAAGATGATTTTATAAACTACTTTCCTGAATCTATAAAGCTATGGCAGAATTTGAAAAATGCTTAAGAACATGTGATATTTAGGAAACAGGCAAAAAGCCTGCCAAATTACTGATACAAGCTTTTACATGCTGGGAATGCTGGTTAGCGGCCTAAATGTCACTGTGATTGACAGTGAGTGCAATTTGTTGTGGTTTAGTTCTGAACAGCAAGCCACCTGTAAAAACCATTCATTCCCCTACAGCAGAGGTCTGGAAGAAATTTGCTAAATTATGCATCATGGGTCATTTTATGATCCACCTGTGGTGCACCAAAGATCAATACATCATTCTCTTGTGAGATTAATGTCTGTAATATGCCACAGTACTTCTAACCTTATGGTCTGCATGGATGGTCTGTGGTGAATGCTTATGAGCAAGAAGGCACATGTTGTACCAGGCTGTCAAAATGAAAAGAAATAAAGACAGTGTAATGTACATTCAGAACACTAATATTTGACTTACATCTCCATCCAAAACGTTTTCATCCCACCTCGTCAAATAGCACTGCTCGGTCCGTGGACTACCATGACTGTATTCCAGTCTTTTCAAAATACACTTCTGTTTTCACAGGAAATGTACAGTTTCTGCTTGTTAGATACATACAGTCTTTTTCAAAATATACTAACAATATGGGTGAAATACGTGGTATTTATTAGGTGTGGGGAAAAAATCAATACAGCATAGTATCGCGATACTTTTGTGTGGCAATATTGTATTGATACATAGATACCAAATATCGATTTGTTTTATTATATAAATTATCAATATTACAAATACATCTTGAGCTTTTGGTAGCCTACTAGAATAATATAATAATTGCTTTTTAAGTCCACTAGATACATTTTGATGCAATAAAAATGATTGAGGTGAGATGAACAGAATGAAAACTTTATCTTAAATGCCTAGTCTGATTGCCCAGCAATTAATTTTTATAGAAGTTCTATGAATATATACGACCAGATTGTTGACTACGCATTTGAGCTAACATTAGTTAACTGTTTAGATTGTGCATACAAATATAAATGTTCAAACTTTTGTCAATATAGAGATGTTAGACATTGTAAGCCTGGTTCATTTAATTTTACTGAAACCATGAGCACCAGAGAAGATTCATCTGATTCATTCAGATTTACTGGCATGATGAAAAAACAGGTGGTGACTCCTGTCCTCTGAAGCTGTCATCAAGTCAGAACATGTGTCCATTCCTTGATTACCTGGTAAGTTATTTATATTCCTTCCACCAATCAAAAGAATCAAAAGGGGTTTTCTTAAAAAATAATCCAAGTTATCTTGTTCTAACAAGATAAAGTGGTGTTGTGTCGGTGGGTGTCGTTATCTTCGGGTGCCATAAAACAAGTGTCACAACATAACACATAACTGATATGTTATTCAAAGCTGATTTTAAAAAAAAGTAATATTCATACTGGTTCCCATCTTTTCTGAGCAAGTTTTGTGCAAAGGGAATTGAGGACCTGTGCCGTATGGACACCTGTCCCAAATATAAGCCCATTGAGGTTAGTGGTTTAAGCAGGCCCAGGCCAATAATTGAAGTTTTACGGTATTTATGTTTATTTCCTTGTGTAACTTAAGCATGTGGTCAGGTTTAGGGAACAAAAGTACATACTAGTTTCGCTCTACACTCACAAGGGAAGTGAACAGCAGCCTTCCAGGTAAAGGTGAGGTAAAGGCTTTGTTCGACCCGTCCGCCCTCTCTCCTGCCTGCCCAACAGGGACTTTCCAGCTCCTTTTATTACATTGTTAACACAGCATTTCAAACTGATGTGTCCTTTTTGCATCAGTGTCTAACGCCGAAATCACTGACGAAGTGGCGGTATTTGAAAAGTTGTGAATGACAACGGGCTGCTCCATCTACCTTATTTCTATATTGTTCAGTCACATTTACATTGAAATAGCGGTGGAGAAAATATTGCAAACAGCCCTCCATATTCCAATTCAGCATAAAGAAATGCAATTCAACAGCACAAGAAACTGCGGCGAAGCCTCAAAAATGACTAAGATGAACCAATGCTTTTGCTGCACAATGACAACAAAAGTGAATATCACAAACTTCAGATAGGTAAGTTTTACCGATAAACTGGCACATTACTGTATGCATGGCAGAAACTATGTGCATGCAACAGAACATTGTGAGTGCATCTGAGTAAAACTTTTTCAAACTCTTGAGCTTGGAGGTATGAACAAAGTCCCACAGTGTTTCAAGTTTACCAACCAATGTTTTTCCCCCCAATTTTCTAATTGAATGGAATTATCAAATTATATCTATGTTATTCTCAATGAGAAAAAACATCTAAATTTGGATTACATGGAATAAAATTGACTCTTGAGGGTTTAACAACATTTCTAATTTGCTGGGTTTTGGGTTTAGTTAATGGATCTGGTATTTTGGGCATATGGTGGCCCAGAGGCAGTCAACACTGATGAGGCTTTGCCATTCCTTTGAGAATAGTTTTTGTACTTTCATTTGCCGTGACTACGCACAGCCAAAGCACGCAACATTTATTTGATATCAACACCAGACTGTTTCCCCACTGCCATCAATACAGGCTAAAAAAGCTGAGAGATGAAATTACTTTCTGAGAGACAGTCAGGTCCAAATATGAAAGCCATTTGAGGTTTTTCCCACAGAGAGACACACACGACTGACACAGGTGCTGCAGTCTTAATGCCAGTTACATCCATCCTCTGCTACCTTCTGCTGATCCAGACAGCCAAAGGATTTAGCAATTATCTGCTGAAGATAACCTAGCATCAAGAAATTCATTTCATTTCATCAAGCAATTTGTATTCTCCCCAGTAAGTCGCTGCTCGAGTCTGTTCAAAACCAGCCCAGGATTAGATTAAGAAATTGACTGCTGCGGGAACTTTTCAACGCCTCTGTTTTGGTTACGTTTCGAAGGGCTGTGTGCTTCTCACACTGGTTCACGGATAAAAAACACGAGCCTTAACCTAATCCGTTTAGAAACCCACCCAAGTATTGGACCACAGATAAGAGATACTGCTTCTATTTTCTAATACAGCGTCTCATATAAGAATCTTTTATGCCATTTAATCAAGTTGAGTACCTATATAGAAACTTACCCTGCATGCTAGAGGAGAGTGGGTTAGTGAACGCAGCTATTTTCTATTACCTCCAGAGTATTTGATAGTAAATTCTCCATTCATAGTTAACATAAGAAACATAATTAACAGTGATGTGACAAGTCTGAACTCAAATGCGTCATCAGCAAATCCCACTGCTGCCTCATGAGCAAGATGGAAATCATATGAGGAGAAAGAAATAGAAAATGTTCCAAAAACAAATTATCCTCAATACATCCTTAATTCATGTGGGATTTGTATCATTCATGGATGGATTCATGAACGGGCCTACTGGGCCCAGGCCCAGGGTCCTGGAAGTGTAATGGCGATCCCCCCAGGTCCCCTCACCTGCAAAATGTTAATTAAATGAACACATACTGTTCAGGAAGAGACTCAAAATGACCACAAAAAGATGCAAATAAACTGCAAAGAGGCACAAAATAACCACAGAAAAGGCAAAAGGACCACAAAACTACAGATAATAGTAAGAGAAAAAGCAAAATTACCACAGAGACGCAAAATGACTACAAAAAAAAGGCAAAACAACCACAAAGAGACACAAAATGACTATGAAAGAGACAACACAACCACAAAGTGACACAAAATGACAGAAAGATGTGAAATGACTCAAGACGCAAAACAATAAAGCCACCAAAATTTCTGTTTTTTGCTCCTATTTATGAGAGGTGGTAGGGCCTTTTGCATATCTGTGCCCAGGGGCCCATAGTCCCTACCATTGGTATTATTACATGACATTTGTCGGTTGCAAATATGATTTGCATATGATAATGATTCCCACCATTAGTCATCCAGTGCAAACAAGTCTGTTCACAAGAAAGGCATTATACCTCTGCTTAGGTCTGTACAGTCAACATCTTTCCAAAAGGAGCCCACAGTTCGTTTAACTCAAAAATATGTGGCTCATTCACAATGTTCCCTCTGAGATTGAACACTGTGAATTTTATGAGATATCAATGATCCTTGTAGGACCAGTATATCACCGGCACTCGGTGATGCAACTGCATGAATTATTCAGAATAGTTTTCAAGTACTGATTGCATTGTTTCAATATGTATCATTAGTAATAAAAAATGAGAGAAAATAAAGAGGTGAGTCTTTATCTGCACCAACCTTTCTCTGATGCTATCTGCTCTGCTCTAATTATGACAGGGACAATAAGAAGCCGTGGGAGATGACATAAATTGCCACTGACATAAATGTATTTCTCTGCCTTCCTCTTGTCTGCAGATCGCCTTTACTCTGCCATCTTGGAGGCTCCCCTCACAGACGAGCCTATTCATAATCCAGCCGATAACAATCTCACTTTTTTTTTCATAGTTTCCTCCTCTGTTATGACATCAATTCATCTCCGCCTCTAAACCTTCCTCTAGGGGTTATGGGCAGAAACAAGCAGCAGGGGTTCTGGAGATGAGACATGGGGAAAACTTTCTAAAAGTCAGTTTGGATGCTACTTCATCAAATGGGAACAAAAGCTTAAGTGGATGTAAAAGCTGACAAAATTTGAGACATAATTTTGACGGCATCTCTTTTGCCAAGTGTGGTGAAAATACTGGCGCAAGTAGAGAACTACTCTGGAAATCTGTCTTTCGCTGTCAGAACATAAACTGCTGTGGCCCACTCGTGTTGAACTGTTTCATTTCCTAGGCTGATGCATATAAGTACAGACCTATGAAACACTTGCTGATCTTAGGTCCCTGTAGTGAGTGGTCTGTCGAGTACCGGCAGCACTTAATGTAGCGTCCATTGAGAACCAGCTTTCAGCGGATGAGATGCAGTCTGCTGTGACCCGGACCACTGAGGCCCCAGGGAGCAACCAGCAATTTCCACAAGGTCAACATTTAAAGAAATAACTAGGACGACCGACACAGAGCAAAAAGCAGAATGAGTGCTCAACATTCAGCCGGCTGTCTTCCCAAAGCCATTTTCCCACTGGCTTGTCAGTCACTAGTGTGTCCATCATTGAGTTTTTCAATTGAGAACGACAGGAGGGGGGAAGCAAAAGGACAAGATATGACCTCTAGAGAGTATAGTATTTGAAATAGGCTTGTGATGGAACAGGTTGATGTTCAGAGAATTGAAAACCGCACTGACTTTCACACTGAGGTGGAGCACACAGCTTGCCATCTGCTGCAGCTTTTCTCTCAGATGATACTGTTACAAAGCCAATAGCTGTAAGGTAGTACAAGCACTGGAAACGGTCCTCACAGGGAAGAAAAGTGAAAGCATTCAGTGTTTCCCCTGTCTTGGAGGGGTGGTGACAACGAGGGGTCTTTATGTAGTCAGAGCTGCACTTAATGAAATTCATTCGTTGTCATTTCATGCTATCCAAAATCAAAGAATAAAGTAATTTCCCTCATAATTTAGTGGGATTTCTTAATTTATAAGACACACAGGTAACATGTTTTATACTTCCTGTGAATTGAATACAATTAATCTTATTTCCTTAAAGATGTATACTCTGTGTGAAAGGGGACCCTTTCTGCTTTTCTGTATTTTGTGTCTTCAATATAATGTTACAATGAAGGATGTTCACATTAAATGTGGCCAAAATTGCAAGTCATGAGGTAAACCTATTGTATGTAGACGTACACTGTGAGCAAAAACCTCAGCCTTCCTACTCTTCTGAATACGCTGTTTCCACCATCTATCTTATTCTCTGGCTACAGTATGACATCACAGTGTGCCAGATTTCTTTATCTCGTCATCTGCTCCAGGCACACCACCGCAACTGCAGCCTACACAGCTAAATGATGCTACATGCTAACATCAGGTAAACATGTAAACTTGGTTGCCAATGTTATAAATTTCTCCTCAGTTAAGGATCATATTCCTGTTGGAACATCTGCAGTCAAGTTTAGAAGCTTTTATTGGTGATTTTTCATGACAAGTGCTGCTATTTTCTGTTACAATTATTCCCCAGCTACAAGTTCACTGCTAACATACATGTAGTGACATGCTAATGTCAGGGAGCATGGAATCTTGTTTGCTAATGTTGTCAGTACCTCGCCATTTTGGATCATATTTCTGCTGGAATATGTTCGGTTGTGTTTTACAGCAAATAAAGTTTTATTTCTTTATTTTTTTATTTTTTAAAGTGGGGGGTTTAAAGAGCTTAACAAAATATTTCAGACAGAGGGTGTAAATAGATGTGATCAGTCACAGAATGATGAAAAAAGTGTTTTTTGACAGATAAAGCATATGAACATCTACTAGTAGAAACCTTAACCTGTTTCAATGCATTTACTGTAAAGGTCAAAATGTGGTTGCACTCCAACTTGAGCGGCATTTGAAAAAGTGACTTGAAGCACAAGACAGAATGAGTCTACGTTATCAACATTTAACTGACACCACAATTTTTCTTTGGGCTTTATTAAAATCAATATTTTAATGCTGACATGACTCCAGAGGGGATTATCACTTGACTCCACAGTCCCCCTTAGCTGTACTTAGACTTACAGCATCATGTCATGTCATTGTTTTGGTTTTCCGACCCATAACTACATTATCTACCAAGCAGCAGACTGGAGACAGACACAGAGATGAGCTGGTGAACATGATGGAGCATTTAGCAGCTAAATGACAGATATTCCCCTTAGGAGTTGGTGGAGACCAAACACAAAGCTAAAAGTAAAAACTGGACTTATTTCATTAGTTGGACAAGAACATGACTCCAAAAAATATGATGTTGCTCTGTGGCTGCTGGGTATGTAAATAAGTAATAATTTGCTTACAAGTTCACAATATCAACTGAAAAGATCACAATATGCTAGTGTTGTGTTCATAACTTGTTTCTGCTGACCCTAAATGGCAAAAAAGAAATAATGATTGCTGGTTTAACAAAAGTGATTTTGTTGCTAAAATCTAACCATGACTCAGGATGTGAACCCTAGTCTCCAGAGACAAAATCCTGTACTTTGTAAGATACTCATGCACCCTGACTTCCTCCTTATGATTTGTTTGCACTTCATTTTCACAGTATTTTAACATTATTGACTGAAAATACTGCAGATGCAATTACAATTCTCTTTAAACATATTTTACCACTGGGCCCACTACTGCTTTTGCTACAACTATTAATACTATCCTACTGCTACTACAGTATGTAAGTAAAGCAGTAGTGGCCAACTCCTATTGGTTAACATTTACTCTTGGAAATAGACAGTTTCAGCTACACTTCAAGGAAACAATTTATCATCAGCTGTGAATCCAGACCGGATATGCTATGAAAATCAATGACTTAGCTTAAGTTGCATGCAAAGTGGCAACAAAAGTGAAGTTTTAGGCTAGACTTTTTACTTAATTTACATTATTCTTATGTCTTGAATAACAATACAATTAGTTGATTCCATTTTGTATCTTTTGTTGCTGACTTTAAGTGCCACCTTTCCACTTCAAGTGCCTGTGGGACTTTGTGGATTTCTATTTACCCAAATAGGAACATATTCTTGTTTACAATATTGTTTTTATGTCAGGTGTGTCTATTCTAACAGTAAAGGCTTTGAATAGTGTTAGATCTGCTTGCTTGTGTGGGGAAAACACTACTCCAAATGCTGCTGCTATCATCGTAATTAATAAGTGTATAATTAATGGGAGTGCTACCAATGTTACACCACCTACTACTGCTAGCTAAACAGAGAATTAATCACACAACGCTGTTAAGTTTAAATTGTACCATAACACCATAACAAAGCTATGAAAATGCATTACAGAGTGCTATAAATATCAATGGGCTTGTCATATGATGCCTCACAAACATATTCCTCTGCTATCTTAGGCTTCAAGCGTGCCCTTCTGCCTTCCTCCATCTCCCAGCTTTGGAGCTGACATGGACCACTCTTTTCCTCTGACAAATATCAATTACAGGCTTGGCTGAGGCGAATTGCTGAGAGTTCAGGCTCTGGTGGGATCTCATTGTGCATTTGATTGCCTGACTCTCACCACTGGTACGGATCTGTAGAAGCATGGCCCTGCCCGTCTTCATGCTAAGCCCTGACACATCCTTTATAGCAGTTTGACCCTAACTGACATGGCTGTGATCCCCAGGGGAGACCAAGCACTCGTTTGATAGTGCTCAGCCTGTTGTTACATAACACACTGATGTTCTCAGGATCTTTTTAAGATGGTAATTTAGTGGAAACTACAAAAGTGCACTCAGTGGAGTGCAGATTTCTGTCATGTGTGTCTGGGGGAATGTGGGTGGGGAACAAGATGTACAGGGCAGACTGTGCAGCGTGTATGACAGTAGTGGGAATGAAGGGAAACAAGATCCCAAACTGAAGCAATTGTTGATCACTTGCAGTACTAGTTGATTAAGAGGACTGAGGACTCAGTCAGCAGTGTGATATAAAACAGAGCGATCATTAAAATAAGATTTTCAAAACTTGTGAATCACAACGACAAGAGGTCCTTGTGCATACAATCATATATGTACACAAAGACAGGCTGACTGGTCCAGCAGTATGCAAGATTAGACGCAGACAAATACGCACAAATATATGCACACACACAAGTGAAATGCTTCCTACTGGTGAAACCACCTTACATATTTCATATGTACCAGACTGTCCTTTACAGCTGTCAGTGCATCACTCTCTCTTCCACTGAGTGTCAGCTCTGAATCATGGTTTGACATGTACATACCAGCCTGTCATATGGATAAACAGGAGAAAATAAGCTATCAACATGTATGACTAACAGTGTATTTTCCCACTCTTGCCAGGTGACTGGCTAACTGCCATAGTTCCTAATATGCATGGATATGGTTTCTTTCCTTTGCCATGTTGGCCTCACTTGGATTGCACCAAGGACTGACATATGCTGTACCCTCAAGCTACACATAAAAAGATATCCTGTGACAACTTAACAGCTTAATGCCCACAGATTATGTAATTTCAGATTTAGAAATATTTTTCAAGTCCCATATAAGGACACTTGTGGAGCACAGGGGTTACACTAACTGACAACTGATTCTGTTACAGTCAGATGTGTATCAAAAAACATGCCAAGCACAACATTCAGACTTCAAAACTCATGTCTAAAAAGGTTAATGCAAAAAGAATATGTTTTAATCTCTGTTTCGTAACATGTATCTTAAACTGAAAAACATCTTCAAAGACTGAAGGCAGAAAATCTTGTCAGTACTATCATGACTGTACGGATACACTCTAAAAAATGATTGGTGTTAGTGGATAATGCTTTAAGAGGTTTTTCAGCATAAAAGCATACCTTGGTTTGATTCACATGTTATCACATGTAATCAGCTGACCACTTAATTTAAGAAGCTGGACAAAATAAAAAAAGACATTTTTGACATTTCTGAGTAGGACTGAACTTTTGCCTTAATACTGAGTTGGTTCAACTTGTTTTTTAAGGTCAAAGCAAATCATATTGGTTTTACTAACTCAATATGGCCAGAGTTGGAACTACTTAAAAAGATGCATGCATGTTGTTACCTTAAGTTGAACCAGTGCGTTATAATTTGGAGTGCACTAAATAGATGTGACAGTGCTGATCAGCTGATGAGATAGTAATACCAACAGGTATACATTATCAAGTGTTTCATTGCAGTTCCAGAGTAGAAAAAAAGCAAATCTTTTCAGTTCTGTAATATAGGAAAGTTGTAAGAATAACCGCCGTCAGTTGTTATCAGCTGCTCTTAGTGATGGCTTCAGAGGGCAAGGTACAGTGCAGCTGCAAACACTGTGTTGTGTTCTGTAAGGAGGTAATGCATTTCTCCAGGCCATGACAATGCAGGGAAACCGGGATCCTCTGTGCTGCTCTTGAAGGGCATCTGTTTTTGTGCTGAGTGTGCAGCAACCATTACTGAAAGGTCAACACAGCCTCTTAACGGGAGAGCTGTTGAGATATCTCTATCACTCAGCTGTCCTTCCAGCGATTATCTCACTCAAATATCATGAGTCGTAAAGTGCTTTACATACGATCTTACGAGAGATGTCCTTGTCGGATAAAGTCGTGATCCTCCACATAAAACGTTCACCAACTATTGAAAAGTTACATCTATCAAGGTGTCCTAGCTGGATCTTTATTTCTTGTGGTACAGCATGTACAGCAGAAAATCCAGGCCAGGCCCAAGAGCTCCTGCAGCCTGTTCTCCAACACGCTGTTTGAGCAAAAGGAAGTAGAGAGGAGAGCGAGGCAGCTGAGGCTTTCTGCATGATGAATGGATGTGGTACTCAACTGCCAGGCACAGCGGCCTGAACCTACTATAAGAAAATATCACCACAGCTGCTTATTTAGATCCCTTGCCTTGGTGACAGACAGTGTCACTTCTCTGCATTACAAAGAGTTACTGTAGCAGTACACAGCAGTTATCCCCTCCTTTAATTTCTACAACTGAGGCCACAGCAGCACTGTGCACCCTGGCTAGCTGTGAAATATCTGTTAACGTGTTTTTGTTAGCAGCTTAAAATAGGAGTGTCTTCCAGCAAGACCACTGTGATATCCCAGCTCGCTCTCATCCCCAGGTCATCAAATACAGACGCTTTGTCATACCCCTCGGCGCGTGTTATTGACGCCTAAGGCACTCCAGTGTAAGCCCACCTGCAGCAATACTTGATGCTGAGAGCAACTGACAAAGTATAAAGAGTGAGAAACTCCTCATAATGTGGGTGGGAGGGGTGGTGGACGGATAAAACAAAACCGCATTTTCACCACCACATTCTCACTGCAACTTCGTCACATATTGATTGTCACATATCACATTTAGTCATGGACTTTCAATCCAGATATGACGTGCAAGGTACACTGGGAGTGTTGCTTGTAAACATTCTGGGATGCCGTGTCAACTTCAGCTATCCAAGTAGTTTTGTTGCCTGCATCAAAACACTATCTTTTTACAACATTAACTGGGTGTACCAATGTGATTCAGCTGTGCATCACAGAGATGCTAAACAGTGCCCTGTGCATCACTATAAGACACTAAGGAGCAGGAAAAAATGCCACTATTTGACAACCTGGGAATGAGAACGGGTTGGATATCATATTGTACATCCATACATTATACAAACATATATATAAAATGACATTTGAACAGCAAACATGCATTGGAAGCTGGGTTTTTATCAGCCATGTTTCTCTTTTTCTCCAGTTAAGCTGTAATGCAGGGTTGATATTTCTTCAGGCACTTTAGATTAACATGCACTGTTCATTTGTTTAAGTTCGTTATTGATGCAAATTCAGATAACAGCTCAATTACGGCGCTACAGCAGCTAGTCGTTTATGTATACAATGGGACTCAGGTGGGCTCTGACAGTTTTGCCACCCTAGGCATGATTTCACTATAATAGCTCTTATATTACCTACAATAATACTGTAATTTCAGCAGTTGGTATGTGCAGCAACGGATCAAGACCTGATACAAAGCCAAGGATAAAACAGCTTGTAGGGTTTTGAAGGGCCATTTTCATATACATACACCTAGTTAATGTGACACATGCATCCAAAAAAAAGGAGAGAACACTTAATAACAGCTGTTGTGTCAAATTGTTCTAAACTGATAAGATGAATTTAAATAGCACTTTCCACCATTTTCCCTACCTTTGAGTCTTTAGAAATATCTACAGTATTGCCACATCCTGATGTTCAGCTACAACCACATCCTTATAGTCCAGCAGTAAATATGTGTATAACTTTTAGTTATTTCAAGTTGTAAACACTGATTTGGTGTACTATTTAAAAATTCTCATAAGAAAATGCAATAATGATGTGTACAAACCCTACGAGCAGTGCCGCTCTGTGGGTGACAATGGATGCATGCCACCTTCCTTATTTAATTGTTCCTCGCTTGACCCAGAAATCACTCCAGTACACCCAGAGGAAGGCCAGTACAATGGTCTTATTTCTGCCGGAAGGAGCGAGCACCAAAGAGGGATCTCTGACGAGACATGAGTGACAATGCACAAGCCCAGTCTTCACAGAGGTCTTTAATCTGACCGACACAATGCTTTATTGGAAATCTGTTACTGATTGTATGCTGCAGCTGATCAGACTGATCTGATACCACATCATGACATCGCTGCAGTTTTAAACCGAAATGGACGAATAACAGAACCAACTCAAGGCTCCAAAGTTTTAAATTGAATCTGTTTTATGACGAACATAGTCAGACGAGACGAGGAGAATCTGTTGTCTTTGAGCAAAAACACCATCTAATTGTCAAATGTGAGGCGGAAAATCACAGTTTGACGTGAGATATATTTATATAATTTACACATTGTCAAAAATATTCAGGCTAATAAATAATTTCTATAAAACGTATGAAATGTTGAAATCATTACTGAAAAATCAATTTGCAAACAGAGTATTAGTGCAGATGCCAATAATTATTAAATTAAAAAATAAGTGTTGCTGCTATTGCTGCTATTACAAATGGCTCTTATGTATTGAGCGTTTGCACTCAGGGTGGTAACTGTGCACCCTTATTAGTATTTGAACAGTGTGTATATGGCCATTACAGTACAAACTCAAAGACTGTATAAAATAATAAATGTTACTACCATGATATCACCCTTTGATTTCTGGACAGCCGTTAGCATTTTAGTCATCGAAGAGGGTAGCACTGTGGAGAAGTGAGGGGTGGATCTGACTGAAAATTGGGTTCACTATCAGCAGACAGCCTGTCCCTGAAGCAGCCTCACCCCTAAATAGACATAACTTTAAGTTTTAAGAATATTTAAACAGAAGAGTTATAAAAAATTCACCCCTGTACAGTTGTCAGGAGAGGGAAATTAGCCAAACTGTTTTTGTGTCAGGCTGAAAACATGTTTATTTATGCTGTAAAGTTGGGCATTTTGTTATGGGGGTCTATGGGGATTTACTCTGTCCAACCTCAAATGGCCGTTCACTGAACTGCAGTTTTTGGCACTTCTGCATTGGCTTCATTTTTCAGCCTCGGAGGCTGCCACTTGTACAAACTCCAAATCATCAAAAGTTACTACCAAAAAAAAGCTATCTGACAGCTGATCCAGCTGTGCTGCCATCATAAAAAAAACTGACATTGCTTCAGATAACAGTTCAGAGGAAAATAACCCTCATTTCTCTCCTCTCATCTTTTCCTGCATCTCTCCTCACATCTTCAGTGGGAGGGGCTGAGATGCAAAAAGAAGACATAAGTGAGGGAAACATGGATGCAGTGAATGGAACTGTACCCAGTCTTGTTTTGTCTGGTCGGTCTGTCACTTCAGCCCAGACTGACAACAACCATTTTCTAAATACATCCCCAGAGAATGAAGTCCCTGACTTTAGTTATGCCTGACTTTTCATCTAGTGCAGCCATCAAGTCAAAGTTTTACTTTTAAAAGGAGCAAATATCTTGACATCAACTTGATGGACTGGCCCAAAATTTGACACACATTCATCCCCCTTTTTATTTTTTCCAATGCTTTGGTTTATGGCTAAATACCTGCAACACCCATGACAGTCCCATCATTCTCAGCTGTACTTGTGTTTAGTGCTAATTACCAAACATTACCATGCCGACACAGTAAAGTAAAATGATAACATGCTTAACATTACCTGCTAAACATCAGCATGCTAGCATTGTGTTTGCTGGCATTAGCAATTAGCCCAGAAGACCATTGTGCATAAGTATAGCCTCACAGTGTCTCATCCCTGAAGACTCTGAAAAAAACTACAAGAAAACAAAACCAACACCAGGCTGACTGCTGAATGTTTTGTTCAACACCATATGTTTTGAGGATAAATCATGTCGCCCCCCTGCTTAAAATAAAAACTTGGTAGCACATCTACAAAAATAACAGATGGTTCTGAAGTTATTAAAATTTGATTTTAGGCTGTCTGTTGTACATTCAGAAGTTTACTTGATTAGTAGGACAGCAACAGTATTAATACATTTAACGAAGGCACTGAACTTGGCAAGGGATTGTCTTATGGGCATGTCAGCCCAAGGCTCAAGGACTGTAATTGGAAACAGATAGATAAAGCCTGCTAAGACTAACAAAAGAAGCTTTATTTTTTCCTGTAGCGCCACCAAATTACAATTGACTATGTTGGGTCTTACATCCCAGCGGGGATTAGAGGTCATCTGTTACCACAGATTTCAATAGTGGGTGTTGGAAGCATTTGTAAATGAGGATATTGAACCTAGTAACCACATTCTAATGGAATACCCACCAGCTTCTTTGCTGTTCTTTGCTGTACTTTCATTGTTCCACTTTTGTCTTTACCTCCCTCTAACTAATTTGGCTGGTTAAAATAAGACTGGTAGATTTAACTATAAGGTAATCTGTGACATTTACATACACCTATAATAACACCTGCATTAAAGCAACCTTAGTGCATTACAAAATGCTTGTTTTCACTGTCAAACTATAGTTAAAAAATCAGCTGTGGATCACTTTTATTTTCCTATATGTCCAACATATGATTTACTGCAGGTTGATCTTAAAGGAAAAGTTCACCCAGAAATCAAAAGTACATATTTTTCCTCTTTAATCCAAAATGGAACTAGAGAGCAAAAAAAAACAAAACAAAAAAAACAAAAAAAAACAGGTGGCAGTTGCCAAGGCTGAAAAATGAAGCCAAGTGACAAAAACTGCAGTTCCTGGAATGGCCACTTGAGACTGGCTCCAAAACAGAGTCAATCCCCATAGACCCCGGGGTGTCTTTTTATTTCCTTCGTCTTTTTGGTGCTTTGAGCACAACAAGCTGAGTGCCATTTAGTTCCATTATGTTAGAGTAAGTCAGGCATCTCTACAGCTGATATCTCCAACACTCTGCAACTCACACCAAAACTATCTAGACTTATAAGCAAGCAGCACAACAGGTAAGAGAGAAAATATGCATTTTTGATACTGGGTGAACTGTCTCTTTAAGATAAGATTACAATCTTCATGATAATTGCAAATGAATATAGCTGAGCTGAGCTGGGTTTAAATTAAAAAATAAATATTGAATTATAATTCCAGTAAGTGGAGGCTCTTAACTTTAATGCTGCAAACTGCTTTGATTGGAACCAATTTTTTAAATATTGTTTTGGTTACAATGAAGGATCGAGTCCAGTTGTGATGCTTTTACAGAAGACTGTCCAAACTGTCTTCTTTAAAAGGACTACTTATAAAACACATACTTATAACCACTTTAGCCAGCCAAACAAAACCTTGTTATAAAATGTCCTCATACTTGAACACTTTAATTATACTCTGAGTGTTTACAGATAGAAGTAAATTTAAATCCATACCGTAGCAGCCATTCAGGAGTTGAAACAAGGTTTGCTTAAGCAGAGATTTACTCTTCTTCGAACAGTTTGTCTAGCACATTGATTTCCAATGTATTCATGGCTATGACACAATAGTGCTACCTGCGGAGAAAATAATTGGAAGATGCTCATCATGTGAGTCTCTAAATGGGATCTGTCTTTTGTAATTGTGTTTATTCCATTAGTCCTTGAATGTCTATCACTATTATCATTGAGATGACATTTTTCTTTTTTTTTTCTGACTTAATTTCAGGCTGAATGCCTCTCAGAGTTGATTCTTTTTTTTTGTCCAGTCACTATAACATTTTGTATAACACTAAACTGGCAAGTCGCGTTCTTATTAAAGTAGACATCAGAGTGCTCGTTGATGTGCATGCACATATACCAGAATGCACACAAAGGGTGTTTGTCTCCTTATTTATCAAGTCGATTCACACCCACTGGTCATCATGAGTGATTGACACTCCACTCTGATGAACTTCTTAAAGCCAGAGCTGCCTTAAAGCTATATGGACAAAACCTCAGATGGCTAATATATGTCTTTAAATTTCCCTGTAATGGCTGTATTTTTTTTTCTCATTGTTATCCTTTATCAGGGTTTGGCGATAATGAAAATAATAAGATATATTTTTGCACTACTAGAAATATTTGCTTTTATTCATCACTGCTGGCTTTTAGTGAAGTAAACAGCTATCCCATACACAGTGCAGCAATCTCTGACAGTCAGAATACAGCAAAACAATCCATGCACATAAGAATGCAGAAAGATGAGTGATACGGTTTGGTTTGTGCCTCAGGCTATGTGTTATGTCTAAAATCTCAAGTCATTTCAATCAGTAAGAAGTCACAGGAGAGCAAGAATAGCTCTCGGAAAACCTAATAAGAGCTGGAGAATCATTTTCAGCCTTTCTGAGAAAGGAAACTGAACAACAGTTAGGAGACAATACAAATATAAGTTTTACTATCATTTGATGAATGGCTCAAAATGAAATGCATGTGTGTATAAATTCAGCTTTCTTTTCTTTTCTACCCTTACAAGAAGGAGGCATGCTCCGGATCCTTGCAGTCAATGACAACTGTATGGTTATCCCCAAATTCCTGCCGATTTGTTCCATTTTGTCATCTGATGGTAAGTTGTTTTTCTAACAGCAGCTACAAGGTTGAATTCAAGGTGATACTTCTTGAAGTGCTGCATCTGTATTCCCTATACTCTGGTCATTCTCTCTCAAAGTGGCTGGATGGCAAAGCAATTCACAGTGTGAGAGGGCCAGAGGGAGTCTGGAAGCTCAGTGTGCCAAAAAGGCAGTTGTGCAAACCATCACTAGCAACCTGACTGTGCTTATCTTCTCAGTGATGACCTGCCTCAAGCCAGATTTGAGAAAAGAAAAAAGTTCTCCACAGACGACAAAACCAGGGATGGGCAATATATTGACATTATACTGAAATTGTGATATGAGAGACTAGATATCGCCTGTATTGTAATAAAAGTGTTCTCTTTTCCTGGTTTTAAAAGCTGCATTACAATGAAGTGATATCACATTCTGTACTAACCAGACTGGTATAGCTGTTCTATTATTTGCATTTACCCACCTATAATCAATCCTGTAATATCACAGCCATATCGATATTGAGATATTTAGTGAAAAATACTGTGATATTTTATTTTCCTCATACCACTGAGCCCTAGGCCTGTCATGATCATTATTTATCAACTTATCGTACCATACATAGACATGACCTTGATCATTTCGCTGATCTCAATATTCCTCATTTGTGTTTAAGCTGTTTAAGCTTTTTTTTTTTTATGTACATAAGACATAAGAATGTCTTGAACATTTTAGCCAACATGATGCTAGAATAAACAGCAGGGGTTTTCCAACCATTACAAGACTTTTCAGCCCAGCAATCCACAATCCTCATGGCCGCTACCTTACAAACTCCTGGCAACAAGTCAATTGTTTGTTGTTTAACCCTACAATAACTTCATCCTCCACTCTGTAAATGCACCTGCAAACTGCTCTGCTCTCAGGCTGTCCACCCTGGCAGCCGACTGCTGCACACCAGCCGGATTATGGAGGTAGCTGCAATGTTCCAAGAGGCATCACTTTGTTTTGTTTTTGTCATCCAACTTTTGTATTAAGTCTCAAACTGAGTAGTTTATGGCTACTCCTATAAAGGAACTATAATTTTACATATACTTCCTTGTAAACAGGTGTTAATTACTTTAAAAAAAAAAAAAAAAAAGGTTAAATATTTTTTTTCATATTCCAATTTAAATGTAAAAATGAAAAGTCTTGAAAATTAAAATTTAATTGCTCTTTGAAAGGATGTACTTGCATTATTATGCTATTATATTATCATTATAACAGTGGCATTAAATGGTCTCAAAATGACAGTAATATTGTTGACAGTAATTACTTCTGGGACAATATATCATCCAACAAAAGTAGCTATCTTGACAGGCCGAGCCAGCCCGACACACAACACTCCTGACTGGAACTCTTGATTAAAGGGAAAATCTGAAAGCTACAGGCTATAACCATCTTCAACAAGCCACATCAATGCAGCAAACAAACATGCAGGGTTATAGAAGTATGGTGTTATGGCTTCACCATAATATTTTAATACACCACTGCCACCCACATTTCATTTACTCAGACACATGCAAACGTGAAACCACAAGGGCAGTTCATGCAGCTTACTTTCCTCTTTGTGAAAACCCCTTTGACCCAGTTACATCATTTTTCAAAACAATGGTTTACTTCACATAGTGCACCATATATTAGATTGTCATAAATAATTTATGCAAACACGCAGAGATGTAATCTGCATCTCTAACACGATTAATGCACCACCAAAGTGGGAACCTATTCATATCCATTTATCCATTTACCAATGACAGAAAGACACAGTTGAGAGCGATTTACTGCAATGCAACCTATTTGTATAATCCACTTCTTCCTCAGAGCTTAGAGGGTGAATAGCACAAACATATTGACAGAGCACTTCATACTTCATGCACTTCATGCATATCCACCTGCTAAATAGATTTCTGTCAAAGAAGGCATATATGAAGCTGCTTCTCAATCACTGCAATATTTGCAGACAACTGTGGGGGCATAACAGTTGTTTCCATGATGCACTGTGACTCAAACACCTTGACACAAACAGCTCTGCATCGCGCCGAATACTGCCATCCCTGTTGTCATGCCTTCAGCATCCAGTTAACTGAACTACTGAGATCAAAGCAGGGGACCATCCTGCACCAGTCAGTGCCAACAAAACTGAAAACTCCTCCAGTGAAGAAATCTTGCCCACGGGATTTCTCAGACACAGACATTTATGAGACCATTAACCTTGTCAAGACAGTTAAAATAGATGGCGGTACATAAAATGAGGAGGATGCCTGAAATGCCTGAAAGGAGTGAGGCAGTAAGGAAAGATGCTCGACAAACAAAGATAAATGTCTGCTGGCAGCTGGATGTTTACAAAGGGAAGAGATAACTTTTGAAAGTTTAGATGACATTCATAAAAGTGTTCAGGTCATATCCAGTGATGATGTTTGCAGGGGTGTATTGATACTGCCTGACACCGTTGGGCAAATAAGATACAAAGTAAATGGGTGTGCTGATGAACCTGCAGCTGATAAGTTTCCACAGTTTTCCTCCCAGCCTATTAAAAGTACAGATGCAATAATATCTACTGCCATATGTGAGACTGCATATTGTTTTGAGCAATTATACCCCCTAGTTTCCATGGCTGCAGTGTTTCCCAAAACAACAATTATCTCATGCTCTCATTTCCTGTGAATGTCAATATGCCTTCTTGGAGAAGCAATCATTGAATCATTCGAGAACCTCCTTGAAATTGAGGAGAGCAAATGAACTACACAGAAATCATTACACTTATGGTTTCTTTTTGGGGTGAGGGGTGTGTCCTTATCTCATTTTTATGCTGAATAACTACTGACATCTGTAGTTTAATTATTAGAGCAAATAATGAACAATGGTAGAGGGTATAATGACAGACCACAAGGATCCGTCTGTTTATTCTTATTAGCGGCAGAAGGAACATTCATATTTTCAAACCCAAGAAGTAATTATGAGTTTCAGAGGCAGCTTAATGTTGATGGACAACATCTGAGAGCACTCTTGAAAACTGGAAATTGTCTTTGTTGTTATTGAAGAAAATGTGCTGCATTTGTCACACGAGTGCATGCCTATTGCAGTGAATGTCAGCTGAAGAGGTTTTTAGACAATCCAGTATGTATGGAAATTCAGTCTCCTTTAAGCATACCATCGTTACACACAGTTAAGGATATATACTGTGCTATTATACCTCTAGGAGCTTGCTCCTTTATTCTTTGCTTCCCTCCGTCTTGGACAGTGAAGGGGAGAGAACTGACAGTATCTCCTTGCTACTATCTAACCGCCCACCCTGCTTTGACCTTTCCATTAATAATAGGCTTTCAGTAAGGGCTTGCACCGCGCAATCTGGAAGGCTCCTCCAAATGGTGTACAGCAAAGGGCTTTGGCCAATGCTTCAGAGAGATTGGCCAGAGTTGGAAAATTAGCTTCTTCTTGCACTATCCCCAAAAGCCCAGCAATAGACATGAAAGTTACAGGTGACCGAGGAGCCCTAGAACATGAAATAGGACAGGTAATGCAGTAAGAATGGAAGTCCTGGCAGCTTTGACTGGATTACATTCACTAGAATACTTTGGATTTTAGGTTAAAGCTGACACCTGAGGCTTATTTTAGCTTAACAGATTGGAATTGTGCATTACAGTGGATGAAATGCCTGTCTCTGTGCTGCTATTCAGTCTCATTGATCTGAGCAGTGGCTTGCTGTCTGTCTGGACGCCAATGCCTGTAGAGTCTGCTGAAACCAATGCTGCTGCAGAAAAAGAGACATATTCCACTATGGTGTACACAGTAAAATCCAAGCAAACTGTGAAAGGTGTGTAGTATAATGTTGAAAAGTTTACTTGCAACGGCTAAATCGAAAAAACGGCAGGACTCAACACAGTCCACATCCACCACCCTTACTTCCCTCTGGGCAAGGGCACACTTCTTCCTGCATTAGCACTGGATATTGGCATTGGATGTGAGCTGTGGGGTGCCAAACTGTCCAGTATGAATGTAATTCCTAAGATACTTGGCTGAATAAAGCAAAGCAGTAATAATATATATTCAAATATACTCAGAATGTCCTCCCCAGTATATATATGCCTCATATAAGGCAACCATGCATTGCTATCTGAAATATTCATTCGCAAATGTAATCATGATCATAAAGTAACTTAACAAATTGCCATTATTATTACTACTACTGGTTCTAGCATTATGGTGCATGGTGGATCTGTGTATGGTTTGTCTAGGTGGTGTTGCCATTCCCCAGCCATTGCTCGACTGCTCTGGGTGCAATCAATGACAAACACCGCACTGTCTCTCTATTTCATTACTCCAACATATATTAAAAAGGGAAAAAGTGGAATGTAATATGAGTGTTTTGTAGGCACGTGGGCAATTGTAATAGTTTTTGTAAATTGTTACTAAAATGATTATTTAATGAAGGATTAACTTCTCACAGTGTTATGCCATATTCAAGTCAGAATGCTAGCTAGCTAGCATACATTCCATACATAGCGAACAGCCTATACATTCTGAGCAAATTTTGCGTGAAGTTAGGATCCATTAATGTTTCCATCAGTTGTTGATGGTCAATTAATTATTGTAGAACCGCAAAATAATAACACTTAACCTCTGTCAGGATATGTTTGAAAAGGTAACTTCAATATGTCATTTTGCGTAGAGTGCAAACAAATGGTTTGGGTTAAAAAGGGCTCATTTGCGATTGCTAATCATTCAACCATTACCAATGTTAGCTATTATAGCTAAGTTAACTGCAGTTAATTAGCCAGAACCAACAATGGTAATCAGTGGCGTATTCAATTAACTTCAATGTCTTTACATTGCAGGTCATACCCAGTGATGACATTAAATCTGTCAGATAGCTCTTGTGAAGTCTGAGCAAAGTGTCAGTCATTTATATTGTGTTACATGTGTAATTAGTGTAAACAATAGTAGCTTTCATATTGTCATATATACACTTTATATGGTACACTGTGCAGCTGTACTTTGTTATAAATAATAAATAATAGGAGATGAGTTGTCAATTTTGTTTTGGTAGAGGACCTCCTGGCAGATTTGATCCCCCCCGATGTTTAGTCCATGGCCATAGAATGTAATGTATATTAGGGGTGGGGAAAAAAATCCATACAGCATAATATCGTGATTGTATAATATCGTATCATCACACAGTGCAAAGTATCGATTTTTTTTTATTAAATAAATTATTAACATAACAAATACACATTAAACATTAGGGCAGCCTACTAGAATAGTATTATCAATTGGTTTTTAGTTCACAAGATACATTTTGCTGCTGCAAAAAAAAACAAAAAAAGGCTGAAGTGAGATGAACAGACTGACAACTCTGACTTATTAGGTGAAACAGATGCTGACAACGTTTTCCTTTGAAGACATAATTTCCAGGTGAAAAAAGGTAAGAAATCATCATCACAATCAAATAATGATAATATCATATCATAATCATAATAAATCATAAATAAATAAATGTTATCACAATACTCAGCAATCACAACATATTCAAAATCACAATAATACTTGATACAGTATCGTGACAATATCATGGATCTTCTGGTGATTCCCACCCCTAATGTAAAGAGGCCTTTAGCCAATCTATCTTGCACATCATGTGAAAGGGTAAATTCCCCACGGTTGAATCGGTAGCATGTGAAAGGAAAACTGCTTAACTGTTGTGACTCTTGATGCTTGACCATCAAATTGCAGCAGTTTTTCAATGATGGCCGTTGTATAGGGTAACAGCATATTTTAAGTTGACAGATTTAGTTAATTAGATTTCAGTAGAGCTGAAACAATTTGTCAGTTAATCAAATAGCTGACTGATAGTCAAGAAAAATTAATCAGTAACAATGTTGATAATCCAGTATTTATTCAAGTCATTTTTCAAGCAAAATTGATACACATCTGGTAGTTCCAGCTTCTAAAAATACAAAGATTTGCAGATTTTCTTCTGCATTCTGGGAAATTGTGCTGGGCATTTGTGTTTTTTTGACCAAACAATCAATTGATTAATTGGGAGAATAACCTGCAAATGAATCATATTATACTGTATCATAACAATAATCTTAAATTGCAGCCCTAGATTTCAGCAATAACTCATATTTGTTATTTAACTAATGGGGACATTTTCGTCAGTAAAAACAGCATTTAGTATCACACACATTTAATTAAATGAATTTTCTGTAGAACTTATTTCGCAAGTGAAAAAAACGTTGCTGCTAAATACAGCTCCTGTTTGCCCTCACATTGCTTTATTCTACATTGAAAACATCTTGCGACACCAGCTTTATCCAACTCCGTGTTGTTTCTTTACTTATGAAAACTTTTTTTTTACTTCTAAGTTTGTTTATCACATTGAAAGGTTCTGAGTGTGGAGTAGGATGTTTTATAAACCTCAGGTCACAGCACTAAACATCAACTGAGCTGTGATGAGACAATGCTGCAGAGCAACAGCAATCATGCTTGTCTATCTTCTAGGGTACTCCTTTTGAGCAGTGGAACTTTAATATCTAACCTACTCCTGTTGGCCAAATGTAATCCAATTTTATGCGTGACATGACATTCAACACATGCTGCATTCCCAAACATCCTGACAGCAACATCAAGGTGCTGCCAAAATTGAAAAATGATGGAGGTAGAAACCATAAATGTCACAGCATGTAAAACCTTGTTCCCTGACTTCTCACAATAGAAGGCTATTTTGTGTATGAAATGTAAATTTCCACCTGCGTTATGCATGATATTAACCTCCAAATACCCACCTATGTGTGTGCTGACAAGGCACCTTGTTTTATTTGTGTTCCCGTTTCCACTGACTCCAGGTATGTCTTTATTGCATTACAGTTCAGCTGAAGCCTCTTGTTGTTTTTCTGTGGTAATTAGGCCCGAGGTGGTTTCAATTTTCAAGCACTGATAGATTAAGTAATAATTCACACGGATGCTGATTTATTTAGTGAACAGATCAGAAAACGTGATTATCACCTCAATGTGGAGACAGTTTGATGGACTTAAAAGAAAATCTTAATCTATCAGGCTTTTATTTAACCAAGCACAGTCTTGAACATGTTATGTTTTTTGTTTTTGTTCACCATAAGTTATACTTTGAATCAAAGCTGAAAACAAATGCTGAATGTTGTGTCCGACGTTATCATCCACCATCACTTCCAACTACTTTAAAAGCCGTATGTCAACTTTTTGTGGCTGGGTCTGTGTTCATACGAAACGTGTCGTGTTTGCAGCTCTCGTCACCAGGAGCAAGGGCTTGTTAATTCAGGTTCATTATTGAAGGGCTAAATGGGGAGAAGGAGAAGACATTAATCACCTAGCGTCTGCAAGAGTGGGTCTGTGGATGGCTTAATGGCACATTGTCAAACCAGAGTGCCTCCCTCTACCCAGCATTTATCAGACGAACAAGCAGAGTGGCTGATGACTAGGAAATGCACTATAAGTGGGAGCCTCTTTTGCCTTTATGAATCCTCTGAGTGATCATTGAGCAAAATATTAAATTATGGCACGGAAGGCTGGAGTGACAGGAGGTAATCATGCTGCCTGAATGATATGTAATTGTTTTCTGAATTGTAATTATAGGGTGAGAGAAAACATTGGCCTACTGTAATTAACGGTGAAGAACAAAGTTTTTCAGTGGAAAATTGGAATTCTCTGGGGATGTGAGCCCGTAATAAGAGTACAGGGAGAGAGCAGTGTGTAGGAAAAGCAAACCAGTGCTGAGACTTTATGAGGCAGAACAACACAGACCTTAACATTATGAGTGTTTATCCAAACTGTATGTGTGGATGATGAATATGGGTAATTCCTCACAGAGGTAGAGCTCATTCTCAAAGTGCCAGGAAGGGCCAAGAAGTTAACTGCATGGTTACATGATCATATTATTTTATCTTCAAGCCAGCGCCATCCACTATATACTGCTTCTTGCCTACACTCAAACACCTCAGCCGACCTTCCTTGCACTTGCACTTCTTTTAAAGGCGCTAAATTATTACGTTTTTTTGAATCAGTATAAGCTGTCTGCTTATACACTCAGTGCTGGATAATAAAAGAATCAGTGCATACCGGCAATAATATAACAATGTCAGCTAATGATTAAATATTAAGATAAGATGAGATGAGATAAGACATATCTAAAATCAAAAATACATATTTTTCCTCTTACCTGTAATGCTATTTATCAGTCTAGATTGTTTTGGTATATGTTGCGGGGTTAGGCTTGAGCGATAAAACAATAACGATAATTATCTCAATATAATTTTCCTCTATATAGTTAAAATAAATCCCTAATATAATTAAATCACCCATACTCCCATAGAGGGGGGCTAATGCACCATAATGCCAAATACCACCATGGATGTAATTGGTACCTACCCACCATCAAGAAGAAGAAGAAGAAGGAAAAAATAGTAGTAGTGGAAGAAGAAGACAAGACCAGCCACTAGTGCATACACTAGCATTATGACATTATGACAATATTCAGCACTACTGATACACGATATTGGATTTTTTCCAATATATATAGATATATACAACAACTCATTTGGCCGATAACCGATACCAATATATCCACTTTAGTATATATGTCCATTTTAGTAATCATCAGGTCTCTTCTGTAGTGGAATTATCATCATATTATACATGCATACTCTTATTGTGATGGCCCACCAGTAGATGGAGACATGAAATGCAATACTTTTCAATATAGGTAATATTCATTCATTGTGTAAAGTAGGAAAAAGCATTGTAGCTTATTCTAATAGTTCATTTTAAAGCCAGTATCAGCCGGTACCAATGATGTGCCAATATTATCATGTGTCCCTATTCAGCATGCTTATAAAGTTATTTCTAATATGATTTTTTTGTTCGTGGATAACAGCGTAGGGCTACCCTATGACTGAATTGGCAACATAAAATTAGCTACAGTAGCTGTACAGACAACAGACTTACTAACTGGCTATTTCATTAGAATGAAATGACATAACCTGACCGAAGGTAACTTGAATAAAACTTTCATACATTTCGTCCTCTGTGAACATGATTTCCACCTGAGTCACGTCAGCAAAATGAATTTTCCAACGTTACTTCACGTCATCAAAGTCCGTCTTTGTTATTGTTTTGATTGAGAACTGTAGAAATGACATAATGTGGGTGTAAAACTTGTAGTTTTGAAGTACTGACCACTGTTGAGGTTTTGTTCTTGTCTAGTTATCCTGTTTACACTGTCAGCTAAAACACTTGTTTTAAATCATCTACACAGAGTTTGACATGCTGCTGACCAATTATGATATATGTTTCTATTAATTGTTTTATTTATTGGCATTATTTTGATCATTATTGTTTCATATCTACCTCAGATTTGTGAAATGCTCTGCTGTTTGACAAATGTTGTCATGGTCTGACGATATATATTAGCTTAAACCCCAGTTAATCATAGGAGCAAAAATCAGCCTTTCAACTTGAAAGAAATAATGATTTGGCATTTGCCGTGATGATTATTGATATCGACTGATATGACAAATTTTATCGTGATGACATTTTTAGCCATATCGCCCAGCCTGAGGTTAAAAAGCAGCATTCACACTACAAGAAGGAAAATATTGAAACAATGTTTTCACTGCTCCTTGTGTAGACTTTTCAAATGATATCTCTACACAGCAACGTCTCAGCTGACCTTTTCTTTTTCATCTTCTTGTACAGTACATCAAGATAAGTTGTTTATACAGCTCAGTGTTAGAATCAATGTATAACATTGTGATAGGCACGTATAATGAGTGCACATAAGTCATAGGTAATCGATGTGGGTGGTGAGCATACAAAGTGCACGACTTTGACACTGTGGACACCATGGTTTGCATCCTAAATATGCAACGTGTCAGTTAACATGTTTTGTCTCTTGTTACAAGACATGTTTGACTTTTTATTCAACACAAAGATCTTTCCCTAACCTTAACAAACATTACATTAAACATGTTAATCATACACAATCAGTTACACCTAGATACTTTGTTAGTTAATGTTTTGCAGATACATTTTGTGGGAACATTTTTGAGACTTTGCAGATATCATTATTAAAAATGTTTCATTATTAAGTCTTCTGAGAGCATATTTGCTGTAACAAATTAGCAACATGTAAATGCAGGCAGGGTTGGGTTATGAAGTATTTTCCACACTGCATGTTGATTGATATGTTGATTTATGGCACAAAGGAAGATTGATCTGGCACGCTTTTACTTGCATAAACTGGAGGTCAAAGCTTCAGTCAATCTGGTAAAACAAACGCATACTGAGCAGCACAAAGGGGGAGGGTTACATAGCATTCACGTTGTAAGCAAAAAAATAAATGAAGGGTATATGGCAGTGGTGTTGTCCACACCAGTGGTTCTCAACCTCTTTTAAGTCAAGGACTCCTGAATACATACACATTAGGTCACGGACCCCTACGTGATAAAATTTGTCTTCAGAGATGTTCATCTGAAAAGACGATAGTTAAATATGATTAAAGCCAGAATTCTATAGTTGTCAACTACAGTTAACAAGATAGCTGTGGGGGAAGTGAAACCTATGCTCAGAAAACTCTCATGACTCTTACTCACATTGGACTCACCTCTATAGTGAATTAAATAGTGCAAATAAAGTATTCCTCATTTTTTGGGGGGATCCTCTTGAACTCCGTCAAGGGGGGTCCCAAACCCGAACCTCTGGTTTAGAAGCACTGGTCTATGTGATACATGGATACATACCATAAATCCACTAAAAAAGCTCCAGGACTCTTTTCGGCTATTTGTTTTTGCAAGTACGAGTTCAGGAGATGTGACAACAAACTAAACAAACACTCCAGAACATACATAGAGACTCTCGTCTTTACTCGCCTCCACCTCGCTGAGCTTAGAGCATAGTGTGTGTGCAGACAGGCAAGTGACCCAGGGAAGAGCTCAGAGCAGGGAGAAAATTAGCAGTAAAGTTGTCAGGTAGTAGTAAATGTCCACTGTATGTTTCAGTTTGTCCATGAATACACACTACAGCTCCTCAAGACCCGAGTAAAGTCCCTGTGTCTTGGTTTCTCAACTGCTTGGTAAAGTGAAGTAAGTAAGTGTGCACCTCGGCCCTGGAGAAATTTTTCCTACGAGTGGCAAGATGGGGCCCCCGGTACACCAAAACCAAAAGCCATAATGTCAGGAATTCTATTATGCTGTTACAGGCAATTTGAAAACTATGTCAATATGAGACTTAATCCTTGTGCATCCTTTAAAAGATTCCTCTGGTGTCATCTGTGGGCAAAAATGCCAAAAAATACCAGAAACTGTTATTAAATACTATATATTAATATGATTTTCCGCTTCCACTGAAGTAAATCTTTCAACCATCTTCCGTTCAATTGTATCCCTTTAAATGCCAGTATTTTACATGTATCTATGTTTTTAGATGAAAAATAACACAAAAATGATTTAGTCTCCATTTACTAAATGATAGGGTGAAATTACAGTATAATATATACAGTGAATAATTACAGTTTGGGACATGTCAAGGTTTAGCAGCAACACTGATTTTTATGCATTTTTATTTTTTGTGCAATATCATATTTAAAAAAGAAGTCCCTCTTTGCTCCTTCGAGGACAATATTGCCCTGTACTAAAACTGTTTTAAAACATCACATTCTGATATATTTTGGTTTCTTATTTTACAGGAAGTGTTATGGATTATCTGATGTGCATGGACTAGTTACACAACTAGGGCAGTACCAAAGAGTTTGAGGCTTCATTCACAACACAGACATTGACATTCCATCCTAAATCAACAACAACAACATCTGAATGCTGTGCAGCTTCTTTTTTTTTGGCATGTCTATCAGTTTTCTTCCATTCATGTTTAAACCTGGTATTTCTGCACAGTTGCAGCCTAGAGAATGCGTAGACTTGTTTCCAACTCACGGGATGCTGACATTTCCAGTAACTCTAGAGCTTTGTAAAGTCCCAAAAATCAAAATTTATGGGAAAAAATAATAGATGTAATCATTTGCAAAATTCAGAAAATATTCATTTTCAATCCATTATTGTTGGCAGTTAGCTTTTCAAAATCAACATTTTCACTGCTGTCAAAATACAGTTTGCTCCCCCGCTTGCTGAACACAAAGGGAGGCATGAAGCTGTATTAATTTAACAGCACCATGAATACATTTACTCATTAAATAAAGCTGATACAACAGGGAAACACTAACTAATTTCATCTAATGAATCACTTCAGGATTTTGTTCAAGGATTTTTTATTTTGTTTTAGGGTGATGACATCACAAAATATGATGACAAACAACCCGCGCTTCATTCAAAATCCTCAATTGAAGCTTCAGATGTAAAAAATGACATTCAGTACAGCCCTATCCACAATAATCCTGTGTTAATGTGTCTGTGTGTATATATATATATATATATATATATATATATATATATATGTCGGACCAATGGTTACAACTGGTCCAGCCTCGGGCTCAAGATTTCTGCTTAGTCATTAGTTCAACGTCCACTCAACTTAATACATTCAGCATCATACTTGCATTTGGCCATGCCGTCCTGCTTTCTCTGTCAAGTAGCTGACCGTTAATCATTCGCTCTACAGCAGGAAACAGCATTTTGAAATGAAAGCTCTGTACCGGAAATTCACGATACCTAAAAATAAAGTATTTTTTCCATTTGCGACTATGACCCACCAGTTGGGAACCACTGTGATCA
This sequence comes from Epinephelus fuscoguttatus, assembly GCF_011397635.1. Lineage (NCBI taxonomy): Eukaryota > Metazoa > Chordata > Actinopteri > Perciformes > Serranidae > Epinephelus > Epinephelus fuscoguttatus. The sequence continues at coordinate 7,341,094 of NC_064763.1, forward strand.
ATAATTCAGTATTCTTCAAATAGACTGATTTTCCTTCACTTTAAAAAGACAAATACAGCTTTAATTTGAAGGAGTACATTGATTGAGGAAAAAAATTACTGTGAACAAGACTACTCCCCTTTAAAAACACCACATTACGGTCTTCAATTGTTTCCATTATTTCTGCGAAAGGGGGGCAGCAATTATATCAGGGTGGTCATGGCCCCACCACCCCTTAGCAATTACAGTATACCCTCTACAGTAAACTACACTACATTAATGGTTTATGGGAAACGTCTACATTTTGACACCACCAACCATGACATGTTAGTTAATGCTTAGTTTTAATTATGATCTTGTTTAAAATTTAGCAGCTTTAAATGAGCTGAACTCTAAATAACCCTTTAAAATTTGTTTATAACTTTCATATTAATTTTCATACTGTGCATGTCCAGTTTGAAAGGATTTGCAATGTCTATATGCTAATCAACTCAGTTGGCTTTTTAGGACCTTGTACTAACCGACAATTAATACCACTGCCTTAACCTGCAAAAGGGAATTTAAAACTGCATGAAAGCGTCACGTAGCCCACACTTCAAAGACCAGCACACACGGACTAAGTTGATAGAAGCAGCATGTGTGAAGTCTGGTTAGGAGGGAAGGAGGCAGGAAGGCTCAAAGGAATGCTGATATCCACCTTTTGGTTGGCAGCCCAAATCTGAGCCCTGGTCGCTTCGGGCTATTGGGAAGAGGAGCCATGCGAAACAGCATGGAGCATAGTAATCATAACTCCCTGCTCTCTCCTGCCTTGCTCATCCCCATTTTCCCTTTTTCATCTTCTCATCGCTCTCTTACTTTCCCCCTTTCTTTCCCCTCTTTTCCCCCATCCTTTATCTCCCCCATCTTGTCCTTTCTCTCCTTTTTACTTCTTCTCCACTGTCTCTGTCTCTCCGTCTAGAGTGGTCCTATAAGCACCTAGCGAGCTGCTCTGTCCCTCTTCCATCTGAAGGCAGCTATAAAAAAAGCAGCTTTATTTTTCTTAGGAATAAATAGGTTGAGTCCCCTGTGAGAGACAAACAAATCAGCGTGAAACGCGGATGGGCCTGGTATTATGCGAAAGACTATGATGTTTGTGGGCTTGTGAAGAGAACATTTTCTTTTTACCTCTTTTACCAACCTGCCTTCACTTGCTTACTACCATAGCTGTGATAAATAAATTGGTCCTGTCATTGAAACTGCCCATCCTTTCTCTATGCAAACAACTGGCATGCTGTATCGACTCGCTTGTATTTCTTTAGGGGTGGGGAGAGGATGTTATATTGTAGTAATAAAGTTATCCCTTGGGGAGGAAAATCTCATCATACATAACCTAGTAATTACTTTTCAAAGTCATGCGGTGCAGGAGATCAATAATGTTAGAGTTTCTCTGGGTATTAAGAAACAAATGGCACCTCCACCAGGACTTCTGCCTCTGACCTTTGAGTCATTACCATTCTGTATTTTATGGCTAGTGAGTTATATCACAGCCCAAATAAATGACTTTGGAACATGCAGGCAATGGGTGAGTCCTCTTTAGCACAGTGTAATATCTATTTATGCCTTTAATCAAAGGGATATTGCTATTTTTGATTGGAAATTGCTTATCATATGTGACGAGGTGTGTACAAGAGGAGTGAGATGAGAGAGGAGTCATGCTGTTTTTCATAATGAAAAGATGAAACAATCAAGGCTGTTTAATTTTGTGCACTAACGTTTGTTCACATACAAAAGCAGGAAATATAAAGATGAGTCACTTTTCGATTACCACACAGCCTGTAACATGGCCTGTTTTTCTTCCGAGCTTTATCGCCGACCTTTTTCACCTCTCTCTTGAGGACGAGGAAATCAGTGAGCTTGCCAAGAGCACAGAGAATGCTATTTACCAGCCTGTCGAGTGTTAAACGTGTGTTCCATCCATTGGCTCACTGACGGCGAAATCAGCACGGCACATGGAAGCCAGCTAACTGTGGGATACCATTTTACCCTTTCAATAACACATGTATACACATCCACCCGATGCAAACACATGTCAAGCAGAATGTTAAGTAGACACATGAGCACAAAACAATAATGTACACTGGAGTATGCATTTGTGTGCCCAGGAATGGCCTGTTAAAGGACTCCAGTGCTGATTTGATGGAAAGAAATCCACATGTACTGCAATATCTATTTGTACACTTGACAGTATGTGAAAATTTTTAAATGACTTGCAATCACTTTTGCATGTTGTATTCTATCTGTAAAATCTTGGGTTTGATATTTCTGATTCTTAAAAATGTCTTTTTTCCTGACCTGGAATTGTCATGAATAATTTAAAAAAAAAAAAAAAAAAAGCTCTTTTTTCCTCCCAGACCTTGCTGTGTCTGTTTCCATCTCACAAAACCAACACGAATTAAAATGCAGGAAAAAAATCCCCCGGCAGAGGACCTTCTGAACAAGCGGATAGCACACTGCTCTAAGCTGAATGGTCAGGTAAATCCTTGTTGTATAAAGTGCTGGCTTCAGCGGAGTAGAATAAGCAGACACAACCCTGTCTACTTCACTATACCTCATTCACCCTGAGTCCAATGACAGTACGAGCACGTACTGTAGAAACTGTTTAACATGCCCCAAACGTCCGAGCTCTTCTCATATCTTCACGAGACTGTGCGCATCCATGCTAACCCTCATTCAAAGCACATCGATATCAACCTCCTGCGAACACGCACTGAACTCTGAAACAGGTTCTCACCTTTCAACATGTTGATTTGATCGTAATAAGGCCTCTACCAACTCACATGTACCATTACAAAAACATGCAAACATTATCCCTGTGCAGATGTGTCATTGGTAAGGAGGAAGCCCCCCTCCCCTCCCCCCCTTGAGCTAGTCACGCAATATCTTCAAAGTCCCAACAAAGGAGCAGTGGGAGGGAGCAGGTAGCGCTGGGCGAGAGGACGTTATCGGCATGATGCAGTAAGCACCTCTCTGCAGCTTTCTGTGAACGGCTTTAATTTTTCTTTAGTCTGACAGGCTCCAGGAGAGCACACAGAGATCCATGACCTTAACTCGCCTGCTGAACTAGGTGGATATGTGTTTGTTTGTGTGGTTGTGTGTGCGACAGTGGGGATACTTTAAGGACACGCTGGTCGAGCTACTGTTGCTATGTGCACTGCGTCTGCTTGTTGCATACAGATGACCTCAGTCCAATCCCAGTAATCCACTTCCTTTTGTCTGAGAGGGGGGAAATGACAAACACTGTATTCATTAGGCTCCTCAAAAACACCTCTCTATGCAGCTTGAATTGCGTTAACGACAACAACAAGGTAAACAACTAATGATCATGATGAACATATGTAGACATCCCAGTAATCTTTTTCTTTTATTTTCCTTTTTTTTCCCTCTCCGTCTTTCAAGTATGAAACGACACAACCTCCTTTTCAATTTGTCCAACTAATCCCGCTTTATTCCTCAGTGCAGTGAGCCGCCCGCCAACCTTCTGAGCAAGAACTGTATTTCAAGGGCTTTTCAAGATAATGACAGGAGATTGTATTTTTGATGGAGGGGATTTCACTCTATATTCTTCTTCACATTGGTAAACAAACCCAGGTCAAGTCACACTGTGCAGAAGCGCTCATCATTCAAATGTGAAAGAAAGAGGGTACGTCTTGGTTTGTGCAGGAAAGTTACAAACATTGGTTCAAAATGTGTGCATAATCTTGTCATTTTATAATAATCCTTAAGTACTAGGCCTTGATTTACTGACTAAAAAGTGCAGGTGCAGTCTTAAAGGTTGGCAATAGCTCAGTCTGTGGGGACTTGGCTTGGGAACTGGAGCATTGCTGGTTCAGGTCCCTGTACGGTCCAAGTACAGAATGTGGACAGGTAGCTGGAGAGGTGCCAGTTCACTTCCTGGGCACTTACCCTTGAGCAAGGGAACTGACCTCCAAAACTGCTCCAGGGGTGCCGTACTATGGCTGACCCTGCACTATGACCCCTCAGAAATGCATGTGTGTGGTGTGTGTAGCCTCTATGAAGGAAAACATTTTAACTTCCTTGTGTTAATTGCCTGATTGCCTAACTCTCTTTGTGTTTATTGATGAATAAAGCATCTTGATTTCTATCATGCAAATATGAAATTTAACCCTATTATATACACAAGATCTACCACACATCCTCTCATAGTTAGCCACAGTTTATAATCTGCTTCACTGGATGTGAATCATCTATGCTGTCCTACGAATGCTTATCGCAGTACCTGTGCTAACTCTGAAACTGAGAAAGATGGCATCAAAGTTTTTTGACTGTCCATCTCAATGTGTCATAGGTAGACGTGCTAATGCACTTATTTAAGAGGAATTCATAAGGTAATTTTAATATCTATGAACCAGAATTGAGGATTTCACCTATGACCCCAAAAATGCACTAAAGTTATGGCACTCTGCCTTTGGACCCCCTTAGACAGCTATATAGGTAGTGCAAAGGCAAAATGCAGTAACTACAATTTTAATGTATCTTTTTCACTGTAGCCCCTTTTACTCTACTTCTTCAAGGCACCAATTTCACACCGTTATGCTGCTTCGCCATTTTGTATAGACCGAATTACTGTGACGACACACTAACAACAACTATCACATCTGAGTAGAAAACAGGCAGTTGATTACAATCAATTTTCAGCCATAACTGTGAAGTTAAAGATATAAAGTTAAACACGGCGGTCCGACCTATGGTCTAGGGATGTCCCGATCCAATATTCGGATTGGTATCGGCCGCCGATATTAGCAAAAAACTTGCATCGGCATCGGATCGGACTGTATGGAAACATGCCAATCCAAGAACTCCGATCCAGTTTTTCATAGATTCTGATCCAGGTTTTCCAGCCAGCCCAGCGCTCCGTGATTCAAGCAGTCCGTTCCAGTGATCCACTCCAGCACATACTATCAATCCACCAGGCCAGCATGCAGACACACAGGAAACAGCAGCACCAGGCTGGCACTAACACTACTAAAATAACTGAAAAGGAAAGGCTGCATTGTTTGTTAAATGTCAACAATGCCTTGTGGTGTTAATCTATTTTTTATTTATTAGGGGGCCAAAGCACAAGTGTGTGGAGTCTTGCTGCTATTTTAATTTCAATGTTAGACAGTTTAAAGATTTCTTGTGTTGATTTATTTTCTGTTTATTAAGGGGCCAAAGCAGCCAAAGCAAACCAGCTATATTTTTTATTTAATGTTAATGTTCAAGTTTATTTGTTTATTTAACCCTGTTAACAATAAATGGGTCAGTTTCTCATACCAACTGTTGCGGATCATTCTAACTAACCCAATTAAGTAGTTGTTCTTGTTAGAGTAATATCGCTTGATCAAACCTTTTCTAACATGACTGACAACAAAATAAGTGAATATGTATAATACGCGCTTGCATCAGATTGGTATCGGTATCAGCCAAAATTCAAGGCTGTAATATCGGTATCGGATCGGAAGTGAAAAAGCTGGATCGGGACATCCCTACTATGGGCCATGTCTGCTCTGCTTCTTTTATGTACCGGCTAAAAACGAAAAACTGAGACTCAGTGCTGTTTGATATTAATGTATTGTAAATTAAAACATTGTGATTTAGTCTATAAAAGGTATGACCATGGAGTTGGGGGACACTGCCTTCCTTAAAGGCAGGATTGAAGGTGGTCACAGTGCCGAAACAATGTCTCTATAAAGGGACAGCCAGCTGGATGGGATCATGGGTTGTGCAGGTCTGATGTTTTGACAATGTGTTATGTGTGGGACCCAGTGGATGATAACAGTTAGCAGCTAACTCAAAGAAGAAGAGTAGCAGCTGAAAATGTGCACAAACTGGAAAAAACAATGAGGTCATGGAGCTCCTTACCCTCCGTGCAGAGGACGAGATCTGATGCCATATAACAGGGACGGTAATTGTTATTGTTTAGAAAGCACTGCTTACGTGTATGTCATATGTGACCGTAGAAGCCGACGCTGTTATGTTGCATGTCACGCCCATCATGCCTCATTTGCTTCGTCAATGCCAAAACGCTGTTTAAAATCACATACTGGAGCGGCATGACGCTGCTGTTGTTTGGTTCTGTGTAAAAAAGGAAGGGCAGCATAAAGAAATGACATCTCAGCGACACTATGGCACAATCTCTAATGAGAAAAAAAATGTTTTCATTTCTTGCTGGATTAAATTTGTATTTGCTTCTTTATACATGTCTGTTTCAAAAGCAGTAACCGAGAACATTTTAAGCAACACTTGTTGTTTGTTTTTTTTAATTATTGACCTAAATTACGATTTCTTCACATCATCACCATCATCATCATCACTAATCTGCCTATGCTCATCATCATGTTATCAGTTACTATGTCATTGACATCATCCTTATTCTGACATCCTTATTCTATAATACACTTACTGCATTTTTTCTTAGCCCGAAAGAATCACAAATCTCTGGGGAACCCAAGGCAAAACACAGTTACTACTTTGTACTGCTGTTTGCCTCAGGTTTTGGTTGGATTTAGTGGTTACTGCAGTTTTTACACCCTGTTGTCTGTGAAACACAACAAGATTTAACCAGGGTATTTGTCTCAAGAAAGAACAGATATCCAAAAGTTTAATTTCAGTCATAACTCAATTTTGACCAAAATTGTTATGTGGTCAGGCTTTGTAGGGCAGCGTGGATGTCCAGTAAAAACTGTCAGCAATAGGTCAAAAAATAATTCCACTGCAAACACTCTTTTGTATTTCTGAGGAAGCAGTAGTACTCGTATTCAATGCAAGTGCACTTTATGATTGCTATGTGTTGGTAATTCAATTAGATACTATGCAGCAAGCTTCATATGCTGCACTCACTGTAGACCATCACACCAATTTGTTTATGGAGAAAAAAACACCCAAGTGTTGTTGAGCTACTATTCAGAAGAGATGCTACTTCTTACAAATCAGCTCATCCCCAAACTCTGCCGGGGTAAAAAATAAAATAATGAAAAATAATTATTGCCCCTCTGAAACACAGACAAAAATCTGGAAGATAATGGGGTAAATCTCGATTCTGTGGTTTACCAATTTAAAAGATAATAATATGGTAATTCTCTAGCTTTTGACTCTTCATAGGCATTGATGTTGATAGGAGAAAGAACAAAATGAAACTAAAGATTACCCTGATGCTAATACAGTGCTACTTGCCAGCAGTTTCATCAGACTGTTGGAAGGATATAATTGAGGAAAATGTAAAAGCTGTTGACAGAACTCAGAGCCGACAAAGCTTTTTGGTTAAAAAAAAGCCTGTGGACTCATATACATCCCTGGCTACTTGGCAGCCATTGTATGTAGTGTAAGTAGATCTATCCCACATAAAAGAAGTGACAGAGCAAGGTACATTGTGGGATTTTTTCAACAAGAGATGGGGCAATGAGGGAAAATTGCTGTAGCTCAGCAAGCACAGCGGCTCTTGGTTAGGTGAGAAAAAAAAGTGCTTACTCTCCAAACAGAGTGGCCTCTATTAGATTTGTGGGATGAAGTCTGCTCATCTGTGAGCCTGGTAATAGGATTACAACTCTTGCTACTGGAGACAGATGCTCTCTTGGTTTGCACACTGCTAATTTCAATGTCATCTTTCTTTGAATAAGGGAGGAAAGCATCACATTAACTACGTGACTATCCATGACTTGTGAAGCCTGTTTGCCAAAACAAGTCAGTCATCGCAAATTACCTGGTATTGACACTCTGCAAATTGGCACTCACTACAATAAGCACCTCTTTATTATCAAGAAGTGTTTCCATGTATTTAAAAACTAAAGTAATCAATATTCTTAGCCTACATGAAAAAATCATCTAATAGTTGTCGAATGTGAAAGAACTGTAGTACCTCTCAGCGATAGAGCATTTCAGCTTCTTTTAGTGCCATGTTTTGCCCGTAACCACACTGGTTCAGTTATATTGTTCTCATTGACCTGGTGTCCAGCAGCAGCAGCAGGCACCTATTTTCTGTGAGAAAGGTCTAAAAACCCACTGTACACTCTCCACTTAACACAGAAGTGCAGACTGGAGTTGCAACATGAGGATTTTTTATGGTACGATAACCATCTCAGAAAATATCCCTTCATGGTATTACAAAATTTATATTATTATCAGTCAGAATGACCCTTAAAGGAATGAAACCAGAAGGATTATTGCTGGTTGAACAAACCTTTTATTATTGTGATTAGAACTTGAAAAGTCTCCCCTCGTAAATAACGAAGAAATAAAAGGGAGATTCAACATCCAGCTGCATTTTTTTTTTTTTATCATAGATAAGCAAATGTACACGGTATGATAACCGTCAAATTCATATCAAGGAAACCGGTAAGTGGCTGGAACCGTACTGCAGACAGACAAATTTAGCGACTACCTGTTAAACATGGTGGAGCATTAGATGGTACAGACCAAGATATATGCCTCAGGGATGGGGGAGATCAAAAACAGTGGAAAAAGGAGACTAAATATGGGGTTATGGGTTTACATTCACCAGTTGACCAAAAATGCAACCCTAAATGAATGATAATGTTACTTTGTACCTGTTGGAAGTGTAAATAGGCAACTGTTTGCTAAAATACTCATACAATGAAATAAGTTAAAATAAGTGCATAAATAGAAATTAAATTAAGTTAAAATTAAATAAAAAATAGTGTCATAAAATGATGTACTATGATGCTTTCCTAACATCTTTGATAAAACAAATTCAGTGGCATGGAAGCTAAACAAAAGACAAAGGGGCTACAGCAAAAGTTAAAAATTAACAGCAGTTTGAGTGTACGCTATATTTGAAATATTATCTCCACTTCACCTTACACACTAACCAACTGAGGCAGCGGTAGACCAGCAACTCCCATGTTCTGCAAAGTAAAGAGACCATTTGTGTCAATAGAGTCTAATGGCATTGATATGACAGCTTTCATTCTCTGATGGAAAAGGCTGTCTGAAAATTTTCTGTAAATAGCGTACCCTTAAACTGGTATATATTTTTTTAGGTAGGCCTTTATAAAGGGGGCTAAAAACTAGCATTTGATCAGCACTGTTCTATATGATGTATGCGATGCTAGGTTTTGCACCCGGAAGTTATTGTAAATGAACATTGTGATTTGGTCTAGAGGTGAGATAATTTACTATTGATGGGTTTAAAGCTTGTTCTGCTACACTAGTGTTTTGAACTATTAAGCTACAGTATGTTGCTGCACTGAAATAAAGCAAAATCTAGCTTTCAGTAGCATAGTTTGAATCCCTTGTGTGCAAGATGCAAAAATCTCTGCTATAACTGTAAATCATGCTAAGTTGAGTCATGTGGTAAACTGTACTACGTTTGCCTGCAATATTACTGGCTGTCTCTTGTTGTATGAGATGAAGAAGCTATGACCCTTTAATGTTACTAAAAGTTCTCTCAGTGTCAATAGGTAGAATGGCAGGTGTTGTGTCCTTGATACAGCTGTAGAGGACTGTTTATGTCAAGAGTATGTGCCATTGTCATAACAACAAAACTGAATGAGAATTGCACTTCCACAACCTTGAGACTTTTTGCTGCCTGGTTATATCTAGGACTGCTTTTGCTTTCCCACTTCAGAGGAGTCACATAATTACCTGTGCATTTTCTCCTTGAGCCTGAGAAAATAAATACACTCCTATATAACCACTGAGACTGACCAGAGAGTGGTTTTAGTTATCACAGCATTAACAACTACTGTGGAGCTTCTTTTTTTAAAGAATACAAATGTTTGTGAAATATTCTGAAGACAGGAAACTTGAAATTGTGAAGAAATTGATGGGTTTATAGACCCCAAAAAATAAATCTGTGGCTTTGTATATATAACAATATTTAAAAAAAAAAGAAAAAAAAAAAAAAAAAAAAAGCCATACTATCTTAATAAAGGTCTAATCCCAGTACACCCCTTGCCCCTACCCATTAGCCCTTACTCACATCCTGATTTTTGTTGGGATACGGGGTAGGGTGAAGTGTTAGGGCTACATGGCCCTCCAAATGGTGGTTTATCACTTCAAATTCAGTGCAAGATATCTGCAAACAATAAGAGAAGCCTATAAATGTATTGTCTTTATTAATACAAATTTAATATTTATGACAACCAATCATATTATCTTACTTTAACATTGTTTAAATGTATTATGGTCCATTTCTTTAGAACAATGATAAGAGAATTCACTAGTAAGCTGGTGTCCTTATAGCTAACTAGTTAGCCAATTTTGTGCACTAGAGTCCTATTTCAGACATATTTATCCCCCAAATTTCACTTTAGTCCAGCAGCAAAGTTGCTACTTGCTTCAATTTTTGGGTAAATTTCTTCTTTTTAAGATTATTTTGGGGGCTTTTTGTCTTTAATGACAGGACGGTTGGGGTGTGAGGGCAGGAAAGAGTGGGGATGACATGCAGCAAAGGGCCGCAGGCTGGAATTGAGCCTGCAGCTACTGCAGCAAGGACACTGCCCACTGAGCCACTGTGCGCCCCAAATTTGATCAAAATATTTAAGAGTGGAGTAATTATACTGATCAGTTCCAAGAACTTCAACTATTTCATTCTTTACACACACAGAGCCTACCGCAGAACGAAGAGGACGCGTGAATCAGGTGGAGTGAAGGTAACCTTTTACTGAAGTTGATGACAACTCAAGTAAGTAGGAAAGCGATATGTCCACCTGCTTTGTCCTGTTGTTTTACACAACCACAGCACACTTGTTCAGCCCCCCTTCTCCCTACCAGCGGTACCTGCAGGCAGTGAATCATGGCAGCAGCAGAGAATGGACGATGGGAGGAAGGACTGATACTGACTGATGTCTGTGTTCTTCGTTCTTTCTAACTTCACTCAGTATTTCGGTGTCGATTTGTTTCAAGTGAGATAATTCGGAGTGTATACAGTTTGCTGTTGAAAACTTACTGGTGCTGCTCTAGAAACAATACTTAAATCGTAATATTTTAAATATTCAGTTCTAATCCTATTCTAAATTCATTATTATATTTCTAAATTTGATAATTTAAAAAAGCCCAATTCAAGAACAGAACTTGCACGAGTGTGATTGATTTCAGATACTAACATCTGACCATACTGTATCCATGGTCCAGCAGCTGTAACTACACAATAAGGCACTGAATATATTTTCATAAGAGGAGTGCCCAACCAATGTTCTGTCATATTTTTGGAGGAACACTTAATGATGGCTAGCAGGTAAAGTTGAATCTTTATTAAGCATGTTAAATATTTTCAGTATCTGTCTCAAAGCACCAACACTGCTATGGAAGAGGGTCATCATTCATTCATTCATCGACCATCTGGTAGAAGATGCAAGTGCCTTGATTAAGGGCTTTGAGGTTGGTACAATTAATAGTTTTCAGGGTGTTTAATAGTGTTAGTTTTGAAGTTTAAACTAATGTGATCACACATGACTGTGAGACAAGATCACAAATATACAAAGGGAAAGCATAGCGAGTGAACAGTGAGGGATTGTTCTTTGTGTGTTTGTGTCCCTGTCTTGTTACACACAGACTGAAGGCTGAAAGTGAGATCCAACCGGTTATCTTTGCAACATCTGCGAGTGCTGCTGATGCACCTATCAGTGAACAAGAGGAGATGGCGAGGGAAGTGATGAAGATTTACCTGCAGCGGAACCAAGATGGGTCAGACGATGAACCTACTGATGCTGGGATCTTGATTGAGGGCATCACTGTCCTCAGCAGTCTTGGTGATCTCAGCAGAGCCTGCTGCTATCTGTTAGGACTACCCTAAGCCTCGGATCTGAGATACCACAAGCTGAAGCTGGATCCTAGACACTTTTTGACCAAGGTTTGGAGACTGAAAAAAATACCTGTGTATGTAGTTGCAGACTACTGTTCAGCAAGATGCTTTCATAATGTGGCTAGCAAGTGGCACCACTCATTCAGCGGTTAATGCTAGTAATGCTGTCCCAATCTAAAAGTGTGAGTAAGCAGCTCAATTTTGAGCCGCAAACCCTCTTTAGCATTGTTTACTATGTTATCACTGTAAGCTCTGTTAGCAGCATTAGCATTGCCAGCGCAGTTAGTGTTATTAACAAAGTAAACAATGCTAAAGGGGTTTTGCAGTACAAAATGAAGCCCCTTACTCACCAGGGTTTCTTAGGGGGGCCACCATGTTTCTTCGAGCAGTTGAATAAATGATCAGCGCTGCTAGCTAGTATCTCTCAAGACAGACATAAAAAAAATAAAAAAAAATATTTAGGGGCACATGTGCGCATAAAAAAACAGCCGAAGCAGCCTATATTTTTGTCAATAAAAAAAAAATGATAATCTAACCGCAAATGTTGGAGGAACTCCAGCCGCCTTCCCTCTTCCCCGTGTGACACGTTTATGGGTGGTTTTCTAAGCTACTGTCGGCACAATGAATATAAGTCCCACGGCGGATCTACAGGGAAGCCTGCTCCGTTCTCCACACAGTTAGGGACTGTTCACCACGGTACCACTGCTGGGCAGGGTGGAAATAAAGCCCTTTTCACACAGAGCGCGCAAAGTGCAGACCTCCGCCGACGAACCCATTCATTGTGTATGTGCTACTGCGGCGCAAGAGCGCCCTGCTCTGCCGCCGAGCTGATGCCGCGGCCAGCCTGCGCTCGAATTGAAAATTTTTTAATTTCACCACAACGCACTGTGACGACACCTCGGCGCGTCCAATAGCAGAGAAAAGCCTGAAGTAGACACGGATGCAGTCATCATGGAGCTGTAGCTCCTGAATGAGCCTGTACTCCCCCAAATCCTGTCTTACGCTCCTTGCTCCCCGCTTGCTCTGCGCCCTACCCCGCGGTGGGCGCTGTGAAAATCGCGCTCTGTGTGAAAGTCCTGCAGAGTTTCAGAGGACCTGGAGAATGTTTTAGGATAGTAATAATATTATATAAGATAATTATATTGCAAAGATAATATATATTAGATAATAACATTAAAGACAAAATTAAATTGCAATACTTTTTCAAAACTTAATGATTTTACCTTTCTGTACATTTTGTATACAAATACATTAAATAATTTTGCTTGTAAATCTCTATTTGCATCACGTTTATTACGGAAAACACATTATTTGATCAATTTACATTGTGCCCCTAAAGTTCTTTGTGCGGGAAAAAAGTTAGCGTCAAGCCCTGTACCGATGGATTTCCAGATTGGTTCCCACCCAACAGGGTGCAGAGCAGCTTAGGCTAACCATGGGCCGTGGACACTATGTTTCTGCATGTTAACGCAGTTAGCTAGCTGTCTGTTAGCAAAGCCAACAGAAAATGAAAGGCAAAACATTTACCTGACAAAAGATTAAAATTTCATCACCGCTAAATGCTTTGAAATATATTTAATGGAGAGCTGTTAGTTTGTTTCGAGCTTACAATAAATGAATCCTTGCATTTAACAGCACCATGGTAACAGTTTAACTTAATGAGTTTAACAACAGTGTGGGCAGAAAAAGTGTGTGTTTTTATACCTGTAAGGGCTCCAGACCATGACTATTTAGTTGCATTTTACAACCATGGAGCACCAGTGCAAGTATTATTTGCAAATACTATTAATATATGAACTGGAGAGCTGATAGTTTGTTTCACACAGTGAATAAATCCTCACGTTTAAAGGCGCAACAGCAACAGCAACAGCAACAGCGTCATTTTCTGCTAACTGCTAACATCTAACATCTGACTGAAAGCTTGAAGTCAACAGCAAAAAAAAATCGATGCTTACAGCCTGAGATGAGCTGAGTGCTTCAAAATAAAAGCCCCAGTGGTTCCACTTTGATTTATTTAATAACAATATCTTATTTGACTTTATTATAACAGTAGGTAATTTAATTTTATTATGACAGTAATTACTGATCATTGAATATTTTTGTATGTAAGTGGTCTACAGTAGTTTAGAGGAGATTTTAAAATATCAAGATATATATTGTGTATCGCGATACATTCTAAAAATGTCACGTAATTATTTTTTAAGAAACATTGCCCAGCCTTACATCATACTTTTTAGAGTGTAGTTTTTCAAGGCAAGTTGTGTGATTTTCCTATTTGTGTCAGTATTAACTTGGGTTAATGCTGGGTTTAGCTCTAAATCTGACTACTAAAAGGAATTATAAGTGTCTTTCACACTAGTTTCAAAATGCATAAGTGCTATTGCCTGTATGCCAGGACTAGGTGATTATCATTTAAAATGTTTCACAATCATCACAGGCGACTCTAGGAGAGAATGATAAGTCCTTGTTCATTATTTCAACACCAACTTCACACATTTCTGAGAGAGAGAAATGAGGCACTCTGAACTAATACTTCTCTTCAAGAACAAGTGCTTCCTGAGTTACTTTGAGCTAGTGTTAGGAATAGAGAAACTCTGGGATGTCATTGGCACCATTTACCTCAACATGTTCTGATAATTGGTGATATCGATCTGGTGCCCTCTGCAACAAAATAGTACCAACCTTCGGCATCCGGCCCTGATGAGGACTGTGTTTACCATTCTGCACATCTGACAGATTCCTCCTTCATCTTCGGAGTGCTACACACTTTGTGAAGCTCTTTTGTGTTGGTAAAAGTGGAGCACACTGGATTAGCATGAGACGCTTGAAAAATTTCTTCCTTTTTGCGATGTGTCCGACTGCCACCCCTATTTTTTAATTGCCCTGTGTGTTCATGACTTATGTAAGTGACCTAAACCATCGCTTCACTGACCAGCTTTGTGGACGGCAGATACTGTGTGCATGGCAACAAAATCCTATTATAAACCCATATTTTAAGCTTTCTTCTTCACAAACAGAGACAGTGGAACCTAACACCTGATTAGGCAACATGCTGTTCAGCTTGTGTCTGACCTGGAAAGAGCTGTGTGTACTGTTTGTGTGTGTGTGTGTGTGTGTGTAGGGCAGGAACACAACATTGAGAAAAACAAGTGGAAAAAAACCTCTTCAATCCCAAGAAGAAGAGAACAGCAGGTTTCTATTCAAGCTTGACGAAGACGGCACGTGCATGTGAGAACATAATGAAAAAATATTGATCATATTGTGTACTTTTCCTCAGCATTTGGGAATAAAAAATGATAGCCAGTATTTCAAAAATAATAAATACTTGTTATTCTACCCTATTCTACCATTTATTTTTTTTTTGTTTTCTTTTACATACAACAACCTCAGTCTGGGGATTCAGCAAATTGACAATCCCTGCTTATTATGGTTTATTATATTAGTATTTGAAAAGGTGTTCTACTTGCTAAACAAAATTTTAACACCAATGCGAGAATCTTTAGTGTCTCATTTTCAGGACTGGGAGACCTTTTTCAGAGACATCTCCGGCAGAGTGTGTGAGATAGCAGGATTGATCTGATGCTGAGATTGTACTATAATTACCAACAGAAAAAACAAGCTTCCATTCTCTCTCCTTCCTCTTGTCTGTATCTTAACAAGATAATCTGGTTTCTGACATTACAGTAAGACAGCCTGAACAGATCATACGGTGACCTCCCACACAGCTGTAAGACTTAAAATACAGCTCAAGATGGCTAAAAATGACCCCTGCTGCTTCACCTGCCCCTTTCTCCTCCATCTTGTCCATCCCCCTTCTCTGCAGTCACATTGAGAAATATTTCATAAATGGTGGAAAGACAGACATTCAGAATCAGTCTTACTGTCTAGGGGAAAAATAGGACTGTCAGGGACTTTAATATCTTTGTAATTCTCAGGAGACTTAAATTTGATTTTCAGCAATGTCTGACCTTAAAATCTGTCACATGTGATGCAGTTTCTTTTCTTCTTTTTAAAACCTTTTATTCGCCACACTAGATTAACACCAATTTATTTTGATCATGAAAAAAAAAACTATTTACAACCGCAGGGAGGTCAAGGTCATAACATCAATAAATATTACAAATCAAAGATACTAATTACTTGAATTTTGTCAAAATTGCCTTGGGCAAAGTTTGTCTCTAACAGGTTTCATTCAGTCAGCTCCACTCTTTCAATACACAATGTAATCCAAAGAAAGCCTGCACATTAAAAAGACATGATCACATGTACATAGGAAATTAGGCTAAGATAACTCCTAGCAACAAAACAATCAAGCTTAATTGCCACAATGTCAAAGCTTTCCTTTAGCTTAAATCACAGAATATCTCCCATGCCATGCAAATCCATTTAGAGTATCTACTAGAATTGCACTATCCCTGTACCGAATATCACCTGGCACTATCGTTAAATACAATCCATTTAGGGTTACTAAGTTCCTCCAGGATTTCACAGGCTGTTTGTATGATTTTTTCAGCCTAAAATGCGTGATTTCACTGCAGCTTTTCTAAAAAAATTGCAATGCATAATGCAGTGCTTATATGTGGTTTTTGAAAATTTTAAAAAAGTTGTTAAGCTGACACAGATTTAGAGCTTCTTACTATGAGCATTCAGTGTTTCTCACTGAATTAGAATCTATTTGTCATGGTGGCGGGGTGGGTGCATCAGTGTTGTTTGCTGCCAATCAGCTGTTGATGTCGTTCCAGGAGCTGCTCTTGTCCTGCTCTCTCTGCCACGATAGCATGAGCAAACACAACACAAGGTGATCTCATATTAACTTGCCATTTTCGCCACTTTGGCAGAAGCCTCATAACAGCAGTTAACATCCAACACCAAGCTGTTACTCTCACACCAACACCAGAATGGCTCGACTCTGTCCTTAAACCCGTTAATAAACATTAGGTAACGTTAGCTGCGTGATGCTAACAATTATCCTTGTCGCTGTGTGTGACTCCGTCCTTGGCACAGAGCTCTGTAGCAGTCTCATGATAAACACAAGGAGAGGGGCTGAGCAAATCAATACGCTGCACGCAGCTCTACAATAAAATGAGATTTTACTTTTTTTACTTTCCAGTAAATTTGTGCTGACTGGACAAAATTGCAAGGTGGTGCAGATCACAGGATGGGCTGAATTTGCATTAACTGGTGCAGTTACAACATCCTGGATGGTCTGGGTATTAGCAGAGTATTTTCCTAGTTTTAATCATTTTAATTTTTTTTCTAGTTAAAATGTAGGTTATATATGGTCTCATTACTTTATTTTGTGTGTGTTACTTTATTTTGAGTGTATTAACTTCAGTTTTAGTTGTAGTTTTTCATACATATGCATATATATATGTACTATGGGGAGTATTTGACCAATTTGACAAAGACTTTTATTTTAGTTGGTTTTGTAAGCACAGTACAATGTCACCTAGTTTTCATTTTGTTTTCTAGGGTTTAAAGTCCTTTTTTTGTAAGATAACTACAATGTTTTTCCACACCTACTTCTAGTTTTTGATGTAGTTTTTGGATGTTTTGACTTTTTTTTTTAACTATAACAACCTTGATTTCAAGTTGTAAGTGTAACACATTTAATATTTGATTTTTGGGATTTGAAATCTAGGACACTCTGATCTAGTCTGTAATTTAAGATTATGTCTGCAAACCCCTCACACTACAGGATCATTTGAGCAGATAATCTTCTCAGATCAGGAACACCCCTGCAAATGTTGGGAGGGGCGAGTTTGAGCCAAAATCTGCCCAGTTATCCTCTAGTGTGAGGCCGGTAAAAGGCACTTAATTGAGCATTTTTCACATGAAGCAATCTGGATGCAGAGTCTTCAAGAATTTCAAATTTGCTAACCATGTGTCCAATGAATAGCACCAACCCCAATACTAATTTGTGGAAACAATCGAAGATGCTAATTAGCAGCTTGCCCTAAGACTCAATGAGACAACTTTATTTCAGAACACAGTTATGCTGCATGTGGTCCGCTCTGCTATGTAAAATGCAAATGCTAAATTTGCCTGTAAAAGTATGTTATCAAAGCATTTAAGACCTACTAACTGCATTCAGATTAAAACACGTTTTAATTAGAATGTAAATCTGTTGCCAAAGGCTGTTTTTTTTTCAATGTTTTCTGGAGCTTGATGACCTGAAACTATAGAGGTGGGAATATGTGATTTCCCACCTTGAACAAGGCTTAGCATTAGATTTGGTGGGTCCACTGCTCCTTATCTAATAAAGCAATTGTCTGTCTGGGACAGGACTGGAAGGGGGAGGGAGGGCACATAAGGGGAGAGAGAATATTGATGGCCAAGCTTCCACCTCTGGCTTCAGCTGGGAAACAGACAGAGAAGTGATTGCCAAGCACCACACTAAAGCCACTTCTACTTTATCCCCTTGATGGAAGCCTATGACATGACTTTACAAATTCACTGCGAAAAGGGTCTAGCATCGCCCACAGCATGCACTACTGGGGGATCTCATCATATCTGGGAGGAGGATATGACTTTCCAGAGCTTAGAATGTGATTTGAGTAATAGAGATTTGCCCCTGCATAGTTTTCCCTGTGTAGAATTTGATGTGAAAACCAAAATGATGCAGTGATTCATGTGAGCACGTAGGCGGGAGAGCCACTTAAGAGAAATCCTAATCACAAGCCTCCCCTCCGGCTTGCTGCAGGGGGTTTGTGGGGGATTTAAAATCACAACCACTTAGGAGTTACTGTTAATTAGCTTTACAACTAACTTGCTTGGCTTAGTTAAGCACCCCCAACCCACCCCACATGCACACACACATACAGCCCACATACAAACCCCACAAAACCAAAGGAACACAATTCTAGTCATAATTTTAGTGCCCCAACAATTTTCCCGAGAAAATAGGAAATGTGGCACAGACAAAGTGGGCAGGAGCACGTAGGGGAGGGAGCTACAGGCTCGTTTTGCTAGTAAAACTGCCTAGAAAGAATGAAATTAGAGCCGGTACCCGAGATGCATAAATTTGAATTCGTCATGCAGATGGTGTTAAACTCTGAAAAACATTTTTGTGTAAATGTCAATTTGGTATGTTATACTGGATGCAATGTCTTCAAACTGCTTTTATCATTGCTTAATTTAAGGCTGTCGCACCAAACTTTAAAAATTAAGAAAGAATCAATTTAAACCTCACTTCAAACGACAGTTTAGTTTTTACAAATTTCATTCTGTTGCACCAAAACTTTAAACGGCAATTAAAATACAATTCAGTTTTAACTTATACCGGCACATCATCGGTATCAGACAATATCGGCTTCAAAATGAACTATCCAGATCAGCCAACATGCAACATCTCTCTTGTTTTAACAGAGTAAAAGAGGAGAGGAGAATCCTTAACCACATGTGAGAAATTAACATTATGAACATCATGAGTATGTTAACAATGAGGGGCAGCACGGTGGTGTAGTGGTTAGCACTGTCACCTCAAGAGGGTTCCTGGTCCAATCCCAGGAAGGAGCCCTTCTGTGCGGAATTTGCATGTTCGGGCACTCCGGCTTCCTCCCACAGTCCAAAGATGCATGCAGATACATGCAGGTTCGGGATTACTTAATTGGTGACTCTAAATTGCCCATAGGTGTGAATGTGAGTGTGAATGGTTATCTGTCTCTATGTGTTAGCCCTGTGTTAGCTCCCCGCGACCCCCAAGAGGATAAGCAGTTACAAAAATGGATGGATGGATGCTAACAGCGTACAGAGGGCTTAAATTTCACATTTCTATCCAATAATTGGCTCAGACAGCAGGATACATGAGTGAGAATTTGATGTGCCGTTCATGCTGCAGCCACTGGTTGAACTTGGAGTGCATCTCCTCAAGTGATATTGAATAGTCCAGGAAGACCATGATGTGGTGACCCTTCGACACAACTCTCCCCCCTTTTCGCGCCACTGCTGCAATCCGCTTCCTCTATTGGAACCTAAGGAACCTTGCAAGGATTGCTTGTGATGGAAGGTCACCATCTGGTCAGTGCCTGCTGATGGTCCTGTGAGCTCAGTTGATCTCAGCCCCGTCAGGATAATCCAGATGCAGGAGCTGTGGGATGGTGTCACATAAAAAGGAGTGTGTCCCGGCCCTCACATTCCATAGGGAAGCTGATAAACCGTAAGTTGTTACCCTAGCTCCTGCTCTCTAGGTCATTGATCTTGCCACAAAGTTGTTCAATTTTGGTCTCTGTTTCCAGAGCTTTATTAGCATCTTTGAGAAAGTCCAGTCGAGCCTCTGCATAGCCGATGCGTGAGGTAATTTCTGCTAGCTTGCTTTCAATATCTCCAGTTGCTCGCTGAATGATGTTGAACTTTTCCTCTTGTTTCTCTGATGTTTTTTTCAGTAGTGCGTACATTCTGGCGATGAATGCTGCCAGTGAGGCATTATCTACATCAGACTTGCTGGGATTATCGTTGAGATTAGCCTGGTCCGATATTTGACTAGCAATGTTAGCGTGAACTGTTTCTCATAGGCATACTCTGTGTTTTTACTTGGTTAAGCTTCTCTGTCAGTTCACAGTGATCTTCTGAATAAAGAGAGGCTGATTCATTTAAAGCTTCTCACTCTATCATGAAATATACTGCATCGACAGCCGGAGGTCTCTTTCAAGCCGCCATACATACTGTCCGCCTCACGTGACTCCGAAGGGAAAGTCGGCCAAGATGCTTTTTCTTATTTTGCACAATGAATGAATACTACATACACTGAAAAGCATTGTATTTCATGTCTCCATCTGCTGATGGGCCATGGATAAGAGCATGCAAGATTAATATGGTGTTAATTCCACTACATAAGAGACTTGATGATCATTAATATAAGGTGGGGAAAAAAGTGGATATATCGATATCTGTATCGGCCGTTGGTCAAATAAGTTATCATATATGAGAATTTCGGATATTGGCAAAAAATCCAATATTGTGCATCCCTAGAACAGGCTCAACCCAATTGAGTTTATCATTATATTGAAATTCTCTTTTAAAATACCATTTCAGCAAGGAAAATTTATGGAGGTGAACCAACTGTCAAACATGGCAGTAAAAGGTTGAAAAGTTATAGCTGTCAGGCAGTCTCTTTTTCCCTGTTGTGCTGTTGTCCTTTTATTATTTGACAATGTTGCTCCATTCATTTGGTAAATGTTTTTCTCAAAGGAGGAGAAACAGCTTCTCTGCCGAGCCAACATTAGGCTAACTGGCTTTTTAGCAAGCTAGCAAACAATGTGGCATTTTGTTAAGGAATACATAGCACCTGAACGTTCCCCCCACTTTTTCCCCTACTTCGGGCTGTTTCATGCACTTATGGTATGTATGAAAAATAATGCACCATAGTTCATATATAACGCACATAATAATGAGCCAGTAAATCCTGTATAACCCACATAATGGGAAGGCTGTGATCACATGACCAATGTGCTGATGGGAGTGAAGAAGCACATACAGTAGACCTACAATCCGTGTATGGAGGCAGGTTGGGGTGGTGGATGGGTCAAACAACATAGGACTTTACTCCAAGAGACCAGTGGTTGGAACCATGTAAAACTAAGTGAACTTTGAGTTGTTTTAAGGTACGTCACCATGTTTCTTTTTTAAACCTAACCTATTTTACCTAACTTCACTTAATTTTAGATTTCATCAACTGGAAACCCCAATTCACTCACTTACTCAATTTTTTCGATGCAGCTTTCAGTCAAAACAGTTCTTTTTGTCAAGTGAATAAAGTTTTAATATCATTTTGACATTCCAGGGCATTTGTGTAGACTTAACATTAAATTGTTGGGTTGTGGCATTTGTGGGGCTCTAATTCACTGGATATCATACGCACCAGTGAAAGGGTTTTCCACACATTCATTTGTTTGTAGCACACCGCCAAAAACATCAGCATCTGCATCACATCAGCATCACATTTAGATTTTCTAGTTTTGAAACTCTCTCTCTCTCTCTCTCTCTCTCTCTCTATCTCTCACCCATGCATGGTAGACCACACTCTGGGCACAGACAGAGCAGCAGAGTACCAAGCACAGTGAAAGTGCAAAATAACCGTTCATCAATTTATATTGTTTTAGTGCTGTCTTTAGATGAAAGGGGTTGTATTCTTGTAGAAACCATGCACACTGCTGTCCAGTGCTGGGTCTAAGCTGTGTAACAGCAGCAGAAGAAAGTTTGCTTTACTTGCCTCAACAACAGCAGCTGTTCCTCAAATCCATCGATCTAATCTGATGGGCTCTGATCAATCCAACCACAAACTGTTCGAGAGGAAGTCTTGAATGTGATAACCAAACAGTTTGTTCTTTAATTATCCACCCAGCAAGTCAAACTCTGCTAAGAAAAATAAAATAAAATTACAAGTTCCACTCATGCTGTGTTCACGGATCCACAAAAATGTCTGCATTCAGACAAGGTACTACACATACAATCCAGCCTAATAAGACTTTATTTTCACATTTGGTTTAAGACAGTCGATGGTAATTGCAAAGGTAATTCCCCTGTAGCAGGTGTTCATACTAGAATGCCTAGTGATTGTTGCTAGTTATATTAAGCCATCCCAAAGTACAAGTGAAATCGATAGTAGGAGCAGAACTCATTTGACTTCTACTTAATTGACGAAACATTGAGGGCTATAGTGCAGAGGCAGCTGTCGGAACACTGAGGGACAATGAAATTGCCTGGCACAGGGAAAGTATTCTCAATAAATAGAGTCACATTAAACACTTTTCAGGACCAACTCTTCAGAAGACTGGCATGAAGGCCTCCCTATCATTACCTGATTGCAATCTGTCCTGACCTTGAGTTCTTAATGACGTCCTCTTTTTTGCACAGGTTGGAGAGTCTAAAAGGTCAAACATGTCTGAGACTGGGCCTAATAATAAGCCTGTCTGTTGGATCCTCAAGCACTGCTTCTGTCTCCTCTGGCCAAGGGCAATGAGTTTGATTATTTCCATCAATTTAATGGGCCAATCTAAGAAAGCTTCCTACAGGCTATTTATAAACTAAAATCTAGATGTTGGGAGATGCATAGGATAATAACACCACAGTAAAATGTCACCTAGATGTGTTTGCAGTTGTGCTGTGGGGCTATATACAGGAGGTCATATAAACATGAAAACCAGTGAGATAGCAGCAGTTTCACGGATAAAGGGACAGTTCACCCCAAAATCAAAAATACATACTTTTCCTCTTACATGTAGTGCTATTTATGAGTCTATATTGTTTTAGCATGAGCTGCTGAGTGTTGGAAATAGCAATGTCTGCCTTCTCTCAACTGTATCACTGCACAGAAGGAAGCTTGCATCTACTCATGGACAAGAGGCTTGTTCTTGTGACAGTGCGAGGTAAATGTTAATGCGTCCTCCTCGGCTGAGCTGTAATGTTAGCTAGCTCAGTGATGCAAAGAGAGCTAGCTGTAGAATGCATGCTTCCTTCTGCATGGTGCTATGGTTTGTGGGTGTAGTTCGGTAAAAAAAAAAAAAGTAGTTCATACATTAATAGTACATTAAACTGCTCACAAAAAGGCCTGTGGATTATCATGAGTAACCGTGACATGATTTCTGGAAAGAGTAATTGCTGTAAAGTTATTGAAATGTATCTTTTTGGCACTTTGACCACCACAAGCCGAGTGCCATCTAGTTCCATTCAACACATTCTCACTCCGACCTCGTCACATACAGTATGAACATTTGGTCATGGACTTTCCACGTCAAGATATGGTACCCTGGGTGCGTTGGTTGTTGACATCCAGGGACACTGTGTCAACTTCAGTCTGTTATGTGTATTGTCTGTTTTCAAAACACATCTCTCTAAATGCACTACGTCAGTACAACACTGCGAATCAACGGGGTTTTTTTACCTTCGACAACAAACAGTTATGTTTAGTCAACACATGTACGTGGTTGGGTTTAGGCAACAAAAGCACGTTTGGGTTAAGGAAAAAATAACAGGGTTTGGCTTTACAATCATAGGTGAAGAAAACAACGGCCTCCCTCCCGAGTTTCCCCCTGACACCGCTGGGCACTGTTAAACTGTAACTGCGACCAGGCATGTATCATGCTGACATGAAAGGAAAGCTTTTCTCGTCTGACACTGAAAGTCACTGCTCAAGCACCTTAATTCAACGACTTTGGAGTCAGATCTGGTTGCTCTATCATATTGGAAAGAAGGCAGACATCTCTATAGCCAATATCTCCAACACCTGGCAAGTTTCTTTGACTTGAACTTAGAAAACATACAGCTCAGTAGCACTGTCAAAAATATCAATATATTTATCAATACATATGAAGTCTAAATATATGAAACAGTTTCAATTCTAATTTTCCACAGTATTATTACACTGGTACCACCTCACTTCTTTTGCTCTCTCTTACTGTTAATGTTTACAGTCATTGTACTGGTCTCTGTTACTAACCATGAAAAGTGTCTGTTGTCATGTTATAGCCTTGTTATACTTATACATCTTATAATAAAAAATAAGATTTATTCCCTTAATGTCGATTTTTCTCGCATGGTGTAGAAAATCAAAATATTTCAACTTTGCACCAAAGATAGAAATTCCAGTATCGTAACATCACTACAGTACAGTTAACAGCATAACGTAGAAACAAAACACAGAACAACAAGACAACAGTAAAGGTCCATGATTAGGATCTCTTAGTAAATAAATCAGACATATCTTGCACATTGCTCCTATTCCTTTCTTGCATGTCGTCCTACAGCTGCTTGTTGAGTTGGGTTATTGGTTGGTTCTGATCTTAGAATATCTGAATCTGCAAACAGAAGGGAGTGTCGCAGATACACTCATACAAAAACAAGCTACATTGATAAATAGCGCTACAGGTCAGAGGAAAAATGTATTTTGCATTTTGGGGTGACCTGCGCCTTTAAGGGGAGAAGGGGAATATTTGATCAAAGATGGAATTTGTATTTACACCTGCAGGTACAAAGTGAGGCCACCACCAAATGCTACACACTGTACTTCTGTCAAAGAAGTAATGGGATATTTATATGCAATAAAATGATACTCAGTGTGAAGTTTATAAATATATACAGTGTATGCTGAGATGTGGGAGTTTGACAAAAAAGCTGAAAAAGTCACTTTATTCATTTGCTGTCACTTGTCGAGCAGTCCTACAGCATCTCATTGTTCTGTCACTACCTGCCATTCCATGTCACACCAAGACTAACATGAAGGCCTGTGATGCATTCGTAACATTTCTCTGGCAATTTTGGCTTTATTTGATATCTGACAGCAGACTGTGACAGAAAACACGGGGGAAGATAGTGGGACGAGGGCTGCTGCGGTTACACTGTGTGCTTCTTAGACCACTGGTCCACCTAGATGTCCCAACAATTTGTAATTAAACTGGAATGATGAAACTGCAGAACACATCATGTGTAAATACAGGCAGAAAATGCCTCTGATGATCCTTTCTCAGTGCATGAAGCATACAGCCATTTTTTTCTTTCTTTTTTTTTTTTTTGCACAGATAAATAAAGGTTCCATCAAAATGATTGCTGAAATTACTTTGCACAGTTTGTGTGCAGGTTGTGTTGCCAGATCTGGTTCAACTTCCAGAAACTTTTTGCCTGAGGTAGAGTAAATGGAAGGTTGTGATCTTGCAGAGGCATGTTGCTTATTTTCATGTTCATTAGAATATTTGCATGTAAACTCTTTTCCCCTTGCAGAGACAGGATTACTGTGTGGAGAGAAATTCCTCACCATAAGATAAAGGCATTCACTCAGAAAAGGTGTATAGCATTTATTGGTGTTTACTTGCCCTCTGAAGGATAGAGATGACCCAAACCATGACAATATAATATAGATCTCCACATAATGGTTTAACGTTTGTTGACCATGATATTGGTTTTCTTGGTGTAATCCCCTGCTTTGCTTTTGTCCCTGTTCTCCTCTCTTCTTGTGTAACCTTGTTTCTTCACCTTTCGACAGTGAGCCATGTTATTAGAAAAATAAGGTAACAGCCCTGACATTTTTTTCTTGTACAGAAAAAGGTCTGTCCCTGGACTCTGACAAGAAATACATTTCCATATACGATGTGTTAAAAAAATTGCTATCAAACGCTGCTTCTCGCCTTCTTATTCCCATAATTTTGTATAAATCACGCTGTCATATACTGCATGTTTCATGATGAGTGTAAAATCTCCTGGGAGGCTAGATACAACACAGAGAGTAGGACTACAATAACTGCAGATATTATACAGTATTGATTTTAATGTTGCAATTTTTTGCCCCATAAGAAGGCCTCATTTGAATTACCCACTTTGGTCAGGCAGAAATCTGACAATGAGTCAGAGCAAACGAGCCCAAGGTTTATGGAAAAAAAGAAAGAAAAAGGAAGGCCTTAGCATCTCTTTGCATACTAATGGCAATATTATTTCCCAGTGCTTGTGGTACCTAGTTGTAGAGCAAAAAGAACCCCTGTGAAAACAACTTCCAAGAGACCCACCATCTGGCGGGAGAGATACAGCGTGTCAGGATTTTCAAAGAGGTGCTGCAGAAAATGCTATGAGACAGGAGTGATTCATTTCAGTCTCACACTTTCCCGAAATTTCCTGATTTAGATATTATTTTAACCTCACGGCTCCACCACCACAACACTGTGTCAGCCTATTGATGATCCCAGTGTGGGCTTGCCTTATTTTAGAACGCTGCGTACATACCAATGAACTTGTCCACCGTATCTGCTTTGCGTGGGAGTGCGAACACCGAGTGGGGAAAAAGCGACACAAAAAGCATGCACCATGAGGATGCATTACACCATTTATGATAAGACTATGTGCCTCTCTGAATGGGTTTCAGCTGACAGTTGCTGATAGGGAGACAGGAGTGCAAGCATATTGTGGGAGGAAATCAGACATGCTGAAACCTTTAGCCAATCAGCCTTAATACAGCAACAAGCACTGCAGCTATTACCATGAGAACAAATAGGCCTCTGTCAATCTCCAATATTGAGCTCGATGAACACACTAAAGGCTAGTGCCGCCGCCTTTTTTTCCCCTGTGCTGTCTGGGACACTCAAGCAGAAAAAATTATGGATAGCACCGGCTGGTGTCCACCCTCCCAGAGGGCATTACCAATGCATGGCCTTCCGAATAGCTGCAGGCTAGCCTAAAGGATATGACTGTCCCAATCTGAGACAGTTCAAATCAGATTCTGCAACAGCCATTTTTAAAAGTTACTTTAAATATCCGTGTGAATAAATTACTGGATCAACTTTATTGATTCTTTTCCACTTTCAGACAGAAATTCAAGGATTCCTCAAGAGAATGACGGGGAGGTGGAGCAAGCTTTCACTTTGTACGTGCCGAGTCCCTCGTACCCTTCTCACCAGTCCGTAAATCCTTTATTGTACATCTCTGAAAAATCCCAGAATCTCCTACTACACAGTCAGTAAAAGTCACATGGAGTTAGAGGAGTCATACATGTGTGCCCACAAAGGTTCTATTAAACTTTTTTTTATAGTGTCTGAAAATTGATAAACCAGTATTTTTCACAGGTCTTGAACTCGCCAATGTTTGTGATTCACAGTAGAAGTGGGAAATTGCACTATGCTATTTTACCAAAAGTCTGTTTAGCTGTGAAGAAAGCTGACTCTACCAGAGTCAACCTGCACTCAGAGCAGGGTTAATGACAAAATTGTTTGCAAAAAAAATAAAAAATCCAGCCCAGGGCTACTTGAGGTCTACTACAGTACATCACATTCAGTAAGCAGCAGCAGCAAAGATGGGAGATAGAGAAGGGATTACATGACACAAAAGTTAAAGGAGCAGTGTGTAGGATTGAGGGTCTAGAGTTTGAGCAACTCACTGAAACTTCTCCCATGCGCCAAGTATGACATCCAAGTTAACATTTCTTCAGTGTTCATACTGGTTTTAACTGGGAGCCGAATTATCCTCAGAGGTCTCCCCCTCTTCCTCTCCTAAACAAATGGACCAGGTGATTTAAACAGGTAAAACCACTGAATAAAGCAGTTACACATTAAAAAATCAGTGTTTTTGTTTTTGTTTTGTTTTTCACACTCCGTCAAAGACGGGCTGCAAACTACAGTGGCTGATGCAAAAATGCGAACACATGAATGTCCCTCTCTAGAGCCAGTGTATGGTTTGTCTGCTCTGGGCAACACATTCTTTGTCCCAACTCATCACCTATCATGACTTGGTCAGTGGACTTTCACATCTACATATTACACGCTATGAATCTGTTGTTGAGTAAACGTACATTGTGTCTTTTGAAAATACACTTCCGTTTTCACAGGAAATTTACAGTTTCTACTGGTAAGATGCATCCAGTCTTTTTCAAAATAAACTTACATCGGTAAAACACCTTGTATTGATATGTTTCACTGTGCAACAAAAGCATGTGGTTAGGTTTAGGGGAAAAAAACATCATGGTTTGGCTCTACATTCATACAGGAAGTGAACACCTGCCTCCTGGGTGAAAGTTTGGGTGAAAATTTCGCCCCTCTCACCCGTCCTATGGGAGCCTTCCAGGTCCTTAAATTATATTGTTGTCCAGTGGCGTCTCAAACCGACGCTGTCCAGTGACATTGTTAACTGTCGTTGCCCGACGGTGTAACATACTGCCTGTTGCCTGCCCGGACAACTGGGTCTCGTCGGCGTGTGACGCAAAAATCAATCTATCTATCTGTGGAAGAGGACCCACTCCCTATGGAGGTACAAACAACTCATTTAAAGGTGACGAAAACACAACCATTCTTATTTTCAGATAATTATAACCTAAAGAAAACATTCTTAAATTATATTTCATTTCTGCCAATATATCCCCCTGAATCCTACACACTGGACCTTTAACACATATGGATCTGAACCCATGACTGTAAAAGTATAGTTTACAGAAGTCATGATAAATCCCTCTGATAGCTCTATTTACAATACAACTTGGTAAATCAATTGTTAAAACACAGACCTGGTACTGATTAAAGAAAGTGAGCAAGGTTATAAAAAATTAAAGAACTTTCACATAGTACAATCTGCCATCCTGCTGTGGATAATGAAGATAATAAAGCTGTCTCATCTCTGTGCAGACCCACACTGCTGAACATGAATTATAAAAACCCAGTTCAGTCGGGTTACCTTGAAACTAAGGGGAGACAGATAAAGGTAAGTGCTTAAACTTCATCAAACATGTGCAGGTGCATGGACTAAGACAGCGACAGCTAATGTGTCTAATGCAAATGGACCCTGAATTTGCATGCCAATTAAAGGACAATACCAACATTTTGGGAGTTTCAACCAAAGCTCAACTTAATATGGTTGAAGAGAGAGAGGAAGAAATAGAATCAAAATCCTCTTTATGTCTCCAGTAACTGTTGAAAACGTATCTTACAGCTCCAAGTTTGAATGGGTTGAAAGTTACTTTGAATAACTTGTTTAGGATATTTGTCTGTACATCTACAATTACTCAACATGATGTGGTGTTGTTGGTATGCAAGACAGAGCTGTTGTTGCTTGGAAACACAGATGATTTTGGTGCCAATAAGGTGCCCGAAAGGGGCAAAACAGGTAATGGTTTGCTGCTGTTGCATTTAATGTGTGTTTCTCGTTGATTGGAGGAGGGTAATTAATCCTCTAACCACAGGAGCTACTGTAAACTTTAGAATAATTGCTAACAACAATTCATGCATTGTGCATTTTGCATTCAAAAAAGGCCTCCTCTCCACTGCAGTGCTCGTGTATGGAACAGTCTGTTCTAATGCACACACACACGGGCACACACTCAGACATCTTTCACATGCATGGGAACACTTGTGTGCTTTATGGACTAAGATGAAAAACTAATCCAAAAGGTTTTTTTTACAGTGCAAATAAAAATAGAATAAATCATAAATCAACACCACATCAAAGCACTGTTCGTTTACATCATTATCATAAAACTGTACCTCAGTCAGAAAATAAGCTAACATGTAGATAATAAATAACCTAATGTAATTATTTTACAGTCCATTAAAACATACTTAGTTGCAACTTAAACAAGCTACAAAGACAAAAATACTCACTTATATGTGTGAAAACTGGCAGCTACATATTTCAGTCGGCTCCTGGCCGACTGTATCTTTGAAACCAGCTTTGTGAGACTTCCTTTAGCTGCCTCCCTCTGCTCTTTCTCTCTCGCTCTCTGTGCCTCTGTCTCTGCTCTTTAAAGGGAGCTGGCACTGTAAACAATGAGCAGCACTCAATATGAAGCTTCATTTGTAAAGCTACATTAACCTTCCCTAACCACAGTCAACAATTAGCCTATTATTGCATTAAGTAACTATGAGCACGATATTATGCAACGTTAACAAAATAAACTGTTTCAAAAGTGTGGCCATTAATATGTCTAAAGGAGCACAGAAAATTGCCCCAAATCTTAACACACATTCAGAGGCTTCAAGGCTAACAGTTACAACACACCGACCACAGAGTCAAACACAAATATGGCCTTTATGTGGTGTGATCAACACTAACAAAACACTTAAAACTACAAAAAAAGAAAGATTTTTAAAGGAAAAGGCTCAGTGTTCCTTCTAAAGTCAGCCAGTGAGAGACATGAGTGCCAACACTGACTGTAAACAGCATCAGCACCCGATAAACAGGAGCCTGACAGGTGTTGGCACAATCATAATTGCAAGAAAAGACAACAGCAGCAGGAACAACCAAAATAGTATGACTAATAATTCTGATACAAAAAAGCCTGTTTATGCAAATGCTAAATGAACGGTAGATAAGACCATTTGACAGAATTCAGATTATGTATTAATCCTTAAAAAAACACTTTAATGTTTTTAATGAGTTCATCCATTCACTTTCTTGACAACTTGGATGCGAAAATTGATACCACACTCACATGCATGTTAAGTATGAAGCTACAGCCAGGAGTCAGTTAACAGCTTAGCATCAAGACTGGAAGCATGGGTAAAGCTAAGATTCTCTGGTACACAATGACATTAAGGTTGACTTTGTGTAGGAGCTCCCATGCAAAATGGTGATCAGAGATCCGCACTGTTTCTGTTAATTTTATTTGAAAGACATATTTCAGTTACTTTTGAGTATATTGTGAATCAAATGTAATTTGTAACAACATATTTAAGAGTGGAATAATTTTGTACTTACAAAATACTAAAAAAAAAAAAACTTTCTCCAAAATTCATAAACCAGAAAAAAACAAGAAAAGATCAAAACCTAATATAATATACCCTGTATACTGTGTGTGATATGCTAAAAGGCTTCTCATTTGAAACAAGGGCACTAATTTGTAACTGGAAGTGGTAGCATTCAGCCAGCAAATGGTGTAACTTCACCTATTAGTCAGTCAGTTATAGTCACTAATTGACAGACTTTCCAATTTACTCCAGTGTCTCGGTCCAGCCAAAAAGGAAAAAAAAAATGCAAATATATCAACAGTCTCTTAAAAAATCAGGCAGCCAAAGCTTTCCACTTCAAAGCTCTTCTAGTGTAGTATGACGTTGTGCAGCAGATAGAACTATAACAGGTTGCAGCTGATGGCGGCGAAGACAACAAAAGCAGTTGACCAGAGATAATGAAGAACAGTACACTAAGACCCATTCACACACTGGAGGGAACGTTCATTCTCTGGAACTGCACAGGCTCCTTTTTGCTCAATTTAACACAACCATCTCCTCTTCAGCTCCGGTCGGTGCTGTACGTCCCCACAGGACTGGTGGAGGCTACGCAGCCATCGCCCACTATCGGAGTCAAGTTCCACCGATAATGACAGATGGTAACCTCTAGTTCAAAGTTAACAAAATCCAAGATCCTGTAACAAAATCCACCTACCATCAACCCACTTGAATTATTTCTTGACTGGGCCAGTGTCTTTGCTGGTTTCCAGGCAACCTTAATGTGAAGACTTCAGAAAGTCATTGTGCCCAGCCAAGAAAGAGTATAACACTTTCAACTACCCAAGACCAGCTCAAAGGGCCTTGACAAATAAAAGAAGAGGCACCAAAATGCAGCAAAAGTTACTGATATAGTCACCAAAAGATATATCAAATCACAAAAAGAGATCAGATGGCAGTAAAGGCATGGGGGGGATGATAAAGACACCACACAAGGTACATGGAGAGAGTCTCTTTGAGAGGACTAAGGTGGCACCTCTTCTAGTGACTGGGAGCTTTGGGCCTAGGTGCTCCCAGTCATTTGCTCTGCCAACCAAGTTCATGAACCTGCAAGAGAGGAACAAACAAGGAACATCCAAAGCGTCCAGAGAGCCGTCACACACCTTTGGACAGAGCCAGGCGAGCTATTTCCAGTCTTTATGCTAAGCTAAGCTATAAGCCTGCTGGCAATAGACTCAAATTTAGTGTACATAAATGAGAGTGCTTTAAGTGTTGTGTTGAACTATTCTTTTAAAGTTATTTATTAAGCAAAACTGCTGAACATCTGCTGGTCCCAGCATCTCAAGCGAGATGCTTTGCTGGGTTTTTGTTTTGTTTTTTTTGTTTTTTTTTTGGAAAGTATTTTTTAAATTTTGCACATTTGGTTGGACAAAACAAGCACTTTGCAGAAATCACTGTGGGGTCTGGCACTTTCTGACATTCTGTTAACTGGACAATAAATCACAAAAATAATCACCAAATTAATTGACAATTAAAATAAGTAACCTTTTCAGCTAAGATGGGTACTTCAAATGGAAAGAGCACTCTGCATGTCATTGCTAAATGAGGAGATTCTCTGTTCATCCTCACAAAGGAACAAAAGAAAGAAAGAAAGAAAGAAAGAAAGAAAGAAAACCCCTCAGGGGTCAGATGTGAAGATTCTATTGCTCATGTCATTGCTGATGGCAGTATTTCACCTCCAGACATATCCACATCAAACATGATGCCATTAGCAGAATACACACTTAACTCTCTGCATTAATCTGTCTACATCCATGCTGTTGCAAAACT
Source organism: Epinephelus fuscoguttatus (assembly GCF_011397635.1). Classification (NCBI taxonomy): domain Eukaryota; kingdom Metazoa; phylum Chordata; class Actinopteri; order Perciformes; family Serranidae; genus Epinephelus; species Epinephelus fuscoguttatus. The sequence continues at coordinate 7,373,827 of NC_064763.1, forward strand.
CTCCTGCTCCCATTATTAACTGGTAAAAACTTAATTAAGTTGTTAAGAAATAGAGAAGAGATTGGAGATTTGGGAAAAGAGAGTATCTAGATCACACCGGATATGTGAGTGTATGGTGTGCAATTAATATACTGCAAAACAAAGAGATGAAAGAGAAGACAGTCTGTGAGCAAGAGTCTCTTATTGGTCTTTTGCAGCCTCTCGACAGATGGCTTCAGGTAAGCCAGAGGAGTAGGTGGAGCAGTTGGAGGCCAATATTTGAGGCTGGATTTTAGATTGCATCTGCTAAGTGGCTAAATAAGCCAAGTCACCCATTTAGAGGAGATGGCACAGCTCTCAGTTCCTGGGCGTGTCTTCAGAAAGTATGTCCTTCATGTGTCTTTGAGAGGAGTCAGGGATGATATGTTCTGTTCAGAGTATTTCTATTCAATATTTTTATGTAAAAGAAAACATGCAGAAAAAAAACCCCAAATCCTTTAAAGTCAGTACACAGGCTGTTTTTCAGTTCTGAATCAATCACAGGAAGCAGGTATTAAATATCAAAAGTATGTTGTGATCTTGCTGTAAAACAAAAACACTGAAGAAAAAGAAAAGGGAAGAAGAATAGTGGAGCTGTGCTGGTTGGCTGGTCAGTAAAACCAGACTGATGCAAGTCTGCCTTTCCTCTGAACATTCTTCAATGCAATGCTCTCCATTTTTCAGAAATTGGATGCATGTGTTTCGCTTTGTTTTTTTGAACAACACTTGAAACCTGGCTGATACAGCTGAACAGACATATTACAATATATGACTGAGAAGAAAAGCTGATGAATTTTTCTTCAGGTCCAAAACTGTACAGCATGTATTTTTCTCCTGAAACCGAGACTCATTATGGTGATGAGAAATGACGAAAAACAAGGAAAACATTCGTACACTGTAAAGCCCAATCCATCTATGACACAAAACTTTAAAGTTAAGTCAGCACAAATGTCCCAAAATGTCAAAACAAAATGAAAACTTCATGTTCACTTGACACAAAAACTAAACATAAAGTTATTATTCCAAGCTGCTTTAAGTGTTTCCAAAAAAAATAGAGTGAGCGATTTTAGGGTTTACAGTGTAAGATAAAAAAGGTGACATAAATTTGCTTGGTCACTAGGGCTGTCAAAAGCAATAAGCATTTTTTTTGTGGGTTTTTTTTTTGTAAAAAAATAATAATAATAATAATAATAAATAAAAATGAATAATAATAAATTGGAATATTATTCGAACTCTACTAAATTAATTTGAAAATATTCAAACTCAATTTCTTGGTGCTTTTGACAGCCCTATTGGTCACCTGTATTTTTTTTTTTATTTGAAAAGGTTTGTGGTCTTGTAATAAGTTAGAAAATGAAAGCAAACACATAATTGTACATTTAATGAAAGCATATGGTGTTGAAAACACTTGACAGCATCCTGAGGGAGCTAATGTGAGTAAATAACTGCTTTTCACCACTGAGGAACACAAGCTAAAACAGTGTGATAGTTTGCATGTACAATTATCAGCCACAACATTAAAACCACTGACAACTGAAGTGAATAACGCCAGTCATCTCATTACAATGCAATGTTCTTCTGGAAAACCTTCGGTCATGACATTCATCTGGGTGCCATTTGACATGTACCACCCATCCAACCACCATTGCAGACCAATTACACCCCCCCATGGCAACGCCACTCCCAGATAGCAGTGACCCCCCTAGTAGGACAATGTGTGGTGCCACACCACAAAAATTGCTCAAGAATGTCCCAAGGAATGTGACAATGAGCTCAAGCGAAGACCTGGCCTCCCCAGATTATAATCTGATCAGGCATTCAAGGGATGTGCAGGTACCCTACCTCACATCCACAGTACTGTGTAAGTAATAGCTTCCCTGATATTACCTATTGGTTTGTGAACTGCTGTTTTGAAGCCTCAAGTTTGGCATTTCAGCTGACCATTTTGTTTTTTTTATGGAGACAGAAGTGACCGTATTTGTATTTGAACAAGAGGATGGAGTTGTGGAGGATCAAGGGGTGGATCTGACTCATAGACTACAGCGACGCCTCACAGACAGCCTGTCACACATATGCATAATTTTGAGCATTAGTTAAATGTTAACAAGTGAGTTCTATAAAAATTCACCCCCTGTGCAGTTGTTATGAATGTTGAAATTAGCTATAGAGACCAAAATCATTTTTGTACCAGGCTGTAAACATTATTTCTGCTGTAGTTGGTAGGGTTGGGTACCGAAACTCAGTACTTTTTGTACTTGGTACCGATTCACATCGGTACTACCGAGTACCAATTCACTTAAAATGAATTGGTGCCAAATTCCGGTACCTGAGGTGGAGGCAGAGCGAGAGTGCATGACTCGCACCTCAGACTCGGCAACAATGGCGACAAAAAAAAGTGCAGACAAAACTTAACGTGCAGCACTGTTCCTAAATGTTCTCAATAAAATGTTGAAACTGAGAAGTTTAGACTTCAAAAAGTACCGAAATAAGGTACCGTTTGGTACCGGTACCGAATTCCAGATACCGATACCGGTACCGGTACCGTATCGGTTTAATTATGAATGGTACCCAACCCTAGTAGTTGGCCATCTAGCATGGGGTCTACAGGGATTAACTCTGTTTTGGAGCCAGCCTCAAGTGGCCATCGCATGAACTGCAGTTTTTAGCACTTCAGCACGGGCTTCATTTTTCAGCCTTGGAGGTTGCTGCTTGATCACGACCCACAGGACTTAAAGGATCCACTAACAACGCCCTGATGCCGGACACCACAGTACGTCCCCAAAGGTCCGGTATCCATCCCTCAACAGGTTCAAGGCCCTAACATGGATCAGACATGACTCTGACTTGTTGACCTTCATTTGAAAGGTCTTGAAATACCAAGGTCTTTTTAAAATCTCCCTAACACTAGGGCTGGGTTAAAACAATCGATTCATCCAATTCAAATCGATCTTCACTGGGATGACCCCTAAAATCCGAGATCGATCTTTTAGTATGCCCTTTTTCCCACGGATGTGTGAAGCTTTTACCCCGTTAATCTCCCCGGTAGTAAACGAGCTGCAGCACTAAGTTATGAACAACCACAGTATTGAGAAGCTCCGACGTCACCGGCTCTTTTATCTGTAACTATTAGCTTACTTTTTTACATTTGGGTGTAATTTATTATCATGCTGCAGCGTCTCCTCCTGCTGTCTGTGTGTCCTGGCTGCTGCGCCACTTTTACGCACACAAACACAGAATAAAGATGCTAGAGACAGAGAGGTGAGGATAACTTGACCGCTCTAGAAACATTTAGTTATAAAATATTCAGTTTTAATCCTGTTGTGAATGTATTCTTTTAAAAAATAATTCCTTGTAAATGTTAAGCTATTAGTTCTAGCAAAAATGTGGTATTGTTACTGAAAAATCACCAGTCAAATCGATATCGGATCGAATCAGGACCCCTTCAATCGAAATCGAATCGTTTCAGGAAATCAGTAGCAATACCCAGCCCTACCTAACACAGAATTGAAATAGTCTCAAACTACAAGTACTTGATTCTTTTATACTCATGCTACAATTTTGTGGCCCGTTCTACAAAACTGTCAATCTTTGTAGCACCTAGGGCTGTAAAGCTGTGCTCAGTCGGTTTACTGTTCAGTTGTTATGCTCTTGTCTGACCAAATTCTCACTGGTCGGTCAATTGCTGGTGTTAATTTCATAAGGCTGTATGTCTACAATAACAACAACAACAACAACAACTACAGCTGTTGTTCAGTGCTTGTGTTTGTCCTCTGTGACATTTGGTCTGCTGTGTTTCCTTCTCCACTGTGATTGGGCAGCTGGTGACAGTCACGAGCACAGCGTTTTACCCAAAACTAAACATTTTTCAACTCTTATTTTTAATCGGAAAAACGGATGTATAGGCTAATCAAAGAAGATATTCAGTGTTGGATTTATCATTATGGATTTATTTTCCCATGTCTCCTAAAAGACACAGCAGTTTAAAGTTGGATCACAAACCTTCTGAAAGGAATAGGATCAGAGCCTTTGCTGGAGCAGCAGGATGGCTAACATTAGCTTCTGGGCTAAAAACAGTAAGTCACTCTCTCACATTAGCAATGTCAGGTTTGTCAGATTTTTGTCATCAATCCTGTTCAACACTATAGTGGTGAGGCAGACTCACACAGCAGATCAGCTGGAAAAGTGGAGTTTATTTTTGGACATTATTACTTAGGAGATCACATTAAAATTTCACTCAGGGCATTCCACTTGCTTGAACAGAAAGTTTACTTGCCCTGGGCAAATGTTAATGTTTAGCTCTGTGACTGGAAAAAAACTTTGGTGAACAAACACTGCTACCAGTTAGAGTGCACTTGGTGCACTTTGGCGATGTAGTTAACCCCTAAAATAACCTGTGCAGATGTTTAACCCCATCAACCAATCCACTGGTCAAAAAGTAGGTAGAATTTCAGTCAACCAAGAGCTTCTTTGTTCAATTACAAGTATAGTAGTGCCAGTGATATGTGGGGAAAAAAGCATATAGCCCTTCTATTTATTTTATAACATTTTTCATTATATTTTTGTAGCTGTGTCTCTGTCAAACAGGGAAGAAAACCGTTTCTTTGCATTCTATTTTAATCACAATCTATTTTTTCCCACGCGGTTTTCACTCACAACTGAACATTTCCCCCACTTTATAGAAAAAAAAAAAAAAAAAAAAAAATATATATATATATATATATATATATATATATATATATATCATACATCGCCATTCAGCCAGAAAATACCAAGTTATGCTGTTTGGTCCAGCTCTAGTGCCTTGGTTGTATTTCAGGCTAATAGCTGCTAATGTATTGTCAGTATGGGCAGGGAAAGAGGCATGTGTGCTGTTGACAAGGGCACTGCATTAGCTGTCCCTGCAAGGATGCTTTAGTTTTTTTGTTGGTGTTTTTCCCAAAAGCCACCTGAATAAGAGCTCTGCCTGTAAGGGTTGCCCCAGTTCAAAACCACTGTAATACAACTGGGTAACTGGAAACATATTATCTTCCCAGTTAGTGGGGGCAATGACACACAGGTTGGGTTGTTGTTTTCTCATATGAGGTGGAATAATGAACAGTATGAATACAGAACCACTCTAAAATTGTAAAATGAGTGTTGGCCTTGGATCAGGGCAGAATCACAAAGTAGTCACTGATTTTATGACTGTTTTAATTGCACTCCCATTTGGAATTGTAGGATTCCTGCAGATTTGGAAAGAGGCCAGGAAGCTTTTTTTAAAGCAGGGATTGATCATTAAAGCTTATTTTCAAACTGAAAGCATGCTTTGGGTTTTCAGAACAACAATATACTGTAGTTTCTAGCCCCCAAAAGATTTTCACATTATGAGAAGGGAAAACAAAGTGATTTTCCAATTTAGGACAAAGGGTTTTTGGCCTAAATGAGGAGTGTGTTATAGCAAGGCTATGGAAATGGCTTAGCAGAAATCACAGCAATGGGATTTTGATTAATGAGAAACATTCATTTTTGTATTGACCATTTAAAAGACTATTAAGATTGCCACTCAAGCGTTGAGCATTAATTATAAGGCAGGCCTACATAAGCTTCCATGAAATTTAATGAGCATTGTAAAGTCTGAAGCAATGCAAGGAGCTTTGTAGAGAATTAGGTTGTAAATGAAGTCCTGAAACAACAGTCATATTAAACTTTTCCTGCCAAGTTTGTTTTCAGTGCACACGCTAATGATATATTCTTCTATTTTTTTCCGACAAGAAAATGCTTGTTATTCACACTTTGTGCCCCCAGTGTATTAAATACTATTGTGAAAATACTGGAAAGGAAAATCTGACCAAATAACGATATTACACTCGTTTTGAGCTGGAGGATATATATGACAACTATTGATTCTCATTGCACGAACCGGATCATTTAAACAAATAAAACAATTAACAATTACACCTTCACCAAGACAAGATTGTAGACAGCAGTGGATGGTACATTTGTAACTACTAATTACTGTCTCACAGGTGTGTACCTCTGCAAACCAGTCAAGCTGCGCTAACAGTTTACCTACATGTCTGTCCAGACTCATATGTGCCATGTTAGTTGACAATACTTCCAGTATAGATGATGCTGCAGAGAAGCTACATATTCTAAAATATGGACGCTTCCCACACATCTTCAATGTGACAGCACATTAGATCTATACAGTCAGCACAGTTTCAAGTTGGACACCCAAAATTAGTGTCTCCGGTTCAGTATCTGAGTAAATGTCTCCCTTCTGTTCCTGAGTTATGGCTGGGGTTGCAATGCTATGAGATTTTCACAGTATTATAATTGTCTCAGAAGATATTGCAGTTTCACATATTACAGTATTACAGAATTATTCTTATTACAAGTCAAAATTACCCTTAAAGGAATGAAAACAAGATAGTTATTTTTGGTCGAACAAACATATTATAACTATCATTAAAACTTGAGACCAACTTTTAAATCTTTTTACAGAACATTATGATGTCACAAGGAAGTTGACCTTTGACCTTTTGGATATAAAATGTCCTCACTTCATTATTTTACCCTTTTAGAAATTTGTGTGAAATTTTGTCAAAATTAGCGAATGAATTCTTGAGTTATGGCCAAAAACTGTGAGGTCACAGTGACCTTTGACCATCCAGTTCTAATCAGTTTAATTCAAATTCTAATCAGTTTAATTCCAAGTGGAGTCCAAGTGGACGTTTGTGCCAAATTTGAGGAAATTCCCGAAAAGCCCTCTTGAGATATCATGTTCACAAGAAGGCAATGGAGGCAAGGTCACAGTGATCTTGACATTTCATGGCCAAATTCTGATCATTTCATCCATAAGTCAAAGTGGACGTTTGTGCCAAATTTGAAGAAAATTACTCTGAGCATTCTTGAGGCATTGTGTTCATGAGACTGGGACGTATATAAGTATGGATGTATGGACAGACAGAAAACATAATGCCACCAGCCACGGCTATCGCCAGCAAAGAGGCATAAAAAACCATGTCAGAGTGATCAAAAGTACTGAATTAGAGCACTTGTAGCACAGTTAGGTACATTAAAGCTTCAGTTGGTCGTGAGTGATGCTTTACCACCAGGAAGCACAAACTGACTGAAAGCGCTACATTCACTGAGCTCCGTGTGTTCGCTCTAATCAACCTGTTAAATGGCATCAGGGTTCATCTTAGACAGCTGCTGCTGATGTGATTGCAATTAAATAGCTACTTTAGTGCAGACTCACAACCACAACACCCCAGCCCAGATGCCAAGAAAGCAACTTTTCTCAGATGCGAGCTGCGGATGCACGTCTCGTCACTCCGTCTACAACGTCGTACAGCATGTCTCCTTGGCCAACCGGTTTTTCATAAATATTCATAAACACAGGGTGGGTCTACGGATGCCATGTGCTTTGTTTCTTCAGCTGAATCACTCAAGACTAAAACATGACTGTCATAACATCCATAATGTTGAAAATCCCAGTTTAAAATCCTGGTGAAATATTCATGAGTTTACATATCCTGAACGTGGGCCTGCAAATTCATGCACTCATGAACAACAAACAGAAATTCAAAGCTTCCTAAGGCTCATAACTCCTCTCTTCTGTCTTTCTTATCAGCTCTTTGTGAGCGTGTGACAGCCTGTAGGTCCTTTCAGGGGTGCTTTAAGTTATATCAGCTGTATCGATCTGTTAACTTTGCATTCATCAATCACAAGGTTAGGGGAACGATTCAGATAACATCAGCACGCTCTGGCCTCCCCCAGTGGGAAATTTGGAATTAATACCTAGATGTCCTGAAGCATCCTGCTTCTGCTGGGAGGACTGTGTCACCTTTGTTTGCAGGTAGTTACATATCATCTCAGTAGACACACAGAAACAGAAGTGAGATAATGGAATGATGAGCTGCTTACAGTTTTGAATTTGGTCGAACATCCTTGCAGCTTAACTATGAGTTTTTTCCAGCCCAGCTGCCAAAATAAAATGAAGGCATTGCACATTTCTGCAAACAATGAATACATTGCATTTGCACATTTCACACATTAGGCTTGGGTGGTATCTACTTTTTCACACCTTCTTACCTTCCTGACATCTCATCAGGGTATACAGTACATGACAGCTTTTTGTTTGTTTTTTTTAATTATTAAAAGCTGAGCTGCTCGTGACAGTCATTGTTGTATGTATGTCTAGCCTGCAATGCTTTGTTTCTAACATGCAATTTGCTACTTCCACAAGTCTTGATGGGTTTAAATAATTATGGCGCACAGAATAATGAATAGATAAGTTCACTGATAGCTACACATCAGTGGGCTGAACAGAAATGATGTATAGAATAAAATTAAGCGGCTAAGTAACTGCTTTTGTCGTTGGAAGAAGTCACCTCAAGATAAAGTTATATGTGACTATACTCACAAAGGGGGCAGAGCCATTTATTTTTTCGACTAGTCCTGTAATGTTATCCCAACCACTCACAGTCACCGTCTTTCTCAGCTCAGCTGCCTTTTCTACTAGTAGAGACTGACCTCTGGTGGCACATGCTTGTATTTCAGTAGAGAGAGGAGCGTCTGTATATTTGATGATATTGAAAATCATACCTTCTGGATGTCTAAATACCCTCATATACTGTAATACTTTGACACCGCCAAAGACTAATACATATTATACCAAGGTTTCTGAAGTGACATAGTATATGAGCTGACTTGATCATCGTGGGATGGAGGGGATGGTGGATGGCGTGACACCTAGGCAAGACGCCTGCCAAGTTGTTCGAGCCCAACAACAAAAGCAGTTGTTTTTTAGCGAGTCAGTGCTGTGTTTCCAGTGGCTTCTCAGTGATTTTGAGGACCCTACACTGTTTGTCCAGCCACAACAATGCCATGAAAGACACTTGTTTTTACTGAGACATCACTGCTTTTCCAGCCAGGAGAGAGACATGAAATGCAGTTGTTGTTTTTTTGTTTTTGTTTTTTGTTTTTAACAGAGTTTCAATGTATCTGTTACACAATAACATGCAACAACATAAGTGGTTTGCAGATACGTACAATGGCAACATTTTTTTCTGGCAATTGGTTTGAGTTGTTCTAGAGGGGAAAAAAATGACAACTATATTTCTTAAGAAGGTTCCTGCTCTCCGGAGGCTCAGCTGTTTCCTATTAACACTCTCAGATTCCACCACAGAGGCCTTTGCCAAGGGGCTTCCAGCGCAATCAATGATAGCGCTAATTGAAATATTATCTCTTGTGCTTCACACAAATGCCCAGGCAAGCCCCCAATAATTGCACACAGATTATGCCACAGACCATGTGCTTGCTAACCACTAAGTCTACCATCTGCTCCAAAATGACTACCATACTACTGCACTAGTTAAGCATCCCCAATACACAGCAACTCCCCAACTGTGAGACACTTCCCCGCTATTAATGCATGAGGGCAGGCCGAGTCTCAAGTGGCCTCCTTATCACAGTATTGATGTCAAGGATCTGGGCAGGTGACAGAGTATGATTGATATAGGTATCTACTGCCTCCTCACCTAAATTATACGTCTGTGTCCTCCCCTTGATTTCAAAGCAGATAAAAAGAACATATGGAGGATTTAGGAAAGAATCTGAGGCCGAAACAGGTTGATTGTATCGGTAGTGGGGAGAAGGATATCTGCAGCACAAGAGGAAGCTACTTCCCATTCAAGACACAAGAAACACAGGTAAGCTGATTATTATACAGACGATGGAATTCCCATATCGCAGGAAGGTCACTCTATAAGCAGGAAAACACAAAAAGGAAACAAAAGACTAATTAGAGTAAGATAGCGAGACAGAAAGCTGCTTTTGTTCATCACAGGGTTCATGGTGGGGATATCATTCATAATTTATACTGTACGCATTCTGTGTCTTACTAGATAAACTGTTGTTTCAACAGTTTCATTATCCTCTGGCCACTCTGTCTGGCTGGCTTGAGATGCTTCTTCCTTCCTCTTGATTTTAGGGATCCTGGCCTCCAAAGTACTACTTTCTACATAAGAACCCATGTTCTTATGTGGAGCTCCAAAACACTCTCACTCCCACAGTGCAAGCATCAGCAATCAAAAACACTACTGCAGTAGCTCCAGTGTCTAGAGTCCAACACTGCAACACCATGGCTTGATCTTCTCAGATTCTCCTAACTGCTCCAACATGCATGTGCTCTGATGAGTGAAATTTGGCTGTGATGAAACAGGCAACAGCAATTCCTCACAAAACTCAAAGGTATAAAAAATATCCCTGCGCTGCAAAGTACTTCACCCAGTTGTGTTGGCATTGTCACACAAATGGAAGATAAACACTGTCATTCACTGAGATTCCTCTATGACTTCTTGTTGTACCCCTTTTGTCATTTCTCTTCACAGCATTCGTGCATCTGTCTTTATACCTTGTGACTACAGGTCATGTGTTAAACCACTTTAGTATCTTACTCAAGGCAAGCTATTTGTTACAGGACTGAAGTGAGACAAAAGGCTTTGATTTGTCAGGTCACTATACCTGATGCATGTGTTCCAGAGATGCATCACATCTCAATCGGAAAAAATACAAAGACCTGGAGTTATACTGAACTACTTGAGTAAATTGCATTTGGCTTTGGCTCTATTTAATGCTTCACCATGCAGTGCCATTTAGGCCACTGCAGGTTCCTACAACTTTCTGATACTGGTGTTAAAACATGTTTTTTTAGGTAGGTGCCTAAACGCTGCCTGTACTGCTATATTAAAAAAAAAAAAAAAAAAAAAAAAAAAAAGCACAAAAGAATAGACAACAACATCAACTAACAGCTTTTTATATTGCAAAGACAAATTCAAACTTGAAATTGAAAAAAATACATTAACCTGTAACAGCTTGAAGTATACTTAAACATAGAAATATGACTAAATAAAAACACAATTAACAAATTTACACAAGACATTCACTTAAAAACTAACTCAATCACAATAATTTAACCAAAAATAATAGTTACAGTACTAATAAAAGCAAAATAAATTTTCTCCATTATCTGTTTAGAAGTGGCTGAGACTGTCACCACAATGAGAATCCATCTGCCTGGTCCACCTTAATGGTCCAGTCTGTAAGATTTAGGGGAAATTAGTGGCAGCTAGCAGTGAAGACTGCAGATTGGAACCAGCTGAAACTTTTTCCTGGTTAGAATTCCTCCTTGTTCGGGAGGTTGTATCCTGCAGTCTGCTCACCTATTTTCTCTGATAATTTAATATGTGCTCACCTTATATCTGATATATCTGATCCGGATGCTCATGGTTTTTACTGTAAATCGAATTACCCACAGAGGTCTCTTTCTCTCCAAAACCAACAGACCCGGTGATTTAAACCAGTAAAAACACTGAATAAAGCAGTTTCCCATTACAAATCAGTGTTTTTCGAATGCTGTTTGGTATATTGGAGACAGGCCACTAATCTAGCACCTGCTAATCTGTACTCACCTTTTGTCTTTGATAATTTCAGATCCAAACATTCAAGAGGTTTTTACCTGGAACTCAATTATCGGCAAAGTGTCTCCTAGTCTCCGAAACAAGCGATTTAAACCAGTAAAAACACTAAATAAAGCAGTTTTTAGTTAAAAATCTGTGTCTTTCCAAAGCTGCTTCTCATAAAAGGGCTACTAAATAAGGCTGCCAACGTGAAAGCATGAATGGCCTTATCTAGAGCCAGTGTTTGGTTTGTCCATTTTGGGCTACTGTAGAAACATGGCAGTAGACAAGGACCAGCTCCCTGTGTAGATACGAACAGCTAATTCTAATGGGACAAAACACAATTCTGCACACATAAAACAAATTCTTATTTTCAGGTAATTATACACTAAAGCAGTGGCCCTTAAATGGCTGCCGTCTATTTGCGGACCGTGAGCTGAACACGTGACTAAAGAGCATGGATACCAAGAGGCGAAGCTCAATAGAACGCCCCATAGCAACAGACTCGCCCATGGTTTTGTCCTACCGCCGCCATTTTGGACTGTCAGCAGACCGCAGCAGACCCGCTTGCATACAAATACACACAGACAAACTGAAGTATATCGCTATTAATTATGCTTACAATGCTACTCACCTCGTGATAGCTTGGTCACAGCTGCTTTTTCACGTTTTTGTAAAGCAAAATATAGACTTTAAAAAAAGCAAAACGAAGAAAAACAGTCGAGATGGCATCTCTACATATTACACCCACTTATGAGAACATTAACGTATGGCACGTTCCAAGTTCAAAAAGAAAAGAAAGGTGTTGAAAGGTTTTGTTTTATTTGAGTATTTATTTGAATTTATGTCAAAATGGAAATGGTATTTTATTTTATTTTATTATATTATGTATTTTTATTTTGTTGTTTTGAATATGACAGTATTATCGCTTGTGGCTGGCTTTACCAACTATAATAAATGGACCTTTGACTTGTTGAAAATGGATGCAATGTGCTCGACCACATTGCGTCACCACTCCTAAATCCTAAACACTGGACCTTAAAGTGAGCCCGGTCTGGTTCTAATGGGAGACTAACTTTGCTTGCTAACTTCAGGGCTATCCCCGTTCACTTTAATGAGCAGTTGGCAAGCAGGACACAGGAACTTGGCCTGTGTCTTGAGGAGTCTTTGCATTTCTTTAATGACAAAAAAACACTAAAAAACACCTTAACTTTATACTCTTTGCTAATTAAGGCCAGAGCACCAAAGGAAGTATGAAGCGTATTGAAATTTTTTAGGGCCTGGGCATGCTTGCAAACTCATGAAACTTTGTACACATGTCAGAAGTGGTGAAAATTGAAATGGGTCTAGGGCTTAAGTTTGACAAATTGCAACCCCCAACAGTGTTCAAAGTAAAAGCCCCTTTTAATTTCACTTAGAAATTTGGTAGGTAATTGTAACATCTCCAGGTTAAAAAAAAAATCCCTTTGAAACTATACCCAAAAACCAGAAGGAAGTCAGCCATTTTGAAGAACACACTTAACTTAAGGGCATTTTTCACTATTTACAGGTGCTGTACTTTAATGAACACTTCCTAAAGATTTAACCCCATCAACATTAAATTTGGCAAGTGCAAACTTCAGGCCTTTGCAATGAGGAGTTTTAAGTTTTCATGGAACATTGTTGGGTCGTGGCTAGAAAGTAACCCAAGATTTGCAAAACCCTACCGAGCTGGTAAGTCTGGTAAGGTTTGGGCACAAAACACACTTAGTTTGGTTTAGCATAACTCATGCATCCAGTGTGGGATGGCTGCAGAAATGCACAGCTGTGTCATCTGGCATCCCGCCAGTACCTCGAACATGTGGGAAAGTGCAAAGGCCCATTCATCGCTGCTTGCCGCTTTGATTCAGTTTGTTATTTGATTCTTTTTAGAGGTCACAGTGAAAGTATTTTGTCTCCTCCTGCTTGTTACTTTATCATTTTGATCACATTTCCTGTTTTAAGCTTTACCAAAAAAAAAAAAAAAAAAAATCCTAAATAACAGATTATATGTTAAACTATGCAAATAAGAGACATAAAGTGGCAATAAAATACGTAACTTGCTGCTGCATATACTGTAACTGCTTCATAAATAATTCTCCTAACAAACAAGAATAGCTTGTGAGATGCCTGGTAACTTGGAATCTTTGCCTCTCAGCCATTTCCTCTTTACTTTAGCTCCTCTAAACTCTTCAAAAATATTGTTCCTTTGTGTCAAAAGTCAAAAAAACAATGGAAGATTTTGAAACTCTGAGTGCTTCATGGAACTCTGCTAAAGAGCCTTTGGCATTCCCTCACCCAAAGGACATACACCACACACACAGACACACACACACACGCATGTATACAGTTTATATATACAGTGTGTGTGTGTGTATGTGCGTGCGTGCGTGCGTGTGTGTATATATATATATATAAATATATATATATATATATAAAGAGCTGTCCTTGAATATAATTAGATATTAGATATACAGTATATACGGCTGTCCTGTAAAGCTTTTTACTTAGAAACAAACAGTGCGGAGTGTGAACTGTGGGTTTCTCAAGGAGGCAGCATTCCTCAGACACAACAACCTGGTGAATGGACACAGTCTGAAGTCACTATCCCAGTTGCTTATTAATCAGCCCTCCCTGGCAAGGTCCCTGATGGCCACCAAGTCACATGACCACTTCACTGGGACTTGGCAAACTACGTGGGGGAGGAAAGCTTCTCAATAAGCTTAGCTCTTTACGTTTGTGCAACTGAAGGTATTGCTACTGTGTGATGACAGAGCATTATTTGATAGCCAGGAAGTGAAAGCGAAGCCATGTGCAAACTAAGTACTTTATTCAGCACATTTCCATCACCTGCAGTATGAAAAATAAACAAAAAAAAAGAAAAAAAAATGATTCTGCTTGCACTTTCTGCCCATGACAGATTTACCGGGCAATGTTTATCTGCATTTCAAATATCAACATTTCAGAGGTTTCCCCTTGGAGAAAGTCAGTGTATCTGTCTGTTTCTGTCTCCCCATCGGCCTCTTGTCATGTTCTACATTAGGAATGTCATACAGTACCAGTACAGTAATAATCTAATTATATTCAAGAAATATGTTTTTCTTTTTTTCTCTCAGCCTCTCCTGAGATTTGTTGTTTTCCTTCTTTGTTTGCTGAATTGTCAATGCCTTACACAATGCAGCCTCAGTATTGAAAGCCTTCAGTGAAATTCCAGTGCAGCAAATTGATTGTTGACCCAAACTGAGTGTGAGTAAATCAATCAGGCTTCCATTAAACTCTTACAACAAACTTTCTACAACCCACAAATGACTCATTTATGATATGAGTCTGTGAAAATTACCAAACACACACACACACACACACACACACACACACACACACACACACACAAATAAAAAGGCAATGCTGAATACAGAAATAGAATGCAACATGGAAATTGCTTCCCACCACAGAACTGAAAAAGACAACTGGATAACAATTACATCCAATTTGAAATTTGCCTTTTCAGAAAACAAACAGGGCCTCTTGTTGTTTCCATGAAACAGGCAAAGTGGCAATTTCACATCTGTGGAGTACCAATTGTCAGTTACAGACACTCATCATCTCATAATGGTTCTAATTTCCTTAATATTCTATTGAAAAGGGCAGCACCATGAAGTTTAATGGAAAAAAAGTTTCATATTCAAGGCAACCTCTTGACTCAAGCTGTGGAACAACAATAGGGAAAAGAAAACATACTGTATAAAAAGCACTTGGTGATCAATCTTATATTTTGTTGCTTGGGTCTGTGTTTTTCTTATTTCATGGATGTCACATCGAGATATTTTCAATGCCTATAGAGGAAGCAAAAATACCAATTTTACCTGTAACAGCAGACTCAATAGACCAGAATGCAATGCAACCATGGGAGAGGTTGTATTTCTATTGTTCTGTCTACCTACATAACACGGCTCTCACTTTTTATTCAAAAGTTGACCATTTGTTGGTAGGAAAACATAAAATATAGGATCTTTAGTTGTCTATCTGAATTCAAGAGTCACATAGTATAAGAGCACTTGCCCTGTAACATTTTTTTCCAACCTTGTAAAATACCACTGACTTGTCCCCAGTTCCCACTAAAAACAACCATCAGTAGTGTCACTGAAGCATCACTCAGATCCATCACACAGACTGGGCCCTGCACTCAGCTGTCACTGTCCTCAGAACATTTCAACTGGGGTAAAGGCTGGATCATCAACTGAGCATAGCAGGCAACCGCCCCTGGACCCAGGGGCCCCAAAAATCACGGGTTCACTTCATTGCAATTGGTTGTGCATGCTGTATTTATATTTCTAAATAAAGCTGTAACTGACATACAGAAAACTTGGGTTAATGTAGAGTATGGTAGGGTAACAGTTCTACATCCATACAGACACTACAGATGTCTTTTTATGGCCATCTAAACGATGCAGCAAAACTGACCTTCTCAAGCACTACAGGAAATCAGCTACTGCACTAAAGTATCATAGTGATAGTAATAGCTAGGCTTGTGCCGGTTTGAAAATTTTCCAACCACTTTGATTTAAAGCCAAATGTCGAATATATAAATGTATATAGAATTACATACCTAATTTTACCACTAGGGGTTGCATCTGAGCTATTTTTCCACACACAAGGTTACACAAGAAGAAGAAGAAGAAGCAGAAGGACACCAAGGAACCTTCCTCCGACTCCGCTCTCTCAGTGGAGACACGGCGGTTGAGAGGGCCGAGCAAGAGGACGTTCCTGTAGTAGTTCCAGCCCCCCAAATAGTACCAGGAACTTCTTCAGTGGAAACGGGTTACTAGGGCAACAAACTGAATGACTGCTGACTCCCTCGCACTTTTCCCCGCCCCCAATGAAATTTGATCTCTCGCAGCAGCAGCTGACAGCTGAGCGGAGCAGAGCTGCAGAGTCCCTCTGAAGCCTCTGAGACAAACTAAACAAAACACTTGTAGGCTCCTCCACTTCATTTATAAACAAACATAAACCTTATTAAGTTGTCATAATGCATGTTACAACGCAAGATAAGTTGAACATAGTCCCTTGACACACTGCCGATGTGAAAAGCTTTTTTTTTTTTTTTCCTCCGGTTTATCCAGTTGACGTGAATTAAACCGGGTGGAGCTCTTAAACCGGACCAAACAGGTTAAACCAGAAATCGGCACAAGCCTAGCTAGGAATGCACGATACTGGATTTTTTGCCGATATCCCATGTGCCGATACATAACTTATTTGGCCGATAAGCAAAATGAGTTAAAGCATGTTTGTTGATTCTGATGGTTCATTTTAAAGCCGATACTGGCTGATACCAATGACGTGCTGATATTATTGTGCATCCCTAGTAATAACACAAGAATAATAACACAGAGGATCCGTAGTCTGAACCAAGATGGCAAACTCTTTATTGCCTCCAAAATTGCCAACAGCAGCACACTACAGTTTCACTAATTCTTCCGTGCTAACCTTTCACAATAAAAGCCCTAGACCTGAAGAATCTTATGCACATGCTGAGGGCCTACATTACAATAATCTTTCTCCAAATTTTGCTCTGACCTCTTCAAGTTTGTATTCAACATAACACCTTATTATATCAGTGACATGCAATAAAACACATGCAAATGTGAAACAAAAGGGGATTTATTATTATTATTGGCCTGTAAAATAAATGATTGGCCTGTGAATTTTATTCACCTACCTTGGCCAGTGCGTCAAAAACTTAATTTGGGACAGTGACATGCTGTTTATAGACCAGCGCAAGGAAGAGAAAGTCTTGGCCTAAATATCCATTATATATGCTGGCTACACTGGAACTCCCAAAATATTGGCTGGTGCACCCAGAAGCTAAATTGTCATCAGGCCGATACCTGATGGGTTCAGAGACTGGCCTAAACCAGGGGTCGGCAACCTTTATTATCAAAAGAGCCACTTTTGACCCAAAAAAAATCTGCCAAACATATTTGATCCTTATAATGATGGTAGCACAGCCTATTAAGTCTAGATAACCTACCAACATTACTAATAGATACAAATGACCATGCCTACAACAATGATAAATTAAAATGTCAAAAAAACAGTTTACTTTTCCATTTATTAATATATATTTTTTTTTTTTTCATACCCACAGGGAGTGGGTATGGAGAGGGTTAAAGAGCCACATGTGGTTCTGGAGCTACAGGTTGCCATTGTGTGAATTAACAGAAGGTCTTTTGTGCAGTGTAATTAGGGGTTATAGGCTACCTACATTGCATTTAAATTAAAATAAAGCAATCATGCACTTAATTCTCAGTCATTTATACTTTTTTTAAGTGAAAGCCTGTACCTAACAGCTGTGTCCAACAGATTCATGCTGGTCCTTGGGGGGGATTCTGGAAGTGTAGTAAATGACTATCTAGAGTAAAGGTCGACAGGCAGGTTCAGTGAAAGTGCATCAGAAAGACACATATCAGTGCTTCATGTTCAGAAACATCAATACATCTTGGTGCAGGAGTGTCTCGGGGTGAACTTGTGCTTTCCAGCTGAGAGGCTGTCTTTAATGGCATCTCATGGCCAATTTACATGACTTTCATTTATCACGTTTTGATATCACGCCACTATACACAGGTGGCGATATCTACCTGCCATTGTCGGCCATCTGCCTTCTCTGCCTGTACATTCTGCTCCGAGGCTTTATGTGGACTGAGCACCGGGAGACGGACAAAGACATTTTTTTACAGCAACAGCTCTGCCCCTTTTGCCTTGAGATCCCTACTGAGTAGCTGTAGCCCCGCGATAAGAAGAGAACACACTCGAGCCATCAACAATGATCTCAATGTCTTTAACAAAAGGCTGCATACAGCGAGCACACCATGGCTCCCGCACCACCACCCCTATCCATCAATGCTCTCTTAGCTGGTCATCCAATAACAGCTGTTGCTCCAAATTTCGATCTAACCGGCAATAATTCTCGTCTTTGGCTGACACAGGCTGATGAAGGAAGGACAAGGGCACAATACACAGGCCTGCAAGGGTCTCGGCCAAAAAAACCACAAGAGTTTGTGCTGCATCCTGGCAACACAGCCAGCACTGTCTTCTCCCACATACAGAGAAAGAGGGAGGGAGGAAGCCCGCTTAAACAATGAGGCTGCCTCATTACCAGTGTTTATCTTAAGCTGGATTAATACTCCAGAAAGAAACACTCTTGTTTTCTTTGTTACGAAAAGAACATGTGCTGCGTCTTTTGGAGCAGTTTGGTTTTGGGATGTTTGGCTGTTTTTTTTGTTGTTGTTGTTTGCTTTTTCCTTTTTTGTTTGCAAGTTCTTTTCCTCCTTGCGAAAAACCACAACACCCACTGATGTCAGTATTTGATTGCTTCCCACCTACTCCTCACATGTTGGAGTTTGTTCATTTGGTTTTCGCAGAGGATGATCAACTGTTGGGGTTCAGATTCTTCCTGGTTTCAGGAAACATTCTGAGAGCTACTTGCATATTCAATGCACAGACAGAAACGGTGCAACCAGCTGCAGAAAAGCAGGAGGCACTCTTTGTTTGAGCTGTGTGAACTCTACTGCCTCACCTTATAGAAAACAAGAAAAGATCTGTACGGCTCATTTCAGGCACACACTCTGTACTACTGCGTTTTTCATGTGTGATTCAAGTGTGTCAATTTTGTCATGGTGGATGCATACAACTGCCAGTGCCAAACATATAATATGGTCAAAATGATGCAAGACTGCATTCAGTGAGAGGCACTGGGAAGCTGACCTTGACATATTCACACATATTTTCTCCTTGCACATGAAAAAGCTAATGGACAGCGTGACACTATGCTGCACTCTGCATGATGCTGATTGTGTCCTGGAAATTAATGCTATATAATAAAAAAGAAAGAAAAAAGAACAATAGCACAAAACACGTCAACAGGAAACTGAACTGATCTTCATTTTGGACAAAGCCTCCCGCCCTCCAGTGAGCTGACACAGCCCCACAGCAATTTTAGCCTGCGGCTCATCCCCTCGAGGTGCACTGAGAAGCGCTTCAAGTACTTATTCGTGTCGACTGCCATCCAGATGTACAGTGTTTCCTGCCACAGTGGCTCCAGCCTCAGCCAGCCAACTAGTCGAGCGCTTCAGCCCAGGCACCTCTTACTGTCTCTATCAATCGCATGTTTTTCTCTGCTCCTGTGATCTGCCCTGCTCTCTACATCCACCTCAGTTCTGACCAGCGGGGTCCTCTGCATATTTTTCCACACATCTGTATGTGTGCCAAAATATCATTATTTCTCTCATGAACAGACAGGATGTGCAAAATCTGCTTCTGTCTGAGATTATAATCAGATCAGACCATGACAGGAGCTTCTATAACAGATACCTTCTACTTTAAAAATAGATTTTCAGTCCAGCATGTGAAAACAATGATGACAGCACACTTGGCAGCTAAACCCATATTGATATAAAGGGGTTTGAAGTGGTCATAATAATAACTTACAGTACTGTACAGGAAACGTTAATTTTGGAACATGATAATGTTTGGTTATTCCATTTAAGATCAGTTTCCTGTATTGAAAATTACCTGGAGCCAGAGTTCCAAGGCTAAACCACCGCTTACCTACACTTTCTCCAAACATCAGCGCTAAACAGAGATGCACTGATTTATTGGCCAAACATCAGTATCAGCCAATATTTGGTGACAGATGTTTTTCTGTTGTGTCACATCAATTTGCACAGGCTAAAAAGCAGGGCTTGAGATTAATGGCGTGCTGTCGTTTAGGGTTCAATAGAAAATGTCTTAGGGACAGACAGAGATCTTACCCGGGACACCTTCGGAATGAAAAGACAAGGTAAACTCAC
This sequence comes from Epinephelus fuscoguttatus, assembly GCF_011397635.1. Classification (NCBI taxonomy): domain Eukaryota; kingdom Metazoa; phylum Chordata; class Actinopteri; order Perciformes; family Serranidae; genus Epinephelus; species Epinephelus fuscoguttatus. The sequence goes on from NC_064763.1 coordinate 7,394,153, forward strand.
TATTGCCACATCAGAGGATGCACCCTATTGTTTTTCTGATGATGCTACATTGTGAACAACAAATCTGTGATGAAATCAGCAGGAGGAGAGCGACTTAATGTCAGCTGTTAGCAGCCAGTGGCCGGAGCTAACAACTGACAAAGGTTGCATTATGTAGTGTTCAAGCTCTATTCAGTAATAAGGAGTCCTGGATGAAGGTAAATTATAACATTCTCGTGATGTGTTCAAATGTAATCTTGCAAAATGTATTCTTGTTGAGACATTTGAATAAGCACAGCTGTTTGAATGAGAAATGTGTCCATATTACTAGAGGGAATTATGATATGATAGCAGTTGTTGTTGTTCAGGACTTGATGTATTATGTGACTATTGGGCCTTTTTAATATTTGTCCCACCCCTTCTCTACTGTGATTGGACAGCTGGTGACATCGATGAGCACAGCATTTTACCCAAAATTAAAAAATTTTTAACTCGCACCTTTAATCGCAAAAACCGATAAATAGTCACAGAAAACATTCAGTGTTGGATTTAACTTCATGGATGTATTTTACTAAGTCTCCAAAGACACACTGCAGTTCAAGGCTGGATTACAAAGCTTCTGAAAGGTATACAATCACAACAAGGCCCTTGTTAAAGCAGCAGGATGGCTAGTGTTAGCTACTGGGCTAAAAATAGTAAGTCTCTCTTGCATACAGCATTACCGAGATACATAGGGTTAGTAACCTTATGTCGTATATGACAATTTTAACTACTTAAACTACTGTTATGTCAGATTTTTCACATCAGTGTTCAGCACTTAGTGGTGAGGCAGATTCGTGCACGAAGTTCAGCTGGAAATGCCTCACAGTGCGCAGTTAAGTTTTAGATATTTTTATTTTATTTTTCACTTGAGTTTACTTGCTCTGGGCAAATGCTTTGGTGGACACACAATGCTACCAGGTAGAGTGCACTCAGTGTGCAGAATTTTTTTCCCCATTGACCAACCCATTGGTTGAAGAGAAGGTAGAATTTCAGTCAACCAAGCTTTTCCTTGATTACAGCCCCAGTAGAAAGGCTCTGAAGCAGTTACTTGAAAATAAAAAAAAAAGATGTTTCATGTGAAATAAATGTTATAATAAAGGTCATACCATAAATTTGTGTGTTGAATTTGTGCTCATTGAAAGGTAGTGTGATGAAGGACTGCTTGACTTTAAAATAGTCCAGGCGTTTTTTTTTTAATGAAGCCTTCTTTGTTTCCCTGGCACAAAGGGGGAATAAATAACAACAAAGACAAAAAATAAACAAGAAAAAAAACATCTACATTGGCTATAGGCCAATTGTTTTTTAAAAGACCAGTATCAGTTTCGGAATTTCACAATGGGTGCATCCAGCGCAAATAACGTTAATTCTGTAATTAATATGCCTAAAGGCCAAAATATCACTTTTTTGCTGTTTGTTTTGTTTTGTTTTTGTTGTTGATGTTGTTGTCTGATTAATGCACTCTCTGCAAACTGCTGTCTGTACTCAGCCAAAGATTGTTCGTTTGCCAAAGAAACCAGATGAATTGTCTCAACTGAATTAGGCCACCTCTAAAGACTACTAATGTTTCTGCCATCTCAGCCAAAAAGAAGTGATTACAGCTCTAAATCCAATCTTTGAGTATTTTTTATTGATAACATAAGTTAAAGGTATTTGCAACCGTTGAAAACTAAACCTGGTTTGGTTCAATAAGGGATATACATGTATGAGGATTCTGATTTGATGAGCAAATTCAATGCTGGATGCAGGTTCTGTAAAATGCTGTCCCAACAACCTTAAATGTGAAATATAGCTTTGTGCTGTGAGATGTAGTGAGGCTTTCCTGTATACCTTGCATACCTCTGACCACCTGTAAATCTGCCTGTCTTTATTTCTTCATTATCCTCTATATTTTCTTTTGCTCTGTTTATTTGTTATTTTATCAAAAATGCTCTATATTTGCCTCGTCCTTATCTGTGCCCTATTCTGTTGCTGCAATGACCCAATTTCCCCATGGGAAGCATTTAAGTTTCATCTAATCTAATCTAACACATCTCTGATTCTGCAAGAGATCTGCTGATATGCAAATGACTACAGCACAATTTCAGTGCCGTCTGGAGAATGGATTGGACTTGAAATGGGGGGTAGGGACATTTTTTTCCAGGTGTTTAATATAGATAGAAAAGCAGACATTTTTAATAGCGCGGCAATGTGACACAAAACAAAACGCTCTGTCCCCGGCTGCCTGTTTCACCGGGAATATGTGTATTTCTCAAAATGTTGTCTGCAGAGGTTTCCTTGCGCTTGACACCATTCCTTGCCTGCAAAATAATGACTTAACCACTCTGTGACATAAGTAATGATATATGCTATTAACAGTGACAGTATGTGCTGGATTTCATTAGGTAGGGGTTAAAACAAGCTCTCTCTGGTCTACTAAACCACACAGAGTGAGCCACTTGATTAATTCCATCTTTTTCTTACCACTGACACATCTAAAATACATAATTAGGTTGAAAAGTGCAAAGAGTCTGCGCCCCAGTTTTTTCAGAGCTTTATATGCTAAAACTGTGTGCCACATAACATCAGAGTTTCCGTGTAGCAGTTGCCCATGATACTCAGTGCAACCCTCACACAGTACAGCTGAAGAGGCTGTTTGATAAGAGGAATAACACGCTTTAAATCTGTTGGTCAAAAGCAGAATCGTGAAGTCGGCATTTAACTTAAAAACATTATCAAGGATGTCAACCTGTGACCTTATCGGTACTTTCGACATTGATATTTTTAAATATGCATCATTATTTCAACGCTTTGTGCAAGAATATTCTAGCTGCTTGATCTGTGCAGGACATAATAGGACTTTGGTTCTGGAGGGCAGCATTTTGTCCAATCAAAGACACATCTATAAAGAGCAGACGGGCTGCTGGTCAAATAAAACAGTGTGGTTTGGAGAGCTAATGAGAAAAAGGGCCTTTGCTTCCTTGCTACCTCCATTGATTCATGCACTTCATTTATTTGTCTATCCATCAATTTATTTAACTTTAAGGGTCATTATCAAATGACAAGGAGGGCTTTTTATTTTTCCTTGAGTGTGTGTCTTACTGTAGACTGGTGATGGAGCTTGAAGAAGAATACAGGTAAGTAGGCAACAAACACTAGGATGATTAGGGCTCATATTTTTCATTTCCAGGTGGCCTTTATCTGCATGTTTTTACGCACCTCTATCAAGCCACAATCTCCTTCTTCGATTGAATTTTTGATGTCAGGTGTAAACAAGGTCAGAAAGACTCCTTTCTAGCAGCAAAGCCCCCTTGCCTGCCCGGAGAATACATGGCTTAACTTGGACGACCTGACCACGCAGTCAATGTGGATTAAGAACTAGCCTAATAGCCTACTTAATCAACTTTGCAGCAAAGACCTCCCGTCTGTGAGATTTACCATGCGTCAAGATGATCCGCGGGCAGCAGGAGCCACACGCGCAAAAAGGACAGCCGCTCAGTTTTAATTGCAGGTTCATTAAAATAAAGAGCAGTGTGACTGAACGCTACACAACCAACATGACGGACAGCATATTAGCGCCTTTTTATTATTTATATTCCAGTTGCAAAGAAAAAACGGACAACCAAAGCAGAACTAATACGGCTGAGAATAACCTCGGCAGGATTAAACTTTCAGGGAAAAGGCTGCAGCCTAATATAAGTGGTGTAAAAATACATTCAGATCAACTCCTTGGACACTTAGAGAGTCAAGCCACTGGCACCAAACTGCACTTCACTAATCGCTTAATTTAAGCTGCGGCTTACATGACAAGCATCTTGGTGTCAAATAAGCGCAAAGACTGTCCCCGACATGCATAGGGGACTTCATAAATTGACAAACAGTCCCAGAGTCGGAGATGGCGATAACAAGTGCTCCAAGGATGACAAAATCCATCACTTACCTTGCTCCATCAGCAGGACGGTCATCCCGACCAGCATAGCCCAGTACAGAGGATTCTTCATGTTTATCGATCTGCTGTTTGTCTGCCGTGTGATGCCGTCTGAGAAAAATAGCCTGTGAGTCTCTGAAAATCCCGAAAAGTGCTTTTCTTCAAGTCCCCGGTTCTCCTGTCTGACTGTAAAGCATCCACCAACGCAGCGCTCAACAAAGTCCCTCCTTCAACTGAGAGGTTATTGGCAGCGGTGCTGGAGGGAAGCTTGCGGTAATAACAAACCACCACTTCCGGTTTGATTTTTCAAGTAAAAGACACGTACTGGTGCTCAGATATTCCTGCGGTACGAGAGGCGCGATGCCACTTTTAATTTGAAGAGAAACCCGACCCACTTCCTGCCCTGACCCGATTGCTTGTAGTTAGCTTCAAGTGGCTATTAGCGGCGACTTCTTGCGGAGGCGCTGCCAGACTGCTAAGATTTTACTAATGAAAACCAGCAGCTTTTAACAGGTGCTTTTTAATTTTAATTAAAGGTATCAGCCGAATTAAGGCAAAAATAAAAAGCCAGAGAGCGAGACAAAAAGGGCAATTTCGACGTGAGTTGGGATGTTGATGTGAGCTTCACTTCAGGATTTGTCATAGTTTGAAGTTTCCAGCAGTGACAGGATGAGTGACGTCAGGTAACAAACTCACCTGAAATTCTGAAGACCACACTGAGTGTTACTTTTAGAGCTTGTTATGATTCTCTGCAGTATTTCTACACAGAAAATATGTTGCCAAGTAAAATGGGGGAGACTGGGGACAGCTGCAACACTTTTTGAAATTTTCCGTTACTCATAGGCTGTACTATATAGTCCACTACAGTGAGTTCGCCATAGTGTACTATGTTCATTGTATAATTATAACTTATTATACACTATATAGTGGACTCAAAGTACCCCACAATGCACAATACAACCAATGGTCACTCAAAAACCAATTTATCTCATCATGCACAGACATTTTGCAGGGAAGGTGTGAAAAAAAGTGTGCACGCAAAGTGCCCCCTGCCAGCAGGTTTCTGTCTGCCAGCACCAGAGGGTTTCTTGAGCTTGAGGCCTAGGTACATACAAAACATTTGTGCACAGCAATGAGCAAGGTAAGTGTTTGTCTAGCATTCTCATGAGGTGTCTAAATATCTACACTATACGCACTTAGCAGCTGCTACACATACACATTCACTTTCTCCAATTATCATTTATTTATAACAGGCAACAACAAAGAAAACAATGCCACACTGTGCACACTTTAGTGCTCTATAAAGTAAATAACCATTCACTGTCAACAAATCTGTACACAGAATTGAAAAATGCTGTTCTCTGAATTAATAAAATGATAAACCAGCCAATCTACCCGGAGGCCTGTGTTCAGCTGCAACAATCAGGCCAGGCTAATTGCATTCTCCTCTCCTCACTTTATTTTTCAATCCTTTCCTTTGCTCTCCTCTTCTCACTTTGTTCTTCTCTTCTCCTCATTCTCTTCTCCTCCTTTTTAGTTATCTTCTAAAGAAGCTTTAAATATTGTATAAGAAACCCAGAGAACAGAAACATACCACCCTGCCTCCTTCTCTTCTCCTCTGCACTCTTTACGCAGGGCAGCCCTAAACAGCATTTCATTTTTGCTTACGTTAATTATCAGAGATGCGGCGTGGGAGACATGAACTTTATTTCAGGTTGAATTGCGGACTTTGGCATCTGTCTCTGCTCGCACTGGACAGCTGGTGAACACAAATCTGGACAAAGAGTTCAAGAGTGTAGTTTTACGCCAGGCTAGCTTACTTGTTCTTAAACTTAATGGTGGGTTATTGCCTAAATTAGACTGGCTGTTGTCGAAGTGGCACAAAAAACGGGCGTCAATGAGAAACACAGGAGGCCTTACAGGAGGCCTCAAAGCCCTCATAAGAGAAAAAGGAATGAAGGAACCAGGAATCAGTATCTCTGAGTAGAAATGTGTGTGATTTATATCATGATTGTATTGGTAATGACATGAATGCATTTAATCAAGTAAAGTTTGATAACTATTGACCTTTTATTAATCTTATACAGAAATGTTTAAGAGTAAACTTTATGATGAGTATAAAGTTTATTGTGTGCAAATGTAACTTGAACTAATGACATTTGTGTACGTAATGGATAAATAGGGAAATGAAAGGATCGGTGTAAAGTACTGAGACTGCTGAGTAGACACAGATGGCTGGAGAAAATGGGAAGTACATGAATGAAGGTAAATGGTTTGATTGACAGATTAGCAAAGCTCAACAAAAACATCGGTTCATGACAAGGGTCGCTGGGGGGTATGAACTTTCATAGTTTCAGTCACGTAGCATTTGTTTTTCATTGCAAGGTGATCACGCCATCTGTGACTCTCCTCATGCTAGCCTTGTGCTTTCCAATGATCTAATGAAGGATGTCCATTTAGGAGCAATAAAGGAGGAGATTTGGTGAAGGACGTCCATGTAGGGATGGTAAAAAAGGTAAAACCCAATGTTTTAGAGAAGTGCGGATTCCATATCGATTGCTGGGGGACACTTTGACACTCTGAATGAGGACAGAAGCTGAACGAAGACTTTCATCTGAAAATGAATTCATCGGAGCCGAACAATCTTGCAGCAGCCATGTCTTAAATCGAACATGAAAGGAGGAGATGGGACGAACGAGTGCTGAAGCTCATCCTGTTCGCACTCAGTCCCCTACGAGAGTTGCTGTTAACGTTGCCTTTTTCCTTCTAGTCTTATTCAACAGAATCCAAGGAAGTCTTGAGTAAAAGAGCAATAGGGTAGGAATAGGGAAAGAATTGATTGATTGATTTTGAAATAACTCTGTATCGATTGCATTTATTACTGTTTTGATTAATATTTCTGTTTTACTGCTGTAAGCTTCTGCATACTTAAAATAAAGTAAATCATCTGCAGTTAAAGTAGAAGTTTTCTGTGCTTATTAAATCTGATTTAAGGGTTTCTTAAAAATATCCCCTGGCCTCTCCTCAGTGATGTAAAATCTTACAGCTTGTGTGCAGCTAAGTCAGGTCCATAGATGAAGGCTCTTACCAGTTGGTCTAGACTCAGAAATTAACATTTCCCTAGCAGCAAAAGTATACTTGCAGCTTAAATAATTTCCAGCAACCACAACAACTGTTACATTTTTGAAGGGAGCTATTGTTAACTAAAGTGATCTCTCTAGTATTGTTATGTTCAAGCCACTAAGGGTGCTAGTAAGAAGGCAGTTACTGTGAGGGAGTTCAAGTATCTTGGGGTCTTGTTGACGAGTGAGGGTAGAATGGAGCGTGACATGGATCGGTGGGTCGGTGTGGCTTCTGCAGTGATGCAGGCGCTGCGCCAGTCCACCGTGGTGAAGAGGGAGCTGAGCTGTAAGGCAAAGCTTTCGATTTACTGGTTCATCTACGTCCCAACCCTCACCTATGGTCATGAGCTCTGGGTAGTGACCAAAAGAATGAGATGGCTGGGCACAGCCTTAGAGACAGGGTGAGGAGCTCGGTCATCTGGAGAGAGCTCGGAGTAGAGCCACTGCTCCTTCGTGTCGAAAGGGGTCAGTTGAGGTGGTTTAGGGCATCTAACTAGGATGCCTCCTGGGAGCCTCCTGCTGGAGGTGTCCTGGGCACATTCCACTGGTAGGAGGTCCCGGGGGAGACTCAGAACACCCTGGAGGGATTACATATCTCATCTGTTCTGGGAACGCCTTGGGGTCCCCCAGGAGGAGCTGGAAAGCATTGCTGGGGAGAGGGATGTCTGGGGTGCTTTGCTCAGCCTGCTGCTCCCACGACCCTGCCCTGTATAAGCGGATGAAAATAAATGGATGGATGGATGGATGGATGGATGGATGGATGGATGGATGGATGGATGGATGGATGGATGGATGGATGGATGGATGGATGGATAGAAGGCAGTGGGTAAGGCTTTAGGAAGAAGACACTTAATAGCTGGATGAATCACCCTCGCACCAGTATGCCTCGCAACATTATGAATTAAATTCACAAGTTATTATGTGAGTGATAAATTTAAAAAAAAAAATCCACACAACAAAGATTAAACAAAAAATTACTCACATTAGTTGGTTGCAACCGAGCGGGAAACACAGAACCCTTTTTGTGTAAGTGGGGAACATAGAACCCGGGAAACATAGAACCCTGGAAACATAGGGATGACCCCGTTTTGATATGGCTGCTTAGCTCAGGGACGGTTGAAACAACTTGTTGCTTTAAAATGGGACAGTCATTTTTATTTTTTATATGGTTAAATGCATTTATCAGCTAAGTCATTAATTCATCAAATCATTAATGTAACTTAACTATTCATTAAAAAAGGCTGCCCAACTTTTCCAACTTTGCCATGCTTTCCCTGTTCTATTTCCTTGGTGTTATATTGTCTACACTGGACATGCATGAATGCTTGGGTGTGTGTAATAATGAGGGTTAAAGCTTAACTAGTGTGGCTGGCATGGACTCACTGCATCATCTTTATAATTTTTAGGTGACAAAAAATGTCTGTAATATGACAGAATGGCACCTAATACCTTACCTCATGATTTTACGGCACCAGATCACTGTACTACGTAGCAGTATTTGGAGTTAACGAGGTAACTTCTGGGTTATCTCCAGGTTTTCAGTAATACAAAGCTGGTTCTCTTTTTGTCATGCTTAATCACCGTGGTAACTTATGCTGAACAGCTAACCTGTTCAGGAGCAGGTTATGTTTAGAGTATTGGATCACAGTCTGTCAAAACCTGGCCTCTGATCAATCAGATCACTGAAGAAAAAAGTATCCATGGACAAAATTTCAGAGTCTAAAAAAAAGAATAGCCTATATATATATATTGTTATACGTCCATTTAGCTCTATTTCTACTGATTTTGAAACAGAGCTTCTAACAAACGGAGAGATTGTTTACAACACTAAACACATATTTTTAGCACTATTTGAAATTATGCAGTTTATTTTAGTCCACAGTGATAGTGCCGCTATTTTAAACTCTGATTCCATCACTGCAGCTCAAAATAACGAGTCATCTGCCTGATAAGAATTAGGAAAATAATTTAATATTTTATTAATAATCCATACACTGTTAATTGGCTCCTGTTATTAATAAATGTAACATTTGGGGCAGATAGACCTCATCAGTCATTTACTACTTCTCCACCCTTTATTTCAGTAGCAGAAACAGTCTGGCAGCACTTTAAAGTGTTTGATGTGACATATTCAGAGTAGTTACATCTTCATCAAACTAAATAACAAAAATACTCTATACTAATGTTACATATAGTCTAGTGATACCTACACGTAATTTGAGGCTTGGCTGACAGTGAAATCTGGGATACTATGTTTAATGTTTCTACATTTTTTGTTATAAGGTTACGGAGTATAGTTAACATCCCACGCCACATTTTACTGTCACGCAGTCACAGACACTTTCAGTACCGTTTCATCACATATGATGTGAAGCAGCCTACTTCATTCATGGTTCTAATGATGTCGCTCGTAATTAATACCCCTGCCTCTTTCACATGAATGCGCTCGTGGCTGGATAGGAAAACCCAGAGCTAGGTGATAACAAGCTTTGTAGTACCGGTTATCCAGACGGCCAATGTCAGGGTTACTCAAGCCAGATAACCAAAAGATACCCTGGGTAAGTTGAACTGGCTTCGTAGCACAGGCCTCTGGTAACCTGAAAACCTGTTGGTTTCACTTCAGAAAGATGTCCCAAATTAGTTTAATTTCTTGTAAAACCTTATTTGTACATTTTTACATTTTTACCTGATCCCACCCTACGATTCATTGGGTTGATTTTAAGGTGCATCAAGTATGGCATCATTTTACAGCACTAAAGCAACTTGTGATGGTTCTCACACCAGGAGTCGGAACCCCCGAAAGGGTCACAGGCATAGGTCACGGGATACATTTAAGAGGTTGCAAAATGAATAACAGGATAGAGAAAAATATTTTTGCTTAGATTTTTCTGATGTTTTCTCTCTATTTTTCTACTTCGTCTTAAACTACATTACCTTGATGGTTGAACTGCACAGCATTCCTTTTTAAAGGCTCACAAGCCAATGAGATTGGGCACCTGGTTCAACTATCTGTAGGTGTTTGTGATGGCACTGACTTCCTGATTCCTGACCTTCAAAATTCACCTCTCCATTTCTTCTAGATATTAGTGAATACAATGAAAAGTTGAGAGCATATTATGGCAGCAGAGCATACAGGACTGAATGTGAGAAAAGCAAACTAAATAAAAAGTAATAAAATGTTGTTTGCACCACTGCACCAGCCCCCTGCACTTCAAATTTAACTCTACTGATTAAATGCCCCAGTCCCAGAATTTACTTTAAAAGCAAACAGCAGACAAAATGGCACTATACATATAGTAAATGAGAAATTCTGATATATTCTTCATTTGGGTCCAATCTGTGCTAAATTCCAACAACAAAAAGTAGAACTATTATTGGAGCTAGCAGAGGGGAATAAAGACTAACAGCAGACTGTTTTTCTGTTGCCGTCAATGCTCATGAAATAAAAATTCTAAACCCATCCATGAATCTACCCGTCAGACGGGATTTCTGTCTGTAATACACAGAGTTCACAGAGACACTGTTTGACAAAAGCAATCCATCATTTAATCTAAGTGTATTGAATTAGCATTTTGTTTTCTTAGCAATATGACTCTGTATAGCCACAACAGTTTTATCAATTTTTTTTTGTTTTTGCTCCATCTGCCACTTTGTCTGACGTCAGAAAAATTCCTCATGTAAACCTATAATCTGCATGCCCCATTCATCACATATCACTTCAAATGTTTTCTTCTGTTTTAACAGGTACTTATCTTATGTTAGGTTCAGTCAGTTTTGATTCAATATGTTATTAGTTGATAAAAACTAAAACTTTTTCACTGTACTGATTATACTGTAAGTATCCTGGTTGACTGTTTGGACATCTTCACATAATGTCTCTCTAACTCATGTCCAACAGGCCACTCAAGTCACAAGTCATTCGATAATATGTCATCTGGGTTACAACACCCATGTCACCACGTGCCACTGCATGTCAGTCACAGCATGTCACGGTATGTTACAGCATGCCACTGTGGTGGTGATGGTCTATTTAAATGAGTGCAAGCATACCTCCTCTGTTGCTTCTGCTGTTGCTGCCTGTGAGAGCTTTGATTCTGCTCTGTGTGCCTGCACCCTGGTGGCTCTTTATTCCTGATTTAATTCCCATTGGGGAGATTATTTGCAATGCTCCCTGCATGTTACTTATCATGTTGTCAGGTATGTTATGTTGTTCTATATTTGCACAGCAGGGTGTATCTGAAAGAAAGAGTAGAACCAAGTTCCCAGGTATTTCTATTTTCCATTAGCAATACACATATAGGCTACATGGATGCCTGCAGTGCACCCTCCATACATTTTCAGCTAAAAGCACTTATGTAATTTATTCATATATTCATGTATTTATTCATTTTGTATTTTTGAGATGTATTTAAATTTTTGAAAATCAGTGCTGCATGGAGCTTACTGTATTTGATAAAATTTCAAAGTACATGACAAATAGATTTTTTCCAAAGTTTTTTCATCATTTTGGATATACTCATCAAACTGATGTATGTTCATGTTCATTTTTCTAGTAAGTTTGGTTTTAACTAGTTATTTGATGCTATTAAAATGGACTTTGAAGTCACAATTGACAGCTGCGTGGGCCAACTGGTGTGTTTGCGATCAATAGCGCTGCTCAGGATTGGTCAGACTTGTGTATAGGTGGGAACTCGATACCATGGAGATCCTTACTCTACAGACTCTAATAATAAAAATAATAATAATAATAATAATACACTAGATTTATATAGCGCATTTCAGGATACTCAAAGACGCTTTACAAAGAGCAACAACAGCAATCCAAAAAAAAAAAGAAAGAAAGAAACAATCCATAGGGGGTAGGGAGGCGAATAGTCCAGAAAGGGCAAAGTACACTGAGTTCAGAGAGGTTGTGGGCAGTTTTGAACAGATGTGTTTTGAGAGTTTTCTTGAAGGTGGAGAGTAAGGAGGAGTCTCTGATGTGTTTATGGAGTGAGTTCCAGAGGGTGGGAGCAGCAATGCAATGTGTTAGTCCTGGTGGGGGGGTGCCGGTGAAGGAGCTCAGACAGATAGGGGGAGTCAGGTTGTGGAGAGCTTTGAAAGTGATGGTAAGTAGTTTGAAGTGGATATGCTGGGGGATGGGGAGCCAGTGGAGGTTATGAAGGACGGGGGTGATATGGTCACGGGTCCGGGAGTGTGTGAGTAGGCGAGCAGCTGAGTTCTGGATATATCGAAGTTTCTTGAGTGTTTTGGATGATAAACCGTTGAGGAGGCTATTGCAGTAGTCGAGTCTGGAAGTGATGGATGAGGGATGGACGGAGGCTTGCGATGTTGTGGTGATGTCTTTGATGTGTTGGTCAAAGGAGAGGGTCTGGTTGAAGATGACACCAAGGTTAACGACATGGGGGGAGGAGAGCACAGTGGAGCAATCGATGGAGAGGGAGAAGTTATGGGTGGATTTGATGAGAGATTTGGGGCCGATGATGAAGGCTTCTTATTTGTTACAAAAAGTAAAGTAAAAGTACTGCCAGTTAATCAGTGAATTCAGCATCAGACACCGACGCCAAAAGCCACCTTTTGCAGTAGTATGATATTCCACCAGGCAGCATCAGTTTGTGCCATGGCCAGACGGCACCTGTGATGGCAGTATGATACGCAGATGGGTGGCATCAGTTACAGACATGGCCAGACAGAACCTATCATGGCAATATGATAGCTGCTGGCGGAGGTGGAAACGCTTTGTCCATCTTTATATAGAGTCCTTTCAAGGGACAAAATGAGGTGAAGGTGGACTTTTGTAACACTAAAACTGATCCGGATATGTTACAGTTGTATGTTTCTTATGAGTGTTCTGACAACTTGTATATGAGCTGGTGGATGGCATGGGACCTTTGCGAGATGCCTGCCAAGCAGCAGACCGCTGTTTGAGACCAACAAATAACGAAACCAGTAGGTTTTTAAACATTTTGGCACCAAAACCAAAATGTAAGCACAGGTGGATCTACCTGCTGGGCATTTCTGCCTGACACACCTGCAACGGTGCCATTGTGCTGGCTGCAGGGTCGTCAGTCGGGAGCCACCTTTCACTGTTTAGCTCCTAAGTGGTGGAGCAGTGGCAGGGCCGTCTCCCTACTGCCCCCTGCAGTCAGCCATAGTATCCACACTTTCCCCACGCCTTGTCCTTTCTTTAGGACTCTGAGTACTGTTCCTTCTTTCTCTCAAAGGCAGGCTCCATGGGACAGTCCCCATGGGACAGTCCCCATGGGACAGTCAATTCTGCCATGATAATGGTTCCAGAAGGAGTAGACCAGAACATGATATCTGGCCATATAGGGAGGTTGTGGTGATGTGAAACTTCAACTGGCGGTTGAGATCACCTCCCATGTTCCATAAATATTTTAAACCAAAACATGTTTTCATCTGCTACATAATAACATACAAATGTAACATATCTGGAAACATACAATGCCAACCTTTTTTCTGGCAATTGGGTTGGTTTCAAGGTAAATCAGAGCAACATAGCGAGTTCATAAAAGCAGTGGAGGGAAACTAACTTTACTATAAATATTACAAATCAAGGCAAATAAACAAACCTTACTTGGCTACTTTGCAGCACTGGGTTCGCATCTTGGCACAGTATTGTATTTTTTCAATTATATTTCATTTTTATGGCCCAATAGGCACAAGAAATCAGCTGCACTGGACACTGAATAAAACTAGAGGAAATGGATGACATGAATGTCTGTCTAGGCAGTACAAAACTGCAGCACCCCTGGGATGGAGTGACTGCATCAGCTTTCATCCTCTCTGTGATGATTGTCTCTGCACAGGTATTTGCCTCCCACTCTGTTTTACATTTCTTTTGTCTTCGTCTTAGAAAGAAATGTTATTTAGGATGAAAGATGCGAGCGGATTCTAAAAATGCACAACCTCTTAACTGTGAGACAGTGGGGTTATGATAATCTTTCTGTGGCATTTTCATAGCTCTTTCTAAACCATACTGTAGGCCTGCTATATCATTATATATAATTGTCCATATTATTGTTTATTTGATTGTGCACAAATTGCACATGTAGCTGTGAGGGACCCATTTGTGAATTTGGACAACGAAGATTCCTTCCATGTATTTTCTTTGAAGAAATTCTTGGGATGTTTTTTCCTACTTTTGGTGCTGCTGAGGAGTCAAAGGTTAAGTAAGCCTGTGATGTCCCTCTGTGTTGTACTTTGTGTCTTATGCTTTATTTTTCTTCCTCCTTGTTTATTTGATGCACACAGTATAACGCTTTATTTTCCATTTGCTCATTGGTTAAATCTAGAAAAAAGCTTTGTAAAACCCTTTAAGACATGCTTTTGGGATGGTCAGGGTAAATAACGTTGATTTGATTCACTTCAAGTGTACAATGAAGTATAGTACTTCTAAAAAAACACATACAGGGAGGTACTATATATTAACATGTGAATCATGTACACCCACCCATTCCATCAGTTCTAATGTACTCTAAAATCCTCTGGAGGGTTTAAGGGAGCATTGTTGTATAACAGCAAATACACTCACAGAATGCAAAGCCGTGTCCTCACTGTGTCCTGCAGTGATATATAGCCCAGACGGTCACTCTGACTGGGAAACTCATTCAAAATAAATATTTTATTGTATTAATGAATGTCATTTGTACCAAACTGTCAACCAATTTTCAGTAAGAACAGTTAAAAATGTCCAGATCTTAAATATGGGTAGGCTACTACAGGAGTACAATGTAACACTCCTGATGCTTCCTACAGGGCTTACTATGTTTTGGTAAAATGATGTGTGATTAGAACAAATGCATACAGACTGATGAAGGAAGTAAATGATGCAGTAGGAGCAGTTTCTATGGATGTTTTAATGCAGTAGTCTGTCGTTACAGTCTGTCGCCTTTCAAATCCATTCTGACTGTTGTGTTTACAGTGACCTCAGACACTGTTCTGACAACACATTTACACTCCAACCATGTCACATATTTTCCGCAACAACTAATGCACATGGTTGGTTGGAGCCATCAAAAACATGTGGTTGGGTTTGGGGAAAAAAAGAATAGGGTTTGGCTTTATAATCTTACGGGACGCTCCTGGGTGAAAGTCATGATTGAGGGACCCCTCCGCCATCACTCCCATCCACCCTACTTGGAGTTTCGCCACCCTAACTTTCTTTCTTCTCCTGTCACATATCCCCCTGAAGTTAAACAGTTAAACTATAACAGCGACCGGCTGCATATCATGTCAACATTAAAGGACAGCGTTTCTTTTGTCGGTGTCTGATGCCTTAAAGCCACAGTGTGTAGGAATTTCTCCCATCTAATGTTGAAGTCATATATTGCATTCAAACAGATGGCGCACTCTAGCGCCTCACTGTTTCAAACACGTATTGCAACAACAGTAGCTGCTGTGTACCAAAAAGCTATGATAACACTGATGAAACCATATCATCCGATACTACATGGAGTATTCATTCAGGCTCCTACACAGACACACGCAACGCGAGCTGACAAACCCCCGCCTCATCATGCTGGCTGTGTTTACAACGTAGGACTGTTGGGGCGGATATAAATTGAAACAAACCAATCACGTCTTGTCCTTTGACAACTGACAAGTGGCTCAACTTCACACACCTCATCTGCATTACTGCGCTGCTAACAGCTGTTAGTGGCCAGCGGCACTACTGCCGCATAACAAAGTCCCACTCTTTGAGCATAATGCAGGATCATGTATTATGCAGCATCACGGGAGACGGAATCCTCGTCGCCAAGAAAGTGCAAAAAGGAATCAAAAAGGCAGCGTGACCAGCGAATTCAAAAAACAAGGGTCAGCATTGGGGTTGCCTTTCCCAGGTGGAGAGAGCTGCTGAAGGAGAAAGGTAATACAATCACAGGCCAGCGCTAACAGCGGCTAACAGCGGCTAACAGCTAACAGCGGCGCAGTGATGCGAGGAGAGGAATGAGGCTGTTAGCGACTGGCTGCTAACAGTGGCTAACAGCCAACAGCGGCGCTGGCCTGTGATTGCATTACCATTCTCCCTCAGCAGCTCTCTCTACCTGGGAAAGGCTACCCCGATGTGGGCCTTCGTTTTTTTAATTCGCCGGTCACGCTGCCTTTTCTATTCCCTTTCGCGCTTTCTTGGTGACAAGGTTTCTGTCTCCCATAATGCTGCATATGCATGATCCTGCATTATGCTCAAAGAGTGGGACTTTGTTTCAAATTTGCCAGGGTAGTAGCGAAGCGCCTCTTGCTCCTCTCCTTCAGCTCCTCAGTCACGCAGTGCTGGCCTGACTCTCAACGAAAACGCCGAAGGCGGTGCTGTATGTCCCTTGCTGGCGGGTGTATTCTCAAGATGGCGAAACGTAATGGAACCCCACAGACGACTTACCCGCACAATGTACAAACAAATCCGAAATTCTCCTTTTACGAGAATAAGTCAGATTATTGGTGAAGGTAATAGTACACCAGTGATGACATATTTATGAATGCAGACATCAATTTTTTCCAATCAACAACTGAAAATGTTACACAATGTCCCTTTAAGTCAGTGCCCAAGCGTCGGATTTTGACGACTCTAGAGTGAGGCCTGGTTTGTTGTGAAGAAGCAATGTTGGATCTTACTGTGGGGGACATAGGTGGAGTGGAGGGAATGTGGAGAGCATTAAATTAAGAGAGGGCTAAAGCAATCCAGGGTGTAGTAATAAACAAAACAAAACAAAACAAAAAGAAGAAAAAAGAAAAGAAATTAGAAGAATAAGAAAAATATTAAATTTGCACATACCATATTGTTTAATTTGTTGTTTCTTTTTAATTTTTTTGGGGCATTTTTTAGCCTTTAATGTGTAGGACAGACAAGTGTGAAAGGGGGAGAGAGAGAGAGGGAATGACATGCAGCAAAGGGCCACAGGCTGGAGTTGAGCCCAGGCTGCTGCGGCAACAGCCTTGTACATGGGGCGCCTGCTCTACCACTAAGCCACCGACGCCCCAATATTATTGTTTCTTAGCTGAGTTGCTTATTTGTGTTGATTTCTCATTTGCTGTTGTTCTTGTTCATAATAAAGACAGTAAATTTCAAAGACAACAGTAATAATGATAATAATAGTAATAGTAATAGTAATAGTAATGATGTATGTTTTTTAAGGGGGTGGGGGGTTTTGCAAGGTTGAGGAAACTTGCCTACAAAGCCGAATGTTCTGTGTCCAGCGCTGTGAAGGAGCCTACTATAGAGTCTTTTCAGCCATTCTTCAAAAACACTGGCTGTGGGAGTTTGATACTCAAACAAAGTGAAAAAACACTTCACCAAATCAATGGAAAAAAATAATTTTCTCAGTTTTTCTCCTTCATTCTCTAGCCATTCATGTGGCCATGATTTCAGATAGCCTTCTCTGCAATTTCTGCCTTGTTGTTGAAAAGGATGTTGCTGGTGAATTTATCAAATGTAACTTTTCATCTTTGGGAGAACCAAAAATGAAATTTTATATACCTCAAATGGATATCTCAACAGGGAATAAAAATAAACAGGGAATAAAAGTAAAAACATAATGAAGAATCTTTGAATTCAGAACTTGAACTCAGGGTAAACTCACCATTTATGTGTTTATTACTATTAATCCTATTTATTATGAGAATACTATATTGTCCCGGTTCGATCCCGGGTGTGGCAGCCCTTCTGTGCAGAGTTTGCATGTTCTCCCCGTGTCAGCGTGGGTTCTCTCCGGGCACTCCGGCTTCCTCCCACAGTCCAAAGACATGCAGATTAGGTGTGAATGTGAGCGTGAGTGGTTGTTTGTTTCTATGTGTCAGCCCTGCGATAGTCTGGCGACCTGTCCAGGGTGTACCCTGCCTCTCGCCTGATGTCAGCTGGGATAGGCTCCAGCCCCCCCACGACCCTCAAGAGGATGAAGCGGTTAGAAGATGAACGAATACTATATTGATGCCACAAGAGATGATTAAAAAAAATCCTAAAGAAAATGGGTGTGAATGTGTGTGTGTTGCGTACTGTTGCTGATTGGCATGATTTTAATATATATGTACTGAAAACTCATTGAACCTAATGTGTTGGCATGATTTTAATATATATGTACTGAAAACTCATTGAACCTAATGTGTTGGCATGATTTTAATATATATGTACTGAAAACTCATTGAACCTAATGTGTTGGCTGAGTTATAAATGAAATATGAGGTAATAGAGGATTCAAAATACATCAGCATTAGGGTTTAATGCATCGCAGTATAAGCCCTGTACAAGCCCTCATAATGAGCTTATTCACAGTTGATCAGTGTCTAATACCGATTACTTTAATTTGAATGGAGCTTGTACTGTATACAGTGGCTGAGTTGTGACATCCATTCTCATTACCAGGTCATCAAATATGAATGATTTGTCACGTCTCTTTACCATCTCTATATGACCCACAGCTGAAACACATTGGCCTCTAGTTTCGCAGACTGGTCGAGGCAGAGGCGCAGCGCACCTGTGCTTCGCCAACTGGGTGTGGCCAGGCGGATTTTGCAAGTTTGGCACACCGTGCGCCAGGACTGGCCACCTGGAGGTTCTGGAGAATCACAGAACAGCCGGTACTCCAGGATGGCCGGCGGCTGCCACGCAGTCATCACCGTTTTTGTTTTTTTTTCTTTTTTTCTTTTTTCTCCCTGATAATCTACTGTTCCACGTCCAGTCCGCTAGGTGGCAGCCTTTAAATTGGATGCCAGCCAGCCCATAGATATCTATGAGCCAGCCGGCTGGCCGCCAATCTGACTTCCAAGATGGCGGCACGTCGGGGCGGTCATCTGTCTCTTTCTGAGTGTTTTTAACTACTACCACTGCACACCCTGGACTATTGTTATGCCTTTATTCTTGACGTTATAATTATCTATTGCTGATGGTTCTGTCAGCACTACCTAGCTTTATCGTCTTTTAGCGAAATCCCTGCCATCTAAATTGCATGGTGTTGCTTGGCTGCCTCTTCACCGAGCCTACCTGCCTCTACCTGGAATGTCGCCGTAAGTTTACCAGCATCCGACTGACCTCCCCAGTGGTCTCTCTCCTGGGCTGGGATTTCTGCGTGACTTGGTCCTGCCAGCCCCTGGCACTGTTGGTCCAATGGTGATGATACGGCTGCTCTGTAGCGGTTGGACCTGCCGGTTAGCGCTGTTGCTCGTTGCGCTTTTCTCCACAGGACCTGACTGGATTTTTGGATCACTGTCTCTACCTACAGCTGTACGGTGTGAATCATGTTGGCCAAAGCTTTATTTTCACTCGTCCTGATCTTGACTTTTATGGTCAGGACCCATTATGACATTGAATATTCTCCACCTTCTTGGGACTACTCTGACTTTTTTGGTTATTCTGACCGGACAACTGCTGGAGTGAGTTTGCAGTTTGGATGTCTCCACAATGTGCTTTCAGGCTGCAAAGGTACTCTTCCCTACTGACCTCTGATTCTTGACTCATTTGTTGCCATGTCCCTGTCTCTAGGAGTGCCCTTTTCAAAAACAAAGCTGATGTTAGAAAATCATTCTCCAGGTTGTTAATCCTGTTATTGTTGTTGGTTTCTTGTAATGTAAACACAAACCCTGATCCTGAACCTCTCCTGGAGCTGCATCATTTATCTACTCCAGATGAATTTAGTGCTAGGCAAGGACTGGGTTTTTTGCATTTTAATGCTAGGAGTCTTGTACCAAAGATGGATATCCTCAAAACATGGTTCTGTACTGCATTACCTGATATTGTCACTACTTCAGAAACTTGGTTGAAGCCCTCTGTCCCTGATCAAGTTATTCATTTTGATGGCTTCAGTGTGTTTAGAACAGATCATAAGGGTAGGGAAGGGGGTATTTTAATGTACAGTACAGGCCAAAAGTTTGGACACACCTTCTCATTCAGTGTGTTTTCTTTATTTTAATGCTATTTACATTGTAGATTCTAACTGAAGGCATCAAAACTATGAATGAACACATGTGGAGTTATGTACTTAACAAAAAAAGGTGAAATAACTGAAAACATGTTTTATATTCTAGTTTCTTCAAAATAGCCACCCTTTGCTCTGATTACTGCTTTGCACACTCTTGGCATTCTCTCCATGAGCTTCAAGAGGTAGTCACCTGAAATGGTTTCCACTTCACAGGTGTGCCTTATCAGGGTTAATTAGTGGAATTTCTTGCTTTATCAATGGGGTTGGGACCATCAGTTGTGTTGTGCAGAAGTCAGGTTAATACACAGCCAACAGCCCTATTGGACAACTGTTAAAATTCATATTATGGCAAGAACCAATCAGCTAACTAAAGAAAAACGAGTGGCCATCATTACTTTAAGAAATGAAGGTCAGTCAGTCCGGAAAATTGCAAAAACTTTAAATGTGTCCCCAAGTGGAGTCGCAAAACCATCAAGCGCTACAACGAAACTGGCACACATGAGGACCGACCAGGAAAGGAAGACCAAGAGTCACCTCTGCTTCTGAGGATAAGTTCATCCGAGTCACCAGCCTTAGAAATGGCAAGTTAACAGCAGCTCAGATCAGAGACAGATGAATGCCACACAGAGTTCTAGCAGCAGACCCATCTCTAGAACAACTGTTGAGGAGACTGCGTGAATCAGGCCTTCCTGGTCAAATAGCTGGTAGGAAACCAGTGCGAGGGAGAGGCACCAAGCAGACGAGATTTGTTTGGGCCAAGAACCAGAAGGAATGGCGATGAGACCCGTGGAAAGCTGTGCTTTGGTCTGATGAGTCCAAATTTGAGATCTTTGGTTCCAACCGCCGTGTCTTTGTGAGACGCGCAGAAAAGGTGAGCGGATGGATTCCAAATGACTGTTTCACACTGTGAAGCATGGAGGAGGAGGTGTGATGGTGTGGGGGTGTTTTGCTGGTGACACTGTTGGGGATTTATTCAAAATTGAAGGCACACTGAACCAGCATGGCTACCACAGCATCCTGCAACGACATGCCATCCCATCCGGTTTGCGTTTAGTTGGACGATCATTTATTTTTCAACAGGACAATGACCCCAAACACACCTCCAGGCTGTGTAAGGGCTATTTGACCAAGAAGGAGAGTGATGGAGTGCTGCGGCAGATGACCTGGCCTCCACAGTCACCGGACCTGAACCCAATCGAGATGGTTTGGGGTGAGCTGGACTGCAGAGTGAAGGCAAAGGGGCCAACAAGTGCTAAACACCTCTGGGAACTCCTTCAAGACTGTTGGAAAACCATTTCAGGTGACTACCTCTTGAAGCTCATGGAGAGAATGCCAAGAGTGTGCAAAGCAGTAATCAGAGCAAAGGGTGGCTATTTTGAAGAAACTAGAATATAAAACATGTTTTCAGTTATTTCACCTTTTTTGTTAAGTACATAACTCCACATGTGTTCATTCATAGTTTTGATGCCTTCAGTGAGAATCTACAATGTAAATAGTCATGAAAATAAAGAAAACGCATTGAATGAGAAGGTGTGTCCAAACTTTTGGCCTGTACTGTATGTGTCTGATAAATTTCAAGTGACTGTCCTCCACTCAATCTCGATCCCTAAACAATTTGAGTTTCTTGCTGTGCAGATAATTGTTGCAAATGTTCCACTTACGGTTATAGGCTGTTATAGGCCCCCTTCAGCAACAGTTGACTCAATTTCTGGTCTAACAGACCTGCTGTCTAATCTGACCTCTTCTGAGTTGTTTCTTTGTGGAGATCTAAATTGGGATTGGCTAAGTGAGAAATCTGCCAGCTTTAGGTTGACTTGTGATGACATGAACTTAACTCAACTAATAGACAGTCCCACCAGGATTAATTCTGTGAAAACTGGCAATGACTCTCTGTTGGATTTATTTCTGACAAATGCAGCACATAAATTTACTACAATTGGTGTTTTTTCTAATGATCTAACCACTGACCACTGTGACATAGCTTGTGTTAGGAACACCAAGATGCCCAAAACTAAGGGCATCGTTGCTCTTCGGAGGTGTTTCAGACATTTCTCAGAACAAGCCTTTTTGATGACTTGGCTGCTGTCAGCTGGCACCTAATTTCAGCAATTCCCACAATTAATGAGGCTGCTCAATTCCTTCATTTTAACCTTTTAAAGGTAATTAACAAGCACGCCCTGTTAAGGAAAATTAGGATAAAAAAAAAAACAGGACAAACCCTTGGTTTTCAAGGGAACTAGCGGATGCTATACTTGCCCGTAATAGGCAGTGGGCTCTTGCCAGAAAGACAGACTCTTCTAACGATTGGCTCCTCTTTCGCATCCTCAGAAATCAATGTACAGCAATTATTAGAAAATCCACAACTGACTATTACTTGACTTTCACCTCTGATTCTTTTAACAGTCATTCTAAGTTTTGGAAGACAGTCAAAGCTTTGCAGAACAAGAGGGTTGCTGGTCCTCCTCCAAAACTGAGGGTCAGTGATTCCTTTGTTTCTGACAAAAAGGACATGTCTAATGCTTTTAATGTACATTTCAAAAAAGCTAGCCATATTTTTGATGAACGGAACCCCAATTGTAACTTGAGTCACGGCGATGTGTTCCCTAATCCAGCTAATATCTTACTTACTTTTGACTTCAGGCCGCTTTTGGTATCCAAAGTATTGCAGGCCTTATTGTCTCTTGACTCAAAAAAGGCTGCAGGGCCGGATGGTCTTGACCCTTATTTTTTAAAACTTGCAGCCCCGGTTTTAGCTCAACCAGTCACTGATATTTTAAATCTTTCGATTTGTACACAGGCAGTACCCGATATTTGGAAACAAGCCTTTGTCTCTCCTTTATTGAAAGCCGGTGACCCAGCGGACTTAAACAATTATTGTCCCGTTTCAAATCTGTGTACTCTAGCTAAAATCCTAGAATCGCTAGTTGCTGATCAACTGAAGTCATTTATTGAACAGCATAATATTCTTAACCCTATGCAATCTGGTTTCAGATCGAAGCACAGCACCGTGACTGCCTGTTTGAAAGTTGTTGATGATATTAAGTCTGCACTTGAGAAGAAATGGTTCTGTGTTGCCTTATTTATTGACCTGTCAAAGGCATTCGACACAGTAGACCACTATATCTTGCTGAAGTCCTTGTCAAATGTTGGTTTTGGCCCCAGTGTGATTAACTGGTTTCTGAGCTACCTTTCTGATCGATCTCAACTTGTCAGGCTAGGTGACACTGTTTCTGACCCAGTCAGCTTGGATAAAGGCGTACCGCAAGGTTCCATTTTGGGACCGCTACTTTTTTTGTTATATGTGAATAATTTATGTGCCCAATCAGTGCACTCATCTTTTCACATGTATGCGGACGATACGATCCTGTATTCTTGTGCTCCTACCCTTGGTGCTGCAATCTCTAATCTACAGTCTGATTTTGTTGTACTGCAGCATGTGCTTATCGATTTTAAATTGCTTCTGAATGGGAGCAAGAAAAAGGCTATGCTGTTCGTACCAAATAATACTGTACTCTCCAAACCTCCTAGGTATATTTTAACTCTTGATGGTACCAATATTGAGTATGTTGATACGTACAAGTATCTTGGTATCTGGCTGGACGTGAATTTTAACTTTAAGCAGCACATTGATTTGTTGTCAAAGAAACTTAAGTTTACTGTTGGTTTTCTTTATAGGTTAAAATCCTGTTTTTCTTTGCCCTCACGCAAGCGGCTGGTAGCGAGCTTATTTTTATCTCAGCTTGACTATGGTGACACAGTGTACAGATTTGCTTGCCCAACTGTCTTGGCAAAACTTGACCCGCTGTATCATGCTGCGTTGAGATTCATTTCAAATTCTACTTTTAGGACTCACCATTGTGCATTGTACACTCTAGTGGGCTGGTCCTCACTCACCATGTGCAGGATTCAGCACTGGTATATTTTGATTTATAAGGCCTTGTTGGGCACTTTGCCTGCATACATTAAATTGAAATTTGTCCTGGCTCA
This sequence comes from Epinephelus fuscoguttatus, assembly GCF_011397635.1. Lineage (NCBI taxonomy): Eukaryota > Metazoa > Chordata > Actinopteri > Perciformes > Serranidae > Epinephelus > Epinephelus fuscoguttatus. Next base: position 7,418,116 of record NC_064763.1, read on the forward strand.
AGACTCCCACAACCTCAGATCCAGCACCTGGTTGCATTTAATCGTGCCCTCAGTACAGACTGAGGCTGGTCGTAGGAGTCTGTCCTATTTCGGCCCTTGGTCATGGAATGACCTCCAAACGCGACTCAAGTTGGCCTCTCTAGTCTCTTTGGAGAGCTTTAAGCACAATACTGCTGAGCTTTTGACCACTGTTTGCTCCTGCCATGGTGTTTAGTTTGCATTGATCGTCTGCTGCTGTCTTTTATTGTTTTTGTCTTTTTATGTGATCATTCCTTGTGCTTGTTGATGGTAGTCTTTTTCCTCTTTATCACATTTCCTATGACTGTGGTTTGTATATGTGTGTTTGTTTTTATTTGTTGCTCTAGCATTTGCGTCTGACGCTGAAATCACTAACAAATCAATGGCATTTGGTGACTTTGGAATAAGAACAGGATGGCATATCATCATAACAAGCTTTGTGAAAGTAGATCCTTACAACTCTAAGAATTTTTGAAATGGATGTCTACAGGATCATTTCAAACACATTGCAAAGGCAGTCAGTTGTCTTGGTGGCAAAACTACAGGAGAACATACAACTCAATAATGTCTTAAAAACAAGTCTTTCTCAAGAATAGCTCATTAAATACAAAAATGTAATGCTTCTGCAAAGCAATCTTACCAACTATACAATTGCTATACCTTAATAACTGAATACCAAAGACTCGCCATGGATGCATATATGACAGTAGCTGTTGCAGAGGCAGAATGTCTAAAATCACAGACAGCCTCTCCAGTCAGACACATTTATGTAGCTGGTGGTGGCATGCAGAGCAGGCACTGAAGAGCTGTCATCTACAATTCTCTTACGTGACTGACTACTTTTTGCTGAAGGTTAGTGATACTTTAAGTGTATTCAAATGGTTAAAAACTTGAGACTTTTTCCTCAGTATAAAGCTATTACTTTTGCTGCCTATTTTTTTATTTTCTTTTATAATATCTGTCTACACCTGAAGAACCAGGTTCAACCTAACCCTAAAAAGACTTTAAGTCTACCATTCGTATACACTGGAGTTTTCAAGGCCACTGCCATACAAAAACATGTCTCTCAATGGAAAATTGTCCATCAGTAAAGCCATTAATTTTTAAAAAAACACTTGTATTCAAGTTCGGGCTTAATACTATTTTTAAAGCATCACATTTACGAGTCTGCCCTTGTGAAAATATGCTCCCATTTAACAACTTGTTTCTCAGTAAAACCTTTAATTTTCCTGTAATTCACCATGTTTTAACCTTTGTTTGCACTCACCCACATGTCCACACACACATATTAGATTTGAAGCTCAGTTGTGTAATTGGAACCTTTTTAATAACATATTGAGGAGCTTGTTACAATAGAATGGGCTTAATTAATTAATGCTTCCAAGCTCTTCTGCCTCTGTTTTCAGATGGAGTGTGCAGGGCTGTGCAGTCATTCTTTTGGTCTACAATACATCATGAGTGTTAGTCTAATGTGTTAGTCATGGGGTTGTTTTTCCATTCTTTTGATGTTTTGTGTCAAAAGGTGGCCAGGCTACCTCAGTAGCAATGAAGGACAAGAAAAGAAGCAAAAAGTGAACTGAGGAGGTGCAGAGATCTGACAGGAGAAAATACAAAATAATCATTATCTTACATACTGGAAGAAACATGTTGCTTGTTTTTTTTGGATTTTGGAGCTGTACTTTTTCATTTGTCCTTTGGTGAATGTCTAATCCATTCATCACATCTTCCGTCATGAAGCGGGGATAACATATAATGAATATGATGCAACAGGTCCTCTAAATTTAGTAAAAAAAAAAAAAAAAATGTTATTGTTACTGCCCTCCAAAAGAACATGTGTGTTTCATATTCTGCCACCAATACTGCGTATATTTGGTGAGTTTCAGCAAAATAAGATAAAATAAAATACCTGTTGAAGGTCAGTGAAGGGTTGTGGTCATGTCATGGTTAGGCAGTGTCCTCATTTAGGATCCGAAGGGCCTGAGGGTAGAGACTCTTCCCGAGCATCTCGGTGCTGGCCTGGTGTATCCGGTACCTTTCTTCACATCCTCAACAGGGGTAAAAGGCTGTCATCTGGGTGGCTGGGCTCCTTAGGGCCCGAACACGTGCCGCATTTTTTGCCCCCGTAAATCCATTGTTGTCAATGCAAGCGCATGGAAGGTACACTCAAGCCACGCCGTCACAACATACAAGTGTTCCCAAGTGTCTTTCAGGGTGTGATGGCTATCCCTTAAGATTAACAAATTTCAGCTTTTGGAAGGCAGGAAGGGACACCACATGTCAAGTGACAATGAACAACCAATCACAGTAGATATCTTTCCTTTCTATCAGTTCAATCATAGACTGTATAAATAATGAGTGTAGCTACTGTGACATCACCCATTGGTTTGTGGACTACCAAGCCTCATGTAAGGAATTTCGGCCATTGCCATCTTGGTTTTTTGGAGCCAGAAGTGACCATATTTGGAAGAGAGGTTGGAACTGTAGAGGAGCAAGGGGTGGATCTGACTCAGAAGCTAGGACACTATGGTATATCTTTGGGCCTTAATAAAAAGGAAATGGGTGAGTTTTAAAAAAAAAAAACCTGTACAGTTGACATGAAAGTTGAAATGAGTTGTAGAGGCTGCGGTGCGTCATATGATGCGTGTCAAGTACCACACCTAGCACACACCGGATGTGCCATGCTGCAGCTCGTCAATAGATGACTACGCAAGATCTGAAAGACTGGTACTTCCTCCACCTTTGTATTACCTTAAAACCATGTGTGGAGAGCCCTTAATTAAACTTTTCTTACCTAAAGAGACGATTTCCAGAACTACGACTTTTGGCCATTGTTTTTATAATGACAGGATTGTGGGTTGTTTAGCTCGGGATACTTCTCCACCTCAACAAGTCTCCTCATCCATTCGAGCTGCCATAGGAGCAGAGAAAAAGAGCTGCTACAGAGTTGATATGTACAAGCGGAGAATGAGTGAGGGAGAAATGCATTTAATTCTGGGGGCGGCGAGGCTGGAAATACATTAGTGGTGTGAAGTGCCACAGGGCGGCACGTCCAGGAGCACCGATGCACGTCTAGCCACCGCTGGTGTGGGGTTGTAAATTGAAAATAATAAGGGCATATTTTATGACGCACTGAGTTTGCCGCCGGTGTGTTTTGTGCCTTTAGGCAGAGTGGAGCACTGCTTATTTTATGTTCAGACAAATGAACCACTCTTTGCTGGGCCTTGCGGTCTCGATCAGAGCTGTTTCCTTACCACAGTGATGTTCCCTTTCAGGACACTCTTAATGTTGCAGGAGCTCCTCAGAATTTGAGGGGATACCTGGGATTTTTTCAAGCATCTGAGGATCATGTTTGATTTGATTTTATCATGTTTTATCATCTCACTGGTTCCAACAGGTACCTGCAAACACAGCCCCCTCCGCTTTTTTGGTCAAAACGTCTCAAATTAATTCTGTCCTTTTACTTGTGAGGATGGGCAGAGGCAAGGTAGGTAGAGTTTGTTTCAAGTCAAGTGTTGAAAGACCCTAGCTTTTCACAGAGACTGACCGTCACTGATAAACAATCCTATTAACCTCTGCCAGATGCATTATGGCCACGCTCGAGGCAGTAAAACGTTTACTTATTGCTCGTCTGATAATTACTTTTTGATTTCCGTTTTTTACTGCCACAAATTATTTTGCTCAAACATAAACACTGTTTTCTTTCCCACAACCAAACTCCTCCCAGTTTTTCCCACATCGGGACTTGATGTGTGCTAAGACAGTCAACTGACAGTCCAGGAAGGTAAACCCTTCCTCCACACACTGTTATACTTCATAAGAGGAAGATGGTTGTATGGACTGCACTCCACTGATAAAACAAAGGCATGGAGTAAATCCACAGCATTTTTATAGGGATTAGGAGCTGGCATACCCACTGTTTAAACAAATTAGCTCTGAGCTGGTGCAAAACCCCCTTGTTATAATGTTAACTTAGCCCTACAGGACATCCAGCAGTTAAAGTCACACATTTCTATAGATTCAGATGAATCCCCTTGTGAATGTAAACTTGACTTAAACTAAGTCATAAGACTTTAGTTTGAAATTCTAACAATTTTAATTGAAACAGATAAATGACAAGAGAATAACTGAATGAACTACATCATAGCTGCAGGGAGCATATGTGCAGCTGATCATGTAATAAATGATCGAGCTTTTGTACCATATGGAATGCAGATATACTGCAGGGCTGAATTATAATTAATTGCTTTTATGTATGAACAGTTAAGGGACAACAATTAAGATCTGCGCTGTGATAAAATGTAAATCTTGTTGGCCACAGGCAACAATTCTGACTTTGAAAAATAAATGTTTTTTTAATACACCTTGACCTTGAAAACGATCCAAAAGCTGCTGATTTAACCAGGGCCCAATTGTTCGATACATTTAATCTGATCAGAGTTATCTGGATTTGGAAATCCCATGTTGTGCTATCCAATCCCATGTTATGCTATCCAAGATCAGCTAATCCATTTTACTTTTGTACCGGTTTTGGATTTGGATTGGATCATCCCCGATCCAGATTCAAATTTTTCAAGATTGCCCTACTTGGATAATCAGTGCTCTACATGGCACTATCACACTGTAAGAAAATGGCTATGTAAAGAACAAGTAAAATAACCAGTGTGGGATCACTTTAGGTGTTTTATTTGAAAAGACAGACAACAGCACAGGGAATGCAATCATTAGAAACTACTCAAATATAAAGTGATAACTTTAAGTCAAAATTAAAGCAATTATCTCAAGGTCACTATCTATCACTGAATGAGGTAACACAATGGTAAATGAACCTGTGGCCTACTGATGAAAGCCCTTGCATTTCCAATCGCAGTATTAGGGACTGGATGTCTGGGTAAAGAAATTCACCAGCTTGGTTTCAGGACTTAGTCTGCCAGTATACACTCTGCAATTGCCTCCTATTGCAAAGTGCCACCAAAGAGAATGGATCGAAGATCTTTGTAACTTTAAATCACTTTTGTTTAATATTGACAGACATTTGGGGGATTCATTTATGGGGACAAAGTACTTTCTTGTTTTTTTAATTTACCTTGCTGAAAGGCTTAATAGGTAGTCTAATGTGTACTTTATCTACTTTATCCCTGTCTGATTACTTCTGAACAACTGGGCCCAGATGTTTACAGTAACCTGACATAGGATTCTGTAGCTCCTATTCAGAAATTAGAAGAAAACACAAGTTACCAGATGTAACTCCAGTAAAATGCATGAGTGGCATTATAATAATGATAATGTTATGCTGAAGCTTTTTGTAAATGAAATAGCTTGTATGCAAAGCAAACAGGTTATTTTGGTGAAAAGGAGCCAGCAAGCGAGAAAGACAGCTGAGAGATGGAGTGGGAGAGACAGAAGCTTCCAGTTATTGATGAGACTTGTATTTTTTGTCATGGACGCACCAGATGCTTTATATCAGGGATTTCCATTTTTTTCAGGCCAAGGACCCCTTGGCTTTTGTCCTGTGTAACTGGACAGGCTGTTTCAGACTGATGAGAGCAGTGATGTGAGTGCATTTAAAGCCTCTGGAAACCCAAATCCACAATAGCCTTCTAACTATGTAATTTAGCGTCTTATGTACATAATATTAAACATGTAAAACAATTAGAAATCTGTTTCCATCCAAATTTGAAATATCTGTCTTTTAAGTTTTTGTACATTCTTGAAATTGGGTTTGATTTGGCCATGGTTATCTCTGAGATTTATTACGCAATAAATTCCAAACCAATCATAAATCATCAGTTAGTTGTCTCATCCCGCCCCCCAGTGGCAGCGCAACAAAACCTTTCTGTTCCAGCTAAATTGAGAGAGACGGCCGGCCGGCACCAGTCTCTCCCGCTTTGACGGTCGGTGTGTGTGTGCGTCAGAGTAAAGACAGATTTAATCTATTAAGACTGGATGTGTTTGAATAAAAAAGGCTATTATCAGAAAAACGGAGCAGATTTATGTTTTCAATGAAAACGTATCTCAATGAAGAAAGGCAAAGCGCTAGCCTCCCGTTGTCATTCCTCTCAGCTAACAGCCGGGCTCAACCGGGCACGTCTGCAGCGCGAGTCCCGTAGCAGCTCGCCCCCCTGTTAATCAATTACAGCAGCTCCACCGGCAACGGGAGCGGCGCGACAACTCTATTTTACGCGGCTCTTCTATTGTTTATCCTTGACACTGTGTCCGTGGCGGACATTTGAAAGCGAGTAGATAACAAACAGTACAGTAAAATGCTTTAACATGTCATGCAGCCTACATGCAGCCTCTCGGCTCAGCAAACGGTAAACAACCCCGCTGGCTTCTCTACGTGTCGCTTCCGTACGCAGTCAGTGGAGCCCAAATGAATACGCCGCGACGCTACGCTGTACGTTTGCAGCCGGTGGAGCCTGGCCGTAACATTGCATGTAAAAGTTATGCTAACTATTCTTCGAAGTAACATTAATATGAATCACAAAACATTTTGAAACTTACCATTCAGTGACTACCTGAAAGGAATCATTTTCAGCTTCTGCTTCGTCCTCTGAATCATCAGAGGGCTCAAACATGTACGGCTGGATTAAATTTGTGGCAGCCATTGCTGAGCCAGGGAGGTGTCAATCAAAACGAGAGAGCTGTCAATCAGAGCGTTATCTGCCACGCCCACTCTATCCTGGCAAGTGGTCTAAACAGCAAAATTAGCTGTTTTTAAACCAGGTTTTCTAATAGTTATTAATGGTTATTTTCACTCAGACTTTTGTAGATGATTAATGAGACACTTGACTTTGATATAATATATGCATTTTTACTATTTCAAGCTGTGTTTCCAAAGGCTTTAAAGGCTTTGTATATGACATTCAGAGCAGCAAACCACTATTTGGTATGTAAAGATATAGTGGAGTCATGGCGTCCCAGCAGAGAATGATGTCACACTCCCTCTGTGTGTGTTGTGATCTGAGCTTCTCTGTGCTGTGGTTACTATTGGTATCAGGATGACATCATCACAGAAGTGTAGCACCCCTGGTTAACATTGTAATGTCTTTCAGCACTGTTGCCATTGTTTAGCACTATTCATAAAGTAACATAACATAGCAGGTGTGCTTGGAGACGCCCACACAGTCCATTTGCCCAACACCTACTGCTCTGCCCTTATTAAAATAGGTCTCAATGTGTTATATTCCTATACCACCTGTTCGTTGTTATGTTTGCTATATTTATATGTCAATGCATGTAACAAACATATCCAATGCCAAGGACCACATATTGCCTCCCCAAAAAATTTCATTATGTTTGACTGCTGAATCATAGCCTCTCAAAGCATAACATCTTGTTGCAGCATATGTGTGGTCGACCATTACTCTGTATCACAAAATAAAGTGAAATAGTTACTGTATGGGAATAAAGGCCTAATTAAACCACAATACAATCCGATCACACATGATACATTCTTCTAGTGGTGTGACAGTGATATCAGCAGGTGGAATCTTAAGTAGAACTACAGAAATCAAAACTAATTCTGCAAAACCCTGGTTATAACTCTCATCAAGTATAAATCCAGCTTAAGGCGTGTTCTGGCTAATTTTGCATATAAATCATGTTCATGTTATAATGACCCATATAATGATAACTCCGTAAACAGATATCTGCATGTATGTAGAGTCAATCAATCAATCAATCAATCAATCAATCAATTTTATTTATAAAGCCCAATATCACAAATCACAATTTGCCTCACAGGGCTTTACAGCATACGATATCCCTCTGTCCTTATGACCCTCGCAACGCATAAGGAAAAACTCCCCCAAAAAAACCCTTTATCGGAGAAAAAAAACAACAGTACAAACAGCACAACAGTAAAAGATTTTGATATCAGAAACATGCTAGTTTCTGCTTGTGGTCCATTTGTAGTCCAAGTAGTAGGCCTACTGAACTATCATGTCACTGTAAACCCCAATTCACTCACTCAACTTAAATTTCTTTGGAAACAGCTTGCGCTCAAAACTTTAAGTTTAGTAAAATACAGCAACATTGACGGTTTGAGTACACCAGACACAAATTAAATGTGTCACATGCCACTTGTCTGACAGGAATTTTATGTCAGTTTAACTTTTTTGTTGTTTTTGAGCATTTAATTCTGTGTCATATGAATATAAATATAATAGGTATATAAAGGATGACCCTGATAAAGGGCAAAAGCCGAAACGCGTCGGCTGGAGCTCTTTTACATTTTTCATATGAATATAAAAACATAGCCTTCACATTTTACAACATGTTTTTAAGTTCATTCAATTATTATGTTTGGGTTTTTCAATCACTACAATAAGGCAAAGGGGTGCACTCTGAACCAGGAAGTGTTCTTTATTTCACCTCCACACAACTTAATATTAGACACTCCTGAGAAGTCACTAACTGTGTATACGAATTAACTCATGGCGCAAAATGTCTTTTACCACAACATTAACTGTAACCCATTAGAACCATTGTGAAATACATAAATATTAATTGCTGCATGAGTGATTTACAACACATTTCTACACAGTTTTCTTCCACTTAGGGCCTTAAACACATTGTCTCATGGCCTGCTGGAAAACTCCACCCATTTAGTCCCGACGTACAACAATATCTTAAGTGTACAGTGATAATGTTGTTTATTGGTCTTAAATTAATTAGGTGAAATCGGCTTTATAAATTGCTCACAGAGGGATGAGATTTTGTGTCAAGTTAACATAAAGTTTTCATGTAATTTTGATAATCTGGAGCATTTGTGTAGAGTTTACATTAAAATTTTGTGTCATGAATGGATTTGGGTTTACAGTGTGGCTGCTAGTCCGTGTGGAGAGGCAGCACAATACAATCTTGGAACCCATCGGCTATCTAGCTTTATATTAGCTTTTGTTTAAATTTATCTGCCTTCATTAGCAGATATCTTTATTCACAGAGATTAGCTGAAATGACAGGTGCATGGAAAATGAAGTCTTGGGCCAGATATCCACTGGCTACACCGAACGTCCCGAAATATTAGCTGCTGTCCCGAAAGGCTTATCATGGTCAGACCGATAGCCAGTGGGTTCCAAGACTGATACAATGATAACCTAATTCATCACTGACCCATGAAAAGGAGAGGGGGAGGAGTGGCTACACAAGCTCACATCAGAGATGATTAATCATTGGTGATGATTCATGAAAACATTCTTTCGTTAGCTAAACTGCTACTTAGACTTTGATTCTTGTATGTAAAAGGCCTGTTGTCCTCCCTCTTTCTCCTTTATGTTCAACATAAATTTAGTTTGTGCTAAAATGTTGAACACAAATTGAATTGTAGATATCTACAACATCATTTTCACTAGTCATAATTCAGTTACAGATATCTACAACGTCATTTTGACTAGTCATAATTCAGTTGCGGATATCTATAACGTCATTTTGACTAGTCATAATTCAGTTGCGGATATCTATAACGTCATTTTGACTAGTCATAATTCAGTTACAGATATCTACAACGTCATTTTGACTATCTGAAACTCAATTCAAGATATCTAGAAAGGACCACGTAGATATCTTCAATTGATGATAATTAAAGATATCTTGAACTTGAATTATGACTAGTCAAAATTAAATTGTAGATATCTCAAACTGGAATTACAGATATCCACAATTCAGTTACAGATATCCGCAATAAGAATTGCAGATATCCGCAACTACATTGGAGATATCTATAATGACAAACCCCATACACATGAATGGCAAAAATAGTTTGAATCTTACTAGTCAAAACTGAATTACAGATTTCTGTAATTAGAGTTTTGACTAGGCAAAATTATGTTGCAGATATCAGTGATGAATATCCAGTCTAGCGATTAAATGTTAAAACGGCTTGCTATAGGCGCCAATGTTAACCTATCTGACTGTCCACACAGGCCGCTGAGCAGAGCAGAGTGCCCGCAGAGGCTCGTGCACTGCAGCGCTTCAGTTTGGCGTCTGGTCTATTTTTCACGGGAGCCGCGAGCGCTTCTGTCAAGCTGGATAGAGCGGATCATACCAAACAGGAATTCGGACACAGAAAAGATGAGAGAATCCGGCCAATTTTCAAAATAAAATAAATTAAAAAAAATAAAAGCCTGTTTAATTATGATGTTGCTTGTCCGTCTATAAATATTTGTTCAGTTTAGTCTAGACATGAGAGAGATGAAAACAGAGAGAGAGAGAGAGAGAGAGAGAAATGGCTACAGGTTGGGGGTTGCAATTCACACATACAGAAGGGGGTAGAGGTAAGTGGGAGATAATTTGTGAAGCCACAGATGAGTTGTCACTTGCTAATTAGCTCAGTCAGATAGAAGATGCTCCTTGGTGTCAGAGGTTGTGAGTTTAAGGCCCTGTTTATACGACAACGATTTCAACTGAAAACGGTAAACTTTAGTTGCGTTTTGGCCGATTGTTTACATGACAGCGGCGTTTTGCCTGAAAACGCAACGTTTTGAAAACAGGTTCCAGAGTTCAACTTCTTGGAAACAGCAGCGTCTCCCTTGTCATGTAAACTTGCAATATGCAGTTCCTTTGAAAACGGAGTCTTTTTGCACATGTGCATTATGGTTCCAGTCACTAGGTACGCCGACCGTCACAACAACAATGCCGAGCTCTGTTTGTGCTGCTCACCCTGTTGATTTGAAGTGAAGTGTAGATCTGTTACTGTAGCAACTCCACCTCGTCGTCCATCCAGACAAAGTTATCTGTGCATGCTTTCGCCATTGTGTCTTCTTTGTTTTGGTTTGTAATCACCGCGTTGTAGAGGAAGGCGCTTCAGTGCAGGCGCATGACGTCCTACTGTGGTGTTACTTTGCAAATTTACACTGCCACCCATTGGCCTGGTGTGCGTGCTGACTACAGCGTTTCCAGTAGATTTTGCGGCCGGTCGCGACCGGCTTGAGGCGGAGCAGGCTCACGGCTTATGTGTTTGTCACTTTCTTTTTCATTTTAACCCACACCATGATCTTTTCCTGACCCTAACCAAGTGGTTTTTGTGCCTAAACCTAACCAGACCTTAACCACAGGGCATCATGATGATTTCGGAACGGACTTCGGAACAATGAGTTTAATATGGTAGGAACAATGGGATGTCGAACCAATGGGCAGTTGAACCAATGGGCAGTTGAACCAATGGGCAGTTCCCGATCTGACTGTCATCAGGATCTTGTGCTATGGATGCTGTCATCTGAATGCTGCCTCGTGGACTGTGCCATTTCAAGGGGTGGTAGGAAGCACGTCACATGGAATTAAACTGAGGAAATTTATTTTACTTGTACTTTTATTCTGAGATCTCAGTGGTTTTATCTTTTTTGCCAAAATCAACACAAGAACTCGTACCCTTTTCAAAGGAACACAAACTGATGTGAAGCAACTTAAAGGAGCAACTTGTGAGGTTAAGGGAACTTTTCACATTAAAGGAATACAACTGGAAAAGACTAAAGGGACAAAGACTTCTAATACATACATATATAACAGAGGATGTAACGTTATTTTATTTGTATGGACATTTCTGAACATTTAATGGACCCTCACAGTCTTTTGCTGGAAGCTTAACCATTTGTGTATTTGGGTCTCATTTTTGGTTAAAGGAGATTATTTTAATTTTACTACTACTCTATTACTACTCCCTCTAGAGCCTGCTACTGCCAGTCTCCTTAACAACCTAGAGAATACAGTGGATCAAGAAACCCCATACCCAAAGTACAAGCGTTTTTTTTTTGTTTGTTTGTTTGTTTTTTTATATAGAACCCTAGATACAGTCTTAGATCTAGATTGCTGATATTGATTCCCAATTCAGGGATTTCCCCCTTTTCCAGTAATTAGTTACAGTACTTGTTACTGGAAAAAGTAATAGTACTGCCCATCACTGTCAGTAGCACCTTGGGACATACTGAAAATATGCACCTGTGCACTGTACTGTAATGGTCAGTAATGTTGTAATTCATTAATCTCCAGTAGGGTTCATTTTATAGTGTTCCACAAATGATCACACATAACACATGCAAATTTAAAACAAATATGGATAAATATGTGTTAAAATAGATAAATGTGGGTGGTGGGGTGTACAGTGGTTGGTACTGTTAGGGCATACAAAAAGAGTTTGAGGTTCAAACCCAGCGGCTGGGACCCTTTTGTGTTCAGTTTGCATGTTCACCCAGCTAAGCATAGGTTTTCTCTGGATTCTTCATTCTCCTCCCACAGTCCAAAGACTCAATTGCCCACAGATGTGGATGTGAACGTGAATGACTGCCTCTATGTGTCAGCACTGTGATAGTCTGGCATCTGTCCAGGGTGTACCCTGCCTCTCACCCAGTGTCAGCTGGGATGGTCTCCAGCACCCCCGCACCTCTCAATAGGATAAGAGGTTACAGATAATAAATAAATATGTATAATCTCAATCAAACTGCAGACAGAAATCAAGCCAGTCTCAAATCTCATGCTATTTCACGTTTGGTAATTACATCCAGAAGTTAACAGAAATTGCTATACAACTCTACAAAGAACCTGAACAAAGAGAAACAAAAACATGCCTGAATATACAGCACTGCACAGGTCCTTAATTTGTTTCAGCACCAGCCCTGTAATGCTTTTCTGTAAGCTGCCTTGCACAGAATGTTCCAACACCTGCCTGTGAAATTAAACTGCAGCTAAGCCAATTTCTGTGAGATTAAATCCGGACAGAAGCCGACGATCCTTTTATTAATTCATTATGTAGTAATTGGCTACTTCAGCGCCGACATTTACTTGCTCATTTCTGTTGAGTATTGTTGATCATCCAGTTCATTACAACATGACTCCCACCTGTACTTCAAATTCAGTGAATTGCACAGTGAGTCATTGTTTAAAGAACGGCTGGGCATCTTTCCATCGTAATTCCATGCTGGACATCCATACAGGGTTGGGTTTCAAGGGAAAGTTGGGATTTTGGCATAAGAAATTCTTCACTGCTCTGCAGCACAGTCACATATCAGCTGTTTGAAGAAGAACACGCCACTCCAGTGCTCCACAAACTGCCATCACATCCATGCTTTGGTAACGTGCTGTGGGTTAAAGCAGTCCTTCAAAGACTTTCCAGCTCTTTAGTCAGCTCTGTCACAAGCAGCTTTCATTTGTATGCTTTGCCTGCTTTGGTCCCAGAGCGCTTTCAAAAAACACTTAAGTATCTGTCATAAACAGTGGCCACATTACCACATGAATCAATCCTTCAATCGATGTCTCATTATAGAAAAATTGAGGAACTTTGATGTTTTACTTGGACCACTGGCCTAAATTGGGTATAGCGCCAGCAAGAAGTGGAGTCTTTAAACTGCAAAGAATTACGATGCTCAGATGTATGCAACAAATCAAATCCATTGCATTTCAACTGGCCTTCTGCCGGGGATGAATTGTGACTGCCCTTGGGAAGACAAAGCGCCCCCCGCCCCCCAAAAACTGACTGTCATATAATAACTCTCTCAAATATTTGTAGCCCTCTTGGGTGGTAGATTGGTCATGGCTCTCAGTGGCCATGGAGACTGTACACACTGAATTGTTAAAGAACATTAATTTGTTCACAGGCCAGTGCCCCCAAGTTTTACTCGCTTAAAAAAAGGGGCGAGACCAATAAAAGAATTCATTCTGTTCGATCTCTTCCCTCTGTTTGCCTTGGATGTCTGCTTCTATCTGTTCCTCAAGGTGAAGCACCTCCTCAGCGATGTTGCCGTTGATAAATAGCTTCTGAGCATCTTTTGATGAGACGGTAAAATGCCCTGCTAGAGACACCGAAGGGCTCCTCAATATGTTATGGATGGCGAGCTCCCCAGCCATCACTTGCTTCAATTATTGGATCCGCAGGAAGGAGTCAATAAAATGTTCACTTTCCTGAATCTAGCAGAAGTTATGAATGTGTCCTTCAGGTTCAGGTGTACCTTTATACAGACTGTACTTTTATACAGACACCATTGATCCAATGAGCCGAAGGGTCAAGAGTGTCAACAGCAGAGATTTTAAGAAGAACAGATAAGAGACAACCGCCCGCCCAAACATTTGCCTCTAGTGAGTGACAGAAAGCTTTAAGATCAATATCAATCAAATATATTCAGTCACAAAAGTCAGCAATCAAAACAAAATGGTCCGTGCCTTTGTTCAGTCTCTTCTGCAGTGCCAAAATATTTACTGCTTCACTCTGCAAGAGTGAGGAATACTAATCGAGTTTTAAAATGTCAGGCCTACTCCAATGCAGCTCAAAGATTGACATGAAGAACTTTGATGGTTTATCGTCTGCAAACTTCCCCATAGAATTCTGCAAGAAAATTAGTGTGGAGAGAAGCTCCAGTACTTAAAATGGATACAAGTACCTACATTTCAGTAAATAGGAAATAGTAAATCATTAAAAATGCATACGCAGCTACCTGTGCATACATAAACACTCCAGTGTAGCAAATTAATCTTGAAAGCAGTGGAATAAAAATGTTTTTTCTTCCATTAATAGTGAACTTCGATGAATTTTAAACTGGTTCTCATGCTCCGATTTGTTCTGCGCCCACCACTTTTACCTTTGTAATCTGCAGTGTTAATTTGAATAACAGTGGGTAACACTGTCAGCCCTGAAAGCTCTAAGCAGTTTTGTAATTTACATGCATAACTGTTCCCTTCTTGTTCAACGGAAGGCAGTGGGGTTTCTGAAAAATCTGTCAGTCATCAAGTCTTTAGTGTCAACGCCACACCCATCAAGCTAAAACATGTCTGCTGCTGGACTTTTATTTCTTATATCACTGTGTTCAAGATGACTCTGCTCTCTCCTGCTTTTAGTCTTATTTTAGCATCTTTTTTTATTATTTGCTGTGATTCTCAGAGATAGCCTGTCAATCACAGTACATTCAGCTCTAAGATGTCTTTTTTTTGCGTTTATATGTTTATTGTGTAATATTACCAGTTACTTGTATCTGTTTCCAAACAGGGGTGTGTAAAGAGTTGTAGAACACTAGGAGTTCGGCCCTTTGACAGGAGCCCCCACCCCAACCTGCTACCAAATAACATCACAAAATACCTAAATGCTTAAATGTGCTGCCCCCAACAACAAAACCAGGAAAAAAATATAATTAATCAATGTCGCTTGCAAAAAGCGGAACCTCTGCAATTAGTCATTAGTCATACAATGCAAATTAATTTCCACCAGAACAGTGTGTTTGGCAGAAAGCGTAAAGGAGTAGCATTATTAATTTCCACTCCAAAAAATCCACCCATGAACACACAATTATTCAAAGCTATGTCTTGAAACAAATAACAATATAAACATTAAATGTCTCATTTACATTGCAAAAGAGTGAACCTAATGAGAAACATGCCAGTGAGAGCAGTACAGTGAACCCCTGTTTTACACACAGGAATTAGTTTTGCTTAATGAACATCATTCACACAGCATGGTGTACCAACAAGCACTTTATACTGGCAGAGCAATGTGTGTGTATAATCCTCACCTGAGACATACTGTAACCTACAACAGATAAGGCTGGTGAAAAAGAAAGTTAGTCCTCCAGAGTCCTATATGAATAACACTGCAGTTTTCAGTCTAAAGTCTTCTCTTCTCCTTTCTCTTTGCCTGGTCAGGACTTTTTCTCTGTTTGATGTCTGCATTGACAATCAGTGTGTTATACACTGACAGTGCATTTTGGTTCTTGTCCTTGAACAAGGTAAGTTTAAGTACACGCTTAAAGTAACAGAGCAGAAACTGGATGTAAAGGACTAACTCTTATTACATATTTAAAAAAAGAAAAAACATTCTTTGTCAAAGCAGTAAGACATGCTTTGTGTAAAACAGGTAGTGGCTTATGTAATACATTATTTAAAACTATGAGTAGGGCCATTGACAATATCCCATGATTGCTAAAATAAAAACTGGTCAAGAAAACGAATCAGAAAACATCCAACAGCCACACACAGGCTGGTACTTTACGCTGTCTTAACTTTGTTGATAATGTTTAATGTAAAGCTCCTCTTCTTTGGAAAACATGGTCAAACTTTAATGGACATAAATTTAGCTTATTAGCTCAATAGCTGATGCTGTATCGCAGATTGGGTACTTCCGTCTATACTACATACACTCGTAGTGTGCAAATTTTGACAGGGTTGTGAATCAAACATGACCAATGCCACTTAACGAAAATGACAATCACAAGATCTGGCACCTTTTCTTCTTCTGCTTTGTAAATTGTAACCAGGCAGAGCATTATTGCTAACATTTGGGAAACGATTTTTATTTGCCAGCATGTATGCTTGCTATGTCTGCTTGGTTGCTCACTTGACTTCTTCCAGAGGTGGGACCAAGTCATTGTTTTACAAGTCACAAGTAAGTCGGAAGTCTTGGCACTCAAGTGCCTGGTCAAGTCACAAGTCAAGATGGTCAAGTCCCGAGGCAATTCCCAAGTTAAGACTGACAAGTTTTTAAAAAAGAGTAATGATCTTTTTTGTTAACCACTTTTCTATTTTTTGTATGTGAACAAAATCATCTTTGGTATCTTTTTTTTTTTTCAAATATGCACTCAATAATATAACATTAGTTCTTCATGATTCTGGATGCTGGTTCAAACAAAATGGATCTGCGGAATTAAGTGTCAACTTGCTGGGAATGAATAGTGTCATTATTAGTTGATTCAGGACATGAAGGTAAATGAACTGATGCGTGGGACTCTTTTTAAATAACCCACTTTTTAATCTTTGGACTTGAAGGTCTATGTTAGTTGGGTCTAATGCATATATATATGTAGATATATATATACTGTATATATAGCCTAGGTGTTGTTATTATGGTAAATTAAGGTTGGAAATTTATCAAACTGAATATTTCATGGCCGTTGTATTTGTTTTTTGTTTTTTTACTACTGACATTTTTTTTTACTAGTCATATGGTGATACAGCTGCAAACAAGTACTCTTTTGAAAACTCTTTCTGTTGGTGCTTTCAGGAACACTTCGAATCGGAGAGATGGCTGCAAAATAGTGACCTTAAAAATGCAAGAAACAATCAAATGAACATTTAGTAGGGATGCACCAATTCTGGAAAATTCTGGGCCGCTAGCCGATACCAAAGTTTTTATATGTTGTTTATTTAGGTTTTGTTGTTAACTATTCCCCCTTTTGTTCCAGGATAACACATAAATCTATAGATTCTATATAAACTATAAAAAAAAATCCTTATTTAAAGTCAGTTAGTCCTTCATTACACTTTCTTTGAATGAGCACAATTTTAATCATACAAATCTTCGTCCAATCCTCATTTCTACGGAATAGAGCTTGAATGCATCATACTGTACCTCAATGCAACCTCTGTCAGCAGTTGGTTGGACAGCGGCTGCTCAGGGCTAACGTCAATGAGCTCTCTCCCCACCAGTTTTAACATGGATTTGTTGTTCACAATATAGCATTATCAGGGAAACCACAGGTTGGGTCCTCTGATGCATCAATAGTGAGTTAGCTGGGATGCCAGTTGTTACAAGCCACCTTGTGACACAACAGTGATATCACAGAGCCAATTTGCTAAACAGTCATTGTATTCCTTTTGTATGTGCACATTAATTTAAGTTTGTGGCTGGTAGTTTCAAACATGCTGTTTAGTCTGCCCAAAAAATTGATGTGACACAACAGAAAAACATCAGCTACTGCCATCGGTTTGTCATCTCATTAACCAATAGGCAGATGACAGTCAACAAGGTGAATATCAGTCGATATAGATGTTCAGCAGATAAATTAGTGCATCCCTACCATTCCGTCAATTTGGATGTTAAGATGTCAAGTAACAAGCTTGCTTCCCTGTGAGTGTAGCAGTACTAGCAACTCGGGTGCTGACGTGCTGACGTATTACGAGCGAGTTGTGTCATTTCCGGTGTTTCTGTGACAGCATCTCTGTACTGCTCTAGTGAATTCTACTAGCCTGCTTTCTACTTTCTCACTTCAGTTGCTTTAACATCTACTTCAAGTCTTAACCCACACTAGTTCTGTTTAAGCACTTATAGCTCTCCTCCTTTTTACGACTTCCCTGCTAATCTCTTAGCTGTTGTTTGCACGTTTCTAGCCTTGGTAGCTACATTAGCTTAACAGTTAGCGATGGCGTCTCCTTCCGCTCTTTCTTGCTCGGTGTGCCAAATGTTTAGCTATGCCTCTGCCTCCTTTAGCGACAGTGGTAATTGTAACAAGTGTAGCTTATTTGCTGCATTGGAGGCGAGGCTTAGTGAATTAGAAGCGCGGCTCCGCACCATGGAAAATCATTCAATAGCTGCGGTAGTTAGCCAGTCCCCTGTAGCCGGTACGGAGCCACATAGCATAGCCTCTGCTAGCGGTCCTCTGGTAACACCCGTTCAGCCAGGAGGCTGGGTAACTATTCGTGAGAGGCGCAGCTCCAAGCCGAAGCCCACGGTTCACCACCAGCCTGTTCATGTTTCCAACTGCTTTTCCCCACTCAATAACCAGATAAAAAAGTTAGTAACACTAGCCGTCATAGTCAAATGTATCCCTGGGGCCAGAGCGGGCAACACTGAGTCAAATTTAAAACTGCTGACTAAACGTACAGTGGTGGAAAAAAGTTTTCGGACACTCCATGCATTTGTGAAATATTGCATTAAGAATCACTCTTAGGTCTTCAAGTGCAATTTCTTTTAGTACAGTCACAGCCAAAATACTAAATAAATCCTAAAAAAGCCATTAAAAACTTAAAATTGATTGGTTCCATAAAAATACATAAGAAATTTTGAGTATTGGGTCATTTTGGTACCAGTGATGAAGGTCGTTCTTTTTATTAAAAGACACAATTTTTGTTGCCAAGCTTCGTGTTCACATAAAGCCAGCACATCTGAAAGTTCTTCAGACACAAAAATGGCTAAAACAAGGAACATAACGCAGCAAACACGCCTGAAGATAAAGATTCTCAGCCAGGAAGGGTACAGCTGTCGCTAGATAGCCAGGAAGTGCAGATGCAGTCCTTCAGCAGTTGGATACACTCTGCAGAAATACAGATGAACCAACAGCTTGGAAGACAAACCAAGATCTGGACGTCCAAGGTTTCTTCAGCAAGAAATGGCCGCATCCTGATCCGCATGTGCAGGCAAAACCGCCGAATGACATCACAGGAGCTTCAGCAGCAGTGGTCAAACCAAACTGGTGTCCAGTGTTCCACCCGCACTGTACGTGGCCGACTTTTAGATCATGGCTTAAGGTCCTACAAGGCTATCAAGAAGCCCCTGATCAATGAGAGACAGAGGTTAGCCCGGCGTCGTTGGGCCCAGGCACACAAGAACTGGACAGCCAGGAATTGGAAGAAGATTTTGTGGTCAGATGAGTCCAGTTTCCAGCTTTATGTTCCTCCTACTAATGTGAGGGTACGCAGAAGGCCAGGTGAAGCATTATCTCCAGCATGTACAGTACCTACTGTCAAGCATGGTGGAGGCAGTATCATGGTTTGGGGATGCATGAGTACTGCTGGTGTTGGTCATCTCACTGTCTGTGATGGCACATTGAACTCTACCAAGTATTGTACCATTCTCGAAACCCACATGCTCCCTTCTGCGTGTGCACTGTTCCGTTGAGGTAAAAACTGGATGTTTCAACAAGATAATGCCCCTTGCCACACATCCAAGGCCAGTAGAGCTTGGCTGCAGGAGCACAGTATCCAGGTCTCAGGAGCTCAATCCCGGACATGAGCTCCATTGAAAATCTGTGGTGGATTATCAAAAGGTCTGTTTCAAAGCATAAACCAAAGAATTTAGAAGAATTAAAAGCAGTAATTTAAGAAGAATGGGACAAGATTACCCCTCAACAGTGTGAAAGGCTCGTGGGGAACATGCCAGCCAGGATTAGAGCTCTACTACGTGCCAGTGGCAGGACTACTAAATATTAATTTGATGATGTGATGGTTTATTTATTTTTTGTTCAGTTTTGAACACATTCTCTGTTATTTGTTGACTTTGATACCGACCTGAATGTTGAGAACTGACATATTGAAACTGTCAAGAATTTAGTTTTGTTAGTTTTTCTTGTAAACAATAAACAAAACAATATAATTTGTATTTGTTTGTATCTGTCTAATGCAGCCACACCTTTTGAAACACAAAAAAGATTTTTCCACAAATATTTCATGATAATATTTGAGATTGTGTAAAATTTTAAGGGTGTCCGAAAACTTTTTTCCACCACTGTTGATTCAGTAAGATTGTTATTCACGTCAGTGGCAATGACACCCGATTGCGCCAATCAGAGGTCACTAAAATTAATATTGGCTCGGTGTGTGAATATGCAAAAACAATGTCAGACTCCGTAGTTTTCTCTGGACCCCTCCCGCTCTAAAGCAGTGTTAGTAAACAAATTAATATCAGATAATCATATTGATTTACTCAGCCTCACTGAAACCTGGCTGTGTCAAGATGAATATGTTAGTCTAAATGAATCCACTCCTCTTTGATAAAGCTTATAGTTAGGGCTGGTTCAGGCTTGCCTTGTACCAGCCCCTAGTTAGGCTGACTTAGGCCTAGTTCGCCGGAGAACCCCCTATAATACACCGGGCACCTTCTCTCCTTCTCTCTCTCTCGTGTCCTATTACTGCATCTTGCTAACTCGGCCATTCTGGATGTCACTAACTCGGCTTCTTCTCTGGAGTCTTTGTGCTCCACTGTCTCTCAGGTTATCTCGTATTGCAGCGGTGCCTGGATAGTGTGACGTGTGTGGTTGTGCTGCTGCCTGGTCCTGCCAGATGCCTCCTGCTGCTGCTGTATCATTAGTCATACTTCTACTGTTATTATACACATATGA
This sequence comes from Epinephelus fuscoguttatus, assembly GCF_011397635.1. Classification (NCBI taxonomy): domain Eukaryota; kingdom Metazoa; phylum Chordata; class Actinopteri; order Perciformes; family Serranidae; genus Epinephelus; species Epinephelus fuscoguttatus. The sequence continues at coordinate 7,438,938 of NC_064763.1, forward strand.
TTATTGTCACATATGTATACTATCAGATATTAATATATACTTTCAACATATTGTACCACAGTAGCCAGAACTATAATTCTAATATTATTACTTTAATTAATGTTGTTGTAAGCTACTGTCATTACCGTCTGTCCTGCATCTCTCTCTGTCTGTCTCTCTCTCTCTGTCTCATTGTGTCATACGGATTACTGTTAATTTATTATGCTGATCTGTTCTGTACGACATCTACTGCACATCTGTCCGTCCTGGAAGAGGGATCCCTCCTCTTTTTTTTGGGGGAGTCTTTCCTTATCCGCTGTGAGGGTGCACAGGACAGAGGGATGTTGTATACTGTAAAGCCCTATGAGGCAAAGTGTGATTTGTGATATTGGGCTTTATAAATAAAATTGATTGAAATTGATTGATTGACTTATCAGTAACATGATATTGACAAAATAAAATATTTACACAAAAGGCTGACCAACGCAAAGCCCTACCTGCTGGCACGTTTTAATCCCAAGTCATCACATGTTGCTGCTTTGTTAGTGGCATTTCACATCTATATATCACGCAGTAGGTATCACTACTTGTGCTGTTGAGGTTGCAGCATGCCCTACCAAAGCTGGGATGTCAACAAAAATCACATGGTTAGGTTTAGGTAACAATAGCAGTTGGTTAGGTTTAGAAAAAAACATCATGGTTTGGCTCTCATGGAAGCGAACACTGGCCTTTGGGGTGAAAGTCTGGGGTTCGTTGGACCCATGCACCACCCCTCCTGCCCGCCTCATATGGACTTTCCTGCTCCATATGTCATTACCGGGGGCATTTCAACCTGACGCCGTCCAGCCGCGTATCATACCACCGTGACAGGTGCTGCCCATTTGAGTATCACGCTGCTGCAGCTGTACAGCCAACCACCGGTGTTATCATAACACTGCCATAGATTCTGTCCGTCAGCGTTACAACTGATGGGGTCCATGTCATTGGTTCGACAGCCCATTGGTTCGACAGCCCATTAGTCCGACTGTCCGCGGTGCTGAATGACTCGCGGCGGGCGTATGGTGCGCCGCGACCGGCTTGAGGTGGAGCAGGCTCGTGGCTTATGAGTTTGTCACTTTCTTTTTCATTTTAACCCACACCATGATCTTTTCCTGACCCTAACCAAGTGGTTTTTGTGCCTAAACCTAACCAGACCTTAACCACAGGGCATCATGATGATTCGGAACGGACTTCGGAACAATGGCTTTAATATGGTCGGAACAATGGGATGTCGAACCAATGGGCAGTTCCCCAACTGATGCCGCCCCATGGTGTATAATACAGCCCAAAAATATCACTGATAAAGCGGCAGTATTTGACAACTTCAGAATGAGAAGGAGCTGGCTGGCAACAGACAAAGTGTGATTTTGATGGTACTGAATATTTAGAAATGTATTATCCTTGTTTGAAAACATCCTTACTTGCAGCTGTTAATGTAATATTGTACAATTTAGGGGTAGTGGCTGGATAGAATAGTTTTAAATGGTGTTTTAAATGTACTTTACTGGAGAAGGTGCTATGTGGAGGTAGCTCCACGCTGACACTGTCAAGTGCAATTCACACAGTTGTGTAAAGTGCAAGTCACACTTGTCAAAACAATAATATGCATGCCCAAAGCCTTTGGCAATGAAAGCAGATGGTACGAATTTGATGCGTTGTGGGGCTGATTGCCTGTTGCCCTGCAGCAATTTGATTGGCTATTTCCCAACATTGTTCTCTTCATTTGCTCATAATTGGCAGAAATTAGTGAAATTTGAAAGTCTACCTTTTAAAAAATATATAAATTGAGATTAAACATTTCAGTTTCCATCAGCTGCAGGATGTTGTTATAAACCAGACCACAGGTAAAAATGATCATGTTTAATGTTATGGAATGGTTCTCCAAAAAAAGACTAATTGCTAACTTGATAGAGAAGATCTTTTCCCCCTCCCTGTGTGTTACTCTAGCCATGAACAGGTTTTCAGGATCTCAAACATCTTTCTGAGAGTATTACCAAGCATGAAAGCAGCAGGACAACACAGACTGGTTTGGCACAACCATTTCTTCCCACCTAAAAATGCCATTAAGCATGTTTTAAATTGGTTTTCTCATAGCAGCAGAGTAGCTTCACATTATCTGACAGCTTTTCTGCCTTTTTAACGAGAGCGATTAATTCATCTGCATTTTAAAAAATGAATACATGGCATCATTATAGAAAGACAGCATATTATCATATGTGAAATGTAATAAAGAGATGTGCCAGAAACCATCAGAGCATCAAATGTAAAGCTTTTACAAAGTCACTGTGGACTGAATCACTATTGTGTCATACAGTATGAATTGGTAATAGTAGCAAAACAGATGTTTATTTACATGGAAATCTTATGAATTATTAGTTTTAATTGGGCCCTTGCATTCCCTTCACACTCTCCCACTCACTCTGCTGGTGTCTATCAAACAGTTCATTTGTGAGGCCACCGGATACATTATTGATGCACTATTAGTACCACTCTGCTTTGAAAAACACAGCCATCTCAGTAGATAAATATGCAACGAAAGAAATCATTAAGCAGCCCGGCCAAGCTTGACTGCCACGAAGTTCAGCAAAGTGCAACAGCAGTCAAGCCCATGTGTCTATAAAATCCCCTGGATCAATTGAAGAAATCAGAGACAAATCCCAATAGGAATAGCGCGGCTGTTTGGCAAAAAGTAAGTCACCGGGGCAAAATTGATTATTTGACAATCCTGCTTAACTCCACATGTCAAGCCAAGCCTTATGGATTATCATTACACTCATGGACAATCACTCACACAAATAGTGCACTGGCCAGCCTGAGGATCAGTAACAGTTATGTCTAGCACAGCAGATAACACAGCTACGGTGGACGACTGGTGGCCAACAATCTGATCTCTACATGGCGAATTAATCACCACCAACCGGCTTAATCCACAATATAAACCTTCTTCCAGCCTCTCCGATGCACAGAGCACATTCAGAATGGTTAACAATTAAATTCCTTTTATTTTAGCCTGCATTGAACTGTTGTATAAGCCTCCCCCAGTTTACCTCGCCTACTCTCACAGAATCCATATTGCTTCTGAGACTGTTGAAAATGTGGACAGTTGGCTTGGGTAGCAGGATCCTGAACAGTATTAACAGTTGAATAACAAAATGCATGCATCCAAATGGTGCTATTGTAATGAAAGTCAATGTCAAATAGGCCCTGAAGAGGAAACTCAATAATTTCAGTCTCTCAACAGGCATTTCCAAAAATTCATTATCAGAAGAATGTTTTAAAAACAAACTCACTGCATGGATGCTTTATAAATGAGACTACCATTGTAATCACTTGTATTGTTGCAATATTATAGCCACCAATGGCAGCACTGAGTGCACTGCTGCTGAGCAGCTCCTCATTCAAAGGAAGAGGAATAAATCCTGTTTAGACACCATAGAAATCATGACATCAGGAGAAAAGAAGGAAACAGTGTGATGCTGTTATTGAGCCACAAAGTCCACAGAGGGATGACGTAGTTTTCTAACTAAGCTGTGCTTAATTGTGTTTGTGTCTAAGCCAAACCTTAACCCTAGCTATGTACTGGAAAGCAGTGTATGACCATCAATAAAGCTTCTGACACATCTCTTTTAGACTTCTGGCCCATTTCTTGCCTATTATGACCCATGTTTACGTTTAGTGTAGATGGCGACATCTAGTGGACATAGTAATGATAGGAGCAAAGTAGAAAGTCAGGTGACGTAGCACAGAAAGCAACAGTCTGCTTATAGAGCTGGTTGGGGTGGATGGATAGATCAAACAAACAGAGGACCTTCACCCAAAAAGCAAAGCTTGAGCTAATTTAATTTTTGTACATACGTAATGTGTAGTTAGTGACATCCAGAATGTGTAATCATGTCATGTACTTAACCTCACATCGACACATAATGTCACGTCAGCATGTCAAGTGGTGACATTTAGTTAAGTGCGTAACACCCAACCAGGGACGCTAATTTAGGAAAAGCTTCTGTGGGTTGTGTTAGAGGGTAGGAACATAAAAGCTAAGTGGCAATGTGTGTTGGATGACTTGTTAAATACCAATGCTTTTGGGTGGTAGTCGGACCAAACCATCAACTCAAAGCGTCAGCATTCGATGACCTGGGAATGAAGACTCACCAATCAACTATCTTTCTCCAGATTTACTTACAGCACTTTTGAAACCCATCAAATATTTTCAATGTGATTCAAATCCACTGAGATACCCACTCAAGGACATTCCAGGAGCAGTTCTTGAACCAAACTGTGGTTGATTTGGGTGGATATTAAAAGTAAATGGACTTGCACTTGCATAGTGTCTCTCTAGTCTTCTAGAGACAACGGTGGCCAAGGTAACCCTACAAGGTGCCACCTGCTACTCAGTTAAACACTGACATGGAATTTGGGCTTCAGTATCTTGCCCAAGGACACTTTGATATGCGCACTGGAGGAGCTAGGGATCAAATTGACGATCTTCCCATTAGTGTACTACCCCCAGCGCAGCCACCGGGACTTGCTTGGGATAATTGTCCTGCTGGAAATTTCAGTGATTACAGTGCTTCAATTTATGCACTGAGGGTAGTTTACCAATTCCTGAACACCCACAACAGGATGGACCCACCTCCATGCTTGACTGTTGGCATGGCGTTCTTCTTTTCATAGACTTTGCCCTTTTTACGCCACATATACCACTGATCCATGGGTCCAAACACTTCCAGTCAATCTCATCACTCCATAAAACAGAGTCCCAGAAATTTCTTGTGACTTTTTCTGTTTTTTTTGGTCAAGAATGGAGTGCGGCAAGGTTTCTGGGCATGAAGTCCCTGCTTGTTTAGACTTGTTCCTATAGACTGTGCTGATACTTTTGTGTCTCTGTCTTTATCAGGACCTCTTGCAAGTCTTTGGCAGTGTACAGTATACAAGGATTTTTCTCAGCTGTTGATTTCAAACCTCTGATCCCCCTTGGAGAAATCTTGCTGCTCAGCTTGAACCACTACATAGGCAGAGTTTATATCTGTATCACAGCTGTTGCTGTAGAGAGCTGTGTGTTTTTGAACAATTCTGTAGCCTTCCATACTATTTAGTGATGAAATAAAACAAATACGATATGGCAAAATCATGCTACCCAGAAAGATGATGATTATGATTATGTTGCTCAGCCTACACAATTATTTTCAATTCTAGCTCTAACTTCTAATATGTAAACTCTTTCACACTCAGCAGGGTTAAAGGGAAATTTCGGTTTATTTCAACCTGTCTCCTATCGTCCTAAATTTGTTTCAAGTGACTAGTGACATAAAAATTATAGTTAGCATGTTAGCCGTTAGCCTAGATACAGCCGGGGAGCATAGTAGCCTCAGACCTGTTAAAACCTAAGTGAACGGGCATACTTCAAGTGCAAAGATAGTCCACTAAACAAGCTTTTTTTCCACAAAGACCGCCTCATACCGTTAGGATAAATGTCAGAGAACATATAGAAAACGACATGTAAACGTGTTGTCTTACCTTAACAGTGTGGTGCCATGTTTGTTTACCATTTAGCTCTGCTTTCCAAAGCGAGAAATCTCACAAGAAATTGAAGAATGGAGGAGGAGAGAGAGAGGCGCAACAGGTAGAGGACGAGAAAGGAGGAATGGCTGCTGCAAGGCTGTGTAGCTCTGGAGATTGGTGGTGTACCTGTGAATGCTGTGCCCCAGTGCCCACAGAAGAGGAATGCCTCTGTTGCAAGGAATGGGACCGGTTGCAGCCTTATTTTCAAGGTCTGGATGTGACCGAGGACGAGACACCTCCACCTGGAGTAGTATCCAGCTGGGCTTCATCTAGAGCTCACGAGATTTCAGGCACGGTATGAGATCGCTGCTTGTTCTCACGAGATTTCGGCCGCGCTTTGGAAAGCAGAGCTAAATGGTAAACATGGCAGCACAGCGGTAAGGTAAGACAACACGTTTACATGTTGTTTTCTATATGTTCTCTGACATTTATCCTAACCATATGAGGCGGTCTTTGTGGAAAAAAAAGCTTGTTTAGTGGACTAACTTTGCACTTGAAGGGATGCCCGTTCACTTACGTTTTAAAAGGTCTGATGCTACTATGCTCCCCGGCTGTATCTAGGCTAATGGCTAACATGCTAACTATAATTTTTATGTCACTACTCACTTGAAACAAATTTAGGACGATAGGAGACAGGTTTAAATAAACTGAAATTTCCCTTTAAATGCTTTCAATTGCAACTGTGTGTTTTGTACTGGAGAGCAGTTACAGTACACAGTATTTTGCTGTTTCATTTGGAGGACTTGTGGTTGTTTTCTGTTTCTTAAGACCTATTTGACCTCATTTTTTTCTGCCTTTCTTGCCATCCCTTGTGTGATTGTGTATTTCAAACATTCACTCTGTAACAACATTTAAATATGTAAGGTGAGTGACATATTTAGGTTCTTCCTTATAGCCATAGAATAGGACCATAGGCCTTGACAGTGATGTGGCATATACAGGTCTGGCATAAGCACACACACACAGAATTTATGGTCCCTGCTTGAAAATGGGCAATTTTGTTTTTGTGTTGTGAGACCTTTAACACAATAAACACTGCTGCTCCCTGTACTCTAGAATCAAAGGGTAATACTGGAGATATGGGGCAGAGGCATAGTTGGTTGGATGTGATCATTAGCTTCAAAAGTAAAATGAAAGGTGTCAGGTTGTGGCCTCAGGAATCAACCCTTGTACAGAGTGCGCCATCAATTTCATTTCTAACTCCACTCGTTTACCCCTCTGTATGAAGATCCGCAAGGCTTTGTATGCTTCTGCTTATTTCAGCTGTCTCCACTGATGCTGCACTTTTTTCAGTAACTCAGCCTCACCTGCCATGACAGTCACACAACAGACAGAGGCACATGTTTCATGCAGCAACATTGAAAACTGAAAACTAAAGTAGCCCCTGTACTTCTTATGATTCATGCCTGCGGGCCTCCCAGAGTGTAAATTGCACTGTGTCAAATTATTTGCTTGTATGCCAGAAAATAGCAACCAGCTATCTATTCTAGCAAATCTTCCAGCAGCATTGCTAGAGAAAGAATAATTGTTACAATATTTCAGCATTCTGGTAACAGTGTTGAAATCCAGCTGGAGAAAGAGGCATCGCATGATTTTCAACAGACAAGTTTTGTTGGGAGCAATGAGAAAGGGAGCGAAAGATGAATATGCCAGAGGCTCCAACTCCGGGGACCTGGGGGAAGAGGATGGCATATTTAATGCCAGCATTTTTATGCATTTTTATTCACCACCAGCATCTCTTGTATTGCATACAAAAGCGACCCCCCAGTCATATTAATCCACATGTAAATTTCAGTGTCAGTTCTCTTTCATAGGGACTGCACAGGGATTTGCAGTGACTCCAAGAGGAGAATGGCAGATGCGAGTGCAGGGAACTGTAAAGATATATGTTGGGGCTTTAAGAAAGGGAAATCCCGCAACACTGAGCTGGATAGCAATGTTTAAGTTGTACAGTTTAAAATGTATGAAGCACCTGAGATGGAATGTGGGGACGAAGGGATGGGATGGCATTGGGAGTGCTGTGTTAGTGCTGCAGAGCAGAGGCAGGCTGGCTGCCTGCTAATGAAGCCCTGAATTGCGTTTGATGAGTTGACGGCTGCTGCGTCCATGTGCTTGAACGTTCTCTAGTCATAGTTTATCTTCTTTATGGTAAATGATGCTTTCCCCCAAGAGAGATGGATGAATGGACTGACTTTTTCTGACATTTATTTGTGTTGCTGTTTGGCATGATAATCACTACTGGCTATCTGATAGGCGAGCTATGAAATCAGACCTCACTACCAGCACGGTTAGGTAACAACGGATTTTCTTTGATTGTGCTCACTTGTGTTCGGCTCAAAGTTTCAGCTTCATGTCTATATAGTAGCTGACAAATAATGTGATTGCAACTGCTGATGGTAAGGTCACATAAAGCCGGTGGTGTAGTGGAGGGTATATGCTGAGGGTATACGCTGGTATATGGGGTATACCCACCTCTTTTTCTTTTTCTTTTTTTACCCACTTACCAGCCAAAAAGCCTTTGGAATATAAAGGAGAGTATGCCTGCTTCCTCCTCAGTAACTTACTAATCTATGTAGGAGTAAAACCACCTTATAAAGTACCACTACACCACTGCATACTGCTCAACCATATCCAAGTTTGAGCTAGAATTAACAGGAGATTAGTTGACACTGATGGTTTTGTTCATGTAAGCACAACAGGGACTAGGGGACAAAGCTCAGTAGAACCCATCCTGTCAACTTACTGTAGGAATAAGTCATTGTTTAATGGCTCAAGCTCATAAATGAAAGGTAATAATAATGTGCTAAAGGATATAAATGTTGCCTTTCTAATGTCCTCAGGCATCAGGTTGCCTGAGAGGCTCAGTGCACAAATGACTTAATAGACATTCAAATGTGTCTTCAAACTAGAGCTTTGCTCGTAGAGCCCAAGGCAAGAAACCTACAGTTTACTCTTTTCAAAAGGAGATAAAAGAGAAGTAATATAGATTCAGGCCTATCCACATTCCGCTTAAAAGTTTAAAACTATTAATTTAAAATGATTTTTCATTTGGATTCTTTTGAAGAGCCTTGCTTCTCTATTCTTAAGGGAAATGAGGATTAACACATTCTGAGAACAAATATTTTTTGTTGTTTGAACATCTAATGTTTGGAACATCTTTGTTCTTTATCTTTTCCCTATTTGCTCCTCTTTTCTTTCTTTGTTTCTTACCTCCTCTGCATCTCAGACCCTGCTAGTTCTATCACAATCCAGTTAAAGTGACAGATTTTAAATGATCTCCACAATTAGTCTCGCTCACCAGACCTTTCTCAAGAAAAGAAAGGTCTGGCTGGGCCGACTCTCACTTTAAGATTGGAGGAAAAAACGCCCCGGCTGCTTGTATTTCTTTCAACCAATCACAATTGTTCTGGGCGGTGCCACAGCAATGGTGCGCTTGCAAAAATATTGCCGGGGGGAAACAGGTTTTGGTGTAACACGCCCACAAAAATATCACCTACAGGACGTGAACCATGGCAGAAAAATGGCTACATCCCTGCAAGATCAAACACCGCAAAAGTTAGTAAAGGACGTGTTGAAAATGGTTGAAAACTGCTACACAAATGGAGGTGGTAGGGCGGGACTTCGGCGGGTGGCTCGTTCCGCCCAATGAGAGGCTGATCTATGCAGCGAACTTCCGCCCACTCAGACTACTCCACAATTAATACAAAGAAATAGTTTACAACAACTTCACACTTTGGCCAGTAACTGCTGAACCCTGACAGTCACACTTAAACTGGAAGCAAATCTATTGTCAACTTGGTTATTTTAGTCTGAAATAACAAATTTGTCCAAAGGACAGGGCGGCACGGTGGTGTGGTGGTTAGCACTCTCGCCTCACAGCAAGAGGGTTGCCGGCTCGATCCTGGGCGTGGGAGCCCTTCTGTGTGGAGTTTGCATGTTCTCCCCGTGTCAGCGTGGGTTCTCTCCGGGCACTCCGGCTTCCTCCCACAGTCCAAAGACATGCAGATTGGGGACTAGGTTAATTGGTAACTCTGAATTGTCCGTAGGTGTGAATGTGAGCGTGAATGGTTGTTTGTCTCTATGTGTCAGCCCTGCGATAGTCTGGTGACCTGTCCAGGGTGTACCCTGCCTCTCGCCCGATGTTAGCTGGGATAGGCTCCAGCCCCCCCGCGACCCTCAAGAGGATGAAGTGGTTAGAAGATGAATGAATGAATGAATGTCCAAAGGACTGTACAATCTGTACAGCACAGGACAGCATCTACCTTTAGAACTTTGATTCAGATTTGGGAAAATCCCCCCCCCCCAAAGCTTTAATGGGGGAAAACAGAAGACATTTCAGGAAGAATACCTTAAGAGGAATCCCTCTCCCAGGAGAGACAGACACACAATAGATGCTATGTGTACAGAGTAAACTACTACTACAGTAAAATGACAATATGGAGAAAGATAATGACAAAATTATCCACATAGCTAGATTGTAAACATACAGAACATGCAGAATAGGGGCCATAGACTATGACATAAAGGACAAAACCAGCGTGACATCACCTACTGGTTTTTGGACTCCAGTTTTGAAGCCTCGAGTTTGGCATTTTGGCCTTCACCATTTTGGAGAGGGTGGAGATAACCTTAACGCCTGTTGTTGCTTAGTTAACATGGTCAACAGCTACGGTCAAGTGTGATAGCACTAATACTATATTTTGCAAGTAAAAAACAGGCTTAAAACATTAAAACAAAATGTACTTACTGAAAAAAAACCCAGAATATCCAACTCCTTAAGGGGTCTTTTAGTACAACTAATAACTAAATAAGTCTTTTTTTCAGGCAACCAAAACATTACAATTAACTTTCATGAACTGAAAACACTGTGAAATAGCAACAGTCACGGCTATGCCTATGAACTGTGAATCTGGGTACATGGTTATGTTACGCTACATCAAAACAAAGTTTCACTACAATGAAGCTATCCTCAGAGCAATGCAGCAAGCTAAGCTATGAGAAAATGGCAAAAGTATATTGCTACTTGCAAAGTTACATTCATTTTTTGACTTATGTCAAATCAGTGATAAGAAAATGTTCACTTGAACTATTTACAATAAAATAACATACTTAAATTAAAACTTTCTTTTTTCTCTCTTTCTTTCTTTTCTTTTTTTTGAAGACTTTGAGACATTGGAACATGACCCCCAGTAACATGACATCATCAGTAGGCCTATTGCTCTCTCTCTTTCTCTCTCCTCTTCCCACTTAATGCATTTCTCTGTCTTAGCCTCTTTCAGTAGGCTATCTGGCTATGTCAGTTATTCAAAAACAGAATTACAAAATATATTTTTCAGTCAATAAAACCATAATAAAGAAAATATGGTAACATAAACAATAAAAATGTCTGACCTAAATTAAATATTTTCTTTTTTTGGGACATTAGAACATGAACATGTCTGCAAATAATATGTGACATCAGTCTGTCACTCTCTCTCTCCTCTCTTCCTTCTTTATACTATTTTCTGTCTCTCTGGCTTTTTTTTTTTTTTTTTGGCCCTCGTTGTGTCTTTTTCTCTAGTGTCCACTGCAAATCCAGTAAACATATACAGTGTATGGCCAAGACATGTGAGAGCCATGTCAAGAAGTGCAGTGTAGCCAATCAGAGGCAGAGTTGGGCTGGTCTTGCCAAGAAAAGCCAAAAGCGAAGCAGCAAGCAGAATTATAGCTGCTGTGCAGCAATGGTCGGGCCGGGCAATTTTAGGCAAAATTAGGCAATTCTGAGCAACACACACACTAAAACAAAGCATATCACAAAATAGAAGTTACGTCATATAATTATGGCATGTCCTTCAAATTGTGGATGAAGTGATCAGACTCATAATATACAAAGGAAAGAAAAAACTCAAGAACAAGAAAGTAAGAATAACATTAACTGCTAGCAATTATGAACAAACTGGCTTAAAGCTAAACATTATCCATGGTGACAAAGATGAAAACATTTTTTAAAATGTAAAAGTAGCTATTGGATAGACTCTGCATATTGACTGATAGCTAAGCCAAATAAACAAGGAAAAGAGACAAGAGATAACAGGGGAAAGTGTTGATAAAGAGTATTTGTCTCTCTGCAAAACTGCCTGGATCATAATTATTTTAACCTTGGTAGTCTCTAATCCACATAACATGATGCCTGAACATAGGGCTTTCACATTAAAATGTCTGTTCTGCCTTAGCTGAGGTTTGAACTCACAACTTCTGAGACTGAGGTCCGTCTTCTATCTCACTGAGCTAATTGGCAAGTGACAGTCCATGTGTGGCTTCACAAACTGACTAAGCCAAGCATCAGGGTGCCAGACAGTAGCCATCCATGCCATGGAAAAGCAAATTTCAAAGTGAAAGTTCCAAAGCTGTAGCACGTATGGTTGATCTGTTATGAATTTTCAAAGTTTTGAACTTTAGAGGCTTGCTGTAGCGCCACCATCAGGACTATTGTCTTGTGTTTCCAGTTGAGGACATCTGGCATCATGGGACCGGACCTTTATGAAAAGTTTGGGTAGATTTCTCATATGGAAATGTTGCACAAGCTGAGGCTTGAACTCACAATCTTCAACACCAAGAACCATCCTCTATCTCACTGAGCTTATTGGCAAACAGAAATGTCACATGTAGCTTCACAAACTGACTAAGCCAGTCACCTGTGTGCAAGACAGCAGCTGTTAGTGTGTAAAGGCAGATTTCAAACAACTGTCAAAAATTCATTTATTAAGACAAAAATCCGAAAATACACAAATTGCATCTAGACAGCATGGAGAGGTTGGTAATTTGTTTTTAGCAATGATTTATTGGCTCCATAAGTGAAAAACTGATGTTTAAAAATGCCATTTTTGCATTGACTCCAATTGTTCGCATGAGAGTGAAATTCAAAATGCTGTAAAAAATTCAGTTTTTGAGATAAAATTCTGATATTTTCCAAACATCATCTACTATGACTCCAAAATTTTGTCATTTTTTAATGAACATTGAAAATGAATTTGCAAGTATATGTTTACAATACCGTTTACAGTCAAACATTTTGATGCACTGTAGGCTCAATTTTCATTCATCTTCTAACCGCTTCATCCTCTTGAGGGTCGCGGGGGGGCTGGAGCCTATCCCAGCTACATCGGGCGAGAGGCAGGGTACACCCTGGACAGGTCGCCAGACTATCGCAGGGCTGACACATAGAGACAAACAACCATTCACGCTCACATTCACACCTACGGACAATTTAGAGTTATCAATTAACCTAGTCCCCAATCTGCATGTCTTTGGACTGTGGGAGGAAGCCGGAGTGCCCGGAGAGAACCCACGCTGACACGGGGAGAACATGCAAACTCCGCACAGAAGGGCTCCCACGCCCGGGATCGAGCCGGCAACCCTCTTGCTGTGAGGCGAGAGTGCTAACCACCACACCACCGTGCCGCCCCTGCTCAATTTTCGATATATCAAAAATCTGTGTGGATCGTTTGTGTAGGACAGTCTGAAGATGCTCTGTAGCAAGTTTGGTGTCAGTTGAGCAAAAATTGTGGGAGGAGATAGGTTTAATAAGTTTTACAGTTTTTGAAAAAAACAGTGATGGACTTCATAATTTGCAATAGGTTTAAATGTACAAAAGTTTCTTCAGTATTGGGGCTACTTTTTGGTGAAAGTTGCAAATCTGTAGCACGTATGGTTGATTTGTTTTTGAACTTTAGAGGCTTGCTGTAGCGCCACCATCAGGACTATTGGCCTGTTTTTGCAGCTGAGGCAATCTGGCATGGGACTGGACCTTTGTGCAAAGTTTGGGGATTTTTCGCGCAATGGAAGTAGGATTTACTCGGAAGAAGAAGAAGAAGAACATGCAGCAAAAAAACTAAACTAAATAAACTGAAGGATTAGTATCTGATGTCATGTAGAAGTACTTCCCTCGTCTACATGCTTTGATGTGGCCCTGGCATCAGTCACATTACTTACTACACCGCTGGCTTACTACTCAGTTATATAATCAGCTTCACTACTGAAAGCTCTTTGACTTAGAAAGTAGCGACATTACCACCACACTACTGAGAAATGTAGTTAAATGTAATTAGTAACGTTGCTACTTGTAGTGACGCTACTGCCCAACACTGACGTTACCCAACAAACTGTGTCGACCTGGTAGCAACTAGCCAAGAGACAGGACCCACCTGTCACTCAAAGCAGTCACGCACTTAGTTATGCACAACTGTAAGCTTTAATAACGTTTAAATGGGTGACTTATGTAAAAATCCCCTCGTATAGTTGTATGAACAGGGAAATTAGCTATAGAGACCAAAACCATGTTTTGTACTAGGTTGTAAACATGTTTATGTCTGCAATAAAGTTGGAGTTATTTTTTTAAATTTTTTATTTAACAACACAGAAGTACATACATCAAACAACAGCAGCCACAACACAAAAATGAAAAACAAACAAATCAAAAACAACCCAGACATCTGCGAAAATCAAAAGATTATCTCCATATAAACACAAATGATGCTGCTCTATATTATGGTAGTGGACGTGTACACATGCAAACACACACAAAACACAACAAAGTTGTAAAGTTGGGCATTTTAACGTGGGGATCAATAGGAGATTTAGTGTCAACTGGCCATTCGAGGAACTGCAGTTTTTGACATTTGGGTGCCGCTTAATACAATAGGGCACAAGCAACCAAAATAACTGCTGTGTAACTGCCAAGACCTAAGATACACAATCTCCTCTGTGCCACAAAGACCCAAGGACACCAGTCATACAGAGGGACAGAGACAAGGATAAATCTATTGTGACCCTTTTCATTTCCACCACGTTAAGTCAAAGCCTGTGTTTTTCTCTATTTCTCTGCCAGGCTGATTCAACCTCATAAATAACATTTTAGGCAAGATTTAATTTTAATAGTCTGGTCATGCTTCATAGCATCACCACAGCAGACCAAACTTACATTAGAATTAGAAGTTTGCAGTGAAAACAAGCAAAGAAGAAGGATGTATAATTAAAAACCAGGCCATGAAGGGTTTAAAAGTCAAAAATCAGTTCGTATATGTGTGAAACTGACATTTTTTTAAATGGCAATATGTCAGGACTTTTCAATCTTTTAATTTAAGATGTTTATTTAGAATATTTCAGAAGGGTAAATATGCAACATATTTAACAGAATTCCAAACAAGTAGTATACTGTGCATGATTTTCAGATCAGTTAGGGTTATGATGTGTTTGGTGACTGAATCATATTTCTGTTTCATATCTTCCTACTTCATTTTTAATAAGTAAAAGTTACAGTCTTGTACGTGTAATACAAGACAATGCAAGAGTGGTAATTCTATTCCATAAGCTCAGTTTGCAATGCAGATACACCCATGTGTAATCAGGTGATGAAATAGCTCATTCAAAAAACTGGTAATTTATCAGCTGATACCAGATTTCACACAGTGTGGAGTCTTTGCATCAGTCACTGTAAACTCACTGTAAAAAGTGTAGTTACTGTCAGAGTACTGATGGTAGGGAAAAAATGAATGGTGAGTCAGAAAATTGGATGGAAATGAGAAGCATAGATATGATTCATTATAGAGCCTGAATAAGATTAAATGCTGGCTAAGGAAGTGTTTTAACTGAGAAGAATAAATGGTGGACAGTTGGGGGTCAAATGAAACACTGATGGATCTGATGCATATGTGATGGCTGGGTGGACTCATTCCAGGACCATTTAACTAACCTTGGTGGGTTCACAGCCACTTTGGAGCATCAGTTCAAATAAAAGTTGTCCACAAATTCCATATAAGTTTGGCACTATTCATACTTATTAAATTCTGCCCCCACTTATACCGCTCTTCTTTGTGATCAATAATTAAGTTGCCCCTGCAAGTCACATACTGTACCACTCAATGGAGCCATTAACAAAGGCTTCTCTGTTCAGAGCAGAGTATTACCATGTGCACAATGGTCCTGCTGAATCCTAATGCAGGGACAACTCAGATCTACAAGCATCAAATGAAAGATGAGCACTGAACAGTATTAGAAAAGGCTCCACCATCGGGGATAATGGAAAGAGCAGTGGTTACACACTGACAGCAGTGAGCCAGTAGTGCTGCTATACAACTTTGCCTTTGTCATGATATTAAGTTTGGCTGTAGCCATATTTCCTGTCCGACTATTTTGCAGCTTTTCTGCTACAATATCCCGAAAAATACAGGTATAGGTGTCATTTAAACATGGGATGCTGAGGACATGTCCCCACCACTTTTTGAAAATTAAATTAAATAAATAATAATAATAATTTGTTAAAAAATGTTTTGAAAATAAGCTTGCACCAAAAAATGTTAACTAACACGTGAGACAATTTTGAGAAAGGTTTATTTGCACATTAAGAAAACATAGAATGCAATGCAAATATAATAAGAAACAAATGTGCATTGTAAAAAAAAAAATCCCACTAGAATGTATCCTCTCGCAACAGTTTGTTTGATACTCCAACACATTCTCATCCCACACATCTCATCATCACATACTGCTGTTTGTCTTTGGACTTTCATGCTTATATTACGTGCTAGGTATCCTCGTGCATCCGCTGTTGATGCTCCGGGATGCCGCAACCTAAACCGAGGCATCAACGAAAGGACATGATTAGGTTTAGGCAACAAAAGCACGTGGTCATGTTTAGAAAAAAATAAGGTTTGGCTTTACATTCATATCAAAAGTGAACACCAGGCTCCCACATTAAAGTCTGGGGTTTGTTGGACCCATTCGTAACCCTCCCGCCTGCCCAATTGGGAATTTCCAGCTCCTTATATTTTCGTGGTCATCGGCAGCATTTCAAACTGACGCCTTCTCACTGACAAGGTTACAGAATTTGTCAACTTTGGAGTGAGAATGGGCTTAATATTCTTTAAAATTAGTGCCCCAAGAGTGGCATTACATACTATATGTTAAATTACATACTTAACACAAATGTAACAAAAGTTGGGTTTAGGAAAAGAAACATGGTGATGACCAACGCGGTCTCATCCAACTTGTCAAATATTGCTGCTTTGTCAGTGGACTTCAGCATCTGAATATAATTTGCTGGTGGTGATCCACCTCTGTACAGTATATACTGTCTGGTCTGCACATATTTGTGTTGGCACATCCTGATTGGCCGGCTACGTATATGCAATTCCCAGTGTGCGAATGGGTGCTTTTGAGTATGAGTGAATGAGTAGAATTACCCAAAGAGTACAGTTAATGCAGAGCCTGTGTGAGATAGAACTCCACCTTAAGGACAAACTTCTTAAGGTCTTGGGAACAAAGAAGGGATTTCATCTGAGAGAAGCTCTACTGCACTCACCATGATGCAGCAAGCAACTGGGCTGCACCAATAGAGCAGTTAGTTTACACACTCTCTTAGCCAACGTCAACACAAGCAAAGCAAAGAAGAGCACTCCAGAGGCCTAAAGGGATCCTTCACCAAGGCCTTAAGCACCAGAGGCAGTTCACATCAAGGGGAGGAGACACATCACCAGGCGTTGTCTCCTGACCCCCTGCAAGAACAGCTTCATGAGGGGGGGGGGGGCAATGACCGGTCTGTTGCCAAAATCCCCATGGTAGGAAG
Source organism: Epinephelus fuscoguttatus (assembly GCF_011397635.1). Classification (NCBI taxonomy): domain Eukaryota; kingdom Metazoa; phylum Chordata; class Actinopteri; order Perciformes; family Serranidae; genus Epinephelus; species Epinephelus fuscoguttatus. The sequence continues at coordinate 7,456,120 of NC_064763.1, forward strand.
AGATGGCTGCTGCATACACTTTAATAGTGGCTTGTGACAGCCCTTTAGCTGTTAAAAACTGCAATAAGGAGAGAATACAGCCAACATGACAGGAGATCTACCCTCCTTTTCTTGCACCAGTGTCGGAACTCCGACCACTTTGTCTTCTAATGCCTTTATGGACCCCAGGCTATGTCCTTTGGATCCAAAGTTTTTCCCACATCTACTGTAATTATCTACTCTACTAATTCCACTCTACTCCTCTGACCTCCCTTGTCCCCACCGCCTTTCAACAAAGTAAGGCCGTTGAAATCAGCCACTGCAAAACAAATAAAGGAAAAACAAAACAAAACTGGAAACCATCCAGTTATCTCTTCAGATTAAAATGATTGATTCCCTCAAGTGAAGTCTTCTTTGGGTAAATCTGCGGGGAGCCAAGCTGTGACTTCATCTGGGTCTGATTTTAGATTTAGACACCATTTAGATTTTAGAACCAAAAACAACATGAATCACTGCAACAGCAAAATCAAACAGCTTGGCCTGAAGCCTTGCTTGTGTTAGGGACATTCTCTGCAGTAAGTATTTGGGTTGTCACTTTTAAAATCACTGATTAACAGCACAGAATGATACATGTAAACTCAACAAACAAACCACTACCACAATAACTTAACACATTAATATTTATGTGGCATTTAAGGTCCAGTGTGTAGGATTTATGGGGGATATAATGGCAGGAATGGAATAATACAGGTAATATAAAAAGTATGTTTTCTTTGGTGGATATTGCCTGAAAAAAGCCATTTATATCTACATGGAGAGTGGGTCCTCGTTTTGCCATGTTGCATCATCATATTTCCACAGTAGCCCAGAACGGACAAACCAAGCACTGGGTCTAGATAGGAACATTCATGCTTATGCGTTCTCTTGTTTTTGCATTCGCCACCATAGTACGCAACACCTCTGCAATGGCAGTGGTTTTTTTGGAAGGGAAGAGACCTCTGTGGGTAATTGACCTATGGCTAAGCCACGCCCCCCTCCACTCACTCAGACAAATTGTCAACATTCAGTGACTGGGGCGCCACGGCAGGTGTCACAGTACACGGCATTTCACAGGAGGCAATTGATGTTTTTTGGGGACATAACGATCAGATGTCATTGAGAAGTAACCAAAAGGGCCTAAACTACGCATTGGAGGGATATATAAATCATTTTATTGTTGAGAAGGTCGATGAAAAGCTTAAATTACAAGCCAAAATTTATAGGTCACAGTGTACCCTTCACATCTCGTTGCTGTTGCCATCAAAAACAACAAGTTTAAGTGCCATTGAAGTTAAGGTTTTTGGCTCAGAGTATGAGAATAGGATAACGGCCTTTTTACCATCTTTACCAAGAGTGTCTCTCCGTTAGTTTGGTGCTACTGTATTTACACTGAATCATTCAGCATAACGTTTGCCAACCTTTGTTATCTCTGCGATTACAGATAAGTTAATGAAGCTAAGCTCCAGAAGTTAATGTTAGCTTAACTAGAGCCATTTGGACAACAGCTAACAATGATGTACGATCACCGAAGTACAAAACTAGAACAAAATAGGCTAATGAACTCCCAGTACACAAGGTGACATGATGAACAACGCAGCTAGAAGCTAACATTAGGCTAACTTTAGCTAACATTAGCTAGATATGTTAAAGATAACTTTATATTTCTTTCCAGCAAAGTGACAATATGTTGCCTCAAACACAATGTTGACTTACCTTAGAACAGATGTAGATGTCATTGTTAGTCTTATTCATGTAATAGTGTGTTTTGGTATTCCAGCTAACTAAGCCTCTGTTCGATAAGTAAGTTGGTACGTTCCAATTGCTGACAGTGAGACGACACTCAATGATTATGTTAGGTCAGTCATAACCTTGTTGTGAGGCTGTTTCCAGTATTAACAAAGGAGTAATACTTTATGTACCTTTATTTTCATCAGAACATGTTGAGTATTTTGGTCAGTGAACACTCCCTGCCACGCTGTGGTACATGCGCATAAGAAGTTCTCTCTCAGTCTGCATTTGGAGCTGAGAGAGACAGGTATGTTGACGGAGCAAATTAGCTTCTAAAAGTTGTCCTAGTGTTTAAAACACAGCATTGTAATGATATTTCGAAGAGCTATGTAAGACAGTTGTAATGCATAAAGCACAAGTCCGTACTGTAAAGCGTTTTGACGTTACCTCAGAATGTGTTCGCGTTGCGTTGTTTTCAACTGTGTTCCTTTGAAGTGCTGCTGCTCGCATAAAGTTGCCCTTGGTGATGCAAGGCATTATGGGAAATGTAGTTTTTCTCTGGGATTTGTATAAAATGAATGTAAAGTGTATTTTTACTTGTCTAATGTTGAGTATGTGTGTGTAAGTGCACACAAGGTCAATGTGCTTACTCTGTGATGAATTAGACATGTGAGACAGGGCATATTTATTTTTGTCATTTGTTCTACTTCGTTATTTTATGCATCCTTTACAGTATTCTGAGAGGAGAGAAGGATGTGAGCTGATGCAGTCCCTGTCACATGTTGTATCATTACAGGTATGAATGGAAAAAAATATATAACCACTATACGATCATTTCAATTCATGCTTGATCATGTTGATCATGCTGTTCATTTTATTTATGTTCTATAGAAATTGTATAAATGTTTTGTTGTGCTCAGTCTGCATTTGGAGCTGAGAGAGACAGTATTCTGAGAGGAGAGAAGGATGTGAACTGATGCAGTCCCTGTCACATGTTGTATCATTACAGACTCATTCAGTAAAAGAGAGCCGTGGTGTCGTGGTGATTTTGTGGTGTGTTTCAAACGTGCTACATTCACGTTGAGCTGATGTTGTGGTCTAACGTTACCACACAACTTTATCCAAGGGAGACACTTTTCTCGGTTGAGATGTGGTTTAAAGTGTAAAAAATACACCCCATCGCCCAGCCTCTCAGGATATCTTGTGTCGGAGTTGCATGTACCCCATGCACACCGTTTGACCATTTTTAAACTCCAAATCTCCGACAAAGCTCATAAAACCGAACAAAACTGACTTTCTGTAATGCAGTTTAAAGAACGGCCAGGCAGAGAACGTCCGAGTGTATGGGAATGGCTATACGCACTGTGATTGGCTCATCACGTTTGAGGGCGGGGCTTAGCCATAGCTCCCGGTAAAAATCTCCTAAACATGTGGATCATAAATTATCAGAGAAAAATGGTGAGCGCACAGTAGCAGGTGCTGGGCTAGTGGCCCATCTCTGATATGCCAAACAGCTTTGGAAAACACTGATTTGTAATGTGAAACTGCTTTTTTCAGTGTTTTTACCAGCTTAAATCACTAGGTGTGTTTGTTTTAGAGAGGAGGAGACCTGCGGATAATTCAGCCACCTGAACATGTGCACATATGCAGGTGCTGGGTAAGTGGGCCTGCCTGCGACATGCCGAACAGCATTGGAGAAACACTGATTTGTAAGGTGAAAGTGCTTTATTCAGTGTTTCTACCGGTTTTAATCACTGGGTCTGGAATGGAGCTCTGCAGATAATTTGGCTTGCGGTAAAAATGCCTGAACAATGAACAGATTCTGACTGGGAGAATTTTCAGCTGGTCACAATCTGTAATCCTCACCACTACCTGCCATGAAATCCCCCTAAATCTTACACGCTCTTCCATTCCTCTAAATCTGGCTGCCTCAACGAGCTGCTACAGTTCTGTATAACTGTCATTACAGTGTTTTCAGCCTATTTGCCAGTTCAAAATTCATGCAGGTAACACATCTCACATGATAAATGACTTTTATTCCTTACAAAATACCCATTAATTGTATGGTGTGCAATTATTGTCATTGTTTTTGGTAGTAGTATTCGTTTATTAATTTTTAAGGGACATGTACAGAGAAGCATTGACAGTTGCAGAAGCAATGTCCTAAGTACTGTCCATGCTTTTATAGCTGAAGCTTATTTCCAGCACTAGTCTCTTGATGGGCATTGATAGTTCAAGTAATCATTAAAATTACATGTTACATAAATCCACTACAGAGACACTTATATTAAATTAGAGCATTACAGAGGGTACCAGTGTCTCCACTGAGACAAAATCCAGTCCAATGCTCTTTTCTTCATCTGATCCCACTATAACAGTAAACAGTGTTTGCTGCCACACGCCCACAGGAGCAGTCGGTGGATCTGATTAGAAAACTGTCTGATGAGGGTGAAGGATGAGCCTCTAGACCTCCATCATGTGGATGGAGCCCGCAGACGAATCCACTGAACTTCATAAACAAACTCGATCAATTGCCACAATAAGACCTTCTGAGTGGCTGTGGTCTCTCAGCACAGGAGACTGTTAGCTCTTTTCAATTCAAGGCCTTGAATATTTGTGGCTATTCCCATGGATATCTACAATTTCTGACTAAGTAATAATGTAGCGAGCAAAAGCAGCTGCCAAACAATCAAGAATAGAGAATTTTTTTTCGGTTCAAAAACATGTCTCAGAGGAAGAACTGCTCTGGAAAGTGAATTAATCACTCTGTGTGAGATGAACCTCAAACAGCAGAGGAACCAGGGTGTTTCTGAATGAGGAAAAAAAGGGCTGGGAGGGTGAAGAAGAGGAGGTAGAGGTGTGGACATAAATCACATGGCTCAAACTGAAATCAGATTTTTATTGTGAAAAATGTTTTTGATTTCAACTGAACAACATCAAATAAGACAGCCTGACTTTGATCTTCTTCAGCTATTTTACAGATGCTGTGATGTTTGCTTCCAGACTTTGCTGGAATTTAACTGAATCCATTCTTCTCTCTACCTGTGAAATGTTCCCCGTGCCACTGGCTGCAACACAAGCCCAAAGCATGATCGATCCACCCCCATGTTTAACAATTGGACAGGGGTCCATTTCACAAAGCAGGTTCAACAAACTCTGAGTCTAATCCTGAACTCTGAGTTGATCTACTCTGAGATAGGAAACTCTGAGTTTCCGGTTACAGAACAGCTGATTTGAATCAGTTTAATCAACTCGGAGTAGTTTCACCAGCAGTTAAGCGCAAGCACCACAACTATAAAAAGCCAGCATCAATGGAGCCCCGATTCGACGAGTCACCATGGCAACGGGGAAGAGGAGGGCTGCGTTTTTCACCCCACTAGAATTAGAAATCTTAATGGGCTCATACTGTGAGTTTGCACACGTTTTCAAAAAGAAGTGCAACACCGCTGCAGCTGCAAAAGAGAGGGAGACGGCGTGGGAGAACATTGCTGCTCGGGTCAAAGCGTAAGTTTAAATGACAGTTTAAATGTAGTCCTTTGCAATCACAATAATATTACAGGGGAAAACTGCTTGAATGGTAGCCTATTAATTTATTTTTTTCATTTAGCTGCAGTCCCGTGGGGGAGAAGCGCACTTGACAGCAGCTTAGGATGAAATATAAAAACATTGTTCAAACAGGTAAGACCTCGGCATAATCTCATGGGGGTACCTCATTTTGATCATGTTTTATATTGTAAAGTAAATAAGTGGCTGTTTGACTGTGCAGTTGTTTTATCCCCAACATAATGCTGTTTTCACACACATAAATGTCTTCTCATCTATATCATGTTCTGTTAAATAATTAAGCCTATTTAAACTAACACAGACTTCTACTCAGCCAGCAGAAAGAAGGCAGATGCCCGTAAAACGAGCACACTTTTCTGACCGCCCTGCATACAGTTGCCTTACTCAAGTGCTCAGCATCTCCGACATTGTACAAAAAACTTCCATTTGCAAAGAAACGCAGCGCAACATACAATATCTGCTGGGATGTGAGAGCATGACTACGATTGTTAATGTTGCAAATGTAAGGACGGATTAGGTTGTGTATGTAGATGATGGACTGTGACGTGAAACGGTACCGCTCAAAAAGATAATTGTGTGGAAATGCTAAAACATCTATGCGCGGTCTGATAACCATCTCCCGACGAATATTTAATTCTCTGTGCAGTAATGCTGCACCTACATCCACGGGATTGTTATCATAAGGACATGCCATGTTAGTAAAAAAAGTCGCCACCTACTGTGCCTGATGGACTTCTAATATACTGACTCTGATTTTTTAAATGATTTTTTAAAATGACAGACGGCAGAACTAGGCTACGCCAAAACTTGCCTGCTGACTGGATGAATGAGGAAATCAAATGGAGTGTGTGGCTCTGAAAGAGGGCGGAGACAGAGAGAAACTCGAGGTTCATTGAGAAAAACCTGGTCCCGACCAGGTTAGGTTCATAGAGTCTGTTACTACGGTAACTGACCGAGAGCTTAAGTTACCTCTCTCTCTGAAACAGGCTGGAGTTACCCCTCTTTCTCTGGTTTGAGTTATCTCCCTTTTTGAAACGTAAAAGTCAGAGTTTCCCTCATTTCAGGGTTAACAGACGCTGAGGGCTCTAGTTTCACAGACCGGGTGCGGCGAAGTTGGCACTTCGCCATCTGGGTATGGCCAGGCGGATTTTGTAAGTTTGGCACACCGTGCGCCCTGGCGCAGCTACTCCTCTATCCCACCTCCATCCCTCCTACCGGCGCAAGTCGGAAAGAGGGAGGAGAGAAGGCGTGGAGTGGGTTTTACACACATCACACCAATCAAATGAGCCCCTCTCCTCGCCCTTAAATGCGCCGTGCGAAGGTGTAATGAGAGTTTATTCAATTCGCCATGGCAGAAGAGAGCAGCAGCGTCAGACGGCCAAACTCCTCCTCCGAGGAAACTGATGTTTTGGTCCGGGAGGTCCAAGCTCACAGTGTCTGAATATATGGAACTGCGAGCAGCCCTCCACGGGCTGATGATGCAAAGGTAGCCTGGGAGGAGGTCACCGCAATTGTAAATCAATGTTGTGTTTCTCTCGTGCGCGCATGCTCTCTCTTTCTCTCTCGCAGTCTCACTCTGTTTCTTTTCTTTTGACTTTTCTAAGATGACAGATGTTGAATATATACTCCCTATCTGATGCTGTGGCTGTTTGTGGTTGGCTGAGAGGGATGTGAACTCATTAGTTTGCAACTGTGTTAATCAAATCAGGTTGATTGCTGCGCCGCCACACCCATCTCAGCGCACCTCAGTCTGCCAAACTACCAAACTGAGCGTGCCTCGGGTTGCGCTGCTCGAAACTAGCTCTGCGTGGAGTTCGCCACCCTGCGCCAACCTGCGCTGTGCCGGGAAACTAGAGCCCTTAGTTTTCACTAAACCTGCTTTGTGAAACGGACCCCAGGTGTTCTTTTCATGAAATTCTGCACCCTTTTTTCTTCAAACATACCTTTACTCATTGAGTCCAAAAAGTTGTACTTTAACGTCATCACTCCACAGGACTTGTGTCCAAAAAGCATCAGGCTTGTTTAGATGTTTCTTTGCAAACCTGTGATGCTGAATGTTGTGGTGAGGGCGCAGAAAAGGTTTTCTTCTGATGACTCTTCCATGAAGATCATATTTGTACAGGTGTCACTGCACAGTAGAACAGTGCACCACCACTCCAGAGTCTGATAGATCTTTCTGCAGGTCTTTTGCAGTCAGACAGGGGTTTTGATTTGCCTTCTAACAATCTTACGAGCAGTTCTCTCAAAACGGTTTCTTGGTCTTCTAGACCTCAACTTGACCTCCACAGTTCCTGTTAACTGCCATTTCTTGATTACATTACCAACTGAGGAAACAGCTACGTGAAAACACTTTGCTATCTTATAGCTTTTTCCTGCTTTGTGGACATCAATTATTTACGTTTTCAGAGTGCTCTAAACAGGCAGCTATTTAGAGGAGCCCATGGCTGCTGATTGTTGGACAGGGTTTCAGGAGTCAGAATATTTATAAAGCTTTGAAATTTGAATCAACTGGCCTTCTCTAATGATAGTTGTTAACAAACCAGAGCCCTAACAAGCTAATTATGGTCTGAGACCTTGTTAAAAGTCTGAGAGCTCAAATGACTTGTGGTGCCCAAAATTTTGCGTGGTGCTCCTTTCCTTTCTTTCATTCATTCTATAATTGTACAAAACAAAAATGATAATTTGCTCAAAATGTTTAACTTGATGCCTTTTGGAGATCAGTTAATTTTTTACTTACTTAAGTATTCATAGTAAATGTAATTTTGACCAGGGGTGCCCAAACTTTTGCATGCCACCGCCCTTAAATGCCGTAGAATAGATCGAGAATAGAAAGAACTTTATTTATAAACTGTCCAGCAGCTAAAAACAACCACAGTTCCCGTCATCAACAACAACACAATGGTATTAAAATAGACGTAAAAAAAAGTGCATAAATAGAAATTAAAAATCAAATTAAAATTAAATTGAATAAAAATAAAATAAAATTGTCCATTCCACACAGTCCAGTTGTGGCTAATGTGATATGTGTGAGTGTGTGTTTGACTGGATTCAGGAGGTGTTAAGCAGTCTTATTGCCATGGGGACGAAGGATCTCCTGGAACGCTCCGTTCTGCGAGTGAGATGAGCCGACTGCTGCAGCTGCTCCTCTGTCGCTCCAGGAGGCTGTGGAGAGGGTGTCTGCTATTGTCCATTACAGCTTTCAGTTTGTTCAATGTGTCCCTCTCCACCACAGTTCTTAGTGGATCCAGTCTCCTGCCGAGGACTGAGCCAGCTTTTTTAACCAGCTTGTCCAATTGCTTGGTGTTTTTTGTGTAGCACACTGCAGCATAGAAGAGTGCACTGGCCACCACAGTGTGATAGAACATGGCGGCTCTGCCCCCTCCTGTAGAGGGCGTCAGTGTCAGAGGACAGTCCAGCTTCTCATCCAAGAGGACCTTGTGACCTTGAGGACCACATCAATGCCCTCCCCTTGTATGGAGACTGGTTGATGGGGTGACCTCTTCCTTCTGAAATCCACCACCATCTCCTTGGTTTTGGCTGGGTTCAGGTGGAGACAGCACTTACTGCACAAATCCCTGAAGGCATCCACAAGGTCCCTGTACTCCTGCTCCTGACGGCTCCTGATACAAGCAACAATAGTTGTATCGTCAGAGTGTTTTTGTATGTGGCAGGGCTCTGAGTTGTAGTTAAAGTCTGCTGTGTAGACTGTGAACAGGAACGGTGCTAAAACAGTTCCCTGTGGAGCACCAGTGCTGCTCCTGACCTGCTCCTGATTCGTCTTTGAATAGCCTTTGATGTTCTTCATTCCCTTCCACACCTCTGTGATGTTGTTCCGCTGCAGCTTACTCTCCACCTTTCTTTTGTAGTCCACCTTTGCCTGTCTCAGTCTCCCCTTCACCTCATGCTGAACCTCCCTGAGCCTCTCCTCGTCCCCCTTCTCGAATGGCAGCTTTTTCTAGTTGAGGAGCTGCTTGATATTACTGTTAACCCAGTGTTTAATTATTGAGGAAGCAGCGTACAGTCTTCACTGGCTTCACAGTGTCCCTACAGAAGTTTATATATTCTGTCAGAATGTCCACCCTCCTGTCCATGTCCATGTCCAACAATGTTGTCCGGTGGCTCCAGTAGTACAGTCCAGTCTGTACATTCAAAACAGTCCCTGAGAGACTCACTGGTCTCTGGGGGCCACTTCCTGACTGAGCGGGTGCATTAACAGGCAACTTAAATACACAAGGTTTGTATGTCGGCTGGAGAGACCAGATTATGATCTGATTTGCCAAGAGGTGGTAGGGCAGAGGCACTGTAGGCATCCTTGGTATTTCCATACAACAAATCCAGTGTCCTTTTCTCCCTGGTGGGACAGTTGACATACTGAACAAATTCAGTCAGATGGAAGGAGAGAGTAGTGTTGTTAAAATCCCCTGTTATTGTAAAATATGATGCTGAGTCTGAATCCTAGCAACAGTTTCTTAGATGACGTCACATGCCACTGCCGTTGCTGCCTGTTGTGGAATGTAAACAATAATGGCAACAATGTGTGAAAACTCCCGTGGTACATAATATGTTCTAAGACCGACTGCCAACAGTTCAGTATCCTGACAGCAGATCTTGTCCTTCACTGTGATTTGTCCAGGATGACACCATTTAGTGTTCACAAGCAGGATCAATCCCCCACCTCTGTTTTTGCCGCTGCCTTCGCATCCTTGTCCGCTCGCACAGTCGAGAAGCCAGGTAGGTTCGCGCAGGAGTCAGGCACATTGTCATTTGTGTATGTTTAAGATTGCGCAGTTAGGGTAACAAAATATATCACTGACATATTTGAGACATGTTGATTGGCCAGATATTTTTTATTTTCAAATACTATTTCAATTTTGTTGACCCCCATAAAGTACCATAAACAATGAAGTGTGTTTAACTTGTATGTTATACAGCCACAGATGCTTCAGGATTTAATTAAGTGTCTTTTTTTCCCAAAACAGTTAAATCTTGAAATATCTTTATTTTAAACAAAACAGAGACAATCTTTATGAACCTACTGTCATTTATGCCTTTGAAAGTTTAATCATTTCAAATAAAGTGCTATGTCAGCATTGTGGCTGGCACTGTTTGCACAATGCAATGTCTTATTTAACTGGAACTTGTTTCAGTTGTTCAAGAAAAGGTTACTTTGTTCAACGATTTTCAACAAAGTTTCATTTACTTCCGTTTATTAGATTTTTTTTGTCCACAGATGGTTACAGTGTTTCACAATGGAGCAGGGTTTTTACATTTCCTGCTACATTACAGGATTTTTGCAAAGACACAAAGCCTGAACTTCAGAAAAATCTTTGTTCAAAATCATTTTGCGTAAATGCAGCTGCTGAGTGCTCTTTTCATGTAGTTAAAGACAATAGTGTGATACTGATTTTAACCCAAAAACTCTAGCTAGAAGATTATTTTGAACAATAGAGGTACATGTTGAATATGATATGAAGCACAACAAAAATACAAAAGACAGAGGAACAAAGACTTGAATATCGATGTGCCAGATTCATCATTAGGTTTTTTTTCCACATCTATTGAAATGTTCTTATTTAGTGTCACCTTTAGTTTCACGTGTCTAGGACACACATTACAGTATATGTTCGTGCCAAGACACTGAACCTGCTGGTGAGAAAATGTAGTCTCTGAGTTTGTCACACTGCTCCTTTGCAGTTCTGGTGGCATTTTGGTCTGTGCCAGCAAGCACTGACTGAACGGTGGTATCACTGTGCCGGCTTCCAGGGTGGTGATTTGCATCCTCTTTGTCTACCAGAGCAGAGGGGGATGTAGGTGTGTGGCCTATACTCGCAGGTAGTTGTGCAGGGACAGAATGGCCAGGGTTATCCAGGACACTGCCTCTGGGTCTAGAGGAATAGTGGTAAGAAAGACTTGCTATTGGATGGCAAGTATGCCAAACGCATTTTCAACCACACGTCTTGCTCTTGACAGTCTATAGTTGTAGACATGCTGCTGATGGTCAAGATGTCTAAAGTGTGTGTGGAGCAGAAAAACCCCATCTGCAGCAAACATAAAGGGCATGACTTCATCTGTGCCATGTAAACTTTGTTGGGACATTTAAGAGATTGCTGTTCATTGTCCCTTTCAGGTCAGAGTGGGCATAAACATCTTTACGCTCTGCCCTCGGTACCAATATAAGCATACAGAAAATGGTAATGGGACATCAGACATCATGAGTACAGAGAAATCAGACTTGTAATTCCAGAAGGTGCTCCCACTGTTGTTTGTGGAAGGATGGTGATATGCTTGATGTCGATAGCACCGAGACAGTGGGGAAATTGCCATCTGTTTTGAAATCCACTGGCCACCTCTCTCCATTCATCCTCTGTCGTTGGTGTCTACAAAAACACAGACAGAACAGAGCAGAATTGGAGCAGAGACATCAATTTTTATGCATGTGATTTTACAAAAGCAATGATAGTGTCCCACGTGTTGCATTTTAGCTGCTTCAAAGTAGATCTTACCTTTAGGTAATCATTCTTTAGGACATAGTGCAACATCTTACGTCTCCTTAACAATTACACCAACAGTACACCTTCAAATAGGATACTAAAAGCTCAATAAAGAAAATTACTCTCCTGTCAAAATGGAGATGGATTGTAATGAAATATTTTATTGTTGAGTGTGTGAGTACATGTTTTTTTTTAGCATACTGATAATGAAATCAACATTATTACCTGTTGCTAAATATCTGAGTGTAATGGACAGTTTCTCTCTTGTACTGATTGCCCATCCCAGTTGGTTATATTCTTTTGTGAGAGCAGATGACTGAACTGTTCCACTTCCATGCAGAGTAAATTTCTGAAGCCACTTTATCATCTGTCTAAACAATACAACAAGCAGACTTAGAAAGTTAACAGAACACAACACAAGCCATCTCTATAAAGACACAGCTGAGCTTAAAACTTTACAATAGTCATGACAAATATTCATTGTGTTTGTAACGTTACATGTAGTGTGTGTCGGTCAGAGGTGACATATTAACACTAAATGCTAGTAGATGTTAATAAATACTAACTCAGAGCTCTCATTGCAAAATTGGCATGTCAGGTTGGCCTCTTTTCCCCAGACACAGCCGCGTCCACAGCCTCCTCCTCTGGCTCTTCTTCAGACTTTTTTCTAGACACATAAATGCCACTATAGCAAGGGCTTGATTCATGTTTGTTTTCATTTTTCTCTGTTGGTGCAGGTGGATGACACGCACTGATGACATTTTGTTATTTACATTGATGGACATACATCAGCAAATCGGTAGGCGTTGTCATCGTACAGTCGACATACATTAAAATTATGTCGTACCCAAGTTTATTAGATCCAGGTCGCACAGTGTAGCTTGTACTAAACTTATAACATTGCTAAAATCTCACAGTCTGTCAGAGGCTTTAAAGGTCGACTGTGTAGGATTTAGTGGCTTCTAGTGGTGAGGTTGCAGACTGCAACCAACCAAAGGTTTTCCTAATCTTAATAATCTTTCATAATCTAATCTTGCTCAAACGTTGAAAACTTCATGCCTTTTGAAGATCAGTTTATCTTCTACTTACTTAACTATTCACAGTTAATTGAATTTTGACCAAGGTTGCCCAAACTTTTGCGTGCCACTGCTCTTAGATGTTTTGTTTGTGTATGTTCAAGATTGTGCAGTTCAGGTAAGAAAATATATCACTGACATTTTTGAAACATGTTGGTTGGCCAAATATTTTTTTTTGAATTTTGTTGACCCTCATGAAGAACCATAAGCAATAAAGTGTGTGTAACTTGTGTATGTTTTGATATAAAGCAACAGATATTTCAGGATGTAATTTATTGTCTTTTTTTCCCCAACACTATTTCTATAAATATTTCTATAATCTTGAAATTTTGTGTGTGCAAAGCATGTTTGCAGGTTTGTCTGCTCTTGGCAACTGTAGAAGCATGGAGATCTCTGTAGAAGAGGTCCCACTTCATATGTAGACATAAATTACTTATGCACTAATGAAACCATAGTATAGGCTATTGTATTCCATTTTTGCCAATAGCTCCAATGAACGTTTAAGGCTCCTGGACTTACTATATATGAAAGTGACTGGGCACTTGGCCTCTCCATTTATAAAAACATATTTTGTCTTTTCCTTTGAAGAACTTGTTGGTTTTCCAATCCAAATAGCTGGCTGTGATGTTTGATATTGATTATCAAATGGACAAGATTAAATAAAAAAAGCATTGTCATTGAACTTGTTATCAGGAAACACTGTTCCTTGCCTCTGCATATAATAGCCCATCATTATTTCACCACAGCAGCTCTGCCTCCGACAAATGATCTGTAACCAAAACTGACCAGCTAATGACCTTCAACCCCCCATGTACCCTCACACACCATACCCCACTGATACAGCCTAGGGGCACTTAGATAATACTCAAGCAACACTTAAGTGAACCAGTTTTCACCAGGATTGCCTCATTTCTTGCAAACAGAAACTTCTGGCAAAATAATCATTTGAAAAATGCTACAATCACATCAAAATTCTGCACTATAAAGAAGTATTCCACTGCTGGAAAGATAGTCTTTTCATAAAACTTGGCTGTGTATGCAATAGAAAGATGCAAATACTTTTTAAAATTAGAGCTACATGACGAGAGGCACTAATGAAAAGGGCTGGTGCATTCGCTGTGGCTCGAGGTAGAAAACCTACATTACAAAATCATCAACATCAACGATTTTTCTTCCGCGTTAAAGGTTTTTTTTTGCTGGCAGTTTTTCCTTATCCACTGCGAGGGTCCTAAGGACAGAGGGATGTTGTATGCTGTAAAGCCCTCTGAGGCAAATTGTGATTTGTGATATTGGGCTTTATAAATTACAGTTTTTGTCCGTTGCTTGAACACGTTTTGCAAAACTTGGCTCATTGTGTCAAAACTCTACACACAAGCAAATAACACACAACACTGGGAAATAAACCATTCACATCGATGTCAAATTGAAACTCTGCTATCAAAACCTAACAATCCTTTGTCAAAATGTCACTCTGATGACAAAATGATACCCACTTGCATCATATGAATACACTTTCAGATCAGCAGCAACACACTAGTCTACTTTATATAAAACACTGCAGTCTTTCGTTTTTACTGTTTTTATTCAGTTCCACAGAAGGCACGTTTTCACAACAACCAAAAAATGAAATACTCAATTCAAAATCATTACATTACAGTAGTGTATTTTACAGTACAGTAAATTCAGTTAAAGCAAAAATAAAACAAACAATACATTACTGTAAACACAGAAAAACACAATTGTGCGCAAGTGGGCCTATGGATCTGTTGGGGTCTGGCCACAGGATCTCATCAACATCACAAGCAATGTCTTCCCTCGCTAAGCATTGGGGAAAATACCCCCTTGTGTGCCGAATCCATCCCTGGATTGACCTTACCTCAATGTCTCCGCAGGCCTGTTCCATTGCCTGCAGAAGAAGCATACGGGCATGTGGTTGGCGGTCATATACGCACCATCTCCAAGCGGAAAGAAATTCCTCTATAGGATTTAGAAATGTCGAGTAAGGGGGCAAGTACACATCTTCAAATTGATCATGGTTGGTGAACCAGTTCTGGACCAGAGCAGCCCGATGGAAACTAACATTATCCCATACAACAACAAACCTGGGCTGCTCTGGTCTATCCCGTACAACTGCATCATGAAGTGCATCTAGAAATGTGATTATATGTTGTGCATTATAGGGACCCAGTTTGGCATGATGGTGCAGTAGCCCTCGAAGACTTATGGCGGCACATAATGTGATATTTCCCCTGCGCTGCCCTGGGACATGCACAATTGCCCTTTGGCCAATTATATTATGTCCCCGTTGTCTGTTTTTGCTAAGGTTGAATCTAGCCTCGTCAATGTAAATACATTCATGAGGCTGGGCAGCTCCATCCATGTCCAAGATTCTCTGTAACAAAAAATACATATTGTGGATGGCTTTACTCAAAGCACACAACTACACTACTACACATACAGAACCGCCCCACCCCACCACACAGGTACCTGTGTAGCTTTCTGAAAGTATCTATGTGGTACTGATCCAGTGGTACATATTCAGCTGTTACTGGACTGCACCCATTCTGTATTGTAAATGTAAAGGACTGTAACACTTACCTGTACATATTCATGTCGAAGTTCCTTTACCCTGACACCATTCCTCTCAAATGGGACCCTGTACAATTGCTTCATGGTCATGTTGTGCTTTACCAAGATGCGTCTGATAGTGGTAATGCTTACTCGATTTATGTTGTTGAATACTTGCCTATCTGCAAGTATTTGTTGCTGTAGCTGGTGGAGACGGATTGCATTGTTTGCTCTGACTAGGTTCACTATGGCAAGTTCCTGCTGTTGGGTGAAAAGGCGTTGGCGTCCACCCCCAATAGGTCTTCTAGCCATTCTGTAGAAAAATGCAACCACAAATTGTTATGTTCTTAGATTAGGGTGGACTCTCTGTCCAGCTTCCCTCATGGTCAGGTCATGGTTTATGACATGGTCCACCAAAGTTGCTCTTATGTCATCCGAAATAATGGTCTTTGCGTGGCCTCTTCGACCACGTCCTCCTCTCTCTCTCTGTCTTCCTCTTCCTCCGCCTCTAGTTCTCCCTGCCTCCATGCTTGCAAAGTTCTCAAAATGGCTTAACTGAGGCCTTTTTGTAGCTGGCTGATTGGTGTTCAGTTTTGTAAGTAAGTATTTTCCGGTGTGTGTCTAAGTATTTTCAATTAACCAATGTGTGTTGTATTTTGAATAGATGTGTTTTCCCAATGGTACCCTGAGATTTCATTTTTGTGTAGTGTGCAGGAGCAAGAGTGTTGCAGAAAGGAGCAAGTGTGTTACAGAATTGCAACTAAAGTGCAAAGCAGCGCTTTTGTTTAAGGTATGGTTACACTTTGTTTAAGGTATAATACAGCAACTTCAAGTTATGTTACTTTGGTTTAAGCATGTGTCTATAGTGTTCAAGTAATGGGTAAAAACTGTAAAATGATTGATTGATTGATTGATTGATTGATTGATTATTTGAATCGACTTAATACATGTGTTTTCTACATTTCTGGCATCCCGTTCCTACTTGAATCAATCAGGAGAGAGAACTCCACAAATATATCCTCTGTTTGAGTGGTAAGACTGTGAGACCAATGTTACTGACCAAACACTGAGCTATCAGTGATGGCTGTCAGAATGTACAGCCATTTAACACTTAATATAACACATACATCACCTTACCTTCGGAGTTTGCTGTTGAGTGGTCCAGTGGAGGCATGTCGCAAGGTCTCTCTGATGATGCAAGCAATGCGCTCGTCTGCAGCTGTGATTGGAAAGAGCCTCCTCTGGTAGCTGTTGTGTTTTTTGTGTGTGTGTGTGTGTGTGTGTGTGTGTGTGTGTGTGTGTGTGTGTGTGTATGTTTTTAATATGCATCAAGTTTCATGATGAACCATTTTTGGATGGTTCTTAGAACAGAGGACACGGAGGTAATGACATCCGTTACCTCCTTCCAAGCGTTTGATTTACCTGTCCTTGTCACACCACAAATATATATATATGTATACATACATATATATATATATATATTATGTATATGTTGTTCACAGGTCAACAGGATGCACCTTTCCATAGTAATTATCACGTCCATATATATTGTGGTCATTGGCAGGGATGTATGCTAATTGCTGACTAGTTGGCGCATGCTGTCAATGTACAGTTGATGTCATTGATGAATATACACACATGAATCCGGGGTAGGTTTTTAGTACCAAGGTTTTTTTTATGTGCAACAGATTTACTAACATTTCATAAATGAGACCAAATGTTTGTTGTGGCCAGACAATGGAATTATATCTGCTGAGTCTGTCACGTGATGCATTTGGGCCCAAAAAGGCTTTTTCCCATCAACTTACATTGCAGAGAGACCTCTGTGAAGCAGGGGATGCAAGTTTTGAGCATCACAGCCCCACAAAATGACCAATGTAGCTACCGGAATTTGGTTCAGTAACATTTGAAAAGTCTAGAAGAGCCACATGATTAAATCATTTTATCCCCATTCAAGTTAACAGAGTGCTAAACTGGAAGTAGCTGTAAGTCTCGCGCACACTTTGAGCCCAATTATGTGGAAGCAGTAGCGATCATCTGGTTAATTTTACATGCAGCAATTCAGTGTTTTTGGCTTCATGTGCCACTGAGCAACTTTCATAGGAATGAACGGGGCCCCACCTCCAACTCTGTATCCAGGTGTCTTTATACATCCATGGCAACAACTCTAGAGCCAGTGAAAATCTGATATGAGCAGGGAGATCTGGGCACTGGTAAGACGGAGGGAAGTTTAAAATAGTTCATTTACGCATTCTACCCACATTGTTCTGATACAAAGCTTGTTGAAAATCGGCAACATTTTAGTCAGTTTTCAAATGTGGAACATTTATGTGTGAATACAAAGCATGTATAGTAGTTGACTGGTTGGATGCATGTGTTTTCACATTCATTGCATTCATGTAGGTGTGTGAATGTGTGTGTGGGCTAATGAGGCAGCTTTGTGCAGTACAAAACCAAAGTAATGTAAATGACCGGAATTAGGTTCAAACAGACAGGCTGGGAGAATGTGAGCGAGGGAGGTAGCTGAACAGTGCTCTCTTTTCCCACATGAGCTGGTTTCCAATTTTCCCCCACTCTTGGGGAAGAAAGTAAGCAGTGCCTTTCCTCTGACAGGAGCCACAGAAGTCATCCTGACAGAGCAGAAAGCTCATTCATCAGTGTTTGGTTTTCATACTGCATACATGAACTGAACTTGTTTCTTAATCTAATAATAACCATGCAATTATGAAAATGGATAATAAAAATATTCTTTGTTAAACTTTCCTGAAAGACCTTGTTTACAATCTGTAATCCCATAAACCAGTACTAGGAGTTATAAAATAAAGTCAGCCTTATTGAATCTTATTCTCCTGGCACACAACTATTTTTTTTACTCATCTATAAAATAACCACTAAAATTGAGCAGTGTTTCATGTGTGCATGCTGAATGCCACAGAATGAGAATAGACTATACAACTGCCAACAGAGTATTTAGTATAACAGTGGTGACTTGGCCATCGGGAGGACTGAGATAATTTCCAGTTCAGCCCTCTGAATGAGACGATGCAGAAAGAGCATTGTGGTAATCTGTCTTTTCTGTGCCAAGTCATTTGTGAAAATAATTTAAGAGAAGGACCTGCGGTGATAATCTTTCCTTATTTGACTACTGATGAGCCACACCACATTTGGGAGGGGGGCTGTTTATTTATCTCTATAAACCAAGGTGTCAAGTAGGATTTAACAAAGGAAACTGCCGGCATGAGCTTTACGGCTGCCATTATTCCAGGAAGGACAAGCAGGAGTCCATGTATTAAAGCTGCTGTTCAGGTTATGGTCTTATGTGCATCTTCAGAATCAGTTGTTAAAAAAAAATACAAATTGAAGTCTTTACAGAGAATCTGGACAGAAACAGAAGAAGTGTTGTAGTTTGAGTTCCTTCGGAAGACAGTAATTATAAGAGGTGAAGAGAAGTTCAGACTACAAATTTGTGATTACCGTTTTTCTCTCTTGTGACATTTCATGCTCAGATTGCACCACTGAAATCAAAAGGCAATCATGGGTTTTTTTGTTTGTTTTTTGCTGCACCAGTATTGCCATAATGCCACCAACGCAACCATTCCCATTTCTCAAGAATCTTCCTGGCATTGTTTACCTGAAAGAGCGGTGTGTAGGATTTAGGGTATTTATTGGCCCTTCAGATCAACGTGGCAACACATTCTCACTCTTGACTTTATCACATATTGACATTTGGTCATGGACTTTCCATGTCAAGATATGATGTGCAAGGTACCCTGAATGCGTTGGTAGTTGACATTCTGGGAAGCTGTGTCAGCTTCAGCCTTTTCAAAATACATTACCGTTTTCACAGGAAATGTACAGAATGCAGTCTTTTTCAAAGTAAACACACAACGTTTTTCTGGACATAACCACATAGTTTTTGTGCAACAACGACCGTTTCATAATATTACCCAGGTGTTCAAAACCATGACCATTAACACTCATAAGAGCTATTCTGTCATCCACCATTAGGTGCACTAATTTAGGAAACACTCCTGTGGATTGTATTGCATGGGTGGGAACATACGACCCATGTGATCGTAATGGTTAGAAGACTTGTTATTTTATATAGATTAACTGAAATGACCAGCAAGGAAGAGGAAGTTTTGGCCCGAATATATAACCCTGGAATATTGGCCTTTGCCCCCAAAAGGCTTACCATCATCATGATGGATTCTGAGACTGGGGAAGGGATAATCATTTGGTTAAAATCTGTAATCTCACCACTAGATGCCGCTAAATCCTACACACTGACCTGTCTTTCAAGCACAGGTTATAGAGCACTGAGTAGCTGTGAATGGCTAGTGTTTGGGTTCGTCAGCCTTAAGAGACCACCTGCTACTTACAAATGATGTTTCTCCGTTCCTGTTCCTTGTCAGCTCCCTCATGAAATGTAACTTTTAGTGACACTCTCACCAGCGAGGAAAATGAGGCCAAGTTCCGCCTTAGGGTGGGAGGAGCCAGAGAGGACTGAGGCTTAAAGATGGATGATGCAAGGAAGCTTTCGAGTGCTGAATGGTAGCATTGGACCTGGATCAGTCATGAGCCATTGAGTTTTCTAAACTGCCGCTGGAAAAAATCCTTTATTGGGTTTCCTTGATTAAACAGATGATGGTCTCATTTAAGGGTGTTGGTGATGGTAGACACTTAAAACTGGATGACTCTGCTGAAATCACAACTGAGCAATTTCAGCTGCACAAAGCACCTTTTTACTTCAGACTTGAAAACTCAAAAATTATAAGTTCTTCTACTCTAACCTTGTCTCTCAGTGGCTACTGGGATTGTTCCAGTCTCGCCTTGCTGCTGTTAGACAGACAGTTAATTTTTCTTAAGTTTTCATTCTTTGTCCCCTGTGGCGAGAGAACATCACTCCACTCCAGAATGTGATTTGGGCAAAGAGGCTAAATCTGGCATCTCATTAAGCAGATTTGGAATTGCAGTTGCAACCCTATCTTGTGATTTAGACCGACAAGATAAGTCTATTCAGTTAAAAAAAAAAAAAAATCCAACCTCTATGGAGGACGAGCAAATGAGTGTGTGCAGAAGTCAGCTTTGCACTGCCACAGTTTGGATATATATTGATCTGCAGCTTCAGTCTGTCTTCTGCATGAGCTTTTTATCATTGGCGATGAGACCTCCAGGGTGCTATTATCCACAAACCTGTAGTTTGATGGACAGCTGGCATTAGGTACAGTCACAGATGTATAGGGTGGCAGAAGTGGAGAGGGAGATGTACATTCATGATTTATGTGAGCTTACAGTTATGTGAAGCAATTTGAAAGCGAACTGCCTCATCTGTGACTGATCCTGGATTTGATCCCCAGCTTAACTCGTTCTTACAGTGGATTCTGAATGTGCCCATACATGATGTTCACGTGCATTTTGTCCTGAGACACTTAATTCAGTGTATAGACTAATAAGCCTTCAAGAGCAATAAAACTCAACCCTACCCTCCTGAGACCCACAAATAAAAAGTACATACCCTGGTATGTACTTTTTATTTCTTGAAGCTATATAAATATCTATGGATAACTAGGACCTGTAAGTAGGCTATAAAATACTAGGCTTCGTCTTTGTACAGTAAGTAGTTTTTGAAAAAATGATGTCCTCATATGCTGACATTGGGTTTATTTTTAAAAGTCACAAGTATGTAATAAAATAGAAAAGCATGCAGCATGACATTTGCTGCAGCTCAACAGGCAAAGTACTGCACGTCTATCACAACCAAAATGCTAAGAAGCAACCAAGCTAATAAGAAAAAGAAGATAAAAATATGTGCGAGATTGCTTTCAGTAACATGCCATACATGCATTTAATGATCATACAAATCAAAAGGCTAATCACTAAAAAGAAACACAAAATAGATTGTTTAGAAGAATAAACAATAAAATAATATTATAAAATTGTAAAATAACAATAAAATGTACAACTTAACTTTCTAATTGAACTAGGGATGCACTGATTTTGAAATTCTGAGCTGATACCGATACCACTGTTGAAAATAATCTCACTAATAGCCGATACTGATATTTTTTATATTGTTTCTTTGTTTTTTGTTATTTATTAGACTTTTGCCAGGGAGACGGAGAAATCTACACTATAAAAAACCAAACGAACAGTTTTAAAGTTGAAAGTGAGCGCAAATTCAATAATACACATTTATGCAACAACCTTTAATATAACCTTCTTTCACGTGAAAACATCTTTAAAAAGATAAGCAAAAAGGCTTTTTAATTTGATGCATCATGATTCCCTCACTAACATCTATTGTATAGTGCTGTGGAAACATCAACAAATTTCTCCTTCAAACAGCTGTATTTAATCAAGTTTCTCACCAAAAGCTACATTTTAGAAGATTACATTGAACATATCATAAGAATGTTATAATTTACTTTCGCTCAATACCAATTTTTACTGAGTAGAGCTTGAACTGTCCACAATGTAAATCAGAGCAACCTCCATGAGTTGTCTATTGCCACGACTGCTTTGAGGCAACGATAACTAGCTCTCCTCCTGCTGATTTCATGTTCTTTCACTCCATATACTCTCCTCTCAGCAGTGTTGTGGTAGTTGAGTGGACACCAGAGAGCTTTTGTCATTTTGACATGATAACGAGTGTGTTTCAGGGTTCACGTTATGTCGGATCACTCGCTTATCTGTCCCAGAGAGCAGGTAAAGTGTAACAAGCTGGGGAGGGGCCGGGGGGGCCGGGGGCCAGCAGGAACCCATTAAAAGAGGTCTCTCTATTATTTAGTAAGCTTTGCTATGTAGTTATGTTGTTGTGGCCTTATGTAATGTTTTTAAATAATAGTAGTAATAATATTAATAAAAAAAAATAGTAAAAGATAAACATTCTGATTTTTTTTTTTCTTCCCATTTGTGGTGCCTCCCATGGATATCATAATGGCACCCTTAGCACTCACCTATATAGCCTATGTCACGGGCCAGCACTGCCTATCTGTGTGTTGGAACAGTCTGTCACACCAAATAGGCCTGTGTGAAATGCTGCGATAATACAATAATAAAGTCCCAATGTCCTCAAATGAGTACTTCCTAATCGGTAGGGTCTGAGCTTGTTACTATTGCTAAAGTTGGTCAAATTTGCATCACATATCAAACTTTGTTAAGCACAAATAAGTTTCAGTTGTAAAATTTGATCAGGTTTAGTACCTTGTCCACTTTTGTGTTGGGATCGGCTATAGACTGTCTTGGCAGAGATGGCTGCCATCTTGTTTTTACATGGGTAAGTGTATTGTGCCCACTAGAAGGCACATAAAAGTGTCTACGCATGAGGACAACAGGTCTAATGCTCAGTTCAGACCAAAGATTCGTGACAAGCCAAACCCGTTTAGAACTTTGCAGAGAAAAGTTGCAGCGGTGTGAATTGGCCTGTCTCAGCTCGACTCAAGCTGGCTGGTGGTGTCACCTGCAACTCAGCTGGTCAAATCACTGGCAGCTGCTTTTAGAATGTAAAGTATGTCACCTGTTTCTATAGCCAATCGGCTTGTAGTGAAGTCTGCTGGTAAAGTCAAAATGACTTACATACAATGGGCGAGTGCTCCGACCTCGCCGAGCCCTGTGTTTCCGTCCTCACTGTGTGCTGGTGTTGGACGGTGGGTTGCTGCTGCTGCTGCTATATGTGCTAATGACCCCCAACACACACATTCTAATTGACTGATTAATTGGTTATGGTAATTGGTTAGCCTATTTATATTATTGTGGCGTTGATTATGAACACAGTCCATCTGATGCTTGTTTTGTTTCTGTTTTTTGCCCTCTCATCACTACTACAAATGCAGCTGTAGCCAGTATCTCACTATCACTATCCTGATTCATATTTTAAGAAGCTACAAATTATATTCAGCCACAAAATAAGCCTGAAAGCTAGAAATCAGAACAGAAGTACAGAGAGTTGTTGCATCAAGATCATACACCGTCTCATCTAGTTGCATTGGTGTGAACTGGCAGGTTTTTAGAACGTTGCAGAATGGCGTGTTGCAAGTAGTTGCCTGTTTCAACGTGTCTCGTGGTGAATCTTTGGTCTGAATTGGGTTAAAGTTAAGCAGGATAGAGCATAAGGTGCAGAAAACCCAAAATGTAATCTGTGAGGATGCAGGGTCGCAGGAGGTTAAGGGCTTTTGTATTTGTGTTGTACATTTTATTCACTCCCCACTCTAGCTGTCTGTTGACTCTTCCTATCATTGCGAAGCAGAATTTACCAAGCGTTGGACTGTTCACTGTTAATAGGAAATGTGAGCTAGGATTAGACCGTCATGAGACAGGTTAGCGTGTGTTGTCAAAACACAAAAACTCACACTGTAGATGAGGTTGTTGTGACTGCATTCATACCCAGATCTGCTTCACAGGAGATGATCTTTCTTTACTATAGATGTTTGCCTTCATTCTTATTGTTGTATTATTGATAAATCCCTTTTCATGCAACAAGGTATGCGTTGGGGGGGGAAAAG
The DNA here is from genome assembly GCF_011397635.1 of Epinephelus fuscoguttatus. Lineage (NCBI taxonomy): Eukaryota > Metazoa > Chordata > Actinopteri > Perciformes > Serranidae > Epinephelus > Epinephelus fuscoguttatus. Next base: position 7,480,069 of record NC_064763.1, read on the forward strand.
CTATATCCTCTTTGTTAACAAGAGAAACATTTCTCTCTACTCATTTTCCTCACTCAGGGTTTCCGTTGTGTTGTGTTGAAGCGCTGCCAGGGTTGTTGTCTTGTAATGTTTGAAACACATTTAAAAAGCCTAATGAGATGCCTCATTTAACTCTCCGTCTGTGTCTGGAAGGAGTGGAATATGATCTCTCTGACTACAATAACAAATTCTAGTCTTTTCTATTCTTTTAGCATAATGAGGCAACAGTCTCTGTTTATGTGTTTATTTATATCTTGCAGGTCTGAGTATGAGAAGCTCCTTTTTTCCTGTTATGTTATTATTGTCATTGGAAGCCAAATAGTCTGATGCACAAATTTTTAAAGCATATTTTCACGAAACAAAAGGTTCGTGTTAACTCTGATGATATACAGTACTAAGATCATTCTGTTTGTGGTCACATTTAATTACAGTGTTGTTTTTACATTATTGTTTTATACTTTACCTTTATCAGTCTCTGTCACACGTCATTTCACAACAGGGAAGAAAGACTATATGAAATCTTACTGATTCTTTCACCGAAGCTGTTGACACCCATTTTCTACTCAGGAGGCAGACAACAGACTTTGTCGTTTTCAAAGATTTGAGTTGTGCGCCCTCTGCTGCCTCTTCCTAAAACAGCACCTTTATCTCAGTGTAAATATGTTCACATCAAATGTGTACAGCGCTGGGATTAGGAGCGAGGAAACACACCTGTGCCTGTTTCAAGAATCAATTGTTCCTCTACTTTTTTGCATAATGTACAGCTGATTTGCTTGCAGTGTGCATGTTGGTAAATTGTCAAATGTGCTGCTGAGATCACAGAAGCTTGGTTTACTGTGGCTCCTGTGTCAATATTTGCCCTTGAAATAGAGTTTTGTCATTTCACATGATGAGTGCAGGCTAATCTTCACTGCTGCTAACCTTCCCTCTGCATGCCACCCGCCTCTCCTGTTGAAATCTGATGTGAAAGTTATTTAACAGCAGTAGCAAGAGATTGTGAAGGTGGAATAAATGCGTGCATACATTTAGCCAAAACCTCTCCAGGGTATTTTTCATGCACTTTAGAAGCAGCTTGGAGTTAATGGGAGCTGTGAGGCAAGCATTACCTAGAATAATGACTCGCAAATGGGTTGAAATAGTAAACAGTATATCAAATGAAAGTAGACAGAGAGACATGATGAGATGAGGTAAAAGCTTTGTAACAACAGAATGATGCTCTCTGATTCCCGGGGGAAATTACGGGTGAAATGCCCTCTAAACTCAGGCTAAAGTTATGTGTTTGTTTGTGTGTTTGGGCTGTGATTGACACTACACAGTAGTTTGGGGGAAAAAATAAATATGAAATAAAAAAAGAGAATCTATAAAGAAGAATATTTCTCTGTTCTGTGAGCGAGCAATCCTGCTGTTCTCCGATCAATGCTCCTCACTCACAAGTTATTCAAAGATTTCTGTAAGCTTCCCATTACTCAGAAGAAATCCACTGCTTCCAGTCTTTAACAGATTTTAAATGATTATTTTTTTCTCCCTCTCATACTTGTCTTCTTTTCCAAACCTCCAACCAATATCAAGATAAACTATAGGAAAGAGAGAGATTAGATGAAATGATTAGATTTAACTTTATTAATGACCACCTGCAGGAAACTGACTCGCTGGAGCAGCAGAGAAAAGAACAACATAGAGGCAAAAACCATTGAGGAAGATTAAAACAATGATTAAATTAAGAGAACATACAGAAGATATTAAGATAATGCATCATCACAGACAGTTTTATAGGCCTTAGAGGTTGTGTGAGAATGCAGTGGTAGCCGCTACCATACAGACGTGAGAGCTGATGTGTCAAAGGTTGTCCCAAAAGCACACGGTAAACACACCATCAGAGATTTGTTGAGGAACATTAAAAGAACAATAATAAAAATAAAAAGAACACATTTCTACCTTTTTTTTTTACCTGTTTTGCTATTTATCAGTCTATATTGTTTTGGTGTGAGTTGCCAAGTGTTGGAGATATCCATCATAGAAATGCCGGCCTTCTCTCCAGTATAACTGAACTAGTTGGCACTCGGCTTGTGTTGGTCAAAGCGCCAAAAATGTACACTTTGAAAACTTCCAGAAATCAAGACCTGGTTCCTCAAGATAATCCACTGACCTTGTTGTAAGCAGTTTCATGTAGGAATTCTTTTCTTTCTACCAAACTACACCCACCAAATGTATCACAACGCAGAAGGAAGCATGCATCTACTCAACGTGACAGCATTAGATGTAGACATTTATGGTGCCCTACTCGGCATTGCTGTAATGTTAGTTAGCTCAGTGGTGCAGGGTGAGCTAGCAGTAGATGCAGGTCATGGTTACTGGAAAGAGACTCATTTATATATGTATATATATATATATATATATATATATATATATGAAACATGTAAAGTGAGAACCATTGTAAAATACAGATGAGTTTTCAGTTTTGGAAGTCAAACCTTAAAAAGTCTTAAAATGTAAAATAATTGTGGATTATAATTTAGAGTATAATCTATTTAATTATAAATATATTTGTGTCCTTTCTTTGGTATTGTTGATATTCTGGGTTGTCCATTGGTTGATGTAGGATCTAGGTAAAAATAAGCCTGGGGCTTTCAGCCTATTCCTTTTTTGGTTATTGACTGTGAGAAAATGTGTGTTTGGCAGGACACAGTCAGGGAGAGCTGGCCTGGAATAGGAAACAGCTCCTAAGTCTTGGTCCAAAGCGACAAGGAAGGAGAGGAAAGAGCTGGTGGTCAGGGCAGAGGAGGAGCAGTATAAAATCAAAGCACTCAGCCAGCAGCTGCAGGGATGGTGGACAACCTGGAAAGGAGTGGTCGACCGGTCCATAAAATGGACCGACGTGGAAGATGCCTCAAGCCAGGCTAAGCTTCCTCATTAGAGCCACCTATGACACCCTCCCCAGCCCCAGCAACCATCGTATGTGGTATGGCGCTGAGGAGACCTGCCAACCCTGCAATGCCCTGAGCCCAAACCTGAAGCACATTTTGTCCAGCTGTAAAACATCGCTGGCACAGGGCTGATACAGGTGGCGCCACAATCGTGTCCTGCGCAAGCTGGCAGAAGTGTTGGAAGCCCGCAGGCTTGAGGCAAACAAAGGCCTATCAACAACATCCCAGCAGCTGATCCATTTCGTCAGGCAAGGAGTGGGGACTCAGAACATCACCCAAAGGTCGCTGTTAAAACCTGGGAGTGAGTGGAACCTTAGAGTGGACCTCGACTAGCAGCTCAAGTTCCCAACAGAGATTACCACAACCACACTGTGGCCAGACATCATTCTGTGGTCCACCTCAGCCCGAACAGTGGTAATGGTAGAGCTCACTGTTCCATGGGAGGGAGAGATGCAGGCAGCCTTCGAGAGGAAGAAGGACAAGTACACAGAGCTGGCAGCCGAGTGCAGAGAAGCAGGGTGGTCAGCCATCATCTACCCTGTTGAAGTCAGCTGCAGAGGTTTCATTGGAACATCTGTCCAGCGCCTCTTGAAGAGTGTGGGAGTGGCCGGTCCAGGGCTGAAGAAAGCCCTCAAGGAGTTGGCAGATGAGGCAGAGCAAGGCAGCTTCTGGCTTTGGATAAGAAGGAAGGATAAGGCGTGGGGGAGGCAAGGGTCCTAGGGTCAGGGGACGGTAGGAAGACGTCCCTATCCGTTGCTCCACCACCGTGAGATGTTCCAGGATTAATGGAGCGAAACATCAGTGAAGGGTGGCTCCCGGCTGATGACCCTGCAACTGACCCATTGGCACCGTCGGAGATGCGACAGGCAGCGATGCCCAGCAGGTAGCCCATTACCTGTGCTTACACCTAGTTTCTCCAGATATAACCAAAATAAAAATTATTCATTCATTCTTTTCATTCAGGTAAGAGGAAAGAGGAAAAATATGTATTTTTGATTTAGGGGTGAACTGTCCCTTTAATTAAATTATGTGTTTCAGCATTGAGGTCATAGTTAGTGATGGTGTTGTGCATTATACTGAGTGGTGTTTCTAATGTTCTGACCACTTTATGAATGTTAATTGGGAGGACAATAATATTAAAAACCCTTGTTAATATAAGGTAGACCAGCTCAACACCATCTTTATCTGTGACCACAGTAATAAACATATAGCTCAGTTTACATATTTCTGGCAATGTCACCTTAGTGAAGGTGGAATTTATGCCAGAGCTCTTGTAATGGACTGCAACTGATTGTATACGTGTGCTTAATAAATTGGCTATGACTGTATAGCAGGAGGGGATAATAATGATGGAAAAAAGTGCTAGTGCATAAAGAATCAGTTACAAATATACAATTGACAAAATGTACAGACACACTTACACATTTGCATACACACACACCCTTGCACTATGCACTACAAATATACAGTATCTCACATAAGTGACTACACCCCTCCCATTTCAATATTTCATATTTCATTCTATCTTTTCATGGGACAACACTATAGAAATGACACTTTGATATAACTTAAAGTAGTCAGTGTACAGCTTGTATAGTAGTATAGATTTACCTTCCTCTAAAAATTATTCAAAACACAGCCATCAACATCTAAACAGCTGGCAACATAAGTGAGTACACCCCACAGTGAACATGTCCAAATTGTGCCTAAGGTGTCAATATTTTGTGTGCCAACCATTATTATCTAGCACTGCCTTAACTCTTTTGGGCATGGGATTCACCAGAGCTCACAGGTTGCTTCAGGAATCCTCTCCCACTCCTCCATGATGACGTCATGGAGCAGATGGATGTGAAGACACCTTGCGCTCCTCCACCTTCAGTCTGAGGATGGCCCACAGGTGCATAGGTGAGTTTAGGGCTGGATACATACTTGGCCAGTCCATCACCTTCACCTTCAGCTTCCTCAGCAAGGCAGTTGTCATCTACTAGGTGTGTTTTGGGTGCACCTGTGCACCTGTGGGCCATCCTCAAGCTGAAGGTGGAGGAGCGCAAGGTGTCTTCACATCCATCTGCTCCATGACATCATCATGGAGGAGTGGGAGAGGATTCCTGAAGCAACCTGTGAGCTCTGGTGAATTCCATGCCCAAAAGGGTTAAGGCAGTGCTAGATAATAATGGTTGGCACACAAAATATTGACACCTTAGGCACAATTTGGACATGTTCACTGTGGGGTGTACTCACTTATGTTGCCAGCTGTTTAGATGTTGATGGCTGTGTTTTGAATAATTTTCAGAGGAAGGTAAATCTATACTACTATACAAGCTGTACACTGACTACTTTAAGCTATAGCAAAGTGTCATTTCTATAGTGTTGTCCCATGAAAAGATAGAATGAAATATTTGCAGAAATGGGAGGGATGTACTCACTTATGTGAGATAAGATAAGATAAGATAAGATACACCTTTACTGCCTCACTTAATCCACCGTATTCCTAATGGCGCTACTGTAGAAATGATTATGGCTGCAACTGGAAGTTGCAGTAAGCTAGGTAGTTGCCTTGACTGTCTAGGTTAGTCTTAGTGGCTAACCAGATGACCAGAGCCATCCAGAAACAGACAATTATAAAGCAGCCGGCAACAATGTAAGAATACGTAACAAAGAAAACTACAGTGCACAGGTTAAAGGAGCTGATGAAATCACATTTCACTGGAGTTGTACCTCGTATAACTGTGACAAATAAATGTGTCAAATTGATTCTTTTCAAAAGTAATACACTTTCAATTTAGCAACTATTGCTTTATTTTTTAACAGATATTTCATTCCATTTTCAACCGCTCATCCAAGGCTGGGTTGCAGGGCCATCAGGTTGAGCAAAGTAGATATTCCTCTCCCCAGTAATGCTTTCCATCTCCTCCTGGGGCATCCCAAGGCGTTCCCAGGACAGATGAGATATATAATCCTTCCAGCATGTTCTGGGTCTGCCTCAGGGCCTCCCACCAGTTGGACATGCCCGTAACACCTCTAACAGGAGGCACCCAGGAGGCATCCTTGTTCATCAGATGCCCAAACTACCTCAACTGACCAACGCAAAGGAGCAGGGGCTGTACTTCAAGCTCCCTCCGGATGTCTGCGCTCCTCACCCTATCTCTAAGGCTGAGCCCAGCTAACCCATGGAGGAAACTCATTACTCATAGCTCATGACCATAAGTGAGGGTTGGTCAGTGCCCACATCACTGCGGTCACCACGCCAAACCGCACATCCATGTCATGGTCATTCTACCCTCACCCGTAAACAAGACTCGAAAATACCTGAACATCTTTGCTTGGGGTAGTAACTCACTCCCAACCTGGGGCACCGGCAGAGAACCATGACCTGAGGCTTGGAGATGCTGACTCTCAGCATTTTCTAAAATACCCTTGCAAAGCTTTGGTACCTGTTGCGTTGTCTCTGTCTGTAATGTTACTAACAACCAGACTTAGCAAAATTTCTGATTTAACAACAGTGTTGTACATGCAGCCAGAGCAGAAAGGGATTGTTCCTGTAACCAAAGGTAGGGTTTCTATCATGTACCTACGGAGAGGAATAAGTTGCCCCCCATCCTGTATAATACCTGATCATCCCATATTGATAAAAATGCACTGTTACTCTAATGCACACACTACATTTTCACATGCTTGGAATGACAGGAGAAATAATAGAAGCAAAAATGTTTTGGGAGCGGAGAAGTATTAAATTAGAGCTTGTAGAAGAGAATGACACCTAGAATGACAGGTCTGTCACTCAGCGTCAATACATGATATTTGTCTCTCCTATCTGCATTCTCAACCTATCTTAGAAAATTGCCTGTTATAAAATTAACTCAGCAGCATACCTTGAATTACATGAATAGTCATCTATGCTGAGAATGTGGTACTTATTTGCCGTACTTCTTTCATATCATATTTTTAAAAAAGCCTAAAGTTATATATTTTACAATTACTTTATATTACTGATATCACTGAGGTCTGCTGCTAAATTTTGCTGTGTTGTGTTGTGTTGTTAAGGCAGACGAGTGGAGTGTTAGCAAGGAAACATGTTATTTTACTTTATATGGAGCTAAAATTAGTACTTAATTGTGTTAAGTGTTAACAAACATGTTGGTGTCTGTTTATAAGAAATCAGAAATAGTTTTTTAAAAGGAGTAGATGGTGAAGCTAGCTCTGGTTCCAGTAAATTTACCAATACATTAACGTAGCAGGGCAAGCTAACCGCTAACGTGCTTAGTTAGAAAGGAAAACAACCAATGCTTTGAGATGGCTGTCAGAGATGACAGAGGTATGACCACATTATCTTGGCTGAGATGAAAGAGACAGTGTGTTCCATGTGTTTTATTTCTCAGTTGTTTTAGGAAAGAAGATTAGCTTGTGGTTCATGCTGCATTTACAACTGGAAAACGCTGGTTCCAGTTCAATCAATCAATCAATCAATCAATTTTATTTATACAGCCCAATATCACAAATCACAATTTGCCTCACAGGGCTTTACAGCATACGACATCCCTCTGTCCTTATGATCCTCGCAGCGGATAAGGAAAAACTCCCACCCCCAAAAAAACCCCTTTAACGGGGAAAAAAAACGGTTGAAACCTCAGGAAGAGCAACTGAGGAGGGATCCCTCTTCCAGGATGGACAGACGTGCAATAGATGTCGTACAGAACAGATCAGCATAATAAATTAACAGTAATCCGTATGACACAATGAGACAGAGAGAGAGAGAGAGAGAGAGAGAGAGAGAGAGAGATGCAGGTAATGACAGTAGCTTACAACAACATTATTGAAAGTAATAATATTAATAATAATTCAGTGCTGGAAGTCACACTCATAATTCATACAAGGTATCATGGGGGCTAGGAATAAGGTGGATATAATACACTGTGGAACTATATGAATTTGGGCCATATTGTGGAAATTTCAACACAAGCAGTTGTTTGGATAAACCAAGTCATATAATTGAGAGTTGACTATTTTACAGGCACAAAACTGAACGTCACTGATGTCTGGTTTTACTTGCTCTTGAGCTGAGGTCAGCAATACAAGGATACTGCATTCTTTTCTTTCACGAGATGGTTGCAAGCTACACATAGCTGGGGGAAAAAAACTCCAGCTATTTCAAAACTCCTCCCCAATGAATTGTAATGCTCCTGACCCCACTTGCTTTCTGGAGAAATGCCCTTTAAAAGATCATCACTGCTCTCTTTTAATATTACTTCATACAGGAAAAGAAATTTCGAGAATTTTGCCCCTGTCCTTTACAGACTGCAGCAAAATGTGTTACATGCCAAGTCCCTGGCACTAGTGAAGAACAGTATGAACTGTACAGAGAATGCCCAACCAAAGTAATAGAAAATAAACATTTAATACAATGCACAGGTGCACAGAGAACAGATGTTGTACATTGCAATGCACTACTTGCATAGTAAATATTTGAAATTATCTCTAAGCTGCTCTCAAAGAAATCAATACACGTGAAGCAGGCTTGGTGAAAAAGACTTGGAGTGCAAGGGGCAGCCAGGTTGAATCAGCTGATTCAATAGGCAGCAATTTTCATAGTGCTTAAAGACTTTTCTTATGATGTCCTGCTGTGTCCATCTATTTACACAATCAACCAAGGCTTCAGTGCTTGAGTGAAATTGCTGAAAGGCTTCAGGAAAGGTAAGCAGAACTTTTTGTCAGAGAAATGTGCTGAAAACGAGAGGAACATTGCGGCAGTGAGCTTTTTTTTGCTGCCCCATAGCACACCACGGCACTAGTATTTCACCAGGAGACAGACGATCAATATCAAAAATTGGATGAGTGTTCGCTAACCGTTTGCTTCAAGTGAGTGTCTCTCTTGTCTCAGTTACGGGCACCTGAGCGCTCATAGAGCTGATGGTGTTGTTGCTGTTCCCACTGGTCACCAACAGAGGTCAATAACAATCTGTCAAAAATGACTCACCTCTTTGATTTCCCTCAGCAAGACACACTGCTACCTGACAGTGGCTGTGACCATAATTACTTTTTAAACAAAGTGTTGATCGATGCACTGTATGATCAGTAATATGACATGGAGCACCCACAAGACAAGTAAAAACCATCAAAAATAATGATGCAAGGAAAAAGACAAAGAGGAAGAGAATAATGAAAAGACTACAGCACTTTTTTAAACAGCATTTCTTTAGAAACTGATAAAACTCAAACAATACATACAGTGAAAGGCATTAAAATATAGAAAATAGTAATGTATAGCACAACAAAAGCATGAAAGGTTAAGAGTGCAGTGAGCAGTTTATGCAAATAAAACAAGTGAGATAAAACATTTTGGAATATACAGTCGTTCTTGATGAGAGTTAAATGAGAAAGTTAACAACACTCTCATGTCTGCATACTAAATTTAACTGCAGGCCGTTAGCTCAGCTTAAAATAATGGCAGGAAACAGCGGGCAGAGCTAATGTAGCTCTGTTCAAATGTAGTCCACCAGCACCTCTAAAGCTCACTAATTAATATGTTTTACATTGTTTAATCTGTATACAAACAGAAAATGTGCAACACAGTAAGTTGTGGTTTCAGGGGGAGTTATAGACTGGAACTACTTCTCATCAGGCTCAGGGACTTCCTGCAGTCTTGTAATCACTGTGAGTTTACCAGACAGCTAACAGAGACACTTGGAGGTTATTGTGCCCAACCACAGTTCATTAAGAAACAGTTCAGGCACATAACCTCCCCTAAAACCACAAACTGTCATTTTTACATTTCTATTTGTGTACAGATTAAAGCTACAGTAAACAACTTTTTTTTTGGCAAATATGACAAAAGTTATTTTGTATTACTATCATCATATCCTGACAGTTGTACATGAGGCAGATAATCATGCTCGTCTGCCTTCTCCTAATGGCATTTGCAAGCATCATGAAATCAACAAATCAGAGCCGAAGAGTTTCTAACGCAGATGTCAGTCATGTCAATCACTTCTCATTCTCGCAGTCAAACTGTCAAACTCAGCAGCACTGATCAAATATAAATCAAAATTCTGTTACTGCATTGCCCATTTTATCCCCTCAGAGGCTTTGAAATGTGAAAGTCAACTATTTCCAATGTGGTTTACAAACTTTCCAATTTCACTGCGAAATATTACACTAAATCAACCCAGTCTCCCTTCGAACTTGTCAAATGACCTGTGATTGGCCAAGGTCTCCTGTCATGAGCTGAATTTTCTAAAGCCTGAAAACAGAGCTAAGGATATAGGTACAGAAGTCTAGTTATCTCCTCAAGGTTAGTGTGTGATTTTTGCCCAGTGATGCCAAAATTAAACTGCAAACCCAAGCTTTAAACAAATGAGATATAAAATGCTAGTGAAATCAGATCAGGTTCAGGTTCAGGTTACTTTATTGATACCCAAGGGTAAACTAGTTTTGCAGTCGAGAGTCAAAACATCCATCACAGTTTGAACAATCAAAACAAAACATAGAACATAGAATACAAGAAAGAAATTTAAAACCACAGAAAGTGCTGCAATCCATGAAATAAAAGCAAATAATTAAAAACGCCAGGAGCAAAATATATCAGGTTGGTAGGCAGATTTCGTGACAGAGCCTGCTTAGTTCTTTCCTTGTCTTTGTGCTAAGGTGAGACAGGGGTGTAATAGAGGGTATATGCAGGTTAACAGAGTACACCCCACCTCTTTCTCTGGCCATTTACAGCATACCAACCCATCAGCCAAAAGCCAAAATTATACATATATATATCTGTATTAGAGCACTGGTTCCCAACATGGGGGTCCCATATCCCTTTAGGAATCACCAAAGCTTCATGGGGGAGTCACAAGGCCTCCTTGATTTTGAGGGGTGTAAGAAAACTTCTTAAAATATGTACAGTTATCTATAGTCTATAGTTGTCTATATCTAAGCAAAACTAAATGAAAATGTTACTTTTAAAATTTGGATTATTATTCAAGATATAATCTTAAAAGAGCTAAACACAAGCTACATTCACAGAGCCTTGACTACCTGCTAAAGAGCCTCATCCTGCACCACAAAGGTGTGCAGTTAAAACAACCAAAGAGCTAATAGACCAATGACCAGGCCTCAGGGGATCGTTTTTTTTTTTTCCTTTATTTAAGGAGCCTATTATGTATCATTGATAAAATAAAAATAAAAAACATAATCCAGACAGAGAGTCTTATAAAAAATACGTACATTAAAGGCTCTCTAAGTCTTCCTAAGCTTGAAAAGTTTTTGTCACATACAGCAAACATCTCCTCACGATCCGCTAGCTACATGTCCTCTGAATATGCTGTGTAAAAGTCTTTAATCATACACTTTATCAGTTCTTCTGTACTATTATTATTATGCATTGAGTATAATATGAAATATCCACAACATATGTGACTTACTCAGGGGATGTCAGTTTACTAAATGATTAAAAGGGGTCCCTTATGGAAAAAGAATTGGGAACCACTGTAGTAGAGTATACTCACTTCCTCCTCAGTAACCTACCAATCTAGTGTGACACTTTCGTCATCAACTACAACTACACCGCAGATCAAAGTTAACCAGCGGCTGGCTCTAACTTCACAGTTGTCATACACATATCAGGGATATCCATCTTCTCATGCATGTCTTGGCAAGAAAGGAAATAAGCACATTTCTGAAAATATCAAATTACTCCGTCAATCAAAAGTTGGTTTGAAAGAAGAGAGTTCCAGAGCTGCAGAGCCTTACCGCGTACGTCAGTGATGCTGAACATCTTATTTTGCTTTCTGAACATATCTTGTTAACTTGAGTTCTGATATCCTCGAAAACTTCTCCTATATTTCATAGCCATACCATAGCACCATTATGTAAACTTTTCATTATGTGTGTGCACCGTGGCCCTTCCCCCACCCTCCCCTGATTTATACTCTCCTCCATCTCTCATCTTCCCAGCCTGAGTCAGCCCGGCTGTTCTTCTCGGCCCACTTTCCACACAGCCTCCGTGTGTAATCTCATTATCGACTTGCCAGTGGAAAAGGGATTTATTTAATGTTTGAGGAACAAACCACCAGAAGCTTAAAAACACTGTCTCCAGGGGTTCAGGGTGTTGTCTTTTTTTTCTTTTTTTTTCTTTTTTTTGTATTGTTTCCCTAAACCATTTCAAGCCAAAAGCTAAGCCTGTTTGACTCCCATCACTTCCAGATCCAATGCCTCTGTGGCTGCCAGCAGCATCACAGGGAGACGGATGAAACCTGGAGGAAGAAATATGAAGTGATTAACTCGTCGTCACTTTATTCCCCTTCGGAGTACCTGCCAACGACTCCCATAATGCGGCTGTCTGCTCTCCTCTGAGTTTTTTGGCATTCATTTTCAAATTAGAGGAATGCAATGACATCCAGCCTCCTCTGCAAGCCCTTCCTCCACGTCAAATGACAGTTTTGACGACAAGATGAACTGAAAGTTTGATTCGAGTGTGTGTGTTGGTTGATAGGGGTTAATGGGTGAAAGGTCTAGTTGTTTCCAGACATGAGCTCTAGATTCCAGTCTCAGCCGGATCTGCAGCAAAGCAGATCACTGCAGAGAAGCCTTGACTAAGGGGATTTGAAGGAGAGGCACCGCACGGATATCTTATCCCTCTGCTTTTAAACTGGAGGCCTAATTGGCCCGTCTGTGTTTTCAAACATGCATCTGTGGATTCACTATGTTGTTGCAGTTGGGGGAAATGTGCACTTTTGCTTTTTAAAGTAACAACATTTAATCAAGAAACAGTCGATAAACAGTTGGATGGACTGCGGCACTTTCCAGAGGAGATTCCCAGGAAGTGATGTGTTTTTTACAGCAGAAGAAGAACTGGAGCATGAGCAGTAATAGTGGTAAACAAAATAAGACAGAAAATCAGTGGAGGAAGACACTATAGTGCCTTTGATGGACAGCCATCTCATTAAAGATAAAATTACAGAAAACAAACTTCTTTCAAGAACACTGTAGCTGTATGAATAAATGCACTTTAAAGGTCTAGGGTGTAGGATTTAGTGGCATCTAGCAGTGAGGTTGTAAAACTTGCATGTAGAAGACTGGTGGCTGATGCAAAGAAATGAAAACATGCATGGCCAGCCCTTTCTCATTCTGAAGTCATCAAATTCTGCCGCTTTGCCAGTGATGTTAGTGTCAGACACCTGATGCCAAAAGCCACGTTTCACGGTGTTGTGGCACGCCACCAGTTGGTCGGATGGCACCTGTCGCAGCGGTATAATATACTACTGGACCGTGTCAGGTTGAAACGCTGCCAGTAATGATGTAATATAAGGAGCATGGAAGTACCTATAGGGCAGTGGGGTGGTGGAGGCTCCAACAAACCCCGGACTTTCATCCGGTAGCCCAGTTTTCACTTCTCATATGAATGTAGAGCCAAACTATAATGTTTATTTGTAAACGTCACCACATTTTTTTGTTGACATCCTGGTATTGGTTGCAGCATGCCGGAACGTCAACAGCAGATGCAGGAGGATACCAAGTGCGTTATAGGCATGAAAGGCCACTGACAAAATGACAATATGTGATGATTTGGGATGAGTATGTTTTGGAAGACCCTATCTAGAGCCAGTGTTTGATTTGTCCATTCTAGGCTACTGTAGAAACAACATGACGGACTCTGTGGAAGAGGACCAGCTCCGTATGTAGGCCTAGATATAAACAGCTCATCCTAAGGTAACTAAAACACAGCAGTTCTTACTTTCTGGTGATTATACACTGATGAAAACAGAGTTATTAATATTATGTACCATTTTACCAATAGATAGTAATAATAACAACTTGATTGTTATAGCACTTGTAACGACAGAGTTGACAACAGAAACAAGATACTCAGAGGACAATATGGCAGTACAACATGGCGGACTCTGTGGTAGAGGACCATGGTCAGATACTTCTGGCACTAGACACTGATTAAAAAAGCTGTCCTTTCACACAGGCATGATATGCGACTGGTTGCCTTTATTGTTGAACAGCATCAGGGGGAAACAACTGCCGCGACAACAACTAAAGTTAAGGCAGTGGAAGTCCAAATAGGGAGGTGGGGGCAGTGGTGGATGGGTCCAACAACCACTGACCTAAGATTGTAAAGCCAAACCCTGTTCTTTTGTTGCCTAAACCCAACTGTGTGTGTGTGATGGCAAAACGTAATCATGTGAGTTTGTTGTTGAAGGAAAGAAACGTACCGACATAGTGTGTTTATTTTGAAAGAGCCTGTCTGCAAATTGTATATTGTCGGTGAAAACGGAAGTGTATTTTGAAAACAGACAATGCATGTAACAGGCTGAAGTTGAGATGGTGTCCCAGAACGTCAAAAACCAATGCACCCAGGTACTTTGCACATCATATCTTGAAATGGAAAGTCCAAGACCAAACCTGTATGTATGACGAGTACTCTTATGTGTGGCCCATATAACACAAGGATTGTCACTATTACAATGTACAACCACACTTTCACTCCCCTGAAGGGAAGAAATACCACGCTTTGACTCAAACTTTTTTTTGTTTTGTTTTTACAGCGTTAAGAAGCCTTCTGAAACAGCTGAAATGGATTAACATGGATTAACAGTTCCCTGCATGACTGTGTGTCAAAGTCTCTGCCATGATTTTGAATGTGTCACTGAGGGCTCACCACAAAAACGAATTACCAGCTGCCAACAACAATAAACTGTCCTACAGTGAAAGAGCTCCTCTGCAATCTGAATCCTGCAATCTCTTAATGATGCCTCTAAATATTCCTTATTCATTCTTCACTCTCTAGTTTGCCGTAAAAGACATTTTTAATGACAGAGCATCTGTAGAAACTGCTTCACTGCTGCACTACAGTCATAAAAATGCTGTACGATGTTGTGGGATCTTAAAAATAAGAAGAGGCAATTCTTGTAACAATAAAATGGCATCTGCACTTTAATTTTAGGTAACCTGGAAGAGTATTTAGAAAAAAACAGATTTTTTTCCCCATGTCAGTACAAGGTGAAACTGATTTGTAACTTTCCACATCAGATCATAAAGCATGTCCGGCGGCATCCTGAACCATTTCCATATTCGTTAGATCTTCTTTGCTACTGACTGTGTAATACATTTTGGAAATATGTCCAATTAGGTAAACTGTCTCAGAAAGGGTATTATATACTAAAATTATTACAGATTATCTTAGGAAAGCATATTCTTAAGTATATTCATCATTTTGTGGGCCTTTTTGTTTTGGAACAAGCTTTCAGGACAATAGGATGTGGCTCTTTATTTCAATGTTGCTTGATCTGAAAATCCTGACATACATAAACTTTCAGAGGTAATCAAAGCTCAACATGCCTCCAATAGGTATCGATAACGTTTGATAAGTTAAATCTTAAAATGTAATTTAAATGCAAGAAATAATGGAATAAAAAAGATGCCTTCTGTCTGTATTGACCGATAACTATTACCTCTCCTTCTCCATTTTCATTACAGGCTTTACACATCCTGTACAATGGAAAATCCTGGAAATGTCCAAGAGCAGGTGGGTTAGATATTCAGTTGGATTAATATTAAATATATGGAAAGGTTGATTTGCTTATTACTTGTGATGATGTTTGAACTCTGAAGACTATGCTCTATTTCAGCTGTTGAGTGAATTTGGCATTAACTTGCTCCAGTTTCACTGATTATGCACCAGAGGGCACTCCTGTCAAAGCTTTGAAGATTGATCATCTACGTTTACACAAGGCATTTCATAGCAGTGTTGTAGTATTGGAGATAAAGACCACTTTTTGCAGGTCTCTGTCTGGTCTTGGACTCGACTGCAAATTATATTTATTTTATGTTCTTGTTGAAGTCTCAAACAAAGAGGACTGGAGATTTTGTTGCAAGTCCAGCCAAGACCACGACTGTGTGAATCTCACTAAATTTCCTGAGCAAAAAAAAGGAGTGTTGAATAAAGATAATATAATTGATTTCAGCTCCTCGTTGTTTGTATTTGCTTGCTCATAGAAAACAAAGGGAAATTCCCACACAAAATTCACCTCTGCAGTGCCTTTTGATTATTTCATCAAGACATTTAAATTGGTGCGCGTATACATAAACACATATATACAGTGTGGAGATAAAAGAGGAGAATGAAGAATCTTAATTTGTTTTCTGGGGGTGTTTTTATAGGAATTTTATAGGTCCCTATGGTTTGCATGTTCCACATTTTATCCTAAGTGTGTCATGTAGTGTGGAACTCGCACTGGTCTGGTCTTGAGCTTGACTTGAGTCTTTTCTCTCAAAACAACACTAGTATCAGACAATATACTCCAGTCAACTCCTCAAGCCTCCAAATTTATCTCACAGATCGAGTTGTTAAAGTAACAAGATGTGTTGTTGATTCCCTGAGCCATTAACTTTTTTCACTTCACTGCTTTTGTGGTGATGTAAAGATTAAAACTTAGTTTCTCTAAACACTCCCTGTCTTATTATCACCATGATCAGCCTTGACATATCGCAGGACTGATGTGTCGAGATATATCTCTTCAGATGTTCTTTAACTTGGTACAGAAGACTTAAACAGAGCCATGCATGTGTCACATCCATCAGGAAGGAGATGATTCTGCTCAGCTTACTGTGTGATGAAGGTCATGTGTTCTTAAAGTTATACAGAAGGTATTTTATTCAATGAATACCCCCACCCAGCATCTGGAATACAGTGCTCAACCTTTTTAAATCCTTCCCTACAACCACACAAACGAGCTCGATGAGATAGGAAACTGTGATCATTTGATTTGAACTGGAGGGTGTATGTATGTTTATTAATATAACAGAATCCAGATACAAAAATATGATTTCCAAAATGATGTGAGATACAAAATGAAGATAGAACTATATACTGCACTTGAACATGGAATTGTACACATTTAGGTGAGCAGAAATACTCAGCTATTTTAAATTACACCTAGAAAATGTATTTATAAAAAAAAGCATTTATAAAAACAGTTGAGTGTGTTTACAGAAGGGCTCAGCATCATATGACAAAGGCAGGAAGGGACCTGCATGATTTAAAAACAAGAAATCTACCTCTGAAAGATTCAGAGAGATGGGCAACTTTGGTGCGCATAGGTACATTTTCCTTTGAGTAATAGTACAGAATATCTTATTTTTGTAGAGTGAAGATTCATTTGAGTCCTGTAATCATATTTTAAAGCAGTTTTATTCTTTCACATTTAAAAATCTAACTTTTGTCGTTGTTCACACTGTGATTTTTAATAACTTTTTATAAAAGAGCTTTTCTTAAATCCCTCACTATGTCAAATCTTTACTATAATGTCAGCCCTCACTGATACTGGTCCAAGCTCATCTTGTATGCCCATGCTGGAAGAAAAACAGCAGTTTGAGTGGTAGTTTCATCTCATATGTAGCATCTAAAACACAAAATATTTGAAAAATCATCAAGAAACATTCCTTAGGTCTAAGAGTAACCAGTGAGAAGGTGTTAAATTTACTGCGGATTTTGTGAAATTAAATTATTGATAATAACTTTGCTTGGCCATAATTTGATATTGTCAGAGAAAAGAAAAGAAAAGAAAAGAAAATGAAAAGGAGGTCTTCAAACATGTGTAGTCAAAGTCAAAATCATAAGTACCAAATGTAATCATAATCATAACTAAACCTAACAAATTGCCATTATTATTAATATTATTGGTTTTGACAGTGTACGGCAATCTGTATGTGGTTTGTCCAAGTGGTGTTGCCATAGCCCAGCAGAAGCCAGTGGTCGACTGCTGTTGGTAGGTACACTCAATGTCAAACACTGTACTGTCTCTCTGTTTCATTACTTTCAAATTTATTAAAAAATAGTACTCTATGATATAATATGAGTGTTACATGGGCTATCACTTTCAATTGTCATAGTTTCTGGAAAGTGTGAGTATGTCATAAAAAATGTTAAATAAATGGAATAATATTTCATAAGAGTCATTGTACCTGAAATATTCCTGTGCAGTCCTCAGTCATATGCCATGCTGGGTTCCTCAAATGGCACTCAGTCATCAAAACTTTGAGAACCTGATCTACGATTTTTGTTTCAAAATTATCTAAAATAATTCGTTTATCTGTTGTTTCTCAAAAATTTCTACCAGCCGACCCTCTTGGAGGGTTTGGCGCACAGAAGGTGTAGATTGAGAATGGTAACTGTAACTTTGTTATTAACATCAGAGACAATAATATGAGTTGTCAAAAAAGAAAATGATCTAATTTTATTCAGCTGGATTGTTGCTCTGGCCAAGACGACAGCTAAAATAACTGATTGCCACTAAGTGTCTGTTGCTCTGTTGCCTCAGTCAGATTGTGCGCACAATGCAAATTATCTTTCCAAGACTTTAAGCTACAAATCAGCTGAGAAATCTGAAATATAGTTAGCTGCGGCAGCACATTATGTTTAATTCATCCTGGATGCTTGGTAGGCTTTGAGGCTGCCACAAACTGAGGCTCTATCTGTGTGGACGACAGACATCATTTGCTTCACTTTACTTTAATATTTAATTTCAGTCATTTAAGAAAACACAAACACTATTCAAAGATCACAAATGTGTAAGATGTTTTGTCCATGTGAGAATGGTGATCATCAGTGAACCACTTTTTTTTTCAGTCATTTTATCCCTGACAGCTGAGGCATGTGTGTGTGTGTGTAAACATGCACACCTCACCTCTTTTTCTTTCTGTTATGGTCCAGTGTGCAGGAATAACAGAAGGCTCCATTATTGTTATAGTTCACATAAAATGCTTCAGAGCTGATGATAAAGTGTTTATGGAAAAAATGCATTGTCACTCAAGTAGTTTGTACATGTTGTAGGAGGAAGTAAAGGTGAATAGCTTCCTCCCAACTGTGTGTCTGATCGTCGTAGGACCATAGCAACCTATCTGCATCCTCCTTGAGAGCTAGAAACAATTCATGCAACAAGATTTTGTAATGTGAAGCAGAGACACGCTGGGCTGTGGTGGTAGAAGGGGGTCGTCTACAGTTTGTCGGGGTAGATGTGCATTAGAGCGAACTAAGAGAGCACTTAACAATTGTAAGGGGGGCTGGTCTGGGCGAGGGGGCAAAACTGTCTCTGAATAAGAGCACAAAAGCAGAAGAAGTGGCAGTTCAGTGCTGTTCCTACCCTACTGCTCAGACTTGTAGTGCTTTTTCTGTGAGGTGGATATAAAATGATTTGTATCGAACAGGACCCATATGGTCGTGGGCATTTAGGGTGGAGGCCCACAGTCGCAGTTAGCAGCACAGGTTTTAATCCCTGGCTTTTCCAGTGGACAAACACAACCTGGGCCCTGCTCGAGGTGAGGGTGTTGCTGGCCACTCCAGTCTAGTCCATGACAGACAGCTCCGCTCATCCCCATGTGAGTGTCTGCTGCCTGTATCGACTCCCCTCCAACGCATAATTCCATTAATCAGTTCAATTTCCCTGTGGGCAGTGGTTTATTTCCGTCATCAAATGCCTGATGAAATCTTTAGACGCTGAGTATTAGGGAACAATCCCTACAAATAGCTGATAGTGTTAACCAGTCACAAGCTGCGCCGAGGCATCGCTCAGCTCTAATTTGAAAGGGAGTGAGGTGATAATGCGATGTGTCATCCTTTTGTGGGCGTGCATTAATGGCGCCAGCCAAGATGGCAATTGATGGCAAATCAACTTCTTCCAGCGGGAAGGCAACAGAGGAGGGAGGGGGGCTCGGGTTGGAGGAGAGCGAAAGAACATTGACTGGCAAACTGCAGAGCCACAGCGGCCTTTAATCCATTACTTCTCCTGATGGGGAAGGTTTACTGCATCTCAGCCGTAGATGGCATGTGCATTTCAGTCTCTCCTCTCCCTCCTGCTCTCTCTCTCTCTCTCTCTCTCTCTCTCTCTCTTTCTCTCTCAGTATCTCTCTCTGGCTCAGCTGGTGTTACTATGAGGCTTGAGTGGCTTGATGTGTGGTATCCAGGATTAATGCTCTTAATTCAATCTTGTCTTACTCATTTGCTTCTCTCAGTGGAGTAAAGTTTGGAAATCTCTGGAAGAACATGTTGAGGATGGGCCATGAATCGTACGATTGTTCAATCTGGAAAACAAAAAAAAAAACTAAAAAGACAATTCTTTTTTTTTTTGTTTGTTTGTTTGTTTGTTTTTCAGGCTTGTGTAGGCTGTAACATAAGAAAATGATTGTGTTTCTTCTTGTATTCTTTTTGAAATGGGTAACCCTTTTAACAAGGAAACCAAAAACATGTGTTTTAAAGGTTTAGTGTGTTAGATTTAGGGGGATTTAGTGGCATGTGGTTTTGATTATTGCACACTGGAGCCAGCTGAAACTTCACCCGATTAGAATTTCCTCTGGTTTATTGTTCAGGAGGTTTTTACCGGGAGACAAATAATCTGCAGAGGTTTGAATAAAGCAGTTACACACACACAAAAAAAAAAAGTATTTCCAATGCTGCTTGTCACATATGTGCCAACTACAGGGGCAGACACAAAAACACAAAAACACTAAAACACGCATAGCCCTGTGTAAAGCCACTGTTGGTTTGTCTATTCTGGGCTACTGTAGACACATGGTCGTGCAACATGGCAATCACCGTAGATGGGGACCCGTTCCCTGTGTAGATATAAATGCCTCTTTCTAAGGTAACAAAAACACAACAATTTCTATTTTCAGATGATTATAGGCCTACACTAAAGAAAATATACTTATCACAATATATTCCATTTCTACCAATATATCCCCACAAATTCTACACCTTTAAAGGAGAAGCCCGGTATTTTGCACTTTGAGCCCTATTTCTGGGTTGTTTATGATGAAATAAAGTGGTTAAAGGGAAATTTTGGTTTATTTCAACCCGTCTCCTATCGTCCTAAATTTGGTTCAAGTGACTAGTGACATACAGATAATAGTTAGCATGTTAGCCGTTAGCCTAGATACAGCCGTAGCGTCAGACCTGTTAAAACGTAAGTGAACGGGCATACCTTCAAGTGCAAAGTTAGTCCACTAAACAAGCTTTTTTTCCACAAAGACCGCCTCATATCGTTAGGATGAATGTCAGAGAACATATAGAAAATGACATGTAAACGTGTTGTCTTACCTTACCGGTGTGCTGCCATGTTTGTTTATCCCTCTAGCTCTGCTTTCCAAAGCGTGGCCG
Source organism: Epinephelus fuscoguttatus (assembly GCF_011397635.1). Classification (NCBI taxonomy): domain Eukaryota; kingdom Metazoa; phylum Chordata; class Actinopteri; order Perciformes; family Serranidae; genus Epinephelus; species Epinephelus fuscoguttatus. Next base: position 7,501,156 of record NC_064763.1, read on the forward strand.
AAATATCGCGAGAACAAGCAGCGATCTCATAGCGTGCCTGAACAAGCAGCAACAGCGGGAAGGCAGAACCGGACAGTTGCCTGAACGGAGGAGGAGGAGGAGAGAGAGAGGTGCAACAGGTAACGTTAGAGGACGAGAGAGGAGGAATGGCTGCTGCAAGGCTGCGTAGCTCTGGAGATTGGTGGTGTACCTGTGAATGCTGTGCCCCAGTGCCCACAGAAGAGGAATGCCTCTGTTGCAAGTAATGGGAGCCTTATTTTCAAGGTCTGGATGTGACCGAGGACGAGACACCTCCACCTGGAGTAACGTTAGTATCCAGCTGGGCTTTATCTAGAGCTCGCAAGATATATTTCGGCTGCACTTTGGAAAGCAGAGCTAGAGGGATAAACAAACATGGCAGCACACCGGTAAGGTAAGACAACACATTTACATGTCGTTTTCTATATGTTCTCTGACATTTATCCTAACGATATGAGGCGGTCGTTGTGGAAAAAAAGCTTGTTTAGTGGACTAACTTTGCACTTGAAGGTATACCAGTTCAATTACGTTTTAACAGGTCTGACGCTACGGCTGTATCTAGGCTAACGGCTAACATGCTAACTATTATCTGTATGTCACTAGTCACTTGAACCAAATTTAGGACGATAGGAGACGGGTTGAAATAAACCGAAATTTCCCTTTAAGACCACAATTTTGACAATTGCTCCTTTTCTGAGATTTTGGCTTTCCTCTGCCTGGCTTAACAGTGCTGTCCATGGCCATGTGTGAACCTGTCCTAAAACCATCCTAAATGTTCGTTTTCAAAGCAATGAAACTCAGTCAGTGGTGATTGTTGACGTTTTGACATAAAAATCGTAGTAAACTGTGGTTTGATATTTTGTCTAATCCACTGGTTTTCTATAGGAAGCCTCATTGTCCATTGGTAGTAATCTGCTACCAGAAACAAAAAGGGGGTTGTTTACATCAAGGTTGTAGTCATTGTAGTCTTTTAGCTCAGCAAAAGTGCCAGCTCGACAGTGCTGTGTGCGCTCCTGGAGGAAGAACGAGAACAAACGAAGAAAGTTTTGAAATAAGTTTAAACAACTGCACAATGGATTACTCGCTTGTAAACAACCTTTACGGTACGATGCCTTTGAACACAACGCCAGCTTTCTTCTTCTGCTTCTTTTCTGTGTCCCTTTACATTGCAATGGTTTCCTGCCGGTTGGCGACACCCACGTAAAGGAGCATTATCGCCATCAAGTGGGCTGGAGTGTATAACGCTTCAGCGGAAGTTTACACACAGGTGTGAGGCAGCTGAAAATAGTTCTACAATCGAGATGAATGGTGAAAACACAGATGGAAACCGCAGTTTGCTACAATTTTTATGTCAGAACATCAACAAACACCACTGACTACTCGGTGAGTTTCATGGCTTTAAAAACTAATGTTTAGGATGGTTTTAGGACAGATATACACATGGCCATAGGCAGCACTGTTAAGCCATGCAGGGGAAAGCCAAATTTTCCGAGCAATCGTCACAATTTTGGTCTTAACCACTCTATTTCATCATAAACAACCCAGAAATGGGGCTCAAAGTGCAAAATACTGGACTTCTCCTTTAAGTTTGTTTTTCTATTCTGTCACCTACTGTTTCTCCACTGTGCTTATGCATAGTCTAATCTGAAGCGTGCACTTACCTCACAGTAGCATGCAGATTCTAAGAAAAATTTTGTAAAGCCTTGTTTTTAAATTTTAAAATTAAGGTGTCCTTAGATTTAAAAACAAAAAAAACACACACACAACAGATACAGTTGTACTACCTAACAGAGACATCTAAAAAGCCCAAATGTAGTTTATTATTGAGCTGACATGTTTTTAATGCTGGAGCCATTTAAAAAAAACAAAAAAACAAACAGATTTGGGCAACAGCGTGAACATCAGTGGAGCAGTTATGGCTGATCTATCATAGCTAACCAAGGTCAAAGTATCCCCCTGATACTTGTCTTTAAGACTTTAACTTCATAGATTCTTAAACCCTAAAAAATTGCTGCCCAAACACACATTAGAAGAAATGAAATACTACGTCCTTGACTTGCACAACAGCACCTCCATATTAGTGTTTAGTGTTTACCACTTGTAAAATGTCCTGATAAGCAACAATGCATTGTTGTTCCGTTTGGTCAATGACAGCCCATTCAAAAGCTTTTCAAAAGAGTTTCTCCTTTTACTGTGGAAGTCAGCGACTGGTGATCTATGAAAGGAGCTTTGTTGTATCTCACTGAGACTAACTGAGGCCAAGATCTTTTCAGCTCCTGGGTACACTATACATTTTGCCGTGTTGGCAGCATATCATTTTAAGTGATTCATATCTCTCCAAAGGCTCCTTATCTAGCAGCCACCCAAACACCCTCAATGGTGTTTTCATCATAACTGCTGGAGCAGCTGCCATCTGTCTGCTCAGTGTATCACCTCCCAGCTGGGTCATCACACAGTGGAAACACAGCAGTGACAGCGCATAGATACAGACTGTGTACATGTGTACACATTTTTACACAGCCAGACACACAAGATATTGTCCTAGTCTTGAGTGAATGTTTGAGGTACTTGTACCTCATTATTTCCATTTTGCCAACTTTATAGTTCTCCTCCAGCACATTTCAGAGGTAAATATTGTACTTTTTACTTCACTGAATTTATTTGACAGCTATTAGTTGTTAGTTACGCTGCAGATAAAGATTTTACACTCAAATAACAGAATCTGCTCATAAAATATGATGCATTGGATTCAACTACCCAACAATATTAACAATATTAACCACCCTAAACGTTGAATTTCAAAGCCATGAAACTCACTGAGCGGTCAGTGGTGTTTGTTGATGTTCTGACATAAAAATCATAGCAAACGGTGGTTTCCGTGATGATTTATTTGACATTTTGTCTACCCCATTGGTTTTCTACAGGAAGTGTCATTGTCCGTTGGTAGTAGCCACCAGAAACGGACAGGGGGTTGTTTATGATAAGGTTGTAGTCATTGTAGTCTTTTAGCTCAGCGAAATTGCCGGCTCAACAGTGCTGTGTGCACTCCTGGAGGAATAAGTTTGTAATAAGTTTAAACAACTGCACAATGGATTACTCGCTTGTAAACAACCTTCACAGTAGAATGCCTTTGAACACAACGCCAGCCTTCTTCTTCTGCTTCTTTTCTGTGTCCCATTACATTGCAATGGTTTCCTGCCGGTTGGCGACACCCACGTAAAGGAGCATTATCGCCATCAAGTGGGCTGGAGTGTATAACGCCTCAGTGTTCTATATGTGATATTTGGAATATTAATACTGCAGCAAACCACTACTTGCTATGAACGAACAATCAAGCGGAATTTTACACACGGGTGTGAGGCAGCTGAAAAAATAGCTCCACAATCAAGATGAATAGTGACAACACGGATGGAAACCACAGTTTGCTATGATTTTTATGTCAGAACATCAACAAACACCACTGACCACTCGACCACGAACGTTTAGGGTGGTTTTAGGGACAGATTCACACATGGCCATAGAAAGCAGTGTTAAGCCAGGCAGTGGAAAGCCAAATTCTGCAAAAATGAGCAATCGTCACTATTTTGGTCTTAACCACTCTATTTCATCATTAACAACCCAGAAATGGGTTTGGCCAAAAAATTGCTCTTTTGATTGTAAACTTTGTTGACCCATGGTCTAACAGGTAAGCTTTACTGGCATCTAGTGGTGAGGCTGCAGATTGCAACTAACTGCAACTGCCAAGTGTGAGGGAGACACGAAAACACAAATGGCCCTATAAAGAGCCAGTGTTTAGTTTGTCTGGGCTACTGTAGAAACAACATAGCAGACTCTGTGGAAGAGGACCCGCTCTGAATGTAGATAAAAATAGCTCATTATAAGGAATCAAAAAAGAGCAGTTCTTATTTTCAGGTGATTATATACTGATGAAAACATAGTCATGAATATTACATTCAATTTCTGCCAATATGTTCCACTAAATCCTTAACACTGGACCTTAAAAGGTTCTATATGTGATATTTAGAATATTAATACTGCAGCAAACCACTACTTGCTATGATTATGTAGTGGAGTCATTGCTCCCTCTGTGTGCATTGTAATCTGAGTTACTCTGTAGTTTGTTGTGATAAGCCGGTCCAGCTCCACACACAGTGATGAGCTAGCCAGGGGGATACAAACATGCACTAAATTTGGAAGTCACATTTACAGAGTGATTGAGATATTAGCCCTGGCTGGCTCATCAATGCCACTTTGCACTGGACTTACACAGTGGTTACTGCTGATATTGGGACATCGTGATCCCATAAGCGTAGAACCCACAGTTAACACTGTTAGCCCAGCACTGTCAGCACTGTTGCCATTGGTAAGTGCTCTTTACGGAGTTAGCACTGTTAGCTGCTAGCAGCTGGCTCAGCCAAGTCCATGCTGAGAACTGTGTGCAAATAACTCATATTTTGTAAACTTTTGAAAGCAGGTCTTTTCCTGTAATGGAGTATTTTTTATAGCAAGCCTTTGTCACTACTACTTAGAGGATCAGTCTGGTGATGTGTTTTTCATGTTGTCAACAATGCCCATGAAAAGACAAACAAAAACAATACAAGGTTTTGTGCGTATATCAAAAGCCTGATATACCCTCTTCCTCTGACCTCCATCATTGTCTATGAGGGCTATAGTTTATTTTGACTTGATCCCACACACACACCATCCTGCTGCTATAAATACTCACTAGAGCACCGAATGTGGATTAATATGCCACTGAAAACAGTCTCCAACAAATTTCCCTTTTTTAGTAAAGTATGCTTAAAACTACAGTGACCAGCTGTTTTAGGAAATAACTGAGCCCTTTTTTAATGAAACTATATGTTTGCAAAATGTTTTTAATAATTTATGTCTACAGTAGGAGCCAACAGACCACAAACAGGGAGATCAGAAAGGTATTTTGCAGGACTGTTTGACGATAACACTTCATTACAATCATTACTTTAAGTAAAAGGAGTACCTCTTCATTCTCTGACAGACAGATATTCTGAAAGTTGTCAAAGCATGTATCTAAATGTGTTGAAAATATGATCAAACTCATTAAAGGGAAACTACACCCATTTTTAAATTGAAATGTTAATCCTATGGTCTAAGACCGTCCAAAAATATTAGTAAACATTAACATCTCTCTCCCAAATCCAAAGACTAGCGAGCTAAAACTCAAATTTGTGATGTCATGGGGTATAAAGTCTGGAGCTGCTCTAGAGATATTGAATGGTGAAAGATGATCTTGATGACACTGAGTATATATGATGTTCTGAGCATATGGGTACATTTTCTGTTTCATAACTGAGAATACTACAATGGCATAAAGCTCATTTGAATATAAAAATATAAAACGTAGACTCATTCACACACATTCATTGTCTATGGAGCAGCTTCAGACTTCACAAGTTTGAGACTTACTTCTCTGGTTTCTGGCCTTGAGAGAGAGTAGCTCATGTATTGATTGAACTTAACTAGATCATAGAAATAATATATTGGAACCAACCGTGTCTACGCCCATTTGGATAAGCCGGCGAGCACTGTGAGGGTCATGTTTTTTGACTTCTCTAGTGCGTTCAACACCATCCGTCCAGCTCTACTGGGTGACAAGCTGACAGCAATGCAGATGGATGCCCCCCTGGTGTCCTGGATTGTAGACTACTTGACTGGCAGACCACAGTATGTGCGCTTGCAACGCTGTGTGTCAGACAGAGTGGTCAGCAATACCGGGGCCCCGCAGGGGACTGTCCTCTCTCCTTTCCTCTTCACCCTCTACACCATGGACTTCAGCTATTGCACTGAGACCTGCCATCTTCAGAAGTTTTCTGATGACTCTGCTATAGTTGGATGTATCACCAAGGGTGATGAGGATGAGTACAGGGCTGTTGTGGATAACTTTGTCACATGGTGTGAGCAGAACCATCTGCAGCTCAACGTGGCAAAGACAAAGGAACTGGCTGTGGATCTGAGGAGGACCAAGACACCGGTGACCCCTGTTTCCATCCAGGGGGTCAGTGTGGACATTGTGGAGGACTATAAGTACTTGGGGGTACACATTGACAATAAACTGGACTGGGCTAAGAACACTAACGCTCTCTACAGGAAGGGCCAGAGCTGTCTCTATTTTCTGAGGCGACTGAGGTCCTTCAACATCTGCCGGACTATGCTCAGGATTTTCTCTGAGTCTGTGGTGGCCAGTGCTATCCTCTATGCTGTTGTGTGCTGGGGCAGCAGGCTGAGGGTGGCGGACGCCAACAGACTCAACAAACTGATCCACAAGGCCAGTGACGTTGTGGGAACGGAGTGTGACTCTCTGATGGTGGTGTCAGAGAGGGGGATGCTGTCTAAGCTATGAACTATCTTGGACAATGTCTCACACCCACTCCACCATGTGCTGGTCAGGCACAGGAGTACTTTCAGTGGGAGACTCATACCACCAAGATGTACCACTGAGCGCCACAGGAAATCATTCCTGCCTGTGGCCATCAAACTGTACAACTCCTCCCTCTGAGTGGCCCTGTGACTATTTCACACACTGCAGTAATTTAATTTAACTTGTGCAATAACCCCATTCACTCTGACTGTATATATTCTGTTTGTGTAAATAATCTTGTTCAGTTTACAATATATATATATATATATATATATATATATATATATTTATGTTTATGTTTGTCAATAATTCCTGTTTATTTAACTATATATTTGTTAATACTATTGTTTAAATTTCTTATATTTTCACGTATCTTTCCTCTCTTGCAAGGAGCACCTGTAACATAAATAACTTCCCCTCGGGGATCAATAAAGTATTTCTGATTCTGATTATTTTAGCTGGTGCTCCCCTTTTTAGGCATGGTCTGGATTTTTTAAAGTGAAGCTTTGTGAGGCACTTTTCTATAGTCAGTGTATTACACTTATATGCAGTAAATATGGTCACCAAAGAATAGTCTATTTATAAGATGATGTCACTACATTTTCTGGAAATCTATCATGCTAACAACATCTGTTTTATAACCCACTGATAATTGTCAAATGTGCTTTTGTATTTCAAGGTCCAGTGTGTATGATTTAGGTATATGTATTGGCAGAAATTGAATATATTACTCATAATTATGTTTTCATTTGTGTATAAATCACTTTATGATAATCATTGTGTTTTTGTTACCTTAGAATGAGCCATTTACATCTACACAGGTAGCAGGTCCTCACCTACTAAATCCACTGTGTTTCTACAGTAGCATTGGCAACCTTAGTTTCCATAAATGTTGGCATCTGGTAGAAGTTTCAGTTGGTTAGAATCTGCAACCTCACCAACACATTCTCACTCTGACCTGGTCATATATCAAATGGACTTTCCATGTCGACATATGATGTACAAAGTACCCTGGATGTGTTGGTTGTTGACATTCTGGGTCGCAATGTCAACCTAAGCCTGTAACATGCTTTGTGTGTTTGTCAGAATAAACTTCAGTTTTTCACAGGAAATGTACAGTTTAACTCCGTGAATTGAGGATTTATTTTTTTTTCTTTCATTCAACAACAAACACACATGGTCATGTTTTGCCAACACATGCACATGGTTGTGTTTAGGCAACAAAAGCATGCGGTGGGGTTTAGAAAAAAGAACCGGGTTGGGCTTTATAAGAATAATAAGAATAAGAATAAGAATAACTTTATTCATCCCCAAGGGGAAATTCAATTATCTGTCAGCTCATCTATTATATGTCAAAGAATTATAAAGCCTGATGGCTGTTGGTATATAGGATCTTCTGTATCTCTCTGTCCTGCATCGAAGAGAGAGGAGCCGTCCACCACAGCTTTTTTGGTCCATCAAGGTGTTGTGGAGTGGATGATCTGGGTTGTTCATGATGGCCTCGAACATCTTCAGTGTGCATCTCTCCACTACCTCCTCCAGTGTGTCCAACCTGACTCCAATCACAGAGCCACCTCTTTTGACTAGTTTGTCCAGCCGCCTTGCATCTTTGTGTCTGATGCTTCCTCCCCAGCAGACTGCAGCATAAAACAACACACTTGCCACCACAGACTGATAAAACATCTGCAGCATCTTACTACAGATGTCAAGAGATCTGAGCTTCCTCAAGAATAAGGCGGCTCTGCCCTTTTTTGTAGAGAGCGTCTGTGTTTAGGGACCAGTCCAACTTATTATCCAGGTGTACACCTAGATACTTATAGCTTGGCACCACCTCGATGTCCACCCCACAGGTATTCACTGGCTGAAGAGGCGGCTTGGACCTGCGGAAATCTATGATCATTTCCTTGGTCTTTGAGGTGTTCAGGAGGAGACGGTTCTTGTGACTTCAGTCACTGAAGGCTTTTATCAGGTCCCTATATTCAGACTCCTGCCCATTCCTGATACACGCCACAATAGCAGTGTCGTCTGAAAACAGTTCCCCAACCTGACATACTATGGCCTTCCTGTCAGGTAATCTGTGATCCAGGAGATAAAGGAAGGATCCACTGCCATCTCTGTGAGCTTGTCTTTGAGTATGTTGGGTTGGATGATGTTGAATGCGCTTGAAAAATCAAAGATCATGATTCTCACATAAGCGCCAGGTTCCTCCAGATGAGCTAGGGCACGATGAAGCATGTAGAGGACAGCATCATTCACTCCAATGTGTTGTTTGTATGCAAACTGCAGGGGGTCGAGTTTGTCTTTGACCTCAAGTCTCAGTAGGCGTAGAATCAGCCGCTCCAAGGTCTTCATGATGTGCTAAGTGAGGGCTACTGGTCTTAAGTCATTAAGTTCAGCTGGACATTTAATTTTTGCTACCGGCACAACACAGGAAGTCTTCCACAGTGCCAGCACCTGCCCCAACTGTAGACTGAGGTTGAAGATCTTGTGGAGAGGTCGACACAGTTGGGTAGCACAGTCTTTGAGGAGCCTTTGACACACACCACCTGGGCCTGCAGCCTTCCCAGAGCAAAGTCTTCCCAGCTCCAATCTCACCCCCATCTCTGTGACGGACAAGGCTGGAGGCACAGGTGTAAGAGGGGGGGTAGCTGCTACAGTGGAATTGTACACAAGTTGTGGAGGTGGAGGTGGAGGAGAAGCAGCATTGGAAGTGGGAGTGACTGCCGGATTGAATCTATTGAAGAACTGAATGAGTTCATCAGCTCTTTCTGCATCACCCACCACTGGCTGTCTTTTCTTGTTGTTGTAACCAGAGATGGTGTTGACTCCTCTCCACATTTCACGGATGTTGCTGTGCTGTAGATTCATATGGGAAGCGAACACCAGCTTCCCGGTTGAAGGTCGGTGGTAGCTGGACCCATCTACCACCCTTCCCGCCCGCCCTACTCAGACTTTTGTTCCCCTCAACTTGCGTTGTTGTCTGGCTGTGTTTCCCCCGGGTGCAACGGGTGCCGTTATGCAATAATGGTTACGGGCTGTGAAAGCACAGCTTTTTTCATTGGTATCCGACACTGGAAGTCACTGCCTAAGCGCCAGTATTTGATGACTTTGGAATGAGACTGGGTTGACCTCACCGCTAGACGCAACTAAATCCTCGAGAATACATCTTCAGAATGGTTTACAGGAGCTGTTATTTGCATTGTGGGAGCCTTTATGCTTTTAGTCCATATTTATCTGACAGTTGTTGTTACTAGTTGCTTTGCTTTTGTTTATTCTTCAATTATTTGCCATTCTGACATGGGTCATTCTGCACAATGAGTACCTCTATTCTTTTAATTAGGTAACACTGTCAATGCAGTATCTTTAAATTGTGATTCGAGTTTGAGTATCTTCTCCACTGCCTTTCTCAAACCATCATGGCCTGGATTTTGGCCCATTACATCACATAGTTGTCAGGTTTGACATATTTTTTCTGTGCCGATAAAAAGTCTGGGACATCTACATAATGAACGTATAAGTCACAATTGATCAATAACCGAAATTTATTTGGAATGCCAGGTTTGTCTCACCAACTCAAAGCAAACTGAGAATAAAAGGCAACAAAGCAACAATAGCAATTCAATAAATAAATTTGCCTACTAAACTAGAAAAAAAGCATGATTATTATATGGTGTTGACTTAGTGCAATATGATAAAATATAAACTGAGTTTAGTGAGTACTGAGGTCCATATTTTTCTGCTCACATGTTTGAAAATACTTTACATAGCTGCCAGCATCCTGATAAAATGAAGCATCATACATCTGTTCTTTGTGATTAGAATTGGACAAGTCCAATCACAGAGAAATGGGACAACAAACTCTCAGAGCATCTAGTTATTGGACCTTAATATCTGCATTAATACATACACAGCTTCTTTCCACAAAAGCCACACTTCATTCAGCTACCTCCAGCCTTTCCAATGTACACACTAGCACCTTATTTCCCTACGAGAGGCATCTTTATAATAGCCAATTGTTTCTCCATCACAACAAACGCACAAACCTCAGCTAATAAAGGAATCTATGAGTAACCCTATGCACATTTCATCACACAGCTGCACTGAGTGTTCCCACAGTATAGCATGGCTGATAGGCAGGCTTCAGAGATGAAGAATGAAAGTAATATGCACAGGTCCTGCCCTTAATTTGTACATACATTCTTTTGCATTTACACAAAAAGCAGGTGGGGGTGCGGGCTGGGCTTTGCTAAGATTCTCCTCTTTGGCAGCTCTACACTGAGAAAGGCAACAGCTGTTCATTTGATGCCGCCTGCACCTTTGTTGACCCCATTTCCGTCTGTGCGGTCGCTGAGACAGTGGAGAAATTAGTTGTATTACCCGCTCCCTACTGCGGCAGGTCTAGCTGTGATTCTGCCCAGATTCTGTCCATTACAGTGGCCCCTCTGTCTGATTAACTCCAACACACTCACTAACATGCCAAATCACTGGCTCACTCAGCCGCCGCAGACCTCCACTCACTGACAAACAGACGGAGAAAACGACAACTCCAAGGCAGATAGGCAGGAGTGTGGATGACAAATGTGCTCACTTAAATGCAGACAGCAAAATGAAGTTGTTTTGTTCCAGACCAAATGTCTGGAAGACGTCAAAAACAGAAACATTGGGGATATAATTGGCAGTGTATTCACAAAGGTAATTTGACATATTAAGACATTGTCATTTTCAGAATGCAACAGCCATATCTTCCATCTTTAACGGTGTACTTGGCAGGATTTTCCTCAAAAACAATGTATGCACTCATACAAATGAATCCCTCTGGAACATCAGTTAAGACCCATCATAAGTGTGTTGTAGTGTATTTATCTGTTGAGATTCTGCTTTCTGCATGTATTTTCTTAGTTTCCTCTCATTTTGCTGTGTTCAGGATGTTCCTGGACAAAGCTTACTTTTACTGAAAAGGTAGCAACAGGTGCCAGACTATAAGCAGAACAAAAATATGAAAGTACAAAAATCCAGGACGAGAACCGAAAAAACGAAAATATAGCAAGACGGAATGCCAAGTGGTCAAAGTTGGGGTTGGCTTTCACTGTCACTTTTACTGAAATACTGTTTAGAAACAGTAGCTTATGGAAGCAAATAAGATACAAAAGCATTTTAATATAAACAAGTACTGAATATTTCTTATAGAAATTTAAAAACCACTGAATTTATGGCATTAATCTTTTTAATTTAAAAAGCCTTATCTGAATTTATTGTTCTGAATTAATGTGTATTTTCTAGATTTGTAATTTCAAAAGCTGAATTTGAATGTATTTCTTTCAGTAGTTACAAATTCAGATCCATAAATAAACATTTAAAAATTTCAAACAACAACAACAACAAAAGAATTTATGGACCTGAATTTGAATTTGAGCAACCTGAATTTATTTTTTTTATTTTTTTTTATTCTGAAACAGAAACAATAACAAATCCTGCACAGTATACCTTTCAGGATGGTGTCTGGTTCAAATCTACATTTTTAAAAAAGAAGAAACTTATGTTGTGTGAAAACTTTGCATGTGGAAGTAAAAACCCACCTAAACTCTCTTTTGACTGTACCAAGGTGATGCTAGTTTAAGATGAATTGTGTCTTCAGAAAATGATAAATGACAAACTGACATGTTTTTATCTTGTCCTGATTGCATCAGTTCTTGCTCCACATGTGCCATGACAACTCTCTGGTCCTGTCATAGACTGTATAAAAATAATGGACATAGCCACCGTGATGACACCCATTGGGTTGTAGCCATCATTTCAGAAGTGATAGGGACAAATTGTTCAGAGGTCTGTTTAGTGATTTATCATCCTCTCGCATTCAGTTGCACCTCTTCTTAGCGGCTAAAGAACCACATAACCACAAACAGCCACAGTACAGCACCAGGGGACCGACTTAAGTTCTTTAAAATTATATACTATCAAAATCTTAAGTTTTAGCTGCCACACTCTGGTTGAGTTGACACAGAATGACCCTCGAGCATCTACTGGGTAAGTAGCCAGATAATTAAGTGCCAAATACCTGCCTGGTTTCTTCCTGTCCCTCTTCTATCTGTTGCAATAATATAGATATAAAGCAAAATTTATATATAGAATTAAGAATAGTAGTGGTGACATAGCTGTGGAAATTAACCTCAAAGTCACTTTTATACTCTAGATATTTTTTCTCAACCAGTTATAATCTCTTCTCACCTGTGAAGACCCTGCATGATCATCCTTGCTGGCCTCTGGTCCACTGTCTTCTCCCTGACCCTGCTCTTTCTATTGTGGCAATAAAGATTAAAAAAATATGTGCAAAGCAGTAGTGAGCACAAGTTCTGTGCAGAAATTAAGGAGGAGTGGGTTTATTCCTAGCATGAAACTAGCTAGCAAGCGATTTAACATAGGTAACAATAACATTAGTATTCTTGTTAACTAGCTTAACTTGATACATGGGCCATTGATACATTAGTCGTCATTTAGCTAACATTATCTACATGCAACAGCATTACTCAACTTACACGGTTTGTTTGGAACCAGCTGTGCAAGGTTTTTTGCTTCTTGCTGGCTGGTTTGCTGAACATAGTTAACACTCACCAGCACTGCCCAGCAGCACACGTCTGGTCTATGCAATTGATTCAGATCACAACAGGACAGCATGTGTATGCGCCTGGCGCGTCTACTGATGGTGTGTTTAAAGATGGCTCGGAAAAAACACGTTACCTCATGTTAAAAATGAATTGTACGGTTGAACGGCGGGGGACAGAGGGCACAGATATGGGAAGTGTGGGGGATACCCTCTCATGATGAAGTGGTGGAACTGTGGAGGAGCAAGGGGTGAATCTGACTCATAGTCTGTGGTAACATCTCACAGACAGCCTGCCAGCCCAAAATTATCATACTCATAATTATATATAACTTTTAAGGGGCAAAAAGCTAAATTGTTTCACTGCTAGGTTTGCTGTTGTGCACTGCCTGTAGACCAAAACAAAGTGTCTCAGTTAGCGATGTCTTTCACTCACTCTTGGTCTCTGCTGTGTTTAGCTATTCCCCTGCCTACGTCAATGATGATGGTACCTGTAATAAATGTAATATATTTGCTGAGATGGAGGCGAGGCTCAGTGACTGGAAGAGCTGGTAGAAGCGCTCCATAGCTGTAAGTTACTCCAGTAGCCGGTAGTGTCCCTTCTGTCCCTTTCTTTATCCGACAACTTCTTCGCCAGTAACTGTTGTTTCTTTAGAGGTAATGTCAGATCCTGGTCGTCTTCAGGTGAACGTTTCATTGAACGCGTGAACGCGCAGCCAGACCGGCTTGTAAACAAGGGGCTGGAGATCAACACAGAGAGAGGGTGTGTGAGGTCATGCTATACTCCAGATGAAATTACACCTCTAGTTCTTCACATAGCGATTTTTTAATTCCTTCAATCTAGAAATTATGAATTTCCGCTTATTGCCTCTTAGCCTTAATGAAAAAATTAAACAGGTGAGTTATACAAAAATTCAGCCCCCATACAGTTGTCATGAAATATGAAAATTGTCCACAGAGACCAAACCATGGCCTAAACATGTTTACTTCTGCTGTAAAGTTGGATATTTTAACATGGAGGTTCTTAAGGTGTGACTCTGTTTTGGAGCCAGCCTCAAGTGGACATTAGAGGAACTGCACTTTTGGCAATTCTACATTGGCTTCATTTTTCAGCCCTGGCGTTTGCCACTTGTTTAAAATCCTGCCTGCCAAGTTTTGGAGCTGCCTTGCAAAGCTTTCACCAGATCAATCAGTCCTTCCCCTCCTAGTCTATTGTAGTAAACAAGCCTTACTGGCCAGCTTTTGGATAGTTTATCCTCCTCTTGTTTTGTGAACAGCGTTGCAACACTGTTTTTTAGGACACTGTTGCCAAGCCAGCCGTTGGAAATATGGGCAGGGGGACAGCATTTTCCAAAGTGGGCACCTCATCACACCCTTCATGGTGGTGGTGGTATATCACTATTCCAAATTTTTATTATTCCTATAAAAAAAAAATCTGAATCTATTTTGTGTTTAGACCTTTTTTTCTAATTAAAACAAAACAAAACAAAAAAAAAACATGGTCTCCCACCTAAAAAATGCCCTCCAATGAATGATTGCAGAAAAGTAAAATCAAACATTGACTGAAGAAAATACTGCATGGTATTAAGTCATAAGATCAAATCACGATTGAACAAAAACCTTTTTTGTTAATATTTTCATTCAATCTTGAGGCTCAAGTATTAGTCAACTCATGTGCAGAACTGAGATAGTGTAAAGAGTATATGGTCGTCACTTCTCAGTCTGCCAGTTGTACCCAATTATTGTAATTCCAAGACTGTTTAGTGACCCCTCTATGGTGAAATATTTAAATACACCATTTTGAAAAATGGCAATGTTTCCATTTCTCTTGCCAAAATTTAGCATTACTTTGGGGCGCTATATAGCCCCCTTTCCAACAAGATTACTTAACATGGTTAGGTCCTCTAGTTTAATATGATACCAGTGTATTTGCTGTAGCTTTAAAACTAAGTGAAAAACAGCAGGTTTTATTTGCTACAAAAAGAAAGTCTGCCTCACTCCTCACCCTCATACCTGGTGCTTCAATCATATTTTTTTTGCCAATCTGACCCCCATTGTCAGATGGACCTCACCATTTCACAATACCTGCTGGGGGTGGGAATATCAAATGGTACTTTGAAATGTGTTTTGATACATTTATTTATCATGTAAATACATATGACTTGCAACCTTGGGCCGGGGTCATCTGTACCTGTTGACCCCTCCTGACAGTGGGCCTGACTGTTGCCATCAAACATGTATAGTGTTTGTTCTTCAAAAGACTTGTCAATCAATTTGACAGTGAAAGGTTCAGGTTCAGATCTATTTTTTTTTTTTTTTTACTAATTATGCCTTGAGCAAGAGAAACAGAAATGTGTATCAGTCTATCATTAATGTGAATACAGTAATAATTAAAAATTATTCAATGAAGTCCAAACTTTGTGAGGCACAAACATGATATTCCATTCTGTCTTTTGCAGTGTGTTTGGTACATAAATACTGTACATACAGAGCAGTACATTTACAATAAATGCTTACTAATGATGTGTACTTTTATAATAATACAGCTGTACTATATACTGTATAGTAAATTGAATACCTGCAGTGACTACCATCAGCCCAAAAGCACAGTGAAAGACTGCAGTTCAATTTTTTTTAGGTTAATGGAAAAAGCTATTAGCATTTAGGGACAAATAATTACTCAATGTATTTACTGTATCATTTAATACAACTATGACCTAGATAATTAAACAATATTTGTGTGCATTAAAAGGTAATTGCTTGCCCTCAGTGTTATTAATTATTGTGTAATGATAAAATAAATAAAAGGTTAAATTCTCAATCTATATTTAAAAGGTAACTACTAATAAAGGCATTGTTTATACTAATAACTGATATTTACAATACTGTATTGTAAAATAGAGCACTGTGACAGTTAAATTGTCCCAGTTCTAATTAAATCAGTGAGGTGTTGACATGATGCACGCTTTAAATGTTACATGGTGAATTAGGTGGCCGATAAACAGTGGTGCACTGGGAACAGAGAGAACAGATAGAAAAGGTTGCGGGGGTCGAGGGGGGTCACGTCCCAGCATGTTAACAGTATATCATTGAAACAGTTCCTATTTTGTTCCATGGCTGACATTATTCATACTACATTATTATGATTATTACGACTATTTTCAAGGAAACCCATGCAGATTCTGCAAATTACATGTCGAGCTTCAGCACAGAGTGTATGGGGTCTCCACCTCTGTCTACCCCCCATCCATTTTTATCGACTTTATGCACAAGAGACATTTTAACTGAAATACCCTTTTTTAATATTCACTCTCAACACAACGGCAGCCTAAGTCATATCGATTGTGGCTGAATTAAAAGTACCTGATGCAGGGCGTCTCTAATCCGCAGGGTCTTTTAAGAGTCACCTGGTCTGACAAATGGGCCCTTTTAAAGGAGTATAATGTGTTCTTAAATTATTTTATTGATGGGAGGGGGACAGCCTCTCCAGGTACCCATACAAACTGACTTAACACGCTGTGAAAGGGTCAATTTGGCCTCCATTTTCCATTTCTTCGTTATCTGCATTTAGAGTCATGCTGAGAGGCTCGATGTGAGCTGGGATGGGCTTTGAGGAGGTTTGGCAAATTTCAACATTTGCTCGCGTTTAAGAGGTTCTTCCACTGCAGCAGAAATTTGCTGATAATCCCTGTTTGCTACATTGTGGGCTTAAAGGTGATGTTGTGATATGTGATGGTTTTGACTTCACAGAATTTTGATTAGATGTGCAGTATATCTATATGTGTATCTTACAATTATCTACAAATACATCATCCCTCAGTGCACTCACTACCTTTTCCATTTTGTATTTCTTTCTCTCTGTCCATGCTTTCAAGCTCTGGTGATTTTTATGACAAGTGACTTTCAATACCAATCAAGTTTATTTCAAACCTGAAAAAGATAAGTGATACTTTTGACTTTTAAAGTGTAGCTTGACCCCCTCAATTCTCCCTGGCAGAGAAAATCAAAAGTATGCCCTCTCCTACAGCAGGTTAACACATGACACAAAGCTTTTCAACCCACCCCATGTATGTCTAGCAAATCCACTCCAAGAAAGAGCCTCATGCAGCGGCCAGTCAGAATGACATTTTGTCTTTCATAAGCCTGGCAATTTCCCCCTGCAAACGAATGATTAATGCTGAATGGAGGAGAAAAGGTGTGTAACGCTTTTCAAATCAGCAGACTCTGTAAAAGGGAGACCGCTAATTACATTGCTGTTTGTATGACCTCTGCTTAAGTGCATGAAAGCCTCCTGCAAACGACAGGTGAAATTGCATTTTCAAGTAACATTTTAAAGGTCCATGTGGGCACTCTGCCTAATAAAGCCATTTGTAAATGACTCCTCTTTTAGACTCCATTAGGAAGTGGAGCAAGGAACATTTCGTCATAGGATTCAGAGTCAATAAGCATGTAATCAGGACGTCCAGAGAATGTAGCAACCAGTGAAGGGGATAATTAATGAGATTGCCTTATGAACTGCTTAATTACTGACTGTTGGCCTCCTCAATTGTCCCTCCAAGTGCTGCATTTGTTCCCTTGTTGCCATTATGTCCTGATTGACAGAGGTGGCAACCATGGGAGAGAATCAAGACATCTGAGGGTGTATTAATTGGCTATTTACACACTGAAACCAGGCTGACAATTACTGTGACCAGTGATTAATATGTCTGAAGAGGAGGGGTCAGGCTGCAGTGAATAAGCCTTGCAGTGTAAACATGATGCGCCTGTGGTCAGGTTATCAATGCCCAAATGATGAGGCATTACGTGACACAAATATTAAGCTTAACATGATGTGTTTTCACAAAATGCTTACTTGCATTTAAATGCTGGAGGGAGTGCTTTAAGACAATTGTTGCATGTATCTGCTAATGCACAGTCATTTAGATGTTTATTAGTGTGTCACATTTTCAACTGTTTGAAGATAAGCTGCTAATTTAAGTTGAGATGAGATAATAAACAAGATCAGTTTCATAATGAAGATAACATAATATAATGACTTTTTTGAATGAAATTAGAAATAAATAAGGGGTTAGAGAAATAGAGCAGCCACAATAAAAAAATATACACAATATATGCATAACAGCATCTTGCACTAGATAAGAAAAAATATTGTCCAAAAGAAGTCTCATTGTGCAACTCCTCATTGTGCGCAGCCATTTCTGTGAAGTACATCGGTATGAATAAGTTGTACAGCATATATAATGACAGGATGAAGCATATAATGTTATATATAATAAATATGCAATATAAACACACACACTATGCAGTAATAATGAAATACTATTATTTATAATACAAAGAGAATAGAATGATATTGCATATCCAGGGTGTCTACAGGTATCAGACACTTTTTTTACTACTACAACTTTTTTACTTTTTAATATTAAATGTTTTCTAAAACCTTTTTCAGACATTATTTACCAAATTTAAGACGGGATTCTGGACAAATCATCTATGTCTTATTCAAGCATTGCAGATTAAATATAGATGTAAGTGTAGAGTATATATGTGGCCCCACAAAGGTCTATAATGCATTATGAACACATACATAAGACATTATAATGCATTTATAAGGCTTCATAAACGTTGTTATAAATGTTTATAATCATGTATGACAACTTATAACAAGGTTTATAAAGTATTATAAGTGGTTACATAATGCATTATAAATTCAGCATTCATAATGCTTTATACTTCCATGACAAAGTGACGACAGTGTTTGAAAGAAGAATCTGAAGTACTGGCATTATTCCGTTTCAGAAATTAAGCATTTATTATATGTCAGAGCATTATAAACATTTATAACAACGTTTATAAAACCTTATAAATGTGTTATAATGTCTTATGAATGTGCTCATAATGCATTATCGACCTGACCTTTAAGTAAAGTGTTACCAGTAGGTTTAATGGAAAATTGTTATTAGAGTGAGTTGGGTTAGTCTTCAATTTACCAACAGGTAAGTGCAAGTTTGAGCATAAAGACAGTATTAGGTTTAGTGGTAGGTTTAAAGATTTGCAGTATAAGAAATGTGGACTGCAGAGGAGCTTGACTCATTTTGACAAAAAGAAATTAAAAGATGGATAAATGAAATCAGATCAAATGTTTGTAGCAATTTAGATCTCATGAAATTCAAATTTAAAACAAGTCAATGATTTTTAAGGCCTAATATTTATGAAATTTAATTTAAGCCACATTCGTAACAGCATAGTAATAACATAATACTGATATGTATGGATATTAGCACTATAATGCATTGTAAAACAAAATAGTGCTGTAGATATCTTACTGCCTCTTATTACTCTTGTATAAGTATTAGTAATAATAATACTGGTTATATATAATCAAGGAGTTTTTTTCCATTATTGTCACTATCAGCAAACAATTACAGACTCAAAAAACAGTCACCATGTAAACCATGGATGGATTACCAAACAGGTCTACAGGGCACAGGCCAAGGGGCCCAAGCAGGAAGAGGATTATGATGACCACAAAGAGACACAAAAAACACACATACACAAAGAGATGCAAAGGAACTGCAATAACGACTACAGAAACAGGCAACCTCAAAGAGACACTAAGTGACAAGAAAGCGACACAAAATGACCAAAAACAAGGACCTGAAATTATCTCAAAAAGACACAAAAAGACCATAAAGAGACACAAAATTAAAAAAATAAGACATAAAATTGCCACAAAGAGACAGAAAACAACCACAAATAAACACAAAACCACAAAAGATGTGAAAAGCCCCGGAGTCCATTGTCCCATAATCCGCCCATGATGTCAACACTACACTACACCCCCGTGTGACACACAGGGATGACTTGGACTCACACATTTGTCTCTTTGTTTGATTATTTGCTTAACACCCAGGGATGATGGAGAACAAGCAGTAAGATTGATCAGAGGGGTTAAAGGGGGTTAAAGCATGTGTGAGTCAAGGAGGAGAGAACCACTCCCAGGTTTTATGCTGTGTGTTTGTGTGTGTGTGTGTATTTTTGGGATGTGGAGGGGGGAAAGGTTTATTCCGAACCACATGAGTCCCTGCACCTCCGGGGTCCAGATCTGGGCTTTGTTAATCCTGGCCCAAAAAAAAAGGAAAACACTGTGCGTACGCTCAACGGGGGTGGAACTCAAAAACTGCCAACCTTTCCTCAATGATGTGAACACACACAAACACATACGCAGCCTGTTAACGGGTGTGTGTGTCCGCTGACCCGTTATGACCTGTCCTTTCTGAAGGCAACAAAGGTGGGAGTGAAAGAGGCGTGAGATCACACACATTTAAATCAACTGGATGAGTGCTCTTATTCATGCGATACCCACTGGGGCCAACGCTGACAATGTCTTGCTTATTCACTGCCTCCATATTAGTCCAGGACAGGCTGAAGTGGCTGCAGTAACTGCCACACTGCTCATTACATTAAATCATTTTACAGTGAGGGCCTTGTCACTGTGTAATTACTTCAATACCTGTTGTGTGGACTGAAATGATTGACTGATTGATTACTGTTCTTTGTGACAGTCAAACTGCAACCTAAGTATATAAATCAGCACCTGTATTGTTTAATGTAGACAAGGTAGGCCTACAGTTCATTTTAGAAGTATCCATGTTTTTGAAGAAAGAATTGTATTTGCTCTGAAATGAAATTGTAAATTATTAAATACTGAATGCAGGCAATTATTATTTTTTTCTTTTAAGATACAGAAGTCAAAATGTTGTTTATGTTTTTACTTAACAAAGCTGCACATGCTACATATCTAGCAATGAATAGACCTGACTATGAGCCTGGAATATTAGACCTATACTCAGCCTTGAAGTGAAGAGCCATTATTACCTGTGTTAGCTGTGTTACTTGGCTCCTTTTGGCTCGTGTGACCGCAGAGACTGCGAGTGTCAACATATAACACCACCAGACGGCATCAGGTTGAAACACTGTCGGTAACAACATAACATAAGGAGCTGGAAAGTCCCGATAGGGCAGGTGGGATGGGAGGTGGATGGGTCCAACAAACCAAGTGCTTTCACTAGGGAGCTTGGTGTTTGCTTCCCGCGTGAAAGCTGAGCCAAACCATGATGTTTTTTTAAAACCTAACCATGTGCTTTTGTTGCACAAGGTACATCTTCAGAATCAGAACACAGCCTAAGTCTCAGTAACTCTGATTTTAACCAGCTAGCATTAGCTGTTGTTTAAACTAACAGGTGCTAACTGGCTAAATCTGATAGAAACTGTTGAGCATGCTTGCTTTAGAGGCAGGTGGAATGAACAGTGACATTTTGAAATGTGAAATAACGGACTCGTCTACTCCCACAGGCTTTGTTCATCTTTTGTTATGTTCTTTAGGGTTTTTTATTTTATGTATACCATTAGGCATTTTCTGCAGAAAACCCTTTAGATTTCCCATCTACATGAGGTATTCCCAGAAATAACTAGCTATGAATTAAAGGGAGTAAAGAAAATAGAAACAACACGACGAATTAAACCCCAACTAGGGCAATTTATTTGGTTTAATTATTGAAAAGCACACTTATTTTCTATTTACCCTGGATTATGACATCTGAGAGGATGAGAGGTGTAGTAGTTTGTTTGGGAACTCAGACCTGACCAGTGTGTGACCAGTTTTTATTTGATACATGCCACTGAAGTTTTCAACATTGATAGAGGACTCTAAAGAGGAAATACAGCGGGTGTGGCTGAACGAAATTTGGAAGTGTTATGATGTACTAAATTGGGTCTATTTCTACGTAAGACTGCACTGTATCTATGTGGATGAATCAATAAGAAATAAAAAATAAAATTATGAAATAAATAAAAAGTGGCATTACATGGAAGTGTTATTGGGGGGAAAAGCTATTAGGAAATAAAACAGGCTTTTTAAGAAGGGCATTTTGAAATTTAAAAAAAAAATGTCCAGTGAAACTGTTACTGTTAAAATGAGAACAATGTTGACTGATGAATAAGCCTACGAAAAAATAAAATGCTAATTATTTCACTAATTCATAATTATGAATATAAAGTTATGTAGCAACAATGATACATAATATATTATACTAAATTTACATCATGAATAAATTTGTTATATATGAATCACCCTGATTATAAGCAAAGACCAACTCTTTCAAATGTATCCACTTGTTTTGTCTTCACTTGTCAGAAACACCTGCCCTGTTCGCTCAGAAAGGCAGAAAAGCTAAGAACAAGATGAATTTGCAGATTTATCCATGTAAGCGTGAACATTGCCTTAGCTCTACTCTTCTAATTTCAGAGCCAACCCTCCCAGAGACAGGAAGTGTTGGACTCAGGGGGTGGCGTGCTGATTGAATGGGAGCGTTTGCTCTTGGAGTCGGAGTCCCTCGCTGCTGCGCGGTTCCCTGCTGGAGCAGCCGAACAGGCCTAAGCCCCTCTTTTCTCACCACCTTCCCTGTGGATTAAATGGCTTTCGCTCGCCTCTTTTTCCTTCGCTTGCTGCCGACAGGAGTGGCATTTCACTTCTTCTTCCCATGGCCTCAGCAGATGAGGCGGCAGTTTTCTGTTTTTCTTCTTGCTCACTTGGAAGGAGCAAATGACCAGCGAGAACTCAATTAGCAACATGTCCCTCCCGGCCGGGGGTCTGAGCTGCTGCTTATTCAGCCCATATCAGAGATCAAGCTGGCCTAAGTGAAGTGACAGCAAGCGAGCGAAAAGGGTAAACGAAGTGTGTGTGTGTGTGTGTGTGTGTGTATGCTGGGGGTGGGGGAGACCAGCATCTGCCCCCATACAGATTTGCTTAATTGGGTTTGACTCCCACAATTACAGGGTAATAATGGCCTTTTCAACCCGGCTATGTCGAAGTGAAAGGCAGTTGCTCCGCGCACCCGCATGCTGTCAGATGATTTATAGCGGAGTGGGAGGGACAGAGAGAGGGGAGAGAGAGATGGGGGGAATTGGCAATGGACTTTGGTTAAGCAGTGGTTATTGAGTCTTTGATAGGACTCCAGGAGGCCAGGGCAGCAACAATGACAGAATTAATGGGCAAGGCACGATGAGAATGTCAGCTCAGCGGGGGGCTGCTGTGGCCTTTGAGCTGCCTTCTGACGCCTCTGTGATTGTGCTCTCCACAACACTGTGAAAAGGCTTGACCTGTTTGTTGGTGGATCTGGTCTTGAATGTATTTTTTTTCCCAAGCTATTGTGCTTATCACAACACAATAACGCAGAGTTGTCTCTAAATGAGTGAGTAACACAGTGAGGTCATGATCAAGTGGACATTATTTTGCTAATGCCTACATATAATGACATGTATTTCAAAATAAGGAGTGAGGGGAAAGGAGGCAGCATGCTAACTTAAGTCAAACCTGTGTAAAGTACAAACACTGGGACATGTTTAGGGTATAGGGTCACTATAACCTGCTGTAACAAATCCAAAGAAGACTGGAAATGGCTGCAGTGAAAGACAAAGAATTTGAAGATGTAACCCTCACTTCAGTTAAGCATGTTTCCTCTCACAAGTTAAGGTGAGCACACCGAGCCTTGGGCAATGCACTGGAAGAACAAATGCAGATACTCTTCAGTAAAGTTGGTTGTTTCAGCTTTATGACAGTTGACTGGAAATAACTTGTAATGCAGCTTTTTCAGTGCAACATGTTGTCTGTGCCTCTTTAATTTCTGTGATTTTTTTTTTAATTTGTGCTTTCAGTTGTGGAAGAACCAAATAATTTCACTCACTGTCGATCATTTGTACTCCCCTTATTTACAACGTTATGGTCCTCAAACCTTCATCAGGTAAAATTCATGACTTGAATTTTAGAGGTTAGGATTCTAAGGTTGGTTTGGGGGTGTATGATCCAACCCACCTGTCCAGAAGAATTTCTGGAGTGCAGGAACTTTGTGGTAAGTATTTTCCTGCTGGGTGGTACAGTAATAGCTAAAGGCAGAATGCATGAACATAATGTGATGGGTAACTTTTACATTCTTAGAGCCACTTTATTTGAGCAGTAGTAGCAATGCAAACAGGAAATGTGGGGAAGAGAGAGGGGTATGACATGCAACAAAGGTCTCCCTCCCGAGAATCAAACCATCAAAGTATGGGCCCTTTCCCACTGGACACACACACAAAAAAAAATATACCCACTAACGTCTGGCTTTTGTATTTGGTAGGAAAGGTTACAATCAGCATTCACTCTCTGGACAAATGACTCTGCAGTAGTCACAGGTATTTATCTGCTCCAGCTCCAATCAGCTTTGATCAGCAGTAATGGAAATACGTGTCCAACACCTCAGTAAACGTACTTATTTTCACCCCATTGCGATGCAATGACACACTGCCACAAATCCCAGCCATACATCTAAGCAGTGCTCAGATATTGTTCAAAATTAGTCTACACTGAGTTTGAAAGACAGCCTGAAAAAGTAAGAGAAATAAAAATGAAGTAACCATCATGACAATTTTTACTGAGCTCCATGCTGCGTTCTGCTGTTTACTACCCTGTTTTCTGGCTTGTCTGTGATGCCAAACATGACACACCAGTAAAAAAAAACAAAAAAAAAAACCAGGAAGGTCTACTTGTCTACTGCAGAGCTGTGTACATTGCTGTGTTCTACTGGCAACATGAAAGCAGTCGATCACCTTTTTTAGCGGGTTTTGCACTAATTTTGATGGAATGAGTATATGTGGTATGCGCCATAACAACACCTCAACAACAACAACATCTCACTCTTGACTCATCTGATACAGCAGCTTGGTTAGTGACCTCATGCTTCAAACTATGAAGCTCTAGGTACCCTCTAGTATCACTTTTGGATGCTCAGTAACATGTCAGTTTTCACTTGTTACATGTCAATGTCAGTGTCAGCTTTATTTATATAGCAACTTTAAAACAGCCAACGGCCAACCAAAGTGCTTTACAGTTAAATAAGCAAGAACAACAACAACACACAAAAAACATTTATAAAGTGAAATATAACAAAGGTAAAAGACCAAATAGAGGTGACTGTGCTCAACCAAAGGCCAAGGTGAACAAGTGAGTCTTGAGCAGTGATACATGCATAGTGTCTTTTCAAAGTAAGTAATCACAGTAAATGAAGGTTTCATCACCAAATCTATTTTAGGTTTAGGCAACAAAAGTACTTGTAAGATAAGAAGCATGTCATGTATGTGTTAGTATTTGATGTGTGGCATCTGACACATAACGTTAACCACATAGCCTAGTAAGATAAAGAAACAGGCTTGGCCATAACCACTAAACTATCAGTGCACTCCACCCCACACAATTCCTTCTGATAACCACAGTATCAGCGATAACAGAATTTGCTGGCAGTATTGTTACCATCATAATATTTCACCAAAGTATATGAACTAGTCCACCAGCAAATCTGTAGTTAAAGTATATTCAAAGATTGTGTGTTCTGGTTATGTAATGGCTCCTAATGGTTCATAGATACAAAATGTTTAAATTGTTTAATTTTTATACATTTCTGAAGACAGCATCAAAAATACCGGAGTACTTTTGATTAATTAAAAAGCTAATGATAGGTGGAAAATTCAAATGACCAAATCTTCAATATGTATTTTAAACACAAATAGGCTGGTGGTTCAGTGTGAGTAATTGCAGCACAGCCCCACTTGTAGCACTGATATTGCCTCATTACTGGCTTTGCTTATTTCATTGAATAACATTATGCATTCACATATACACTGACTAGTTACCAGGAATGTAGACACATTTATCCTTCTTTTTTATCTTTGTTCCTTTTTCAAGCTCTGCATTCAGTGTATGAAGCATAAAAAGCTAAAGCTGACCCTCTTCCTGAGAGATATTTAGATACACATTTGATCCACATCAGAAAGGAACACACCATTTCACTCTCTGTGCACAGGAATGAGAACAAAATCCCCAGTTGTGACACACACAAAAAGTTTGCAGTGTGGGCCAACTTGTATGGACTTTAAAGCACCCTGCTGTCAGTCATGATTAGCCGTAACGATGGGCCCATTTTGACACTTCAGAATCAAGTCTTGGCAAATAGCCCTGGGAAGAGGAGCCACATGCTACGAGATGGCTTTTCCCTGATATAATTTGTGCCTGCAAATTACAAAACAGAGGCAGAAATAATGTGTAAAGTCAAGTTTGGTGAGGGAGAAAATGGAAAAATTTAGGGCTGTGTGCCACTCTAATGGATATCCTTGTGGCTGGGAGAAAATGGGACTCAATAATGTGTCCTTAATGTCTGCCAGCGCTGTTTCAGGGAACGTATCAGAAGAAATGTCCCCTGCCATTTCTGCAAGCAATCACTTAATGGGACGGGCAAATCTCAACAAAATGGATGTACTGATCTATTTCTGGGCTTGACAGATGGAATGAATCCGTGGCTCTTGGAAGACAAAAACAAAAAAGGTAGACGGCGAAGAAAAGAACAGGCTACAAACAAGGAAAGATAAAAACAAGCCTTTCACGATTCATTCAGCAACGCAGCATGCCTGCAATGTCTGTGTGTGGCTTAAGTGCAGACACTGACAGGAATTTCAATTATTTAATTAGGGAGGGAAAATGAAAAGACTTAAGTGTTGTGATTTCTGCAGTCTTTCATAGATCAATCTAATGTGCGCTCACATTGGAAATCAACCAAGATGGAAGAGGGGCAAGTGAAGTAGCGTCTTCTAAATCACGCAATTAAAATGGCAAATTAGTTTCTTGATATATTCATTTAAGTGGTTAAGTGGAAATGTTTCTCTCCCCGTCCACGCAGCTGTCTCATGGGTGGGTGTGGAGAGGCAGCGCCATCCACATGCTCTTATGATTAGAGCCGCCGTTCATTTGCTGAGAAAAACGCTGAAAGCACTTGCTGCACAAATTAGCCATTTGAAGGCTTGAAAATTCAATTCCGAGGAGTTGATTTAAGTATTTAGGCAAAGCGTGGCTGGAACGTAAAGATTCAGAAGCATTTTGCCCGCTAATGTCGATAACTTTCAGAGGCCATTATAGGTTTTTGTGGCCTTGTGCCTCGTGAACAACACAGCTGGAAAATACCAGCTTTTCACACTTTTTGGCTCATTTCCGCTCACCTTTATTCTTACATGATCCATAGGCAGTTTTCCTGTTCAGCAGCTTTGTTGTTGTCATAATATGGACATTTTGTCTGTAATAAAAGGTCATCTGATGCTCAGCCACTTGCTCCATTAGCATGAAGATGGATCGAAGCGTGAGTGAGGCATTGAACTGAATGGAGAGACACACAATATACTGAAAAGTATAGATAGAGGTAAGTAATAAAAACAAATAAAAACAGACGTTGGAGAAGCATTCAAGGACTCCAACATTGGACTCAGAGAATGATGCACAATAAACAAAACATGCATTTGATGATGAGCTCTCAGTGAAGGGTTTTCATGTTCTATATGATTATAAATGTAAGGATATTTTAGATTTCCTCAGCTGTGAATTTAAAGAAGCAGCAACACAAAGTTTAAAACATAGAGATGTTATCTTTGATAAAACAAACAAAAATCTTGAAAAAGCAATAAAATATACTACTTGTCATCAAAGCCTTGCAGTCTTGTGTTTATTTTGCCATAAATCCTAAGATTTCTTTTTAGACAGTTTTCAATAAATTCTGCTGAATGTTTGAAGTTATTTAAAAAATAAAGCATTAATGAACTGTGATTTGCCTACTATAAACTGAGAGGCCAGGCAAGTCTCAGTGTGTCATTTATCTCCTTCAATCTGCAGTTACAAAAGAATATTCCCCGTGTTTCCATATGTGAGGTTTTTTTTTTGTTTTTTTTTCTTAGAGCTTTCCTTTTGGTGGTCCTTGTTTCTGTGAATTTGTGGAAGATGCATTCAGGTCCTTAACTTAGCTAAGAGTAACAATACTAAAATGTAAAAATACAATTTTACAATTAAAAATCTTCAATCTACTTAAAAAAAAGTAAAAGTACATATGCATTTTCAGCAAAAGATGCATCACAATACTCATAATCTACATCATGACTGGTGTGTTGGATGATGTGCTGGATGTCCATTCCAGGTCCATCTTCAATGTCAGGGTCTGGAGTCAGTGAGTTAAATGTAATGCATATTTTTAATATGAATATTAATGCATTAAAATGTAAGCATGGTCCACCCCATTGGGCATTTTAATTTGATTTTCCTGATTAGACCTCTTCTCTGCTCATCTGACCTCTCTCTCACTGCATGTCCTATTAAATTCTGTTGTGGACCAAATCACAACTTTATCATTCTTTTTAGGTATGTAGAATTTGTGACTTCACATAAATCCCACCATAGCTATT
Organism: Epinephelus fuscoguttatus; assembly: GCF_011397635.1. Classification (NCBI taxonomy): domain Eukaryota; kingdom Metazoa; phylum Chordata; class Actinopteri; order Perciformes; family Serranidae; genus Epinephelus; species Epinephelus fuscoguttatus. The sequence goes on from NC_064763.1 coordinate 7,529,478, forward strand.
CGCAAGTCCAACCTGATCGATTTTAAGTAGACATTATAACTGGAAACACCTATGTGGGTACACTGGGCCTTTAATCTATATCAAAAACACATTTGTGCCCAAAGACTATATTAAGTATGATAAGGACATGTGTCACAACACTTGTTATGATTGGTCTTGAAATCTTATACGGACTTACTTTGGGCAAGCAACTGACAGTCATCTTTTAAAAAAAAAAATAGATCACATGAAAAATCACACTTTTATTAGTGGACAAAGTCAGGATATTTGAAAAATTAAGAAAATGGGTACATACTGTGTTTTTACATGCTTTCAATATGAAATATTAGAAGCACTTGCATGTGTGCATGGCATATGTGTGCATACCTTTGATATTCATGTTGTAATAAGTTCAGATTCCAAATACTTGATTGTGTTCTTTATAGTTTGTGAGGTACAGCCATTTTCATACAGCATTTCAGGCTTTGGGAACATGGGACTACTGTTATTTATTTATTTTTTTTAAATACATAGAAGTATATGGAAAAACAGTAGTATAATGCACCCAAACACTAAATACAATATGATGAGAAAATGGCTGTATCTGAGAAAATGTCTTCAGATTTGTGCTAAGGTATGCTCAAAGAACAAAGAAATTGAAATTTTCAGTTGTGGGCACAAATGGGTCAACACTTAATAATTTATACATTGATCATATGTATTGAGTGTAAAATCAAAGTAACTAGTAGTTTGATAAATGTGGTGGAATTAAAAAGTACAATATTAGAAGCATAGATTAAATAATAAAGTATCTATTAATGCAGTACCTCAAAACTGAACTTGAATAAATGTATGAAGTTACTTTCCACCATGGGCTAGGGTTTGGGGATCATGGAGGGTAACAGACAGCCACCACAACCCACGTGTAGTTAGAATTTACTCAGCCTGTAAGCCTGTAATCCACTAACTATAAAATGAAGTGATGAGTTTCTCAATGAGGCAGTACTTTAAAACAGCTTACAATATGAAGACAGGGAATGACACAAGAGTGTGGATCATCTTTGCTCAGACAGCAGGTACACATGAACAAGGACATGTGCTGGAGGATTTCATCCGTACCTAAGCTGAGTGACTTTACCACAACAATGTGGCCATGCCAGCCACACACTCTTTGTAATTACTCTTGTCACATTACCTTCCCAAGTGCTGCATGAGCTCCTTACCCACCGATGATACCACATAAATGTAGACTTTCCATAACAAAATTAATCTCTCAAAAGCTGGATGGATTCAAGAAAGCATGGATTTGCTCTTCTGTCACAGAGGCATATTGTCCACTTTGATGGTGCATAGGAGGATATCAAATGCCCTCCTGGCTGCCACACTCCAGATGGAAGAAAATAGCCTGTGGTCTATAAAAATGAAGTTAGATGTAAGTACAGCACTCAAATCTCGGGGAGAAAAAATGCTTTTTCTGGGGCATTTTGTTGTTGTCAATTGGTCTGAGCAACTTGCTGTAATGCAGGTAATGGAGCTACTCTTCTCCTTTCATCTTTGGGGTCTGAGTGTGCGTGTGTTCGTGTGTGTGTGTGTGTGTGTGTGTGTGTGTGTGTGTGTGTGTGTGTGTCAAAGCAAAGGGAGGCCCGGCTGGATGTGGGAAAGAGGTACAACAGGAGGAAATACAGCTACATGATGGTCAGAATGAAGGAAACATCAGTAAAGAGATCAGTATCGGTGTGAGCTGCTTCTTCAAACATCTGCCAGCTCTGTTTTCCTTCAACGCAACCAATTCTCAAGGTGGAATTTTCATACATTTCATGTACTTCTGCATTGTAACACATGAATGAGAATGAATGGCCTTGAATTCAGGTTTTCACTGACAAACTATCAGTGTTATCCTTCAATCACCTGTCAGTGAAAGGCAAATTATATTAACATTCTGCCTACTTATAGCATGCGCATCTATAGTTGACACTTGAAAAATATTCTCATCTTTCCCTCACCAATACAGAAAACTACCACAAACACTTACTATTTAAACTGACTGTAAACACATTAACCATCCTCAAATATCCATGTCTTTCGTTTGTAAAGCTGCCTTAATATTCTTTTGCTGCTTAGGGGCAGGGCACTGAGCTGTAAACACAACACTGAGACAGATTTCTAATCACATTATAAAGCTGTTATGGTGAATGTGTCAGCAAACATTACAGTAGCATTCTTGTTTGAGGCAACCTGATGAATGTACTAGCTCTTTCTCACTCCAAGGAAAATATCTGGCTCATTAGCTGCTAATGCTCCACTACAGAATGTTTACTAGCTACTCTGTGACTTTGACAGGCTGCTGCTTGGTGCTGGGCAGGTAGTGTAGAGTCAATAAGATTATACACAATAAAATGATGGACGTAGCCACCTTGACATCACCAATGTTTGTCGACTCTTTGTTTTGAAGCCTTGGATTTTTGGAGCCAGAAGTGACCATTTGGAGCTGCTAGCTTGGTTTGCATGGTTCATTGAGGTTACAGCTATGGTTTACAGTGACAGTGTTAATGTTAATTTTTGCAAATAGGCAAAAAAAACAGGCTTAAACCCATTTTTTATTATTACTTACTGAAAAAACTGAACATCCGACTCCTTAGAGGGTCTTTAAGTAAAATGAAATGCTGAGGAACCAAAACACTACAATTAACTTTCATGAACTGAAAACACACTGAAATGGCAGCAGTTAGCCTACAGCTACATCTATAGGCCTACTCCATGAGTCTCAGATTATACCATGGTTACATTACCTAACCAACACTGTTGCAGTGGTAGTGATTTGTCAAGGCATGGCACACACCTATCACTCAATGATGTCATGCCCATAATGCAGGGAAATTACCTATAGAGACCGAAACTGCTTTTTTTCCAGGATGTAAACATGTTAATTTCTGCTGTAAAGTTGGGCATAACACAGGGGTCTATCACAGATTTATGTTCTATCATTTAGCTCACAGAACAGGTGCACTGGAGACTTACAGCTGCTTGACTTTATAAAAAACCTGGGTAACACTTTACAATAAGGTACACAAAATTAGAGTAGTTACCGAGGAACTAAAGAGGAACTAATGAGTAGTTACTGAGGAACTAAGGTACACAAAATTAGAGTAGTTACTGATTAACTAATGAGGAACTAATGAGTAGTTACTGAGGAACTAAGGTACACAAAATTAGAGTAGTTACCGAGGAACTAAAGAGGAACTAATGAGTAGTTACTGAGGAACTAAGGTACACAAAATTAGAGTAGTTACTGATTAACTAATGAGGAACTAATGAGGAACGAATGAGTAGTTACTGAGGAACTAAGCTACACAAAATTAGAGTAGTTACTGGGGAACTAATGAGGAACTAATGAGAAACTAATGAGAAATTAATGAGAAACTAATGAGGAACTAAGCTACACAAAATAAGAGTAGTTACTAAGGAACTAATGAGAAACTAATGAGGAACGAATGAGTAGTTACTGAGGAACTAAGGTACACAAAATTAGAGTAGTTACTGATTAACTAATGAGGAGCGAATGAGAAACTAATGAGAAATTAATGAGAAACTAATGAGAAACTAATGAGGAACTAATGAGGAACGAATGAGAAACTAATGAGAAATTAATGAGAAACTAATGAGGAACTAATGAGGAACGAATGAGTAGTTACTGAGGAACTAAGGTACACAAAATTAGAGTAGTTACTGGGGAACTAATGAGGAACTAATGAGAAACTAATGAGAAACTAATGAGAAATTAATGAGAAACTAATGAGGAACTAAGCTACACAAAATAAGAGTAGTTACTGAGGAACTAATGAGGAACTAATGAGAAACTAATGAGGAACGAATGAGTAGTTACTGAGGAACTAAGCTACACAAAATTAGAGTAGTTACTGGGGAACGAATGAAGAACTAATGAGAAACTAATGAGGAACTAATGAGGAACGAATGAGTAGTTACTGAGGAACTAAGCTACACAAAATTAGAGTAGTTACTGGGGAACTAATGAGGAACTAATGAGAAATTAATGAGAAACTAATGAGGAACTAAGCTACACAAAATAAGAGTAGTTACTAAGGAACTAATGAGGAACTAATGAGAAACTAATGAGGAACGAATGAGTAGTTACTGAGGAACTAAGGTACACAAAATTAGAGTAATTACTGATTAACTAATGAGGAACTAATGAGGAACGAATGAGAAACTAATGAGAAATTAATGAGAAACTAATGAGGAACTAATGAGGAACGAATGAGAAACTAATGAGAAATTAATGAGAAACTAATGAGGAACTAATGAGGAACGAATGAGTAGTTACTGAGGAACTAAGCTACACAAAATTAGAGTAGTTACTGGGGAACTAATGAGGAACTAATGAGGAACTAATGAGAAACTAATGAGAAACTAATGAGAAATTAATGAGAAACTAATGAGGAACTAAGCTACACAAAATAAGAGTAGTTACTGAGGAACTAATGAGGAACTAATGAGAAACTAATGAGGAACGAATGAGTAGTTACTGAGGAACTTAGCTACACAAAATTAGAGTAGTTACTGGGGAACGAATGAAGAACTAATGAGAAACTAATGAGGAACTAATGAGGAACGAATAAGGAACTAATGAGAAACTAAAGAGGAACTCATGAGGAACTAATGAGGAACTAAGCTACACAAAATAAGAGTAGTTACTGAGGAACTAATGAGGAACGAATGAGGAATTAATGAGAAACTAATGAGGAACTAATGAGGAACTAATGAGAAACTAAGCTACACAAAATAAGAGTAGTTACTGAGGAACTAATGAGGAACTAATGAGAAACTAATGAGGAACGAATGAGTAGTTACTGAGGAACTTAGCTACACAAAATTAGAGTAGTTACTGGGGAACGAATGAAGAACTAATGAGAAACTAATGAGGAACTAATGAGGAACGAATAAGGAACTAATGAGAAACTAAAGAGGAACTCATGAGGAACTAATGAGGAACTAAGCTACACAAAATAAGAGTAGTTACTGAGGAACTAATGAGGAACGAATGAGGAACTAATGAGAAACTAATGAGGAACTAATGAGAAACTAAAGAGGAACTAATGAGGAACGAATAAGGAACTAATGAGAAACTAAAGAGGAACTAATGAGGAACGAATAAGGAGCTAATGAGAAACTAAAGAGGAACTAATGAGGAACAAATAAGGAACTAATGAGAAACTAAAGAGGAACTAATGAGGAACGAATAAGGAACTAATGAGAAACTAAAGAGGAACTCATGAGGAACTAATGAGGAACTAAGCTACACAAAATAAGAGTAGTTACTGAGGAACTAATGAGGAACGAATGAGGAATTAATGAGAAACTAATGAGGAACTAATGAGAAACTAATGAGGAACGAATAAGGAACTAATGAGAAACTAATGAGGAACTAATGAGGAACTAAGCTACACAAAATTAGAGTAGTTACTGAGGAACTAATGAGGAACGAATGAGGAACTAATGAGAAACTAATGAGGAACTAACGAGGAACGAATGAGGAACTAATGAGGAATGAATGAGTAGTTACTGAGGAACTAAGGTACATAAAATTAGAGTAGTTACTGAGGAACTAATGAGGAACTAACTATTAGTTAATGGTCAGTTCCTCATGATCAAATTTCATAGAGGAGTTAATCACGACTTAATAATTAGTGAACTAGTTACTTCATCAGTACAGAATCATTACTCAGTAACCTGTCCATTAGTTAACCTTTTTATGTCCTAAAGTAAAGTGACACATAATGAGTAGTCTTTCATTACTTCATCATCATCTTTACAATTAGTTCCTTAACAAATAAAATCACAGACAGCAGGATTCTTGAGAAGAGTTTAATTAATTCTTTTCAGACCACATACACATTAATATGACCATCCATGTTATTCTGTACAAGGTGCTGACACACCAAACCAACATCAAAGAACTAGCAGCAACGAAAGCCAACTGTTGAGTCATCTACGTCACCTCACCGAATTTAAGCTGTTTTCCAGGGATGTGCTAGAAATACGGCAAAACCCAATGAAAGATTTATTATTAATCTCATCTTACTTTTGGCAAGATTTCACATTCACAAATGTAAGTTTACACATAGAAAACTTTCTTTTGTTGCTTTCATTACATCAATTCCATTAAATTTTCCCTTAATCGAAGGGCAATCAAAACCATTATCAATCAATCAATCAATCAATCAATCAATCAATTTTATTTATAAAGCCCAATATCACAAATCACAATTTGCCTCACAGGGCTTTACAGCATACGACATCCCTCTGTCCTTATGACCCTCGCAGCACATTAATATTTGTGATCATTTTAATATTTTTTGTAAACTCTTATCCCCCCTGGCATATGTGATATATGACATATATGTGTAATGTTGAAGATCTGCATTCTGTAAACTTCCTGCCTTAAATAAAGTTGGGAAAAAAAGACTACATCTGACGGCCCAGAGCGATCGCTCTGCGACAGCCAAGTAGCACGTACGTTCTGCGCCTGCGTGAAAGGAAATAACGCAAAAAGGGAAACCGGAAGTCCGATGAATGCATGAGATCAACAAAGTAGCGCGGAGTGACAGAGTGATACATCCTGTCAGCCAAGGGGTTTCCTATCTGTGCAGCCGAGCACTGCAGCACCTCCATGGACTATTACATCCAGACGCTCCTGGTGTTTACTCCACAGGCTCCACTTCACTCAGCTGCCCGACAAGCCTGCTGCTTCTTCCCACTTTAACCTGAATAACAAACCGGGGCTCGGTGCTCCAATTGGATCCAAATGGAGAGGGGCTAGCTGAGAAGCTAGCGGAGGCTAACTGGCTGTGCATCCCTCCGGTCATGGTGCAGCTAACACTCCGCTAGCCGCTCCCAGCTAGCTCCGGTTTGTTTTTCAGGTTAAAGAGGGAAGAAGCAGCGGATCTGTCGGGCAGCTGAATGAAGTGGAGCCTGAGGAGGAAGCACCGGTTAGCCCCGGTTTCACTACAGGTAGATTCACTCACTACAGGGGCAAGGATATAAAACCTGAACAGCCAGTCAGAGGGATCTCTCTCACCGACAAGCTCAGCTGCCGATTCAACACGCTCAATCAGCTGAAAATTTGGAATGAATGAGGAACTAACGATTAGTTAATGGTCAGTTCTTCAGTAACTCCTAATCAAATTTCAGAGGAATAGTTACTGAGGAACTAATGAAGAACTAACTATTACTTAATCATTACCTACCATTTTTGTGTACCCTAAAGTAAAGTGAGACATCACAATGAGTAGGCTAGGTAATGATTCCCTACTCATTACACAAAAAGGGTAGATAATGATTAAAGCCATAGTTGGTAATGTTGGAGAGCTAACAAGATTTGAAAGTGGCACCTCCTCTAAGCTCCGCCCCCTGCTCCCCCTCCCGTCAGTGCTCCGCCCAAAGCCATTAGCCCAGACATGCCTGAAAGCGCAGGCTGCAGTGAGCAGAGCAGAGGAGAGCTGAGTAAAATAACAAATCCCCTCAAAGCAAACAAATAATTACCTGTCCAACAGATAGACAGCAACCTCTGCACACTTTTCAGGCCCTTCAGCTCCCTCAGTTGTCTCCACTGTTCAAAAGCTGGACTGCTGTTGTTGTCTGGTTTGTCCTCTCACTTTATCCTTTTCTGCCTCTGACTTTCTCTTCTCAGCCTGTTTAGTGGGGCGAGCCATTACAAGTAACACTGGAAGTGGTACTTTTGTCTACATGTTCTCTGCCATTGTGCAGCAAACTCCTGCTAACTCAGTATTTCTACTCAGGAGTGCTGAATATTTCTGGCAACGGTGACATGTGATGAGTGCGCGCAGGGAGGAGGGAGGGAGGGACAGAGGGGGGCTCAGGCAATACGAGACATGAAGGCATCTGATTGGTTCTTTCCATTCGCACCGAATGGCAGGGATTGGTCAGAGTTTTTACAGGCCTGCAGCTGCCACAGACGTCTGATTTTTTTCATTCCTTTTTCTGAACACATTATGTATTGACTACTCTCAGGATGGAAGGACCATTTCACCCAGTATAACAAAAAGTGTTTCTGAACAGGATTACCAACTATAGCTTTAAGTAATAGTTCCTCAGTAACTACTCCTCTGAAATTCGATCAGGAGTTACTGAGGAACTGACCATTAACTAATAGTTCATCATTAATTCCAAATTTGTTTCATAATAACTACTTTAATTTTTGTGCACCTCAGACAACTGTACTGTGAACAACGGTGTGATCAGTATACAGTACTTTACACGCAGCCCCCATGATAAATTCTTTATGCTTAGCCTACCTAAAATGTGACACGCTATCATATTTATTTCTAAGGCATCATCGTACAGAATAACATGGATGGTCATATTAATGTGTATGTGGTCTGAAAATAATGGATAAAACTCTTCTCAAGAATCCTGCTGTCTGATTTTTTTGTTAAGGAACTAATTGTAAAGATGATGAAGTAATGAAAGACTACTCATTATGTGTCACTTTAGTTTAGGACTAACTAACTAACTAACTAACTAACTAATGAACAGGTTACTGAGTAATGATTCTGTACTGATGAAATAACTAGTTCACTAATTATTAAGTCATGATTAACTCCTCTATGAAATTTGATCACGAGTTAATGAAGAACTGACCATTAACTAATAGTTAGTTCATCATTAGTTCCTCAGTAACTACTCTAATTTTATGTACCTTAGTTCCTCAGTAACTACTCATTCGTTCCTCATTCGTTCCTCAGTAACTACTCTTATTTTGTGTAGCTTAGTTCCTCATTAGTTCCTCAGTAACTACTCTAATTTTGTGTACCTTAGTTCCCCAGTAACTACTCATTAGTTCCTCATTAGTTCCTCAGTAACTACTCTAATTTTGTGTAGCTTATTGTAAACCTGATAGTGGAATGAGTCTTTTCGCGAGGGTTGTGACACTCAAAAAAAAAATTATCCACTGATTTATAGACATCTCTATCCCAAAGTAAGTCTTTTTTACGGACCCCGTAAATTGCACTATTTGGCCACTATGAAAATTGGCTTCACAGCCCAGCCACCTCCAGGGGGCTATGAGGGAATGACTCACTTTTGGATCTAGCCTCAAGGTCTTTGCTTAGTCATTTCACTTCTAGGTACTGAAAAAAAATACTGATTATGACAGGTATTTCTTTTTAAATGATCCACCATTTAGTTTGAATGTGCAGTCATTGGAACCACATGTCAGAGTTTAATCTTCTGTTTCATTTGTTGCCAGTGATGTAATCACTATAACTTGCAGCTTTAAGAGTTTTCAAAATTTTCATTTCCATGTTGGGTCAAAAGTCTAGGTTAATTGATAACTCTAAATTGTCCATAGGTGTGAATGTGAGCGTGAATGGTTGTTTGTCTCTATGTGTCAGCCCTGCGATAGTCTGGCGACCTGTCCAGGGTGTACCCTGCCTCTCGCCCGATGTCAGCTGGGATAGGCTCCAGCCCCCCCGCGACCCTCAAGAGGATGAAGCGGTTAGAAGATGAATGAATGAATGAATGAATGTTGGGTCAAAAGTGTAGGGCTTGTAGCTCTCTTTATACATTGTACTTTAATTTAGGTCAATGCAGCTAGCAGGGCAATGATCCTAAAAAAACAGACAAGGCAGCTAAGGAGTTTTTATGGTCATCATTCTTGACTGGCAAATGTACAAGTCCTCAAGGTGGTCACAGACACTTCACATTAAAACAACTTAAATATAATTATTCCATGGGAGTGTTCAACCACCATTTCTAAGTTGCAGAAATACAACATGGATCCTGATTTTTTTGGACCACTGCACCATTTCACTCCATTACTGTTTCACACTTTTCTCAACTTTAAAAAAAAAATTATGTATGTATGTAATGAGATGTAAGGCACAAACACTCACAGATGCACAGTTTATGCTATGCAATTAATGCTATGCACATACAGCGATGGGAAGGCAACTTTTGAAATAAAATAGATTACATATTACTAGTTACTGTTAAAAATGTAATAAGTAAGGTAAGCATTTTAATTACTTTATCAAAGTAATGTAACTTATTATATTTGACTACTTTTCTATCAAATGTTTTAAAATGGGCAATAACACTAAAAATGTCAGGAAATAGGCTGTGACAAAAGAAGATATTCCTTCACCGCTAAAAAATGCAAAGCAACAGAATGAATGTTATATTCTACATATAAACCTTTCACTGAAAAGAATATATATGGGTGTAACCCTTTTGTAATCACCAACGTTTTGATGAGTGACTGTAATTTTTTGTTATTTAATTACAACTAGCTACTTATAACACTGTGAATATATGCAGAGGAAATGGCATAAGTATTTACAAGAAAAGAACATTCAGATAGGCTATAACTTAATGAACTGCAGCGGTACTACATCTTCAGAAGTTTAAGGCTCAGTATTTACTGCTACACTGCCATGTCACAGAGGTGGATGTAGTTGGGATCAGTGCAGCTTTGTGAGATGGTCATCTCAACCAATTGAAAATCAGAAGTAAAAGAAATCAAATGGTGCTTAGGAAAGTTTTAAAAAATCAACACAGGCTTACTGGAAATTGGTAGATGTTCGCTATGACTGAAACTACAGTAAAACAATAAAACACACAAGTATGCAGTTGCTGGTTGTGGTCAGTTTGAATCATCTTGTGCGATATCTAGCTCACAGGCACACTGTGCTCAAAGCACTGCCTTTACGCTGCACAGATGACATATTTTGCGGCATGAGGCTGATACACAGTCAACATATCTGCTGTCTCAAAGGTTTAAATTGCCTCTCGAATTTGTCTGCTTCTCAATATGGATCACTTCCTTTGTGATTCTTATAGACTGAAGTCAGTTTCAGGAAAATCATTACAAATATGTTTTTCTTCTAGATTGGTGGACTTGATGGAAACATTAGGTGTACCTAATGACTCGTGCACACAGTGTATGTGGTAATATTACTCACCACAAAGCAAACTAAAAATCATTAGAACAAATTTACAAAACCCCTTAATTTATTTTGTGAAAAAGTTTAAAATTTACAGGTATATTAAGAGTTGTTAAGATTTTTTTAAACAGTTTGACAATGTTTGCTTTTAAAATTAGACCAAAATCAGAAGCCGCACAGCCAAAGACTCTAATTTAATGCCTGGCTTGCCCTCCACTAAAGCCAGTTCAGCCCTCCACTTTCAATCAAAACCATGAAGTCATCAGTATTACTTCAGCTTGCCAAGCTTTGGCCATTTCTGTTTTTTCAGCAGATTCCCAAACCACAAAACTAGTGGGTGCTGATTGGCCAGCGGTCGGCCTGGCCTATTGTCTCAGTGATGTGTTTGTTGTAGCCCCAGTTTCTCCCTATTCACCCCGTCAAGCGCTAGTGCTATTAGCCTGCTGGAAATCCGCCTGTCTTGGCATTATAGGATCTTGTTGTATTTTGTCAGGTAACCCTGTCCTCATAAACGTCTTCATAAAAGGGGTTGATTAAGGTAAGATAACATAGAATTTTGTCTGATAACTGTTGGTGTTCATTTAGTAATGTGTTTTTATTAGTTTTTATTTCTTCATGCTATTTTCTCCTCGTGGAGACACAGCTGCAGCTCTATGAGCTCATCAGAGAAAGTTTCAGATATTAGTCATTGCTGTAAAATGTACCAACCAGTTTTTGTCTCACTTTAGTGTATTTTAAAATGCGTCTATATATCCACACACACACATACACACACACATATATATATATATATATGTATATGTGTGTATAATCAGTTCCATGGAGACAAAGGTTTACAGCCAAAAAGATACGGATAAGGATGGCTTATGTCTTTGTGAAACTGGAGGTGCAGTGAATGAAAAAACATTAAAACCCAGTCTGCTCTAGAGGCTAAGGATAAATGTAAAGCTTATTCTTATTCTCTCTATCTTGTCGGGTCAGTTTTCTCAGGTATTTTACAGTGAGAGTTGGAGAATTTCAGGGGAAAAGGTTGAGTGATGTGATTGAGAAGAAATCGTCAGCCTTGAGGTCAGTGCCAGTCACAATCAAGGCCGCTCTCCAAACGAAAAGAAAATTTATGTAGCTGTTTTATCCTGGCTTGGAAGAAAATAATTTCTTACAAAATCATTAAAGCCAATTGGCTTACTGATTATTAAATAAAATGATTAGAATTTTCTATATTGCCTCATTACACTGACAGTCTGAGACAATTTTCTGGTTTCGACCAAGGCAGCTGCTGGGACTTGCCAGAGAGGCTGCTCGGAGGGGAATGTGATCCTGCGAAAATACAGAGCTCTTCAATGAATACACAGAGCTCTTCAACGAGCATCCCGTTCAGGTTTCAGACATAACAAGATATATCTATCTATCATGCTTTCCCTCCCAAAAAAAACATCCATGACAACTCTCAATGAGACAGAGAGGATGGCCGCAGGATATTGCATCCAGGTGGAACAATGGGCAATAGATGTATCAAGTATCAAAGCATCGCTGCACTCCACACAGGCTGGATGTGTGTTTGCGTGTGTGTGTGTGTGTCTGTGTGTGTGTGTGTGTGTGTGTGTGTGTGTCTGTGTGTGTGTGTGTGTGTGTGTGTGTGTGTCTGCACTGGGGATGGGGGTGTATGTAAAGCCCATCTTCAGGGGCTGATCTCCTAGAGAACAAAGTGGAGCATACACACACAGGCAACCCCTCAGCTCAATCCATTGGAAATAATATGTTCATTACAATGCAATTACTGACATTTAGACCCTCTCTCCCTGAAGTGTGTGTGTGTGTGTGTGTGTGTGTGTGTGTGTGTGTGTGTGTGTGTGTGTGTGTGTGTGAGGTGGAGAGAGGAGGGGGCCCTGCCACTGACCACTGATGCTAAGTGACCTTCTGTTCCTCTGTATGTGTCTGTGTGTCTGCAGGTGCAGGATGTACAGCTTTATGGGTGGAGGTTTGTTCTGTGCAGGCGTGGGGAACATCCTCCTGATCGTTTCCACAGCAACCGATTACTGGATGCAGTATCGGCAGTCCAGCAACTACATGCACCAGGGCCTGTGGCGCTACTGTATGCCTGGGAAATGCTTCCCACACAATGACAGCATCGGTAAGTGTAGATGTAGATGGCTGGGAAACTACTAACTTCCTGTTTGCTCTTCTTCTGAAAGATGGAGCCATTCTAGAGGCAGAAATCATTTTATTGGTTGAGGTAAAGCTCATCGGGTGGATCCAAAGATTCAACTTTTTTAAAGTGTTATAAGCCTTGATAAGCCATTTTATTTGTGTATAATTTACAATTAGAAATGAAAATCATAATAAATGAATACATTTCTTCAGAGACAGCTGTGTCAAACATTCAGCATGCTATTAAATAAGTTTACTATGTGGACAGCAACATGTTCTAATATATGTTCTAATCTCCCTAATATTTTGAAATTGGATGTGCAGCTGAGCTAACTCGCTAGAGTTAAACTGAACTGGGATCAGTAACATATAGGTTTCATAATGTTAGGTACCCTCTGTCTTATCTCTCTTTTTTTATTACTAGACTTCAGTCTTATGTTAGAGAACATTTTCAAACCACCACTGCATTACAGTGTGACTTACACAGAGAATGTGTATATTTGTTCAAAGGTCCCATATTGTAGCCTAAAAAATCTGATTTACTTTATTATAAAGCAGGTATAGGTGCATAAATACTGTGAAAGTATCAAAAAGCTCAGTGCATAGAGAGAAACACAGTGTCCGTATTCAGAAACTGTGCCTATAAATGAGCTGTCAGGACTTCCATGAACTTGTGATGTCCCAACTATGCAATAGCCCGAATCACTGTGACTTCATGCTAACGACATTCACTTCAGGGAAGACAACTGGTGATTGATTTCAATTTTACAGATACGTAAAATCAGCAGACTTGTTGATTTCTGTTGTCATTTTCATCTGGAAGTTTAACGAAAATATATGGTTAAACACAGCGGCCTGACCTATCAGGCATTACTGCTGTTTTATGAACTTTGCTGTTTTGCTATCATCTTTGATAAACTAAATCTACTGGCATGGAAGTTGTGGACACGGCCCCAGCAAAATGTATTTTAACCACCTAAAAATCATTATCAGTTTAAGTGTATGCTATATCTGAATATTTGCTGTGCTTTATCTTACACACTAACCAATCAAGGCAGTGGAAAAACAGCAACTAAGTGTTCTGCTAACTGCTAACTCTGACAGCGAGGTAAACCAGTGAAAATATTATTTCTAATAATTTTTTTTTTGGTAGCTAAAAACTAACCATCTGAGGCAGAACCATCTGCTCAGTGACCTCTGATTTTATATACGTGACGCTGGGGTTTTCTACCCATAAGCTACTGTAAATAAACATTGTGAATAGGTCTATATAGACCTTTTCAAACTTGACAACATAAACACTTTAACTTGGTCCCCTTGAATTTCCCGTTGAAAGGTTTGTTAATGCAAAAGCTGACAAGGCAACTATAAAAGAAGGAAAGAAAGAAAAGTAGGAGGTCAATTAAAACATTCAAATTTTGCTTTGGAGCTTGGTGCCACTTCTATTGGAGTCAATGGGGCAGGTTACGCTTGTTTGTTTTTCTTGTTATTGGTCTCCAAACAGATCACAGATCTGTCTCAAGCCCCTGTTTGGTCCAAGATAGCCAACGTTACATCATGATACATGACCAAACTGGGCAGGTCTGACCTGTTATCACTGTTAAAACTAGGACTTGACGGATTTACATTCTTACTAATGTTGGTCATCCAACTTTGATTAGGTAGCACACATATAGGTCATGAGTGATTAAGCTAGAGAGGCTGTAACATTTGCTATTATTCACCAACCCCGCAGCTCTCTGTTTCTTTAACACCTTCCCCAGAATTATTGCTTACTGACATTTACGCTTAAAATCAATGTAGAGCAACTCAATAGTTAGCTAACATTGCCTAAAAAAAGTGCAAATGCTAACTTAATTGACAAACAAAGTAACAAGTACTGTAAGTGATGGAAGTGATGATTTATGATAACTTGTCGATTAGTGCCACCTCCTGACAATTATGGGAATCACTATCTAACATTAGCACTCCTAAATATTATCAAATATCACTGACTGTTTAAAGTTTAGTTAGCTATTGATAACCAAATACATGTACCTGCTAATAGCAGGTAGCGTTAGCTATCTTGGATTCAACAGGGGCTTATAATGCAGCTGATACAACTTACAAGTAAAGTAAACACATTTAGATTAAAAAAAAAATTCTGCATCACGTAATGTGTGTTTTTTTATTTTTCAGTCAAAGTTGAAACAACATTAGATATGATGGGTTATAGTGTGATTTGCTGTGCCTGCCCCATTGACTCCAATAGAAGTGGCACAAAGTCTGGCTCCAATGAAAATTGCAGTGCCGTTACTGATGTCATATCCTTACCGTCTTTTATATTTTCCATGGTAGTTGACAGGAAGTAAACAGGGATCAAAGCTGTTGCCCTAGCCACAGAGCAGCAAAGAAACAGTTTATAAAGGTTGAAAAAGCCGGTACAGTCATTCCTCAGCTGAAATGACAGTGGAGAGATGCCAAGACCTGAAAACACTGACCAATCAGAGCAGACTGGGCTTTTTCCAGAGGGAGTCTTAAAGGGACAGGCACAGAAATGAGGCATTTCAGACAGAGGGTGAATATGGATATATTCAGGCAGTATAAAAAATTTAAACTGTTTTTTTTTATACTGAAGCATGTAAACAAGTTCTAGTACAACACCAAAATACAAGTATGAACCTGAAAATGAGCACAATGTGAGACCTTTAATCAGAAGTAAAATGCTATGATATTTTGATATTTAAAAAAAAGTTTATGGTGGTGGTAATGTTTTGGTTATGATTATACTTTATTTACTGAGGGAAAAACTACATAATAATATCTGTCTACATAGTTGTGTTATGTGTTTGAATGCTTCTGTTGAAGATTGGCTGTGTAAATTGGGATTTCCACCTGACATCGATGTTATTAAAAAAATTGGTCTATTTCTTTTTATGTTTACCATTCTTCATCATATTGGCTTGTTAACACGACCTGACCTGGGTCACATCTCTGTTCATTCACTTCTGATGACTTGCACTGACCCCACCGGCTCCTTTTGACATTTGACTCTGTCCACAGCCCACTTAGACGCCACTCGTGCCCTCATGATCCTCTCTCTTTTGGCCTGTTTCATTGGCATCATCATTGGCATTATGGCCTTCATCCATTACTCCTCCTTCGACAGGTTTGACAAAACCTTTGCTGCAGGCATATTGTTTTTCATCTCATGTAAGTTCAACTCAATTGTATTGTTTTTTGTTGGTTTAGTTTAAGCTGTAATTTGCATTTGATTTGACCTTAATCAAATTCAAAAAATTTTTTAAAAAGTCAATTTTTTTTAAAAAGTGTAATGGTTACCCATTTGTACAATCTCAGAAAAAATTCTTTATATTTTCTTTTCCTCAATTTATGTATTTTTTTTCTGCCCAGGCTTTTTAGTGTTTCTAGCAATGGCAGTGTACACTGGTGTGACTATTAACTACTATGGGAAACGCTATGGAAACTGGAGGTTCTCCTGGTCCTATATCATTGGCTGGGTGTCAGTGGTGCTCACCTTCTTTTCAGGTAACTATGCAACCCAACAAATCAAACTACATTAGGTTTCCTCTCTTTCACAGAGGTGCCATCAAATTCTTTGATTCATCAGGGTTCCACTCATGGTGTGTTCAGGGATGGTGTGCTGTGATCATTTTCTTCTAAATGTTAACTTCTTTCCAAGATAAAGCCTTGAGTGAGTTCTTGGATAAGCAACCACTGCACTCAGTAAGGTGTTGATAAAATCACTGCTTGGAAAACATATTTATGAAGTCATGGCAAGCAACAGGCTCAAACTACTTTTAAGATTTAAGATTATTTTACGTTATATCATGTAGTACTGTACCTTTTGAAAATTCAAATGTAGTATAGAAGATAAAACTGTATTCACCTCCTCATATTGCCAAGGGCCTCAACTTCTACCTGCATGCCTGGCTAATGGTTTTCATACTGCATGTACTATGTGTAATAAAGAAAACGAAAACTACAGAGACGATCTGATATAACACAACGTGACAACTCACTTCCTAAGCACAAAACAGTCAAACCATACACGGGTCAACCCATAGTCAAGCAGCTGAATCAATGATGTGACATTATCAGTAAGTGATGCTTGTAGTAAGTGCTCATCTCTGAATCCTCCACCACACTGTGCAGTACCTGCTGTTCAGCAGGCCTTTCACTATACTGAATATGAAAATGGTTCAGAGGTAAACAGCATCCATATGCTGAAAATACCAGGATGTGACACTGTTTGGCTGAGACTGAAAATATTGTCAAATTACACACTAGTAGAGTTATGATAACTAATAAGTAAAGGTGGAAAACAACAATACCATGATACACATTTATTTCAAGAGTATTGTTTTTTTTCTAATTTGCATACATCAGTTGGCTATCAAATAAACAGCACATTTATTGTGTTAACTGTATAGATTTTGTATGCACTACAATAGAAATGGAATAGCAAAGGACCTTAAATATGTGCCTGAATTGTTTAGAGTTGTTTGCCTCAGAATTACATAAAAAGACAGTTTATCAATTTTTCACTGAACATGCCCCCAAAATAAAATTTCCCCACTGGTTTCTTGTACTTCTGTTGAATTAAGATAACAGAAATCACACATAGACCAGTTGTGCATATTGTGTCAATTAACAACAAATATAAAACTGCAAGTTATATGTGTTAAACATAAGCATGGATGCTCCCACAAAATCCCACACAATGGTTCTCCTTTATTGAAATATGTCATTTTAAGATACATGTCATTTATATTTGCTGGTGGCAAACAAAGACCTACCCTCTACCTTTCTTCTCAGGTATATTCTATTTGTGTGCCTATCGGATGCATGAATGCCCCAGGGGCGCTAACTCTCATTAGAAGATTCAGACCATCATCCAGACATGAGCCATGGAGTATGATCATGACAGCTGCAACGAGGCTGCGTGGAGATTCTCACCATCAGTGCAGAGCTTACATCTGGAACACGAATCCTCAAAGTTTAAATGATTTCAATAAAAAAGACTGGGGAGAATGTGACTCTTTATTTTCATCCACAGGCACTGTGTACAATTTAATCTCTTCCTTCCTTTCCCTTCTTTTTTTTGTGTGTCTGAGAGCGTTTTTAGAGGCTGGAAATCTGGCTCTGTAGCACTAAGAGAGTGCCCCATTCGTGCTCCCTGACCTTAGCTTTAAATAAGTGTCCATAACCACAGAGAGTTGTTTTAAAATAAAAACAGACTGTCTAGATGCCTAGTTCAATGTCTAAAAGAAAAACCAAGCGTTCTTTTTCTGAAGACTGAAAATGAAAATGAAAGCCACACAAAGCAAATGACATACTTATATGTATAGGTCATCCATGATTGCATAGTATACGTTTTACCTGGCAATTCTGGAGAATACAACTGACGTGGATACACTTTCGAGGAATATTATTGGAAAAAATATAATATACTGAAGATATAAAATACCATAAGCCATGATTTTATTATCAGAAAGTAATGATCTGAGGTATAAACCGAACAAACCCAGGAAGCTTGTTCCTAACTTTAACTATTTCTATATTATAGAAAAGCTATAGGGGTAAAGAAATGACGTAGTGGACATATTTACCATGGATTAGTACTATTGATTATGTACGCCTCAAATATCCTCCTCTACATCCCTTTATTCGTTTGTTCTACCGTCCACTATCACCAACACGGCTGCTCTGAAAATACATGCCCAGTATTACCCGTGCGCTGCTGCAAACCTCTTATCCAAACGTGCCACTTAACGGAGTGACGCACTGCCTGACCAGCTCAATTTTTTTACTTAATGAAATGGCCACAAAAAGCCGCTTAACCGCGCCTCGAGAACGGATCCTTAAGACGATTTCATCACCATTTGTTTCATTTACTTTCTAATTTTCCCCTAAAAGCAACTTGTTATCCTGGTGCGCTCCATAAAAGGGACTGACGCACAGCCAGGTGCAGCAGGGTTAACTCCATCTGCTTTGGCCACGTCTTTAGAAAGGTCTTTTCTTTTCTGCTGCTATTCTTAAACGTCACCTTACATAAAAAATAATCTAAGAAATTATTGTTTAAAATATAGTTTTGACAACAAAAATATTAATAATTGTAAGTGTCTTGAATTACTTTTCCGACTAATACTCCCTCGATGGAAACATAAATGACACAATAAATATCTTAGAGAGGAATGATGTAATGACATCATCTTGCAGCAGCTTTAGGAGTTGTTACTGAGTCGTCTTCAGGTAGAGCTAATGTACAGTCCCCCACATGCCAAAAGGTGTCTGATTTGCAACCACCCAGCTTTGCTAATTTACATTTTGAGCGCACGCGTCCATTTAAGACAAGCCTATGCAAACTAATGTAGCAGAACAGCACTTTTCCATCGTAACCGATTCCCAGTAATTAATTTGTTCTCCCTCCATCTGATCAAATGGAAATCCTGTCCTCCAGCCCAAGGATTACAACTTCCGCTCTAACATCTCCCTTAATTGCCTAATAGCATTGCAGCGTGAATTCTGCCTACATTAAGACACTTCCACATTAACCGGCCTGATTGGAAATGTGATGACAACACCATATCAACAAATTATAGGCACCGCTTTCTTTCGCAAATGGGCACAGGAGCGGCACTTGTACTCTCCCAGATTTTAATACCGACAATTACAGCCAATTTGAGCGGAATTACTAGACAGACCTGTAGCAGAACAATCCTCATGTGACACAGGCTACATCACTTCATTCAAAAACTACTAACATGAAGGAAGAGAAGAAGTCACCCGAGTGAATTTCCCGGGCAATTAAAAACACTATGTGGACGCATGTTCAAGTTTGAGGATAAATCAATCTAAAGTTTCATGTCCATCATCGGAATGGCTGACTGAGGCCTATAGAAAGCCATCATAGAAATATAGAGTATAATAGGCTAATTTAAATAAATTAAATCGCTCAGGTTCATGCATCTTGCAGGATATTACGGAAGTAGCACAGTGATTCCGTAAGAAATAGGATCATATTAGAAAAGGTGAAATACACAAATAAATAAACGTAGCATACAAATGTGTAGCCGTATAGCGAGTGATATGAGGTACAGGGAGCAGTGCAGCAATTACACCGTCAGATGCACTGTTGGTACTTAGATATTCTACTTGTGTAAAAGTTGGAGTACCACAGTGTTGAAATACTCTGTTACAAGTAAAAACCCTGCATTCAAAATGTACTTAAATACGAATACATAAGTATTAGCATCAATATATACTTGTGTAAGTAAAAGCAAAAGCAATCATTATGCAGAATGGCCCATTTAAAAAAATATATAATTGTATTATCGGATTATAATTATGGATGCATTAATGTAGCTATTTATCACTTGAGCGTTGCAGCTGATAAAAGTGGAGCACATTTTAATTATTTTATAAACTACTGGGTAGTTTAACCTGCGATAACAAGTTTATTTGCTGATTTGTATGTTTTATTATCAATATGCCTATGCAGGTAGCGAGTAGCTGATGTTATGAAAAAATGTAGTGGAGCAAAAGAAATATTTCTCCTTAAGTACAGTACTTGAGTAAATGTAGTTAGTTACATTCCGTCACTGGTCAAATAAATTCTTTTTCCACACCGGTACATATTTCTCCAGCAGAAAGCCACTTTAACTCTCCATAGAATGTGCTAAAGACGAACAATAGGAATATTCAAATGTTTCAACCAGTTATAGGCCCCACAGGTCATAAAATATTTTCTTTAAGTCACTAATAGGCATACTGGCTTGAAATTAATATTAGATGTCCCTTCCAAAAAAAGTAAAACAGCAAAAATACCATAGTTGCACTAAAAGGATTTTTCAGCACCATGGAGAGCGGCCGATGCAGCAACTAAGGGACTGTTCTTTATTTGTCAGAGGATGGGGTGTTGTTTTTTTGTTTGCTTGTTTGTTTGTTTTTTACCCTCCTGAGGCTGCAGATATTTTTCCTTGAGTCCCTCTGAGAGAAATGCACTTGCAGAATGCATGTAGAAAAGGCACCACCCTCCCTCCACCGTAAATTAGTTATTTGATTTTAAAAACTCACTCTTTGATAGATGAAAGTGAAAAGATGAAGACCAAATCCTGGAGTTGAAAAAAGCCTCGGGTTTTCGTTCTTGTCATGCAAATGGTTTACTTTTGGCCAAATTTGACATGAGACATGTAGCTAGAATAAAGTGATTTTGATAAAATTTCACTATTTTAAGCACAGATTCGGTTACACTTTTTCTGATGGAAGCATCTGCCACACATATATCCAATGACTGCTGGATAGTATCTGTTTTTAGGGTTTCTGGCTATAATAAATGTTGTAATTTTGGTGATTTTTTAACATGCCTTCCAAACGAAGGCCAGTTGTTTTCACATGTATTCCTCACAGATCAATGGTAAAATATACACAAAATATAGCCATTTAAATTTGTATATATCTCCCCTGAGCCAAAATAACTACAAAAAAGTCCCTCCATAGTGGTTACAAAATTTTTCAAGATGCCCCCTTTGCACCACTGGCCTCCCCCTCATAAGTAATGAGCAGTCCCTAACTAGCCTGTACAGCATATAGCCTACTGAACTAAACAACAATCTGCAGTTCTATAGATTCCATGAGAGCTAGCAAGTAGCTTTGTATTCATAATTAACATTTAGCCTAATAACAATTTGTGAAACTGTATTTTATAAACTATATGTGGGCTAAATTATTCTTCATTAAGCCTAAAGTGCTCGCGAACCTGGCAAAAACAGCATGGTTGCTAGGCGACCACATGAGCACCGCCACGGTTCTCGGTTGGATTTTCACTTTCCATTCAAATGAACCCTGATGCGTTCACAGGTGCGCTGCATTTCCAGACTGTTTGCTTTCTTCACCAGCGCCGAACGCGTCTCAGCCAATCAGAAACAGGAACGGGCCCCTCACTTCGCCCCCTCCGCCCATCCAGACCTCTAACTGGCTGGTGCGTAAATCAATTTCCCCAATCCGCCACTCTCTCTGAATAAATGCTTCTTGGAAATCTGCCCTCCCACTGATATCTATGTAATGCTCGGCGTAGTGTCATTCACTGATCACACACAGCGGCTGCATTTAAGCCTCGGAGAGTTCGGAAGAAGAAGCAGATACTGATGCAGGTTTAAAGGCAGGAAAAAAAAAAACTAACATTATGAGTATGAACTACGCGTCTGCGGCGCCCACGCAGAGGTCGACGTCGTTTTTCATTGAGGACATCTTATTGCACAAACCCAAGCCGCTGAGAGAGGTCATCCCCTCTCCGTTCTGTAGCTCCCTGGCCTCCCGGATGCCCATCCTGGAGTATGGATACCCTCTGATGCCAACCCCGATACTGGCGCCACACTCGCACCATCCTCTCCACAAGCCGGAGCATCACCAGTACTTTTTCACTTCTGGTAAGCACGAGAGAACCCACGAGGCCTCCAGTAACAAGTAAAGTTCTGTCAGATATACAGTAGGAGCAAAAAGTAGCCACGCTCAACACTTATAAGTCTATGGATTTAAATAACCCCATATTACATTATTCAGTATGGCAATATAACATCACTGGCTGTGACAGGCTGATTGAAGTGTTCCATCACGTACATGAAGCAGGAGGAAATAAAAAGTTTGCTAAGCTGTCATCTTCGGTTGAGCATCTCAGGAAATATTAACCAGAGGTTTATTCAGCCAGGCTTATTTTCTTCCGCATTAAAATGTATATTTATTGAAATATATTAGCTTTAAGAAATATTTTTGCTCTGATTATTCTGTAAATAATCAGGCGTTAATAGCTACGTTATGGTTTTTACATTATCAAAAAAAAAATTAAAAAAATCATGCAGTCATCATCAAACTGTAAACCACCACACGCCTGTTGATTTCTGTACAGTGAACTTAGTTTCTCAGATATAAAAAGAGCTTTGTTTTATGTTGCAAAGTTAAATCTCTACTCACTGCTTCCTGCCACCTGTAGGGATGCAGATGCCGGCCTTGTTCCAGCATCACGCGGAGTTACCGGGGAAACACTGCAGACGCAGAAAGGCCCGGACGGTTTTCTCCGACTCGCAGCTGTCCGGCCTGGAGAAGAGGTTTGAGATCCAGCGGTACCTGTCCACACCGGAGAGAGTGGAGCTGGCTACGGCGCTCAGCCTGTCCGAAACACAGGTACATACACACACACACACACAAACACAAACGCCTGAAAGCAACAGTTAGTGCAGAGAAAGATGCAGGGATGCTGCGGAGCAGAGTTTAAAGACGTGCTTCCTTTGTCTTTTCTTTCTGGATGTAGCCCCGAGAAGAGTGGCGATCCAATCACAAAACACACAAACACATAGTAATAATAATAGAAAAAAATAAAAATAAAAAAATAAGTAATAAAACGATATTTAGCCTATACATAGCCTAACATAACAGAGCACGACAGTGTGTAATAGAAAGCCTATATAGATTACAAGAGCAATGGACTTTGGCTATACATTTCCATTTTTTACGCCAAAAAATGTTGTTTATGCGTAATTCAGTGCGATGTGATAATACAGATATCAAACACGTGAAGAAAACTGATATTTCAGATACCACAGGTTATTCTGGCACCACATTAGTAAATTCAGTAATACATATCTGTATTCGATAGGCCACCGCATTCTGTGTCGTTTAGGTTGTTGAAATAAATTAAAAAAAAAATAAATGTGTCAATAATTTTGGCTTCATATTTATACATTTATTTATATTTTTTCAAATAAACCAGTAATTTGCGCACATGCTATTTAGGATTGTTTTTATAATTCACATCCCTCCCCCGTTTCCCCGGTTCAGGTAAAAACGTGGTTTCAGAACCGGCGGATGAAGCATAAGAAGCAGCTGAGGAAGGCGCAGGACGAGCGGAAGACCCCCGGAGAGCTGGAGCGGTCCGCGGAGAACTCCAGCGAGAGCGAACTGAACGACAAGAGCGCGGAGGAGCTGAAACACGGACTGGAGCCGGACTCGTACATGCTGGAGGAAAACGACGATGATGTGGATATCGAGGATGACATTTGTTCACCGGATCATCTACTATAGTAGGCTGCTGAGTTGTTTTATACGCAGCAACTTTCACACTGTATGCACTGTAGATAATATCGGGTTTCTTTTCCGTCCATTACAAAAAAATATGAGTTACTGTTTTAAAAATAAGGGAGACTAGGCTGTACAAAATGTTAATATTTATTCAAACATGCAAAGTGGGCCCTTTGATTTTTAACAATTGCCCCCTTTCCGCTATGTATATGACAGTTTTCGTGCTGCGTTCGACAAAACAGAATATATCAATTATTATTATTATTATTATTAGTCTAATATTATTACTAAAAAGTCTAGATAGTTGGTTATTTTGAATTGTCACACCTTTGTCTTTATTTTGTTATTTTTTAATTAATTTCAGACGGATAATATTGACAAACTATTATGAATAACCCAATGGAAAAGCTCTTTGCGTCATGCTACCCCATCCTTTTGCACTTTTATCCTAAATTTCCCATGACTTTTTGTTTCCCCCCGTTTGTCCATATTGTTGGAAGTTTTGTGAATGGAGTATTGGTCGAAGACACATCAGTGACTTGCATTTATATTTCTGTCTGTAAATATATATATATAGTATATATAGGGTAAATAATGAATCAACTCTCGGCATTATTAATTCTGTCATACCTTTTATTTTTAAAGCTTATTTTGTTGTTTACTTTTTTATAAGCCAAGGGCACAGGAATGATTTGGAAAAGTCTAAAAAACAAAACATAAATATACCATTAATGTAAAGTTATTATTTAAGCTGCACATGTGATTGTGGTCCTGTTTTTATGTGAGCTCAGACGGCTCTTCCCTCGGCTGCTGTAACCACTCTGATTAGGAAGCAGCCTCCACAGCATGGAGCTCAGTTTACAATGCGAGCCTGCTTGTTCTCTGTGGGTTTCCTGCGCGGTGGCCTGCAGCCCGCTGTGCGTTAAGCCAACACGCAGAAACACAAAAGACAGACAGCAAGAAAATTACAAGAAGTCAGCTCTCAGACGCTCGCGCCAGACAGTAAGATGATGTTTGAGTATTCCTCACTGAAGGTAAGCCTCTGAAAGTGATCTATGTTCATATCCACACTGACTTTCACACCCCTTTACAGGGATGCTTCTACGTAGTTAAATTAACGGAGAATGATATTCACTACAAAACAGTTTTGTTAATGCTATATGTTCCAGCAGACCCCCGTTACAGGGCAGGGAGTAGCCTACACTGTTTTTTGTCTGTCTGTTTTTTGTTGTCAAGAAGATAGAAAAAAGTGACAACACTTTTTTTTCTAATATTTGTATATTTGTATATGTTTTTGCATCGGTGCATTGCTGAGAACACTCCGAGGTGTGGCTCATGGGTCATGCATGCAATAATGCAGTGGTCTGTCAGAGTGGTGAAGGATTCATGGATGTACTTTGGTGTTCTCGAGAAATCAATCATGACAGCAGTCAACAGATAGAAATATCCCCAGCACATGTCCTGACCATCAAAAGAAATGTTTAACTTTTTCAGAATAAAATCAATACAACAGGATTCTGGTGGTGCAGCTGTGTTCAACTCTAATGTCATGGTGTGGGTGTGTGTGTGTGTGTGTGTGTGTGTGTGTGTGTGTGTGTGTGTGTGTGCACGTGTGTTCACCGAATGACTCCATGTATGAAAGATATTTGGTCCTGCAAGTGTTAACACTGAAATTATAACTCCAGTAGCCTGTATTTTTAATGTTTCTTTGTCATTTGAGTCACAATGGTCAATACACCACAGTTAATAAATAAATGAGCATCTATTTGACCTAAGGAAAAAACAACAAAACATACTCACCCAAATGTATGAGACTTAAATATGCAAAGAAATAAAATATGCTGAAAGTGAAGAATATTTAATTAAAAGGCATTTAATAGCATTTAATATATTTATTCTGCCAATACAATCCTGTGTGTTATTTATTTTAATCAGCAATGGTGTGAATTCATATTTTTACACATTCAATTTTAATGTTAAGTCACAACCATCGGAGTATTATTCATGAAAAGAATGGAGTAAAACAAAAAAAATACCCAAGAAAATATCATTTCAACACGTTGGCATTTTACTTTCAGTGGATATTCTAAAAAAAAAAAAAAAGGTTGAGTTTGTGTAATTTAGTGAGTTTATCATTTGGGGCTGGAATTTACTGCAGCACTGCAGAATAGCCTGTGTCTTTATTAATATGGTGAATGAAAAAAAAGACTTTAAAATATTTGCACAATTTCAATGTTATTTTATTAATTAAATGATAAAGTCATTTACCACCAGTCCATGCTGCAGCATATCGACTAACATAAAATCCACATTGCCGCACTCGTGTGTGTTACTTCTGGTTCGTCGGACACAAGTGCTGTAAATCTGTAGAAGCAGGTTAATAAAAGAGCAGTCTTTCGGAAAGTGGCGTATTAAACTATTGTCTAACTATTGTCCAATAACTGTGTTAACAATGAAGGATGGGAGGGTAGTAAAGTATTTACTGTCTAATTATTAATTTGATAAAACACACATTTCACAATCTTTAAACAGCTCGTTTTTATGTAATAAACTGATTAACCACAAGCTGTATATCTGACTGGGCATTTGCACAATAACATGTAATCCTCTCTTGTCCTTCATGCTGGATTTGCAAACCTTTGCTGCCTTTTGAAAAGCAATTCACGTCATCTTCAAAATGTGATTCTGATTAACAGGCGGTGGGGAAAAAACTATGTGGAGAACAGGCCATGCAGAAGGTGATCAATTAAAAGATTAAGCGTTTTGCAACACATGGACGCATCTGCATTTGGACCTAATAGCAGGGCCATCAGCTCATTTTCAGGAAGCCTGCCGCCTACTGAAAGCGTGCTTCTCACATCAAAGCATCAACGTCTGCCTTAGTTTCCCAATGGGCAGAAAGGGATGCTAATTTGGCCCCCTTCATGTATAGCAGCGAAAGACTCCTTCAATTAACTGGATTTCAATGGCAAAAAAACGAGTAGGTGGGACCTAAAAAGATGCAAAGAGACTCAGTCTGGATAGGCGGCGTTTCTCATTAAATTAAAAAGGGCTCTGTCATTTGTTTCCAACCACGCATCTGAGGACTTAACACTAAAAACACAGAGCTTCAAAGAGTCCATGATGGGTTAAATAGAGACTATAATCTAATTAAAATATTGCACAGAGGTAAATAGTGCTTTGATAATGATCTGAGGGTTCAATTAGTAAAATGAGCTGCTTGAGAGTGTTTTGTGTTGGGGAGGAGTTACTACTTAGAATATGGCTACAAAATGCAGGACTGGGGCTAAATCAGGGGAGCTTCAAAGTGTCATCTTTCATTTGAGCAGGATTTACTACACTGTAAAAGAAATGAAGGAAGGACAAAAACTCAACAAAGGGTGTGTGCATTATTCTGGTAAACAGTGTAACCAGGTGGAATGGGGTGAGAGGAGACAAACTGATAATGTAGCTATACAACAATATGTGAACCACCTGTCTCCTATATGAACAATAGCATGTGGGGCATAAGGCAGCGGTCTGGGACAGCTGGAAGAGGACTGTACAAGGAAAATGAAAAAGGCTTTAATGATTACTTAATGTCACTGCTGACACACTACCACCACGTAAGACCAGGTCTCCATTGACATTTACCTCTTCCTTACAAATAACAAAAAAGTCTGAGAGACACTGTTTACTGTCTTTCTATTGAGGAGGTACATACATACAGTTATGTCAAATCATTTCGCATATGTAATGATCAGGAGCGTAGCACTGAATTCTGGGCCCTATGCATATGCAGTCTCTGTGGACCCCCCATCCTTCCTTTTGATTCATGTCTCTCTTACACACATTTGAATTGTTTTTTCACAGTCTGTTTGCTTGCTTTTCCTTTCCTTCTTTTCTTTTTCATAACCCTCATTTCCCCTTTCTTGAGGAACAACATGACATTGTACGCTGGTCCTCCAGCATCATAAGCCAGCCTGCTTTCATTCCGAATTCATCGAATATCATCGTTCTTTCAGTGATTTTGGAGTCAGACACCTGATGCCAAAAGCCACCTTAAGTAGCAGTGTGATATGCCGCCAGGTGGCGTCAGTTTGTAAAGTGACCCGACGTATCCTTCAACGGTGTTACAATACGCCACTGGTAGGCTGGACAGCACCTGTCAAAGCACTATGATACGCTACTGGACGGCGTCAGGTTGAAACGCTGCTAACGACATATCATAAGGAGCTGGAAAGTTCCTCTAGGGCAGGCAGGAAGGGTGGTGGATGGGTCCAACAAACCCTAGACTTTGACCTGGGAGCCCTGTGTTCACTTCTTACTTAAATGTAAGCAGCTGTGCGGAACTTTTCGTTATCGTTGATTAGAGCGCCCCTTTGGTCGAAGCGGTATGACACCCACAGCCTGGTGTCATAAAATCTCGACTGCAACTGGCAATTACGGTATGCATTTGTTTTGGAGAGCGAGAGGATAAACTAAATCCAAGTAATTAGTGGAAACAGCAAAATGACTCAGTAAATTCTCCTGTCGTGTTTCTGTTCTGATCTAATTCTAACACAGCAAAGCTGTTACTTGCAGCCTTCGCTTGCAAAGCTAATGCTACGTTAGGTCAGTCCAAGTAATTAGTGGAAGCATGCTAACGTTACACAAGTCAGTAGTAAAGTAAGACCTGTTCATAAATGTTCTGGTGTAGCTCTGAATTTCTTATAAACTGAGGACAACTGCCTGCTGTATATTTGTGTTCATGGTCACAGTCACAGAATTTTGTGGTGTTTGTTGTACTAGACAAAAGCGGTTCACATCAGCTACATTTAGTTTGCTTATAACTTCCATGTCGTCATATATTGAAGTGAAACAACGTCTAACAAGTTGCGGTATATTCTCTAAATAAAAACAAAAATTACATAGCTGTTGATTAGGAAAAGGGCCAACTCGGGATCAGTTTTAAAACCTTTCAATTCTCTCAGCTCTCTCCACTTGGTGAATGCCCGACCGAGGTTTGAGCCCTATCACTGTCCCGTTTAGCCTTCTTCTGTTCTTTTTCTTTTAGATGGTGCTCCTTCGTTATCCGCCATGACATCAAAAGTACAACCAAGTCCTTACAGATACATCTCTGGCAAAACTGTTATGTGTTTAGCAATACCCGTTGCATACCGCTTACTTGGAGAACACTCTGTGTAAACACGGCTCCTTCTTCTGTGGTTTAATGACTGCAGGCCACTGCGGGCGTGCAGAATCACTTCCGCCTCGGGTGCCGTATACTGGTTTGCTGACTTCTGCTGTCCGTCCGACCCGTGCGAGGCTACGCTAGCTAGCCATATAGAGAAAGGCTTTTTTGTCGCTTGCTGTTCAAATAAATATGCGGATCTTCAGGATGGGGGGATACGAACTAGGGACAGTTTTATTAATGGTAAAAAGTTCCACACAGCTGCTTTAAATACAGAGCCAAACCATGATGTTTTTTTTTCTAAACCTAACCACATGCTTTCATTGGCTAAACCTAACCATGCACTTTTGTTGGGGTGACGTTGGTCAACACATTCTCACTCTGACCTCATCACATATCGATTTTGGGTCATGGACTTTCGACATCGAGAAATACCGTGCAAGGTACCCAGGTGCATTGGTTTTTGACGTTCTGGCTGAACATCAAAACAAACATTTCATGCATTGTCTGTTTTCAAAACTACATTTCCATTTTCACAGGAAATGTACAGTTTGCATACTCTTCCAAAGTAAATGCACTATGTTGGTACAACACCACAAATAGATGCTTTATTCCTTCAACAACAAACGCACGTGGTTGGGTTTAGGAAAAACGAACAGGGTTTGGTTTTACAATCTTACGGGATGCGAACACCGGCCTCCTGGATAAAAGTCAGAGGTTGTTGGACCCATCCACCACCCCTTCCACCCACCCTACTCAGCCTTTTCCCATCCTGATGCCACCAAGCACCATCAAACAGTAACGGCAACCAGCCATGTATCATGCCAACATTAAAGGGCGTCTTTTTTTCGTGTCTGATACTGGAGGTCACTGACAAAGCGCCGGTGTTAGACGACTTTGGTGTGAGACGACTTTGGTGTGAGACTGGGTTGTGTGGGTAGTGATATCCAGGAACGTCAACAGCAAATGCTGGAGGATACCTAGTGTGTGATATGTAGATGTGAGAGGCGACTGACAAAGCCTTGATGTGTGACAACTTGGGATGAGTTTTACATAAGCACTCATTAACAGACATTAACAGGCAAATCCTAGTGCAGGAGCAGACTACACCATTTTGCGTCTTCAAGGGGTGAGAAGGGCCTCAGAGAGCTTATACTATTTTTTTATACGAAGTTCAGTCTTTTAACTGATTTATTTAGCCAATTTTAATGTAGTCATGGCAAATCTACTTAGAAATAAAAACAAATTGCAAACTATACCAAACATTTCATTTCAGGTTTTGTGGGCCCCTTCCCACTGGGGGGCCTGGGTAATCAGTCCTACCCCCCCCCCCCCGCAACAGCCCTGATGATAATATTGCATAAGTGCAATTACAACAATCAATATAATACATTGCAAACAAATACAATTAAATCTTTACTGTTCAGCATAAGCATAGATTTCGGGGGGTGCAGGGGACACGTCCCTCTAAATATTTAGGACAAGTACATTTGTCACCTCCCAACAAAAACATGCAAGTGGCAGAGAACTTTTATTTTGATGAAATTAAAGACATTCCCACCATAAATCCTTAGCTATTTAGCTAAGTTAGCTGAAGCTATGCTAGCTTTCTGTATATTGCGGTGCACACAGGGATGCAATGGGGAGGCAAAACCCTTAAAATGGTGCACTGACATTAATCAAAAGCAATATTTTTTTGACCAAATGCAAACTTTTGACGACGTTGAGTGGAGGTGCTCTTTTGCAAGTAGCATGCACTTGAGCAACACTTCAACTGCAACTCAGCAATAATGTACCTGGCCACACTGTTGCTTTGTCACTGGTAGTGTGAACACAAGATTAGTGTTACCACACTGAAACAATCAGCCGGCTGAATCGGACTCAAGCGGGATTTATACATCTGTGTCAAATTTACGCCATACCTACAGCGTAGGTTCTGCGTAGATGTGTACTCTAGGCTGCAGCCTATGCCTTGGCCTGACATGCACATACCTCAGTGGAAATGAAGCTTATATTTACTTGTAGTTCACAGTGTGTACATGATAAAGTGTGAGGTCAATAAAGCCCCCCACAAAATAGAAATTTAAGTCCTGTGTGTGACTGATCCTGGCTTTACATGAGTAGAGAAAAACTCCACTAGCTGCTAGGCTAATTTATGCTATGTGAAATGCCATAGGCTTATATTAACATTAGCAGGTTGTATTTGTGGGTAGACCACGTCTAGTATAAGACAGTTGTTTTGTTGGTGAACCTTGTGAGTTATAATGAAGCTGAATTTTGTACCTTTGTTAAATGTTGCTGTTGTTCTTGGTGTCATATGAGTAGAGGAAAACTCCCCTAGCCGCTAGGCTAATTCATACAACATAAAAATGCAACAGACTTGTGCTAATAACATTAGCATTTTGTATTTGTGGGGAAAATGGGTCCAGCAAAAGACAAATATTTTGTCTGTGAACCTTACGAATTATAATGAAGCAGATTTGTGTACTTGTGTTTGAAATTGTCACTATTAAGCCACTTTTGGATTGTGGATTGTAGATTT
This sequence comes from Epinephelus fuscoguttatus, assembly GCF_011397635.1. Lineage (NCBI taxonomy): Eukaryota > Metazoa > Chordata > Actinopteri > Perciformes > Serranidae > Epinephelus > Epinephelus fuscoguttatus. The sequence continues at coordinate 7,561,357 of NC_064763.1, forward strand.
TAGGTGTGTTTTGAATAGTTACAGCACTTTATAGAAACCCCACCAATGGCTGGCGTTTTGGAGGTGTAACTGCAAAGTGAAACAGACACACCACTGCAATAGTATAAACAGGGTCCAAAACTAACTTTTTCACAGGCTGGCTGGTAAATGAATTTTTTTACCAGCCAGGCAGATATTTTACCAGCCAACCAAATAATTAATAATTTAAAGGAAAAAAAGTCAAGTCACTTAATGCTGCCGGTGGATGAGACTGGGGGGTGGCGGCAGCGGGAGCAGCAGCAGCAACATTAACCTCCGTCTCTTGGTCATTGGTGGGTAAAATCTCAGCCTCAGCAGGTTCTTTTGCTTTAGTTTTTTGTTGTTTTTGTGGGAGGCTTCGCAATACCTGGCCAGCATCTCCACATGATACTTTTTCTTACTTCTTCTTCTTCTACGGGTGTTCAGAGCATGGAGGTACATTATTAGGTTCGTTCGAGATGAGCCAGGCCTGCGCAGATTCGATCACCGGCGATCGGCGCACAGTGCATGCTGGTTAGTTTTGTGTCCGACTTCATCCCGACTTGCTCTGACGTATTACAAAAGTGGACGGCGATAAAACCGCGAGAGCGAGGTGGCCGCAGTTTTTAGAGCCAGGTGCTGCAGTTGCTCTCCACCGACTGCACCGCCTGGCTCTCACCTGATCTAACAGCTGATTGGTTTAGATGTCGACTCAACAATATGAGGTTTTAGATAAACTACTCATTTTCGTTGAATTTTAGAGATTAAGATTGTATTTGTCTGATCTGAAGGTTTATTCTATGAACAGAAACCATGTTGTGTGACTGATGGTGAAGTTTAGTTGTCAGAGACTGAATACATTCATAATAAACTATACAGAGTCTACTGTATATTAATATTGGACTTTTTTTAATTACTGAAGTATTTAGCAACACCGAGACTTGTGGTCAGTGGGATGTGAAGATTCTTAAAATAACATCTGTACAGATGTGAAGCCCTGACTGTATCTGACTGATCTTTAATGAAAGCTGTTGTCTTGTATTTTTTTTCCTCTGAAAATATGAACCTTATAGTCAAACACAGTTTATTCAGCCTGTGTTGTTGAGGGGACAGGTCAAACTGATATGATGCTGATTTACAGGAGAATTCATATCAAATGGAGGATAAACCATGAACATACAGATCACCTGTAAAGCATTTTAATAAATTAATCTATCATAATTAAAACAACTGGAGACTGAGAACAAACTGATATACAGTTGAAGTTTACATACACTATATAAAAAGGCACATAACCTTTTTTTTCTCACCGTCTAACATTAAATCAGACTAAACTTTTCCTGTTTTTGGTCAATTAGGATTACCAAAATTATTTCTATTTGCTAAATACCAGAATAATGAGACAGATCATTTTTTAGACAATTTTTTATTACTTTCTTGAGAGTCAGAAGTTTACATACACTAAGATTAGTATGCCTTTAAACAATTTGGGAAAGCCCACATGATGATGTCATGTCTTTGGAAGCCTCTGATAGGTTTATTGACAACATGTGGGTTAATTAGAGGCACACCTGTGGATGTATTTTAAGGCACACCTGAAACACACTGCTTCTTTGTGTAACATCATGGGAAAATCAAAAGAAATCAGCCAAGACATCAGGAAGAGAATTGTGGACTTGCACAAGTCTGGTTCATCCTTGGGTGCAATTTCCAGATGCCTGAAGGTGCCACGTTCATCTGTTCAAACAATTATACGGAAGTATAAACACCATGGGAATGTCCAGCCATCATACCGCTCAGGAAGGAGACGGGTTCTGTGTCCCAGAGATGAACGTGCTTTGGTCCGAAATGTGCACATCAACCCAAGAACAAAAGCAAAAGACCTTGTGAAGATGCTGGCTGAAGCTGGTAAGAGTGTGTCATTATCAACAGTGAAACGAGTCCTGTACCGACATGGGCTGAAAGGCCACTCTCCCAGGAAGAAGCCATTACTCCAAAAGAAACATAAAAAAGCCAGATTACAGTTTGCAAATGCACACAGGGACAAAGACCTTAATTTTTGGAGACATGTCCTGTGGTCTGACGAAACTAAAATTGAACTTTTGGCCATAATGACAATCGTTACATTTGGAGGAAGAAGGGGAAGCTTGCAAGCCTAAGAACACCATCCCAACTGTGAAACATGGGGTGGCAGCATCATGTTGTGGGGTTGTTTTGCTGCAGGAGGGACTGGTGCACTTCACAAAATAGATGGCATCATGAGGAAAGAACATTATGTGGACATACTGAAGCAACATCTCAAGACATCAGCCAGGAAGTTAAAGCTTGGGCGCAAATGGGTTTTCCAAATGGACAATGACCCTAAGCATACTGCCAAACTGGTTAGAAAGTGGCTTAAGGATAGCAAAGTCAATGTTTTGGAGTGGCCATCACAAAGCCCTGATCTCAATCCTATTGAAAATTTATGGGCAGAGCTGAAAAGGCATGTGCGAGCAAGGCGGCCTACAAACTTGGTTCAGTTACACCAGTTCTGCCAGGAGGAATGGGCCAAAATTCCTGCAAACTATTGTGAGAAGCTTGCGGAAGCATATCCAAAACGTTTGACCCAAGTCATACAGTTTAAAGGCAATGCTACCAAATACTAATGAAATGTATGTAAACTTCTGACTCTCAAGAAAGTAATAAAAAATTGTCTAAAAAATGATCTGTCTCATTATTCTGGTATTTAGCAAATAGAAATAATTTTGGTAATCCTAATTGACCAAAAAACAGGAAAAGTTTAATCTGATTTAATGTTAGATGGTGAGAAAAAAAGGTTATGTGCCTTTTTATATGGTGTATGTAAACTTCTGGTTTCAACTGTATGGGTCTGATCACTTTTTTAATGAATTGACATCATTCCAGACAGGATGTTAGTGTGTCTGTGACTTCCTGTACAGACTGAAGGCTGCTGGAAACTGTCGGGAAACTGTCGGACTTCACCTCAGCTTTTTGTCACCGCCCCCCACTGCGGCCGCCTGCTCTCGTCTACTTTGCAGGCGAGGCGCAGTTCATCTCGAACGAGCCTATTAAGAAAGTAGTGGAGTGAGAGAGTGGTACATCCTGTCAGCCAAGGGGTTTCCTATCTGTGCAGCCGAGCACCACAGCACCTCCACGGACTATTACATCCAGACGGTCCCGGTGTTTCCTCCACAGGCTCCACTTCACTCAGCTTCACTCAGCTGCCCAACAAACCCGCTGCTTCTTCCCACTTTAACCTGAATAACAAACCGGGGCTCGGTGCTCTGGTTGGATCAAAACAGAGAGCCAGGGCTAGCTGGGAAGCTAGCGGAGGCTAACTGGCTGTGCCTCCCTCCGGTCATGCTGCGGCTAACGCTCCGCTAGCCTCACAGCTGCGCCTCGCCAACGAGCCTAACAACAGCTATCCACCTCGGCGCGCTGTGTTAACGTCATGACTGACGCACTTACGTGACCAAAAATCGTCTCTGCCTGAAATACACATTACTCTGCCAGGAAACCAGCCGATACCAGCATCGTTCTCCAGTAACAAAAATGCATTTTTCGCTGGTAAAAAATATAACTCGCCAGAGTGGTCTTAAAAATTTACCAGCCAGAGACAAAATCTACCCGTAATTGGCAAGTGGTGAGTGTTAGTTTTGGACCCTGAGTATAAATGTTGACAACAGCATAGGCTCTGCATACAGCCATCTCACAACTATAAATCTGCCTTTAAGCAGTAATCAGTAGCTACATTTTTTTTGTCAAAGCCAATGTCTGAGTGCTTAAATCTGCAATTCCTATCATGGTAAATAAATGCTAGTTCCAAAAATCTTAGCGAAGTCAATAAAAAACTGCTAATTTCTTTTTTAAAGTACACCTGGCCAAGTTAGGGTTTCAGAAGTAATATGTCTTTTTGTAATGTGTCTTGGTGGCAGTTTTGAGAATTTGTAGCTCCAGTTACTGCCAAGATTTAATCAAGCATAAATCCCAAATCATCAAAACATTGACTGAGGCTGCCAATCTTCTTAAAGATTATCTTTATCTCTTTGTAATGATTTTGAAAATGTGTAAACATGTAAGTGGTAATGAATGTCAATGTGACACAAGGCCTTGCAAATTTTATAAGGCAGCATGTTGTGTCCTACATCTTGGAGTACAAATTTCAATGAGAACACTGGTGGACAAATTGTATCTTGCCTCAGACAGCATGTACTTTTCTGAGTCGTGCAACAGCCTGCTTTTCTTTCTCATGCCGTTTTCTTAGGATTTCCAGTGTGGCCAGCTGGGAGACGTCCAAGTCCTCCAAGTAAAGAGCATGCTCAGTGAAGTCTTCAGACTGGTGTTTCTGTCTTTCTTTTGGTTGAGACTGTACAGGGGGTTTGGCAATGGTCTTAGCATATTCCAAAGCCTAACATTGAGAGACAGAGAGAGAGATCAACATGTTAATCTACTAACTAATTACTGTACACAGGCTACAGCAAAAATGGTAAAGGTCCTCCAGATTTGTCAGTAAAACATCTATCAGTCGCCTAGAATCATTAAGGCTATGATGTAACAGACTAGCACCATGTTTTAGTTTATTCCATGCACGTTTTAAGACACTATAGCAGTTCTAACGTTACTCAGCGCCATTAGCCTGTGTTTTGACGATGTGCTGTAATGTTATCACGCTGGGATTTGTGAAATACAGAATCACACAGATTCCTGGAGGCTCACAACTGTTTCACCAGTGGATAAACAATCATACTGTGTGGATAAAGCGTCAGATCCCGTTTGTTTAACCAGAAACAGCCCTGAAATCGTCCTTATCAAATCCACCAGATTCAATTACAAAACAGTAAGTTTAGTGTGAATACAGACAACATATTTTCACATATAATTGAATGGATTAAGTATTTATTTAAACCGAACCAGAGTTAGTGATTGTTAAAATGGTGAAAAAAGAGAGACCAAATGGTTTCTGTGAGTTTTATATTATTTCTGTCTATTCTGAATGAAGTGTGTTTTACTATAATAAAATTATTGTTTATTCAAATGGAATCTGGTGGACTTGATTAAAGTGATTTTGGGGTTGTTTCTGGTTAAACAAAAAGGATCTTAGTGTTTAACAAAGAATTCTATCTCTGTAGGTATCCTTTCCATAATGTTGTCAGACAATCTGAGCCTGTCAGTGGCAAAAACAAGCTCTTTTAATGGACGTAAACTGATGGTGCGAACATGCCCCAAGTGCTTTTACATTGCAGCCTGGCTGCTGCCCTTGCTCATTATTGGACCCATTTTTAAAAATGTTGTTTTCATTAGTCACTTAGATACAAAAACATAGGAAAATATAAAATATGGTCCAGTTTGAAATGTACACTTTAACTCTGGATTTTTAAGTTTATTTTAATGAGCAGAAAACCACACAGCAACTCTTAAGCACAGCAGCAATTGCTTTGTTTTCCTACTCGGCATAAAAGGATGAGATGTTTTATTCAAAATTAATTGTACAGTATTTTACTGTAATGAATAATAATGTTTTGTTAACCAGCTGTGTGTGACCTGTTAGCCAGGACCAACAGCGTTACACTCAGTGAATCCAGATAAGTCACCAACAGCTGGTCCTAGTTAAGCTTTGTTAGACAGGTCCCAGGTTGGAACCATGTAGTGACATTCTTCATAATCTCACACACTCTTTCTTGGTCTTTTTGCTTAGTCAAGCACACATGCCTGTTGTAAAAAAACAAAAACAAAAAAAAAAAAGACGTGCTAGGTTTCTCACACGCACGCACGCACGCACGCACGCACACACCTTTATCCTGGGAACTTTCTTGTCATTGCCTTCCGGGTCCTTGGCCAGTAGAAAGGGAATCCTCCTTATGTTTTTGTTCTGCTCGCGGATCACATTTGAATACAGCTTCTGTCGTTTCATTTTCTCAGCATGATGAGAGAGGGAGTGAGAGAGAAATAGAAGCAGATTATAAAAGGGGGTTTAATTAACGGAGCCATTTCTCCCTTAAGGCCCTTCTCTTTGTGCGTCCCCCCCCGGCAGAGCCTCTCCACACAGCCTAACAAAACCAAACACAGCGAGCCATTCAGCGGGCCTATCAACATTTACACATATCATTCACTAATAGGCTTGGACCTGAAGATGCCCGGGGCTCAATCTAGTGTAAATTGGCCAAACATGCTCACTTTTTACAACTGGGGATTAACAAAAGATACATCACAGTACAAAGCACTTAACTTCTTAGGGGTGCTCTCGTTTGCTTTGTAAATGAATTTTATCTGCGGGACAGCATGGGAGCCTTTAAATGATGAACTCAGACAATGGGAAGAGGGTCAGCGGGTACAATGACACTAGTGGACATCAGGATTTAGGCACAGAAGGCTGACTGAAAGACAACCAATCACATTTGTCCAAACAAATTCTAATCATATTTCTTTTTCTTCATGAGTCACTCCTTACAGCTGATATTGCCTAACAGCAAATAACATCCTGGTATGTGGGGCAGCTTTTGTATCCTGTTGTCCTGTATTATCTTCTATTTTTTTGGCTAGAAAAAATAATTAAAGGCCAGAAAGGTTCTTAAATGTAGAAAGCAAAAAAAATAATTTGGATGCTTGTCTACAGATACATTTCTGCCTCATATTGGTGAAAAATTTCTCAGAAGATGGATAAATGCATGTAAAAACTGTACCAGACCGCTGTCATGGAAGCTACAGAGGCAGATATATGTCTCCTGCCCAGTGTAAACCAATGCCTTATTTACACTATATAGTTCAGCTGGACTTGACTTCAGGCAATTTTGGTACCAGGTACTTTTCTCTATTAGTGACACTATCACTCTCTCTCAATTACAGCTTCTTTTAGATTTCTATTTTAATCTTATTTGCTAATTATCAAGAGAAACATTTCTGTTAGTAAAACTGTCCAACACCTTTCTACATGTTATGGGAATAAGAATAAAATGGGTGACCTAGTGCAGAAACACCTGTCTGTGGCCAAATGCAGAACTGGCTGTGTGTGAATCTGTGTGTGTACCTGTTTGTGCAGTGTCTATTTGGTTTTGTGTTGCCCATTCAGCCTTTTCAGTCTTCAAGTCTCATTATCATCAAGGATCAAGGATATCAAGGATTTTTTTTTTTAAATCGTGTTTATTATATGATTGTTTTAGCTTACGTATGTTGACCCCATATGGCCTTTTATTGGCCTTTTAATGATGAGGATTTTTTTTAAATTTAATGTTTAGTATCCCAGTGTGGGGTTAAAAGTGCTCTGGCAGTGTTCCATCTTAACATGAATATAATTTCAGGTCTAAGATATCAACGGCTGCAAACCAAAATATACGATAAAAAAAAAGAACAGTAAACCCACTTTGTATTCACCAACTGCCCAGGAAACATTCAGAACACAGCCATGTTGACCATTTCAAGGCCTGCTCATGCACACTATCCAACAACACTTAAATCTATCTGTGCAGTTTTTTGATAAACTAGAAAAGTCCACTCAGTAGAGTGTAGATCTCTGCCAGGCGGTCATCCAGGCTGATTGCAGCCACACTAGACAAATTTTATAATTCCAGCTGACACAGTGCAGCACATGTCAGAAGCCCCCCAGTAGCTAATAAAAAGACGCACCATGTCTATTTGTTAGGGAGCTACATTGCACAGAGCAGATAGAGTTCTCCTACTGACAGGCACTGTATGTGAAATTTAGATACCAAATAATTATAAGGATGAATATATATATTCAATAACTGGAACACATCCAAATCAAATCACCAAATCTTTGGTCCATGTCATTTATAACTAAACTTTTAAGAATGCTAACTTTGTCTGTACGCTACAGCACAATAACAGCACACAGAACAAAATTGGGTGCAGTGATACAAGCTGCAACTTGCAGCAGCTACACCCTGTGGAATTGTCCTACCCAGATCCCAGATGACTTTACCTTGTATTGTACCTTACTTTAGTGGATAATAACATATCAGGTATGGAATTAAAGCTGTAGATGCTCCCGTTCAAAATGACACCAAACTTTTCTATGAATGTCAGTTTCTGAGCGACGACGAAGGCCAAAATGTGGCCTGCAACAGACGGTAAGGCTTGTTGTTTTTTAGTCAAGCCAATTTCCAGAAAACTTGCTGCTCCTACCGGCCAGTTAAGAGGAGTGAGGAGTCACCAGTCAATGACGGTATAAAACAGACAATAACTCCGTTTGAATCCCCGCAACCTTGAGAGATCCTTGATCATACAGTCATGAATGTGCACACAACATATTAGGCTGATAGGTCTAGTAGTATGCCAGATTAGCTGTGAACAGACAGATACTTACACACACAAACACACACACAACCATACACCCTGAGGAGGTTATGAGCCCACCTAACACATACTGGTGAGTCAGTGAAAATTTCTGACTGATGTTGCAGGTCAGTACTTACTGTCTTTTCAACAGCTTTGTAGTCGGGACCCAGGCCTCGCAGATTTATATCTGATTTCAGCTGCGTGTAGTCTTTAAGACTGTATGCCTGGCAGAGAGAGAGAGAGAGAGAGAGAGAGAGAGAGAGAGAGAGAGAGAGAGAGAGAGCAAACATCAAGTGACAGTTTTGATTACTTAATTTGAAGCTAACTTTTGAACTGCATTTGTTTTGATGACTGTCAAAATGGTACCATGGCAGAAACAATAAATTCCAGACTGCAATTTTTGTCCATCTTGATGTCTCTCATTGTATTCAAATGGCACACTGAGAAAAAAATGACTAATAATAGCAAAATTATAGATAAATGTCTGCCACACAACATGGCGTGACAGAGCCTCAACGTGAGTGACAGTGACTTTACCAAACATGTTGCAACACTCCTTCCTTCTTGTTTGGCCATCTTGCGGACTCCACTGCACTACAAGAGAGTGCAGGAAAGTGCTCAGCAATTTTAGAAAAACTTCCACTACTACTCCTATAGTGTACATAGATGAGGTATACTACTGTATCCCCAACTACAATACAGACATACTATGTATACAACTGTGTATGGAGAAATGTCTGACATAAATAACAGTCTCAGATTGCATTCCTTGGAACAAAATCTGGTCAAATGGGGCAACGTGACCTCATGTGCATCTATTTGGGGGGTTCTTGACATGATAAAGCCTGATTCTGTTTCATGCTCAGTGACACATATGCCACACACCCAGTGGCTCTTTCCTAATGCTTTTAGCCACACTAGTGACGTGGCTCCAGGTATGTCAGTGTCAGTCAGTCCACCACTCTGGACAGACTGAAATATCTAACTATTGGATAGATTACCATGAAATTTGGTACAGATATTCAATGGCCCAAGATGGTAAAGCCTACTGACTTGAATAATCCCCTAATATCATGAGGGTGGTATTTTTATTGAAAAGTTTTAACAACTAGTGGATGGGTGTTATGAAATTTGAAAAAGATATTCATGGTGCCCAAAGGATGTGTCCTAATGACTTTGGTGATCCTCTGAGTAGTCATCTAACACCACTCAGTCTCAGCTGTAAATAGCACACGTCAGCATGCTAACAGACTAAAGTACATAACATCTAACATTTAATTGCATTCTTGTGTTAAAGTGATTGACACATGATCCTTGCTTGTGCCCTGTAGTTCATTCAGATCACATCTACATTAAACAACATTTTTAGTCTAATAACTTCATTTTTGTGAATTTTGCTGGTGTGTAAGTGGTATTTTTTTTTGTCTGCTCAATGATAGTGGCTGTCTAGGTCATGCTAACTACTAGGTGGAAAAAATCAATTAAAAAAAAAAATCAATTCACTTAAGTAACGTGAGTATTATTTTAACAGGATAGAGTGGTGTTGTGTCGGTATGCCTGTTGCCGTAATCCTCGAGTGCTGTAACTCACTCTCTTTGATGCACTGTCTGTTGGAGCTAGATCAAATGAATGATTCAGAATGTATATATTATCTGAAGCCAAATTTTTAGACCAGTGATATTCATACTGGTTTATATAAACAAATTGTATTTCCCGATCTCTGCTTAGCAAAAGTTTTGTATTATTTAAGCAAATAATAGGCAGGGCTATTACTTCAAGTTTCACAGAAAGTTAAAACATTTATTGCGGTAGTCTATGAGTATCAATTTCAAGGAAAAAAAAAAAGCTAAAGCAAGAAAGCAGATAACGGCAGATGATTCGGGGACAGAGACCTTCATCTGCTTGAATAGCAACTCAAAGTCAGCCAGGCCAGCATAAACTTCCTGTCCGGTAAGCAACTTTCTGTTGCTGCTGTTACACAGATTAGACCCAGCCTGCTGTGAACCCTGGCACTGCGGTTTGCGCTGGCTGAATTTGAGTTGCTACAGTCACTACTGAAGGTCAGTCTCCAAAACTCATGCACACTTTCCTCCTGACAAACAGTCTCCTAGAGGCAGGGGTTGAGGTGGAGGTGACTGTGGGGTGCACAAGCTAGATAATTCTTGTCTCATTTGTGCTCTTATAAACAGAGAGAGAAAGGGAAAGCTGGGTGAGGGACTGAGTCAATCACTGCACCACAGCTCTGCGATGAAGTCAGATTTTACCCATTTTAAATACTTAAAAAAAAGAAAATCAATAAGTGGCAGTTGGTGTTGACACTGTGGCAGCTGCCACAAATAAATCAGTGTCTGGGAAACACTGCAGGGACAGCTAAATGTAGCAGTTTAAGTTTACTTCAAAAAGTATTTTTTATTCATTCTATTGTACATGTACATTTTAGTAAGTAAGTAAAGTTTATTTAATATAGCACCTTTAACAGAGCAAGGTCACAAAGTGCTTCACAGGAATACAATTGTTAAAAATAAGACCATAAAAACAGTTATTATTTTATTTACCACTTTTCTATGCAGTATATGATGCTGCTGAAATAAAGGTCAGAGAGACTGACTGATGTGATGTACAATGTTTTTGAAATATGCCTCATGATATACAGTCTCTACAAGTGTACGATTTTGTGATGGTCTAATGTTACAAAATCACAATAAATCGTAATATTAAATCAGCACCCCAGTATCATAACAGTGTCAACTGAGGAGATTAGCATATTGTCCTGCCCTACTTTTACATCACGAGTTTCTGTGCACCAGCGGTTGTTTCCCTGTGGAGACCACATTCAGAGTACAAAGAGTGTGGGAGCTTTAATAGGATTTTGCATAAGATACAGTGCTTCCTTATCAGGCTTTGATATGTTATTAAAGTACTTGGTGATGGTAAACTGAAGTTGGTTGCTGGTGCGTGTGTGTGTGTGTGTCACCATACGTGGATGGGTGCATGCAATCCACATGCTGTCCTAAACAAAAGAGGGCTAATCATTCTAGATTTTACTGGCTGCTTTTCGGAAAAAGGATTTCAGTTTCAGTTTGCTTGAGCCATCGGCCAGGACACAACAGGGTACCTTTCTTTGCAAGCCGTCTCCCCTCTCTCTCCAAACCCTAAGTCATGCTCATCTGCTTTCATGGCCTGGCACTGCAGCAAGACTGCTTTACAAACTGAGTCTGTAATCTCATCAGACATGATGTCTTACATGGTGGGAGAGATGGGAGGTCAAGGGACAAGGAGTGTTGGGCACCAGAGGATGAATATGTGAAGGCTACAGATTGAATACAACTCTAAGCACTTAATCATGCTTTCTAGCCTTTCTTTAATTAAAGGGATACTTTGCCAATTTTCAACCAGCTTTGTATGAAAACAATATGGGTAGTATGTGTAAATGAATGATGTTTAACTTCCCTCCATCTAATCGGTGCCTAGGTATCCCCTTCACCCATCCAACCCCCCTGGCGAAACTCCAGATTATGCAGATGATGCAAAAAGGGTCATCTGAGTTTAGCTGGCTCTCCTAGGCTGTTGCTTGAACTACAAGCTGTACTTCCGCATTTTTGTATTGCTCACCAATCATGATGCTGCCGTGGACAAAAAAAGTATAGAAGCAGATCAGGAAAAAGACTCACCACTCACTCTCTGTCTTAAACTTAGACCAAGCTCTGATCAAGCAGTAAAACTAGGCAGTACTGATCGAATATATATCAAGATTATGTTACTGTATTGCCAATATTCTCACCTCAAATGTTTTCAGAAACATATTTTAGCTTCCTGATTAACTGTAATACAATATCAAATTTTGCTGCATTTGTCTCAAACAGGCAAGTTTGCATAATGTCACCAACCAGCTGGAGCGATTACTGGTCCTTTGTGGCGCAATGCATTCTGGTAGTTGTGGGTTTTGTACCTCTTGCGCAAAAGCGTATACCACAGTCCTTTTTCTCTGTTTTCTCTCGTCATGTAGCACCAATTTCAAAAGTATTTTGTCTTTCTATTGCATAGACAGCCAAGTTTTATGAAAAAGGCTTCTTTCCAGCAGTGAAATATTTCTCAAAATCAACTGTTAGTTAATGTAACAATGACTCAGATACACCATCCATATCATTTTTCTGTCTCTGTTCATGCCTGAACTGTAAAATTTGCTGAGAGCACTGCCAGCCACATGTAAGGTGGTTACTGCCAGGTAAGGCTAGGAGTCTCAGCACACAGAGATCAGGTCATCTTTTTGTATTATGGCACTTGAGGGACCGGACACAAGGCGCATTTTTTGTGCCATCAAATTCATTCTTTTCAACATAAACGTGCAGCAGGTGCCCTCAAACACCAAAAAGACACCACCAGTGTAACACCAGAGCGATGTCAGAACGATGTGCACACATTCCCAAGAGCCTATTTTTCAGGGCGCGACAGCTATGCCCTGAGATAAACACAATTCAACTTTTGGAACTCAACTGCACACACTTCATGTCATGTGACAAGGAACAACCAATCACAGCCACCAGATATCTTTCCCTTTTTCTGTAAATATCAGTCTGTGGTAAATATGGAGGAGAGGTTAATCATTTTAGTGCATGACTAACCATACCTTAACATCTTATTCATATTTTTGGCCTAATACATACTTACAAAACAACACCTAGAAGAAGATCAGCTCTGCACTCAGTATTTCTGGTAAGACGGATATGACATGGTGCTGTTTATGGTCACTTAGCACCCTCAGCCGCAACCTGCCTTCATGCCCTAGAAAGCTAGCACAGTGTAGGCACAAGAGTAGCTCCCAGCATCCAAACACAAAAGTCCTTGTCTTAAGCCAGTGTTTGGTTTGTCCATTCTGGGTAGGATCTGCTCTGTATGTAGATATACACAGCTTATATCAGCATGAAAAATACCCAAGCATATCTATGTTTCACAGTCTAGGGTAGAATTGTTTGCACATGGTTCTCAACATGAAGGTGGCTGAGCTGATGGCTAGCAGCTAACAGTGCTAACTCCATTAAACAGCACTAACAATGGCAACAGTGCTTACAGCTGCTGCTGCTGCTGCTGTAACTGACTGTTCGACTAACTGTTGTATGAGCGCAGTGCAGAGTGGCAGCTATTAGCTAACCAGTGGAACACACTCACAGGGACTCACATGCACTAACATACACACTGGGCTAGACCATCTACTACAACAAGGAACAGAGGCGCTCAGATTACAACACACACACAGAGTTACTTCATTCTCTGCTCAGGACGCCATTACGCCACTATATCTTTAAACAGCAAAGAGCGCTTTGCTGCTATATCAATGTTCTGAATCTCACATCCTTAATAGCATGGCAGTAACAAAATGTTAAAATTATCAACATTTTGAAGTTTGTAGTCAGTTTGCACCAATGCTGGGGTTAGTTTCACCAGTGAAACTTAATTGGTCCAGCATAAAGTATTTTTACAACAGTTATGTGTATTTAAATATACCTTGCACATGGCTGAGTCACGTCAGGACCCATCTCAGCCTGGCATACTATAAAACTGGAGATATATTTGCTTTTACCTACACATTCACTTGTGCATGATAGTTGGCCCACATATCCTGTATCCGTGATCCATGGCAATGTCAGAATTAACACCATAGTACCCTCCCTGAGTTTTGCTGTGTTTATTGTTTATATCATGCAAATCCGGAGGTTTAATGCACTCTGATTTCTCTGGTGTGCCCTCTAGTGAAATGTCCCGGCAACACTTGTAGTGCATGAGCAACTATGTAATCTATTCTGTTCACAACACAGCTGGTTGTCTACGTGAATGCCTGGTTAAAAACAACTATATCTCAGGCCTAAGAGAGGGAAAAAAAACAACAGCCAAATCATTAAATGCAAATGGGCATCTTTAGTGGCCCTGCGCCTCACAGACTCTCTCTTCTAATCACCTTATCCTCTAACACATCTTTAAATGGCTTTTCAGAGCCTGCAGCTCTTTGGTTTATATAGTCATCATCTTATGGCAATTAAGTGTAGCTTAGTGGAGCTAGACAATTAACCTGATGTTATGTGCCCTTAGTCACCAGAACACTCCTGCTGGATTAAGCTGTCCCTGCATGGAGACAGCTGAGGGGATTATTTGGGACTTCAAAGGGGCATTTATTTGTGTAACCTCTCGTGTATGTGGGAATTAAAGGGGAATACTACTCAACTGAAGACTTTATGTGTCACCTTTGTGAAACTGCATAATGAGTTCTTATTTTTCTAACTGGAACACATTATTCAGTGTGCGTAGAGTGAGTTTTGTGGCCTTTGAGCCCTGTTTAAGCACTGTTTAAAAATGCATACATTTGGAGATTTTTTTTCACTGTGTGACATCCCAGATCAGATGGCAGACACACAATAATACATCAAAGAAAAACAAATATAACTGTTCTACAGCAGATGAAAAACCTGTGAACATTCATTACCTCTCCTCTCAGGACACAAATGAAGTTTGCACACACACCAACCTTGTAAGTGACTCTTGCCCTCAGCTGCTTCTGTTTCTCCATCTGAACAAGATAGCCGTCAGAGCTGCTTCTATGGATGGGGTAGGCTGTTTTTACACTCTGACCAGGGCTGAGCTCAGACTCCGCTCCTCTCAATGACTGTCGTATAGGGGGCAAAACTGTGTAGCAGCCTGAACCCAGTGACAAAGGGGTGGTGGGTGTCCTTGGGAAGTTTTGTGGAAATTGCTTAGTGTAACTCTCACTTCGAATCCACTTCTGGTCCCCTTCTTCACAGGATACTGGCCCCTCTAATGCAGGTGTCCTAAAATACAGCGTTATTGGTGGATAAATACTGGGTCGACACATAATAAGACAAAGAAGCCATTCATATGGTGTAATTTTCTTTGCCTCACTGCTAGTCATTTTACATAAACCACAAGAATGCTGTCATCATTGTTCAAGGTTGTCCAGTATTTTGTTGGTTTTTAACCAAACTGGCCCTATTTTTTCTATCTGACTGACATTATTTGGTGCAGTAATTATCCAGTTTTCCCAATGGGATCCTTAACATATAATATCTTTCTTATATTTGGTCAGTAAAAAAAAAATGTATCAATCATTCACCTTTGCCATTGTTCGGGCCTACTCTCCAGGTTTCGGTTGCGAAGGTGTGCTTTTACCCCTTTCTGAGACTTCTGGTAGGACTTTCCTGGATTTGCTTGTTGACATCCAGGGGACAAGGTGAGTCCAACTTCAGATGCAGGGCTCCAATCAGGACAGCCATGAAGTGATGCTAACTCGATGATGTCATCCTGGTCCCTCTGCTGGATGAATGGAAGGAGATGGGATGAAGTGTTGAGCAGGATGTTGAGGTGGATGGCGGGGAGCAAAGGCTGCGATGAGGTCGTCGCCTGAGGATCTGGCTGGGTAACAGCGGCTGGACTTGCCAATGGGGAGCTCAGACAGTCTCCCCCCTCAGCTTTGACCCCCCGGGCAGGGTGCTGCTGCTGTTCAGGGGGATTGGGGTGTTGTTTCCGCTGGGCTTTCTTCCCATCCCTGATCTGGGTGACCTAGGGTTAGAGTAGGATTAACAATTTGAGGATTACATTTTTTTTTTGATTGATGTAGAATGTAAGAGCAATAAAATGGCACTAACACAGAAAGGACTGATTTATGGGTTTTGTGATTTAAGTGTGTAGTGGTGTTAAAGGTATTCTACACAAGATTTTCTTAAAAACAAAATAAAACATAGACTCATACAAACGTAATGCCTCAGTTATCACTAATTGACCCACTAGAAGTGTGTGGTGGTGTATTTATGTGCAGAGACTCTGCCCTCTGCCTGTATTTTCTTCTTATTTTGTTTAGTTCCTGGGTTGAGCAGCAGGTGAGATCAGATCTTATTAAATATATTTATCAGGTGCCAGACCATAAGCAGCATGCAAACAAGAGTAATCTATGAAAATTGCAGACACAGCATCAACAAAATGCAAATACAGTATAGCATCGAAACGGCAAGTGGACCAAACTTGATCCGCTTTTATTTTCACTTTACACTCAGTGCTGATACTGTTTGCAAACAGTAGTCAACAGTTCCTGCATTGTATACCTTACATTCACAAATCCCAAACATATGGCACAATCCAAGCATGTAATATGTTTTTCCAAAAAACCTCCATACCAAAACAGAAAATGAGCATGTAATATTAGATATAGTCACTATCATACCTGACTTGAATATTGGGTTTTAATACCAGCAAACAAACTCTATATATCGGTCTGATTTTGTCACCATCACATTCAAAGACTGCTGCTGTGAATGCTGAATTTTAAATCCACTGCAATGCTGTGAGATATGCTAACTTGCAAAGTATAGCTTGGCCTATTTCCGAAGGTGGGGTGGAGCACAAAGCATCAACTCTAAATCTACCCATTTACACCACAAAAACAACAACAGACAAACATGAGCTCTAAATAAGAAGCACAATTCCATTCCCAAGTGTAAGAAGGGCTGGAGCTCTTCTTTGCATGATCTCCCCAAATTATTTAGCAGGAGGTCTGTGAGCGGGTGCCTCATGCATCTAATGCCGCTGATTTAGCAAACACCAGCTTTGCCCGTTCCAGTGGGAAAATATTTATTCTCATCTGCTTGGCAGTGTTAAGGTAGCAGCTCAAGTGCTCAAAATAATAATGCTTCTCCAAACCTCTCCTTTTTTCGCTCCGACTACTGGTTTTATTTTCATCTCTAGGAAGTCATAGTGCAACAATGCCATCAGTGATTGTGTCTACATTCCTGAAAGGAAATTAAAAGCCAAGGTAAAAGTGTCAAAACTGTACAGCATACACACAGTACTGCAAAACAAACTGGATTTCACTTGGTTTTTTAATTTAACTTTGACAAAATATGATAATCAACAACCGTTTCTCCCATGACAAAGATGAGATGTTAACAAGCTAAAAATAGATCTTATAATAAGAAGATAATCATAACAAAAGCTATGACAAAATGTATGTTTTGTTTTCCTTAACGAGACAAGACAAGATGAGATGGGACGAAAATGTTAGTGGGCTAGCGGACATTTAAAATGAGAGAAAGGAGAATGATAAATTATTTTATAAAATGTATAATGTATATTTGTAAATATATTAAATATATTTTAAAAAAATATATTTAACTAGGAAGCCAAGAACGACCATACTTGCAATTATTTCGTAATGCTATATGCACAGTATGAGAGTGGAGCGTCAACAGCTTGGTAAACACCAATAAATAGTCTGTGCCGGGATGTTTCTATAACCTCCAAAACACTCCCACTGGAGCAGCATCTTTTAGCACCAGTTGTGAGTATCATCAATTAAACCTGCTAAAAACTCTGCTGGACAAATGCAAGTTTGTAAATGTGTAGAAATTATTTGTAGTTTTAGAAAAAAATCTTTCAACTCCTCTTCTTAAATCCAGTTTCCTATACCAGTATTAGCTGAACTGAATTAGCGTAAAGAGAAAAAAAAAACACGTTTTGACTAAATCTGGGTCCCCATTCATTTTCATGGACAAAACTTTTAAGGTTTTCTACAACCTTTCACGGACCCGTAATAAAATTTCCATAACGATTTACAACATATAACAGAATTGGTCCACAGAAATTGACCGGTAGAGCTCTGAGACTGGGGCAGTGACAGCCGGCACTTTGGTCAGTCTATTGGTCAATTTGTTAAAAGACAAAAAAAGAATGCTCCAAACCTTCAAACTATCATGCTCTCCTTTTAGAACAGTTACAATAAAACCAAAGTGCACATTGGCGCTCCGAGAGGGAATTGTATGCCCTTGGGCATATATAGAAACATGTTAAACCACACTGTCACAACATTATCTTTCTTGCCCCAAGTGCCTGGCATCAAACATATCAGATTCAAATTTTATTTCAACATAATTCTTGCTGGTTGGCTTACATGAAGGGAGAGACAGAACATGTGAAGAAAATCAAGAAACACACATGATGGTAAATGTGATGACACCCCCATTCCATTAGAGGTCCCTGCGTCTTTGTACTACTGTTTCCTGTTTGTATGTTGCAGATGCTGAAGGAAGGGTCATCATTTATTTAAGCTACTCTGGCCATTAATACCTCCTTCCCTTTGCAGTCGTTTGCTCTTCCCTCACTGGCACAGCTGCTTTTGTTTATTACAGATGTCCACACACACCCATACACGCATACACAACTAATTGCTGACTTTCACATTTATTCTGCTCTTTATTGTTACTTTTGGAAATAAATAGGCTTTTACCCTTTTGTAGGCTCTTCTGGTCTCCCATCTTTGTTGCAGCCTTTAAGTCAGACTGTAACACTCAATAAAACGTCACACATCAACGCATATTAGCTCTACATAACAGCTTCGGAAAATACATTTTCCTTTATGTTACATTCCGCAAAAGGTTATCCATGGTAGACTATTGTAAAAATGTATTTCATTACACCCAACAAAATTCCATGAGTTTTCAAAAACTTTAAAGATTTTCTTTTAATTCCGTGACTTTCAGGTTTCCATGACCATGGGAACCCTGCTAAAAAATGACTTTACGTCGACTAAAACTGGACTAAAACATTTTGAGTTGTCGTCAACCAAAACTACACTAAAACTAAAGGATAACAATAAACAAAATGAGCCAATCTAAAAAGCATTTTTGCATAAAATTCAGGCTAAATCTAAGGTAGCCGTCAAAATTAACAATGGATTGGGCTGACAGCTCAACCAAGTTACCCTCAACTGTTGAGTTTTCTGGAGCCACATCTGGTCAGGGTCTGCACTGTCCTCTTGACTTTCTGCACTGGTTGTCTCCTTAGGAGTTTCATGCACCTTTAGACAGAAAACAAAAAGGGAAAGCAACACGCTGATACAGAAGAATGTTGAAACAAAAGTGCTTTATATTTTTTCGGTCTATAGACTGGGAACTGAAGCCTTTACTAAAACCCATTAAAAGCTACACAACTACACCTACACAGGGGTATCAATACTGCACCCATTACTATCAATGCCTGTCCTCTTTGGCCACATCGTATTACATCAATTTGCTGTTTCAGTTGTTCCTAATGTACCCGTTTGTGGCATGGAAATATGGTTTGTTAATGGTGTAATGAAAATCATTTAGTTAACTTCAGGACTCCCCTCAGCGGCAGAGGACCATCTGAGTGGATCAATAGTATTGACAGGCTGAAGACTTTTTCACTGAATGCCACTAATTCTGTGAGCTTGAATAGATGAAGGTCAAAAGGAATGAGTGGATCCAGCTGTAACATATCCATCAATAAGTGTGTTTCAGATTGCATCTAATAAATACCACTATTATGTTGAGAAAAATTCAAGGCACTATTGGACAAACCACCTGGCCTTGTGCTGTTTCAACATGTAAGCTGCACAGTACTTTGTCTCTTGCTTTCAAGTAAATATTTATGCTTTTGGTGATTAACTGAACTATACATGAACTCACCAACCAAATAGGGGAATTATTTCAAATGCCATAGAGACTTTTAGACGTTTGGGTGCTGTTACAGATGATCAATAATGATAAAGCACTTGTTTGCGATCGGGAGCAGGTGTCGGTGACTACTGCATGTCCAGCAGTGTACACAGTCACATGCACACAAACACTTTGTGCCTCTCACCTTTACCCATTCCCCCTGCCATTGCCTTTTGTCACCCATTATAAACATCCCAATCAGCTGGAGCAAATGATCAAGCCTGTATTGCATTTTGAGCATGGTAAGCTGTGTAATACCTTTTTTACTAAATTGGGAGGCCCGTAATTGCTTCTCTGCGAGACGATGTCACAACAAAGTCTGGCAATTGCGGCAAGCTGTATTACCTCCTGTACCCGGGAAACATCTGCTTTTTGCAATGAAGACTTCAAAGGGGCTGTGGATCTTGAATTGCATTTAGCTGCTATTGTGGCCAGCCCAGGTAATCTTGATTAGGTGTTTAGACTGAGGCAGGGTATACAGTGGCAGAGAGCTCCCCAGAGCTTTGGTCTAAAGCTATTAAAAGATTGTACATTATGTTGCCCTGGCTTTGAAGTGAGGGCCTGCAAGAGGAGTAGGGACTCTAAGGGGTGAGTGCAATAGCAGAAGATTGATCTGCTACTTCTGTCTTTATCAAAGGAGGCCCAAGCCCCAATGAAGCCAATCATTGCTACCGCCACTCTGCCACTTGGCCGAGCTAAACATTTGCTGCATTAGGAAATTGTGTACATTTAATAATACGTCTAATTATCACAAGTTGCCTTCAGATGGCCGCGCTCTTCAAAAGACCAAATGGGGTATTTTAAAAGGGCCAAGTAACAACCAGCTTGCCTGGACTCATATTGATTTGTGAAACTGATGCGATTTGTACGTGGAGTGTTGCTATCTTTTGCAAGAAGCTACGGACAAGGAAGGGTGGGAGGAAGCACAACAAGCTTTGTGATAAAACATGTGGTTATCCTAATGATGGAAAGTTGTTTCTGTTTCTATCTCTGACCTTCAATATTACATTTCAAAAATCTAATACTGAAGGTAGAAGATAATAAAATTCTCTCATGTTACTTTTTTGATCTTCAGCCTCTCATTTAATGTGTGAAAATAAACAGTCTTATTCCAAACTCCATTCTGACCAAGAGACATAACCAAAGATGTTTTTGAGAAAGCTGCTCATGTTCACGTGTCAGCAAATCAAAAATGAACTGTCCAAGTTCATAAAAATTTCATGTGTTTATTCTATTTTGGGGTGGATTGTATGAATACTTCAATTAACTGCAGTTTTTAAACAGTTATTATTTTATTTTACGGAGTCTGTTTCTAAAATATTGTTAAAAAGACTACTTTGCTTTAAGTCTATTTCTAGTCAGCTTTGTTGATACATTATACTGTTGCCACAACACACCCAAAGCATAGATTAATCCTATGATGAAACAGGAAATAGACTACATGCAAATTGTTGCCCCATCTTTTGTGCCTTATGTCCCCCATTAAGTAAGACATGTCTTTGGGGAGACGGGGCAATGGAAAACTAATAAGCGAATTCAGAGGGAAATGACAAAACACAAGGGTTCCGGAGAGGGAAAGGCTCTGGCTCTGTTTACCATTGCACAAAGCTAACGGCTCTTGACTATGTAAATGGTGATGATATGAGACATTGTAGAGGGCTGGGGCTCAGATGGTTGGGGGTATTATAGCCAGCAAACAGTCTTGTGGCACAACAAATGGGGAATGCGGGCCATCCCGACCAATTATGCCACTGTGCCAGGTGCAGGGACGTCTAAGAGCCTATTGGTAACCATGCGTCTCTGATGTTCTTGTTGTACACATCAACTCATAATAAGCACTGCATAGCCAGACATGGCTCTTTTCATATGGTGGAGAAGAAGGCAGATGAAAACAGCTACGCTCCTCTACCAAATTAATGTTCCAGACTGGGTCGGAGCAAACATCAGGATATTCTCTTAGTAGTCTGAGATGACAATAAAAGACATATAGATACCAAATAATATTTCTAAATCAGCATAAGCTTGGCTCATGCAGAAGGAAATAAAAAAAAAAAACAGCAAGAAAAAACAAAGAAGCAAATAATCTTGGCCTATATTCTGCTCATGGGAAAAGCTGCATTCAAGCAACTGCCTATTAATAGTGTCTCTGAGATTAAAATAAGCTTTCAAGCATAAATATACTGACAGTTGGCTACTTTTCTTATCACCTAAGTGCACAGTAAATACAGATCTCTGAAAAATACAAAAAAACCAAGCAGTGGTTGTGTCTGTGCACTAACAAGCCCCGGAACTGACCTCTGTGTTTAAAACATCTGCATACTGTTTATGATTGTAGCCAGGGTTATATGGATCAAGTTGTTTAAGAAAAACACAGCATAAGTAATGGACAATATATTGATATTATATTGATATCATGACATGACACTAGGTATCTTAGGTTTTGGATATTGTAATATTGTAGGTGTTATCTTTTCCTGCTTTAAAAGGCTGCATTACAGTAGAATGATGTAATTTCTCAACTTAGCAGACTGTTATAGCTGTTATATTATTTCTCCTTAATCTAATTGTATACACATTTGGTAAATGCAACAAAAGTCAATCCTACAATACAGATATTGAGGTATTTGGTCAAAATTATTGTAATTTTTGATTTTCTTTCTATCAGCCTGCCCTACCACACCACAGTCCTTACTTTCATTGTCATTTGCTCATACTACAAAAGCTTTACTTCCAGCCAAAGATAAAACAACACCACAAACTTGCCAATAGCTGTTTGGGCCTGATGCCTCGATCATAACTACAACCAGAATCCAATTTGTCCATGTCCAAAACAAACAATCTAAACTGAAAAACAAAAAAGCTCATTCATAGATGCCGGTAGATCCAATAGATATAGTACATTTTACCATCACCAAACAAGGCCAAACAACAGATCACAAGTAAGTGTAAACTCTCAAAGTCTAAATAAGGATTTGGAAGAAAAAAAATCTATATTTTATTCCAATATTTTCAGTAGTGTCTTCATGAAACCTAATCTTAAGTCATGTAAGTGTAACAATAGCTGGACAGCCCAAGAATCATTATCAATGTTAGTGCAGCTCCTGGTGTCTGTTTCTGTAATTGCAACCTGTTTCAATAGAGGGCTTTCCTGAGAGTGGCCATTATAGAGCTGTGTGGGAGTTAGCTGTCACATTTCAAAGATCATATTCTCATTTAATGATTGTAACCATAAGTTGATGTTAATGGTTGAGAAAAGTCTACCTTATATACAAACCTTTTTAACATTACGTGACGTCTCCTGCTTAAGTGCATGCACACGCATGTAGGAGCCACATTTGGATATGTTACGCCCCAGGGTTATTTTGTTGCGTTCCACCATGTCCTCTGTCAGTCTTTCTGGCTTTTTACTATGTGGGACCTTGGAAATTGTGGATGTGCACGTTTGCTGTTTTCCAGGGGGTCCTCCTTGTCTCCGTTCTTGCTGTTGGTAGGTCTTAAATTCTTGGATGGACATAGCATGCATATCCTTGGTCAGCCCAGGAGATCTGATAATATTTCCCCCAGCATTGTCATAGCTATTTTCATGCTTGTTTCTGAATCCTTTGTGTAAGGCTCTGTCACTTTCATTTTTATTGAAAAAGCAGGATGGCTTTAAGTGGTCAGCCTCTGGTGATGGAAGCTGTAAAGCATGGCTGTGGGGAGATGTTACTGAGCTCGTCTGATCATCTGGTGAGTGTAGGCGGTACGGCTGGTCAAACTCATTGCCAGCCATATGAGGAGTCATCACCACAGATGGACTTGTGTCAACAATGTATCTGTATCCTCCTTTTATTACCAGTCCCTGCGTGTCACCACACGACTGACTGGATTGTTCTTTTGGGACTTGGTAATATTCCTCAATGGAAATCTGTGGGTTGTCATGGAAGCGGCCAGCTCCCCTCAGGTTGGTCCTCCAGTTGGGGTCATAGCGTAGGTCAGAATAGGCATCATCACTGGACAGCTGGCTGCAAGGTCAAAGAAAGACAATAGCAATAAAGATCTACACAACCAGTGCAACACCAATATTTGCATCAGTAAGTTATACGTTAGCTCTATTGCTAAGATCAATCAATTAGCCAAATATGAGATAAGAAACTACATGGAATTATCAAAGAATAAGTTCCATTTATGTATAGTGTAGACTCAATCATATTATGAGTAATTGATTTAATTGTTGGTAAGCAGCTTTATCAAATGACATTTCCATATCTAAAGGAAGTTTTACAGACACCTGAATGTCACATAGGCCTTTACTTAGAGGTCAAAGGAACAAGAGGCATTAGACCATTATTAGAATGATGATGTCCTCAAACAAAGAGAGGTAGGCCTTATTCGAGACTTCTGAAATTGAAACAGATGAGGGGGATTATGAGCCTGTATTTACAGATAATTTTCGTATTTTCACCTCCAGGCTCACTAATGAGAGTGTATTTGAGAGCTACTAGCGAGGGAATGGTTCACAAACGGCAATTTTCAGCTTATGAAATGGCTTGAAAATTGCAGGCTAAAATGCTCTTTCTGATGGTGATGAAAAGATCTCATTAAAATAAATAGCAGAGAGCCTCTTTGTTGTGCTTACTGGGAGGACGAGGGGAGCCTAATTCTCCTGCCGTTATGTTGTGCGCCGGGGGGGAGGGTTGCCTAGGTGTAGGGCCCTTCACTTTCGATGAGGCCAAAAGGGTAAGGGATGTCTCTCTAATGACTGAGACTCAAACAAGTTGGAGAATGCATTATAGACAACATGCAGCTGATTGTGATGCCTTTAACACTGGCAAAACACCGCAGTCTGATATTTCTTGCACAAGATACAGACACCTAAATACAAAAGCCAGTGAAATATTGTGACAAACACTGAATGGGAAAATGAAAAAACTGGCCATACGGACTATACTCAAATATCTTTTTGCAATATTTGGAGTGAGGTAGGTGTAAAATATAGTTAAGAGGGATGAATGGACTTGCTTAAATAGGAATCTTTTGCTTGAATGAGGAATGCCCATTGGGTTTGTAAACTATGCAATAGCAATGTTTGAAAAGGCTTATCCGCTTTGAGGAGGCAGCAGCGAGGACTATGAGAACATGATGGGAATGGGACTGTATCCACTGCCTTGGCTCTATGAAATGGAGCCTTTTGTGAGAATATGTCACGGTCATTTTCCTCTGAAACAATGTACTTTGGAAGCGGACCCACACTTGGTGGGCATCAATCCGTGCAGGTTAATGACGGGAAAATTGAGAATGCCCCTTTTCTATTTTGGAGGGAAATAACTATCAGGCTGTGTCTGCCAGAAAGAGAGGGGGAAACAAGGGTACGAGTCGACGAGAGTGCAAAAACAGATGTGGTGTTGTTCTCACCATAGATGCCTACCTCTGCTCCCTCAAAAGAGAGAAAGAGAGATCTCCTTTGCAGCAACAATGATCCTTGTTAATGGACCACGAGTGACCACTTATTGTGATCCACCCAAACAAAACAAAAATCTAATTTCCCTCAAATGAAAGCTGTTATTCTGAAAGCACCTGAATTAGGCCGTTCTCACTACAATGTACCATCGGTGCCTGCATCTCATTAAATAACTGACACCACTTCATTGTTAAGTGATGAATGAGGGCTATTTATCTTTTATCATCTATGTACTGTTTAAAAGTAAAAGGTCTGATTGCTGCTGCCATTCACCTTGTTGTATTCTATCTAAGCAGCACTATTATCTGCTTAATTTCAATTAATTTGTCACAGACAGTGAAAGTGACAGTCCAGTTCAATAGGCAAATTGAACAAGGTCGGGCACAACTCTCATCATGGTGAATAGCTTATATAATGCCACATGTTTATAGAATTATTGTGATGCACAAGGCTACACAGCCAATAACATGATCAAACATAACAAAGACTTATTTTCTATATATTTTTTTTTCCACCAAGAAATAAAGACTGCAAGTGCCACTAGCATCACATACTGCCATCTACTGGCCAAACTGCAGAATGCTACATGAGAAACAGATATATGTACTATAGAGTTACTTAAAGATAAGTCAGGGGATATTCTTCACTTCTGTTTTTGTCAACACATTAGATTAAAGACTAAAATTAACAAGAATTCGGTGCGAATCAAAGTCTGATGTACTCTACTGTTTAAAAGTTTGGAATCACTTGTTATAGGCGTATGCTGTTTTCCTTCAATGATGGCTATTAAAAAACACTATTTTTCAGATACCAAATGTATTGTTTAAATTTCAAATAGTTTCAGCCCATACAGAAGGACAATTAAATGATTACAACTTCCATTTAGTTGATGTCCCCTCAGTGTTGCATGACAGAGAAGAATAGTGTAGGAACCTTTTTCGACAAAATACCCTTCAAATTTCAATTTGTTTTTCAGCCCAGAAAAGCATCAGAGACCTTTGATCATTATTAAATCACAACGGTGCAACTGGGCTTTAAAAATCAAGTTTGTCCGTTTTTCTTTGGGCCTTATGTCGTCTACGTAGTTAACTTGAATAGGTTTTAATTATGATTTCGCAGTCCATGATATGTTCAGCTAATATTCCCTGATCCAATTCTACTAGTGCTAATCCTATAGACTTTGTTTTATTGTGATGTCTGAAGAATACCTTTGCAAAATCAACATTTTGCCTGTTAGTTCCAGTTTGTTATAGGAAATATTGCATGCGCGCAGATGGCACTGGAGACGGGGGGGATATATTTGTATTTGTTTTATAGCCTAAAATAAATATTTGTTTTGTAGCCTAATGTTGAGTAGCTAGTCTGACAATAATAAGAAGGCATTTGGACTTACCTGAAGTAGGCTAAATGTAAAATAACAGCATTCTAGGCTGTAAGTGAATATCTTTAATGTTGTTATTTCTATGTATAATGTTATTTTAGTAAGCAGCAACAGTTTGATCATGTATGGCTAGTGTTGATCAGGTAGGCCTTTGTTTACCAATGTTCATTCAATCAGAAAACTCATGATTCTAATGTTTATTGCAGCTTCAGTTATTTAGCAGATTCAGTTAATTAGTTATTTTGTGTAAATATATATATATATATATATATATATATATATATATATATATGAAATATTGTGCTCTAGACACTATAATCTGTTCCTATTTAAATCTGCACATATTTTGTTGCTAAGCTTCCAGTTTCTCTTCTTCAGTCTGGCTGAA
The DNA here is from genome assembly GCF_011397635.1 of Epinephelus fuscoguttatus. Lineage (NCBI taxonomy): Eukaryota > Metazoa > Chordata > Actinopteri > Perciformes > Serranidae > Epinephelus > Epinephelus fuscoguttatus. The sequence continues at coordinate 7,588,368 of NC_064763.1, forward strand.
CCATTGCACAGCATTCTCTTCTCCCTGATATGTTTGTAAAGAAATCTTTGAATGACCTAGGTGACATGGTAAGGAACAAGGATACTGACTTTAGATTTTGGCATCGAAAATAAAATTTGGCAGACAAATATTTGTCGGAAGCTCTGAGACATGCAATGGATCCAATAGTAGCATTTATTTTAGAAATATGGAATGTTATTGTGGAAAAACACATATTAAAAAGAGGGGTTCACACACTACGGTGGTTTGCATATGATTCTGTTTAAGCCAGGGATGTATTAATGAACATTTAAGCAATGGGCACAAAAAGGCATGACAGCAATGTGTACTGTTTCAGAAAATGGCAAATTCATGAGCTTCTAAGAGCTAAAGATAAAGCATGGTCTGGAAAATGAATACTTTTTTAGGTACATGCAGTTAAGGGACTATTTCTCAAAAGAGCTGATGTCAGAACCAGAGGAAACTTAAAAAAAATCTGACTGAGGTGATTGTGGAGGCATACAAACGGAAGGGTTCTCTGGTCATCTCTGCTTTCTACCTTTGGGGGGAAGTATGGGGGGACTCAACACTATACATATTAGCCAAATGTGAAGCAGAGTTAAAGATTCAAAAATAGAAGAAAATTAGTATCAAATGCGTGAGATGCAATGTACACCCACAAACTCACTAGTGTGGAGGGAATTCTGCTGGAAGAATTCAACTCGCTTTTTCGTGACACCCAAAATAAAAAGCAGGCAGCTTAGTACACAGCAACAATGTTGCAGGCTGTGTGGGAGCATGGAGGTTGACCACTCGTATATTTTTTGGAACTGTCCAAAGATCAGGTCATACTGGGAAAATGTTGCCTTGTGATCTTATATCTTGTATCTCGGGAACATTAAAGGTGTTGTGATGAGAGAAGATATTTACTTAACTAAAGTTTTACTTGCAATGAGTAAGAAAGCTATGACCAAACACTGGCTCAAAGTAAATTTCGAAACTGTCCAAGAAGTTTTTGTGATGGAAAAGTTTTGAGAGTTAAAGAGAATACGTTAAAAAAATATGTGATATATGATATATATATGACACATGACACCAATTAAAAGAATGCCTAACTTGCAGCCACTTATTTAAATACTGAAACTGCCCCAGACAACCAATTATTGTTACTTTATAATTTTTTTTGGTTTGTGTATCGCTTTGTATTATTTTTGTGTCACTGTATTCATACTGTTGATATATCTGTCAAAACTCAATAAAAATGTAAGTAGAGAAAAAAAGAAAAAAAAAATTGGCAGTGTAAAAAAAGTACTGGCTAATGTAACACACTTCCATGCACTTAAATCTAATTGTATTCTTTTATTTCAATGATTATTTTTTTTTCTTTTTTCATTTTAGTGTGTTTTTTAATGACAATATTCTTATTCTTTTCCTCATGTCAGTCTTTTTTCATGCTGTAGGTTTCTATCAAGTCATGGTGCTTTTCAGTTTCAATGCCCTGTCACTATTACAATGTAAAGAGGAAGGTTTGAGTAGAGGAGGCGAGGAGAGTGTGATTTCCATATCTTCTGCATACGAAGAAGAGAGATACACTCTTGACCCTGTTGTCCCCCCCTTTAGTCTCTGACATAACCGCACATCTATAGCAACGGCAACCTGGAGCTCCCACTCCATATCTCTGATTCTGCCAGCAAATATGGAAGCCACTGCCGTAGATGTGTGGTCATGCCAGAGACTTCATAGTGGACGACAGGTTCAGGAAGAGTGACATGCTACATTCATTCTTTATAGGTAGCTTGAAAAGATTTTTTTAATGACCGTGTTTTATTTTTCAGTGCGTTCTTTCAGTGCCAATTAAAAATGGTCAGATTGTACTGACGCTCTGAAGCTGGTTTTAATTTCACCCTGTGAAGTGCATAATTTCAAAACACTGCGTCGAAGCTTGTGTCAAATGAGGAAAACCTCATGACTGATGATGTCCAAAGCTTCAAACCTCACTGGTGCTTCAGTGCTTTATTCAGTTTGACAGTTCTAAAAGGCTTGCAGTGAGACTTTGTGCTTGGCACATTAGTGGGATAAGAAGAGAGGAGAATAACTGAGAAATACAACAATGTACATTAGAAAGACATAATCATAAGTATGATACTGAAAATCATTTTCCTACCACAGTGGAAACTGAAGTTACACCAATAATTTAGTGGCAGAAAAAAATATTTTATATCAGGGCAATGTTTCCTATTAATTATCTGAATTAATTCATATAATTTGTCCCACTTTGGCTTTATAATGAATGAAATCATTTTTACTCTCTACATCTCTACATTGTGCAACACTGCATGTGAATGTTGTGTTTTCAGCAAAGCATCTTCCATTCCTCATCTGTCAGCCCATGCTTTGTGGGTTTGACTTGTTTATTGCGTAATAACAATTCCTATTTTTACAACAAATGTGTTTATGCAGAGTCCAACAAAAAGGATTGCCCTAAGGCCCGTCCCTGGGCCAGTGATAAGTTATCTCGAGCAAATTACTACAATCGGCCAGTTGTTCCATCGGGCCAGTGTATTTAAATGAAAAATGTACTTGTAATAAATTTCTAGGCATTGCTCTGTGGGCGACATCACTGTCTGCTCTACTCTGTGAGACTTTATTCTGCTCTGCTCTCTCATGTCTGTCTCCAACTTAAGCATTCATTCATTCATTCATCTTCTAACTGCTTCATCCTCTTGAGGGTCACGGGGGGGCTGGAGCCTATCCCAGCTGACATCGGGCGAGAGGCAGGGTACACCCTGGACAGGTCGCCAGACTATCACAGGGCTGACACATAGAGACAAACAACCATTCACACTCACATTCACACCTACGGACAATTTAGAGTCACCAATTAACCTAGTCCCCAATCTGCATGTCTTTGGACTGTGGGAGGAAGCCGGAGTGCCCGGAGAGAACCCACGCTGACACGGGGAGAACATGCAAACTCCGCACAGAAGGGCTCCCACGCCCGGGATCGAACTGGCAACCCTCTTGCTGTGAGGCCAGAGTGCCAACCACCACACCACCGTGCCGCCCCCAACTTAAGCAATTGCCAAAATTACGCCCCGTATCATAAAGTCCCACACTTGTACCATGAAATACCTACATTTCTGAAAATGCGAAGTGCTGTAAACAGCCTAAGTAAAGCTCCGAATAATTTTCTGCACAAATAAAAAGAAAGCCCTAAAGCTTCATATGGCCTCATCTGCCTACCCCTAATGCCAATACCTGCATGTCAATGCCAATGTTTCCTTTTTCAGTTCAGGTTTTGTTTTCAGTGCCAAAATCTAAACTCAATGTCCTGGCTCCATAAACGTGTTCCTTCATCACTATGAACACACACACAGGTCCTCACATACTGACACTGAAGCTGAAAACACGGCCGTTGTTTTTATAATGATGGGATTGTGGGTCGTTTAGCTCAGAATATTTCTTGACCTCAACGAGTCTCTCCTCATCCATCCTTTATCACACACAAGACACAGCAACAGCTACAGAGTTCTCTTTATGCATCAATGTGAGGAGAGGAGTCAAGCTGCCATAAGAGGACAGAAAAAGAGCCGGAGCTGGTATGTACAAGCAAATGCATTTAATTCCAGGGTGGCAAGGCTGTAAATACGACTGTGGCGTGAAGTGCCACTGGGTGGTGCATCCAGGAGGGCCGACATGCGTCTAGCTGCCATTGGTGTGGGGTTGTACATTGAAAAATAATAGCCATTTTTTGACACGCAGCTTTGCAGCCAGTGTGTTTTGGCCTTTAGTGGTGGTGGTTCAGTCCAACTACCAACCCAAAGCTTCAGCATTTGACTCAACGGAGTGAGACTCAACAATGAACCATCTTTCTCTAGAATTGCATAATGACAAACTAAAACATTGCTGGTTTTCGGTCTTCATGGAGTTTATTTACATATCTTAAAAACAAGCCTAGATCTTTGTTTTACTGAAGTTTTCTGAAGTTTGCTGCAGTGATATAGAAATATACTTTCAGTGTGTCTGTTACAGCTTGATATGAATACTAGGTGTCCTTTCATGTACAACAGAACACACTTCTAACCACAGCTATTTAATGCTGGTATATGCCCCAATGTTACTTTGAAGCAATTACTGAATTGCAACCTCAAATGCCCAACAAAAAAAATGTTTAACTTACCTTGTTTCTTGTCTTTCATCTATTTGTGTGTCCAAACATTCAGTCTGTAAGAGGCTGGGGTTCCTTTTGGCATGGGGGTGCGTTGCTACATCGAGGCTATCATAAATCTGAAGATCTTCAGTTTCATCATCATTTGAATTGTCATCCTCTCCCAGCCGTAAGCTGTCAGTGTTCTCCTTTTGAGGCTGTATGTATTTAATTTGGTCATGGTGGCCAATACGCATTTGTAGCTGCTTTTGGTAAACTCTCTCTTGGGCCAAGCTCTCTGTGTCTGACTCCACAGAGTCCCATGGCTTGACCAGAACTGTTTGTCCCAGAGAAGGATGCTTCGTTTGCTCAGTGATCAACACTTTACATATCTCATCATGTTTGACTTCTTTATCCATGCTCACATTGAAGGTGAACAGTCTGCTTCACGAAGATCTGATCATCTATGTGATCGTCAAAATGTAACTGGAGAAGGTTTCAGCAGGAAAACACTGTCCACACCAACACTGCAACCAACAAACACAAAAAGACAGCTTTATTGTACAAGATGAACAACAAGCTGTGAAAGGAGCAAGTATGCTGAGCATTCATGTATTTATTTCATAGCTTTGAACTGCACACCTCTGTCTGGGAAAAGTGTAAGTCAAAGATAGGATTCATCAAAATATTCCAGCTGGCAAATCTGCTGTAGGTACTTTCATATCTTATAATTCTTGACACCTTTATGACAACTCCACAAAAAAAAGTCAGAAATAACCCAGGTGTACAATGTAAACTTAAATAAGTCATTGAATTCCTACACAACATTTGTCGGTATTGTCTCAAGTGTAAGAGTACTGGCAGTTTTTTGATTCATCTTTTGTACACAGTTTTAATGTTCAAGAAACTTGTTTCACCAGCCAATAGGAACAGTTCAGCTTCATTTCTGCAGCCAAGCACAAGATATATGAAGTACTGGTTGTACAGTCACTTTCTTTACAGATTTCTCAATGCCACCTGGAATATGCTCAACACATTAGTCAGTGCTGGAAACTAACACAAGAAATTGTCAGTCTGCCTTTTTCAAAGCAGACATTTTGACTTGTCACAGTAGGAGTAAGTACAGTGACACTGACTATGGCTCCATTCTATCACAGTGTTCCAGTAAAGCTGTGGTTTGCACAATATCGGGCCCCTGCAACTGAAACACCTTAATGGTTTTCTGCCATCATTAATTTTAAGTGTGATTACATGGACATGAATAACCTGTTTATGAGGCTTCTCCTGCACCAATAAAGAGGAGCACCACCTGAATGAAGAATTCCATTATGATACTTCTCTGGTTTCTGGCTTTGACAGAGTCGCTCATGTTCACAAATATTGACTGAACTTTACTAGACCATGGAAATAAGTCTCAAATTTGTGATGTCATAGGGTTTAATAAAGTCTGGACCCATAGACTGTACAATATATAATGTCAGAGCAGCAGAGCAGTCATGCTTCATGATAGCTCCTGAATCAACCAGTTGTTTTCTGTCGAAAAGTTGGATGAACACAGAAGATTTATGAGAAAATTGTAAAAGGAGTGATGAAAATCCATCAGAGGAGAGAAAGAGAGCAAAAGGAAGAGGAAGAAAGAGAGGAAATACAGTTGGAGGAAAACTTCAGAGAGAGAGAGAGAAAGAGAGACATCAAACAAAGGAAGAAAAAAGCAAAACAAACAAAGAAGGAAGAGGAAGGAGAGGACAAGGAAAGTGACAGCAATCAGCCAGCTACTGGACACTGAAATCAGTGAGTTTTGTCAATTATATCTATAAAACAAGCTCCAACTGAAATATTGAAGCTAACAGCTAACAAGCTAATCCTAGCTAAACAACAGTTGGCTGTGTGTGGTTGCCTAGCAACAGCATCAATAGCAGCAGCAGCAATAGAAGCCTCCCTATTTCAAGGCAAAACATACAGATACTTGAATATCAACAACTGTGTCAAGATGTCTACCTGCTCTGAAACAATCGATTATCCTCCAGCTGTTAAGAGCAAAACAGCAAGGAACAAATATAAACAAAAAACACTGCGAGACAGACCAGAAACCCTGTTCCTGGACCACTACAAAGATGGCAGGACCTGCAATCTAATCTTCTGGACTGATGAACCCTATGCCTGGCTGAATGTCATCAGCTCTTATTACTCAACAGTAAAGAGAGCAGGCATTTGTAATGGATGGAAAATCAGTATATTGGAAGACAATGATCCATACTCAACCAGAACAACAATCAACCTGTTCAAAAATGGAACTGCCATGATACAAGGATACCTTGGACAGTTTGAGCACGATTTTGCTGCTATGAAACCAAGTGTTGAGAAGGAGAAAGAGAATCTCACAGGCACACCAACAACCCTGGGAGTCAAAGCGTCCTGTTCTCCTCCGGCTCCAGACAAACGGCCGACAGATGCCGACAGCGAAGTTTCCTCTCCTAGAGCGCTCTGAGGACCTGGACTGCATGAGGGAACAGTTCTCCCAAATGGAGATCGAGTTAGTCCAGCTCAGGAGCAGATGGACCAACAACAACCTAACTCTCATCCCAAAATGACATCGTAACAACACTCAAGAGAGAACTGGACAATGTCAACTCACAACTGAGAGAGATTCAACAAGAAGCAACCAACCAGAGGAACCAGCTGGATCATCTCAGGGAAGAGGTGAAGGAACTACAGAAAGACAGAGACGACTGTAGAGCTGAGCTGGCCACATTGAGAGAGGAACTGAAGGAGAGGGACAGAACATTGTCCAGTCAGCAAGTAAGACTGAACTCTATACAGTCCCTTATGTCCACAGACCCCCCTCAGATCCAGACCAGGTCCAGCCAAACTCAGACTACACCGGCTGAAGAACAACATAGTCCTCTCCTCGAGGGCTCACTCCCTCCAACGCAGCCGAATGTAGCCCCTACTCACCTTCCTCTCCCAACCAGCTCCCCACTATACATATACCAAGTTCAACCTCTAGTCACACCTCGGGGCAAGTCCTTGACCCAACCACCAGCCAACCCCCCATGTCCACTGGAGACCCAACCTGCAGCTCTGGACCTGAAACTACCGCAGCAGCAGGAACAGCCCCACATCCAGACACAGCCCAGAGTCAACAAACACTCCCAGGCAGAAGGGCTGACATCCTCCTCCTCATGGACTCTAATGGAAAGTTCCTGGATGAAAAAACCCTGTTCCCAAGGCACAGAGCAGAAAAGATCTGGTGCCCCAACACGAAGAAAGCTCTGGAGTTGCTGACGGTGCGTGAGCTCGGTGAGCCGAGCCACATCATCATCCATACAGGCACCAACGACTTAAGGCCCCAACAGGACAGAGTGGCAGACTCTCTGAAGAGAGTGATCGAGAAGGCCTCCACCACTTTCCCAACAGCAGGATCGTCATCTCCACACTGCTGCAGAGGAGAGACTTCCACCCCCGCACCATAGACAGAGTGAACTTCAGCCTCTCCAGGGACTGCGCACTCAAAACCAACGTCTTCTTGGCTCAACATCCAACTCTAGACCTGGACTGCCTTTATGACAACGTTCATTTGCACAAAGAAGCAGTCCCCATCTTTGCCAAGACCCTGAAAGACGTTGCCCTCAGCAGGAACCCTACAGATACCCCAAGGAACAACCGCACAGCGCAGATCCCACGCAGACCATCAAGATCTCTTCAACCCTCCAGACCACCCAGACCCCACGATACACTCACCCCAGAGCATCAGAGAGAATGGCCGGCCAACGACACTCGCCGCATCACCACCATCACAACGAGCAGCCTACACCACAGCTGATCCAACACAGACCTCCAATACCCAGCCGGAGAACCACCCTGCCTGGAGGTCCCGTACCCCCCCTCCTCCCAACAGCAGAGACGAGACTACAAGAGCAGCAGAACATCGGACGGAGCTACGCTGCAGCTGTGAGAGGAGCATCGGCCTCCCCCTCCTCTGGTGACATCAGGGACATGCAACACATGTTAAACTTGCTATGCTCTCACCTCATAGGGACGTGGTAGAAGAGCCCAGAGCTTAATGAGCAAATAATAGTTAAACATGATGTTTAGATTTTTAAATTGATTGTTAGAAGAGCAGAGAGCTTAATGATCAAATAATAGTTAACTGTTAAACATGATGTTTAGATTTTTTTTTTTTTTTAAGTGGTTTGTTAGAAAACAACAATTCCTAACAATATTTCAAACCACATATTATCAGTTCACTTATCATATATTATTTCGCTCCTTTTATTTATCTACACATGATTTTTCTTTTCTTTCAGTGTTCATCTTATGCTTTTTTTTTTAACAGATCACAATTACAGATGAAGTCACTCACAATAACATGTTGGAACATTCAAGGTCTCAGAACTTCTGCTTTTGGTCTAAAAAGCAGAAACTCTGACTTTATTAGAGAGTTAAAAGACTCTGACATCATTGTCTTACAGGAGACATGGTGCAGAGAAGACGTTTCCACTGGTCGTCCTCAAAAATACAATGAGATTATTATCCCATCAACAAAAATCCCACAATCACACAGGAAGAGACTCAGGAGGCATGATTATATGGTATAAATCAGAACTCATTCACTCATTAGAAATAATTAAAAAAGCAGAATCATATATTTGGCTGAAAATTAACAAAAAGATGCTTTGTGTTGAGCAACATGTCTACATGTGTGCAGTCTACATCCCACCATCAGAGTCCCCATACTATAACCCTGATGTTTTTTCTATCCTTGAGGAAGACATTAACCATTATAAAAGCATGGGAAATATTCTGATCTGTGGAGACTTGAATGCTCGAACAGGGGAAAGAGCAGACACTCTGAACACCCAGGGAGACAAACATTTACCTGGAGGGATATACTCCCCCCTCCCTGAATGCCCAACCAGAAAGAGCTTTGATAAAGTCACAAATACAAGTGGCATCCAGCTTCTGCAGCTCTGTCGTGCACTGGGTCTGTACATAGTCAACGGCCGGCTGCGAGGGGACTCTCTGGGTCGCTACACTTATAGTTCAGCTCTGGGCAGTAGCACAGTAGACTACTTCATCACAGATCTACACCCAGTGTCTCTCAGAGCCTTCACAGTCAGCCCCCTCACACCCCTCTCAGACCACAGCAAGATCACAATCTATCTGAAAAGGGCACCATCCAACAACACAGTCCCCCGACCATGTCAGCTTTATAACTGCACACACTCATTCAGATGGAAACCAGACAGTGTAGGGAAGTACCAGGAGGCGCTGGAAAATCAGCAAATACAGAGTTTAATTCATTTATTTCTGTCTGAAATGTTTCCTCATAATAACATTGGTGTAAACTTTGCTGTGAACAAAATCAATTCAATTTTTCATCATTTGGCTTTATTATCTAATTTGAAAATCTCTCGAACAAAAACATAAACAAATAAACAACAACAAATGGTTTGACATCGAATGCAAAAACTTGAGAAAAACTTTAAGAAGATTATCCAATCAAAAACACAGAGATCCAGATAACCAGAACATACGCCTTCAGTATGATGATGTTCTGAAACAATACAAATATACCCTAAAAACAAAGAAAGAACAGCACACCAAGAACCAGCTCTGTGAAATCGAGGAATCCTTAGAGTCCAACCGGTTCTGGGAGAAATGGAACACCATAAACAAAAACCAGAAAGATGAACTGGCACTTCAAGATGGCAATACCTGGACTAATCACTTCAGAGATCTGTATAGTAATATCACAAAAAATAATGATCAAAACAATATCTACAATAAATGGAAAACCCTGGAATCTGCGCTAAAGCACAACCAAAACCCCCTAGATGACCCACTAACAGACCAAGAACTCACAGAAACCATCCAATCCGTCAAAACAAAAAGAGCTGTGGAGTCGATGGAATATTAAACGAAATGATCAAATACTCAAACAATAAAATTAAATCGATTCTCAAACTATTCAACATAATTATATCAGTTGGCACTTTTCCAGACATCTGGAACAAAGGTTTAATAACTCCAATTCATAAATCTGGGGATAAATATGACCCAATTAACTACCGCGGGATCTGGGTCACTAGTACCCTGGGAACAATATTTTGTAACTGCAGTAGTAAACGAATAGTAAATGTTCTGGCTGAACATACTGTTTTACATAAATGCCAAATTGGATTTTTGCCAAATTCCACAACTGACCACATATTTACTCTCCACACCTTAATTGACCAAGAATTAAATGTAAAGAAAAGAAAGGTCTACGCCTGTTTTGTTGATTTCAGAAAGGCCTTTGACTCCATCTGGCACGAGGGTCTTTTCTACAGGCTCCTTGAAAGTGGATTTGGGGGGAAAACATACGATTTCATCAAAGATATGTATACAAAAAGCAGATATGCCATAAAAATTGGAGACAAACAAACAGCCTTCTTCTCCCAGGGCCGGGGGGGTCAGACAAGGATGCAACCTCAGTCCCATCCTCTTTAATTTATATATCAATGAATTAGCAAACCAATTAGATCGGTCCATAGCACCTGGCCTCATCCTGAAAGACACAGAGGTCAAAAGTCTCCTATATGCAGACGACTTAGTGCTGCTCTCACCCACTAAAGAGGGTTTGCAACAGCACCTGAACATCCTGCAGGACTTCTGTCAGACCTGGGCCCTGACTGTAAATACCACAAAAACAAAGATAATGATCTTTCAAAAGCAATGCACAAATCTAATGAACACACACAATTTCTATTTGGACAACACTAAATTACAACAGACAAAAAACTACACATACCTCGGCCTAAACATCACATACACAGGAAACACCAACATGGCTGTGAAGGATCTGAGAGACAAAGCCAGAAGAGCTTTCTGCGCCATAAAAAGAAATATAAAAACAAACATTCCAATTCGAATCTGGCTAAAAATATTCCAATTTGTAATTGAACCAATTCTCCTGTATGGAAGTGAAATCTGGGGTCCTAAATTAAATCAAAATTTCGACAAATGACAAAACAGTCATAGAAAGTTTCCACAATGAGTTCTTTAAGAACATCCTTCATGTCAAGAGAAAGACCCCAAACAACGCCTGCAGAGCAGAAATCGTCAAATACCAAATTATTTTAAAAATACAAAAGAGATCAATTAAATTTTACAACCACCTGAAGTCAAGTCACCCACAGACATACCATCACAAAGCCCTCAGCTGCCCAGAGAAGAGTCCCCTCGGCCGGCTGGTCCTGAGGCTCTCTGCAGACCAAAACACCAACCCAATCAGACCCAACCAAATGATAAACCATCAGAAAGAAAAATACATTACATATTGGAAAGAAACAACCAAAACACAGAGTAAATTACAATGTTATCTGGCCCTAAAAAGAGAATACACGTTAGCAAATTATCTGAGCACAATCCAAAGTGCTTCAGTGAGGAAAGTGTTGGCTATGTACAGACTCAGTGGACACAGTCTTGCCATAGAAACAGGTCGCCACAGACAGAACTGGCTGCCAGAGGAGGACAGACTCTGCTCCCAGTGTGACAGAGGACAGGTAGAGACAGAGCTCCACTTCCTCACCTCATGTCCAAAATATCAAACGTTAAGAAACAAATATTTCACACATATAACACAAACATGCCCCGAATTTGAATTTAAAACAGACACAGAGAAACTCCCTTATTTACTGGGAGAAATCCCCAAATGTTTAACGACTGCAGCAAAATTCATCTGCTGCTGTAACGAGCTGAGAACGACCAGTGGACACTGAGATACACAACTAATACACACACACACACACACACACACACACACACACGAACACACACACACACATGAACACACACACACACACACACACACACACACACACACATAAACACAACAATGTAACACTTCAACCCCCTCAGACACACATACATGTATATAGTTTAATGTTAAATTTTATATATCACTTGTTATTATTTATTATTACTATTATTTACTACTACTTTTACTACTAATACTATTACTATTATTGTTGTTATACTATTTTTACACTTATTTTATTTTATGTTATTAATTCTCTAAGTGCTTTGACAATATTGTTATTATAACTTTCATGTCAATAAAGCAAATTTGAATTGAATTGAATTGACTGTATGGAATGTATGTATCCAGAACATTCCCTCGGTGCTCTCAGTGTCATCTAGAACATCTTACCCCATTAACTGACCCTTCTTTCAAGCCCTGCCTATTTGTGTTGGTTCTTCAATGTGTCAGAGCTAGCTAAGACTGTGCAATTTGCATATACTCTGTGCAATATTCCACATCTACAAATATATCGTGTATATATTGTAAATAGTTTTGTGTACAGTTAATGCACTTTAGTGCCTTACTTTATATATATGTATGTATGTATATATATATATATATATTTCATCTATTTTATCTCATAAAGATATGTACATATATTTATATATGTAGCCTCTCTCTCGCTCTCTCTCTCTCTCTCTCTATATATATATAGATAGATAGATAGATACTATATATACATATTTTCTATTTTTTAATCTTTTTTTTTTTATCCAAGTATACATTGTCACCCTCTTTTTTCTTCCTGTGCTTTGAGCTGCTGTGACATGTGAATCTCCCAAGTGTGGGATTAATAAAGTTTATCTTATCTTATCTTATCTTATCTCATCTCATCTTATCTTATGGAGCCTACTAACTACACTCCCTAAAAAAATATTATCACATTTTTGAAAAAGCGAAGAAGCAATTCAAGAGAGAAGCAGACAGAAGGGTCTATTACGTGTTTAAAGGATAGGCTATATCCAGGATGTCAAACTCAACAGCAAAAACAGGTGAAAAAGATTATGATAGTTAGAAGCTTAAGCCTAACTATAGGCTACAGATCACAGTGTAAAAGTGAACCATCACATCAACGATTCATACATAAGACAATAAATATAAAGGGAAATTTACCGATATTGAACCAGGTCACAGTGTGTCCACATGAAAGGTGTTTAAGGAATAGGCTACACATGACGCCAACTTTCATCCCATTAGATAACAGTGAGAAAAACTGATCAAGAACACAATTCTTATAGGCTACATTCATGTCAAGTGGGCTAAATGAGCGAAATAAAAGCATCCATTGTTTTGCAGGACACCCCCTGAGATCGTCACTTACCTGGCAGTTGTGTGAAATTGAAAGAAAAATAGGTGTGTATTTTTTTTCCCTCGAATAAAGCTCATTAATAAAAGAAAACGATAACTGTTGAACGCTGTTGTCAATTGTCTCGACAACAGTCTCGATATCGCTTAACGATGTATCGCAACCCAAAGTTAGCGTTAGTAGAAAATTCATCTGTCAACTAGCTTAGCAGCTATCGCATGTTTTGCTAAACGACGCTAGCGTTGGGGTAAAAACCAACGAAACTCCAGTTAAAGTTAAAGTTAAGTTCCACTTAAAAATATCCACTGCGTTTCTTGTATTCACAGTGACAATGAAAACAACACGAAATGTGTCGTGCTAATTAAACATAAAGGGAAAAAAGTAAATGAACTTGTTCAGACACACCTGTTTCCCTGTCAGTACTCTGTAAACCACTGCAACCATAGAAACGCCGACGCATACGTGTTGCCTTCAAGTGCCCCTTTGGGAAGCTCCGACTTTTTTTTTTACCAACAAGGGGTCACAGGTAGGCTACTATTACACTATGGGTGTGTTTGTGTATCGGACATTTTATCACAGCCAGAAAAAAAAAAGTTTACTTAGGATGAATGGCTCCGTTTTTACTCTAATCGTTAGGTCATACATTCAAGAAATGACTCACAGTACCTGACATGGAACACCCGTATGGAATAAAGTTTAATAAAACCGGTGCCTTTCGTTTTCGTTATAGCTCGGGCACAATCTGAAATACTACTTCACTCTTGCTGCATGCGTCCCGTTCCTCATCTTTGAAATATTGTATACGTACCGAAAAATACTTCAATTAAGCAAATGTTGTTTCTGGCACAATGGTCGGTCATTTTACTGACGTCATGCTCCACCAGCATACATCTTCAGCTGGGATGGTGAAGGCAGCCGCTTTAACCAGTAGATGTCGCCATCTAACCATTTATGTATTCACTCTGGGTGGTTTGTTTGTCACATCATGCGTCGTCTGCATTGCCTATAATATCTATGGTTATTTGTCAGAGTCCTGTAGAACTTCTGTATCTCAGCACATCAATATCTGAATCCCCTTCTTATACAAGACCCTTACTAGTGAAGAGGGATCAATAGTGCAACCATTCTACAAACTGAATACACTAATGTCCCAATTTTAACTGCTACTGTATTATCACCTTGAAGTTGAAGGGCTCTGCAGAGCCTAAGAAAGACAGTTTGGCAGAGGGTTAACAAGATTTTTATTGTCAAGGCAGTGACATCTCAGTATACAAAACAATTAACCAGACATGAACCAACAGCTCAGTTGTGCCCACTACAAGTTGTTCCCAGGTGTGTCGCAAACCATGCAATAATTGTGATCCCTGAACCCACTTTTTATTTCTTTAAGTTGCACTCTTAAGCTTGTTGTAACTTGTGCTATAAGAGGGTTCCTTTCTTAGAAAACATCTTAGGAGTAGGGGATGAGGCAGGATTGTTTAATCGACCTCCTCAATGGTTGGTCCGGAGGATCCACCGCCGGGAGCAGCGCCACCAGCTCCAGGGAAGCCACCAGGCATGCCCTCTGGCATACCACCGGGCATGCCACCAGCACTCTGGTACAGCTTGGTGATGATGGGGTTGCACACCTTCTCCAGCTCCTTCTGTTGATGTTCATATTCATCCTTCTCGGCAGTCTGCAAAACAAGGACATTTTAGTGTTCTGGCCAATTAGGTCATGACCCAAAAAAAAAGAAAAAAAAAAAAAAGTGAACTGCAAAGACAGACTTACCTGATTCTTGTCCAGCCAGCTGATGACCTCATTGCACTTGTCCAAAATCTTCTGCTTGTCGTCTTCACTGATCTTGCCAGCAAGCTTTTCATCCTCCACAGTCGACTTCATGTTGAAAGCGTACGACTCCAGGCCGTTCTTAGCAGACACCTTGTCACGCTGGACATCGTCTTCAGCCTTGTACTTCTCAGCTTCCTGGACCATGCGTTCAATGTCCTCCTTGCTGAGACGACCTGAGAACAAATGACAGAAATTGTCAAATTTGTGTCACAGTATAAAGAGTGGGTTTAAGATCAAAAAACAAACACAACAATAACTCACCCTTGTCATTGGTGATGGTGATCTTGTTCTCCTTGCCAGTGCTCTTGTCCACAGCAGAGACATTCATGATACCATTGGCATCAATATCAAATGTCACCTCGATCTGGGGAACACCACGGGGAGCAGGAGGGATGCCCGTCAGCTCAAACTTGCCCAGCAGGTTGTTGTCCTTGGTCATGGCACGCTCACCCTCATAAACCTGTAGGAAGTATTCAGGGTTCAGCAGGGAATTTTGACAATGACGTCTACAATTCTGACAACTTTATTTCGCTCAGACATCCAAGGAAGGTCGTGGCCATCTTTGGTCTTGCGACCTCTGGTGGAAACTACGAATGGCAGGAATAAACGTCATCACTGCGAAACTGAAGGACATGTATAATGAATTGTGTGCTTACCTGGATGAGCACACCAGGCTGGTTGTCAGAGTAGGTGGTGAAGGTCTGAGTCTGCTTGGTAGGAATGGTGGTGTTTCGTTTGATCAGGACAGTCATGACACCTCCAGCGGTCTCAATACCCAGAGACAGAGGAGTGACGTCAAGAAGCAGCAGGTCCTGGACATTCTCAGACTTGTCTCCAGACAGGATGGCAGCCTGGACAGCTGTAAAAACAAGCATTTGTTAGACATTATGACAGTTTTGAAGATAAAAACTCAAATGTATGTCATTAAGTCCCATGTCCTCCAGCTGCTACAGCTGTGCTGCTCTTACAGTGTAAGCAAATTGAGAGAGGGGATTAAACTGGTGCGTGCATCCATCTGGCTGAAGACTTACCAGCTCAGAGGCCACAGCTTCATCTGGATTGATGCTCTTGTTGAGCTCCTTTCCATTGAAGAAATCCTGGAGCAGCTTCTGGATCTTGGGGATACGGGTTGAGCCACCGACCAACACGATGTCATGGATCTGCCCTTTATCCATCTTGGCGTCACGGAGCGACTTCTCCACAGGGTCCAAGGTGCCACGGAACAGGTCAGCATTGAGCTCCTCAAAACGAGCCCTGGTGATTGAGGTGTAGAAGTCAACTCCCTCGTACAGAGAGTCGATTTCAATGCTGGCCTGGGTGCTGGAAGACAGTGTGCGCTTTGCCCTCTCACAAGCGGTGCGCAGACGACGGACGGCTCTCTTGTTGTCGCTGATGTCCTTCTTGTACTTGCGCTTGAATTCAGCAATGAAGTGGTTGACCATGCGGTTGTCGAAATCTTCCCCACCAAGATGTGTATCTCCTGCTGTGGACTTGACCTCAAAGATGCCATCCTCGATGGTCAAGATGGACACATCAAAGGTGCCACCACCAAGATCAAAGATGAGGACGTTCCTCTCTGACCCAACCTGAAATTAAGACAGTGTTAAAATTTTCCAAAAGTAGTCATTTATGATGACCTTCCTAAATATTGTCAAATACACTGGACACCATTAAAGTATTAAAATGGAATTGTTTATCGTTTTCTACCTTCTTGTCCAACCCATAGGCAATGGCAGCAGCAGTTGGTTCATTAATGATACGCAGAACATTGAGGCCAGAGATTGTGCCAGCATCCTTCGTGGCCTGGCGCTGGGAGTCATTGAAGTAGGCGGGTACCGTAATTACAGCATTGTTGACAGTCTGAAAGAGAAAACAAGGCAAACATTAGCATAATTTACAACGTTAGGGGGGCTCTGTCATGATCTATGCCAGATTACATACTTTTCCGAGGTAGGCTTCAGCAATCTCCTTCATCTTAGTCAGCACCATAGATGAGATCTCCTCTGGGTAGAAGGACTTCGACTCGCCCTTGTACTCAACTTGAACTTTGGGGCGAGTGTTGTCATTGATGACAGTGAAAGGCCAGTGCTTCATATCTGACTGCACCACTGTGTCGTCAAACCTGCGCCCAATCAGTCGTTTGGCATCTGCAAAAGACAGCTTGTTTTAACAATCAAAAGAAATCTGCTTTAATGTAGGCTTCTAATGAGAGCATCACTCAGACATCCAAGGAAGGATTTGGCCATCTTTGGTTTTTCAACCTCTGGTGGAAACTACGAATGGCAGGAAAATCGTCATCATAGTGAGGAAATGCTTTACTGGGGTCATCTAAAAACCTGCTTCTATCATTTGTGTCTCGTGTTAAGAGTTACAGCTGATAGGCAGCCATTGGCAGAGGTGCCAGTCACTTTATGATCACCAGGTAGGGTCGGACTTTGAGACATGACAAACATGTATTACATCAAACATGTTCCTGGTTTTCAGCAAGTGAGTGTATCTAATTTTATACAGTATCATCATTTAATCGAAATGACTTAATTCTTACCAAAAACTGTGTTGGTGGGGTTCATGGCAACCTGATTCTTGGCTGCATCGCCGATCAGCCTCTCGGAATCTGTGAAGGCCACATAGCTGGGTGTGGTCCTGTTGCCCTGGTCATTGGCGATGATTTCAACTTTGCCATGCTGGAACACACCAACACAGGAGTAGGTGGTCCCAAGATCGATGCCAACTGCTGGTCCCTTAGACATGTTTCCTATAGACAAAGGAAAATTGTCAATGTTATTGATTCAGTGCAACCGAACAGTTAAAAGCTTGTGTCAGCCAAAAAGATTTCAGCCCATGATACTGATTTGCAAATAGCAATCAAAACTTAAATATGAAGGAGCTGAATACCGGGACTGCAACTGACGATTATTTCGGTTGTTGATTAATCTGAATTTCTTGGGTTTTATCTACACAATATTCAACCCAAAATAATTAGTTTACTGTGAGGAGGCTTAAAGTTCATGTTTAAAAAGCTAGAAATCATAAAATTTTGACTCTAAGGAACACTCAAAACAATTAAAATCATCAAATTAGTTGGTAATCAATTTAAAAAAGTCAGCTGACCAATAAATCATAGCACTTCTACTATATTAAGTTCAAAATTACTCATTTGACTTCACTTTAAAAAACAGGCTCCTACTGTGACAACTTCAAAACAAATGCAGTTTTTGCTATAGTTAGTTGCCATGTCATACCACTGAAACTTAAGGTGTTAAAATAATGAATGAAAAAAATAAATAAATAAATATATATATATATATATATATATATATATATATATATATATATATATATATATATATATATATTAAAACGATTTTAGGCCACTTTTGACTTCAGGTGACTTGGCTGCCCAGGGGGAATCTATTTTCCTATAGTGTTATGCAGGAAAACAAAATGGTTTAAAAACAGTATCAAAATAATAATTCCCATTCCAACAATAAAGCAGCAAGCGCTTTATTGCGTTAGAGCTAAGGCCTAATCAGGCTGCAAAGTATCAGCCATTATTAGCGCATGGCGCTAGTTCTGGCCACGTGACAATGAGACATCAAGTTTTCCTCAGCTGGAGATAAAACCGGAAATGGAAAAATACAGCAGCAATTGTCTTCAAGCGTGTAATGAATAAACCAATCAACAAATTCAACTGGAAAAGCTTGACTGTACGGCAGCATATAAACAGTTTACGGCCCATGGCGATTAAAAAACACTTTTGTTCTGAAAAAAAAAAATCAGCCGGAAGTCTATCCATTCAGGCTAGCTCGACACCGTTTGTTCGAGAACATTCTGGAACGTCTCAGAATCCCTTCCCCCCACGCTCCCTCCCCACTCCGCTTAGTGGCTCATGGTGGCAGATGCTCGTGTGTACAGCTTTGTTACAAGCATAGCAATTACAATCATATACACTGTTAACAAACATCTACATCGTTTACACTCTGCACCGGGGATAAAAACCCAAAATCAACTGAGTATGTCAGTAAAAAAACGTTACCGACAGGGAGTGAGCAGAAGGATAAAGCTACCAACGCCATGACAGGAATCCATGAGGGATGTGGGGACTCTTACTACTGTATACATCTATTATTTGAGACTAATCCAAGAAAGACTTACCGAATTCGTGAACCGAAGATGAGTTTAGATGTTGAAATGGGCAGCGGCGAGGTTGACTTGTCCTTGCCGGTATGAGAAGGGAAAGGGAGGATGGCACCGTTATCTGAGCCTTATATATGGCCGGCAAAGCAGCCAATCAGACGTCGAGTCTTGGACTCTTTCCTCAACGGTCCACCAATGACGCAGAGTATCTTTGATAAGGCTATAGAGAGTCAGCCCTACTTCCTGCTTTGTTATCCGCATTTCACAATCATTGTGAATGACCGCATGGCCCAAATCGAAAGCTTCGTCCATTTATACACGATGTAGTTAGGCAAACGATTCTTTTAATCGACAGTGTGTGTCCGTATGTAGGGTTCACGTGTATCATTATACATTAGAACGAGTTATATTCTTATTTTGTGGAGGAATTGTTGTAGCGGTCAAACGAGGCACGGTTAGACACGAGCTAAACGGGATGTAACTAACAATTTATTTTGAAAATTGAAAGAAAAACTATGAGGAATACTTTAGCATCAACACAGTAAGTGTTAAAAGAAAAATGCCCGTGAGAAATAAATGGGCTAGATTATGTCAGGTTCTGCTTGTCATGACAGATTTTCATGACAGATTTTTTTTCCCAACACAAGACAACTGCAGCCTTCAGGACAGGTTGGAGAACAACTGTGCAAACACAAAACAGAATTTAGCAGCGGTGGTGTTGATTCTGCCACAACACAATCAAATAGGCTACAAAAAAAGAACAAAAAAGGTAAAATTATAGGTTATTGAAAATCAAGAATGAAAAAATGCCTTTTCAAAGAAAAAGCAACAAAAACAAACAAATATCAGGTAAACAAATAAAGAGCATGCAATGTTAAATACATTAAAAGAGCAAGGACAAAGATATAGATGTATTCAGTTTCTTAGTTTTACTATTTAATTTTACATATTTAGTGACTTAACAGTTGGCAGTTATTTGTAAATACAGTGAAAATGGGAGTACCTACTTTCCACTTACAAGTAATGATATTTACCCAAATTAAACAGAAGATTAACACTATCTGAAGTGTTTGGTTGTCTGTAACAAACTATAGCAATGTAACTAAATCACCGTATATTATCCATGTTTATTGACAGCCAGTTGTAAATATCAGACCAAAACAAGTTTATATGAGGACATTTTAAAACCATGGTCAATGGTTTCATCTTCTGAGGAACAAAGGGTGTAAAATTTAAATGAAGAAAATCATTGACAGGGTTTCTTGTAGACACAATTTTAGAATGGGTTTCCTTGTTTTTTTGGAGCAGCAAGACATGATAAGTAAAATGAAAATGACTTTTTCCTTAAAGGGACCTCTATGTTATTTGGTACAGAGCATGAGTTGAAGTCCTTCAAAGTTTTTTGTTCAGAAACCATACTAATCATTTTGTTATTAACATATTAAAATTCAGTTTAGCATCTAACCGGAGGCGAATAGCAGTCCAAAGTAATGTAAACATGTAAACAGGTTATACAAGGAACAAACAGCAAGGGGTAGTTAAGAATATCTATTAAGATACACAGGGGTGTCAAATTAAAGGAAAAACCTAAATTAATTAGTGGGATGACAATAAAGTGCTCAAGGGATGACGTTTTTCTGTTGGCTGACGAGGAAATAAGCGTTGCCCTCATGCCCTCATCCAAACACCCATTGGATTATTGTAGAAACGAAACAAATATTTATTATATTTACATGGTTTGTTCAGCAAAATAATCTTCACAAATTAACACCACTTTTTTGATTATTGAAGTTTAAATGCAATCACCAGAAGGAGAAAGCTAACGTTAGGCTGGAAATGAGCCACACTACAGTCACATGACTTGATGTTACCACCACAACAAGGTTCTAAAGCTTTGCTCAGCGTGATGACGTTCTGCTGTCTCATTAAGTCGCTTGTTAGCAACCACCTTTTTTTTTAGACACATAAACCTGTCAAAATTCACAAGTGAGGTATTTACTGACCTGTATTATGTCTTAGCAGAAAACATGAATGTTTCTTAAGTTTGTCCTAACCACAGACATTTTTTCAGACATCTAATCTAAAACCCATTCAAAAAACCCATGGACTTTGGGACGAGGGAACAGGGAGCACTAAAATGCTAAAGGCGCTGTATGTAAGAATGTGGCCAAAATGGTTACTGCACTCAAATTCAAAATACTGCCGCGAGCCGTGTCCGCCCCACCTCCCCTACAGATTCGAGGTTGCTGGACAGCGGCACGCTGGAGACTGATTTGTTTGCCCACGGGCGGCTGCCGTGGCAGGGCCGCGTCGCCACGTTCTTGATCTTCAGTTTTCCAGCAGACCGTTCAAGCAAGTCCGGCTTCTCTGCTGCTAACGCTGCTGCCGGGATACAGCTGAGGAGACTGCTAATGCTATGTACTGGGACACTGCTAATGCTGCTTGCCGTGCTGCTGTAGCTCAGTCGTAACTGTAACTGATGCTGAGACTCTACTGACTGCGTGACTAGTAGACGGTGGTGGGTGGCGCAACAGGCCAAAACACAAATTCAAAACATAAACATGATTTGCGGACCGTAAAAAAAATTTTTAAATGCAAATATTCTGGCTGTACTATTGTTGTTGGTGAGATCAGTATGTTATATGAACATTATTCCTTAGTCTCTGTGACATATTAGGAGGATTTTATGACTATTTGCTTTAGATTTCTTACATATAGCTCCTTTAAGTGATTTCCTGGTTTCAGGACTCAGTCCTGGGGCACTCAATTCCCCCATCCATAGGCACGAGAGATTACTGAATTGTTTGATGAGCATGAAAATTATGTTAATCATATGCTATGACCTTTGTAGTCACCAGATCTCAACCTAATTGAACACCTATGAGACATTTTGGACCACCGTGTCAGACATAGCTCTCCACCGCCATCATCAAAACACCAAATGAGGGTATAACTTTTGAAAGAATGATGTGCCGGAGAGTTACAAAGACTTGTAAAATCAATGCCAAGGTGCATTGTAGCTGTTCTTGCAGCATGTGGTGGCCCAACATCTTACTAAGTGGCTTTATGCTGGTTTTTCATTTAATTTGTCACCCATCTGTACATGGTATAAACAGTGTTGACAGTATGAACAGTGTGAAATGAAAACAATGAAATATATACAGAACATGTGCTGCAGTTACCTGAAAATATATAGTACACAGAATATAAAGAATAGCAATATGGAGACATACAGACAGCTTGTGGTACTGTATTATGAATACAGTGTGTAGATCAGATACAGTATAGACAGAGGTGTAGAATGCACTATAGATCAGATATATATGGTATGGACAGTATTATGAATATGTATAGGTTCAAAGGTTCAAAAGGTTTTTATTGTCAATTGCTATATGTCCAGGACATACAAAGAATCGAAATGCTGTTTCCCTCTCACCTAGTATAATGTCTTACAATTTAAGAGCTAACAGAAAGCTAACTTGGAATAATACAATAAAGAACTGTAGGTTTCCACGGTAGGCAGACTGTAGATGGCAGCGCGGACGGATGCAGCAGCCCCTCTCTCTCTAAGTTTGGTGCCTAAAAATTGTATAGACATAGACATATATCCTGCAGGTATGTGTGTGTGTGTGTGTGTGTGTGTGTGTGTGTGTGTGTGTGTGCTGCAATGAGTTGAGTCAGCAGCCAGGGAGAGACAGTCACTGTGCAAATGCTCTGTTACTGGCTATGGTGTATGGGGTTGGGGGGTATTTGGGGGTTGGGGAGGTATCCTGGTGAGTCTGGGGAGTATGGGAGTGGGGTTTATCTCCAGTTGCTGAGCTGCTTCCCACTCAGTTAGGCTATCTCAGGTTGGCTCTGAATGGATGTAGGCCTCACCTGATCTGAACACGGTGTCATGTGCAGTAGGCAGACCTCACCGTTCTTCCATGGCCTCTGATTCTATACATTGTAATCTGCTTGAGGGTGGTGTTGTGGTGTTTGATGTTATCATTGGTATAGTCCAAAACAGAGGGTGTATAGGAGTCAATGCCAGTGTGGATCAGGGTCATAAAAGTGGTTTGGGGAGAAGGAATGATGAGAGGTGGTCAGGCTATTCAAGGTGGGGGAGGGGAACAGCTTTCTATGCCTCAGCCATGTTGGTGTAAACACGGTCAAAGGTCTTGTCTCCTCTAGTGACTCATGAGACATGTTGGTGGAATTTGGGGAGAACAGTCTTGGGGTTGGATTGACTAATGTCACCTGCAACAATAAAGGCAACCTCAGGTGTGTAGTCTGTTGTTTGCTAATAGTCGCATGCAATTCTTTCATTGCAAGCTTGGCATTAGTATCTAGTGGATGTATGCTGTAGTCAACTCTCATGTTAACTCTGAGCAGAGAAGAGGGCTACACTTAAGCATGAGATATTCAAGGTTAGCAGAGCACTGACTTTTGATTATAGGAGTGTCCGTGCACCAAGCTTAACATAAATGCAATGTCTATTGTTGTTGAGCCATGTTTCTGTAGAAATTATAATGTTACTGTCCAAAATGGTATAATGAGTGATTATCCACAGCCACAGCTCATCCATTCTGTCTGCCAGAGACCGTATATTGCAGAGGAAAATTCTAGGCAGAGAAAGTTGATGAGGGCTGAGCTTTAACTTAGCATTTAGCCTTCCCCTCTTCCCCTTTAAGTTCTCAACTGTGCCTGCAAGCACTCATGACATGGCAGAGCTGTTTGTAGCCTCTGATGTCTTGAAGATCACTGGAATAAACAATTAACTTGTCCAAGTAGTGAAATCTAATGTCCAAGAGGTCTTGTAGGCTCTATAATATTAATGCAACACTGTTCTGAGTGAACACACTTGAAATAGATGGCAGATAACTACTGATTTCCAGAATATCTGGAGAGAGAGTGTGAGCCTTGCATTGTGCACAGGCTGCCATCATGGCCACCATTATCTTCTTATTCATGGACTCCCATCTCTACCTTTGTGCTGTCATGCCTTGGGGATATGATGTCTGTTTGTATGTCTCACTCAGTGCTTGTGCTCAGTGTACAGTCTGTGGGCTTACCATGGATTTACAGGCTTTGTAACTTCTTTCCGCCCAGTCAGCAATTTAGTCTGAGTTGCTGTATGCACAGATTCAGGCCCAGTTGGGGGTACATCACATGCATAATGGCTTTTGCCTCCGGTATGTACCAATATTGAAACCTAAAACTCATAATACAGTCAAAATAGAAATAAGTAGTTGTAACTCCAGTTCTATGAATACATGCCAAACCCTTCAACTACAGGCCCAGCTGGCCCCTGTTCTATTGTTGTTGTTGATTTCAAAAGGGAGGGTGAACAGCAGGTGCACTTGTGTTTTGTAAGGTGTGTTCACTCCCTCTTGACAGGGTGGTGAGTGCCAAGCTCTGTCTCAGGGTGCCGAGGCGGAACCTCTATAGCGGTCAGTGAATAGCAAAGCCTTTTAAAGGGCTACACACATATTGGAGTCACATTCAGTAGCTACTATTTCCCTTAAACATCTTCCATCCATGTTTAAACAAAGAGGGTCATTGTGTTGTAGCAAAATATAATTTATTGGTACATGTAAACACAAAATGTATACAGAATTTACAGGGTACAATACAGTACTTTGGGTATTGGCAAGTTGTCACATTCTTTTCTGTGTAAACATATACTCTTTCTTACAGGTGCGATAAAAAAGCTTTTCAGCTTAATATACAAGCATAGCAAAAGTGCTGATGATATTGCTATTGTTATCAATGCTGTATTTTACAGATCGTTATAGCTCTGTCTCCTTTATGTTGCTCTTGGCTGGAGTTTGTGCCGGGCTTCGAGGTTGAGAATCCTGCTCTTTATTTTCACTCTCTGTTGCTGCCATCGCAGAAGTGTTTATCACTGAGGTTATCGCTGTTGGTGTTTCAACGACATACTGCGTGAATGCCGTGTTGAAGATCCCTGTGAGAGAGGGAGAGAGAGAGAGAGAGAGAAAGAGAGTGTTTCACAATCAATGATTCATCACAGAGACAGGTTGCCACCCTGTTTCTATGGAAAGACGAGTGTGTCATTAGAGACTGTGCTTGGCAGCAAGCGAGGTTGAATTTTTCCCAAGGCTGCCAACACTGAGCAAACATGCCTCCCAGCCATGTTATACTGAGCTTCATTCATTTCCTAAAACTGAAAGTTGCATTTGATGATTTGATAAATTAACTTACGACTTATAGCACAACATTTCTGTAAATTATCCATGTCCTAACTCACAAAGCATGTCATGGGAAAGAGAGGAATTCAAATAGTTGTAGGTGGATTACAGTCTCTGCTGGCACAAATGTATTTCAGTACATTTCCATGTTGCCTCTGATCAGAGGCTTTAATTAAAAGGCGTGCTGAATCATCTGCTTACCTCTCCTTCTTTGTCCTTGGGAGTTCTTGTCTTCCTGGCTTGACTTTGATTTACTACTCTCCTCGGATTGATCCGACTCCTCATTTTCTGTAACAATAAAAACTGTCACATGTTTTCTTTAAACAAAAATACATTCAAAAAATTCAAAAACACTTGCAGCATTGTGGTGTAACTACTCCATAGTCTATGTATTTTACGCTTTTACTGATGTTTTAGATCACACATGAAGCAGAAGACCATGTAAGCATAACAGAATCACTTGAGAAACTTAATAATAATGAGATTATTATCTGTGAGATAATAATGTGAGATTTGCCTCACTAATGTAAGGCCCTGACATAAGTTCAAATGGCAGCTTCAGTCTGATGTTGTTGGTGTGATTAGATGCAATGCAGAAACTGGGAATGTGGTCTGCTCACCTCTCTTCCAGGTGATGTGTGCCCTTCTCAGCTTGATGGCAAAAAAAATGACTACCACCAGTAGGCCGGCGATCAGGCAAGTCACCAGAAAAACCAGCAATGAGGAATTTCCTTTAGTTCCTTTCTGCATGTTTGAGTCATTAACGCTTCCTGGGAATAGACACAATGCTGGTTAGTTTGTTCAGCAAAACTTTAGTTACTGTAAGCCGAGTACACATTTTTATCTCATTGTTATCTCATTATCTTTTTCATACCAGAACAACTGAACTTTAGTCTGAGCCATGCAGGCATCTGATAATGTTGACAGTGTGACCTTACCTGTTCTGTTTCCCTCTGTCTGGTTGTAGGATATGATCTCCTCTGTTGTCTCAGACACAAATGTCCAGCCTTTAAGGGGTCATGAGAAAGAAAGTCACAGTAAATATCACAAACTTAAATAAGTTGCTGCAGTCTATGTCAACCCTGTTTTCTAAAAGGAACAACTCAGTTGTGTTTGTTCAGAATAACCACTAGGTGGGATCAGACAGACGTTTGTAAAGAATAGTTTTGCAGATACTCCTACAGTACACTGGATGGAAAGCATACCTGTTGTGGCCGTTGAATTACTGATGGTATCATTCCTTGTCCTGGTTGAGGCCGACAATACAGAGGTTGTTGAGTCATCTAAAAGAAATGAAGATGTATAGATAAATAAGCCTCATAAGAATCTAGAAGTCAGAAATGTTTTTTTTTAATAATTTCCCTAATTCATGATAGCAAGCAGATAACCGAATTTCATTCAAAAAGATTGGAACTATGAGGTTCTGTGTAACTTTTCATGTCAAAATTGATTCATCTTTGACATATTATCTTTATGTTTTTAAAGGTTCAAACCTCTGAATTTAAATATTCAAGAAAATGGAAACAGCATTTTTTTCGAACTGAGATCTCAAATATCTCATGATGATCTGTACAGTATATCTCAGAAAGTCACTTCAACTGCATGTAGCCTCACATTTCCATCCCCAGAGTCTATGAATACATCAAACATAATTCAGTTTCGCACTATACTCTTGACACTTCCGTCACAGGAAGCTCTTCTAGTGGTATTACGACTAGAGTGGTTGTTAAGTGCCTGATCTAAATGCACTAGCGAAAGCTGAGTGGCTGTAGTTTCCATCCCACAGGCTGACAGGCTGTTTAATATTATACACGTGTCATACAAAGCCATAAATACGGGAGGTAGCATAGTGGAAAACCATTTAAAGTCCATTTATCCTTCCATATTTGTGATGTAAAGTTTACTTTCCTTTTTTAGATAATGTACAGTTAAATAAATTCATGTAGACATTGTTATGTTTCATGGATATTGAGCATTTAAGGTGTATGCCATCTGATGTGGAATATTTTGTAACTTGAAGATCATGTGACATCCAAATCAAATGCAAAAGAAAACAGTTTCATTTACCATGGGTGCTTAGATGTGAGCCTGTGGATGTATCAGGGTTCAGAGGTGGTTTAGTGGTTGTTATGACCGTCTCTGGCTCATTGGAGGGGACAGTTGATAACTTTATGGAGCTCTCTGATGAAGGCCTGTTCACGTCTCTGGTTGTGAGGTACCGTGTTGTTCTCCCTGGTCTGAACCAGCCAGTTGTTGTTCTTGGGACCTCAGTTGACCCCTGAGGCTGGGTTGTGGGTGAAGTGGTTGTGGTTGTCCGCTGGGGGGTTGGTGCTGTGACAAAGAGGGGAATTACATTATTGATAAGGAGAAACAGTATTCAATTATTGGAAAATCAAAGTGAGAATTCATGCTGACATTTCAATAACCGACAAGTCACACATCTGTTTTCATTACAATACAGGAAACAACACCATTTGCAACATACAGAAAGAGGAAATACAGGGGCTGTTTTTTTTTATTTTTGGTCGGTCAAGTTTCACAGTCTGGCGCTTTAGACAGTGTCATGGAGTAACTCATGAGAAAAATCCCTCTCCAGTGCTTTCCCTGTTTTGTGACGACACAACTACGTTTTCACTGTTCCTCAAACATCGCCATTTATGCAGAAGTACTTTAAAGTAAACAAGCGTTGGTTAATTCATGGGTCGTTTTTACAAATTTTTCTCTGCTGGGGAAATCTTTGACCCAAGACCTTCCGAAGTTGTGGTCACTAAAATTGGAGCTAGTGGTGAGATTTATTTTTAGATGAAATGAATTGTACTCACATTTTTTGCCAATTTTGACAAAGTTCATCAGAGGTTGTGAGTGCAGAGCTGGGTGGCGAACAAGGCATTTCACAGTGACTCTGTTCTCCACAGGGCGAAGGTGTAACGTATCTATTGTGACATATTTTTTGTCTTCACGATGGGCTTCGGCTTGACCTGTGGAATAGGACAGATGTCATTAGTATCAGTTTCTAAGCAGGTGGATTAGCTGGCAGGGGTTGCCAAGATCCATCATATCATACTTTAATCTGTGACATTCAAAATTTAAAAAAAAGATGAGTAGGACTATATATTTGTAGAAGTGTTAAATTCTGTCAAATTTTAAAGGTTATGGTCGTCATCGGGGCTTTAACACCTACCAACCCACCATAAGTGGGTAAACATTACGGTAAATGAGGCAGGTGAGATCATCAAGAAATGAGCCCACTCTGTGGTTTCTGAATCTAATTTTGATACACCTACAAACGTGCAACTGCAATGGCCAGTAAAAAGAGCTGGGTGTTCAGAAATAATGAGAGGTGTCCAAACATACTGTTTTTTTCATAAGTGTGTATTGCACCATGCACAAAACTACTGGATAAAATAAAACCTGAATTAGAAGGTCATATAACTTGTTTCATCTGTCGGCCTTGTAAACACATATTTTCCTCTACGTTTTGGCCTCTCATCCACACAGAAACGAGTTTGCACCTGCTAAAAACCTTCTAAAGTACAGATTTTTCAAACCTCCACGTACGGTGTATCTGTGTGGACAAGTAAAATGGAGCATTTAGGAGATGTTTTTGCTTAAAGCTAATAAAACAACAATGGTGGACTGGGTCCATGTCATTGGTTCGACATCCCATTAGTCCGACTGTCCACGGTGCTGAACGGCTTGCGGCGGGCGTATGGTGCGCCGCGACCGGCTTGAGGCAGAGCAGGCTCACGGCTTATGTGTTTGGAACAATGAGTTCGGAACAATGAGTTTAATATGGTCGGAACAATGGGCTGTCGAACCAATGGGCAGTTCCCGGTGGGCTACTGGTTTGCGTACTACGTTTTGTTAGCACTGCTTGGTCTTATGACTTCTTAACACTTAAACTTAGTATTACTGCACCACTTCACAGATGAATGGAGGCATCTGATGTTTTTGCTCCACCTCAGTGTCTGCTGTTAAAAGTCTACCATAAACGGCAGTTTAGGATCATCAGGACCGGCCAAACCAGCTGATGGTGGGACAATTTCCAGAGTGGAATTGTTGTTGATGAGCAGTGGAAGGAAATCTTTTGTATTGATATGTTGTAAAATGAAGGTCATGTGGACAGAATTATTTTTTAAAACAGAGTGTGAAAATATCTTTTCAAACACATGTAGACAAGGCCTTAAAAAAGCTGTGACAGTCTGTACTGTCTGCAGGATAAAAATGTCTCATTGAGCAGAGTGCAGACCAGCACTAAGAGAACTAAATAGAGAATAGCAGTGTGCAAGATACAAAACCACAAACATGCAGCTAAAAATGGCAGCCGATGTGGCTTTGTGTGTCAAATTCATGTTACAGTACCTTCATGCCTCACTTTGGTTTGCTTCTTCATAACAATGTAGCTTAGCGGTTTACTCTAAGTTCACAGCTTCAGTTATTACAAACTTACCAAAAAGTTCAGGCCCATCATCCAGTTTCCAAAAGATCTGGGGAGGATAGTGGTTTGCCTCAGCAGTGCATTTTATGACAAAGTTTCCGTCATGCTTTGCCACTTTCATCCTGGGATGGCCTTTAAAAAAATCAACATAAGAGCAAATGTTATGATCATGAAGTGTTCATGACACTAACAATACAATGCTTATGGTGAGTCATAAGGTTATAGCTGCAGTAGTAATGTTACGTTAGTATCATATTGTGACAAGCTTCTGTGAGCCAGTCAAGTACAGCATTACTCTCACCTAACACTGTCACCTCCACTTTCCTCTCTGTTGTGTGGTCGCCATACTGAGAGCAGGTGTAGTTGCCACCATCTTTGAAGGTGACACTGGAAATACTGACGGTGAATTCTGACGCAGACAGTTTGATGATGCTGTAGCGCTTGTCCTTTAAAGCTGGGGGGGAGGGGAATTAAAGAGATGTTTAATGTCTTTAATTCGAAAAAGAATCTTGTAACTTTGGCTCTAAACATGAGACATTTATGTCACTGCTTATACAACAGTAGTTGTGATAGAAACAAAAGGTTTGTCACCTTCACCTCTGATGCGATTGAAGAACATAACATATCCTTCAGGGTTCTTCCAGTCCACATTGTTTTTGTGAGCATTAGTAAGTGGGCAGTTTAAGATGAGCGTCTGACCTTTATTCACAGTCATGTGCCGCCACACCGCAAGTGAAACTGTAATCACAAATATAGGAACATCAATTTCCTTGAAAATTCACAGTGGGAACTCAACATTATTTCCACAACATAGAGTTTGATCATACATGTAACATTCTATGGAATGACCCCAGTTTGAAGCAGCTCCCCCTCTACTCTTTACAAACTGAATGTTCCACTGGAATTATAAAGTGAAGTCAAGAGCAGTCAAAGTATGTTTCCCTCCCTCGCACACAAAGGTGTCCGAAGGTTGAAACCCTGTTTCTCACGGGTTGACTCATCTGTTCCTGTCTGTGCCACTGGCCTGGGACTGTGTGTGTGTGTGTGTGTGTGTGTGTGTGTGTGTGTGTGTGTGTGTGTACTGCAACCTTAAAACAAGCAGCCCCCCTGTGACACACATAAGGTATTTCTGATGTGACAGGAAGTAATGTGGTCAGTTACTTCATGGTGAAAGAGAAAGTAAGAGAAATGCAGTGGGTTGTTAACGGGGGCTCTGGGTGCTTTTTCTTTCCTGTGGGGTGAGAATGACGAGCTGTTTGGAAAACACATTTGTGGGGGCATAATGACACTAGCAGTGAGGACAGTGGGCTTAAGGATCAGAGGTCATCAAGACTTTTAACACGCGTGGGTTGTGTGTTAGATATGACATTATTTCAACCAACAATGGAACAAATGTATGAAAACCACAGAATTGCACTCTGACACACACTTGTGACGGCACAGAAACATGTTTTTGAGAGTTTTTTTTCCAGACTTAAAAGACTGTGTATGAGACATTTTCTTTTCCTTTTTTTTAAAGCCTGATTTGTAAAGAACATTTAATTTCACAGGAAATGCCACATGCAATGTAAAATATATACATCTCATAAGAGAAAACAATGTGATGTGTGCAGTGTATATTCATATAAAAGCATGCATGCATACATTCATATATATACTGTATTAGAATGTGGCAGACTGATATGTCTTAAATAACTGAATGAAATATGACAAAATGAAATAAAACATGGGGAAACTGGATGGGAATTCAAATGAGGATGCAGTTCATCACCACTACAGATGACTGAATCCAGAGTTGGAAATTAGCAACAGCCTCCAGCCAAATGGCTGGTAAGATATGCAAGCTGTTTCACTCACAAGCCAAAAAAACCCAAAACAATGGTAATTTACTGAGTGGCTGGTAGATTTTGAAAT
This sequence comes from Epinephelus fuscoguttatus, assembly GCF_011397635.1. Lineage (NCBI taxonomy): Eukaryota > Metazoa > Chordata > Actinopteri > Perciformes > Serranidae > Epinephelus > Epinephelus fuscoguttatus. Next base: position 7,620,157 of record NC_064763.1, read on the forward strand.
CCAAAAGTTAATTTCCAACCCTGACTGAATCAATAGCTTCACACATAGAACATACAAATCTAATGCTTTAAAAGCATGAGCCCAGGCAACAGTGCTTTTACTGAGGTCACACTTTACAAAAATCACACTTTGCCATAGAGAGTAAAGTATTATATCTAAGTAGTCAAAAGCAAAGTCATCACTTCCAGTAGCTTTATCTGCCATTTTTAATAATCAGATTCAGTTCATCGTCCAACTCTGAGCATTAGCTACTTTTCATAACAAAGTATATTAGTCAACAAGCATTGAAAGTAAAGGACTCACCCTGTATGAGTAACACGAAGATGCAGAGCTGCAGCTTCAGTTCCATCTTTGTCTGTCACTAACAATCACACTTCAACTCTGCTGCGCTTCCTCTTCTCTTGTTCTATTTGTACTGCTCTGAGGGACCTTCCATGACATCAGCCCCGTGGTTTCCACAGATCCGTTGGTTCAAGAGATTCTCATGTGATACCTAAAAGTACCAGGTTAATAGTTCAAGATTCTTACTTTAGCTCATGTTTCTGAAACTGAATGTTGCAGTTACCAGTAATACTCCCCAACAATATTTTATTGATTTAATAAAAAAGATGAAAATATGTAATGTTAAGTATCTTTTTTTTTTTGGATACTTTTTCTTTATTGGATTTTTGAAAATGTAACATAAATCTCCCAAAAGAGGAGACAAATAAACACAAACACTAGAAAAAGAACATGTTGGATTGCCATGTCTCTACAGTTTGTTCCTATATTATCAGTGTGGTAGTCCTTATCCTGTCGTCGATGTGTAGATAGTCCATTTCTTCCATTTTTCTCAGCATTGATCTTTTTGAGTTCTTATCTTATGAGTCAACTGTTCCATAACATATATTTCATTCACAATTTTCAACCAGTCATCTTGTGTTGGTGGATCTGACTTATACCACTTTCTCGTGATTGCTTTTTTACAAGCTGCTAACAAGATTTTCAGTAAATATTTGTCCTCTTTTAACACAACATTCCCTGTCATATTGCCAAAATACAGTAACATACATGACTTAGATATATCATAGCCCAGAATTCTGACAATAACAAGGTGAACATCTTCCCAAAATTTTATAGTATTAGGGCAAAGCCAAAAAACATGAGAATGATCTACATACATTTATAGCCCCACATTTTCTCTGGCTGTAATACAGATGAGTACTTGTTCCTAATTTTGGGTGTGATAAAGAATCTTATTAAATTCTTCCACCAATATAATCTCCAAACACGTGATGATGTAGTTGACTGTTGTGTTTTCCAAATATGCGACCATGCATCATCAGAAATATTTACACCCAGTTCCCTCTCCCATTTCAGTTTTACATATGAGGTTGTATTCCTTCTTCTCTCCATTAGATGACCATATACTGTAGATATTACTCTATATTTCTTTGACTTGTAGATTCCAATTATGGTTCTGATTATTCCATTTTTATCCAAATTTACATTGTGTTTTATTTCTTTGTCAAAAAAATCCCTTATTTGCAGATATCTGAAAAGGTCTTGGTTACTTAGTTTATATTTTTGTTTAATCTCCTGAAAACTCATAAAATTACCATTTTCTATTAGTGTACATATTGCTGTTATTCCACTTGGAATCCATCGTTTAAACCTCTGGTCAAGAGAACCGGGGACAAAACACCTAACATATGCTATCCATCTAAGTAGTCTAAGCTCTTTCTCCAGTTTATGTTTTTGTACTAAATTAAACCACAATTTTAATGTAAATTGAGTGACAGTATCCACCTGTTCAATTATACTCATTGTTTCTTCCCTATCCCCAATAAGGCTTTGAATTTCTCTTCCTTGTATGAATTGCTCTATATTTTTCCATTTTGCCATATAGTCTTTATCACACCAGCAAAGCACAGGTCTAATTTGTTCTGCATGATAATACTCCTTAAGGTTTGGCAGCGCCATCCCTCCCTTATCTTTCCCAATCTGTAATGTTTCAAATTTAATTCTTGGTCTATGACAATTCCATATAAACCTTGAGAAGATTTTATCCCATATTCTGAACTGTTTTTCTGGTATCTGAATGGGTAAAGGCTGAAACAAGTAGAGGAGCCGAGGGAGAATACTCATCTTGATGGTCTCAATTCGTGAACCAGTGTCTAGTGGAAGGACAGCTCACCTATCCAAATCATTCCTAATTTCCTTATCTATTTTGATGTAATTAGCTTCATATAGTTCATCCGCTTTTTGTGTCAGGGTGACCCCAAGATATTTCATTTTTGTTGTTCTCCAATTCAAATTATATTTTAATTATATGTTTTTGGATGGAGTGTAATTGAATGTTAAAATTTGTGCTTTAGTCAAATTAAGCTTATACCCAGAGCAGAAGCCAAACGTCTCTAGTTGGTTAATTAATATGGGAATGCACAATTCTGGGTCCTCTAAAAAATAGATCACATCATCAGCAAAAAGTCCAATGGTGTGGTCTTCTCCCCCAACTTTTATTCCTTTAAGATTTTTATTCTGCCTGATAGCTTGTGCCAGGGGCTCTATGAAGATTGCAAATAAGGTTGGTGAAAGACAACAGCCCTGCCTGGTTGACTGTTCTAAAGTTATGCTCTCGGTGAGACTGCCGTTTATTCTTATCATTGCAGTTGGTTTTTGGTAAAGTGTTTTAATACACTGAATGGCTTTGTCATTAAGTCCAAATTTTCCAAGTACCTGATATAGAAAAGTCCAATTAACGCCATCAAATGCCTTTTCCGCATCAAGGCTTATTTAGGCTGCACTGATATTTTTATTTTGAATGTGATTAATAATGCTTAGAGTTCTCCTTATGTTATCATGGGTCTGGCGCCCCTTAACAAAACCTGTCTGATCTTCATCTATAATGTCACTGATAAAGTGTTCATATCTTTTTGAAATAATCGAAGTATACAATTTATAATCTACATTGAGTAATGATATAGGTCTATAATCTGAACAAGTCTCACTGTTGTTTTTCTTGGGGATCACTGATATTATAGCTTCCTTCCAGGATGGAGGGGTTTCACCATATTCAAGTGTATAATTAAATGACAATTCGAGTAGTGGCATAAGTTGTTCACTGAATGTTCTGTACCACTCAGATAGCAGGCCTTCACTTCCGGGAGATTTGTTTGTTTTAAGTTTATTCACTGCTTTCTCTATCTCTGCTTTGGTAATAGGTGAGGTCAAAAGATCATTCTGATTTTTCCCAATTGCTGGTAAATCTAGCTCCTCAAGAAAATCTTTCATTTGGTCTATGTCGGCAGAAGGAGGTCGGCCATATAAGTCTCTGTAATAGTTCATGAACTTAGTTTCAATCTCTTTGGGTTCATAGATTATCTGATTTGTATTTATATCCTTTATCTTGTAAAGTGTCCTGTCAGATTGTTGTTTTTTTAATCTTTTTGCCAGTAGTTTGGTTGCCCTTAGCCCCACTTCATAATAGGATTGTTTCAGAAATCTTGTCTTCTTTTCAATTTCTGTGGTTAATATTCTATCTATATTAATGTTAAGTATCTTTATTAATAATTAAACAAAAATCTTACCAAAAAACATCATGTGTTTATTAGTTATACTTGTTCTTTTTCTCTCATCACAAGGCTGTATGATGTCTGTGAGAAAGATCTGTTGAGTTACACCAGAGTTACAACTAGTGAAGGCTGAATGTTCATAACATTTTCAGAGTGCTTGGTTCAGCTAAAACATAATGCTTCAGTGCATATCAGAGAGTCTCAAGGTTTCAGTTAAATCAACTCAACGGCTGAGAGTGAAAGGGGGGTTGTGTATGGGTGAAGGATGTGGGTGCACATGTTGTAAGGTGCAAAACAAAGCATAAAGATACACTGAAGCAGCAAAACCAAACCCAAATGTGGTGTGCCTGGGGAGAGGAGAAGAGTAAGAGGAGTGATTTGAATGCAGCCAGGACCTAAAGAGAAGGTTCATCCTCCAAATCAAAAATACATATTTTTTCTTACCTGTAATGCTAATGCTAAACTTCAGTTTAGCCCCCACCCCACGTGGGGTGGGGGCTTTGCGAATGATTCAGATTGTAACCTCAGGACTACACCTGTGATAAAAGAAGAACTCACATTAAAAATGGTACCATTCGCTATAGGCTATATGCCCTCAAAAGTGCAAACCCATCTCTCTGTCTCTTCTCTTCTCTCTCTCTCTCTCTATATATATATACAGTACAGGCCAAAAGTTTGGACACACCTTCTCATTCAATGCGTTTTCTTTATTTTCATGACTGTAGATTCTCACTGAAGGCATCAAAACTATGAATGAACACATGTGGAGTTATGTACTTAACAAAAAAAGGTGAAATAACTGAAAACATGTTTTATATTCTAGTTTCTTCAAAATAGCCACCCTTTGCTCTGATTACTGCTTTGCACACTCTTGGCATTCTCTCCATGAGCTTCAAGAGGTAGTCACCTGAAATGGTATTCCAACAGTCTTGAAGGAGTTCCCAGAGGTGTTTAGCACTTGTTGGCCCCTTTGCCTTCACTCTGCGGTCCAGCTCACCCCAAACCATCTGGATTGGGTTCAGGTCCGGTGACTGTGGAGGCCAGGTCATCTGCCGCAGCACTCCATCACTCTCCTTCTTGGTCAAATAGCCCTTACACAGCCTGGAGGTGTGTTTGGGGTCATTGTCCTGTTGAAAAATAAATGATCGTCCAACTAAACGCAAACCGGATGGGATGGCATGTCGCTGCAGGATGCTGTGGTAGCCATGCTGGTTCAGTGTGCCTTCAATTTTGAATAAATCCCCAACAGTGTCACCAGCAAAACACCCCCACACCATCACACCTCCTCCTCCATGCTTCACAGTGGGAACCAGGCATGTGGAATCCATCCATTCACCTTTTCTGCGTCTCACAAAGACACGGCGGTTGGAACCAAAGATCTCAAATTTGGACTCATCAGACCAAAGCACAGATTTCCACTGGTCTAATGTCCATTCCTTGTGTTTCTTGGCCCAAACAAATCTCTTCTGCTTGTTGCCTCTCCTTAGCAGTGGTTTCCTAGCAGCTATTTGACCATGAAGGCCTGATTCGCAGTCTCCTCTTAACAGTTGTTCTAGAGATGGGTCTGCTGCTAGAACTCTGTGTGGCATTCATCTGGTCTCTGATCTGAGCTGCTGTTAACTTGCGATTTCTGAGGCTGGTGACTCGGATGAACTTATCCTCAGAAGCAGAGGTGACTCTTGGTCTTCCTTTCCTGGGTCGGTCCTCATGTGTGCCAGTTTCCTTGTAGCGCTTGATGGTTTTTGCGACTCCACTAGGGGACACATTTAAAGTTTTTGCAATTTTCCGGACTGACTGACCTTCATTTCTTAAAGTAATGATGGCCACTCGTTTTTCTTTAGTTAGCTGATTGGTTCTTGCCATAATATGAATTTTAACAGTTGTCCAATAGGGCTGTCGGCTGTGTATTAACCTGACTTCTGCACAACACAACTGATGGTCCCAACCCCATTGATAAAGCAAGAAATTCCACTAATTAACCCTGATAAGGCACACCTGTGAAGTGGAAACCATTTCAGGTGACTACCTCTTGAAGCTCATGGAGAGAATGCCAAGAGTGTGCAAAGCAGTAATCAGAGCAAAGGGTGGCTATTTTGAAGAAACTAGAATATAAAACATGTTTTCAGTTATTTCACCTTTTTTTGTTAAGTACATAACTCCACATGTGTTCATTCATAGTTTTGATGCCTTCAGTGAGAATCTACAATGTAAACAGTCATGAAAATAAAGAAAATGCATTGAATGAGAAGGTGTGTCCAAACTTTTGGCCTGTACTGTATATACACAATATATACATATAAACTCATTCATTCATCTTCTAACCGCTTCATCCTCTTGAGGGTCGCGGGGGAGCTGGAGAGACATCGGGCGAGAGGCAGGGTACACCCTGGACAGGTCGCCAGACTATCGCAGGGCTGACACATAGAGACAAACAACCATTCACGCTCACATTCACACCTATGGACAATTTAGAGTTATCAGTTAACCTAATCCCCAATCTGCATGTCTTTGGACTGTGGGGGGAAGCCGGAGTGCCCGGAGAGAACCCACGCTGAAGGGAGAACATGCAAACTCCGCACAGAAGGGCTCCCACGCCCGGGATCGAACCGGCAACCCTCTTGCTGTTCAACTAAATTAATAATTTCTTACTTTGATATTTTTTGCCATATACAGGTATGTAGTGATAATTTTTGGATAACATGTATGTTGATGCTGACTAATATCAAGTCTCTATTTGATCATGTGACAAGATGATATGATCTGGTAGCTAGTTTAGGCACAAAATCTGTTAAGACTGACAAGCTGAGCACATCTGCAAGTCCAGCAAGCAGTCATAACTTAAAACATAAAAGTGGCGAGACAAATGAACAGGAGGAAAAAGTAGTAAAGCTCCCTAAACTATATTGCTTTGGCTTTTTTATAAACAGTTGCCAGTTGTGTGTGTGTGTGTGTGTGTGTGTGTGTGTGTGTGTGTGTGTGTGTGCCTTATAACTAGTAACTAGTGAGCACTAGGGCCCATCACAACAGCATGACTTGGGATCCCATGGTAACTACCTTATGCCGCTGCTTTAGATTGTTTAGGTGTGAGTTGCCAAGTGTTGGAGATATTGGCTGTATGTAGAGATGTCTGCCTTCTCTCCAATATGATAGAACTAGATGTTCTCGGCTTGTGGTGCTGAAAGCGGCAAAGAAATACATTTGAAAAACTCAACAGCAATGCCTCTTTCCAGAAATCATGACCAAGTTACTCAAGATAATCCACAGACCTTGTTGAGAGCAGTGTCATAGGAGCAATTTTCTTTTAACTGAACTACACTGTTTTTTTGTTACATATTTTGACACTTTAAGCACCAAAAGCAGAATGCCACCTGGTTTAATTATATTGGAGAGAAGGCAATTATCTCTAAGGCCGATAACTTCAACACTCTGCAACTCACGCCAAAACATTCTAGACTGATAAATAGCACCACAAGTAAGAAGAATAATGTGTATTTTTGATGTAGGGTGAACCGTCCCTTTATGTCCTGGCTACACTCTAATCACTACTTTTTTTCTCCTCCCCCATGACATTTTGGTTTAGTTATGTTGCTTTAGTTTGTCTTCATGGTTTGTTTTGCACCTTACAGCATCACATCCTTTATTCCCCACCCCCACACTTGGTGACTCACACCAAAATATTCTAAATTGATAAACAGCACTACAGATGAGACGCAAAATATGTATTTTTGATTTTGGGATGAAGTGTCCCTTTAAGCTCAGAACACAGTGGGTGCCATAGGTGCTCCAGATCAGCCTAATGGACACCTGCAGAGCAAAGAGATAAAGGTTAGATCAAGAGAGCCGCAGAGGTCATCATAGCTGTAATTGTATGTTACTGAGATAAACTGCTTTGCACAGGTCTATGGTTTCCTGTGAAGTCTACTGAGCAAAACATCACCTGTGTAAGATGGAAAGTCTTGTAAATGTGTAGAGTCATGAATGGAGAGATGTTAAGTAACAGCATTAACTCAGAAAATAATTGCTCAAAAAGTATATCATACTATATCTCATGTTGGGTATAATTTGAGCCATGCTATCAGTATGGCTAAAGGGATGGCAATGTTGGCCTTGATGGATTGTCATAAAATGTTATGAAGACATTCATTGTGCCCAGAGGCTAATCCACTTTAGCTTTCCATACACTATCTTATATAACAGACACAACCTCAAATTTGCCAAGGTCCATGTTCTGTACTTCTGGTCCAGGGCTACATTTAAGTCGTACTTTTGGATTGGCAAAATAACATGGAAGTAAACCTTGAGAATGACATTTAGCATCTGAACTCCGTATCATCATGTTGCATGTTGGGGTTTCTCTGTCAGTAAAAAAATCAGTGTAATTAAATCAAATAATATAATTACAGTGTTATGGTCTATGTTTGTGACAGATGGATGAAAAGGATGGCGACATGTAACTGTGTGTAATGAAACTCATGCAGCAGCACTGTGCAGCTACTTGCAGCTATTTGACTTATGACAGTGGAGTCAGGTTACCAGGAAACCAAGACCCATTAAAAGGACATACAGAACTAGGTTGCTATATCTGGCTCTAAAAAGTGTAGCCAATGCACAAGTGCCTTAAACCTGTATTACTTCTAATGGCCAGCAGGGGGCAACCCCACTGGTTGGCAAAAAAAGAAAAAAAGAAAAAAAAAAGTATGACCAGTTGTATGATCTGGGTCTTTAACAAGGGTTCTGCGGGGGGCCCAGAGTTACTACAAGGGCACCACCAAATTATTGTCTGATCATGTCTTTTAAGTTTTATTTAGTTATTTATTTATTTTTCAAAAATTGGAATATGTCTGAAAGCACACATATTATTAACATATTATTAGCAAAGATAAATTGGCCTAAGAAACCCATTTCATTTACAGTAAACAGCATTAATGAGTGACTAAGTGTTACCTATGAATCATTGTGCAGATATGTGTTCCAGCTAGTGCTAAATCACTGGGAGGCACTTATCCATAACAGCCAGGTGAACTAGTCAGCTAGCATTAAGGTACTATTGAAACACCAATTAGCTGTATTATTATGCACGGACAGTCTTGTGAGCCTTGATGTTTGTAATTTTCTGGGGAAAAGACTCACACGGTCCACCTCAGAAACCACCGGCTACAGTGCAGGAGGCTAATGCACCTAGCTATGCTTTAACTGCTGCTAACTTAGCAGCTACAGGCAACTGCAGACAAGAGAAGAAAAAAAAATTCAGAGAATTGTCTAGTAAATTTTATACATTTTCTATTTTTATGGTCTGAATCGCTAGTTTCAAGTCTTCCTCAATAAAGCATAGTGTTCATTTTGTAAATTGTGCTCCCATTGAAAGAAAACAGACAATAAAAGCAGGGTATGCTTTAGAGCATGGCTACCTTGTGATTGAAAAGCTGCTCTTACAGCGACCTGTCAATCAGAATAGAGACGCAGCAAAATGTCATTGACAACGCATCAGTCAGATCCACCCTCTTCTCCAAATATGGTCACTTCTGGCTCCAAAAAAAGCCAAAATGCCAAACCTGAAGCTTAAAAACAGGAGCCCACAGATCAGTGGCTATGGCTATGCCCATTATTTTACAGTCTGTGTACAGAACAAAGTAATCTGTGGTGACAATTAATGTAAAAGCCCTTTATACAGAATTATCACATGATGTGGTACACCTTATAACAACACATGACTGCAGTTCTGATAGAACATTGCTGTATTTGATGTTACAATAAGGACATAGTGGAAGAAAAATGCACATAAATTTACCACTTCTGTTGTTCTGATCTGTGAAACAAAATATAGTCAACATGACTTTGTGACACAGTGATTGACTGTTTACATTATATTTGTTTGAGTTTGCCTAATGATGATGTTTTAGTAGTCAGACTGCATCGCTGGAAAACAGTGATGGTTTGTCTGGAGGGGTTGCTTCTACATCTTAACAAAATCCCATCTGTACATTGAGGAGCTTTCTCCAGCAACTTCTGTCTCTTATTTCTCTTTATTCTTATTTATTCATCCAGGTTTTAGCCAATCAGAGGGCGATGGCTCAGTGAGAACCTGAAGACGGATCCAGAATGTGCTGGAAGCTCTGTGCTGTTCTGCAAGCTGATTGGCTCATGTACTACAGTGGAAGCTTACAAAAGCAGGGAGGCTGGAATCTTCCATCCGTATTTGTGCGGTGGAGGAGATAGTCAGACTGCAGTAGCTGGAGTACAGCATCATCCAGGTAGGATAAGAAAATGCGTCATTAGGCTTATGCATAATTAATCAGAATGTGTATGTGCAGTTATGCTTATTACTGACAGTTTACTTTTTATGTATTTTTTTGTGGATTGAATTCTGTGGTACACAGTGAGTAAACAGTGACAATATTAATGTGTTTCTTCCTTTCTATCACAATGTTATCCCTATTTTATTCATTAGGATGCATATTGCATGACTATGTATAGCTATGACTGTCATTTCATATTCATTTTTGTACTTTATTTCTCAGTACAAAACACCTTGAATTAGAAAGTTGATCCTTTGTATTTAAGTATTAATGAGCTGCAATAATGTTACTTTGAGAATACTTGGCTCAGAATGGACCAGCTGGATGCTGCAGCAGGGCAACTTTATCCTTCGGTCTTAGACAGTGGAGGGAGGAGTGAGTGCCTGTCTCCCCCAGATGGTCCAGAGTTCAGCAGTTTGAAAAGCATTCCAGCGTGATGCTGCAAAATTTGTGTCAGGGAACACACTGTCCTGCAGGCTACACAACCCTGCTTTGCAGTTGAACAATACTTTATTAACTATTACCTTCTTAACTGTAGAATGCATTGGAGATTTTGCAGGAATCTCTGATTAGCCTTGCCAAATGTCTGTTTGAATCCTCCAGACCCACTGTAGCCTGTACTTCAGTTTGTAATATCTTGTGTTTATACTGCTTTCCACTAACGTCTAATCCATGGTACACACCAGCATATTCTATTACAATTATCACACCCAGGGCTGAAAAAAATGCAGGTAGGGCAGGGGGCATCTCAGTAATCACATACCTAAATAGAAAAGCCATGACTAAAGCTAAAACTCCTTGATAAACATGAACATATGTAGACTTAACCTGCTGGTCATTGAGTGTTATTGCCCCCTGCTGGAATAACACAAGCTATATTGTTTTATTTTCTCAGAGCCATCATGTCCAAAGGATCAGCAGTTGGCATCGATCTTGGGACCACCTACTCTTGTGTTGGTGTGTTCCAGCATGGCAAAGTTGAAATCATTGCCAATGACCAGGGCAACAGGACCACACCCAGCTATGTGGCCTTCACAGATTCAGAAAGACTGATTGGAGATGCAGCCAAGAATCAAGTTGCTATGAACCCAACCAACACAGTTTTCGGTACGGTCACCATGCAAGGGTGAAATGATATATGTCATTATTCATGAAATATAAATGTATCCCAGTGATCTCGTTCTGTCACTGCTGGATTACTGAGTAAATAAATAAATCATGGACAAGTGTAATATTATGTGAAAATGTAAATTAAGGGTCCAGTGTGTAGGATTTAGGAGCATCCAACAGAATTTGAATATAATATTCATAACTATGTTTTCATTTGTGTATAATCACTTGAAAAAAAAATGTGTTTTTGTTACCTTAGAATGAGTCGTTTATGTCTACATACATCCTCTCCCACAGAGTCCACCATCTTGTTTCTACAGTTGCCCAGAACTGACAAACCAAACACTAGCTCACGTTTTGCATCATCCACAATAGTACCCCTACATGCTTGGCACATGGGAGAAATTTAAGTTGGAATCTTGGAAGTTGCAATCCTCACCATCACCACTAGATGCCACTAAATCCTACATACCAGATCTTTAAGCAGAAGCATCTGAGCATACAGTTTACCTTTGTATTTTCCTGGGGATTGCAGATGCTAAACGTTTGATTGGCAGACGATTTGAGGACCCAGTAGTACAGTCTGACATGAAGCACTGGCCATTCAATATAATAAGTGATAGTGGACGCCCCAAAGTGGAGGTTGAATACAAAGGCGAAACCAAAACCTTCTACCCAGAAGAGATCTCGTCCATGGTGCTGACAAAGATGAAGGAAATTGCTGAGGCCTATCTTGGGAAGGTGAATTTACAAAACATGTTGAGCAACTATCTGCAGTACTGCCACAGTATACTTAAATTCCTCTCTTCATTTTCTTCAGTCTGTATCCAATGCGGTTATCACGGTCCCTGCATACTTTAATGACTCTCAACGTCAAGCAACCAAGGATGCTGGAACTATTTCAGGTCTAAATGTGTTGAGAATCATTAATGAGCCCACTGCTGCAGCAATCGCTTATGGCTTGGACAAGAAGGTGAGACTTAAGTCGATAATACATGTACCATGTTGTTTTCACCATCACCTGTACACAGCACTCAGAGTTCTCTCATTTTCCAGGTTGGGTCAGAGAGGAACGTCCTCATCTTTGATCTTGGTGGTGGCACCTTTGATGTGTCCATCTTGACCATCGAGGATGGCATCTTTGAGGTCAAGTCCACAGCAGGAGATACACATCTTGGTGGGGAAGATTTCGACAACCGCATGGTCAACCACTTCATTGCTGAATTCAAGCGCAAGTACAAGAAGGACATCAGCGACAACAAGAGAGCCGTCCGTCGTCTGCGCACCGCTTGTGAGAGGGCAAAGCGCACACTGTCTTCCAGCACCCAGGCCAGCATTGAAATCGACTCTCTGTACGAGGGAGTTGACTTCTACACCTCAATCACCAGGGCTCGTTTTGAGGAGCTCAATGCTGACCTGTTCCGTGGCACCTTGGACCCTGTGGAGAAGTCGCTCCGTGACGCCAAGATGGATAAAGGGCAGATCCATGACATCGTGTTGGTCGGTGGCTCAACCCGTATCCCCAAGATCCAGAAGCTGCTCCAGGATTTCTTCAATGGAAAGGAGCTCAACAAGAGCATCAATCCAGATGAAGCTGTGGCCTACGGAGCTGGTAAGTCTTCAGCCAGATGGATGCACGCACCAGTTTAATCCCCTCTCTCAATTTGCTTACACTGTAAGAGCAGCACAGCTGTAGCAGCTGGAGGACATGGGACTTAATGACATACATTTGAGTTTTTATCTTTAAAACTGTCATAATGTCTAACAAATGCTTGTTTTTACAGCTGTCCAGGCTGCCATCCTGTCTGGAGACAAGTCTGAGAATGTCCAGGACCTGCTGCTTCTTGACGTCACTCCTCTGTCTCTGGGTATTGAGACCGCTGGAGGTGTCATGACTGTCCTGATCAAACGAAACACCACCATTCCTACCAAGCAGACTCAGACCTTCACCACCTACTCTGACAACCAGCCTGGTGTGCTCATCCAGGTAAGCACACAATTCATTATACATGTCCTTCAATTTCGCAGTGATGACGTTTATTCCTGCCATTCGTAGTTTCCACCAGAGGTCGCAAGACCAAAGATGGCCACGACCTTCCTTGGATGTCTGAGCGAAATAAAGTTGTCAGAATTGTAGACGTCATTGTCAAAATTCCCTGCTGAACCCTGAATACTTCTACAGGTTTATGAGGGTGAGCGTGCCATGACCAAGGACAACAACCTGCTGGGCAAGTTTGAGCTGACGGGCATCCCTCCTGCTCCCCGTGGTGTTCCCCAGATCGAGGTGACATTTGATATTGATGCCAATGGTATCATGAATGTCTCTGCTGTGGACAAGAGCACTGGCAAGGAGAACAAGATCACCATCACCAATGACAAGGGTGAGTTATTGTTGTGTTTGTTTTTTGATCTTAAACCCACTCTTTATACTGTGACACAAATTTGACAATTTCTGTCATTTGTTCTCAGGTCGTCTCAGCAAGGAGGACATTGAACGCATGGTCCAGGAAGCTGAGAAATACAGGGCTGAAGACGACGTCCAACGTGACAGGGTGTCTGCTAAGAACGGCCTGGAGTCGTACGCTTTCAACATGAAGTCGACTGTGGAGGATGAAAAGCTTGCTGGCAAGATCAGTGACGACGACAAGCAGAAGATTTTGGACAAGTGCAATGAGGTCATCAGCTGGCTGGACAAGAACCAGGTAAGAATTGGTGTTGATTAGTCACTATTAAGTCCCCAAATAAAACACTCTGCCTTCTATCCTAAACCTGGCAGACAGACTCCACCACAAAAGAGGCTCCCCTTCTAAAACGTACCTCACTTTTTCATTATCCATAAAGTCATTTTTCCTAGGAGAAATTACGTCACTACGCCATTCATGCATGTTGGGCTTTCAGTTTCAGATATCCACAACATAATTTTTGAAAACCAAAGTTAACATTGTGCATAGATCTATCTACAATAGAATTCTTACTAGAAAAAAACCCTCCCATTTTGGATATCTATTTTCCAGCTGTTACTAGTCGTATTTTTAATTTCATATATCCAAATTGAAAAACCACTCCATATATCCATAATGTTATTTTCCATATTCAAAAATACATTTTGGTTAGTAAAAATGTCATTACTGATATCCACAACTAGTAACAATGTAATATTATTAAATATTACAACAGCCACTTGCACTTTTTAGGATTTCTAAATATCTAAATTGAACTTTGCCTGGGAGAAATAGAGTTTTAGATATTTTGATATACAATCTCTGCTTGTAGGGATGTGACTGCAAATATCTCAAATTTTTATTTTGACCAATAAGAATATAATTTTGACTAGAAGAAATGCTATCATGGATATCAAAAATATAATTGTGGATGGTCAGTGAACCCTTTTTTATGTTAAAACTGCATCCTGTTTACTCGTCAGCATTTTAGATATCCCGAATGAACATTTTATATATATCTAAAATAACGTTGTGGATATCTGAAAGTGAAAGACAAATACATATGAATGACAAAAGTGACTTTCATTTGTCTTTTTTCAGCATGTGGGTAGATAATGTACTAGGGTGTAAGTAGTGCAGATTGCATTGCAATTCAAAATTTCAGTGACTCTAGGATTTTGCAGGTTTACATATCTGCTAAGACTCATAATTATGTTGTTCATGTCATAAGAGAATAATGATTCCAGTGGCTATTATCCTCATCTGTGTTGCAGCATTATAATAGTTTATACTGTGAAGTAATTCCTGCTGAATATGAGAATATGTGATTTTTTTTTTGTACTAGACTGCAGAGAAGGATGAGTATGAGCACCAGCAACAGGAGCTGGAGAAGGTGTGTAACCCCATCATCACCAAGTTGTACCAGAGTGCTGGGGGCATGCCTGGTGATATGCCTGGTGGAATGCCAGGCGGCTTCCCTGGAGCTGGTGGTGCTCCTTCAGGTGGAGGATCCTCTGGGCCTACCATCGAGGAAGTGGATTAATCACAGTGAATACTGATAACTGAACAAGCATGAATATTCCCAAAGACCTTACGTTACATTACTATTGACAATAGTTAATGAACCCTCCTGTAATGAAAATGACAAAGATCTATGACGATTAAAATATGACTACCACATTTTCTTGAGCTTCTTTGTCGTGTTGTTTTGTGATTTTAGGCAGCACAACGTACTGTACTGCTAGGTAAATTAGAACAAGACAAATATGATAATCAGTACTTGTATCCTATATTAATATACGTACATTTCTCATATTAAAATTGTCACTGTATCTGCTACTTATTTACAAAGTAAATGTTTTTTTTTCTTGTCGCTACAGTATTTGTTAATGATTAATTCATACAATATCTGTTTTCTATAATATTTTAAATCAAGGTTAAGGTTCATCTGGATAAATTAGTATATATAAAAATGCATTTTCTTTGCTGTCAATTCATCTGAGAATAACTGCAGCAAACAAGTCAAAGGGAGTGTAATATGTGTCATGAGCTCCAGGGGCAGTGTGATCTACTCAGGCCTCGTCAGAGGCAGACAGATCAGTGAAGTTCAAAGGTCACTAAGTATCTAAGTATTATTTTACCAAATCTTAACTTAGAAAGTGTAAACCTCACCAAAGTCTTGGCATCTGAGTTTACATCTGCTCATTTATGGATTTGAATTTCAAATAATTCCGAGGCAGAGCATAATTTGGGCTGAATATGTCCCAGTCATCATCCCTAGACAGAAGAGACAGTGAATAGATGTTTCAGGACAATAAAAATGTACATTCAACTCAGTGTTGCTAGGTGTATGAGGGAGATGAGACCCAGAATTACATTCCATTTCATGCACCCTACATTTCATTTTAACTTAACTATAACTTCAGTTTGGTCAGCACACAGGGTGGAAATTAGGAACGTGTAGTAAACTATCGGAAATGGTCCTTATATGAAAAAGAGGTAGGCTATAAAGAGTGTCTGATTTACTACAGAATTAATATCCACCAATTACATATTGTGAGAATTAGCTAATATATTTTCACAGTGCACCCAGTATCAACTGTAGCAATGTATAAAAAGATAATCTGAGTAAGAACAACCATCGTGTAATCTGTGTAAGTCTTGAGCAAAACATTACCCAGGATTATGCCATTGATAATTCTATTATAAAATGCTGTGATGTAGCCTATAGATGTTTTGAACCTTGTGTATGACATGCCTGCTTCTGTGATATTAAAGGTACCAGTGTTAATCCTGGAAAAGCTGCAGCCTAATCATGCGCCTCTCTCACAAAGACAAACCGCAAAGTCCCCGGATGACAACATACATAAACACTGAAATGTATTCGCTCCTGTGCCAAACGGCCACAGGACATTTATTGAAACAACATGACATAAAACAATACAACAAATTGTAACGTTTGTAGCAGCTTTGTGAAACGAAATCACCCCCCTCCCTTTAGAATTGGTCCATATTAAGAACTGTTTTTTCCGGCCTTCATCCCCAGCCTTTAGATAGCGCCTCCATTTTCCGGAGCCGACAACACAACAGTGGCGACAGAGCAGTCTATGAATAGTCCCGATGAGAAGCGAGTGAATGCTTTCATTGTAGAAACAGCAACATCACACACTGTCCCCTATTTGAAAGGTTTGATCATCCAAAAAACGAACACTGATATGAAAAAAGTGGCTGGCTCCGGGGCGAGCCCTTTGTCCGGGGCCTGCGGGGAGTCTTTTACTTGCTCTTGGCCGGTTTCTCCGTCTTCTTCGGGAGGAGGACAGCCTGGATGTTGGGCAGTACTCCTCCCTGAGCGATGGTCACACCTCCCAGCAGCTTGTTGAGCTCCTCGTCGTTGCGCACGGCCAGCTGGAGGTGCCGGGGGATGATCCTGGTCTTCTTGTTGTCCCTGGCTGCGTTGCCCGCCAGCTCCAGGATCTCAGCGGTCAGGTACTCCAGCACGGCCGCCAGATACACCGGAGCCCCAGCCCCGACGCGCTCCGCATAGTTGCCTTTGCGCAGTAGCCTGTGGACTCGACCCACCGGGAACTGGAGTCCGGCCCGGGAGGAGCGGGACTTGGCCTTTGCTCTGGCTTTGCCTCCAGTTTTCCCTCGGCCAGACATGATGGTTACAAATGTAGTTTGTGTACAAGCTGATAGACCGTTACACTACAGATGGAAGAGCTTGGACCTTTACGTAATGCCTTTGTGAGTAAAGGTATATAAACCGCAGAGGCTTCTCTGATTGGCCGATTGAAACTGAAACGAACGAGCCAATGGCGCAACGCGTCCTCCGGCAATGACTGTCCTCTGGTCAGTGATGCTCCAATCACAGACGTGGAATGGCACACACTGATTTGCACAGCCATGTTATAAGTAAGGCGCTGAGGATGGGGCGGTAACGTGGGCTGTGCACGTTCTTGCTGTTTCCCAGACACCAACACGACAGACAAAATGCCTGATCCTGCAAAATCAGCTCCTGCACCCAAGAAGGGCTCCAAAAAGGCTGTGACCAAAACTCAGAAGAAAGGAGACAAAAGGCGTCGCAAAAGCAGGAAAGAAAGCTACGCCATCTACGTGTACAAGGTGCTGAAGCAGGTGCATCCGGACACCGGCATCTCCTCCAAGGCCATGGGCATCATGAACTCGTTTGTCAACGACATCTTCGAGCGCATCGCCGGGGAAGCTTCGCGACTGGCGCACTACAACAAGCGCTCCACCATCACCTCCAGGGAGATCCAGACCGCCGTCCGCCTGCTGCTGCCCGGTGAGCTGGCCAAGCACGCCGTGTCCGAGGGCACCAAGGCCGTCACCAAGTACACCAGCTCCAAATAGGGACGGACAGAGGCTCCGACACGGAGGGACTTCAGCCACCTGACCACCATCAAGACGATTTCAACCCTCTTGACTGTGTCCGGTGTTTACTTTGCCAAAACGGCGTTTGTGATTTTTATTTGCACCATTTCGAGGAGAATGAATGAATGAATGCCAGCCAGCCAGCCCAGGCCTTATGTTGTAAATGTCTCGTGAATCATTGGAACTGTAGCCTGCCATTTTGTTTTAACTCAGTGTTTCGTTATTTTTCTGACGTGCAACATTTTTAACAAATGACTGAATAAATTAATGATGAATGTAAGATAGTGCTCTTAAATACTGAGAACGTCTCATTTGCTTTTACACCATCGTGATACTGAAATGTGTACATGCACCTTAGATTATTACCGCCAGACTTAATTGTGATGGCACTGTTGAAACAATCATTGTGAGATTAAAGCTGTGATTTACTACCACTCATTAGTTTTGTTTCTATTTGTAATGAGGTCAAATCGATTTTCACTTTTCAACCAGTGAGACTATAGAGGAGATTGCAGGAACACACCTGAGGGGTGGAAATGGCTAGGAAAGGATGCACGTGCATCATGTGCACCTCACCAAGGCTACTGTGGAGCAACTGCTCTTAACTGGAGTGTTTGCCAATTAAACTCCGATCCAAGCATTCGTGGTTTGAAATTGCCTTCAAAGGTTGAATGGGAGCTTATTTTTCTCTGTAAATATCTTAGATTATTTGTTGAAGTAAATGCCATCCCATTCTGCAACACATTCTCCCTTATTATGACAGACATTTAAGACCCACAGCGGGGAAACTTGGAACATTACAGCAGCAGGGGGATAGTGCAAGCAGGAAGCATCAGTAGAAAATAAAACAAAGCAAAATATAAGTATGTATGAAGAAAGAGACAAACACAGCTGTTTGTCTGTAAGGAATGATAGCTCGACTATCATTCTCCTTTCTCTCACCACCTCCACTGGGTTGAGGGAGGATCCCAGGACAGAGCTGGCTCTCTCAAAGAAAGTCCTCAGGAGTGGCCCCTGTACTCCAAAGGACCTGAGTCTCCTCAGCACATAGAGTCTGCTCTGTCCTCTCTTGTGTAGTGCACCAGTCCAGTTTATTGTTCAGGTGAACACCCAGGTACTTGTAAGATTTCACCATCTCAAGTCCGTTACCTGAAGAGTGTTTGCACCTGCAGAAGTCCACCGCCAGCTCTTTAGTTTTGAAGCAGTATACAGTGCAAAGATACTGCACCAAAAATCTGAAGGAAGTGTTAGGTCATATCATTTGAATGTGTTTAGACTAAACAGCTTTAGAATTCAGCTGTTGATGGAGAGGCTGATATGAGTTTCATACTTTTTATCGCTACAATGTTCCACTGACAAACAGCAGATATTTTGTCACATCAGGGCAGGAAAAACAGGTTTGTGTAATCAATAGCACTAACAGTGGTACAATCGTTGTAACTTTTTGTTTACGTATAATGAAGTACCGTGACTATAGTGATTCCGTCAAGAAGGTTAAGCAAAATATGATGACACCATGATGCATGAAGGTCAAAAACACCAAGCATAAAAACTGAAGGTTCAGCACACTTTGGTCCAGTATGTTTAATGACAGAGCCAAGCTTTTGGACACTGGACCCTCAGCTGGGAAAATGTTTAACAAAAGAGAATTCCAGAGCTTGTAATGAAAAACTTTTTTTTTTTCCTCTTATTTTTCCCCCATGTTTTTGAAAGACATTGTACCAATTTGCTTCAGGGTCTGGGGTTTGAGGGAACGACAATTTCATGGTTTGCAGAAACAAACAATTCCAACATTTTTCTCTTGCAACTTGGCTAGCCAAACATGATTCATGAGAGAGGAATTTCACGTGGCACAGAAACATACATATATTGTGCTTGTGCGAACATCATGTCCCCTTCAAGCTTTAGCTCCCAGGATTAAGAAATAGTAGATTTGGGAGGTAACCTGTGTCTAATAACCCACTCAGATACACTTATGGCTGCTGAATGGGAAAAAGGGCAGACAGGACACCTACTTAAAGCTAAGCCCTGTGTAAACCCATCTCCAATCCATTGTTGGGACGAGGTCTCAGGATTTCTGGAGGGCATCTGGTGAAATTCATGGTTCAGGTGACAGTTGTGGAGGTTTTGTTTGGCAGCTCACACCTTTCTCTCCAAGTCTGACATGATGTACAGGAGACCTAATTTCTAAACAAAGAGTGGTAGCCCCCGGCAGAAGTAGGGGGATGCGGCAACAACAAAAGAAAAACAAAACAAAAAAACAGCACTTTAGTGGAGCAGAATTTATAACACAGCCTTTTGTAGGTTTCCTTACATAATAATTATGGCTGAAACAATTCAACAGGTGTTATGTAATGTCTTCATACTTATTTGTAGTTTAGTGGATTTGCTCTGATTGTATTATAGTCCTGGCAGTTGGAGTTTAATATATTTTATGAAATTATATTTCATCATGTCTGTGACCAACTGAGTTTTAAGAAAAACCTACAAACCCTATTTCTTATCATCAGGAAATAATTATCTGCAGTGGCTCTAGGAGTCAAAACATGCCATTTTAGAAAACATGACAACATTTCAGAAATCAGTGTTTTGTCAAATGTAATGCTTTCTGAGATGTTATTTTTCTTGTAAAATATTGTGTTTTCTGGAATAGCATGTTTTCTGAAATGTAGCCTAATGTTTAGTACAGTGCAGTGTTTTCTGGAAAGGTTGTTTTCTGAAGTGTCATTTTCTGAAATATTGTTGAGTTTTCTGAAATATTCTGTTGACTGAAATGTCATGTTTTATGAAATTTAATGTTTTTCTGAAAGGTTGTTGTGTTTTCTGGAACGTGGTGTTTTCTAAAATGTTGCGTTTTCTGAAATGTAATGTCTGCTATAATGTTGTGCTTTCTGAAGTGAAGTTTTGTTTCTCTGAAAGGTCGTTGTGTTTTATGAAATGTCACGTTTTTCTTAAATGATGTTGTGTTTTCTAAAATGTCGTTTCCTGAAATGTTGTGTTTTCTGAAATGTCTGTTTTTTCTGAAATGTCATGTTTTCTAAAATATCGTATTTCTCAAATGTTGTTGTGTTTTCTAAAATCTCGCGTGTTGTGAAATGTAAAAAAAAAAAAAAAAAAACAGTAAGTGATCTTGTCCCTTCGTATTGATATTCTTAAAATAGGACCCATCTACATTATGACACCTGCCTTAGAAAAATGAAGGCAGTTGAGGTCACTGCTGAAATGACACATTAAATTTATGGCTACTTGACACAATGTTCCTCTCGACCAAGGACACTCCATATAGGTTCACCCATTGTTCCAAGTCTGTTAGATGATCCGGTTGTTGGATCCAACCAGCTTGTGTTGCTATTCTGCCTTTCCCTTTCTTCTCAGTGGGTTTCCTGTGGACTGGTTTGAGCTGGAAAGGAGGCCAGTATAAATGGCTGAAAGTCACATAGGTAAGAGCAGACACAGAAAAGACATACTGAGAGATAGAGGTTGGGCACCACTCTGTAGTCATCCACACAAGGTAAGAAATAACTCTTTAAAGAATTTTTTTTCTTGAAATGTATATATATTGGTTACAAGTTATATGGATAATTTTGTTTTAGGTGCCAGTTTTAACTCTAAGAATTAGACTTTGATATATGTCACAGATATCCCTAAAAGGTCTGTGCTGTTGACTGTTATTGATAGATTTTAGGTTTTTTCTCTCATATTAGTCTCATATTAATTAGCTAATTAACCTTAAAAGTATGTTATGAATAGATTTGCCCCAGTTTACAGTGTATGCTCTACTCAGTGATGCAACAAACAGATTCCAAGGAAACCATCTGAAGTCCACACTTGAACAACATGTCTGTACCTTTGCAATTAAACACTCCAAGCTTTCGGAGACTGACCATTGAAATCCCTTGTAAGACTAATGTCATTATAATGCAGCTACTAATTAATTTGACATTTATTTCTTCGCATGAAACTATCTGGCTGATGTTTGTCCTGTGTTTGAGGACTTAATGTCAGATTTGTGTTCACAATTTAAATCTTGCTACTTTTGCTACTTTTACTTAAGTAAACGATTTGAGTACCTGCATTTCTGGAGTGATCAGTGATGGAGTTGGTCTTGTTTGTACATTTATAGCATTTTGAGCTCTCCAACATGATCCAGCAGAGAGGAGAACATGTTTGATTTCTCCCATCTGTCTTTATTCCAGCAGTTTGAGGACAATGTGGTTGGCCCTTCTTACATACCAGCTTGCAACACTCCTTCACACCCATGCTCAACATGCTTGCATTGGACACTCCACATTCAGAAGTCCAGGTCAGTGACATTGGCAGTGCTCACTCTTTTATCCACCTACTAGCCTGACCTCCCCTGCTGCCGCCCCCCTTATTTTTCCTTTCACACCTCACTTTCTGCTGCAACCTAATAAGCATCACCCCTCCTCAGCCATGCTATCTGAGGAGGGGTCTTTATCTCTGGGGAGATGTGTTACAGCTTTGGGGAATTTGAAAATGGAGCTGCAGGCATTATTCATCACTTGTCAGAACAAGGTAAAACAAGCTCAATGACCAGTGCTGGGGAAGCTACTTTAAAAGCATAGCTTTGCAAGCTACTAATTACTTCACACTCGAACAAGTGGAACTACAGCCAAGCTACCCAAAGGTGAAAATGAGTTTGGTTAAGCTGCTCAGAAAAAGTAGTTCAAACTACTGTTCAAAAGTGATCAGTTTTACAATGTACATGTTGTATGGAATTATTACAAAATATAATACAAAAAAATATTGAGTTTATTGCAAACAATTTCCACTTATTCACAGGTCATTAACCTATATAAAGCAAAAACATAAAACTCTTCATGCAAATGTGCAAAGAATACCAGATTTGGTTTTGTGTACAATGTCCATCCTGCATAGCTCAAAGGTAAAATCACAGGTTTTGTCTGTGAACTTAGTCAGTGTCATTTATTAAGTATGGCCATAGCGATTATTCCTCAGGCTCAGATTTGGGAGGTTTATCCATATTGATGCTGTTTTTGTGTGAGCACTGAGCAGCTCCAGCCCTTTTGCACTTGCACTACACTGCCTGATCAGTACATTTTCTGCATTGCCTTCACAGCGGTCAGGATGAAAGAAAATTAGGGCAAAGCTCATCAAATGGGGTTCAATTAGAGCCGTATAAAGTGTGTGTGTGTGTGTGAATGAATTACATGATTAGTTGGGGGTTTTTTTGTTAATACTAAGCACGTATTAAATTATTATTAGGATATAGTAATGTTATTACTGGATAATATGTCAGGAAAAAGCAATGTTTATGTTGCAATTAAATAATGTGTGGTATCATCTATTTCAAAATCATGATACACTTAAAAAAAATACTTTCTGGGTTTTAAAATATTTCTTTTTATTAGGGGGATAAAGGTAGGGAAGGGACCATGAATCTGATGTAGACTCTTCTTAGGACCTTTCTCAAGAACAAATTGTAACACCTGCCTCCTGTTGAAATATAGTCTAAAGCCCAACGCAAGATTTTTTTCAATCCTATCTAAATCCTGTCTATTTTAGCTAGACATCATGGGACTGTTTTCACACGCTGAGTAGTACTCCTCATGACAAATAAAACTCAACATGTGTTAAATCGGTGGAGTGCCCCTTTAGGAAGCCAGTTGTGGAGCGGTCTGCCCCTCAGCCACAGACTGAGTCATCTTCAAAATCCTTAAAGTTGATTCTGGTCTCATCCCCACTCTCTTCAGCCAACTCAGACATCGAGGTCCTCTGTGGCTCTCAGACAGTGGACCTCAACATCCTCCTATGTCCCATCTATTTTAATGGATACAACGAGTCACTGCTGTCCCTCAACTCAGAGCACTCTAAACACCAGTGTAAAGGGACTCCTGACTGGACGACAGACCCACCTGTTGTCAAATTCAACTTCTCCATCACAGAGGAGGGGATCACTGCCTGCTCTAGCACACTGACCGTAGGTTATCTACTGTAAAAAATAAATAAATAAATAAAAAATCACTCAGCAAATGTTACTCACACAGCAGATTCTTACTCAACAACTTTAAACTCTTTTTCCTCAAAGGTCACAGAGGAAGTGGGAACTGGAGTCTTTTCAGACTTCTCCACCGTCCAGTACATCAGCATCACAGGCATGATCTGCTCAGAGGACCCTGGCACAGGAGCCATCACCTATCACCAGGAAGTGATGTACAGGTTCTCCTGCCGTTACCCACTGCAGTATCTGGTCAACAACACTCAGATGAGCGTGTAAGTCTAGGCAGTAATTTTAAGATACATTGAGGGACACGCCCCCCGAATATTCAAATGTGCTCAAAATGTCAAAATGTAGAAAACTGATTTGCAGAAACTGTAGCTCTACTGCTGTGGGTAGGTACCAGCCCGTTCTCATTTCAAACCCGCCAAATACCACCGCTTTGTCAGTAATTACGGTGTCAGATACAGACACACAGAGGCAGAGGTGTGATATGCACTGGGCAGCGGTTACTCCTGACACCACAACCAAAGTCGTCAAACACCGCTGCTTTGTCAGTTGATGTCAGCATCACATACTGACACACCAAGACACTCTTCGCACCAGTATGATAATCAATGGGTGGCTATCTCTGATGCCACCAGCAACTACCACAGTATAAAGAACAAGAAAGTCTGTATCAGGTGGGTTGGGAGGAGTGGTGGATAGGTCAGACAAACACCTGACTTTCACCCAAGAGCCTGCTGTTTGTTTCCCATGTGAACCCAAAAGTCAGTGGCATAATTTTAATAAAGACAGTGTGCTAGTTTGTGCAGCATGCTACAGCAGTGACATTTGCCACATGTCATATGTCTCATGACATGACATGGATGTTTTTTGTAAACATAACCACATGCTTTTGTTCCCTAAGCCTAAGGAAATAAATATAAAAATGAGGTGTTTTACCTACGTATTGTATACATAAAGAGCAAAACTGTTCAGTTCCTGTAAAAAGGAAATGTATTTTGAAAATTAACAAGCATTTAACAAGCATTTAACAAGCATCAATTAATTTTTGGGCACAAAAATCATGGCCCCTTTTGACATCTATGAACATCAAAAACGGATGAAGGAGGCTTCCCAGGGTGTCATATTTTGACATTTTGGACACTGACGAAGCGGCGGTATTTGACAGATTGGGATGAAAACTTGTTGTAGGTACAGGCTACAGTACATGTATGTCTTTCTATGTCATTATTTTCAAATGTACTTCCTTTGTGCTTACTTTCAAAAGGTGAAAACTAGAGTGTAATTGAGTGTTACATAGACTATATCACTGTAGTGATATAAATATATAAGGTATAAATGCCATGCCATGAACAAATGTCATAAAAACATCATAACAAAAATCATAAAAAGTTATAGTAGCCTATAGTGCACGTTTTCCGTGTGGTCCTCAGTCATGCGCTGGCACCCCTAAAATGGCACCCTGTCATTAAAATTTTGATGACTGCTGATCTAGAATTTTTGTTTCAGAATGCTCTAATGCAGTTAATATGGTCAGTTTAGCTGTTCATTTTCAGTGTAGATTTAAATTGGACCCCCTACCCCCCACCCCGCACACATGTCACGTCTTTAACTGATAGGCGACGTTGACCCAGTTCCATGGTTGAGTCAGCCGTTATCTTATCACATTGTTTGGCACTCTCTCAACAGGTGACAAGAACAGGCTGCAGATAGTTAACATGGCCTGTGAGGTTGTAGGTATTAAACAGCAAGACCTGTATCACCTTTCTCTCAACAGAGCTATTTCAAAGGCTCGAGTCATTTTAGAGACCTCTCCTTCCTCTGAAGATTCAGAGCATCAAAGGCCAGGTCTGACAGGGGGAGAAACTGTTTCATATCCCATGTCTTTAAACTGAAATACTCAGGATGATCAGTCTCTTGTATTATGTTCACGGGTAACCATTGTGATGTTGTTTTAACCATGAACGATGGCTGGGTATAATACAGAGTCAATGTTGTGCTGTCATTTATGTACTTTGTTTTGTGTCAGCTTGTGTGGTGAGTTTTAGAATATGTTTTACATGTTACATTTTATTACATGTTTTATGTTCAAGTTTGTTCTGTATTTCATGTCTGTATGACAAATTTGGGACAATAAAGTTGAAGTTAAAGTTCAAGAGCGCTAACTCAAAATGAATCAACAGGAAATTATAAACAATAACCTCAATACACTAGACAATGAATTTCACTGGATCTAGATGAATTTAACGGATCACAGTAGCCATGTGATGAGGGATATTAAAAAAAAAAGGTGTGTCAGATTAAATCAGTAGAAATGGGCAGCATAGAGGGGAAGTGTGTTTAGGTATGGATAGTAAGTGTTAAATCATGTTTCTGATTTCTTATATTAAAACGTGTGTGCAAAAGCAGTCGACTGTAGATGGATGAACCTCAGCTCAGCTTGACTATATCTAAAAAAGTATCAAGTTACAATATGTGGGAACGCCTCAAGGAGCAGCCAGCGTCATCACAGGTGTGTGTTTCTCTCGTGTCTAGTTTCAGAAGGGCTTGAGTGTGTTCCTCGTGTATCAGATTAAATATGACCTGGTTTGGACGACTTGGGTTTTTTCCCGTAACAATTTCAAGCTGTTGAAAGAACATTTCTTTGTCCAACAGGTCTGGGGTCAGCCTGGCAGTCAAAGACAATAATGGGAGTTTCATCAGCACACTGAGCATGGGACTCTACGCGGTAAGGAGAGCGAGGTGATGACAGTGAGTTGCTTATGTGACTGGCTCACTGTTTGAAAAGGAAGAGCCACAAAAAACAATGATGGCATTTAAGACCAAAGTGGCATCATCTTACCTTTCAGATGTCTTCCAAGTACAAGGATGTCTTACAATCAAAGAAACCATTCACAAGAGAATCTGTTGCCTCTCCAGTTCAGAGGATTCTGGAGCTGTGTGTTTGTCACACAGGGCATCAACTCACACATAATCACAACATGTCAAGGTTGATAGAATTAGATTTATGGATTCTGGCAAATGACTAGTGGAAATAGACGAGTATAGTGTACTGCTGAGGCAATCAGGGAAAAGGAAAGAAGGTGAGCTAGTGGGAGGAGCAGGTCAGGCGGTAGGACTGGCGGAAAAGAAGTTATTAGACGGAAGGCGGACATGGCTGGGAAATGAAAAGAGATTTAGTCCAGTCCATTTTCTGTAACTGCTTAGTCTATTTGGGGTTGCAAGAAGCTAGAGCGTATTCCATTGATTGAGAGGTGGGGTACACCCTGAGCAGATCACCAGACTATCACAGACACACATAAACAGACAACCATACATACTCACATTCACACCAACGAACAATTTAGAGTCACCAGTTAACCCAACCTGTATGTGTTTGGACTGTGGGAGGAAACCAGAGAACCCGGAACAAAACCAAGCTAACATGCAAACTCCACACAGAAGGGCCCAGAACAGCCAGCGGGTACAAACCCAGTGTCCTTTTGCTGTGAGGCGAAAGTGCTAATCACTGCAACAGCATGGCAAAGTCAGGCAGAATATTTGAATATGTGAGTTAGACATCAGGAGGGATTCATTACACACATTATACCTCAGTTGTATAATCCATACAAAAAACAAAGTGTTAATATGAAAATTCATGGTTTATTGTGGAGTCATGTGCTGGACTGTTTCAGTGTTTTCTGTTTTAGTGACTTCCTGACTCTCTGGAGTTGATTTTCTTATCCAGCTCTGGTTAAAGCAAAATAGTGTATTTGGGAACCTAAAACATTTCATGTTGTCCATGTTACTTTCTGTTTTGTTACTTTTATTTTCAGCCTGATGGGGGCACTATAGTTAAAGGTCAAAATGTTTAACTTTGAAAAGGCATAGCTCCTATAAGGAGTTAAAACCATGTGTCAAAGTTTGATGAAACATCCCTCTGTTTACACTCTACAAATCTGCCTCAAAAACCACTTAAGTCCACCTGACTTGATTTTCTGCCATTTTGAATTATTTGAAAATTACATTTTTGACATCTCCTCCTAAACCATAAGCCCAATTAGACCAAACTTATCAAATTTATCAAAAGCTTGTTGATCTATCTCTTAATTAATCTCTATGCATTTTGAAAATATTGACAGGTGAGCCTTAAAGGAACATGGCTCAGTACATTAACAGACCTGACTTTTCAACTGTTGGATCAATCATTATGAAACTTGTATGACACTTCTACATAAGAACCTGTAACATACCTTGAAAGTTTCATTCAAATCAACCACTAGGGGCGCTACAAATGCAAAGCATGCACGTGGCATAATACAAACCAGACTATAGATCAGAAATAGTTTGTCCAATCCTTATAAAACTCACAGTATATGTTTTATAACGATGTTGAACCACATGTGCAAAATAATATTGAAATCACTCTAAAGGGGGCACCACGATTTCCAAACAAGTGTATTGGCCTGACACACAATTTAGCCATAAATCAGTGAAAGTTTGTCCAGACATCACCAAACTCTGTGGGTATTTTTAATTAAGCTGTTGAAATATGTCTCCAAAAACTGAAATTGAAATTCACCAATAGGAGGTGGTGGTGTTGCCAAAGAATAGTGTTGCCCCATACAGATTTTGGCTGTGTCTCAAATCGCGTACTTCTGTACTTACACTGAATATTTTGAGTGCATAAGTGCGTTCACACTGAGTAGTATGGAAAAATGCAGTGCACTATGAGTACCTGGATAGTGCACTCAAAACGATCAAGAAGTTGAGTGTGGAACTATGCACACTTCTCGCCCTCAATGGTCGCCATCTTGGCTACGTAGTAGAAGGGGAGGGACCACTTTTCAAACTGGAAATGGCGGCAGAGGACTGTGCAACCCTGAACAGCACTGCACTGTACAAATATACATGTGTTTTTTGCACTAAACACCACTATACTGTTGTCGGGTATAAGCCAGCAGTATGTTTATTGGGTTCATTTAGCAGTCTGTAATGATTTGGTACCGCGAACGATAATGCGAATGCTAATGCTAGTTTGCTAACTAGCTAATTTGCGGTTGTCATTTCCAGTAAGTGCACAACAGCTGTGTTTGGTTTGAGACAACACTATCCTGTCAAAATTCGCGCACTACGCCAATAAGTACATAGTGCACATAGTATACTACATGGAAGTGTACTAACAGACGTATGTGATTTGAAACACAGCATTTGTCATAAATGAATAAGTGTCTGTCTGATTCTCCTAAACTTGTTAGTTATCTTTAATGCAGACATTGGAAACTGTCAATGGTTTTGATCCGTCACAACTGCCAGAATTGTTGCTTGTAGCTTTATTTTTATGATTCTAATTACTTGACAGAGGTTGAGGGTTGAGGTTGTTGAATCTGGAACCATTGCTACTTGTTATATTCCACTCCTCTCTTTCTTTCTGTTCTGTCTAATGATGAAAATACCATTATATAGAAATGTTTAATTAAATTGTAGCTCTTCATCATGTAATTCATACAACAAAATTTAGCAGCATAACCCCTCCTGTGACCATCCCCTGGTGTGGAGAGATGGATAGTTATAATACTGATACTGGAACTCAAATCACTCTGTGAAAATGGCTGACATACATCAGTGTAAACACCATCCTTCCCTCTCCTTTGTTATTGGTTCTAAAGGATAATGGTTACTCCTCCATCCTGAACATCCCGGCAGGAGGCCTGGAACTAAAGACAAGGATCTTTGTACAAGTGAAGGCGTCCAACCTCACTAGCAGGTACTTCACACAAGTTTAGGCAACAGAGGTATGCTGATTGTCTTTTTTTATTCTAACATAACAAGTATTTGCTTAATAAAGAACATACTTAGAGTTCAATACTAAAGATTTGGTTAAAAAATGGTGCTGTGTTTGGTGCGCATGTTAACCCAAGAATACACACAGGCTTCCCTAATGAAAATTCTAGATAAGTAGTTTTTCCAAAACTCTACATGGGCCAGTATACACAGGTAGAGATTTTCAAGTCCCAATAGATACAGTCTCACCTAGAGAATTGGAAACCATGACTATCTCTATCAGTCTGTGCTGATACCAAAACTCCTTGCAGATTCAACGTGCTCCTGGACCGATGTTACGCCACAACCTCGCCTTTCCCTGTCAACACCACTTCTCACGATCTCTTTGTTGGGTGAGTGACAAGCATACAGAGATGAAAAGTGAAACAACTTGACTTAGATTCAGAAAAAAATTCAAAGCTTTTTGACAAAGACATAATATTAAAAAAAAAAAAAAATAGGTTATACTATATACAGTATAACATATCTACTATAGATCTTCCAGGTAGATGATCCATTCAGAAAAATCTCAACACTTTTGGTCTACTTCTTAGGGTTCTTGTCATACACGTATATCATACAAACCTTAGGTTTAAGTTATTTGTGCATAAAAAAACCTTTAAAAGGAGGATGGTCACATTATCAATCTGTTTTATTGGTAAAAGCACCTGTGAACAGGGCCTATGCTAAATGGAAAGGTATCTCTCTGTTGGTCAGAATCTCAGAATCTTTGTCAATCTGAAACCTGGTAGAAAACTCTGAAGAACAGGACACAATAAATCCTCATTTGTCTTCTTCAAGGTGTAACCGGGATGGCCAGACAGTAATGGACATCAACGGAGAGCAGCAGGAAGCCCGCTTCTCCTTCGAGGCTTTCCGCTTTGTCCAAAGCACAGACGATACTCTCTCCACCTACTATGTACACTGTGCCACCAGGCTCTGTGTGAACACCTTCTGCCCCAACCTCATTCAGGTCAGATTCTGCCCTCAGGTGCAAAACCACAGATCACAAATGCAAACCTTCCACCAGACAAGAACTTCGATATAAGTCAATTCTGCGAAACCCTGCTTTTTGTGTAATGACTTTTATTTTCAAATTCCTGCTTCCTGCAATATTTATACATGGCATCTACAGTATGGTTAAGGCCCATCTGCCATGGGCGGACTATGACACAATGGGCCCCTGGGCTCAGAGAGGCAAAGGGCCCCACCACCTCTCCTACATGACATACGGACTTTGTGGTGGTTTTGCATTTCTTTGTCGTTGCTATGCATCTTTTGTGGATTTGTGTCTCCTTGTGGTTGTTTTGTGATTCTCTGAGAAAAAAGTCAATGTCTTTTTAGTCATTTGGAGTCTTTTTCTGGCTCTTTTGGGTCTTTTTGTAGTCATTTCGGTCTTTCTAAGGTAATTTTGTGTCTTTTTTGGTTTTTCTGTGTCACACTGTAGTCATTTTACGTCTCTTTGCAGTACTTTTGCATCTATTTGTGGTCTTTTTGATTCTCTTTCTGGTCACTAAGTGCTTATTTGAATGACATTTTGGGCCTCTGCTTGTAGGCCTGTTCAATCATCCATCCATGGACTGGATGTAAACTCCAGGTCTCCTGCTACACCCCGACCTCCAAACCCTTACTTTCTGCATGCATACAGGGCACACTACCTTCTTCCATCCTGTAGCACAGAACGTTTACATTGGATGCAAATCTTGAGGAGCAGATTTGCCCTGCTATCCGTGCTTGGGATACTGGACTGCAGAAATTGTGTCATGCTATGGATCTAAATATAAAGTTTTAATATTCAGCAGTTGGTGTATTTTCATGGAAAGTTGTCACGGCAATCTGAAGTCTCAAATACTCAGCGTAGGGTTCTGTATTTCTGCTAGAAAACTGTTTCAACCAACGTAACAGTCACCTGATTGCCCTACAGAACTGCACCAGCAGCACCAACTCCAGGAGGCGCCGCAGCGCCAACAACAACCAGGGTACCACAGTGAGTGACATGGCCACTGTCAGCTCAGGCCCCATCATTACCCGCTCAGACAATGGTGAGAATGTGAATGCTATATTCTGCCTCAAAATCCAGAGATACTCAAGTGACAAAGGCACAGGCATGCATTTGCTGAATCATATCTGTCACACATCAGTCTGCTGAACTGAGGGTTTCTGTTGTCCTCCCACAGGGTATCAGATGGCTTCTGGAGGTATGTATACACTTTAAACATGACTTTATTCCCTGCATTCCTGTATTTTTATCCATTTAAACAGGTGACAAGAACATTGGACAAAAGCATTATTTGGTTAGCCTCATTGTACAGTTTGGTGCTCCAAGGGAATAATAGCAGTGGGGGATTTGTCCAAAGTGAAGGGTCAGACAAAGTATCCTCGCCTGTTAAAGGTAAACTGGGGCCTCATGTTGGAGCCTGTCCTGGGAGGGGAAGTTGCAGTCGAGCACTTTGATAGGCTTTGATTCAGACAACCATCCAGACCTTTCAGACAGTCTCTGCTGGAAAGGATTCGTAGTGCTGCAATCAGTTGTTCACTTGAGTGACAGCAATAGTTGAGTAAAAGTGAAAAAAGACAGCCTAAGAGAGAAGTTCAAACCATGGCTCCTTTCTCATCTTTCTCACCCACAGATTGCCTATCAGTGCATAAGTGGGTGTGAATTTGATGGTTTCTGGAAGTTACAGAAATTGTCAGACCCCCCACCCCAATTCTGACGTCAGAAAGGTTTGAAGCAGGGGAGTTTCTGAAGTTGACACGCCAACAGACAGTTGAGATGTATATTAGTGCCATACACATTAAGGTGAGAACAGATCAGCTCAGACATTTGGGAGGAGTCCAGGGTAGGACTGCAGCTTCTTTGTGTTAAAGTGTCCTTAATCTGTATTTGTATAATAACAGCATATCACACCACAATGTGAAAACAATGTAATAAAACTAGTTTGTTTCCATTGTACCCTGGCTTTAAAGTCGGCGTGATTGTCTGATTGACTGTTGGAAAGATGAGGGGGAACAGGGTGTCAGACAGTGTTCATCGATCTGGCAAGCACAGCTGTGCTCCATTGACTCTAATGCAGTCATTTTTAGATTTCCTTCATTTTCAGGCTGGTTTTGTGGATCTGAAGCTCAATGTTGTGCCTGGGGCACGTCCTTTATCAATGATACTTGTTACCTGGAGAAGTTCATTCATTCATTCATTCATCTTCTAACCGCTTCATCCTCTTGAGGGTCGCGGGGAGGCTGGAGCCTATCCCAGCTGACATCGGGCGAGAGGCAGGGTACACCCTGGACAGGTCACAAGGTCAGGGCTGACACATAGACAATATGTACAATTTAGAGTTATCAATTAACCTAGTCCCCAATCTGCATGTCTTTGGACTGTGGGAGGAAGCCGGAGTGCCCGGAGAGAACCCACGCTCAACCCGTGCTGCCCCCCTGGAGAAGTTGATAAAAGATATACGTTTCTTCCCTGATCCAAACCCCAAATCAAACCCTGAAAACTGTGGGCTTAGCTAGCTAGCTACTGAAGATATAGCCTACTGAATGTATACACATGGTGCGTTTGCTTTTTAATGATTATAAGACTGAAAAAAAGACTGACCCTGCTGTACAGGAACCAGTGAAGGGAAGCAGGGAACCTTTGCTGATATTCAACCAGCTGTGTCATCACATCGTGTGCAGATGAATGTTGTTTGACTTCCCCTAAAGATACCTGCACTACCCATGGTGGAGGTCCGGGTGCTGGCTGTGGCACAGGGGCGAAGCCAAAGACCATTCTTGTGCACACACTGCGATGCCACACAGCTGATTCAATATCAGCAAAGTTTCCCTTTGTAGTCATTGTCTTCTGTAGCGATCAGCAGTGATGTGGTGCTTCACTTTTACACTGTGATCTTTAGCCTATAGTTCAGCTTTAGCCTCTAACTATCTTTATATTTTTAACCTGTTGTTGCTGCTGAGTCAATTTGACATCCTGGATATATCCTTGGAGCACATTTCCAGACCCCTCTGTCTGCTTCTCTCTGGAATCACTATTTCATTTTTCCAAAAATATGATAATATTCCTTTAGGGAGTGCAGTTAGTTACAGTGTGGGCTCCACACTTACTCCAGCAGCTTGTCAGACCATCACAAAGGGGCGGGGCTTAGCGAAAGATCAATTCTCAACTCCATCTTTATTTTTTGTATAAAAGATATTCTAATCTGAAGCCAACTGTGGATGTCTCAGTGAAATTAATTAATATTCCCCAAGTTCTATGATAGTGCGCCAGCTGTTGTACCCCAATGATATGATGCAATGAGACAGTGTGACCCAACCTTCATCTAATAGCCTCGCTTAGATGGAGGCAGTTGAGGCAGTAAATCTGATCAGGATATCTACTGGCTGGATTCCAGCCAAGGTTGGAGAACATATAGTACCTGAGGAGAGATATGTCTTTCTGCCAACCAAAACCTAGATAAGCTGCCAAAAACAAAATGGATAGAAGGATCTTAAACTTTCGTCTGTCACCTTGCCTGTGTACATATATGTATGATCAGAAAAAATAAATCGGCTTGACAGTTAGAGAAATACATAACAGATACATAAATGTTTTACTTTAACACATTTCCATCATGTTCATCAGCGTAGAAAGTGTACAATGCTCTATATGGTCTAATCCACTATGTGTCTTTGATCTCCAGGTGCTCGGCAGACTCATTTGAATAGCACTGTGCTGGCTGTTTCAGTCGTAGCAGGCATCGTTGGAGCCATCTGCCTTACTCTGGTGGCTTTCATTGTTTATCAGAAGCACATTTCCACAATCGGCTCCCCTAAGATGATTCTGCACCAACAAGAGTGACAGAGGAAGCTTGGAAAGGATTTTGTCCTGTTCCATTCACTGGTACAGTACGGTTTACAAAACAGGTTCCTTGGAATAAGCTAAGAGAGAGAGAATACCAGAAAAGTGTGTTTTCTATTTGAGTACATTCACTTCATTCAAGCCTTGAAGAAGAACAGATGTAAACAGGACATAAGAAAAGAGCCTCATATTCACTGTTGGGTATGCTTCAGTGATGAGTTAATCCTCCCCCGCCAACAGCTCAGACAAACAGCAGCACTGTACACTCAGTACTATACTTGTAGCCTTGCACACCACTTCGGGTTTTGTATTCATTTGTATACATTTTATATTTGGGGAATAGAATTGAGGTCGGGGATTTTTTGTTACTAAAGCAGTGTGATGGGTCCTATAGCTCACATTCAGTGGGGTTTTTTATATACTTTTATAACTTTTAAAGATTCTTACGTTTTTGTACTTTAATTTCTAAAAAGTTGTTTGACAAAATGTATGTTTATTATTTATGGTGACTTTTGATGGTCTTCATTACAATCCTTTCAGAAGATGTCACAAAGCTGATGTATAAAGCTACAATACTGTGCTTTTATACTGGTATTTTTAATAAAGTATATTCATTTGTCAGTATGTTTCATTCTTTCAGAAGTACTTGAAGCTGAATTTGACATTATAGTCATTTGGGAAATAGTTTCTTTAGTTCCCTCAGTGCAGAGAATCTGTCACACAAGGAGCCTGGGCTCTCTATAAAGCCTGGGAGACACATGAAGTTAGGATCTGGAAGTGCTCTTGTTTACAAATCCATGACACACAGGGGGTGAACTCTACTGGCTCCCCAGCCTCTGCTGCTTGTTTGTGACAAAGTGAGCTTCACTACAGCTGAGTGCTGGACACAGTATGATGTCAGGACTAATCCTCAGACAGGGCTGCAGGTGGCTAGCCTGCATTTCCCCAGTGCATTTACTCAAGCTGACCTACTTAAGTGCAATTTTAAGATACTTTAAGTTGTACTTCACTTGAGTATTTGCATTTTTTATGACTTTATACTGTTACTACATTACATTACTACAAATACTACATTTCAGAAGGAAATATTGTACTCCACTACAATATCTGTCAGCTCTAGATAGTGGTTACTTTTCAGATTTACATGATACATGCATGAAATACAACACATGGTTAAAGAGCAAACCACTGGTTCATGAACCCTCACAAAAAATCATAATCTACTTGAGGCCTCTTGTCACATTTCAGAGGACAAAGTGTTGTTACCAGTTTCAGAGATACTTTAGAAATATGGTTTTTCAATAAGAAGCCCAGGCTATTATTTGCTTAAACCACTGAACTTACCAGGCTTATATTTGGGACAAGTCATATTGTCATTGTCATCCTATTGTTTATTTGAACCTGTATGAATATTACTTGTATAAAGTTAGGCTTTGAATAACATATCAATTACAAATCATTCATTTGCTCCGACAGACAGCACATCAGAGAAAGTTATGACACTTGTTTCACGGCACCAGAGGATTACTGCACCCAGCATATCGACACAACAACACAACAACTATTGAACTGTGGAGAATCCAACCGAGCTAACGATCTCCGTATTGACAAAACAGCTGTCTAAGGTTAGCTTTTGTGGGTAACCAGCAACCAGGTGGTTTCATACAACCAAAGACCTTCTGTGGAAATGAACTGCCTGGCTGACTAGGTGTCTAATTGAGACAGCCGTTTATTTGTCAAAATGTGTAGCCACACCAGGATAGTAAAAGGAACTGGGTGCTGAATTGGAACTAGGCTTTTAATTAAAGATTTACGTTATATAATAATGTTCACAATTTGAATCTTCAAAGCACTTTGTACCACTTTAAAAAGGTGTGTTCTGATGCATTACGTGGCTTTGGCATTATTCAGCTCTGTTGATTGTTGTCCATGTTTACAGTGGTAGAAAGTAACCAAGAAGATTCACTCACGTATTTGGGTACAATTTCAGGTACTTTCACATTTCCTTGTCATTTGACTTAACTCAGCCACATTTCAAGGGAAAGTTTGCACTTTTTTCTCCAACTGGCTACTATTCAGATTAAGATGAAGAATAAAGCTTCGTGGACAAAACCAGGGAGAGCAGAAGTAGCAAATAAAAAGAGACGCCTAAATAATATTCATTTCCTGACTAAAACTAAAATCTATAAATTGGCTTTATCGATCACAATCACAGAAACACTTCCCCCCTCAGCAAGGAAAAACAAAATGCAAAGTCAACCTCAAAGCAACATTTCACTTCTCTGAATTTTTAAATCAATGGTCTATAATTGCAAAGGGACTTTCTAAATTGAGCAACTTTGATTTTTCCTTATTTTAGGTATGAAGGTACAGATATGAAAAACTACAAAAGTTAGCCGTCACTGAAATATAACACGGCACAGTTTGTGGCACAAACCTCCTGCTAGCATTTATTGCACGTGAAAAGTGGGGACAATGTGTAGTAGATTACTGTAAAAACAATACAAAAAACTATTAGGACAACAGAAGAGGGATATGAATTGGCTCGATTTGTGATTGATGTATTAACCTTGCTAACAAAAGCTAACATGAAATTAGCACATTATTATTTCAGTGTGTGCAAAACATTAACTTTACAGATGTCACTCCTGGACTAATGTGAAACAGTGAATAATAAACTATGAATATAAAGCAGTGCAGCATAGCTTAACAACTAATAACACGGTCATCTGGCAAGGACAAATCTACATGATGGATGCGTGATGTAACGCCTGACCTTTAAAGTAAGATTGACTAATCACATCAACTCATTAACAAAATGACAATAAAATTAAAAACAAAAAAAGATCTTTTATTAACAGTTTAGAAACACAACATTGTTTGCATCTCCCATTCCTTCCTTTTTTTCTTCAGTTCCCCCCTTCAAATAATCCAGAGTGCTGCAAACACAGACGCACACAGCTGACCCAAAGTCCTGATCCAAGTCCCCCCAACCCCGCTGCCTGTTCTAACGGGAAAAATGGAGCCAACATCTCAGCAAGAATCTGCACCACAGGGCATGTCGAGGTAAAGAACAGTGACGACACTAACGCACCCCCTCTTCTACAACGTTTAGCAGCTTATGAGACTTTGAAAACATGGAGTTTGTCACTGAAACACATTCAAGCACTTCTCAAAGGTTGTATTAGCATCAGTCGGAAAACTAATTCATCAGTCATTTTGGTTTATCCAGCCAGATCAGAAAAATGATAGGAGGCAGATATATGGAGACACTCTGTAAATGCTGAATGATCCCTGTTTGGCAGCTCAGTTTTAGAACTAGTTCAGTGTTTACATACAGAAGCAGTCAATCAACTCTAACTGCTACATGATGGACCCAAACATGCTGCCTTTGTTGCTCCATCAGGCGAGGTTATCATGATTCTATTCAGCCAATAATTAGGTGAAAAAAAAACAAAAAACTAAATGAACAACAGGGGGTGTATTATGTTGGATGTTAAATCAAATAATTATAGTGAAAAATGACATGTACAATAAGTGACTTAACACTAACGGAAACCCTTGGTAGTTCTGCTTAGAAACAGGTAGTTCCACTATTTGCACGTTCATACATGATGCACATTTCTGCAAGCATTTCTGGTCAAGTATAATGTCAGCCATCGTTCTCTATAGTAAACATGTTAGTAGAATCTAGTCATTCTGATTTAACAGCCACTTCTGAGTTGTTGCCTCTGTACCATGCCAACACATCCTCATTCACAGGGTGTCAAAAACGGCAGCCTGGTCGGAGACCCTTTGGCTTCTGTTACCTACGCTCAAGGCACTTTACAGTATGTGTATGAGACACATCTGCTTTCAACTAACTTCAATGTACTCCCGTTCGCAGCAATAAGGTAGTAAAAAGAGCGAGAAAGTCTGAGTAATTGAGGGTCAAACATACACTGGACTTTCACCCAGGAGGGTTGTGTTGTTGCTGTTTGTGTCCCGTGTGAAACCAATTCAACTTGAGTTTTTTTTAGCCATGTAATAAAGTTACAGAAAATGGATGATCTTTATCAAAGCCTAACCAAGCTGTTTTGTTGCCTAGCTCTAAAGTTGTTCTGGCTGTGAAACCTACACTTACCGTAAAGACGGAAGTTTATTTTAAAAGGCACTGTACCATGTGATGAGCGGAAACTGACAGGGAAACTAACAGGTCCAAAAGTAACGTTACAGTGGTACCTAGAGCATCATAGTTTGAAGCATAGGGCCACTAACCAAGCTGCTGTATTTGACTAGCTGAGAGTGAGAACGTGTTGACCATGCTGCCATATTTATAGTTACATCATATTTATAGTTAATATAATGATTCACCAGGTTAAAGACATTTTCCATTCAAATCAGCTGACTGATATTTCAATATAGTTTTAAACATACTGTATGTAAATTAAATGCTTCTGCCACTTTACCATGTATGCCTACAAATTTTATATTATATGACCAATTAAAATCTGGATTGGGACAAAAAAAAAAAAAAAAAAAATATCCACGAGAATCCTCCAAAGGACTCTGACCAACCCCTCACCCACCATTGTGATCAACACCATTAAGGAGTGCACTTACTCAGCGGCCATGAAGAGTCAGTAAAGGTGCAGGTGTTAGGACAAATACTAATCTCACATACACATGCCATGGTTGAGCACGCAGTGCAAAGGACAAAGCAGGACGTAAAATGCTTGTGAATGACAAACCAGAGTAGAACAGCACTCAGCCTTGTCAGATGTCCATATAGTACTGCTGATGTCAGTTGTGATCATCTGTTGGATGTGAGAAGGTATTCTGTCTGGACCTGCACCGATAACGTACGGATGCAGTCTTGGGGCTTTATTTTTGTTGAACTGCTTCTTCGTGGTGTTTAAGTGCCCCCTGCTTACAGAATCCATGAAAGACAAAAGAGATGAACAGCACACGAAAGGAGGGGGGGGGGGAATGAGTGGTCTCCAGTCCTTATCCAATCGGCTTCCAGCAGTTCAATAAACAAGGACATAAAGACAAAAAATAAAGAAAAAAAAAACAAACTGAAAAAACAGAGTGAGAAGGAACTTGAACATTTATACACTGTCAATAAATAGTGATTTTTTCCCCCAGTTCCAGCTGTTATAATTCATCGTCTATGTGGTTTTCAGGTTGGGCATTCTCCGTTGGTCCTGGAAATGAGGACAGAGAAGGAAACAAATGAACCAAGGAACACTTTGAGGTAAACTTTATTATCCCAAATAGGGAAACTGGGTGGTCAAGGTGCAGAAGTACAATAACCAGTTCTAACAA
Source organism: Epinephelus fuscoguttatus (assembly GCF_011397635.1). Lineage (NCBI taxonomy): Eukaryota > Metazoa > Chordata > Actinopteri > Perciformes > Serranidae > Epinephelus > Epinephelus fuscoguttatus. Next base: position 7,659,882 of record NC_064763.1, read on the forward strand.
AGCAAAATACAAACACAGCTAATTCATCAACCAGTCTACGCTGCTAGTGCTGAGAAACTCTGGCCCACGTTTATGGATTCAATAAAGGCACACAATAAGCTATTGTTGAGGTTAGCTGAGACTGAATCACTGCAACATTTGAAGGGCCTTGGCTGGATGTAAAACCACAAATACAGACCTGGTTCGTCATTTTATCATCTTTGCTGGTGTTAAAATATTCACATCTTACTATCAAGCATTCATATCATTCTTGAAATGTAAGACATCAATCATATGTATTCTCTATTGCAAAGCCTGGGCTGTTATATGTAACATCTGAAATGTCAGTGAGAGAAGAATGAGCTTTGGCTTAGTGTACATCAGTTTCAGCACCGACAGCAGACTGCTGCCTTCTCCTACTATGATAAAACTGAAATGGTGAAACCACATTATCAACTTGTCAAAATGTAAAACACATGCTCATCAGGATGAGAGGAGAATGTAATGCAGCATTTTACTGTAATAAATAATATCACATTGTCATGTGCTTTTGAGCAGAGGGGTGTACTGAGAAGCGAGATTAGTGGGAAAAGGTTTCAATGTCCAAGTGGTGGCTCTCCCTCTCTGGTGGCTAGATTGCCATGGTAACTTATGCTGCACGGCTCACCTGCTCAGGGGTGTCTGACTGAAATCTGCTGAAAAGTGCCTTTTACTAAGCAACTGCTTTGGAAATAACGCCACTCTACAGTCATAGTATGCCTCAATTAGTACGAAATCACCTGATCGAGTTTCTTTGAGCTCACCGTGATCATTTTGAATATTTGTTGGATTTCACAATTAAGGGAATTTAAAACCAATGTTACAAGTGTGACATGTGAAGAAGCGGAATGCATCGGCTGAAATGAAATCTTGGAACCAACTGTTTATCGTCTGACAACAATTTAACTTTATCTATTAGCTGCTTCTTTTTTGAGCTTTCTTGATTTCCTGCACAGAGTCTCCCCTAAGGGGCGCAGCAGTGTGTTTGACAGCTCTAGGGCAGGGGTCTGCAACCTTTGCCATTAAAAGAGCCATTTTTGACCAAAAATAATTTGAAAAAATCTGTGTGGAGCCGCAAAACATGTTTGAGCCTTATAATCAAGGTAAATAGCCTATTATGTCTAAATTAGCGTATACTTATGGTCTAAATAAGCATTTGTTAATATGTTTAACCACAAGGTGGACACTGTGCAGGGCACTATTTATGATTATTTGGTACTTAAATTTTGCAGAGCTGGCAGTGAGAGCAAACAAATCTGTCCACGCACTACTACATTCTCTATTTTATTCAATTTACTTTTTTGGATTTGGCATCCATAGCTAACCAGCCACTGCTATCGAGGTTCAGCAACATTTGGATTCATAGAATGAATTTCCATAGAATTCTTTTCTCAAAGTCTCAAGGAGCCACTGGACAGGGGCTAAAGAGCCACATGTGGCTCTGGAGCCACAGGTTGCCTACCCCTGCTCTAGGGGATGTTATGGAGGAGTTATTGTTGCCATCCAGCTTCTCTGATTAGATAATTCACATTAAGATTTTTAGATGGAAACATGGAGGAATAGCTCAGTGTATAGTGCGAGTGTAGAGTGTGTGGTCGAGTAAGACAGAGAGCATGTGAATGAGCTCAGCAGACAGACATCGCAATTATCTGCATGACATTTAATCACCAACTAAAATTCATGATTACAACAGCCTTACTATAAACTGAATAACACAAGTATATTCAGTTTACTGCCATAGAGGAGTAAAGGAACCAGAAAATATTTACATTGAAGAAGCTGGGATTTAGATTTTTTTTTATTCTTTGAAAAATTACTCAAACTGATTAATCAATTATCATGTTAGTTGCCAATTGATTAAATAGTTGGTGTTTTCTGTGCAATATAACATTACAAAAAGACACAGGACACGTGGTGCAATAAATGACAGGAACATTAGAGGAAGATCAGAAGACAGGACAACTGAATGGTGTTAAAACATACAGACACTGGGGCGTTAAGACAGGTACAGCACTGTACAGGACAGCTTACACTGAAAGGTTGAGTTTGGCAGGTGCTGTGACATGACACATAAGATTATGTGAGTTATGTTTGTAGTCGTAATAATGATGAAAATGGAGGACATTGGTGATATTAGTCTTGTAGTGTCGTAAGCTGACCATGGCCAGCATACCACAGAGGGGTGACACCATCAGCCAGGCTAAGAAATTAATTTAGTAGTTGACAACCAAGCAACTTAAGTTTTTAACATGGGAACCTACATGCATTCAATTAGTGTTGCAGGAAATCAGAGCAAGAATATTTTATTTGCAGGGCTGTTGTTGCCCTCACTGAACTACTGAATATGTGTATTAGTGTTCTCTGGTCATTTGCCCACGCTGGCTCTAGAGGAAGCCTTCTATAAAACTGTAGGTGGTAAAACATAATAGTTCACTATATTATTATTTCGTATGACGAGATATATATGTACATATATATGTACATATATATATATATATATATATATATATATATATATATATATATATATATATATATATATATATATATATATATATATATATATATATATATATATATATATATATATATATGTACAGGCCAAAAGTTTGGACACACCTTCTCATTCAATGCGTTTTCTTTATTTTCATGACTATTTACATTGTAGATTCTCACTGAAGGCATCAAAACTATGAATGAATGCATGTGGAGTTATGTACTTAACAAAAAAAGGTGAAATAACTGAAAACATGTTTTATATTCTAGTTTCTTCAAAATAGCCACCCTTTGCTCTGATTACTGCTTTGCACACTCTTAGCATTCTCTCGATGAGCTTCAAGAGGTAGTCACCTGAAATGGTTTCCACTTCACAGGTGTGCCTTATCAGGGTTAATTAGTGGAATTTCTTGCTTTATCAATGGGGTTGGGGCCATCAGTTGTGTTGTGTAGAAGTCAGGTTAATACACAGCCGACAGCCCTATTGGACAACTGTTAAAATTCATATTATGGCAAGAACCAATCAGTTAACTAAAGAAAAATGAGTGGCCATCATTACTTTAAGAAATGAAGGTCAGTCAGTCCGAAAAATTGCAAAAACTTTAAATGTGTCCCCAAGTGGAGTCGCAAAAACCATCAAGCGCTACAACGAAACTGGCACACATGAGGACCGACCCAGGAAAGGAAGACCAAGAGTAACCTCTGCTTCGGAGGATAAGTTCATCCGAGTCACCAGCCTCAGAAATCGCAAGTTAACAGCAGCTCAGATCAGAGACCAGATGAATGCCACACAGAGTTCTAGCAGCAGACCCATCTCTAGAACAACTGTTAAGAGGAGACTGCGCGAATCAGGCCTTCATGGTCAAAGCTGCTAGGAAACCACTGCTAAGGAGAGGCAACAAGCAGAAGAGATTTGTTTGGGCCAAGAAACACAAGGAATGGACATTAGACCAGTGGAAATCTGTGCTTTGGTCTGATGAGTCCAAATTTGAGATCTTTGGTTCCAACCGCCGTGTCTTTGTGAGACGCAGAAAAGGTGAACGGATGGATTCCACATGCCTGGTTCCCACTGTGAAGCATGGAGGAGGAGGTGTGATGGTGTGGGGGTGTTTTGCTGGTGAAACTGTTGGGGATTTATTCAAAATTGAAGGCACACTGAACCAGCATGGCTACCACAGCATCCTGCAGCGACATGCCATCCCATCCGGTTTGCGTTTAGTTGGACGATCATTTATTTTTCAACAGGACAATGACCCCACACACCTCCAGGCTGTGTAAGGGCTATTTGACCAAGAAGGAGAGTGATGGAGTGCTGCGGCAGATGACCTGGCCTCCACAGTCACCGGACCTGAACCCAATCGAGATGGTTTGGGGTGAGCTGGACCGCAGAGTGAAGGCAAAGGGGCCAACAAGTGCTAAACACCTCTGGGAACTCCTTCAAGACTGTTGGAAAACCATTTCAGGTGACTACCTCTTGAAGCTCATGGAGAGAATGCCAAGAGTGTGCAAAGCAGTAATCAGAGCAAAGGGTGGCTATTTTGAAGAAACTAGAATATAAAACATGTTTTCAGTTATTTCACCTTTTTTTGTTAAGTACATAACTCCACATGCATTCATTCATAGTTTTGATGCCTTCAGTGAGAATCTACAATGTAAATAGTCATGAAAATAAAGAAAACGCATTGAATGAGAAGGTGTGTCCAAACTTTTGGCCTGTACTGTATATCACAGACAACATTCAACAAAGAATATGAATTCCTTTTTGATTTGGCCCAAAACTAAACACAGCTGTAGAAGTTGCAGTTATCCTGTTAGAATAAACAGTAGACACTGAGAGTGCATCGAGTGATAAAATGTATTAACTTACAAATTGACATCATTTATTTAGAGCAGCAGTGTTGCTTTTTGCTGTAATATGTTTTTATATTCTTCATACGTGGAAGCAGACGGCACATGATGAGTGAGTTAAATGATGCCAAACACCCCTTTTGATATGAATACACACAGAGCCTGAGGCAGAAAACCTGGGATATCAAAGCAAGTTGACAGCCATTATCTTGGTGCCATTTATCTCTGATTGAGCCTTTAGGTTTTGTCTTGGCGGGTAAAGGCAAAGAAAGCCTGTCCCTGTCAAACTTGCTTTGCAGTTCACCCCTTCTGGAGGATGAATGATCTTGTAGATGTATTAAGAGCTATCATTCACTGACTCATACCTCACCTGGACTTTACATTCTTACTGGATAAAGTGACAGAATGATGACAAGTTAATGTGATCCATGACAATAGTCTAGCAGTAATGCAATGTTCCATTTGTGTTGAGACTGCATCAGTAAAAAGTTCATTCAGTTCAGTGGTGAGTTCTGAGCCTGTAGTTTAGTGTTGTATTAGACCTAATTTAATGTGTTCCAATTATTTTGTCCACCCCCTAAAGTTCTCCGGCATCATCACCAACGGGTAAGGCAGACCGACCTGTAGTTGCTGTTTCTTCTGTGGGCTGTGATTGGCTGTCTGAGTCGGTGTGTAAAGTGCTCTCTTCAGTGGGTGGGGCTTCGCCCGGCTGCACCTCCTCTGGGCTTTCTGCATTTGAATAAAAAAATGCATGGGACATTATTGTAAGCATTATTACAGTTCAATTTTGTTTCTTGTTCACAGGGGAACAATAATAGTCACATGTGACCCACCACTCTTTGTGTCTGTGCTCTCCTCTGTGGGAGGGATGACTTTCTCCTCCGCTGTGCTGTTGGCCTTGCTGCTTTTCTCTGAGCTGGTGCTGTTCTTGGCTTTGGCTTTAGCTTTTGGCTTGGCAAACTTGGCCTTGTTGAGCAAGTAGTTCACCTCTCGATCCAGCAGGGCCAGCTTAGACTCAATGTCTTTGGACAACAGGATGGGCCGCTCCTTTGGAGAGCGTTTCTCCTGCTCTGCTACCGTCTCATTCTTCCACGTCTGGAGTAAACAAAGACAATTTTACAACTTAAGGTCAGTTTACTTTATACATGGAGAACTACTCAGGCTGTGGAAACAGTTATAAAATGTGTTCTGTGGCACTGGAAGGACCTTCTTAAGTCTGAGAAAATATATAATGTCATAGTGATGCAATCAGAGTTATCTTAGCCTGAGCTTGAAGACAATAAATCTATAACAGATATTAAGATCTGGGGGAATAGAGTTTGATAGTTGAAGACATTTGCCAGGCAAGAAAAGTCATTACACATTACGCTTCCAGTCTCTAGGCATGCGTGAGACAGTCGACCATCACAACAACAATGGCGGACTCCCGAGCTCTGCTTGTGCTGCTCACCCTATTGAATTTATCAACGCTTCCCCATCATAGTGTAGATTTACTGTAACAACTCCTCGTCGTCCGTCCAGACAAACGGTTGTGCGGTTGCCATTTTGTTTGTTTATACATCGCCGCTCTGTAGAAGGAAGCATAAGCATCACACCGCCAACTACTGGCCTGGCATGTATACTGCAGCGTTTCTGCGGATCCGTGTGCACAGCGATTGTTATCAAAACGTTACTGTCTAAATGCGGAACTTTTTCAAAACGAAAATGAAAAACGATTCTGTTTCCAGTGGATTGTTTTCGTGTAAACATGGCCTGAGATGTACAAGCGTAGAGGCACCTCAGCGTAGGAATGTGCGTTCAGTTGCATGCCATACTTCTTGTCTTTCTATCAAGCTCGCTCTGGCCTGCACCCTCTTATAGCAGTGGTCAACATTTTGGCTGCAAAGGCCGCCTGTTCTAAACATCATGAAAAACACTGCTTGTATTATCAATTTATTTTTGGAAAGCCTAAATTTTATATTTGAGAAAACAGAATTGGAACAATAGTCTGGAAACAAAAATACTTTTCCATACTCTTTTCTTTTTTTATACTTGTCCATACCTGGTAATTTCTAAAAAGAAATTCCATATTGCATAGGAATATGGTTTGCTGAGGAGCAACACTTCTGTGACACCTCCTACCCCTTACTCCCCATTCCTGAATTTCACCCAGCTGGTCACCCTATTCACCACCTACCGTTGTTTCATTGATCACTTTCTCCAACATATTCAGCTCGACTTCAGTGAAAATTTGGTCATCCTCTGGAATCATTTTGGCACTCCTTTGAAAGCAAAAGAAAAATGAGTTAGTACAAAAGCACTTGCCCAACACCAAATCTTTACATCTCCAGCTTCTTGCCGCCTTCCTTTCAACACTCACCTCAAAAAGAAGCTGGAGGTGTTGAGTATGCTGTCCAGGGCAGCCAGCCGGTCCGGCCACTTACGTCGCTCCTCCACCCTGAAAAACATGTCCTTGCACAGGCTCTTCAGCTGCGAAAGCTTCTCTCTCAGCTGCTTGGTAGTGGCCGTGTAGCCTTCCTCGTCCATCCACTCCGACGCCTCGCTCAGCTTGGCGGAGATCTGCTCCTTGTCCTCCTCTGAAACCACCAGCTGGTAATCCTCCTGGTACAGCTTGTCCTGGAGAAAGAACAAAAAGTACTGTGTGTTATTTCGGGAGTGGGCACAGATGATGTGGTGACATATGACGGTTATACTGCATCTTTTCTCTCTTGCAGCCTACTTCCTGATTGTATCATGATATTAAGTCATTAAACAACAACAAAAAATCAGAAAGAAAAAAAAAAAAATCAGAAAGCTTGTTTCTTCTTCTTGTAGCTTACCTGTGTTTCAAAGATAAAAGCTTCCAGACTGTTGAGTGACTTTTCCCTTTCCTGTTTGGCCAGGTCCCTGTCTGTCAAATCCTGCAACCTGAAAAGACAAGATGACGTGTTTTAGCCAATAAACCTGACAACCAAACAACACAAGAGCTTTAAAAGGAATAAAAATTGCTGCTTTACTTCTTCTTAGAGGAAGTGAGATCATCTGCAGTGGGGTCGAGGATGTCGTTGATGATGAGTTCCACTGTGATGTCTTCAGAGATTTTGCTTTTTTTCTGAGGTTTTGCCTTCTTCTCCACATCCTTCTCTGCCTCAGTGCTTCCAGATTTCTCTCCATCCTTTTCCTCCTTTGACCAGCAGAAATGAGGTTAGTTTCATACCAAGTCTGTAAAAAGCTCTTTTTTTATTAGATTTTTACCATTTCATAGACTAGTCTACATTAGCTTGAATTCATGTCAAAGACATTCAAAACATCTCAGAAACATTACATGTGACAGATCTTACCTTGGCATCAGTCTTGCTGCCTGCATCGTCTGTCTTCTCCTGACTTTTCTCTTCACCTGCACTTTTCTCTGAATCCTCCTGCTTGTCTTTGGCAGCCTCGTCCGTCTTGGCCTCACCCTTGCCCTCCTCGTCCTTGCCATCCTTTCCAGACTCCGGAGGCACTTCCTCCTCGTCCTGAACACGAGAGATCAGGGAACAGTGTCAGCTGCAGTCTTGGGCCAGGCATTGTCAGTTGGTAATGAAACTGTACCAGAAAAGCTATGGCAAGCAGGTCAGGCTGTTTATCCTAAGTGTGAAATCTAGAGTTCATACGAGCCTTATTGCATTTGCTTAATAAAAATATCCCTGACCCTGACTAACTGACTGTGTCATGAGCTGCAAATACCTGGACAGGTTCAGTTACGTTTGGAGCAGGTTCTGACGATCCTCCTCCAAACAAAGTGGAAATTGTGTTACCCAGTTCTGAAAGAGAGCCAGTTGTTGGTTCAGTTAGTCAGTCATAATATGACTGCATGAATCAGTAAGAAGGCAATTCACATTACATGTTAAACATGCAATCCCATCAAAGTATTACTCCTGTATATTGTTCTACAGCTCCTACAAAGCAGCAATCAATGGAGAAGTATCAAGTAATGTGTGTGAGTGTGTGATTGTTTGGATGTTTACATGAGAGGCAGTGATAATGGGTCTGTGTTTCCTGATTCTGGAAAGGTTGGTGTGTGTGGAGTAAAAAGGAGGCTATGAGATATGTCGCAGAGACAAAGATATCATAATACTAATGTCATGTAGTGACAGGAAGTATATGATGTAATAGCAATATCATTAAAATAATAATAATAATGATATAATAAATGAGGTAACAGAATAAAAAAGTAATATGATAATAATATAATAATCATCATAATATACACAATACCCCTTATGTTTTTTCCTTTTACACTTCCATTGCTAATTTACCTCAAGATGCCTTTTTTTCCCTGGTAATCTGAGATGTTATTTCACTCAGTGTAGCCCTAGTACCCTGTTGCACTAGAGGGGTTTTACATTGAGAATAAATGTCTCAAAAACACATCTAAGACCAAATCTCCACCAAAATAGTCTCACTTTGCACTGCCTCATTTAAATGAAACTTCCACCTGTTTCTTCTCTCCTCCCACCTGTGCACCATGCACCAAGAACAAAATATCACATAAACAGGTAAAGAGCATACCAGGTTCGGGAAAATAACAGTAATAACAGCTGGAACACTGGGCGTTGCGCCTACATGAAAATAGGGCCCGAATTGCCACTCTTCTAACACTGATCATAGATTTTGGACGGCTGAAGTTACAGATACATGTTTGCAAAACCTACTTGTTAATGTTGATTCCTCTTCTTTCTCCTCCACAATAGTTTCAAACACAGACTCCACCTGTGGATTACAACAATAAAATATTCATTTTATTGATAAAAATGTTTCGATTCTGTGATTTCATATAAATGAATGAAACTAACAAACCCTGATGCTTCTTTTCTGCTGTGTATGTGCAAGTGTAAGTTATCAGCTGTCAGTCAGCATGACTGTTTCATTGTTCAGCACAAATATCTTGTTTGTTTGTACGTCTGACATACCAGAAGGTAAAAACACTCAAATACTGTGTCCTTACAACAAAAAAGAGCTAACAGTCATTAGTTTAATTGTGTGAAAGCTCAGCAGGAAAGCCCAATCAGTCAAAAATTGTAACTGACCCGATCCAGCAGGAGCACCCCACTTTCATCCATGTTAAAATGGGCTTTGATGCCTTTTGACTCAGCGTCTGCGTGCTTCTGAAAGCTGTTGCCTACTCCAGACAGTTTGACTGTGGTCAGGTTCAGAGAGCCAAACACACTGTGAAACACAACCAACGGAGAGAAAACAACATTCAAATCATGAGGGAAACAGTGATGGGTCAGAGCAACAATTTGGTAGGAATCATACATTTAAACTCCTTTACAAGCCATCAAAGTCAAGTCAAATACCATAATACAAGTTTTCTGTAACCCCTGGTTTCTCCTAGTTGTTTTTTTAAATCACTGTCAGTCCAGGAATGAAACTATCAATGCTTAAGTGGTGCATTTGTGTGCATAAAAATGTTTTCAAGTGCTCCTGGAAGCAAAGAAATGCTCAAGCACACAGCTGACCAACCTGAGGTCTTCCTGACTCAGGAAGCTGAGGTCACCGTAGTTGATGTAGAAGGCAAAGTCATCGCTGTAGCGGTTGAATGTAATGACCTTGCGCTGAGGATAGGGCGCCATCCTCTGGAACAGGATACGCTTGTTGTGTTTCATGGATTTGACGCCCTCCTCCTCCGTCTCTCGGGTGAACTCCACCTGACGGAGTTAAAAAGCATTTAGTTTGTGTTAACATAGCTTGTATTCGGGATTTATTTTCTTATTCTGCAAATGTGAAGAATGCATGGCATCCTATTTATATTTTATTCCTGTTTAAAAATGCTACACAAAAGTGTACAAATAAATACTGCATGTTCATTTTGGACACATAGTTGAATGTTGTTAAAATTCAGCTTCCCAACCAATGATTAATATCATTAATCTATCAGCAAAGCCATTAGAAAATTCAACAAATGACTTTCAAAAGTGATGTTAATTAAATTTGTCTCCAGCAGCATGAGGCAGTGAACAACCTGCACTGACCTGAATAGGAAAGACAGCTGCGTCTCGGACTAGGAAAGGTTTGACCTTGAAGGCCTTGCTGAGGGCAGCAGCCTGGTACACTGCACCCATGGCTGCTGCCTCGTCTGCGTTGATGTTCTTCCCCAGCTCCTCTCTGCGTTGAAAAAAACAAAACAAAACAAATCTTAATTACAGCTGCAGGTATTCTTAATTCCACCAAACCTGCTGAACTTAAACTCAACTTTCTCTAATTAAACCATCAACGAAACAATGTGGAGTCAAAGTCCAAGTTGTGGAAGAATGTAGTTCCTTCTGTTCAGTTTTGAAAGTAAAAGTTATTCAAATGAGAGCAGTAGCTCTGTGGTTAACACTTACTTGCCCACAGCTTTGAGCAGCACTTCCTGAACCTTGGGGACACGGGTGGAGCCGCCTACTAAAATCACCTGCTCAATTTCATCCTGTTGGCAGAAATATAAGTACTCAGATTCACAGCAGTAATACAAACATCCTTTCATTTATAGTCACTGCTCAATAGAAATTTTCAGAAATTAAATAGACTTTGCTCTACAGTAACATTTCATTAGTCCACACCTCAAGATGGCAAATGACCTGGCTGACGTGCATTGATTTTAGATGTTCTCCCCTTCTCCTCACGCTGAGGTTATTGATGGCCAGAATACTGAAGTAGTGGAGCCCTACAATCAACAGTCAAGAGTAATACTGACATGTTGTAGAAGAAAAGCCAGCAGCATCTCTTTTGTCTCAGGAAACTCTCTGAGCTTCATGTTGACAGGACCCTCATGATGATGTTTTATTGATTTTCTATTGAGTCTGTGCTCACCTTCGCTTTTATCTGCCAGCATCAATCTCTTAGGATCAAATATAAAAATGCACTCAATAAAGTGGTCAATGTCTGCAACAGAATAACAAGCACTGCACAGGAAACTCTACAACAAACAGTTATACAGTGGTGGAAAAAAGTTTTCGGACACCCTTAAAATTTTACACAATCTCAAATATTATCATGAAATATTTGTGGAAAAATCTTTTTTGTGTTTCAAAAGGTGTGGCTGCATTAGACAGATACAAACAAATACAAATTATGTTGTTTTGTTTATTGTTTACAAGAAAAACTAACAAAACTAAATTCTTGACAGTTTCAGTATGTCAGTTCTCAACATTGTCGGTATCAAAGTCAACAAATAACAGAGAATGTGTTCAAAACTGAACAAAAAATAAATAAATCATCACATCATCAAATTAATATTTAGTAGTCCTGCCATTGGCACGTAGTAGAGCTCTAATCCTGGCTGGCATGTTCCCCACGAGCCTTTCACACTGTTGAGGGGTAATCTTGTCCCATTCTTCTTGAATTACTGCTTTTAATTCTTCTAAATTCTTTGGTTTATGATTTGAAACAGACCTTTTGATAATCCACCACAGATTTTCAATGGAGCTCATGTCCGGGGATTGAGCTGGCCACTCTAAGACCTGGATACTGTGCTCCTGCAGCCAAGCTCTACTGGCCTTGGATGTGTGGCAAGGGGCATTATCTTATTGAAACATCCAGTTTTTACCTCGACGGAACAGTGCACGTGCAGAAGGGAGCATGTGGGTTTCGAGAATGGTACAATACTTGGTAGAGTTCAATGTGCCATCACAGACAGTGAGATGACCAACACCAGCAGCACTCATGCATCCCCAAACCATGATACTGCCTCCACCATGCTTGACAGTAGGTACTGTACATGCTGGAGATAATGCTTCGCCTGGCCTTCTGCGTACCCTCACATTAGTAGGAGGAAGATAAAGCTGGAAACTAGACTCATCTGACCACAAAATCTTCTTCCAATTCCTGGCTGTCCAGTTCTTGTGTGCCTGGGCCCAACAACGCCGGGCTAACCTCTGTCTCTCATTGATCAGGGGCTTCTTGATAGCCTTGTAGGACCTTAAGCCATGACCTACAAGTTGGCCACGTACAGTGCGGGTGGAACACTGGACACCAGTTTGGTTTGACCACTGCTGCTGAAGCTCCTGTGATGTCATTCGGTGGTTTTGCCTGCACATGCGGATCAGGATGCGGTCATTTCTTGCTGAAGAAACCCTTGGGGCCCAGATCTTGGTTTGTCTTCCAAGCTGTTGGTTCGTCTGTATTTCTGCAGAGTGTAACCAACTGCTGAAGGACTGCATCTGCACTTCCTGGCTATCTAGCGGCAGCTGTACCCTTCCTGGCTGAGAATCTTTATCTTCAGGCGTGTTTCCTGTGTTAGGTTCCTTGTTTTAGCCATTTTTGTGTCTGAAGAACTTTCAAATGTGCTGGCTTTATGTAGACACGGAGCTTGGCAACAAAAATTGTGTCTTTTAATAAAAAGAACGACCTTCATCACTGGTACAAAAATGACCCAATACTCAAAATTTCTTATGTATTCTTTTATGAAACCAATCAATTTTAAGTTTTTAATGGCATTTTTAGGATTTATTTAGTATTTTGGCTGTGACTGTACTAAAAGAAATTGCACTTGAAGACCTAAGAGTGATTCTTAATGCAATATTTCACAAATGCATGGGGTGTCTGAAAACTTTTTTCCACCACTGTATAAGGAAGCAGAATCCATGCTGTATGATTGTTCCCATCCTTTACATCAATAGTTTCGGTTTCTGCTATCTGGAAGCCTCCTCAGGCTCCGCTAGCTAAAACCAATTTATCCTGTATAGCCTCTGCCATGTCCCTCCTACATTCTGGGAGGAAAGGCTAGTTATTTTTAAATGGTTTAAATTAATGTTTTTTTAAATTTCAATTGACTAATTAATTACTTTAACTAATTGACCATTTTTACTGTGTATTTATGTTGGTCTTTGTGCTGTGTTATGTGCTTTGTGTTTTATGTGTGCTGCAAATCCAACTGCTCCACTGAGAGCAAATATAGTTAAACAGTTTTCCCAAATGAGCTTTGCTTTTGTACCACTTATCATTTTGTTTTTCAATCCATCATTGCATACTTAATAATTATGGTATAATTACAGTATACTATATATACACTCTATATTTTCAGTTACCTTATTTCAATTAAGCAAAAGGGAAACCAACAAATAGGAATACAACAACAAATAAGAATACACGCACAATAAGCCCAACCTCGGCAACAGAGAATCAGAGAGGTCACAACTCTAATTGATCCTATTTTCTGGCCTGTATCATTAAAGCCTTTAAGCATTATAGAGCCAGGATTAAAAATGCAGAATATCTGCCCCCTCCTCAGAATTGTGCAGAATGATTTATGTGCAGAGTTTGACACAAGAAGGATGTTTTTACATTCATCTGCTTACGGGGGAAAGTTCTCTGTGCTCACACTAAATCTCAGTTTAACACACAGCCGCAAGTTGGAATTATTATAAGAATATTTAAGTACTCAAGTACTTGCAAAAAAAAAAAAAACCAACAAAAAACAAAACTGGGTACAAAATGAACACACAAGCCAAAATGTGAAAGGGATTAGGGTTAACCTTACTTTCTGCTCTGCACAGACTGTACAGATCAGCTATGATGCACAAGTTTAACATTACATAGCTTGCACTGCACATTCATTTTGTGCATTTTGTCTAAGTATTTCCAAACATCACTATTATGCCTGGTTGTCATTCTGCCTGCACTGACTTCCACATACTCGCATACTTATGCCCATCCCCAGTTTGGAGGCCAGTCGTGGTACAATATGTATCTGACCCAATGTGTGGTGCAATGTTTCCCACAGGACAGGAATCTAAGTTGGGGTATTAAAAATATTTTTCAATACTCATCTGTGTGAAGAAGTGAACATCCAACGTCAGAGTTAATTACTAACGAGCAGAACCACACGGCCGGGCTCCACCGGCTGCAAACCTACGTCACGTCAGCGTAGCGTCGCGGCGTATTCATTTGGGCTCCACTGACTGCGTACGGAAGCGACACGTAGAGACGCCAGCGGGGTTGTTTACTGTTTGCCGAGCCGAGAGGCTGCATGTAGGCTGCATGAAATGTTAAAGCATTTTCCACATAAGTTATTACATATATTTGAGTTATCTACAAGTTTACTGTTTGTCATCTACTCGCTTTCAAATGTCCGCCACGGACATTTACTCAATGTCACGGATAAACATGGGTAAATGCATGGAAAAAATCATCACATATCACCTCTGATAATGGTTTATTCATTTAAAAACACATTGTGCTCCTTTAGCACACTATTTCATATAGTTTTTATCTGCTGGAGGGTCGCGTAGGGGAGCATAGCGCGACAAAAATAGAAGAGTCGCGTAAAATAGAGAGTTGTCGCGCGACAGACGGGGGTTGTCATGCCGCTCCCGTTGCCAGTGGAGCCACTGTAATTGATTAACAGGGTGACGAGCTGCTACGGGACTCGCGCTGCAGTTAACACTACTAACAGCGTGAGTTAATGTCTCTGCACATGTTGAGCTTCCACCTATGTTAATACAGACACAGGCTAATAAAACAGCTAATATAACATGATGAGTTAGAGTTGTTTGGACCACTTTTGGACTTGTTTGCCCACATATTTGTACCGAGAGGTCTTTGCGTCCGTTCTGCTACTACGTCTGCTTCTCCTTCTTCTGGTGGACCAGGTGCGTTAAGTGCGTCTTTACGATGCATACCGCCACCTATTGCACCGGAATTGTAACGAAAAGCTACATTCACAGACACTGAGTCCCATTATAATGTTTATGAGCGAGGTCGAACAGGTAGCTCCAAAAGCAGAAAAATCTATATGTGGCGGAGATAATTTATTCGTGGCGCACCGCCACAGATAAATGAATGTATGGGAAACACTGGTGGTGTGAAATCATGAAACTTCCAGTGAAAATAGACTGAGAATGGACTTTTCACTTTTCAAATGACGAAGACATCTTGTGTATAGCAGTTAAATTTCCTTTGTAATAGTTCAATTTGATGTGATATTGTTGCCCAAAAGTGTTGTAAGAAAAGTCAGGAGCGCCTTCAGTAAGTGGTGGGCTGCAGGACAGTATTATGTCATATGTATATATGGTAATCTATCTAGCTTTTCTGTATCTGCAGTGCCCTACAGCCAAATCTCCCCACAGGGATCATCAAAGTGTCATCTCAATCTGTCATGTGGGACAACCATGAGCCACGTAATGAGAATACTTACCAGCTTCATTTCTGCGGTGGAGAGGGCATCCTGCACGGGGCCGGGCACTCTTTCAAAGAGATCCGCGCACAGCTCCTCAAACTCAGCCCTGGTCACCTTAGCTTTGAAGTCAATGTCATCCATCAAACCTTCCACCTAAGAAAACACATATTCTGTCACTGCAATGGAACTATATCCAAATGCTAAGATTATCTGCACAGAAGTCTGTATCACTGATTTCTTATAGACTGCAACATTTTTAAGACCTTAAGACAGTGAATTTAAGATTCAGATTCAGACAACTTGATAGTACTGTATTTGAAGTCATTTTCCAGACAGATTATCACCTTAGTTTTAGTTCTGACATACAACATTGAGACGCACAACAAGCAGGATGGACTGAGGGCTGCAGGTTTACGTCCCTGGACTCACCTGAGCCATGAAATCCATGTTCGCACTAAGCACTGTCTTGAGCCTCTGAGCTTCTTTCAGGAGCTTGGCCATGGCCCGGTGGTTCTCCCTCACATCTTTCTTGCTCTTCTTCTGCCCGTTGAACAGTTTGGCAAGGTGGTCCCGCAGTCGCAGGTCCATCTCAAAGCCCCCCAACCCTCGGTCAAACCTATAGCCAGAACAAGAGAAACATGCAGTAGTCTAAGGACTGAATTATCACCTTAAAAAATGTGGTTTGGGAGCTTTAAATCAGTTGAAAAATCAAAAAGCAAGAAGCATTTAAAATATTTTATACTGAACGAAACTTCAGGGCTCAACAGTAAGGATTGTTCAAGTGCACAGGGCAAGTAAAATGCCATGTTGGGCTACTTAATCTAGCAACTCACTTGCCCAAAAAATAATTAAACACACTGTTTTTTTCTGGAGCTGATGATGGAATTAATGAAGGAGTGCAGAGTTGCACATGTGCCGTAGCACTGATTGGTCTTTGTTGTTATTTGATAACTGCAAATAAATAAAACTATTTGTATAGGGGCAATTAAAAATGACTTTGTGCAAGAAGAACCCTGACCCACTTAACTGATCTGGTGAGTGAAGAAAAAATAAAACATTAACACTGAAACCTGCCTAAAAGGAAAAATAAATTACCAACAAAACTCAGTTTGGATGATTACAACAAGATAATTATTCCTTTAGACTCAATCACCTCTACTCTAAGCCTGAGTGGGTGATCAAGTTTTGTGAAGGTTGGATATGCACCTAAAATTCAACTACATGAGATGCAAGATTCTGCTTTTATCTTAGCATATTATGTACTAAACGAATCCTGAGAAGCACATCAGCAAACATGCAGCAGTGTTTGGCTCCTGGGGTCTGCAGTGACACCTGATAACTCAGGTTTTACAGTATCACAAAGCCAGCTCACTTTTAACTGGGGCAGATCACCATGGTAACCTGTGCTGCACAGCTTCACATATTAGATTTCTTCCATCTTTCATCCCTGACAGGGTTACCAGCAGTGGAGACGTTCCTACACTCTTATTCAATCACTGCAGCTCAGGATGACATGAAGACAGCTTGGTGAGAATTAACTCTTTAGACTCAATGAGATGACAACTGGAAAGAAACGTTGACCCACTATCGCCCCATGGGAAAATTAAATTATATTATGCAACATTTCAATCAGATAGACCTCATCAGGGGTTAACTTCCCCCCACAGACCTGCTGTATTTTAGTGCTCTGCTTTAGCAACAGAAAAACATTCACATTCTAGCTGTACAATTATATTGAACACATTCCACCTGACTGAGCGTCCCACAGGTATCACTGTTTGATTTCATTTCATATCATATTAAGTACTTCTCTCTGATGACATCCTGTGTGATTGTAATTAACAACTCCTGTTTCACATGAGCATGTTCAGAGCTGCATATAAAAACAGAGTGTACAGAGCCAGTTGATAACCAGCTTTATGACTGATATCAATTGAGTTAGGAGGTGAGGCTCAATGCAGCCAGACTAAGCTGGACTTGCCAGGCCCCCAACTAACTGCTGTTTTAACAGCACAACCAATGTGTTTCCCTTCCTCTTATCTTGAAACCACATTTAGGTGTTTTTAACCACTAAAAAAATATTGCATATTTATTTCTGTATTTGCCTGTCCACAAGTTCACAGCTGCTGCTGTGTACAAAAAAACTTAAGTGTTGATGCCGCCAGTGTTACACCTCGGAGGCAGCCTTTATGCTTCTTTTAATGTCGGCCAACTACCTAAACCTCAGCTGGAGATGGATATCTTAGCATTTTGTGTATGTGGTCTGCTCTCTGTGTGCACCTTCCTGTTTTCTGAGTTTCAGACAGGATGAAGAGAAAAGAAAAATACAATCGACAGAAAGTCTTGTGAAATGTTTTGCGTGTTTTGCTTCAAATCTTTAGAGAATATTTTAATATGTGCACGACTCAGACTAAAGTTGTAAGACTTAAGAATGTTCTTATATTTGAAAAGTGTGTGTCTCCAAAAGCCAGAATGAATCTGGTTACAATTTCACATTGACAATTGAGCATCGCTTTGCATTACAGATGCACATAACACCCTGTAGTGATGTTGACAATAAGACTCAATGTGACAAGATTTCATCTGGGTGAAGGCTCCAAGCATACAATATGTACCTTTAGGAACCTGATTTTCAGAGGGTGTTTCATGTTTACAGGTCATGTCAGCAAAACTGAAAGGTGAAATTAGGGGGCGTGTTACACGTATTTGAATGCACTATGTCTGTGTTATTTTATATTTATTTCTTTAAAATACATCATACCAATGGACACTACCCACGTCTTTTATGTGCACATCACCAACTTTTTACACATTTCAAACCTCTTTAAGACAGCAGGCCTGATGGTGAGAGACTGTTCTCTCTGTACCATCAGACACAATTAACACTTCATGGATCAGGGGACTCACCCGACACCTCGGATCTGTAACTGGGGCTGGGTGCCAGCCTCTTTGGTTTTGACTGTCTGATAAGTGACGATGGTGGCGGTCGTGCTGCCTGAGCCCATATCATAGAACATCACATTCTGAAAGGGAACGAGATCAGACAGATTTTATCCTGTTAGATATTTGCATTAAATAATGTCATAATTAGCACATAAATTCTTGGCCTATGGTCAAGAATAAACCAAAGTCTAACCAGTTTGTCCTTTAGTCTTTGGGTCAAGTTAGAAGAAATTTGCTTAAGGTATTCCAGAGATGTTGCATTCTAAATAATGGGACGGATGAACAGAAACCGAAAAACATAATACCTCCAGCCATGGCTGATAAAGGTGCAGAGGCATAAAAAGGCTCAGCTAATCCTAAACAGCTGGTCAATGCACTGATAAACGTGACTCAAACAGGGAGAACTAGTGCATTTGTTGGGGACTATTTTCACCAGCAGATTAACACACATTTGGTGCTGTAGTAAGTCTTTCTGGCAGCAGTATGGTGCATGTGGGTTTGAGTCAAAATAAACTCCAGTGCGTGGGTTCATGGTGATGAAGGAAAATGTCAAACAGTTCAACAGCGTGGCTTGTTGATGTGTTTTTAACAACAATGGAGCTTTATGGCACTGAGGAGGAAGAG
Organism: Epinephelus fuscoguttatus; assembly: GCF_011397635.1. Classification (NCBI taxonomy): domain Eukaryota; kingdom Metazoa; phylum Chordata; class Actinopteri; order Perciformes; family Serranidae; genus Epinephelus; species Epinephelus fuscoguttatus. The sequence goes on from NC_064763.1 coordinate 7,678,930, forward strand.
ACGCACAATAACTTGTGAGCTGATACGTTCATTGTTACGTGGGACACATAGGATTTGTTAAAAGATATAGATGTATCATCAGACTGATTCTTTAACGTGTATTTGGGAGTAATGCTGAACATGCACCTTCACTGTGTTGTCGATATCTTTCCTCCTGAAGACCCCATAGTTCAAGGCCACAGCTGTGTTGTCATTGATAAGCTGAAGAACCTTTAGACCTGCCATCTGTGCAGCCTGCAGGACTGCCCTGCGCTCTGCCTGGTTGAAAAAGGCTGGGACGGTGATCACTGCATCTTTGATTGGTTGTTCTGTGAGTTGTAGAGATTGGGAGAAGAAAGAAGAAGAAAAAAAATTAATATGCTCCACATATTCCAGTGTGTCATACAATGATGCATTTTCTTCCACGAGCAAACTGACCTGCAAAGTCCTGAGCCAATCCACGAGAATAATTGAGCACCATCCCGAGGAGCTCCTCAGGTGTGTACTGCATTTCTCTGACAGAAAAAAAAGCAAATTAGACAACAAATTAGATGCCAGTATTGTGTTTCTTTTGATAATCTATTGCAAGCAGGTGGTACTCTGGTACAAATGTTTCCATGACAACTACTATAGTACTCCTAAGGATAGCTGCATTACCTCATCATCAGTCATATTATTAGAAAAGATCTGTGATGATCAATAATGGGAAAAAGTATTTTCAGAAGTGAAAATCATAGCAAGCATCTCCACTGTAGGGCAGCACAGCCTGACACAGCATATTAGTGTACACACCATGTAGAGACTGAATGATAAACAGACCACCGTTATGACTTGTGAGGTCAGGGGATTACCATGCAGACTGTTTTAAAGACTCAATATTGCAAACTAAAAGACAAATTTTATAAAGCATTTAATGTATGATAGGACATTAAATCAAATGAAAGAGACTCACTCTGAGTTTTTAAAGCATACTGTGCCTCTGGCTGGGTCCTCCTGCAGATGGTGCTCGGGGAAACGTTTCTGGTAGAGCGCCACCTGGGGGTTATCATGCTTTTTGCCCAGGAGACTTTGGAGGTGTCGATAAACACTTTTGGGGTTCTTCACAGACTGAAACACGTCCAATATTTGATCATTAATAACATACATGGGAAAAAAAATCAGTATTATTTTGAGGTTATTTGAATTTATGAACTATAATATATATATAATATAGGACATTTGAGAAGAAGACGTACCACTCCTAGTGCATTGTCTCCCAAAAGTCTCTCATTTTCCTTGAGGCATACAGCCGTGGGTGTTTTCCTCCTTGACTCCCTGAAGAGAAGACAATAGAAATCATGTTCAACTCTGAAATGTCATTTCATGCTGTATTAATTTCATTTGCTTTGTACTTTGGTTGTCCATCAATAAATCATACTCTAAAAGAAATAGAAAGCTTGGTGTGGGCAAGTCAGATGTGTACGCTCACTGTACCACGGTCAGGACACGCAGTTCTACTCACTTGTTGAGAACAATCTCCATCGGCACACCAGGTTTCACTATCGCTACTTTCATCCACTCACTACCCAGGTCAACTGACATAACAGCTACAGTCACTGCAAACACAAAGACATGTGTCACTTAAAGTTGGTAAGGCAGACAGGTAACACCAAAGACCATGAGATACAGATGAGTTGCATAATTGATCTAGCTTATCGTCTTCCAAACCCTGATAAAATATAGCTGTATATATTTATCAGTGGGAACAGGCTGTAGCTGAACGGTCAGTCTGTCTTTACCAGTTGAATATATTTTGGATGACAGCACTGCTCACAAATACAACCAGGGCTTCTTGTTAGAAAAACGGTTTGCATAAGTTGATGGATCATATTACCTGCATGTGAAGGCAACATCGCCAGAACAAGGCAGAAAAGAGCAGCCGGCACCAGCTTCCTGCCCCCCATGACGAGCTGTAGAGATGAACAAATCAAACATTTATTATTATCATCAACAGAGCAGATTTTCACATGTCATCACTTGTCCATTTTTTTAACAAGTGTGTAAAAACATCAGCTTTAAACCTCATCACACACCACCATCAATACAGAACACATTTAATCCACTGCCCATCCACCTGCACTGCAGAGATGCTTTCTGTCCTGTGTTGTTGCTTGTCCTTTTTATTCATTATGTGGGAGCAACAAGATGATCTCCTACTTGAAAAATCAAACCTGCTCCTTTTGCTTCCTTTACAAGGATACTCTGCAAGTAGAAACTGGGATAATGACATCATACTCAGTCTGTTGATACGAGTCACCACTTGCTGTGTGTTTCCTCATGGTTCTCCAGTGTCAATATGGCTATGCTTAACTTCAAGCTCCCAGATAGTGCCATGGCTTTTAATCAAGGATATGCAAAGCAGTTTATGCACCTGGTCCCTCCCACAAAGGTGTACAGTCCCAAACACGTGGCATTAATATGATTGTTCAGTTCTGACATTGCCTAAAGCTGTGGCTGCTACAGGAAACCACTATGCCCTCAGAGAAAGGTATACGTTGAATTCTCACTGGTGCAAATGCAGCCCGAGATTGAAATTCAGATTGAGGACAACAAAAACCACGACACAGTTTGTATTAAAGAAAGAGAACATTGGGTAATTTGGAAAGGAACTTCTAGTCCCCGGTGAGACAGTGACGCATCAATGCAAAATGGATGCACAACTCAAACCCCTCATTACTATAAAACAGTAACGATTAAAACCAATAGTCTGAAGCATTTGGGACATCACTTGTAAGAAGTGGCTAGCTGTAGGAGAAGTTGCTGATATGTATTAGCTATATAGCCAAGTTAAATGCAACAATTCATGTTTAACGTTAATGTTACACTGTGAACAATTCAATTCAAACGCAACTGGACAGTGCAGACCACCTTTGGACCTTTCCAAATAAAAAGCTAGCACTACTGAGATGGAAGAAACAGCTTTAACATAAGTTGACAGCTAACGCTCCTGTTAGCTAGCGCACTGTCTGTCAACCATCAATATGAAAGCATGACTGACACACTGTGCTGTGGTGTGAACTTACCTCTCTTCAGCCGGCACAAAGCAAACTGTGAAGGGGCTACCGAGCGACTGTGCTTCACCGGGCGGGTTCTATGACGAGTTTCTCTGGTCTTGCCTTGATTCAGAGCCTCTTTGTTGTCACACTTGGTAGTTTCTGGTTCCCCTTATCACCGGCTCGCTGTCGGCAGTCGGGCCCGGAACGCGGCGTCACCTCATTGGATCTACTGAAGCCGCTGCTGGGGGAAAAACTAGCATCAAGTTAACAACTAGCAAACATACTGTTTCCGGTTAGCTTTCAAGCGCAAAGCACACCGTAGACGAAGTTTATCTTACACCAAACTGAAAATTAGTAACAAAAGTAAATGGGAATATCAGTAACTATGTAATGCATTCAAAAATAGCTGTGAATTTCGCTTTAAAAATAAGGTTATTATAATTGTATTGTGGCCCAAAAGATAGGGACCATTGTTTATTATGGGGGCAGGGGTGATGCAACCTCAGTGAGGCATGTCAAATATTTTTTTAAGCACTGAGGACGTTCTTACGTTTTTTATTTTGGCATAGGGGAGAGACATACAACTTGAAATGAATGTATTTTGTGTTTATTGTGTGTAGCATTTGAACTAAAAAAACATGTCACTCAGGGAGGCCCAAGGAAGGTATTTGTAGCTTCGAGGAGGGTCTAGATTAAAAAGAATGAAGTCATACCACAGCCGCCCCTCCTCTGAAAAGTGAAAAACAGTCCTTGACGTTAAACAAACTCTGTCTTGTTTGATTTCCTCCACAAGCACTAACACACAATTTATGTGCTCTTATTGTGAAAGGTACAACCCCTTGCCTCCGATAATTAACTCCGGCTGTCTTGACGCCTGGTGCAACAACCGGCAATGACAATACAGAGCCCGCCCACCTCGTTCCACGCACTGCCGCACGATTGGTCCACGTGAAGTGAGTGACGTCGAATTTTCTGGCTACAGTCACAGCCGTCAAAGGCTCTGGCAGCCAATTGGTCCACGTCCAACTAGTGGGCGTAAATGGAATGACGACACTTCCAGGTAAAGTACATCCAGGGAGCAAACCGCATGTTTCTGTTAATAAATTAACTGAGTTTGTTCATTATTTCCTAACTTTATTTTAAGGGTATCTACAGTAACTTTTGGAAATGCTGATTGCAGTTTGCTGCTACTCTGACAGTAATCTTAATTGTGTAGATCTGTCTTTTCAGCATAAAGCATTTGTCTCTTTGTCTTAATATTTGTACTTAATCAAAGCTGTAATTACATGTTAGTGTTGTAAAAATCCACTTTAGAGAAGTAAACCAAATTATCTGCAGTGATTTATCATATTTGAGTCTTCATGAAATTTTAAGGTATTGAAAAGACAATCAAATTGTCTTTGCAAAGACCGTGAAAGACCTCTGTGAATGTGGCTAATAGAGAAACACAAGCAGCTCTCAAGAGCGTCAAAGATCAAGGTCTGAACATATGTTTGTGTGCAGAGGCTCTGCAGCACCAGTGCAAATAACACTCAGTTAAACACATTTACTGTATGTCATGTTTAACAAAAAACATCATGTACATCATGTATATTAAAGCGCTACAGTGGCAGATGACAAACTGCACAACCCATAAGCCCAGAAAAAAAACATCAGAAGAACGCACTTCATAATGACTTCATTCACATTTTAATCTTCAAGTTAGCGTGACAGACAACAAATAATTTCATTAATGACAGGTGGTTGAACTATTTGTGTTATGTGCAAGATTACTCATTAGTACAAGCAAACACATTGAAGCACAATTCTCCAATGTGTAATTCAGCAAAGGTTTTAAGACACAGTATTACACGTTTTAAACTAAAATACATTTATACAGTCCCTAGTGAATCATCACTAGGAACACAATTATGCAAATAGGTCCATCACTAAAAGCAGGCATCTGCATTCACTGCTAAATAAAGTGGCATCCTGTGCAGCAGAGCATGTGGCTGACAGCCTGCGCTGATGTGAAGGCTGGGGGGGGTTTAGCAGTTTCTCTTGGTGTGAATGAGAAGGTCTCTCTGCAGGTTGACTTCCAGACTCCCAACTGTTTTGCTGCCCGGTGGGTCAGTGACCAGAGTCAGTTTGTTAAACACTCCTCGACCGAAATAGTCAGCCACGACAGAGAACCCATCATTTGAGCTGCGTAACTGAAATCCAAAGAAAGACACAATAACTTGCTTTTACTCAAATATCCCTGGGGTGTTTAGGCGAGTGCACTGCACTTTAGTCAACTGCTTAAATAAAATCAAAATCTAACCTCATGAATAAGGCAGATCTTTAGATTTAAACAGATTATGAAAAATTATACTGAATGAAAAATAAATAAGTGAACACACAACTTCTTTCCAGTCAAAGCGTACATATTGTTACCTGTCTGTTGAAGTGATCATGCAGGTCGCGTTTCTGGTCCTGAGCACGCAGCATGTCCATGACTTTGCGGTTCTCAGGAGTGCAAGTTGGACACTCAGCCTCACTCTCAGCGTAGCTTTCGAAGCAGTGTTGGTGGAAGGAGTGGCTGCACAGGAAATGAACCGATGGCAGCTCCAGGGGGCTGTTGCACATGTTACACTTGGTCTTCTGGAATATCTTAGCACTGTGTAGAAATACAGGGGTAAAGATTTACACTCACTGGCTAATCTAGGATTTCACAAGTTTGCCACCACTCTCACCCCCTGAGCTACTAGGAGTGTAACGGTACACAAAAATCTCACAAGTCACGGTTCGGTTTTTTTCAGTACAGTAATGAAAAAATAGACAACTATTAAATATCTTTTACTTATTGGTAACCTTATTAAAACATACCACCACAGCAGTTAACTCTTTTTACACAATTTTTGAATGAAACAAATATATATAAAATCCTGCTTTTTCACATTGTTTGAATGAAAATAGAAATACAAAAGTAAAAAATAAAATCCTGCTGTTTTTTTAACACATTTTCTGAATGAAAAATATAAATATAAATTTCTGCTTTAACAGTTTTACTCAATTAAAATAAAAAGTGTAGTGCAGCTGGTCAGCTTTAAAGCCTGCTCAGATTCAGTTTTACTAGGAACTTACTTAGCTTTCCCCCTTTGTTAAAGTGAAGTAAACAAAACATGCTTATATCTAAAGTGCAGCTTAAACAGTTTTACTCAGCTCCAGTGGCGTTGATTATTTCTTTAGCGCAATGGTCAGGGAAACGCTCTTTCTTTTTAAACGACGACGATATCGTAGTTTGCACCAGATTGCTTTTTATAGTCGTGCCGGTTAATGTTCAAACTCGGGTGGTGTCGCTTTAGATGCGTTAGCATGTTAGACGTGTTTCTAAGTACATACTCGACCGCTGTTCTGCAGTGTCGGCACACTGCTTTTGTCTTGTCAACTTGTTTATTTCCATCTTCATATTTTACCCTGAAACCAAAGTGTTCCCAAACAGAGGACTTAAGGTTTGTGGGTGGGTCTTCAGGTTCGTCAGGCTCACTTGCCATGGGGTCCATCTCATTGGTTCGACAGCCTATTAGTCCGACTGTCCGCGGTGCTGAACGGCTCGCAGCGGGCGTATGGTGCGCCGCAACCGGCTTGGGGTGGAGCAGGCTCACGGCTTATGTGTTTGTCACTTTCTTTTTCATTTTAACCCACACCATGCACAAAGTGAAAGCGGAGATTTACGGGACTCAATTATGTCCGTTGCGGAACTACATATTTTTAATGGTTCGGCTCGCAAAAACGGAATTAAAATAAAACAAAATAAAATAAAATAAAATAATATCCTGCGCCCAATAATTCGGTACAGGGTCGTGCTGAACCGAAAGTCACGTACCGAACAGTTCGACACAAATACATGTACCGTTACAGCCCTATGAGCTACAGTGCTACGGAACTCTGTTTATCGATGAAAACAGGACTTGGGAATGATAAATATGTACCCTGATTGTCCAGGGGAAAATCCCATCCTTCATGTGACCCACCTGGTTTTGAGCTCCTGGATCTCGGAGCGGAGGTGAGCCGTTTCTTCACGATACAGGCGGATTTTGCATTCATCATCTTCTATCTGCTGGCTCTCCCTCTGCAGCTTGTTGATGAGGTAGTCCTTGATGACAGAGAGAGTGGCCGTCGAGTTGTGCGCCAGGGTTTGCACCACTATGGAAGCATAACAATCAGGGATGTAATGCTGTGATTCATTTCAAATAACATTGTACTGATGCCGAGAGATCTCAAGATTTTCAGATTTTGAAGTATGATTTAAACCTCCACCAGCTTACCAAGTAATGGAGGCATCAGGTTGTTTTGGTCAATGTGTTGGAGGACCTCACTGATGTAGGCCTTGCAGTCCTCTTCCTTTCTGGCAAAGTATCCCAACGCCTGCTCCCAAAGGCAACCCTCCTGGTCCCCATAGCGCTTGCAGGCCTCCACCACTTTCCCATACTCTTCGTTCTGCATGTGGTAGTGCATAATCTGCTGGTACCTGCACACAAATGCAAACCATCCCCAATTTATCCACAGTTATGACATACATATGTTGGATCACATTATATATGCATTAACATGAGTAATATGAGTAATGAGATGTTATGATTTGCTTCTCTATCATTAACTGGCTTAATACATATTCAGACGCTGTTCTGTCTCTGTCACTTACAGTTTGCCCTTCTCATAAAGGTAGAGGACGCCTTCTTTGAAGTTGTGCATCTGGCAGAGAACCAGGGCCTTATCAAACACAGTGTTATCGCTCCTCAGCAGTGACACAGCTTCCTCCTGCAGGACCTTTTTTCTCTGCAGAACATACGTATTAGAAAAAAAGAGAAGATTTGTTCCCCATTGTTAAACAAAATTTCTGCAAAGCCTTTAAATTTTCTGGAATGACATAACTACATAGTCATTTCTGTCTACAGCAAACTGTGCTGTATATGTATTATGCAAGGATTAACAGCTAGTTTTTGTGTTTTGCACTGACCGCAGGGTCTTGTTCGTGTGCCCAGTCTTGTAGCCGGAGCTCCAGCAGTGTGTCATAGACACCCTGGGGAGAACGGGGCTCCACCTCGATCATGTGCTCCAGGAAGGCTTTCAGTTCACGGGGGTTGTTGGCAAAAATTGGGATGAATTCTTCAGAGTTGGCCTTGTACAAAACAAATATGAATGATCATTTATAAGAACATTTCTGACAACATATGATCACTCTGATCATTTTTAGAACCAGAGGGATATTGCAGAATAACGTGACCATGACAGGATTAAGTTTTTAAACAGAAAAAAACTAAAGCACTGCACACTGACCTTGTTGGCCCGACCCCTATCCAGGCTCTCTTTTTCAGCAGTGTCTCCACTGGGTTGGTAGTTGGTGCATAAACCCTTCAGGAGCAGCGTGGTGCCTTCAGGAACATGGTGCATCAGTGTTTTGCCGTAGCGCTTCATGTTGCTCTCTGCTTGTTCAAAAGGCAGACGCCCGATGTAACGCAGCCCTTCCTGATAGTTCTGGGTTTCAGAGGGAGACATAAGAAAGCCATTTTAAAGAACATGTAACATTACTGGCTTCATCTGATGAAGTGATGCTTTCTGTCATTCAGACGTGAGAGACAGAGAGAGCACAGCAATGAGTTATAAATGTTCTGATGTAAAGGAAGAACAGATTTTCTGTTCTCCCACAGGCTGCATTGCTGATGGACTTCAAAACTTATTTTGCCATTAAAGCCTTGAAAAAATAGCATGCAGGATTTTTCTAAAAAACAATGTATAGACTCATGCAGACATGATCCCTCTCCATCGTCACTTATGACCCACAAGAAGTGTGTGGCTGCATATTTTTCTGCAGAGACTCTGCCTGGAATTTCCTATTATCCTGTTATGTTTTTGTGTTGGGGACGTTTATGAGCGTGTACCCTCAAAGTGCACAGGTGAGGTAGGGACTTTATAAAGAGGTAACAACGAGGTGCCAAACCATCAGCAGCAAAGAGAACCAGTGTCAGGGGGGAAAAAAAGAAAGCAAATACAGCAAGGCGAAATGTCAAACATGAGTGAATCTGAGGTTGGCTTTTACATTCACTTTTGCTGGCAAGCGTGTCTACAAACAGTAACTGACAATCTGACAAACTGTGTAGTATACCTTTAAATAATGATCATCGTCAGCGTGAGGGACACTCGCCACCATTTCTTACAGTAAACCCACAACAGTCCAATATATTCACATCAATTTCATCGTTTTACATAATTGGAAAGTGAATTCTGTTGCCTGTTTTATAATATCACACAGTGCAGTGGACTGAACAGCAGGATGAACTCTCATTTAACTCCTCTTTTCTCACAGGTTGTATGTAAAGCACCTTGCTGGATATCCATTTATTTATCCATATAGTTTGCAATGACATGACTGAGGATTCAAAATATAGGGAGAGACTGTTTGTCTAGCTATTTTTGTGGTTGTACAGGATTTATTTGAACCTCTTTTCTTTATCCCATGAAAGGAGAGCAGCTTTTTAAGTAATCTGCATTTCCATCTGCTGCTGCTATTTGAGTATGAAGAAGAAGTTAAGCAATGTGGGCCAGTTGCAGAATGTCATAAACTCAATCCTGTTTCACTGAGATGGAGTCAGAGGTACTTTGTTTTTGTCCTTACTTTAGTTACTAAGGTTCATTTTTAGGATAATCGTAACTTAAGGCGCTATGTGCAACCGGTCCCTCGTGCCCTATCAGCATTACATAGGATGAGGGCTCTAGTCTGAGTGGCAATCTTTGTCAATCATTCTCCGTCTATAATTTTGCACCCTACTTGAGCCATGCCCACCTCTATTTATTTTTCACCCTTCTCTCCAGTTCTGCTGTATTAACACCGGGTTTAATATATTTTGTTTCCATCCCACTGCCCTGCTCTACTCTACTTCAACACTACTTAGCTCTCTCTCTACTCTACCAGTAGACTACCACATCCACCTGTTGCACAAAACGCACACAGCAGTGTTTCCCCTAGGATGGAGTTGTAGCAGCGGAGGTGAAGCACACGCATGAAAAATAATTTTCACATGCATGAAACTTTTTTGTATGCTTGCAAAGCACAGCCTGCTGGGATGTTTCTATGTATCTACTGGTAGGCTACCAGAAGGGCTATTTAGGACTAAGTACATACAGTACATGTGTGCACAGTGATGAGCAGGTGAAATGTCTGTCTAGCTTACATATGAGGTGTCTCAAGATTTAGGAAAATAAAATTTTATTGAATATAATAAAAGTAAAAAGTCACCTGACATGCTGCTGTTTTGTGTTATGACCTATTTAAATGCTGGAAGTTGTTATTTACGTGACAACGCCTGAACGCAACACAAGCTCTGCATGAGTGCCGTGCTGTGCTGCCGTGCCAGCAGCGTGTTTGTCTGTGCGTAACAGCAGTCTGTGGATGGTTATTTAGGCTACACACTGTCCATAACAATAACTTTGTCAGCTGACAAACTGCACCGGGCTCGGGGTCAGGTTTGGTCAGGAAAATGCGGCCCGAGCCGCTCTAGCGTGCTCACCTGTGTGTGTGGCGGAACTCCGCCGTGCGCGATACAGAGAGCAGAGGAGAATTGTTAACGCGTGACCATGTAGAGACAGAAATGACCCGATGACATAACACCATAAATAGTATTTTGTTATGTTATTATATGACGCGTCTGTCGTGCAAAATAATATGACTTTAGTTTATGAAGAGGTAAGACAGAGCTCTCTCCTCTCCTCTACATAGTGCAGCATGTAGCGGACTGGTCATACCACTTGTCAATCAGGTAAAAGGGGCGGTATGTTTTCTGAGACGTTTGCGCTCACATAAACTGTGCCTGGCCCGGCATAAAACACGATCCGGATTGATTAAATTAATTTTGGAAATACCTAATTTTCTATTTTAGAAAACAGTATTTTAGAACAGTGGTAAGAGTCTGGAAACATTAATATTTTTCCATACTTTATTTTTCATTTTCCATACTTTTTAATACCTGGAAATTGATCTAATTTATTTCCATACTTTTCCATACTTTCCATACTTGCGTAGGAACCCTGTGTATTTGTCAGAGAAATTGGGCGTGGGCCTATACCGGATATTATTAGAAACTGTCTGAATTACTACATTTTTCTTGTTAAGCTGACATCTACTGTCATTTACACTACTCACACATGTATGTATAAATTTAGCAGCTCACAAAGTTCACAGCTGCACAACTTATTTGCTCAATACTTGACAAAGTCATTAAGGACGAGCGTTGTTGAATGTCTTGATAATGGCATTTAAACTATCTATGGCACAGTTTTCACTCTATAGTTTATTTGTTTACTGCATCATAGAAATTTCTGCTGCTTTGGCTACTAGCAGATCCTGTTCTCGTCCTGTTTATGGACATTTAGCCACTACAGATATCAGAGGTGACGTTTGATTCACTGAGTTATGACTCAGAAGAAGTGGTGTGACATTTGTAGAAAACTGTGACAGGTAAAAAAAAAAATTACAGCACAAATCTGGATGGTACTGCACATCCACTTGCATGTTTTTTACCTTGAGGTCTTCCAGCTGGATCTTCAGGTACCATTCATGGTGCATGTGTTTCTCAGCTAAGAAAACAGCATGGCTGTGGTAGCCAGCCTGCCGAAGAACCTTGATGGCGATCTCAACATCAAAGTGGACCTCACCTTCACTGCTCTGTTGACATTCAGAGCAGGAGAACAACGGTGTTATAATACGATCGCATTAGTGACCTGTACATTAAGAGAGCAGGCTTTAAACTATGTATTGTACTGTTATTGAGACCCATCTGTTCTCTGATGAGAGCCACTTAATAATTTTACTAGTGTCATTGTAAAAAAGCAGTTAGATTTTACTGTGCACTTTTTCTTCTGTATTTATCACCAAACCCTACATCCTCTGTGTCCACTTTACTACTCAGTCACCTTAATGAACTCTTCCAGCTTGGAGCTGTCCTTCAGCTTCGTGTAACAGTTCAGTAGCAGAGTGGTGTGGTCTGCATTGGCTAGTGACTGCCTGTGCAGGGCTTGCAGATAGGCGGTCAGGTTATGGATCCTCTGCGCATCCAAGAATTTCCTGATGACATACGATGGCTCCAGTTTCCCAATGGTGCTGTGGGAAAACATAGTGATGTTTTAAGTGTGGTTTCATCAGTGGGGAGACTGACTAGCAAACCAGTCTCTGAAAGCTGAGCAATTACACAGTTCCTCGAGGATTTTGCAAACTTTTTGGAGGGATTGTTGAGGCCTGAAATGCCTGATCTCACTGCAGCTTTTGTAAAAAAAAAAAACAAAAAAACTGTGATGCATTTTGTGCTGTTTTGGGGCATTTCTTTCCGATGAATTTGTCGGAACAAGTGGGGATTGCAAAAAAAAAAGTTTGGGTTTTTTTGTATGATTCATTAAAAATCAACGGCAAAATGATTGACTGAATGAAAAAAATGAATGATTTATATTACACTAACATTACTACTAGCTGCAAATGTTGAATTTGTGTTCATTGTTTCAATCACAACATTATGACATCCTGAAGGAGCTGATAGAGCAGTAACATTAAGCGCCACATTAAAAAATGAACCAAGACCACAAAAATCATCATGGCAGCTTTTCTCTCTCTCCCTAACTTTGACACCTCTACATGTAATAGAAATCAAACTGCTCAAAGATGAGGCATGTATTACAGTCCAATCTAAGACCACAACAACAGTTTAAGCCCTGGCATGTCTCAATGGATGCAATTACCGAATGTACTGCTGGATGGCACCGTCATGGTCTCCCTTGAGATAAAGGTGATCACCGTACTGTCTGAAGATCTCCGACAGTCCGTCACTGTCCAGGTGCTGGCTCTTAGCCAGGTTTATGGCCATCACAAACAGGTTCTTCTTAAACAGCATCTTAAAAGACAAACAAGGAGGTGACAATCCTGTTACCTGATCCACAGTGCCATTGTCAGTGAGCTGATTTATAAGGGACTTTGGTCATTAAGCATCCAGTACAGACAGTACCCTCTGGACTCACCTCCAGTTTGGTCTGCGTGTCTTTCTCCTGCAGAACAAACATGTTTCCATCTCTGGTCAGGATATAGAAGGAGCCCCACTCTGCCACCACATCGATGACATCATCAAACGAGGCACTGTAGGCGATGAACTTGTTGTCCAGGTCATAGATGGTCAGAAGCTGTTTGTCTGATGGAGAGCTCTCCCTGCTGCCAAACTCTGTCCTGAGGAGTAAAGTAATGCTGTCAACATTCCCTAAACATGGGGATATTTAAGAAAACCTGCTGCAAACTACCATCACTGGAGCACAACAATCAACACGCAATTTAACAGTATATTTACTGAGACTAAATATGTAAATGAGCCCAGCCACAGTCAATTTTGTATAAAGTGCCACAGATGTAAAATCTGATGCTGCTTTTACATGTATTTTACATGTCTAGAAAGCAATAGAGTACAAAAGAAATGTTTCCACGGTTAAACCTGGAATAATGGTTGAAGAGACAATACCAGTATGTGTTCATCATGCAAGAAGAAGGTTAATAACAGGCCTACTTAATAAGTATTACTGGTTGCTTCAATCATATAGCAGTGAACTGGAGCCACTGTGAGCCTTCAACAGGCAGGAGACATAGATATTAAAGTGGGACGCTACTGAGGGAAACAACCAGCAACAGAGTGTCACACTGCTGTTTTCGTATGTTGAGCTCACTGTAAAGTTACTTTATAATGCATGTTTTTATTGTCTGAACCACTAAGACCTCATTGTCTCTTTGTCTCCATCTCTCTTCCAATGTTAAGTCCTGGCAAGAGTCTCTTCCTCTGTGTCTGATAAAATAATAAGGCTGATTGTATTCAAGGTTATGGGCCGCGACTGCCAGTCAAAGTAATTTCATTCTAGTCTCAAAACTGTGCAGCCGGACGATCACATAGCACAAGCCCTTGCTGGGGTTCCTATGCAGTACGCAATGCTCACCAGCAGGAGTGGGCCTACTGTATCTTCCCAGATAGTTTGTGAATTTATTCATAACGGTTTTTGGATTACCAGATTTGACACCGTTGGTCAGCCCAAACACCTGCACACTGAATTTGCAGGAGTGATTTTCCAGTTGCCCAGCCTTTTGTTTCAAATAACTGTTCTCTTTCTTCAGTGCATCCTGAGTAGTCTCCAGCTGTTGAATCAGGTCTCTGCATTATTGGCAAATCCCTCAGGACTATTAATTTTCTCTCCATGCTCTGATATGAGCTTGTTAATGGGAGTCAACTTGTTGTCGAGTGCTGAGGAGATGTCCTTGCACACAATCTCTCATATCAAAGCTGTCAGTTCAGAGTCGCTGGCTTTTGCACGTGTACTCATTGTCCACAGGTGTTGCAGGCTGGCATTCTTTGTCAAAGAAGCGTATGCTTGTATAAGCAACAAAAGCATTCTCCTCAGTTGCTCTTTTTAAAAAAACAGTCTTCAAAACTAATGAAAGTATACACATGCAGTATATACATTTAATCGGGTCATCAATAAAATGTAAGTAATTATATATATTGGAACTGAGGGGAGCCACCACAATCACACACACAAGCGTATGCCACTAGAACCGTTCTTGGAAAAATCAGGGCGATTGTACACCTGTTTTTCCCAGACATTTAATTTCAGACATCGTTTCCTCTGCGGCAGTGGTCAGTCAGCAGTAATAAATCAGGAGCAGCTATGGTGGCCTTGAGAGCTCAGGGTACTGCAAACTAAGAAACAACTTCAACAATCAAAAAAAAATAGTGCAAATAGAGAAAACACAACCAAATATAGTAAACTGCTACAACACTACAAAGTGATGCACAAGACATGACATGTTATTCAGTATGCCAGAAAAAGGTTTAATACGCACCAGTACATAGTATGTCAATGCAGTTTGACAAAAATACCTGGGTGTCAAACTGCATCCAGCTGTATTGCATCTTGCAGTATGCAAGCCAGCATAGATTTCTGGTTATTCTGACCCACAATCCTCTGCGCAGTGCAGGATACATTACATCAACTGAGTTGCAGACAGATGACAGCTCATTGACAGCTGACACAAATTGCAATAACTATTCAACCAATCAATAAATAAATCAATCAATAGCAAACAATCTACAATTTATGCAGTTAAAACTTAAAACCACATACATTGCAAAGTAACAACAGCAGAGCTCTCCAGGTTGACCTTCCATCTCTGGGGAGCTTGGCGACTGGCATTTTGTCGTGTCTCCAAGGAAACCGACATTAAGATCTGCTGTGCTTCAAATCGTATACTTTTCTTTTTACTTCAAATTTCGCTCTATGGACTGTGATGAGTATATGAGCAAGAGAATCAAAGTTATAGGCCCAATCATGACAAAGGAGTATGTCTCAATTGTATTCATACTCCGTGCAACAGTATGTACTTTGTAGAGGCAATTGCGGTATGTACTGAAAGTAAAAGTGTATGATCTGGAACACAGCCCTAGCATTAGTCTTTTACTTATGATTAGCCTGCCAATTTCAACAATCAGACAAAAAACACACAACTAAATGTGAAATATTCGAATGTTTTGTTAGCTGGCTATAAGGTCAACATTTACTTTCAGAGCCCGTAGAGGGGACAAGCAAGATTAACTACTGATGGGTTTTGCTGATATGAATGTTAAAATTAAACCTTTCACTTTGCTTGATTTGTTTATCAGTTAACACTTAAGTAACAGCTATATACATTTTAAAATGTAAGTTTTAAAACACAATTAAAGCCGTCAAATTACAACTTATTTTGATTTGAACCATTAATTAAACAAATTGCAATTTATTTTCATCCTGTGACTTGGTGACAATACTGTAAGTAACTTTATGTGTAAGTAACTTGATGTAACTTTATGTTACTTTATGTGTACAACCCCAGCAACGCTCAAACACATCCTGGTTGGCTGTAGGACTAGCCTCACTCAAGGCAGATACACTTGGAGACACAACCAGGTCCTCAGGTGTCTAGCTGACAAACTTGAGTGTAAGAGGGTATTCATCAACGCCCAACCCTTCATCAACCAGGATGCACGCCGACACCCAACATCGTTTGTTAGGGAGGGAGACAAGCTGATGACCCACCCCTCAACCCCTGATCTGGGCCCACTGAATGCAGCCAGGGACTGGCAGCTTAGAGTCGACTTGGATCAGAGGCTCATTTTCCCCCCGGAGATCGCGACAACCACCCTGCGACCAGACCTCGTCCTTTGGTCTAATTCCTCCCAGCTTGTTTACATCATTGAGCTGACAGTCCCCTGGGAGGACGCCATGGAAGAAGCGTATGAGCGCAAGAAGCTGCGGTACTCCATCTTAGCAGCTGAGGTAGAGGACAGAGGCTGGAAAGTAAAGGTGCGCCCGGTGGAGGTGGGGTGCAGGGGCTTTGTAGCCAATACAACAGCAAAGCTCCTTAGGGAGGTTGGAGTCAGGGGACAGGCTCACAGACAGGCCATTAAAGAGCTGGCCAACACTGCTGAGAGGACGAGTCATTGGCTGTGGTTGAAGAGAAACAACACCATCTGGGCTGCTAAGGCAAACAGCTAACCCCGGGACACACACGCAGGCATGATCAACCTGTGGTGGGCCTGCCTCAGTGGAGGGTGCCTTGTGTTAAATGGCCGAAACACCCGTCGATGCTGAGGTACACAACTGACGATGTGTCCCGGCGGTAAAGCCTCATAGCAGCCATCTTTCAAGAACTTCCCATGAATTAGAAGTGGTGCTACAAGAGGGATGGCAACATCTAGTCCTTTCAACGAGCCAGCTAACATAACATTAGTCTGTTTCACGATTAATGGTGTGTATTTCATCAGATTATTTGAATTTGCAGGCTAATAAGACACAAAAGGCTAGCGCAACATTAACAGCAGAAATCTACAATGTTTGAATCATGTGATCAAAAAGATTAAAGTAAACCAAAACAACTACACTTTAGCTCATTTTCCAACATCACTGATGGATATCCAACTTCAATAAGCCAAAAACATGGCAATAAGGCCCAATTCCAATCCGGCCCCTAAAGACTCAAGCCCTGAACCCTCACTGACTTAACTGACGTCAGCTGTAAGTGATTGAGTGTGAGAGTCTGAAAGGGCTCCGGATGCTACAAATAGGAATGGGACAGCACTTATCTCCCTCTCTACAAAATGTTGTTGACACTGGCGCCTCTAGGCGTGATCATTTATCGGTTATTGTCAGCATATATTTATTCCACACACAAAGAATATCTAGATAGATAGATAGATAGATAGATATAGATATCATATATATATATCTATATATATATATATAGATATATATATAGATATAGATATATTCTTTGTGTGTGGAATATAACCACTGGTATTCCTCTGACTTCATGTGTGTTTATGTACCATCTTAAATCCTTGTTAATGTAATGTTTCATTGTTTATCTATCTGTTTTTGTCGCTCTCCTTCCATAACATTACCGTTTGCATATCTGACGTCCGTGTTTTCGGGGTTTTTTTTATAACACTTCCGGTGTTCCGAGGGCAACCCCTGTATTTGACGTCACAACACTATGAACTGTGGGTAATTTCCTTACTGTAAGTCTGCATCGATGCTAACTTACGATAAGGGGGCATAAAGGGCTCACTCAGTGACTCACTGACTTGATGATTTGACAATGGCACAGCCCTCACACACTCACACACTTCACATGAACGCACCTCTAAGTCAGTGAGTCTGTAAGGGATCAGATTGGAATTGGGCCTAAATGTGTCCCGGCCATGTGCATCACTTTTTAATGTCCCCTGGAAACAGTTTCCAATTTGTGCGTGCTATGTGCAGAATATATATCTATTTGGTTGTGCTTTCTATATTTGCATTTTTTTTCTAAATGCTGCATGTGTTGTCAAATTGGTGAAGATGTTTTTTTTTTGTTTTTTTTTTATGTGCAGTGTGTTGAGCTCTTGGGCCACTATATACAACAGTTATTTGTATGGATTTCAAGAGCCCAAACCTAAAAACTTTATAAGCAGGCAGAAACTTCTCTTGAGAGCTAGGCCTAAAGAAGGGTTGGAAATCCTTACTAAGTACGCCCCTTGATCTTTGGGAAGCATTTCTGTATATATTTTACTTTCAACTGAAAATATTACCCTTGAGCATCTAAAGTGGCACAACCACAGGCTTGTCAATGAACTCGCTTTGCTACCATTTTATCCCCCAATGATCAGTACATCTTTATCCAAGTTATTCAGTGTTGTCCTTACTTGTTGGGAGACTTTGCGTCTCTGACGAGTAAAAACAGATATCCACGGTGCCAGTGGGCCAACAGCTTGTGTCCATCGAAGGCAAAGCAGGGCCCTCGTTCATCAGGCTGGTACAGGTACACGCATTCATCACCAGCCACAATGAACTGGGAGTCCTGGGAGGGATCTGCCAGGGAGGAGCAGCGCAATGCACAGCCATGTGTATCCAGCTCTACTTTAGGATACTCCTTGATGGACAGGGTGTAGCACTGAGCAGGGGGAGATA
Source organism: Epinephelus fuscoguttatus (assembly GCF_011397635.1). Taxonomy (NCBI): domain Eukaryota; kingdom Metazoa; phylum Chordata; class Actinopteri; order Perciformes; family Serranidae; genus Epinephelus; species Epinephelus fuscoguttatus. Next base: position 7,697,463 of record NC_064763.1, read on the forward strand.
AGGAGGTAGTGGAGAGAAGGTCAGAACAGCAGCCTCTAGAGCAGAGTCACAGAAAAACCTCACAACATCAGCTAAGGACTCAACAGTAAGGTCATCTTCAGGTTAAGACAATGATACATCATTAGTTTCTCTTTAAAACATTCTGTATACACTGACAAATGATGGTTAAGCTGAAAGCAAGGCAGTTTGAGAGGGTTTGTTTTGTCTGGGAGTGACCACACTTACATGGACTTTCTCCAGAGTGGCAACAAACAAATGTGTGACCTTTGCCACTTGGCGGAAAGCAAGGCCTGTGACTGGGCTGGTTCCCTCATGCAGAGTCAGAGTTTTACTGTGACGATCTCTGGTGATGTCACCTTTGGTCAAAACCACACTGCCATCTGTGAAACCTGTCGAGCAACACAACAACAAATTACAAAGTAGGAGGAGAAAACTCTGCTAGCCAAGCGGTGACTGCAGGGTCAACTGGCAGAATGCAGACCCTGTCTTTGTGTCTTACCAATAGCCATGAAGTTGAGGTTTTCATGTACACCGAGACAAGACACTTCAGTCGGTTTGTTGCCAGGAATTGCGGGGAAAATCCTAGTGCACAGAGGATTTCCACTGTCCCTCTTGTCAAGGTTCCACACCTTTACCTGAAAAACGAGTACCGATTCAGTTTAGTGGTGGTCCATTAAAGTCATAACACAACTGTTCTGTATTTAACCATCACTGGAAAACTTCTCACTTACTAGAGGGTTTATTCCATGTTCATCCTGCCCCACTGACACAAGAATGCTGTGCTGCTTCAGCTGGTAGAGATGAGTTACCCGCAACTTGTAGGCCTGAAAAGACGTCAGCTGCAGGGAGCGTGTCATAAGCCAGATCTTGCCGTCCATATGTAACATTTAGGAGGTTAAGGACAACTGAGTGAAGCTGTAGCGAGAGATGCAGTGAGCAGGGCATGTATGCCATGTGTGACAGTTCAACATTAGGCAATCCTGTAGTAGTATCAGAATATGGAAACTGAAGCTGGACCATCAATCACTGAAGACTTTACTGTTAAATGCCATTCATATAGAATAGTACATCTGTGAGGCATTGTTATACAGACTTGTAGCTGAGATTTTTATACTCATCAACACATGAATGGCTGGATTGTGCAGAGAGAACATATCCTTTGCATCTGCATGCAAAGTACTTTTTGTTTATACACTGCAAACACTAATTATTGCTGTAATGATACAGCTACACCATGATTGAAACCTTGGGCATAAAGACCTTTTTCACAGCAGACATTTTGACTTGTCATTGTAGGAAAAGCACAGGTGAAATTGATAACATTAATAATAGCTCAGTTCCATTAAGTGGGCCAGTGAGCTATTCCAGTGAGCCAGCATGCACAGTGCCAGGACCTGCACTAAATGGAATGCAGCTATCATTAATATTATTAAATACACCTGTGCTTTCCCTACTGTGACATGTCAAAATGTCTGCCGTGAAAGATAGTCCTGTTGGTATACCAACAGCAGTCATTAAGCCTGTAGCTATTCAGTGTGAATAAAATGGACAAAAACAGAAAGTAGCTCGCAGTGACTCATTAAGTCTAACGTTGAATAATGTTCAGTGGTATTGGCCGAGAGTAACTGAGAGTTTATTAAACAGAGTTTGGTGTAACGCTGTTTCCAATATCACAAAACGAAACATAGCCTGGCTGTACCGTTCAGTCTAAAGCTCACTGGTTCGTTTTACTGTTAAGGCAAAGTTATTTATTTCCAACACAGTCGCCAAATTACCTCATTTCGAGGTTTGCTTCCTCAATAGCTGAGTCGTAGCTAGCATCAGCTGTCAGCTACCCACAACAACATTAGCTGAGCTAGCTAATTGGTGCAGTTAAAGGATATCTCCCAGAACAACATGACCCCGGCCGGAGTCACAAGCTGATATTCCGCTTGGGACAGCAAAGTTTTTCCCATTATCCACAGGATCCTTCACCGTGTCTTTATCAAAGAAGACAAATTTCCTCCACTGTAAGAACGCTGCCATTTTGTTAGCGTTAGCAAAGTAGCTTCAGCAGGGCGTTGTCATGTGACACAGAGGTCACGTGGGCTAACCGGTAGCAACTGCGACAGACCCATGCGTCTCATACATGTAGCCATAGACATGTAGCCCTAATGTATTAGCATTTTGTCTCTCTACTTACCTCAGCTTGTCAACACATATTCCCACAATTTAAATACATAGCATTATACAGGAAATAACCTTCTTTTGACTTGAGATTGCACAGCACAGATTTGCTAAATGTAAATAAATGTCAATAATGTAAAAGTGTCCATGGTTCAAATATTAAGTAAAAGTGTGATGGAAACCAAACAAGATACAAAATTTCTTTTGATAATGCTTTTTACCCTTGTGGTATTGTATGGTTGCTTAGTGAAAGATGAGTAAGGACAACGGTTGGATAAAAGGGTAGAAGATTCAGCATCAGAATTTAATCCCTAGCAGTGTTAAGAAAGGTTTGAAACTGCATTTAGATCTCTGTCTTCAATTTAATTACTGCACAAAAATAAAAATATAATATTATGTATAGCAGACTGTTATCTATGTTTTTAGGTAGAAAGGAGGACAGTGGAGGGGTCTTTGACTCGTGACTTGAACGTTTCCAAAATCCAGGCTCCAAGTCCTGATTTAATAGAGTTTTCTGGGTTTCCTTGAGAAAGATTGAAAGACCAGTACAGGCTCCTGCCAACAGTCTAACTTTTTTAGGTTTACTTCGCCCTTTTAATGTCATTACGCACCTACTGTGTTATACGTCTGGTATGATTGGATTCTTTATGTAGGCTTCTCATCACCTCCTCTTCTGTGTCTGACCTTGAACTCTTTAACCTTTTATAGTTATCGCAATAGTTACACAAAGACCACCAGAGCATCCAGTGGGGGAGTTCATCATAGCAAATAAGAGAAATGTCAGACACATCCCACTCTCAACACTTCCACCCATTCACAGCTCAGACATTTCCCTGAGGTGGGGGAACCTAATGGGTGATAGTTTCACTTTAGTGGGACCGCCACTGGCAGCGATTGAAGCCTATAGTATAGTACAGTGTACTATAGTAAGGCATAGTGTTGTGTAGTCTCTTATAGTTTAGTGTTGTGGAGTGTATGTAGCGTAGTATACTTTACTGTAGTATAGTATAGTATAGTATAGTATAGTATAGTATAGTTATCAGGTGTAGTTGGATGTGGTGTAGTGTAAGTTGTAAATGTTCAAATGTAACAGCCCACATGTAAGTAAGAATAAGAGCTGCAACGATTAATCGTTGTCAACTACTTTGATAATCTTCATTCATCTTCTAACCGCTTCATCCTCTTGAGGGTCGCGGGGGGGCTGGAGCCTATCCCAGCTACATCGGGCGAGAGGCAGGGTACACCCTGGACAGGTCGCCAGACTATCGCAGGGCTGACACATAGAGACAAACAACCATTCACGCTCACATTCACACCTACGGACAATTTAGAGTTATCAATTAACCTAGTCCCCAGTCTGCATGTCTTTGGACTGTGGGAGGAAGCCGGAGTGCCCGGAGAGAACCCACGCTGACACGGGGAGAACATGCAAACTCCGCACAGAAGGGATCGAACCGGCAACCCTCTTGCTGTGAGGCGAGAGTGCTAACCACCACACCACCGTGCCACCCACTTTGATAATCCATTATTTTGAATATTTTTTTTAAAAGGAAAAAGGCAAGATTCTCTGACTTCAGCTTCTTAAAATGTGATTTTTTTTTTTTTTACCATTTTGTGGACTAAAAAACTAATTGGTTAATAGAGAAAATCAACAGATTAAGCTACAATGAAAATAATTACTTGCGGCCCTAATAAGAAATAAAAATAAGAATAAAATGACTTCTGACTGTTTATATTATGTAACATTTTCTTAAGGGATTGAAATCATATTACTTTTTTTATTTTGTTAAGAATTTGAGTGTGAATCTGTTGTGGGAGATTTGTTCTACCATCCAAGGGCTTAATTTACACTACAACATAACCCTGTGAGGAAATACCGACCCATGTCCAGTCCAACTGTAGATGCATATTACTGTTCAATGAGAGTAACAGTGTGTTTAACAAAGCAGCAGGAACAACACATGTTTTCACACAGATGCAATAGATGTTATTTTAATAGGTGTTCAAGAAGTAATAGTTGCGTCAGCAGAAAGTGTAAAAGGAATAATAGTTGCATCAGCAAACAGTGTTATGACATAGGAGTTTTCTTGTGGGGTGGGGTGAGGTGGGCTAGGGAGGCTGGGTGGGTGGGTGGGCAGGTGGCTGAGGGATCCCTCACTAAGCAGGGGTTCCAGTAAGGCAAGGCTGCATTTAACCACTGGGCTGTAACAATTTAAAAAAAAAAAAAAACCACATCTGTCATGATGATTACTAGTAACATAAATTAGATTAAGCTCATGTTGTACAAACTATCAGAGGAAAGAGACTTAAAGATCTGGCATAACCTCTTCTTCACACGAAACAAACAAAAGGAAGCCATGATCTACATTCCAGTAAAGGGTAGATTATCTTATACACGTTCATGTATAAATGGATGCATATTCAGTTGTATATTTTATTGTTTTTTATTCAACTAAACCTATAAAAAGGAACAGTAATAAATAAGTTGAAACTCAAGCATTCAATTGTTCTATCTGATTGCAGGAGCGTCCTTGTTTTAAAAACTGTCCTGATCAGACTTTCACTTTTACTGCAAAGGAAAAAAAAAAAAAAAGAAATAGCAAACCAGGGAGAGCTATTGTCCCACCACTCAAAATGCAACAATCTCTCAGTTATCAGTCTCATGGATGCTCACATGGTACAGTAAGTCCTTTGGACTTAAAACCTCCACACATTTCCTCTGAGTTCGCAGCACAGCAGCTATCCTGTCATGAGAACTGTTGGTTGTAACGAACTATGCACCTAAGGAACAGTATACCATCATAGCATACATACAGTACAATCAAGACTGAATTAGAAAAATACAGGTACAAAATGATTACATTCAAGAAGACAGTACTAGCACAAAAGGGTATTATAGTCATTTAGGTAACTAATATAGGAATTTCAACTTTATAGAAGCATTTTCTAGATAGAAAAAGTGAGGGGATGGGGGAATATTATGGCTGTTTGGTAGATGTGTGGATTTGTTATTGACTGGATTCTCGCATATATCATAGTTAAAATGCATAATTTCCATAGAGTGGGTAAAAATTATATATTTTCTTCAAAGACCGTGATCATTTTGGTTTGGGTCATAAGGTGCAAATACTGTATAGTAAAAGAGGCATTGAGTGGTGCCCTTTTGTTGCACTTCATTCCAACTCTGGGCTCAAACATCATGGAAATCCCATTTGATACACAGGATGAATTGTGCTGATATTGTTACCTGAAGATTTACACACCTAGGAAATGCAGTGCAACTGTTATGACAGCTTTCTTTAAAAAAGAAGAAGAAAAAAAAGGACAGGATTTCCATTTGAATATACTTTTCCCTTTTCTTTGGCAAATGTCAATAAACTCACTTGCTATAAGCAAATATATCTATATTTGGGGGGAAGACAATTTCTTTGTCTTTGCAAAGAACTACACTGACGTCAACCAGTGGAAGAACTATACAGTTTACTGCTCGGATGACATCATCTACTTTTTTCTCATAACTGAAAAAATAGATATACCATTTATTTTAAGGATTATTGTAAAGCATAATGTGGTTCCCTTAAGCTTAACTGGGAAACATTTGCAGTTAGTTTAATAGATATTAAGGACAAATTTAGAGAGGAATTATAGATTTGTTGCATGTACTGTACTGTTTGCACACAAGGGCCTACAGAAGCAAAACATTATTACCATGTAACAATGCCTTGATATAGGAAAATGCTCTATTTCAAGACACGAGTTCTCTAAGACCCATTCATTTCTTATTTGTCTGTCCTGTCATCAAGTGTCCAAAAGTACTCGGAACACATCTTAACACATATCCAAGAAATGGTGTTGCAGTCGCAGTCAGATGCACACCTCCAGAGGTGAAAGGACAAGCTCATTGTCTAGAGACTGTGCATTTTATCTCAGTGCCCGTTTGCTTAGCAGGTAAGCATGGATGCATTCATCGTCTATGAGCTTGATCTTTTTTTTGACAACATTCTTAATCCAGTAAACTTGACCTCAGGAGAAAGCATAAAGAGGACCTAGTTAAAAGCGCATCATAAACTCACACATTTTGACAGAAGGACAATTAAATAGAAAACAAAGAGCTATAAAAGTTAGAAATGTGAATCTAAAACGTGATAAATTAAGTATTGGTCTACACAGAGGAATAAAAGGCTGCTAGGTAAGGAGGCGAGGGGTATTGCTGGGGAGTCTGCGTAGCTCTCAGTTACCCTCTGTGCCTGTGGCAGCTCTTCCAGGTTCCACCAACCCTCGGGAAGACAACAAACCTGCAGCTTTACTGCATCCTTCCTGATTTATCCTCACTTCTACAGCTGATCGACTGTAAACAAAAGTATGGCCAAGACAGAGGCGTGGAAATGGAATGATTCTGACCAAACATTAACAAAACAAAGCCAAAAATAAAGAACGCAAAGTTGCCTCTAAATATAAATACTTCTAAAAATCAAAACATTGATTACATGTGACCTCCGAGTAGACCATTACTTGGCAATAAAATCTCAAAAGGCCGATAGGAAAATAATGGGGGAACTGTTATTAAATGCCTTGTCTCCATTGGCACTGTGAGGAACCAGAGTAGAATAGCGTGGTCTGATTATGACACGTTAAATCAATATTTTGTTTCTGCACTTAATCAGAAAAAAAACACTTACTTTTTTTTCTCATTTTATGAGAAGTAGTATGAAACAATTTCATGAAACAAATATTCCACTTTGACTTATAACTTCCGATCTCCTGAGGACAGTGGAGACACTACTGAGAGGGTATGGTTTAAGAACACTGTGACTTGTGGAGACAAGGCATTTCATTACTCTTCTGAGAGCAACTCAAACTTCAGCTACAAATTAGTGCAGTGTTTATGTGATTTAAAACAAAAACCTATTCCACGAAATAAGTCGCACACAAGGAATTAACCTTTCTAATTGCTACGCAAACTGCAATAAGATCAAGTATTGACAAAACTGCATTTCACTATTCAAAAAAAATGTTTACACTGACTTTAGGACTGTGATGGCATTAAGCAAGAAGCTGGTTCTAGGTCTGGGTGGGGTGGAGGGTCTATGTGGGAGGGTTAAGGCTATATTTGAATCACTTTCACACAACCTCCCAATCACACGAAGAAGCTTTTAAGCTGCCCTGCTGTCTCATAAGCCTGACAGGGACACTGTGAACCTACCACTAAAAGATAAGCAGGACAAACAAACACCCTCAGCTATAGTCAACTCTAGATGCAAAGGTATGCACAGGTCTACTCTTACACATTCAGTCTAACGTGATTATTTGTAGCTACCACATACTGTTTTACAGTAGCATCATAACTTACATATCAAATACTAAACCATGATTTCTCCATAGTTTGAGCACACCAGATTAGTGTACCACAGGAAAACATTAAGCAAGTAGTTGGTGATGGAAGTCTATCCATGATGATCATTTACCCTGGTTGAAGTCATTTTGGGTTGAAGCTGGAAGGAATGGAAGGGATAAGAACTATTCAAATACAGAGGTATTCTACCAGAGGTGGAGGGAACTCTTCAGTAGGCGTGTGTGTGAGGTAAAAAGGTGACAGAAAGCTGTGTTCGTCTAGAAAACGAATGCAGTGTTGGGTTGTTTTGCCCTACCTAAAATGCTATTTTTTAAATCGCAAGATGGCCTTAAAAACGGCCTCTATTAGACAAAACGGTGTACAATAAACCCATGACAACCATCTCTATAAGGGAAGCCATGCACTGGGGGACAGCTTGATTCTTCCACAGGCCCAAACAGAGAGCATCTAAAGGGGGGCAGGAGGAGTTCAGAAAGGCATCCTCCCTCAAACCAAAGGAAGGCTTTTGGGGAAAACACTGAGATAGCGAGGACCAGGGAGGAGGAGGAGGGGGCCTCTTTCCCCCACCGTGAACCCGAGCTCAAGCAAATTCACCACAAGGGTAAGGTGGAGTCCGTCCAAAGCTTCCTGATCAAGTCTCCCTTCAGTGTAGTTTTACCACTGAGGAAAGTAAAGCTCCACTGCCAATGTCCATGTTGTGGCTTCTCATAACAGCAGCAGAGTTTCACTGATCAGCGCAGGAGATGAGGACTGGAGTCTGGGCAAGCTCTTTCTTCTGATTCTCAGCCAAGCCTCTCTGGCCTCTGAAACAGGACATTAAAGAAAACGTAAGAGTTTGTTCATATTTTTTCAAATAGCATGTGATTTTGAAATGATTTTCAAAGCATGTAGGGAATCTGCTTTGAAGTTCTATGCCTGCTGTCTGATCCAACAGAGTTGAGATGCAGTGTAAAGGTGCTACTTTGTAGGTGTAAAAAGAATTTCACACTGAGGGCTTGAAGTCCCACTGTCTGACATCAATAAATGGACATGTAACATATCAACAGGGTCAGCAGTCATATTGAGGGACCTGAAAAAAAAGTGAAAATACTACAGCTGTCCACACTGTGTCATCAAAGAGCTATACTGTGATGAAATAAAAGGTGCAGGGAATGAAAGGGAAAGATTCCCTTTACATTTAGTAAGATGCCAAAAAACATATCACCAAAGCAAAGTAGTGCATGACAATGAGGGGCAATAAAGTCACTGTTACTGTGATTGGTCAAAGGTCACAGTGACCTTGACCTTTGACCAACCAAATCGAATCTGTTCATTGTTCAAGCAAACGTTTGTGCCAAATTTAAAAAAAGATTACTTCAGGGTGTTTTTGAGATATCACATCCACAAGAATGAGACAGATGAGGTCACAGTGACATTGACCTTTGACCCACAACCACCAACATCTAACAAACTAACCAGCCCCAGCTATTGCCAGCATGGAGACATAAAAATCCTGTCCACACAAACGTTATAAAAATTAAAAATGCAAAACACAACTGAGGCACTGTCAAGAGCATGCCAAACCAACAGGTGGCGACACAACTGCAAAAAGTCCTGTCAGCAAGGTTCAAATCAGCACTACTTTGGTCATGTCCACCTCTGCATGAAATGCCTCATCTGTCTTACAAAGGAGCTAACAGTGCACACTCTGATGTCTCGCTACATTTTGAAATATACCCATGTATGTGCCTCAGGGAGAGAGAATGAGAGAATACTTTGTGTGATAGAGGATGTGCCCCTGGACAGAGAACTGCATTAAATCCCTGCATTACACCCCAACTACAGTAATTCTTAAAACAAGTAAATGTTTTATCTGCACATGACTGGTGCAGCACACCTGGGTCACTTGTAAATGGCTTTCAAAGTGAGGACAAAACTCTAAGTACAAAAAAATCTGTGAAAATGACAACTCCTATTAAATCACTTGAATGAGCGACATAATAACAAATTGGTTACTACAGGTGATTCCTGCATGAGACCCGATGTAAAGCATATGAGATGTGACATGGCATAAAGAGCTGATAGCTGTTGGTGACAACAAGCAGAAGTCTCAGGTAGTTGCATTTAAATTCTCTGGCAGTGGCTTTGAGGCAAATGTTTAAAAAATGTAATTGGCAGAGTTGTTAGAAAGACAGGATAATTAAAACTAAAAATACAAATCTACTGCATATTAGATTAGCAAAAGAATAAGACATTAATTTAGGGGAAAGGTGCAGATAATACACAGAATAGTATTTCTACAGCCCAACATCTTCTATTGGTTCTTTATAAGTCACTTAACATTATAGTGATTGGGTACATAAAGACTAGATGAAAAGGACACATTATTTTGACTGAAGCATATGTTATAATCTACTCGACAGTGTTGTATAGAAGCCTGGCAGCATATCTACCTGTGAACGTTTTCCATGGCTGCGACCTCAGCGAGGGCTGCCAGGCTGAAGAAAGCAGGTAGCTCTTGTGGTACGGTGCTCCTCTCGGCCTCCTCTGCTCTGGGATTACTATAGCACCCTTTTTCATTGCATAAATTCTGTTGGGGTAATGGCTTCTTATCCTCTTCCTGGTTCAGGTCCCTAGTTTTGTCCTCTGTAAAAAAACAACAAAAAAACATTCAAGTCTAAATAACCCCAATAAATTCATCTGCATTTCATTCTCATTTCTTTTTCAGATCAATGCATTTTATTTTTAAGAGGAAACAGTATTTATAGACAAGACATTAGCATCTGCCAAAAGTACCTCTTGAAAGGAACTAGTTACTATTTTTTTCTTTCAGTGACCTCCCATCCAAACAGAAAGAAATGACACACCAAAACATATATCAAAAGTATAATATCAGAAACATTCACTTGGGTTTCATGAATCTGTGAGGTTATACTTGGTTTGTTATATATTTACAAATATATTTTCAATTGGCCCGACAGAATTGTTACACCATGTACTTGTAACTGAACTTGTGGTTTTATTATTCTTTTAAAACTGTCAGTTTTCTTGATGAGTCTGCAGCACTTCCTCCCTAGGCTGTTGGACACAGTGTGTCTCTAGCTAGTAAAGCTCAGCGACAGTTTCCTTAATACATAAATATCCTTAAAAAACACTTCATAAAGAAAGAGTGAACCGATTAAGAAGTAAATGAGAGGAAGAAGAATCAAAGTGCATCAGTTTAATAAAACATATTTTTTTATCTTATTTTCAAAAAGTTCCCTTTAAAGCACTAACATCTATCATTTTAACATAGAGTGGTAAGTTCTAGGTAAAACCTCCGAATCTTCAGACATGAGACAGAGACAGACAGATGTTTCCATTCCCACACTTACTGATCTACGGTTTAATCATTCATCACTCACCCTCAGCTGGAGACACGCTGCCATCAGCTGTCCGCACCAAGTGTGTGATCTTGGTCTTCCTAGCCTTCCTCTTCTGGCTACCAACTAGCATCTCCATACTAGAGGTGCCCTGGACATCTGGGCATATTATGGCAACGGGGGCACATGATTTGGCTTTTGAAGCTGAATCCAGCATGGTGGAATCGCTCTGTACCACGGCTGTGGAGAAAAGGTTCAGAATAGCTTTCAGTGATTTAACCTTTGCACATGCTGTAGGTAGTAATGACAATCAGAAGGTAGGTTACAGAGACAACAGTTGTTTAGTATTACTGTGATTTTACCAGATAAAAGAGGATTGTCACCACAGGCCTCAATGGCTAATTCTTAATAAATAGTTCTTAAGAATGTATTAATTTCTTTATGATAACAATAGTGCACGTTGAAATATGTCAGTGTGGTTTTTAAAATCGCTTTAAAATCTCTACCGCAAATAATGTTTTTTGGGGGTGTTTTTTTTTTTTTGCTTTGAATGTAAATTCTGTAATTTTAAAGCAACAAACTAGACATTCAAACTGTTGTATAGAACATTTGGTAAAGGGTAACTGTGAGAGGAACCTGTTAAATACCTCTGAAAGCGTACACATCCCTATGATATAAAAGGCACAAACATCAACATTCTAGTTCACCTTTGTCCACTGCAACTGGTTTCTCCTTTTTGTGTTTGTGCTTCCTAACAATCTTGTGGAATGAAGTCTTTTTCTGAGATGGAGATGACCCTGATATAGCAAAAAAACAAAGAAAAAAAGAGCATGGAAATGCTATGTTATGGAGTCCAAATGTTCTTACTTTAACAGAGAAGAGAAAACTGGTCCTGAATACCACAAGTATGGAAAACATGACTCTACAAACAGGTGCAGGATGAGATGGGAGGATTTAACAGGACAGTAATTGTTTTTATTAAGTGGAGAAGTCTTTAATTTTGCTCTTACCTTTCCCAGCTTTTGGGACTTCCTCCTGGACAGTGGAGGTGTCAGTCTTCTTCTTCTTTGCAACAGCAGTCCCCTTCTTATCAAATGTCATCGGGCTAAACTGCGGCAGGCTGTTAAATTTCCTTTCAAACTCCTCCTCCAGTTTCCCTAGGCTGATGAGAGAAGTTCGGAGTTTACATAATTGAGCATATAAAAGACAGCCTACCCATAAAAACAAAACAGATGTCAAAGCAATTATGTGAGTTCTACATTTCCTACAAAAATTAGTAAAGTGTCTTGGTGAAGTCCTGCACAGAAAACAGTGAGAGCATCAAAACTACCTTCCTCCACACTAAACACAAACTCCAAATAGTTACTACGGAATGTGTGTGTCAATTTCCAGTTAAACTGTACATAATTTGTCCTCCATGCAACTTGGTTGACCATTTAATATGATGTATTAACTAAAAAAAGTCTGATTAAATTAAACTTTTCAAAGAAATTTGGACAACAGCAGCGTAATTCAGAGAGAACTGATGTGTTTGGGATGTACTGAGCATATGACTGGATAAATCAGACTTGGATTATATTGCACAAGTTGTGTGAGACTTTATAAAGAGATATTTGGATATAGTTTTTCTACTGTTACATGGGGCTCCTGTTTTCGTCAATTGATGAATGATCGCCTTTTTTGGATTCTCTTCGGATTTTTTGGAGGCATGCGAGAAAAACAAGTTTTCTTCATGAATTCAACCCAACACTCAGCGAGTAACTGATACACAAATGGTCATTTTGCAGCTCAAGTATTCCTTTAGGTTATTTAATTTTGTATTATTATCAATATTGGTAATATATAATATTTACTGATAATTTAAATTATTTACACAAATGGGTGCAAACTACACAAATGGCGCCACCTGAATGCCTGCTATGCCTTTACAGTAAGAACTGGACTAGTTTCTGTAAGGCAACAGTGTTAACTACATAGAAAATTGACTATGCAAAGGTGAATACAGGACGGCACGGTGGTGTGGTGGTTAGCACTCTCGCCTCACAGCAAGAGGGTTGCCGGTTCGATCCCGGGCATGGGAGCCCTTCTGTGCGGAGTTTACATGTTCTCCCCGTGTCAGCGTGGGGTCTCTCCGGGCACTCCGGCTTCCTCCCACAGTCCAAAGACATGCAGATTGGGGACTAGGTTAATTAATACCTCTAAATTGTCCATAGGTGTGAATGTGAGCGTGAATGGTTGTTTGTCTCTATGTGTCACCTGTCCAGGGCTCCAGCCACCCCGCGACCCCCAAGAGAATGAAGCGGTTAGAAGATGAATGAATGAATGAAGGTGAATACAAAATCACCTTTAAAATGATGTTCCAGCAGCCCACTTGATGAGTTTGTAGGGCACCATTCTCTCTTCATGTATGTTTTTCCTTCTTTTTCCCTTCATCACATTAGTGGACTGAATGTTGGTGTAAATAAGCTGTTGTTTTTTTTTTTGTTTTTCGCTATCCGGTTAGCAATATAGTTTTTCTCCTTAACAGAAAATGCTGCTTTATACACACTGTAATTTCGTTCTTAGCTTGCATGCACTGTATTACCATTTTAAGGAGCAACATGTCTCTCCAGATGGGACGAATATTACTGGAGGACCAGCAAGTGTACTGAAAAACAGCAGGTTATTGGTGGTGTAATTATAATTGAATGTGCACAGACCATAACAGACATGTGCTGAGGATGGAATCAAAATCACTAACCAGTGTATTTAATGTTACAGTGAAATTACAGTACTTATTCAAGCTGAGTGTTATGCCCATTCTGACTATAGGCCATAATAACTTTGCTTACACAATGTCTGCTGTAGAATTTGGAGAAATGCAACTCTGACAAAACATCATCAAAATCGGGACAAACATCGCCCAAATCACTGCGGATGAATAAGCCACAAGTTTTCTTAGCTGGCTGGCTGACCCAAAAGTAGATCCCAATGCATTTAGCTCCAACAGTTAATTCAAGGAACTACTTTCTGTATTTACTTCAGGTCAGACCGAGAGACAAGTGTTCATAATTATTTCTGTGATATTAGAGTTTATTATGAGGCTTGGGTTGCTTGTCCTGATATATGTTGCTTTGTTGGAGTCACATTTTTCAGATTTCTCTCTAGAACAGAGGTGATGACTGCAATGTTACTGTGATGACCAACAGACAGATTAGAATTACTGCTTTGCCTTTGTATGCCTCTGAGAACCAGTCAAGTTGCCCTTACAGTAAAAAAAAAAAACCAGTCAAGAAATCAATCCTATCCAAGTGGGGCTTCATTGTGACAAACTGAATAAGCATGGTTTGTAAACAGCAGTGTATCCATAAATACAAGAAATGTGATTATTGATTGGTGTAGTCAGGTTTAGAGTAAACAACAGAGTTAAGTGGATGTACAGACAATATATAGTGTCAGACATTTCAGATTTTCCACAGGATATTTAACACGAGGTATACAGAAAAGAATAAAAAAAGAACCTCAGGGTAGAGTGCTAAAAATGACCCGTTCTATCACTATTGTGGAAAATGACTGCAGTATACCCTATACAGAAAGCTACAGCATCGCAACAAGAGGAGATATGACTCACCCCTGTGAACATTCATCTTTGGACTTGGACTTTTTCAGCTTCTTGGGATTATTAGGTCCCATCTGAGAAACTGTCCAGCTGTCATCACTCCAGTTTGCATCATGATCAGAAGCTCGGAAAGCCCCTCTTTTACCTGCAGACGCATATAAAACAATTCATAATATGCAATAACTACATAACATACACAGAACAGATAATGCCTCCTACATCTATGAATCAGTTTGCCACTGAATCAAAATGAATACCTCGGTCAATGTTGGCTCTCAGTGACGTCAGCATTCCCTCAGAAACAAGGGTTTTATACAAGGCGCCTTTACAGCTCCGCTCTGATTTCCTGGAGCCGTGGCTCTCTATGTTGGGGTCGCAGGTCCCCTCACTCGACCTCTCCTTCCCCTTGTCGTCCTCTTTGAGTTTAACAGGTGAGGGGCTGCAGGGGGAGGGATGGGGTTCTGTGATGCTGCCCTGAAGGTCTGTGCTTCCTAGACTTGCTTCCTCTATTTCTGCCTTGGGGCTGACATCAGTCATGTCTTCCTTCATTTCCACCTCAGAGGAACTGTACTGCTCACACTGCCCACTGTCATCCTCCATCTCCTCCTCTTTTTCTTTGACAGTGGTCTTGACTTTGGGCTTACTCTTCTTTTTGGGCCCACCAGAGTTTCCAGCACTAGGACTGTTCGGGATCTTCTTTTTGGGCTTCTCCTCTGTGTCCCTCCAGGCCCCTTTAGCCACTGCCTCAATCGTACTGAAGACACTGTCTATGTTTGATTCTGCATGGTTACACTTCTTGACGATCTTCTTTGCCGAGCAAGCGATCTCATCGTCATCATTTGACTTGGCCACCTCCCTCTTCTTGCTCTTGTTTTTGACACGTGCATTTTGGCTGCTGAGTTGTGGGGGAATGGCATCAGTGGAGGTAGAAGTGACAGAGGAGAGCAAAGGTAGGAGGGCTGATGTGTGTGAGGAGGGAGGACACTCGGCACTGTCTGCCTTCTCCTCCTTGATCTCTGGCTTGACCGTAGTTTCCTGGAGAGAAGCTGTAGAGGAGCCGTGTTCAGGCTGAGATACCACGGTGTCCATCTTTCCAGCTTCAGACGCTAAGCACATCTTACCAAAAAAAAAAAAGCCACAATGTTAAACAAATGACAGCAATCGATACTCTTTCATTTCTATAGTTTCTTCCTAAATGAAACTAAACTTTCTACTAATTGCACTGTGTAAACTTTTCTCTATTTTTTTCTAATAATCTTGCCCTGATTGAACGCTTTATACCCCCTACTGGTGACAAAAAACTTGCTTTACAATGTGCCCATAACAAATCTCATACATTGTCTGAGCAGATATTTATATACACTCGTATATGGATCTACTGATAGCATTAATGATAATGTGTCATATAACATAGAATCTGATTTTTTCCAATGATTGAAAGACGCAGTTGTGAAATGATTTTTTTTCTGTCACAGGGTGTCTACAGGTGTCAGACACTTAAATTTAATGCTATTTATAAGACCTTTCCAATATAATTTTAACCATATTTCAGACAGATGTTTCAAAAATCATCTGAATCTTATTCAAGCATTGCAGGTAAGGCTAAAGATAAGTATACTCGTTGTCCTGTGCAAAGGTAGGTTTTGTGTAAGACTACAGTTACTAGATTGAGTTACATTTCGGCAACAGTTAAGTGTAAACATAAAGTAAAAAGACATTATTAGGTTCAGTGGTAGGTTTAAAGATTTGTAACATCAGAAATGTGGACTTTCATGCAGAGTTTCACTCATTTGACAAAAAGAATTGTAGATGGATATATCAAATTAGATTAAATATTTGTGGCAATTTAGACCTGAATATATACATATAAAAATAAATATATAAAATTGAGTTTAAGACATTTCAAAACTTTTTAAGGACCTGCAGACACCCTGCTGTCACTGTGCATTGTTAAATAAACAGCAGTAAACAATTCATGTTGATGCTCATTAGTTATTTTTTTCATTATATATTTTACAGTTGAGTAAACGGGTAAAAGGACCAAACACATGGAAGAAAAGGGAGCATATTTCTCAGTTAAGACTTCCCATCATTAAAAACTAACAAAACATCAATGTTTGCTTTCAGCTACCACAGACTGTTTTCTAGTTGAAGCACACTCACAAACAAGGCAACTTTGTCAGCTCTGCTGCATGATTTACAATTTTTCAATTTCTGATGTGAAAGATAACTGACATCAAAGTCCAATCATGTAAATTTGATGTTTTCATTATTTAACATTCTTAAATGAAGCTGTTATTTATTAGTCTCAATTGTTTTAGTGTGAGTTGCCAAGTCTTAAAAATATCGGCTGTGGAGATGTCTGCCTTCTCCTCAGTTATAATGGAACTAGGGGTCCATGTCATTGGTTCGACAGCCCATTAGTCCGACTGTCCGCAGTGCTGAACGGCTCGCAGCGGGCATATGGTGCGCCGCGACCGGCTTGAGGTGGAGCAGGCTCACGGCTTATGTGTTTGTCACTTTCTTTTTCATTTTAACCCACACCATGATCTTTTCCTGACCCTAACCAAGTGGTTTTTGTGCCTAAACCTAACCAGACCTTAACCACTGGACATCATGATGATTTCGGAACGGACTTCGGAACAATGAGTTTAATATGGTCGGAACAATGGGCTGTCGAACCAATGGGCAGTTCCCGGAACTAGATGGTGCTCAGCTTGTGGTGCTCAAAGCTAAAAAAAAAATACATTTGAAACACCCAACATGCACTTACTCAAGATAATCTGCAGACCTTGGTGTCAACAGTTTCATGTGCCAACCATATAACCGTGCAGAGGAAAGCGTGCATCTACTGCTAGCTCACCTAGCACCACTGAGCTAGCTATCGTAACAGCTCAGCAAATGAAGATGCCATTAATGTTAATATCTCGCGCTGACCCAAGCATGAGCCTCTTGTCGCTTCCTTCTTTGCAGTGATTTGGTTAGTTGGTGTAAATTGGTAGAAAGAAAAAAGTTCCCACATGAAACTGCTCACAACAAGGCCTGTGGATTATCCTGAGCAACCAGGTCATGATTTCTGGACATTGCTGTTGAGTTTTTCAAATGGATTTTTTTTTTGTATTTGGAGCACCACAAGCTGAGTGCCATCTATTCATTAATTCAATAGCACTACAGGTAAGAGGAAAAATATGTGTTTTTGATATGACATGCGCAAACTGTCAAATGCCATACCTCAGCCAGCTGGAAGAGAGCAGACTGTCCACATGGTTTTCCTTCAGGTGCCGTAGAGAGAGATGACTGTGAACATACAGTAACATGTTTAATCACCTGAGGTGTTTTTTATGAGATCACACTGATTAGCTTTCTGCAGATGCCATCATTATTTAGCA
This sequence comes from Epinephelus fuscoguttatus, assembly GCF_011397635.1. Taxonomy (NCBI): domain Eukaryota; kingdom Metazoa; phylum Chordata; class Actinopteri; order Perciformes; family Serranidae; genus Epinephelus; species Epinephelus fuscoguttatus. The sequence continues at coordinate 7,715,310 of NC_064763.1, forward strand.
ATGTTTACTTTCAACAACAAATGTAAATGTTTTTACTGTGATAGTAGGGAAGATTAAAGCTGGGGCCTGAACCCCGACGCAAGTTCAACTTGTCTGTCTAACATTGGTGATCCTGGAGAACTGGCGTCATGAAGCTGGTTATCAACTGGCTCTGTTAACTTCAATTTTTCTAATCCAGCTATGATCACATTCACATGAGAAACATGGAGCTGGTAATTACAGGCGACATTGGTCAGAACCATGAATGAATTACTTAGTAAGATGTGAGATAAAACGTTGACAACCTCTGGAAGATTTGATCATAGCGACAGAAAAAAGGGATATTCAACAAGGTTAAATGTACACAATGTAATCACATATCTGAAACAGAATAATAAGATGTAAATTATTAAAAGTAAGACTATAAACTATAAATATGCGTGGGAGTTATAACTATGCGATGCTATTCTGTTTCTGCTGCCAAAGCAGAGAGGAGAGAAGAAGAAAAGCAGCTAATGTCTGTCTGATGAGGTCTATCTGACTGAAATGATGCATTTATTATCATGGGGGCTAATTAACAGTGTGTGGGTTGTTTTTCTAATAAAAGACAACAGAGGGTGTACTTTTTATTTCAAATCACCATCACAAGTTGCTTCATATTATTCTGATTTGAGTCTAAAAGCATCAACGCTGTCAAGATAAAAGAAACTGTGACGTTAAAATGCAGCTATAATCATCATTATGTATCTACTTGGTGCAGTAAACTGTCTCTGTGATTGTTAGAAGCTGTTTTAAAACCAGAGGAGACACACAGAAAGCCTGAAACAGCAAAGTATTTCGACTGATCTATAAAAATATCTATTGCTCTGTATGACTTGTCACTTCGCTGTAAACTCTTTTGTCCCTGTCATGACCCTGTAGGAATGGTGACTGTTTCCAGTGAGCTGCTGATCAGTAGTCAGGCTGTTGGCAGGTTTTGATCTGATTCGTTGAAGTTAGCCATGCAGCATAGATTACTGTGGTGATCTATTCTCATAAAAAGTTAGTCAGCTTCATGACACTGGAAAACCTGAGTAAAGGTTACCCACTAATCTCATGTTGTGGTGCAGACCTCTGGTGTTTTTTGTTTGTTGTGACTGATCACATGTGCTGCTTTCCTGGAATGGGAAAATGTTTCAAGTCATCTTTTGAGAGCACACTATTTGCTCAGCAAATTCCATGGCATCAAATTGCTTGTTAGCTGATGTGGTACCTTGTGTGCAATTCTGACATTTTGGCCTGAAGGTGGTGCTAAAAATGGCTATGCGGATCATTTTCTTGCCATTTGCTGATTAGACAGTGATGATTTTGGTTTCACCAAGAAGTAATATGATTGATTAAAATCAATTTTGTGTTTCCAGAGACTGGAGGAACTCATATTGGATGTGTAGTTCACCTAGTGCACAGAAAACGTTTAAACAGCTGAAATATTTATTTATTTTTTTATTTTTACAGCTGTTTAAGCGTTGTCTATGCACAAGTTACTATAACAGGTGCATTATTCATTAAATGAAATTCAAACATACCTCTGCCAGTGGGGAAAGGGCAGACTTAACCCTGCTTTCAGTAATGTCAGGCACTCTGTTTGGTATTGTCCCAGACAACATCTGTAAGTTAAAACAGGATGAGTAAAATCAAGTCAGTTCTGCCATAAGTTACTGAATAACAAATCAGTGTTAAAATTGGTTCAGCTAATCAAAATCTAATCATCACTTTGGGGAAACTGAGGAAAACACACAGAACAAGTTCAGAATTTCTTAAGACAAATACTGTTGTTACAACTGATTGCTTTGAAATTACTAAACTTATGCCGATGGCCCATATTAGAACAACTTAAATTACATTATAAGATTGTACCTATTTATATGTTAACGTGTAAGCATCATTTTTAATGTTAATGTTAATTTGAGCTACTCTATATACGGCTGGGGTGGCTTAAAGGTATACCATGCAGGATTTTCCTTAAAAACAACAGTGATACAGAAGTAATTCCTCTCATTCAGCACTTACGACCCACACTCAGTTTGTGGCGATGTATTTCTTCTGAAGAGGCTCTGCCCTCTGTCTGTATTTCTTATATTCTTGATATTTTCTGTGTTTGGGACGCCTATGAGCGTGTCCCCCAACAGAGCTGTGGTAAAGTAAGGGCTATATAAGAAGGTAGCCACCAGGTGCCAGACCATAAGCAGCAGGCTTCCCAGACACACAGTGGCAGATGAAAGTCAAATATAGTGAGGCGAAACGACAAACGAGAATGAACCCGGGGTCTGCTTTTACCTTCACTTTCACTGTTGAATGTCTTTACAAACAGTAACTGTCAATCCTGCAGAGTGTACCTTAAATCTATTGTAATGTATTTGTTTATTATATTTTGGAGTATTCAGTTAAGAGTATAAGTAATATAAAATAAAAACACTCAAGTATAGTAAGTACTTAAGTACCCTGAAATTGTACTTAAGTACAGTATCTGAGTAAATGATCTTGGTTAATTTCCAACACTTGCTACCTCAACACACCATGTGCAGGACTAGGTGTTATTCTGTTTGCAAACAGTTACGTACGCAGTACGTACTGCTTTAGAGAGACAACACAACCTCAAGTATCTGGTCTAAAATATACAGAGTATAAAGGGAACAGAAAAACGGTCTCAGAACAAACCTCTTCCTCATCGCCTGGAAAGGAGTTCCCTTCGCTGGCTGTGTCAGGTAAACTAGGTTTAGTGCTGGAAGGGATCTAGAGAGGAAACAATACTGGGATTAGTCCATCTGTTAAATTAAAGAAATCAAAAGCATTATTCAAAAACCACAAATGTTTTTTTTGTGCTACAGAAAAAAACTAGCAAAAGTGATTAGGCTGATAAGAGAGGTGGTGCATTACAAGGATGCACCCATGGGTGGCCTCCAGCAGTGACCTACCTCTCTGTTTGTGAGGGCATGTTCCCCAGCTAACAGCAACATGCTAAGGCCTCCCATCTTTGTAGGATCTGACAAAAAAATGACAGTGATGACAAAAACAATCCAGCATTTTGTTTTCAAGTTTTCACCACACAAAAAATATTTCATTATACACACCTGCCATGGCAAAGTTTAACTGTGGCATGCTGTCAGTTTTGGGCACTTTTTTGGCAGTGGTGGAGTCCTTGGTTGAGTTGGAAGAGAAGGACCAAACTTTTTTGCGGGGGTTGCTGACAGGCTGACAGGAGGGGCTCTTAACCGGTTTGCTGGTGGTGGGACACCACTTGTAGCCAGGGTTCGCCTTCATAAAGGCGTCCTTGTACTGAAAAAAAAAATCAAGAAATTATTTGGTTACAAGCAAAACCTTACAGCCCCAGTTTTTAAAATATAAAATCTAAATCAAAGTATTTCATTAAAACATTAATTGTTAATGACAGATTAAGCAACAATCAGAGTTTAAGTCCAGGGGCCGGTTGCACATAAAACCTTAAGCTAAGATTTTCCTTCAAGTCCTTGTTTTAAGGCATCTTCAAAATAAAACTGGCTGTGCAAAACAACCTTAAGTCTGTTCCTTAAGGTTTACTTCAAATGTTCACTAAAGTATTTGTGGTTTTCTCCTTGCCTTGGCCTTTTACTTAAGGGATTCCGAGACCATTGCACAAAAGACCTTAGCAACGAAAAGCAAGGTAAAAAAAGAAAAAAAAAAAACAAAAAAAAAAACTTAGGGTACCTATGCCTCTACCTTAACTTCAACATGAGTTTATTGTGATAAACGAAAAAAAACAACACACCCTGTGTTCTGTGACCAGGAAAACGCAACAGATACATTTTTAATTTTACACTATAGATTTGACAGAATTAATTTTCATTGCAATTTCTTCTACAATTGTTTTCTGGTATTTGGGGATCAAATTTACTTTGTATCATGTGCTCTCTATGATTGTGTTCCTCGACATGTATAATCTTTTCCTCCTCTGACCAATATGGGCAGAGTCTTGTCTTCTTTTGTTCTGCCATTTTTTTACTATCTAACAATAAGTCAACCTTTTGAGACAATGGCAGGCATCACAAACATGAGTCCAAGCAAACAAACAATCTCATGGAAAATGTATCCGCTGTAGAATCTCTTTCAATGCAGTAAGTGCGTTAACGTTTTTCCTTACCTAAGGAAACCTTTTAAGGGATTCTGTGCGACTGTGCAAGTCCCTTAGCTAAGGATAAATTCAGCTCAAGTGTCATACTTAAGGAGAAAACTTCATGTGTTTTGTGCAACCGGTCCCAGGACAATAAAAGCCTTAGGTATTATTTACCTTGAATTTAACAGTCAAAAATACAGCTAATCTGCGCCATCAGGGCTGTGTGGGTGTGGTTTGATCAGATCTGACTGACATTGGCCTGGTAACATAAACAAATAGCCCACTAACTGTCATTCATCTGTCTGAAATCACTCCCTCATACATTACTGCCCATACAACAGATCAAATAATAACAGCCTCTATCAAATGGGGGTTTCAGTTCAGACATGCATGAGTCATTGTTATTTTGCATTATCACTGACAGGTACAGTGTTGATTGTATTTCTCACATCTATCAAATGCGTGTTCATGCTATGTACGCTACTTTTTGTCATTTCATCATATATATTTCAGAGGCACTATATATTCTATAAACATAAGATCATCCTTAGACAGTTAATTAAAATGGCAGACAGCACTTTATAATACATAGGGAATGATTTCAGACAGTCTTCGATCCACATTTTGCTAAATTATGATTGGTGCATGGAAGTTTGTGACATCACTGTTTCCAACCTAGACCCACTCACTTAAAACCAGTGAGAAATCACAGAAAAAAACACATTTACAGATTTTTTTCATGTGTAGTAACTTCTCCAGAGCGTGGGTTTTTTGTAACCTGCTACACAGACTTCAGTCTTTGTAGCATGTGTATATGTGCTAGACTGTGTGCATACTGAGTTTTGCCAAGTGAAACTGCCGTTGGTTATTCAGGGTTTTGATGCATGTAGGATATAGTAACTGGTACTGAATTAATTCACTGAATTGTTTTAACTACAAGATGCATTGATTTAACTGATTGATTTTAATGTGAAATGTAAAAACATCCATAAGGTTGCTCTGCTGCATCACATTGCCTCTAGTACAAGGAGGAATTCATTTTAATATTTATTTTAACAGATTGTCGCTGATTTTTCACACAGTGCTATGTAGCTTGTACCTGTTGGAGGGCCACAGAGCCTTACACAGAGGGAAAAATTGACAAGCCATGTAAAAACAGCATTCAGCAGTGCGGTGCTGGTGTGGGAAAGCGCAGCTTATATAGTCAGTGTAGCAGCTTCAGTTGATCGCTCTGCTGCACGTATGCTACATCAGACGTGTCACGCCACGTCCATGCCCCATGTATTTTGAGCATAAGAAGCTCATTGAGAAAATACATTTTCAGGGCCCATAAAATGATCTGCTTTCGTGATTCGTGTCTTTGATGTAATACTGCCTCTATCCTCATGTTGACAAATCATATCAATCAATCAAACATTTTCATTAATGTAATTATACATAATGGCAGAAAAAAACAAGTGAAAAAAGAATATTTGAATGTTTGCTATGCTGCAAGACTGAGTTTGCACACATTTAGTGTACACATTGAAATTCATGTTATAAACACAACCTCTTGTAAAAAATTGTTTTGGATAGCAACACATGCAAAATGAAGCTGTTTTTGACATTTTAATGACTTTTTAGCTTAAGTATCACCAAATATTGCAGTGGCTAAATATATATTATACAACAGTTTGTTCCGACCGAGTAATTTGATTGGACGAGAGGCATTCCGTGAGTGCTTATACAGAGTACAACATCACTGGGACTTGTAACAGTAAAATCACTCCGCTCACAGGTGTTATAAATATAAATACAACCATTAATTAACCAACTGTCACACTCGCTACATTGACGCAAACGGACACTATAGCAGTACACCAAGAAGATGGATATTTTCCCCAAAATTACATTTGAAATCAATTATGAGTGGTCGTCAGGAGAGGACAAGGAAGCTGAATCCGGCCGTGCCAACATTCGGGTTTGCCAACGTTTCATCAGCCAAACTGGACAAAGTTACACAGTTGCAGATCAATGTAAATACAAAGTAGCTTGGGAGTTCCTGCCGTGTGTTCTGTGTTGCCTGGTGACAGACTGGGGGAACTTTTTTTTTTTTGCGGAGCTACATAACATACTTAAATAATTTATTTCATCACCTTTTGTTAACATTTCCTTTCCTATATCGTCACGGCTGTAACTGCCTGACCGAATCACAGCCGTGACGATATACAGTACAACATCATTCCCTCTCGTGTGACATTGCTTAATTGTTTTTGGTTGGAAATGGCAAGTAAACTAACACAAAAAGACTTTAAATCTCCATCGGAATCTCAACAAAACAGCATGACAGTTCAGACGGACTTTCTCTCTTGCTTTGAGCTTTTCTTTTCTACGTATATGATATCAAGCTGGAACAGCTCTTTAGCTCAAAGCTATATTTCTTTTTTATAATACTAGTAAAGATCTGTAAGACAATCCGGGAGTTTCTCACCAACAATGTTGCACCTGCTTTTTAAGAAATTGAAGATGGAAAGTTACTTTGGCATTGCTGTAAGAGAGAGTTAAAAATAATGTTAGTATAAGCGCAAGAGTCAGAAAGCAGTCTCACCTCCTTGGCCATGTCAGTGTATTTCTGCTTCTCTTTGGGCTCCAGCACAGCCCACCAGTCAGCCAGGATCTTGGTGGCCCCACGGTTGTCCAAGCGAGGGTGTTCCTGCCGCACCAGGGAACGGTGGCGTTTGCAGAAGAGAAGGAAGGCATTCATTGGCCGCCGTGCCCGCTGCTCATTTGAGTCCTCCTCCACTTCCTCTGTTGTGCTTCCACACTGCACCTGCGACCCCTGGTCCTGGTCACATAGCACTGGCTGCTGATAACAAATCCATAAACCATCAGATGCAATGCTATAATATTGTTGTCTGTCCTATCTATCTAAGCCATCAAGCACGCTCACCTTCTCCAGCTCCTCTTCATCCTCCTCTTCTTCCTCTTCAGAGAAATCCAGAGCCTTTTTGGAGAGAAGTGGGTGCCACTGCAGGCACTTGCGTTTGGGACGCTTGCCAGTGACCTCCCCTGCAACAGGTGGCTCTTTACCCCTTCCTCCACCCTTCATGGTACTACCGCACCTAAAAAACAACAGATTGGACACAACATAAGACCATATACAAAACATGCACAGTGAAAACACGTATCCAAACATGCAATATTAGTTACTTTTTAAAATGGAAGCAAAGATACCTGCTGCCAAAATAGTTAGCGTTGGTGGTTTGTTACTGCAAGTGTGATAATAACAACTGGTAATGTGCATGACTCGGTCAGAACATTTCATGACATCACGCAGGTTGCCAAAAAAGGTATAAAAATGTATTATAAATAGTACATATTTTGACTGCAATTACTGTAGGACTATTAGTGTGCTTGACTGCACTGTTGGAGGAATTAGACGTCATCCTGTCAAACATCACAAAAGATGTTCTTTTTCGCCCCACTCTCTCTCAATGAGATACTAATCCCGGTTACCTCCAACCACACAACAATATGACCCCCACCCCCTCTTGTTCAGTCTATCACTTCTGACCTCCTTCCTTGCCTTGCCCTCCTCATCAAAACCTCTTTGACAACACTCTAAAAGCAGCTAGTAGACCCTCTTTTGAAGAAACCCAAACTCAGCCCTTTTAATGTAAACAATTACAGACCAGTCTCTCTTTTATTTCTTTCTAAAACACTTGAGTATGGTGTCTTGACTCAGCTTTTTGCATATGTCCACCAGAACAACCTTCTTGACTCCCACTAGTCTGGTTTCAGTTCAGGGCACTCAACTGAGACTGCCCTCCTTGCCATCACAGAGGATCTCCAAACTGATCAAGCAGCCTCCCTGCTCTCCATTGTCATGTGACATGTGTGACATGATAAACTACCAGATTCTCCCCTCCACTGCTCCCCCCTGTTCACATACTGTCCACGACCATGCTTACATAGAAACTTGGAGAGAATCTGTGCCTGAACCTTGTAGTCTTGCTTCTGGAGTCCCTCAGGGTTCCATTTTGGGTCCCCTCCTGTTTTGTCTTTACACCAAGTCTGTTGGCTCTGTTATCCATTCACATGGTTTTTTCCTACCACAGCTATGCTAATGAAACACATAACTAACTGTCTTCACAGTCTGAAACCCAGATAACAGCAAGATTCTCTGCAGGCTGACATCTCTCAGTGGATGTCTGCACCACCTGAAGATCTTGACAAGACTGAGCTGCTCTTCCTTCCATGGATGATATCTTCCATCGATGACCTCTCCATCACCATTGAGAACGCTGTGGTGTCCCTGCCTTGGACTGCAAGGAACCTAGGTGTGACACTGGAAGACCAGCTGTCCTTCACTGCCCACATCACTGCAACAACCCACTCCTGCAGATCCATTCACCACAACATCAAAAGGATATGCCACCCAGGAGGAGGTGCAGGTTTTGGTCCAGGCTTTTGTTATCTCGTGCTTAGACTTCTGCAACTGGCTCCTGGCCGGTGTGCTTGCATGCAGCTCATCCAGAATGCAGCAGCTCAGCTGGTCTTCAAACTACAGAAATTCTCCTACACTACCCTGCTCCGCCACACTAACTACTAGTGGCTGCGCCAATCCTATTCAAGACACAGGTACTTGACTTTTGTGCTGTGAATAGCTCAGAGCTATATTTCAACCAGGGACATGGTCAAACCATACACCCCAGCCTGTCCACTACTCTCTCACTATGAACAGAGCCCAGATATGGCTCAACAACAAAATCACAACTGTTTGCTTTAAAACTTGACAGGATGCACCTTAGCTCATTAAAAAAAAGAAAACCCTAAACTCATATTGTTTCTAGATGCAGTCCTTAAAGCAGTCCAGTATAATTGATGAAGGTGATGTACTTGCATGATTCTTGCAATATCTGAGTGGTATACACATGGCAGTGTACCTTTAAGTTGCTTTGGATTAAAGTCTAAGCTAAATAAATGTAATGCAAGCAAACTTTTTTTGTGACTGTTAAAGACCTTATTTTTTAACATTTCACACTTCCCACAGTGGGTTGGACATGGCTGTGTCTATTGTCCAGTGAATTCTTGACATAGTTGTGATATTTGCAGGTTTTTTTCATTTCCTTATTCTTTGATTATAGTTCATGAATACACAGACCGTAAAACAGGTGGCTGCACCAACGGCAATTTGACCATGGCTATATGTGTTGTGTAATTCCTGACATATCCTTATTCTTTTTAACATATACATAGACCTGTAGCAATTGTATATTTGATAGGATTAACTTACACGTCACCTGTGAAGAAACTGTTATAACGAATCAACAAACCAATAATGAACAGTTATTCTTTGATATGCAATTTCACGACATTTCTGCCACGACACAATTTCGATTTGATGCAATTCAGGGGCCTGTGATCAATATGAGACAATATCAGTCAGAAACCTCACTGTCCTTTTCTTGTTTGCTTACCATTATCTGCCAGACACTCTGCTACTAGCACTGTTTAAATGTTTAAGCAGGAGGTGTGCTTGGATGTAAATTTTGACACAGGCGTGCCAAGGGAATTTAACATTAAAGGCAAATCTTAAAGATGAAGATATATATTGATGTTTCCACTTTCCATTAATAATACTGGATCGATCCCGGGCGTGGGAGCCCTTCTGTGCGGAGTTTGCATGTTCTCCCCGTGTCAGCGTGGGTTCTCTCCGGGCACTCCGGCTTCCTCCCACAGTCCAAAGACATGCAGATTGGGGACTAGGTTAACTGGTAACTCTAAATTGTCCATAGGTGTGAATGTGAGCGTGAATGGTTGTTTGTCTCTATGTGTCAGCCCTGCGATAGTCTGGCGACCTGTCCAGGGTGTACCCTGCCTCTCGCCCGATGTCAGCTGGGATAGGCTCCAGCCCCCCCGCGACCCTCAAGAGGATGAAGCGGTTAGAAGATGAATGAATGAATGAATGAATACTGGATCATTGATCACTGAATCCATTTATCAATCCAGATCATATCGTTACAGCCCTAATAACAACCCAGGACAACATAGAGACATGGCAACACTATTGTTCCAGCAACAATAAATAATTATAAATAGAAGTGGTGTTTATTAATGAAATTTAATTTTACACAATCTTAAAATTACAGACCAACTCTTAACTGTGGGAAACTCTAATCCGGCAGCAACTCCTCCTCTCAGTGCTGTCACAATTATTAAAGGGCCAGTGTGTAAAATGGGTTGAAAACAGTGACATCAGTGGTCAAATTCTAGATTGCAGGGCTCACTTGCTCACCCCTCCCGTCGGGTAAATGACGGTGGCCTCGTAGGGACAAAAAGCCTTGCGCACGACTTTTTCAGGAGTAGGTCTATCTAGCGACGAGGTGAATGTTTATTTAGAAATCTAAGCCATGTTACTATATTGTAATGAATCCCTCATGAGCAGGAGACCAGAGGAGCGTTCTGGAAAAAGGCCCGTTTATTTGAGCACTCCAGAAACTCCGCTAACACTCCACTCCGTCCCAAACTCTGACTCTTCTAGCGTAACAGACACACTTCATAACTTTATACACATACTCGTTTACCATACCGAGTGGGGACCCCCCTCCCCTCTTTGCTCAATCTCCAGCCCGCACACTGACTGACAGCGTAGCCGCTAAACAGAGCTCAGCTGTTTATTTAGCCTAGCGATATCTCCGGAGCTGCAATGGACAACTCTGAACGCGATTTTGAAGAGTTTCCCGTAGCGGACACAGACCCAGAGCCATACCTGTTTGAGCCGGAGCATACAGATGAGGAACTCCATGTGTTTGATGCTGAGCGGGCGAGAAGAGAGGCTGAATGCACAGAATGGGATTCGGTGCTACTGCTACCATCGTTGGGGAGATATATCATCAGGAGGAAAAGCGCCGCAGAGAGTGCATCACAAGGAGTGAAGTTGCGTCTTCTTTTCCTCGCAGATGACGGTTCGGGTTCATTCTCTCCTGTTGCGTGGTAAGTGTGGTCCATTCGCAAACTTTATAACTAAAAAAACTTTCCACTACTCTCTATCGACAAACTACTAACACTCTCTCCTGTTTCCTCCTCCTTCTCCCTTCCTTCCTTCCGCTGTCTTCGTTGGTTCATTTATACACGTGAAACGCGTTCTCTGGCTGGCTGGATTGTCCGCTCGGTCTGCCGTATATACATGGCGGCGCAAGATGGCGAGCTCTCTAAAGCAAGGCCCTTGCTATATATATATATACACAGTACAGGCCAAAAGTTTGGACACACCTTCTCATTCAATGCGTTTTCTTTATTTTCATGACTATTTACATTGTAGATTCTCACTGAAGGCATCAAAACTATGAATGAACACATGTGGAGTTATGTACTTAACAAAAAAGGTGAAATAACTGAAAACATGTTTTATATTCTAGTTTCTTCAAAATAGCCACCCTTTGCTCTGATTACTGCTTTGCACACTCTTGGCATTCTCTCCATGAGCTTCAAGAGGTAGTCACCTGAAATGGTTTCCACTTCACAGGTGTGCCTTATCAGGGTTAATTAGTGGAATTTCTTGCTTTATCAATGGGGTTGGGACCATCAGTTGTGTTGTGCAGAAGTCAGGTTAATACACAGCCGACAGCCCTATTGGACAACTGTTAAAATTCATATTATGGCAAGAACCAATCAGCTAACTAAAGAAAAACCAGTGGCCATCATTACTTTAAGAAATGAAGGTCAGTCAGTCCGGAAAATTGCAAAAACTTTAAATGTGTCCCCAAGTGGAGTCGCAAAAATCATCAAGCGCTACAACGAAACTGGCACACATGAGGACCGACCCAGGAAAGGAAGACCAAGAGTCACCTCTGCTTCTGAGGATAAGTTCATCCGAGTCACTAGCCTCAGAAATGGCAAGTTAACAGCAGCTCAGATCAGAGACCAGATGAATGCCACACAGAGTTCTAGCAGCAGACCCATCTCTAGAACAACTGTTAAGAGGAGACTGCGAATCAGGCCTTCATGGTCAAATAGCTGCTAGGAAACCACTGCTAAGGAGAGGCAACAAGCAGAAGAGATTTGTTTGGGCCAAGAAACACAAGGAATGGACATTAGACCAGTGGAAATCTGTGCTTTGGTCTGATGAGTCCAAATTTGAGATCTTTGGTTCCAACCGCCGTGTCTTTGTGAGACGCAGAAAAGGTGAACGGATGGATTCCACATGCCTGGTTCCCACTGTGAAGCATGGAGGAGGAGGTGTAATGGTGTGGGGGTGTTTTGCTGGTGACACTGTTGGGGATTTATTCAAAATTGAAGGCACACTGAACCAGCATGGCTACCACAGCATCCTGCAGCGACATGCCATCCCATCCGGTTTGCCTTTAGTTGGACGACCATTTATTTTTCAACAGGACAATGACCCCAAACACACCTCTAGGCTGTGTAAGGGCTATTTGACCAAGAAGGAGAGTGATGGAGTGCTGTGGCAGATGACCTGGCCTCCACAGTCACCGGACCTGAACCCAATCGAGATGGTTTGGGGTGAGCTGGACCGCAGAGTGAAGGCAAAGGGGCCAACAAGTGCTAAACACCTCTGGGAACTCCTTCAAGACTGTTGGAAAACCATTTCAGGTGACTACCTCTTGAAGCTCATCGAGAGAATGCCAAGAGTGTGCAAAGCAGTAATCAGAGCAAAGGGTGGCTATTTTGAAGAAACTAGAATATAAAACATGTTTTCAGTTATTTCACCTTTTTTTGTTAAGTACATAACTCCACATGTGTTCATTCATAGTTTTGATGCCTTCAGTGAGAATCTACAATGTAAATAGTCATGAAAATAAAGAAAACGCATTAAATGAGAAGGTGTGTCCAAACTTTTGGCCTGTACTGTATATATATATATATATATATATAAAAATATAAAAGCATAACTATAAGGCTACGAAAACCAAACAAATTTTATTTTATAGCGATTATACACTTGTGTAAACATATTAATGGGTAGAATATTCAGATTCAGATTCAGATTGACAATAAACCATGCCAAATATTACACACTGGCCCTTTAAAAATAATTAGAAAAATGAGTTGAACTCTGGAAATTATAAACACCAAAATGGGAGCTGATCCCTGTCCCTGTCAAATTAAAGCATTATAGAAAGCGGGTATGATTTAGGTCTCCCCACTGCAGCTTCTGTCTATATTTGGTTTAATTTAACGTGAGCAAGGGAGCAAGTAAAGAAGCCAAATTATGCCCCATCTGACCATTATTTCATTAGCCTTAATTTACTATGCTAATTTTCTCTCTTAACTTGCCTTGGAGGATCCCCCTTACTGTGGGACCCATGAGTAACATGAAACAGAGAGGCAAAGGATGGTCATTTATAGCTGATGGACTTAGTACTGACTTAGATTTTGAATTAGACACTGCCCACTATCAAATCATGGTCTACAAAGTTAAAGGGCACTGCACTGGAAAAAAAATCTATATTTATACTGTACTACTCCACTATACTCCACTGTATATACACAGTGGTGTACATACATATATATGCATATGTATATGTATATGTATATGCATATGCATATAGTGTCTCAGTGGGAGGGCAAAGTAATCATTACAATTAACACCACTTCCAATAATCATTATACACACTTTTCTACACACTTGAGTGCTCTTATTATGAAGGTGCAACAGGAGCCTCAGCTGCAGTCACCAGTTTTTATGACTACTGGATAAAAATATCAACATATAGATTTTTTTCACACTTTTGTTGGAGGATCAGTATGAAATATTTCAAAGTTCAAAATTTAAAAATATTCAGTCACTCTGTCAGTCAGACAGAACTGCAGGCAACAGCCGTGCAATGCAGTTTGGGTGAATCTCTTACACATCAACAATAAACAGTAATACCCACTAACATTATAAATTGTAGTAGAAAGGATACAGTAACTACAGTTACCTGAGCACAATGGTAGAAATGAGATTGAATGTTAAAATGACCAATGTAATGTAAAAATGGGCAGCTACTCTTTATGTGCTAATGTATGTGCAAGTTTCGAGTGGACAGAACTATTATGACACTGTTATACAAAGCTCTGATCATGTTGGGGTAAAATCACAAAATGTTTTACAAAAATGAAAATATCTACACAGAAGGATCATGGGATTTCAAGGCTTGCTTTTCTTTCAAGTTAGTGTCCACAAACTTAGGACAAACATTTATACTTATTTGTACTGGCACACTGGATGAAAAGATCTTCATTCAATCATAGCTGATATACATATATAAAAACAGAAGGCATGTAGATCTGTATGAAAGACATTCTGCAGTTAGGCTGATGAGACTAGGGCAATGGAAACAAACCTAAAACTGCTTTTTCAAACAAGCTGTCGGTTTACATTGACGCATCAAAAAAGTATCACAAATTTAGGTCATCCCCTGATGGAACCATAGCCAGGATACTCAGAAAAACTGTGACCTTTAACTACAGCCACAATTGTATGTTTAATCACTGTTAAAAAGTAGTTCAAGAATACTGAACTACTTTTTATTTTTGAGCTGGTGGTTTTTATATGACACCACCAGCTCCACCACCAAGTGGCAAGTTGTTTTCACACACTAGATCATCATCATCATTTTTTATCATCCCTCATAGGTGAAACGTCACGCCACTAACAAATAGGCCACGCTGTATGACAGTTAGCAAAAAGTAGTGTATGTGCCATTGACATTGTGTTTTTGTGTTGCATTATGCGCATTTTTGAGGGCACAATTTACAATTTACAGCATCATTAAGCATACTCAAAAGAAATGTTTAATATAGAGTCTAGGTATATAGCCTAAGTTTGCATTCCCGTTGATTTCATGTGTTTTTTATGGACTTTAATCCTTAATGTTAACATAGTGTTTCTGTGTTTGTTCTTAATGCCAGGCTGAACATCCATGTGCCAGTCAGCCTTGTTTACCTTTTGTTTTTAAAAAAACACTTTGGGGCTTCCCCTGGTAACCCCTTATTTTTACATCACATTGCTGTGAACCGTGGGTAATTCCCTCAGGCAAAGTCTGCAAAAATTCAGATTTACGG
This sequence comes from Epinephelus fuscoguttatus, assembly GCF_011397635.1. Lineage (NCBI taxonomy): Eukaryota > Metazoa > Chordata > Actinopteri > Perciformes > Serranidae > Epinephelus > Epinephelus fuscoguttatus. The sequence continues at coordinate 7,730,470 of NC_064763.1, forward strand.
AAAGTGTGCATAAAGGGCTCAAAATGTCTGTGGGAGAGCCCTCACGCACTTGATGATTTGACAGTGGGACAGCCCTGAGCCCTCACACACTTTGCAGGAACATGCTTCAAAGTCCTTGACTCCCCGAGTATGGAGATTGGGATTGGGCCTGAGAATTTAGACTGAAATAAAATGGCAGAGGGTGACTGTACAGCACTAGGTAGCAAGTAGGGAGTGATACAGCCCACCACTTTGACTTTACCTTCATCTGTTTGTAAGACAATCATTACATTGTTCCTTTTTGGATTGTTTGAATTTCAGGAAAAGTGCACAACCTCTGTTACACAGGCCACTTGTGGGAAAATGTCAAGTGACCCCACCAGAGGGAAGAAAACATAACAATAATTTGAATCTGACAAATGCGTACAGAGAAGATACGCTTCTACTAATCACTGATGTTGACCACTGAGCGACAAGATCGACTCTTTTACTGGTCACTACATGAGACTTAAAGATCATTATTGGAAGCTTTCTCAGAGCCTACTTTGGCAAGTTTTCATTGTGAAAAAGATAACAGGAACAGAGTCACAACAGAAAGTGGCCAGTTAGCTGCAGACCTAATGACTGCTGCAGACGATCAAGTCAATAATTATGTCAAGTGATTTATAAATGAAAAATGTTCTTGATGCCGTCATATAACCACATTTCAGAGGAAAGGGTAACATCAAGAATGAAGGGAATTGAAGACAGTGTCATTAATATGGGGGACAACATGGTATAATTACATTTGCTGTATGGACAGTGCATCTTTGATCTGTGGACTCTTAAGTGTTGTATCATGGACTGAAGATGTACTCATTATAATAATGTAAAAACGTATTCAATTTAAGGTATAACACAGCTAAGAGAGGGTTGTATCAAAAATATGCACACTATCACAGCCATGCTCGCTTATTATTAGCTGGACATTATAATGTTCTGCACATATACAAATCGGCTGAATTACTAAACATTATTAAGCATGCCTGTATATTTTCCTTTTTCAGTTTGTATCTCTCAACATGTTTTCACTTGCTCTGGATGTCTACTAAACATGACACGAATGAAATTAGCAATCAATGAATGAATGATTCAGTGTATTCTCCTGGACATCATCCAGAGGTGATGCCAGTGCATGTATTTATGAATGTTAAGTGGAAAAACGGGGATACTTACTGAAGAAAAAACTATGGAAATGCTGTATGAGTGATGAAGATGAATCTGCCACAGCCTTTGTCATGCAATGACGGTGACCTATAAAATACAAGACACTGCTCTCAGTCATGCGTTACACTGTCATCTCTGCAACAATTTTCCAACAACGTGAGCTAGGCTGCAGGAAAAATGCGTGCAAATCAACTTTAACAGAGCATTAGTGATTGACACCGCATAGCACAAGACCTCGTCAGCTTCAAAGTACGGTGGGACATTTTGTCTGATCTGATTACTGATCACTTCAATCGTGCAGTCGATCCGCCCTTGTGGCCAAAACCAAAACATGTAGGCCAAAACCCTGCGACCACTGGATGCATTTCATACAGCGTTACACAGCCTAAATTAAGCAGGCACAGTTGCAGTGAGTCTTTTCCTGCGCAGAGGTTTAACGTTAGTTGTGCTCGCAGGTAAAACTGCTGATGCCCGATCGGACTGTCTGTCTCGGGAGTGAAGTCTTGAGCTACTGTATCGAGCTTCACACGCACAATAACAGCACAAAATGTGTGAGGTATGCGAATAAACGATCCGTTTGCCTACCTACGGTGCTCCTACCTCCAGGCACACATTTTCATCTCCGTGCAAAATGTCGATCTGAGCTCTGACAAGACAGACAAGCCGAATGAGAGTCCATCTTGCGTTGGTTTGGAGGAGAAACCCCAAGTACAGTACAGTAGTGGGGATATTTCACTCCTGTCAAACTCTCCGATGACAATGTCGTCGAAATGTCTCCCACTCCGAGGAAAAAAACATCCACAATGATTAATTAAACTGGGGATTTTCTGTCCAGGCACATGCATCTGTGGACAATGTTTTGCTGGGCAGTGGCTCCATTTCCTAGCAGTGTTACTAGGAATAAAAGTAGCTAGTTAGCTTGCTAGCTGTATAGCCTGCTAACTGGACGTGTCACGGTTTTAACATGCAATGGTTTCCGAAACAGTATAAGCTTCTTGGACAGCTGCTGACAAAACTCACGGGCTAAACTGTTATCAAAATACTTGTTTGCGCAGTTGCAACTGTTCGTTTACATACAACGCAGGTTTGTGGCTATGAATTTGATGCGGATAGGAAGAGCGAGGAGGAGGGGGGGAGGCAAGTCATACCACCTCACTGAGAAACAGTTGCTTTGCCATTTATTTAACACGGCGAATTCACACAGGAGTGAAGCAATATTTAGCGTTAAGCAACACAGCAACAGTGGCAACAGTGTATGCTATACAACACCGGTCATCAATGAAATGTCGATGGGAAACAAACAAATTGCAAAGGAAAAGCCAGCAGGCGGACATCATGTCCAAAGCAGCGATAATAACAATTTTTCAGAGTGACTGACTGAGAGGTTGAGAAAATAGCGACCGGGTTTTAACGGGAAATCAATGAAACCACAGCTTCTCTGTCATGAGCGTCTCCTTAATGTCTGAACATACCTCTAATATCCTGCTCAAGAACCGGGGGGGAGCTCTCATCATTGGTGCCGTCCACCTTTTTAACTTATTGACACATCATAACAGTTCAGCACTGGCTGTACTAAACACAGCTGTGTCAAGTCCGTCCACAGACACGCGCACACCGGAAGCACGGCGGTTTGTCAACAAAATAAAAAACGTTTGCAACTAAGGTCCTCTTCTGCCACCGATTCTCAGGAAAACATGTGTCCCTCAAATGAAAAGAAACGGATTCTTGTCAAGACAGCAGTTATTGCTCAAAGTCGGGAGATGACGTGTGTCTCAATAATACATCGGCTGCGGGTGAGGGGGGGGTCGATACAACATAGTATGGCAATATTTTTATGTTGCAATATGATACAGTCATAGGAGCGCTAAGTAGGCCTATCTATTTCTTATTAGCCAATACAAATTATTAATATTGCACATACAAATTAAACTTTTGGTATCCTACTAGAATATTAAAACAAATTGTTCTTTCAGTTCACTACATACATTTTACTGCAATAAAAATGACTGAAGTGAGACAAACAGAACAAAAACTACATACAATACAAATACAGATGTGGACAAACTTTCCCTTTGGGGACATAATTTGCGGTTGAAAAAAGGAAATAAATCGCAATATACTGCAATATATTTCATCACAATACTCAGCAAGTCATCAACATTTTTAAAATCGCAATAATATTGTATCGTGGCTCACGTATCATCATAATATCATATGGTGGGGCCTCTGGTGATTCCCACCCCTAACACTGTCTAATGTATTGTATGAGGAGTCCTTAACCTTAAATGATTTTATGCGAGACATATAAGGCATTAAGACAAAAAAGAAAAAAAAAACAGTAAAAGATTAAAATAAAATCTAAAATAAGATAAAAATGGATTAAGATGTTAAAGGGTATCAAAAGAGCAAGTAGCAACTGAAAAAAATGTGCTCTAATTATGGTCAGATTAACCTTTGAAGGCCCCTGGCAAGAAAAAAAAAATATTGTGGAGCCCAGTGCCCCCACAGACTACACAGAGGACTATAGCTATTTTCCTCATCACAGACTAGAGACCAGTGCTACAATGCTGACAGGATCCTACCTGGCTGATATTATAGCTTACTATAGGTGGGACAAATTTGCAACATTTGTACCAAAATTGTAATTAAAGCCAAATAAGATGCCATGAATCTAGGGATTTGGGGTCTGGTAAATTCCAGTTTTAGGTAGGCTATAACCTGATGTTGTTGAATACTGTAAGGTGGGGTCTGCTTATTTGGAACATCAGGTGAAATGGGCCAAATAAGGTTTTATATCTTGGGTTGTTCAACTATTAGCAGCCAGTCACCCAACATGTTATTGCAGTGTTGCTACAAATTTAATTTTACATTAAACAATCACTTTAATTCGTCTGAGATATCTGGGATGGGCAGAGTAAAGTTTTTTTTTAAAAAAAATCACTGGTCCCAGGGAAGTTTTGTGGTTGATTTTCTTCTTCTGGTGTACTGCAGCTAAAACAATAAGATGTAACAACAAAAAAAGGAGGATGTTGCACTTTAATAACTGTTTGACTTGTGCTAAAAATATTTTCACAATACACTTCACTCTAAATGGGAAAGGGTTTTGAGTGAGTACTTAATGTGTTCTGGTAAAATGGGACAAAAATGTAGCTAAATAAGAGCATTTTTCTAAAGTGAAACAACCCTGTTTTAGACTACACAACGCCATAAAATTAGTATTATGCTATTGTGTGCAACCCTGTCACATCATATTTTGTCACTTAAAACATATTATAGATGATGCAGTGAGTCCATGTCAGCCAAATAGTCCAGAATTAACCATCATTGTTACACACACACAAGAACACAGGCATGTCCACTGTGGACACAAAAGAACAAACTAAGCATGGCAGAAATGTAATAGTATCCATTTTTAATGAATAGTTAGGTTACTATATTGATTTAGTTAATGAATGAATGAACTGATGGATGGATTTAAAACAAGAAAGAAACAAACATGACATTTTTCCTTACTGGCTGTCTGATTTTACCTGAACACTTCATTAGAGTGAGGTAGGGATTCTTAATGTGTTTGAAGGTCCAACAGTTCCTTAAGTATTTTACTTTACAACATATTTTCTTTATAGAAATACAGCAGAGATCAAAACAAGTTCAAGAAGTAACACTTAAGGTAGCCCTCAGGTTTGTAGGTGATTTTCTTGTTAATAAAGACCAAAAAGTCCCACATTACCTGACTTTACTCTATGTAACTGTAAAAATGTGTATGTGAAAAATTAAACACTGACAGAAAATATTAATATGAAATACAATCTGCATCTTTCGTCAACTCGAATCAGTACTTTTATTTTAACAATGTAAACCGGAAGTCGTCTGTGTTATTGTGTGTACTTTAACAGTGGTACAGAAACGCAGCACTTCGCTAGATGATGAATGTTACTGTCGGCGAAGGCGACACATTAAACGACCCCAACCCACAGAAGTAACACCATAATGCGTTAATCCTGACAGAAATACAGACTTGTTCAGTCATATAATGTTATAGAAATCACTTTCGTTTTCCCCGAGCTGAGAGAAAATTCACATCTCGTCTATATCCCTCCCCTCCCCCGGTTTGCAAAGTGCTCATACCCAGACTGGCCTGTACTTGCTAACAACATCCCTGACTTAACTTTACCTCACAGCACTGTCCGATTGACAAAGGTCACCGAAAAGCTGCCGGCTACATCAGAAAACACCGACTACGATTTCCTAAACGCTAGTTAAGTCTATCTCAGTTTAATGACTTGTTTCCTGGGTGTTTGTGCGCGTGATAACTGATAAAAATTGTTACAGAAACGTGTACCGGCAGTTTAACAGCACATACCTGTCAGTAGCAATGTAGTCAACGACCGACTAGTTGCTTCAATCTTCTTTAAAAGCTTTAGCCGTGAAATTATCAACAGTTTTGCAGCATACTGTACCCATTGAAAATATCCACCCCGTCACATGTAATGCTGTATGTAAGTGGACACTCCTTTTGATGGACAGTTTGATTTCACCAATGAGAAGCGACGTTATATTCTAGTGTTTTGAGATTAGTGTAACGTCCTCATATTTAATGTTCAGGACATGTGTGGTAGACTCGAGCCCGAACAATGCAACATATCGATAATATAAGATCAGGGTCTGTAGTATTCAGTGGATCTACATTGACCTGGTGGTATTTCATGGTGTATTTTTAATCTCCTAAAGAATGCTATTGCCTGTCTAATCTTTTCGGTACGGAAGCGTGATGCATTCACTTCAGCGAGAAAATGCTCTGTTTTTTCTGAATTAACGAGATTAAGATCCCAAAATTATGAGAAACGTTGAGACACTAAAAAATCTGCTCTGAGGTTGTTATTTTGGGTTTCTTTGTTTTCGAGTGAAAGGGGAGAGGGGAGTTGATAACTGTTAACAGCTCATTTACATTTGATACACTGTCACAAAGGGTCTCTGAGCACCCTGCTTGATGATTGATTTTATCAGTTAAGTTAATCACAAAGTTAATGAGCTGACTACCTTAAAAGGGAAAAGACTAAAGGGTCACAATCAAATGATTTAAACAGAATATTCACCTTGGCAACATAGCTTGCAGAATTTAATTTGATACAGATCTGTAGTCTGCCAGTGCTGTAAATCCTAAAAATATAACTTGATTGTAAACTGTGCTAAATAAAATAAACATTAACAGCACTGGCTGACATTAAATTCATTAATCTCATCATAATAATGATAATAATATGAAGAATAAGACTTTTCTATGTACACGAAAGGTTTATCCCTGACAAATTTTTGTCCCAACTTTAGTGTAGTTAGCACTTTGCCACATAATCTGTTATCCATCCACCTGAAAGGTGTGGCATATCAGTGTGCTGATTAAACAGCATCATTACTACACTGTTGTGCCTCGGGCTGGTCACAATAAAAGGCCACTCTAAAATGTGCAGTTTGATCACACAACACAATGCCACAGATGTTGCACATTTTTGGTCGCCCACCAGAGCTGTTGCCTGTGAACTGACTGTTTATTTCACTGCCATAAGATTACTCCAATGTTGCTTCTGTGAATTTAGCAGTACATACAAACAGCCTCATAACTAAAGACCACATGTAGCCACACCAGCTCAGGACCTCCACATCCAGTGTCCTCACATACAAGATCATCAGAGACCACCCACCCGAACAGCTGATGCAGCAGTGTGGTTTGCACAACCAAAGAATTTCTGCACAACTGTCTCAGTGACGCTAATCTTAGTGGCTGGTTTCAGGCTATTTTGCAGGTGAAAAAGCCAGGTGTGGAGGTCCTGGGCTGGCACACTAGAATGGTTAATGTGCTGCAAAGTTACTTCCTGGCTTGTTGTGCATTATGGGAAAATCAAGATAAAACAAATCACAATAAAATAAAATAAAGTTAAATAGGTCAGTACAAGGGGCCCTGACTGCAAAAACCTGGTCACCTTTAGTCAGAAGTTGGAAGGCTCTGAGGGGCCCTGTTTGAGAATCTGACACTGTGCTCTGTCCAACAGGGGAACAGAAATTCAGCAACATAAGTAGGAGCCAGCCCATGACATGCTTTCACTATGATCATTAAAATCTTAAAATCTCAATTAATTAATTATTTGAGATAATATATATTATGCAAATACCTTTTTTAGTGTAGTGTTATAGTCATGAACTCCATTGCAAAAATCATGGACAACTAAATATCTTTGAATAAATTTACCTAAGATATTATTATCAGTTATGCTGACTCGCTGTGACGTTTGACTGAATTCATGATGAATATCTGTTTATCCCAGCCCAACCTGATGATTCCAACAGTTTAGCATAAAATAACAACCTTAATGGTGGCTGAATTTCATTCAGCTGCATCAGTTTCAGGGTCCCGATGTTGTTCATGCTGGCTCACTGTCACACCTTTATGGCTTACTGAAGCACTTGAATAGGATGGAGCCAATGTTAATGGTCTTAGTAAAACCCATGCTTTTACAACCATGACCAGTTACAACTGTGTGCTATTTGAGCCTATTTGAGTATAGCAACAGTAAAATTGGAGCACCTTACTGAGTACATTGCACAAATTCCCCAGCAGATGGCAAACACTCCATGAAGAAGGTGCAGCAAACATGAACATTTGATGTGAGACAGGAACTGTTAGTAGTCAACTGCCAGAGAAAAATGAAGTTGCATTTATGGCTTTTTGGAAAAGAGGAAATGGGGTTAAAGTGTAACAGCACAGAGTCCAGTCTATAGGCCCTCTCACATCATTCAGAGGCCACGGTTGTATCGTCCTGGTTTAAGCAGAGAAACGTCAAGTCCCTCAAAGTCCCTCAGAAAGGTTGGAGAAAAAAAAGAAACATACATGAAGTAAATCACAAATGTATGACTTTTAACCATGCATTTTCCAAGCAACATGGTGGTATCACAGTTAAGTTGTGTCCTTACCATGTCCAATACAAGGTGACATGCAGCAAGGTGATTTACTTGGTCTGGCAGTTGCATGATTAAAATGCAGGTCAGTTTTAGTCAAGTAGTACCGTTGTACCTTCTATCACCTCTCCCACCCTGGGCTTGATGGCGTGCCCTCAGTGATAAAAAGGTGGTATTCCTGTAGCTTTTTGCTTGTCATTGTAGTGGTTAGACAGGGGTGGAGAGTAAATAAGTGCATTTATTCAGTAGTACTGTACTAACAATTTTAGGGTGCTTTTTGTGTATCCATTTTTGTTCCCAGGTACTTTTGCTTCACCACATTTCAGAGAGAAATATTTTACCCTGGGCGGCACGGTGGTGTGGTGGTTAGCACTCTTGCCTCACAGCAAGAGGGTTGCCAGTTCGACCCCGGGCGTGGGAGCCCTTCTGTGTGGAGTTTGCATGTTCTCCCCGTGTCAGCGTGGGTTCTCTCCGGGCACTCTGGCTTCCTCCCACAGTCCAAAGACATGCAGATTGGGGACTAGGTTAACTGATAACTCTAAATTGTCCGTAGGTGCGAATGTGAGCGTGAATGGTTGTTTGTCTCTATGTGTCAGCCCTGCGACAGTCTGGTGACCTGTCCAGGGTGTACCCTGCCTCTCGCCCGATGTCAGCTGGGATAGGCTCCAGCCCCCCCGCGACCCTCAAGAGGATGAAGTGGTTAGAAGATGAATGAATGAATTTTTTACCCTTTTCTGCACAACATTCATTTAACAGAGTTAACCAAAAGGCATCTCCAATTGCCCTTTCAGATAATTTTGCAGTACATTCAATCATTCTTCCCTGAGACAGTTGTGCAGAAATTGTTTGGTTGTGCAAACCACCCGCTGCATCAGCTGTTCAGGTGGCTGGTCTCAGATGATCTTGTATGTGAAGACACTGGATGTGGAGGTCCTGAGCTGTTTGTATGTACTGCTAAATTCACAGAAGCAAAATTGGAGTAATCTAATGGTAGTGAAATGAGCATTCAGTTCACGGGCGACAGCTCTGGTGGGCGATCAAAAATGTGCCACATTTTTGGCATTGTGTTGTGTGATCAAACTGCACATTTTAGAGTGGCCTTTTATTGTGACCATCCTGGAGTTTATCCAAATTAGGGACAAAAAATTGTCAGGGAAAGCCCTTTGCGTGCATAGAAAAAGTCTTAGATCTTTTTTACTCATGAAAAATGGAAGCAAAAACAAAAGTCTTAATATTTTTGTTCAGTGTATTTGAGGCTTCTTGTCATGTTAATCTGTACATTGTTAGCATATTAAACTTATAAGATGGTTTCATTTTAAAATGCATGAGACCCAAATAGTCAAAACTCTCAAATGTTTTACAAAGAAGCCAAGATTAAGGTCTCCTACCTCAGTAATCATCTCAAAACTCCTCAGTTTTATTTTGTGACATTTGGAGGGGGCCCAACCCCCAGGTTAGAAACCACTGAACTATACTACCTATCTGCAAACAAAGTAGTTGAAACTAGCTCTACCGCAACTACTTACAACAGTGGAATGCTGCTCATACAGTGTTGCATGAGTATTAACGATCCGATAATGTTTAGAAATATCCCAAACTTTATAACATAAACATTGTAAATGAGTCCTTTTATATTTCCTGTTGGAATGTTTTGCAGTGTATGTAAATAACATCAGCTGACAGGAAGTAAACATGGACCCAAGCTGTTGCCTAGCAATGCATTTCCAGTGAAACGGTCTAAATGAGTCAAAGGTGTCATAATAAGACCTTTTACTTGATAACACTTCTGTACTTTTACTTGAGTAGGACTTTGGAGTCAGGAGTTGTAACTGTCATGAGGTACTTTTACATTGCTATATTGGTACCACAGGTGTTGAATAAAGCATGTAGCATCCTCTTGTGATTTTTTAAAGTAAAACATTTTCAGTTGCCGTCCCTATTTAGCTGATACATCAAGCTGTGTAAAAAAAACTATATCATACACAATGCAGGCAACTAAAAATATGCGCATCAGACATCCAGCCTGCAACATGGAAGATATGCTGTAATTTGCATATTTGGGAGGAGAGGCCTGCACCCTGTCTACAGGCCTCAATACATACTGTGTTCTCACAACATGCAGGGTTACACTACCCATAAACTTTATCGAGACTGAACGGTAGTCAGTGTAGAAACCCCTTATGTGTTATGTCTCCAACATATGGTGTACACTTTTGTAATCTGTTTCTGCATATTCTCAACAATGGCACACCCCTGATAACACATTCTCTCTACCTACTAAGGTTTAATAAGAAGGAGAACATGCCTAATCCTTGGTGTTTAGGCAGAGGCCTGGTTAGATGTTGTCATACAACATTTCCCTGCATCTCCTGCCATCTAACTCCAAGATGATTCAAAGGGTCAAACAATCAAAAAAAAAGTTAAAGTGTGGACAGATGAAGCTACAGCAGCTCTACGGGACTCTTTTGAGTGCACAGACTAACACATGTTCAGAGAGGCCACCACCCAGGAGAACCACATCAATCTTAAGGAATATACATCATCAGTAACATCATATCAGTGAATGTGTTGATGAAAGAGTTGATCACAAAGAAAGTGAAACCATTCTCAAACAGAAGGCTTGGATGACTGGGGAGGTGAGGGACCTATCCAAAGTCGTAAAAGCTTCCTTTCGGTTTGACAAGGAAGCGTACAGCACCACAAGAGTGAGACTAAGGGTTGGCATTGAGGTGGCATCAGGAGAGAGCAGAGAGAGACTTCAACACCAACAATAGGAAAGATATGTTCAGCTTTTCAGCTATCAGGCTCCTCTCCTGTGAAATCACTTTCCTGTTACGGTCTGGGAGGCAGACACCGTCTCCACATTTAAGACTAGACTTAAGACTTTCCTCTTTGATAAAGCTTATAGTTAGGGCTGGCTCAGGCTTGCCCTGTACCAGCCCCTAGCTAGGCTGACTTAGGCCTAGTCTGCCGGAGAACCCCCCTATAATACACCGGGCACCTTCTCTCCTTCTCTCTCTCTCACTGTCTCTCAGGTTAACTCATATTGCAGCAGTGCCTGGATAGTGTGAAGTGTGTGGTTGTGCTGCTGCCGTGGTCCTGTCAGATGCCTCGTACTGCCTTTTTTTTAAGATATTTTTTAGGCATTTTGCCTTTAATGGACAGGACAGACAAATGTGAAGGGGGCAAAGGGCCACAGGCTGGATTCAAACCCAGGCTGCTGCGGCAACAGCCTTGTACATGGGGCGCCTGCTCTACCACTAAGCCACCGACGCCCCTGCTGCTGTTATCATTAGTCATACTTCTATTGTTATTATACACATATGATTATTGTCACATATGTATACTATCAGATGTTAATATATACTTTCAACATATTGTACCACAATAGCCGTAATTAGAATTGTAATATTATCACTTTAATTAATGTTGTTGTAAGCTACTGTCATTACCGTCTGTCCTGCATCTCTCTCTGTCTCTCTTTCTGTCTCATTGTGTCATACAGATTACTGTTAATTTATCATGTTGATCTGTTCCGTACAACATCTATTGCACATCTGTCCGTCCTGGAAGAGGGATCCCTCGTCAGTTGCTCCTCCTGAGGTTTCTACCATTTTTTTCCCCTGTTAAAGGGTTTTTTGGGGGAGTTTTTCCTTATGCGCTGCAAGGCTCCAAAGGACACAGGGATGTCGTGGCGAATTGTGATTTGTGATACTGGGCTTTATGAATAAAATTGATTGATTGAATTGATTGATATGTGGCAGGTAATTCATAATACCACAAATATCTACAAAAGCAGGAGAACCCCATTCACGACTTAAAGAAAAAGGATCTTACTTTTTGACATAGAGGTCTATCTCTGTAGGGGATCCTTTTCATAATGTTGTCAGACACTTCAGGAATGGTATTACCAGGGAACCTCGTATGGTTTGGAAATTCACTTTTACTCACCTTAGCCTGAACCAGTCTCAAAATTTGTTATTCTCATTAGTCATTTAGACACAAAAACATGGAAACATAGGGTCCAGGTTGAAATACTGAAGTTACCCATTAAACTCTGCAGGGATTTCACCCCTTTTAACTTCTCCCTCTAATTTGTCAGCGTGAGGCTCCCTGATTTTGCCATGGGACTTCTAAAAGCTTCAGACTGGTCCCTACATGGAGCAACTGACCCTGGCACCAGCCCTCCCTGTGAAGCCACCAAGTGCATGAGTGCAGAGAAGGTTCTCTTGATGCAGTCTCAAAGGAACTAGAGGAAATGAGAGCCCTTAAGGCTGGTCGTTTCCTCTCATCAGACAGTCCCTGCATCACAATATGATGAAGTCACAGGATTACTGAGGGTAGGTGGTACACTGTGACTGTCAGTAGTCCTTGAGATGGACACAACCCATTTTATTTGACTGAAGTGGACTGTTTTGGTCCATATAAGTCAGAATTGATCGCTGTCAGGAAAACCACTGGGGAATAGTATACAAATGTGTGACCTCCTTTTGGATACAACTTGATCTCCTTGGGTCATGGATTCAGAGGCCTTCTTACTGACACTGAGATGCTTTATAGCCCAGTGTGGTGTACCAAACTTTTTCTGGACAATGGCACCAACTTTTTTGGTGGCAAGCTGAAGCTGCGAGAGGTCTTTTAATCCATGGCCCTTCATCTGAAGGACCAGCTGGCTGAAAAGAAGAACTCCTTTTGCTTCAATTCACCAAACGCCCCACACTTTGGAGGTGCCTGGGAATGGGAAGTGGATTTAATCAAAGCAGTCCTTATGGTCACTGTCCAGGAACAGATTGTCCCCAGACCTGTCCTCCGGACTGTGCTCAAAGAAATCAAGGGCATTCTGAACACCAAGTCTTTGGGCTACTTATCTTAAGATGCCTCAGACCTGGATCCAGTAACACCAAGTGTCCTCCTAATGGTATGCCATGATGCCTTGCTCCCCCAGGTGATGTGCAACTTTCGTGAACTCCTGGGGAAGTGCCTTTGGAAGCATAGCCAAATCCTGGTTTACCACTTTTGGTCATCATTCATTTTTCACTACCTGCCCAGCCTCAAGGAGAGGTGGAAGTGGAGGAGGGGCAGCAAGGCGTTGGAGTTAGATCAGGTAGTTCTCATTGTGGACCCATAGCTTCTGCAGGCCCTTTGGTCTACTGGGTAAGTGACACAATCTTAGCCTGGAGCTGATGGATGTGTCAGGACAGCAGCTGTCCAAGTTAAGGGTATGACCTATGTTTGCACTGCAGCCCCCTTGCTTCCACTTCCAAGGCTCCATGATGAAAACACTCTAGATTAGGCCTGATTTGCTTTCTCCCTTTTTCTCATATCTCAAGAGACATTTTCGGGTGGGTAGAAAAACCTTTTTGTGTGCTCCCAGATGACTGGTGTAAATGTCCAGGAGCACACATGAACATGCTTTGCTGATCATGTGTGCTCAAAACAGTTACAGACAGATCAGTTTAGCAGGAACAATTAACCCCTTTTAACTTTTCCCTTGTGATGTGTGTGCATGACTGTATAAGGTGAGAATCTGCTTATGGTTCCTCAGTTATAAAGCAAGTTTATTTTCTGTTGAATGAATACATTTGTGTATTTTCAGAACCACACACATTCACTGTTGTGATCTAGTCTAGATCTAGTTTCCTCTCAGAATCAGTTCTCTGGCTGGAACCATTTTTTACTAGTTGTGCAACCCAAAGCAGTGTGTCGAGGTCCCCTTCCTCACATTCAGTATTTGTTGACACTGTCTCAGAGAGGTTCTGATTTCACTCAGGTCAGGCCGTGGTGGTGTTGTTATTTGGTTATTGCATTACAAGATAAACCTGCTACTTTGTGACCGTAACTTCCTTTTCATAACTTTCAATCAGATCATGCTTGCAGAAGCATGTTTCTCTACCAAAATCTTTGAATAAGTTGAGTATATAAACTTATTCACAGATTTTGGTAGAGAAACATGCTATCCATTTTGATTACAAAGCTGTTTGATATTGGGACACACATCGTTAGCACTCTTTATCAGTGGTACATTTGTGCCCTCTTGTGGACAGATGATAACACAGTATACAGAATGTGGTTTTAAGTTTGTGTACTGTGATTCTGATAATATAATACTAACAATTTGAGAAAAAATACTCAAATTTCTAAATGTAGCTTTCATTCATATTTAAATACTGTCATTTAAAGAAAGCAAACATAAACCATTGCCCACTCCTTTTGGAAAGCATCTGTTAAAATAGATGTTAGGCCAGGAAAAAACAGATTTCAGTTTACCCTGGGGTAACACCTGTGTTTAAATCTTACACAACATAAAAAAAGAACACGTTTCCTGAGGAATATGTTGGAACTCGAGAATTAATTAAAAAATGCCCAGTGACTGTTGATTCTAATAATCATGGTTGATTGTAATACTGTAGTTACAGATGACTGTACATCTTAGGTTTCTTTCTTATTTACAGTAAATAATTAAAAACTGTTTGGAGGGAGACACTTTGGCACACTGTTGTCATCAGGTTGCTCACAGACGAGCCTGATCAGATTGTCATGGACCCATCTCTGTCTTCATAAAAATCCTCTGCTGCTGTGAACCCCTCCACTTACTCACATCAAGGTCACAGTCAGCAAGCTGTCAATGTGGTCGTAGCCAGGAGGACAGCTGAAGACAGTTAAAGTCCCAGAGACGGCTGACCTAGACACATATGAGATCAGTAATCTTGAACAACCACAAGCCATTTGATGCAAAGGCAAACCTGATTTTCCATTAAAATCCCATTCAAATAGCTTCAAAATGAGAAAAAAATACATGCTCACATATTTACTGTTCACATTCTCCTTCCAGCATGTATCTGAAGCTCATTACAGTAAGTGAAATATTTAAAGGCAAGATAATTCAGGTTGTGCTTCGAGGATGGGAGATGGACTTCGTGTGTAAACAGTGCTTCGTGCACAGACACATCTGTCACAGACATTGTAATAATAATGATAATAATGATAATACATTGGATTTATATAGTGCTTTTCTGGATACTCAGAGACACTGTACAGGGATCAAGAACAACAAAATAAATAAACAAAAAGAAACAAAAATCAAATAATCAAAAAGGAGGGAGACAATGCAGAGAGGGCAAAGAAGAACAGTGTTTTTAGAGGTTGTGGGAATTTTTTTCTTGGCAGGGGGGGACAGGAGGTTGGCATCAGCAGACCTGAGAGTGCAGGAGGGAGTGTGCCGGTGGAGGAGCTCAGACAGGTAGGGGGGAGCCAGGTTGTGGAGGGCTTTATAGGTGATGATGAGCAGTTTGAAGTGGATATGTATGGGTGATAGGTAGCCAGTGGAGGTAATTAAGGACAGGTGTAATGTAGTCACGGGTGCAAGAGTGTGTGAGAAGACAAGCAGCTGAATTCTGGATATATTGTAGTTTCTTGAGAGTTTTAGATGATGAACTGTAGAGACTACTGCAGTAATCAAGTCTGGAAGTGATGAATGCACGAAAGTCTGTGCAGCTGAAAAGGGGAGGGATGGATGGAGGCCGATCATGTTTCTGAGATGGAAGAAGGCTGTTTTGGTGATGTGTTTGATATGTTGGTCAAAGGAGAGTTCTTGGTCGAAGATGACACCAAGGTTATGGACATGGGGGGAGGAGAGTGCAGTGGGGCCATCGATGGAGAGGGAGAAGCTATGGGTGGATGTGATAAGAGATTTAGGGCGGATGACAATGACTTCTGATTTGTCACAGTAAAGTTTGAGGAAGTTGGTTTGAGGCCAGTTACTTTTGTTGTTCCAACATCTGCCATTTGTGCTACTGGAGATAGTAACTGTAAAGAACTTACACTGATGCTCTTTGGTAAATGGGGGTAGCTACCTGTAGCTACTGGGGAATATGCTCAAGATGCTAAAGTTAGCCATTATTACTCATATGATGGAAAACAAGCACTTGGTCACAACCAAAAATTATTGCATTCTAAAACATTAGAAAAAAGGTTGGTTAAAGAGGAAAACTTTCTGTGCTTCTTGTAGAGGGTTTTCCTGTCAAAAATGTATGCTACTCCCTGAGTCATGTAATGGACCAGGAAAAGTCAGGGGGCATGTTCAGGGGGACTTGCATCAGAGTAATGGGGGGACAGTTGACTCAGGGACATAGCGTATTTGAAAAATTTTAGCATTAAACGTATAAATAACAAAAAACATTTGGTGAGGAATATCATAAATAAGGCTATACAACAATAATGGAAAATGTATAATGTGTTTGATTTCTATGACTTATATGTGTAATGTGAGATGAGCAAACATGATTCAGGACATGGCCGCTTCACCTACTAAATGGTTTAACAATGTAAGACAAGCTTTTAGAAAGAAGTGTTAACCCATTTTTATACAAAATATACCATACTATGCCATGGAGACTCAAATGGCACCGAACACCAGGAATGACCTATTTATAGTACAGCCAGTCACAAAGCTGGGCTTACAATATGTCTTCCATTTTGACAGAGCATTAATTAATTATGATATGATAGATTAAATCATTATGATGAGCTATGTCCTGTTAGCACGCAGTTAGCATAAGATTAGTCAGCTCATTTTTGTGTTGATGTTTGCGTAGTTGGCATTTGGTTTGTAGACCTGAAGGTCCTGTACCCACCATGTGTAAATTGGACATGGGCCTCCAAAGATTCAGTTTTTTAATTGCTGGCAGGTGAAAGCACCAGATAGAAATCAGTGACTGTAATGGGTGGCAAGCTGTCAAGGTCTGTGAGGATCAGTATCATTAACTGACTTCAATTTGTAATACACTACTGTGACTCTGTGGGTGGGAGCTACTCCTATATGGGCACCTGACTTTCACGTGTTCATATACATGTCTAATAATAAATGATTGACAGATGACAGATAACTTGATGGGTGATAGAAAATGACAGCTACCGTAGCAATGTATGCTGTCACCACTAAGATGACAGCGCCGTGGCGACCTCTAGCTCACCTGGTAGAGTGTGCACCCCATATAGGCTGCAGCCAGGGTTCGAATCTGACCCGCAGCCCTTTGCTGCATATAACCCCCCTCTCCCCCACCTTTCCTCTCTATCTATGGCTTTCCTATCAACAAAGGCAAAAATGCTAAAAAAAAAAATCATCCTTGAAATGGCAGTGCTGCACCACAATGCTCTGCAATTCCCATTTCCTTTAGAAAATGATGTCTGAACATATTACAGAGAAAAAGACTTAAATTAAATTAATTAATGAATAACAATTTTTTCCCTTTCCTGGTATTCAGAGGCGGATATAATGCAAGCTAAATTATGTATTTAAATACTAAACTTATTATTCCTGAGAGCTGTGGTTGAGAGCAGTCACTCATCTTTTGTACCAGTTTATGTGTTTATTATGCATTTTTAAGCCCTTGAGGTTTATCAAGTATCATTACATATTTTGTAATAATCAGTGCATTTACATTATAGTACTGCATGAGGCATTGATGCCATAAGTAATAGTAACTAAGAATTCTAGCTAGATTAAAGGAAAGGGCAAGGGTTTCACATAGCGAAGTACTCAATAAGTCTTTGTTATTGGTCTACAGCTCCATGAGTCTTTCCTATTATGGTTCTTTATGTTAGTAAAATGTCATTCATTGAAGACCTTTGAAGCTGATGGCTGTCAGAATAAGCAGCCACACATCAAAGATAACTTTATTCTTCCCCAAGGGGAAATTCAATTATCTGTCAGCTCATCTATTATATGTCAAAGAATTATAAAGCCTGATGGCTGGTGGTATATAGGATCTTCTGTATCTCTCTGTCCTGCATCGAAGAGAGAGGAGCCATCCACCACAGTTTTTTGGTCCATCAAGGTGTTGTGGAGTGGATGATCTGGGTTGTTTATAATGGCCTCGAACATCTTCAGTGTGCATCTCTCCACTACCTCCTCCAGTGTGTCCAATCACAGAGTCACCTCTTTGGACTAGTTTGTCCAGCTGCCTTGCATCTGAGTTTCCTCAAGAAAAAGAGGCGGCTCTGCCCCTTTTTGTAGAGAGCGTCTGTGTTTAGGGACCAGTCCAACTTATTATCCAGGTGTACACCTAGATACTTATAGCTTGGCACCACCTCGATGTCCACCCCACAGGTATTCACTGGCTGAAGAGGCGGCTTGGACCTGCGGAAATCTATGATCATTTCCTTGGTCTTTAAGAAGTTTTGAAATTTAAATTCTTTCCCATTCTTGCCTTTTCTATACAACTTCAGTTGCTTAACAGTCCGGTTTGTATGTTTTATAATGTGCAACATGTTCAATGGGAGACAGGTCTGGACTGCAGGCAGGCTAGTGCCTGCCTCTATGAAATCACCGTCTGTCCCTGAAAAAGATATTGTCTGGCTGGCAGCATATGTTGCTTATTAGTTACCCATAATGCCATGGGCACCTACACACCCCTATACCATCACAGATGCTGGCTTTTGAACCTTGAGCTTGTAACAACCTGGATGATCCTGGATGATCCTCTCGTGTCACAATGTCATGAATGTCCATAATTTTCGAAAACAATTTGAAATGTGGACTCATCAGACCACAGCACACTTTTCCACTTTGTGTCTGTCCATCTCAGATGAGGTCGGACCCAGAGAAGTCTGCAGCGCGTCTGGATGTTGTTGATATATGGCTTTGACTTTGCATGGTAGTGTCTTAACTTGCATTTGTATATGAAGCAACA
Source organism: Epinephelus fuscoguttatus (assembly GCF_011397635.1). Classification (NCBI taxonomy): domain Eukaryota; kingdom Metazoa; phylum Chordata; class Actinopteri; order Perciformes; family Serranidae; genus Epinephelus; species Epinephelus fuscoguttatus. Next base: position 7,749,297 of record NC_064763.1, read on the forward strand.
AACTGTGTTTACTGACAGTGGTTTTCCAAAGTGTTCCTGAGTCCATGTTGTAGTATCTTTTATACAATCAAGTCAGCTTTTAATACAGTGTCCTCCGAGGGGTCAAAGGCCACAGCCATTCAGTGTTGGTTTTCAACCTTGTCCCTCAAATGCAGAGAATTCTCTGGATTCTCTGGAGAATTCTCTCTCATCCTTGCTTGTGAACACCTGAACCTTTTTAAGATGCCCCTTTCATACCTATTAATGATACTATCATGGGTTACCAATTAACCTGCTTATCTGTGGAATGTTTCAACAGGGTTTTTTGAGCATACAGCAACTTCCCCAGTCTTTTGTTGCCCCTGGCCCAACTTTGGAACGTGTTGCATGCATCAAATTCAGAATTAGTGTATATTTTCGTCTCGTCTCGTCTCGTCGTCCTCCGCTTATCCGGGTCGCGGGGGCAGCAGCCTCAGCAAAGAAGCCCAGACAGTCCTTTCCCCAGCCACCTCCGTCAGCTCTTCCGAGGGAACCCCGAGGCGTTCCCAGGCCAGCCGGGCGATGTATTCCCTCCAGCGTGTCCTGGGGCGGCCCCGAGGTCTGCCATTGTGTATATGTGTATACACAATGTAGTGTATATTTTACAAAAAACAATACAGTTCATCAGTTTGAACACTAAATATCTTGTCTTTGGACTGTATTCATTTCAATTTAAGTCAAAAAGGATTTACAAATCATTGCATTTAGTTTTTATTTACTTTTCTGCAATTGGGGTTGTATGACTGCACTCATTATGTGTGATTAAACCTTCAAGCTCCCCCTGCACACTAATGTGTTTATTACACACAGACAAATAATTGTGCCAGATGCTATTAGTCTGTCCTCTGTCCTCATGTACAAAAACACACACTTCAAGCTCACTAAACAAACTCAGATTAATAAGAAACACACTCAAGTTCAGTTTAAAAGTATCACCCCTTTAATTTCCTTTTGAAAGATGTCTCTGTAGTAATGGTTTATGTATATATATATATATATATATATATATATGTGTGTGTGTGTGTGTGTGTGTGTGTGTTTGTGTGTAAATCAGATATGGCATTCATGCCTCATTTTAAGTGCATGGTATCTTGACATTGAACAGACTTCACAAACAATGCTGAACAAAAGCAAATAACCCAAAAAATACAAATTTAACATGTATGTAGAGCAGCTCATCATTAGGTGCTGTCAACTTTGACTGCAGACATGAAAACTTGCCTAACTCATCGAGTTTTTGTTGTTATTTGTAAACATTTCTTGTGTAAATCTTTTTTTTTTGTTCCAGGAAATGATTAAAGCAAATCCACAATCTCACGTAAGACCCAATGTACAAAATGATTTAAATAAAATTGCAAATTGAAAGTAAAGACATAAAAAATTTACCACCTGGTGTAGGCAGGTACATCAGCAGGGTTGACAACACATCAGAAGTGCTACCAGCTGCACCCTCAGGATGATACACACATCAGCCGTGATAGAAGAAGAAAACTACAAGTTAAACATTAGTTGGTACTGCAGCACTAAAAGAAAATATATGTTTACAGCAAAATGAAGGTGAGAAGTGGTGAAATTCTCTGGGTGCATTCTCAAATACAAACAAAAGGTCAATATTCTGAAATTTAGTCAAACTTTGGGATCCCTTTGCTCCTTGTACAATATTTTGATCATTTGCTTTTGTCTAGTAAATCATTCTTTTTTTCAGTCATTCACTGGACAAAGGAATGTTTGGCTTGCGTAGTTATCTCTAACCAATAAATGGACATAATGTATAACAACTTGCAGAAAAGAAAACACTCAGCTCACATAGAAACATAGTATTAAAAAAGACGTTAGCTGTGTCCCAATTCAGGTTTTGCCTTCTTCAAAGTTTGCATTTCTAAAAAGAACACATCATGGCCCATTTCTTCTCCAACTGTGGTAAATAAATGCAGCTATCATTTCCATGAAGTTTGGAAAACACAATCCTTTTACCCTTGACAGTCCCAACTAAAATTTATTGCTTGATGCAGTTCAGTTGTTCCATGGAATATTCAGGCAAACCTCACCAACTCATGAAGCAGGCAACATCATGTGACATCATACCTTATTTATCAGTCCCTGGTTAATATGTAACCAGTAACGGAGGAATGGAAAAGCCACTGTCGGATGCAAATAATGGAAGACATGCATCAACTGCACTGTGTGGAAATGAAATGTCAGTGTATACTGAAAACCAGGCTATCAAGGAGCTTGTTCCAGATCCCCACTGGGATTTCCACTTTTCTGTAGTTTGCAGGCAACTTCCCACTGGTGAACTGTAAATGTAAGACTCAGGGCAGTTCACCCCAAAGTCAGAAACACATATTTTTCCTCTTACTTGTGGTGCTATGTATCAATCTGGATAGAGATTTCCCTTCTCTCCAGTATAAAGAAACTAGATGGCACTCAGCTTGCGGTGTTCAAAACACCAAAAAATACATCTGAAAAACTCTTCAGCAATGTCTCTTTCCAAAAATCATAACCCAGTTACTCAAGAGAATTCACAAATCTTGTGAGCAGTTTTATGTAGGAACTATTTTCTATCTCGAAATACACCCACCAACCAAATCACAGCGCAGAAGGAAGTGTGCATCTGCTCATGGACGAGAGGCTCGTGCTTATGACAGTGTGAGATGTAAACATTAATTGCATCTGAGGCATGTACCTTCTGCTAACTCACCTAGCACCACGGAGCTAGCTATTGTTACAGCTGAGGAGGACGCCATTAATGTTTACACACTGTCATAAGCACAAGCCTCTCGTCCATGAGTAGATGCACCCTTCCTTCCACATGGTGATATGGTTGGAGGGTGTAGATCGTTAGAAAAAAAAAAATAGCTCCTACATGAAACTGCTCACAACAAGGTCTGTGGATTATCTTGAGAAACTGGGTCAAGATTTCTGGAAATAGACATTGCTGCTGAGTTTTTCTACTAAAAGTACTTTACTGGTGCTGTATGCACCACAAGGTGAGTGCCATCTAGTTCCATTATATTGGAGAGAAGGCAGATATCTCTGGCAACTCACACCAAAACAATTCAGACTGATATGTATCACAACAGGTAGAAGAAAAAATATGTATTTCCCATTTTGGGGTGAACTGTCCCTTTAATAAGTTGATGAGGAGCACCTTAGAGCAACATTACTGAAATGCACCTTTATGATTAGCGTCCTCACAATGATGCAACCTCTGAATATGGACACAATGTCGATGAATTTGGGCAGAGAACATTGACCTGCAAAAATTGTAGCTGAAAGACCAACTTTTGATATATGCTTATTTTTATGGGGTCAATAATGTTAATCATAATAGCAAATTATAAATTGTCACTTTGGGTTTACTACTGACATGACTGGAAAGGAAATATGCTAAATGTGTTGACCAAAACATATTGCTTGGACACCACCTCTTACAACAGTGTTTTTATTTGAGTTTAAAATAGACACAAGTCTGATTGGATGGTTCAAATCTGCAGTTTGATCATGTCTTAAAACACAGCAAGGACCTCAACGCTTCAGTTGTGTTGAATATTGCACATCCACAGGAAACAGAAGACTGTTGCAACATGCATAGGTCAGACATCCTTTACATTTCCACACACAAATCCCCACTGGCCTGTAAATGTGTTACAATGTTCACAAAGACTTTGGAAGTACTGTATTAGATTGAGCATTAGTACCAAGCCAGTATATGACGATATATTTTCTTTACATGTCATCATATTGCTGGCCAATTTTAAAAACAAGGATGAAAATATTGAGGTGTCTAATTCACCATTTTCTTGTTGCCACAGAAATGCTCATTTTTTAAAGATAAAATTACAAAATATAAAATATTACTCCAGCCTTTGACTTTATCAGGCATCACCACCTTCAGCATAAAGCCATATGCTTTAGATCTGACTCAGCCATCTCTCACTGAAGTTTAGATGTGAAGGAGGATTAAATAAAATGTTCTATTCTTAAAGGAAAAGTACATTTATAAGCTTTCATCTCTGATATACAGTAAACCTACTCTGTTAAGGCAAGTGGTGACCAATACGTTATGGAACATTTGCAAAAGAATGATGGTAGATATCTTGAAACATTGCAAAAAATAAAAGGAAACACTAGTGTTGATCTTCACGTCAGTGCTGAAAATATGTTACTCCATCAGCCACAAATCTTAACCAACTCCTGACACGGGACAAGAGAAATATGATCCTATCTGTACATAAAAACATCATTTTCATCTCCAAAGAACACACTCGTTTTAGAAATGCGGTGTGGTTTAAGTGCTTGTCAGTCTACAACAGGTACAGTATGTGGTCAGTACAAACAGGTCGGGGTTCAGTCTTCTCCCATTTCACTTTGCCATCTAACACAATAATCAACAGATCTGATTTATATTTGCTTGAAAAACTGTATTCTTACTGTTATCTTACAGTGCCTATTTTTGTTACTAAAAACAATGAATAAGTGCACTTTTGAAATGTCCCATTGATTAGAAACATACCTGCATTCAATGTAACTACTATATTTACTTGATAACAGGTTGGGTAAAACATGCTGTCTACACCAAATAGGAATACTAGAATATACAGGATATCACTCACAAATCGCTGAAATGGGAATCTAATGACCAATGGCGTTGCAGTTGAACAGAACAGGAAGGTTATTACACTGGTAGATGCATTAGTCATTCCAAGTGCTTTAAGTACATAATGGATTTTTATTTTTATTTCGTTTTTTGTTTTTAACAAAGCGAGGTACTATATTGTATGTCCTTTCAAACAAGGCAAGCCACTGGTGAGTAAACTATATATAGTGGATATACTGTATCGTGCTGGGTCAGTTAAGCATCTGCTCAGGACCTCAGGGCTCATCCACTGCTAAAGCAAACAGTAAGAAATCTGAGATAGCTTTATTCAGGCAGCTCCTAGCTCTCTGTCACTGATTCAGGATAGTTCTTGTTCACCTGTCAGGTGTTCTGCTGAACATTTAAAGGTGTTCTCAAATGTTTTTTAAACCAGATCTGGCTTGGGGAAGGAGTCAAATGGGTTGTTTAGTCATGAGTTCTCCAGCTAGAACCTCACAGATCAATATTAGTGTCTTTAGCGGAGGATGCCAATGGCTACTATACTCTGTGTCCATAATCAAGTTTAAATGTTTTTTATTTTTTTCTACGCCTACAGCTGAAAGGCAGGCTCACAATTTTTCTAGTCTATCTTAAAGACACCTCACACAAAAAAATAACCATTTGTATATCAATTACACACAGCGGGTATCTTGACTTTGTTAAGAAAACTTGGTTTTTCTGGTATGCCTCTACAGTGGACGGAGGATCCAAAAATGGCTAGCCTTTTTCATGATTCAATTGGGGTCCACATTTAAAGAAACACTTCACCCACAAAATTACCATTTGTGAATCAATTAGTCATGTCATGTTACCTTGAATTTGTGAAGAAGACAAAAAAAGCAGCAAACATATATTTTTTTTAATTAGTGACCAATTAAAAACAGCAAAACTTCATCAGAACATCCAATCCAACATTAAACATTACAAACTCTCACACAACTTGAGCAGTATAATCCAAGTCTTATGAATCCAGTCATATGCACAGTCCTTCCCAAAAACATGAATTTTCACTTGAGACTTACTTTTTAAAACTGAACTGAAAATAAAACATATTTACACTCTCATCAAAGCTTGTCTCCAATACTGAGTTTTTTTGTTTGTTTTTTTTTATTAGAGAAAATGCATGTGTTTGGGAAGTACTGAGCATATAATTGAATAAATGAGACTTGGATTATAGATAGTTGTGGCGCCCAATCAATCAATAAATCAATATGTCCGCTGTTTTCTGTGGAGGCATGCAAAAAAAAAGAAAAAAAAAAGATGACATGATTGATACAAAAGTAATTTTGCAGGTTACAAAAACTCCTTTAACGGCAGCAAAACTATATCAAAACATCTGTTTACAAACACTCACGCAACTTGTGCAGAATTTAAGGTAAAACAGTGAGTAACTGATGTACAAATGGTCATTTTGTGGGTTAAGTATTCCTTTAAAACAACATCAGGTGTCTATATGAACACTGGCGTAGGTTTTTCTTGCTGCACTCATTCCTTCTCTCCATGCTGGCAATTAAGAGACCCCTTCCTAATAAGCTTCCAGCTGAAGGGATGGGGAACAAAATCCACAGACAGTCAATTGGGTATCTCCAAAGTTATTGTCTTTTTAGTACAAAATTGCTGCTTTGTGTTACACTCCCTCCTCTGCAGCTCTACAGGGAAACACAGAGATATTGTAAAGAAACTGTGTGTGAATCGGAGACCAGCCTTGGGTCACGGTATCATGGTGTGTGTTGGGTCTTCCCAGGCTATGAACCATCATGATTATCAAAGCTTTTTCATTAAGACTCAGGAACAGCCTTCCAGAGAAGAACAAGCTATCTGAATCAGTATCCTCTTCAAAGTAAAGTTAAAAAAACTCACCTTTTAAATCTCTCACATCCTTAATAACTTTAGTGTTAACTACTGTTACTTAATTTGTAAATTATAACGTTGCTATCAATATCTGTCTCCTAACTGCATTTTGTGCAATCTGTTTTTGCCTTTTTCTGCCGGATATTTTTATACTATTGGTCCTCTATTCTTATTCTCTTTCTTCAGTGTCCTGTTGTTAGTTTCAAATGACAAAATTTGTGTTTCAGTATGAAATTTAATCACTACTTTGACCACCCTTACCTCTCTGAATCTACAAAATACTGTCAACATCAAATGTCTCTTTTACCATAATGTTCCCATCCATCCTAACACAGTCACAACATACTAACTACATCATTCAAATAAAATATGCTCCGTAAATGAGCTTTTAATCAAAGTCATAATTTCAATAACAAATAACTCTGTGCTTTTGTGCCCCCTAGCAATTTAAGTAGCAAAATATAGTGTTACATCTCCAATAGCAGCTTTCTCCCTTTAATCATTGTCAATGCAACAGCTGGATGAGTAATGTCTGCTTTTAAATAAAAAACAAACGAAAAAACATGGTAATCTTACAGTGAATAAAACACTTTCCTCACACATCCTAAGTGTCATGTCAGAGAAATAAATACAGTAATTCAAGGAAAAAAATGACGATGTAAACAAACACAAAGCAAAGCTGTGTTCAGGGGATGCATAGATGCAAAATCAGACAAAACGTTAAAGTTCATATGATTATTAGCTCGTCGTTGCAGGATGGAGGGAGGGTGAGGGCGTCAGTTGGAATACCTACTTTCCTTCCTATGTTAGCGACGCAGAGAAACCTGCACTGTATCTGCCATCCCCAGTTTACTGTTTGAAATTCCACACAGTGCCAATGTGGACACATACCCCATATTTATTTAGTTTTCATTACATTTCTTCTCCTTTTTGCTCAAATAAAAATCAACAAATATACAAACGGTTCATAACTCAAGACCTAAAATTTCCTAACGCTTTGTGGAATACATTCAGGAACATTCATGTTGAGTGAAAAAATGAAGCAATAACCAAAAAAAGTGAAAAAAATAAAATAAAAATAAAAACATAAAACATATACACAATAATTATTCATGAAGACTATTCATTGCCATACAGTTATCATATGTTACAACTTATTACTAGTTTCTAGCAGTCCAGACTCCCTTCCAGGGTGATGAGTTATTATAGTTTCTCCTTTGAGGGGATCCAGATATAGGGTCCTGAATGTTCTTCTATGACCTGTTTGCAGTGGTTATAAATGTCCTCTAACGTGTCTCCTTGAACCAGGGCTGCAAAGCAAAAGGAACTCTTTATGTACTGTGGGACTTTGAATAAAACAGGTACACCACATTTAAATCATTACAGTCACACATGCACTTTTTTGAATTATGAAGCCTCACAGCTGTCAAATGTTTAAAGCCCCAATGTGTACGATCTGAAGATTTCTGGCTTTTAATGACAGAATAAAACTCCCTATGGACCAAGCGGCCACCTCCAGGGCTAAAAACTGAAGCAGTACAGAAGAGCCAAACACTGCAGTGTTCTGAATGACTACTTGAAGCTGGCTCTGAAAGCCAGTCAATCTCCATAAACTTCCATGTTAAAACGACCAGCTCCACAACAGGTTTCAATATGTTCACAGCGTGGTACAGAAACCGGTTTTGCTCTTTATAGCTAATTTACCCCTTTATCTCAACTTAACAGGGGGTGAATTTTTATTCAACTCAGCCATTTACATTTTATTAAGGCTTAAGCGCGGGGTGCTCTGAGTAACAGGCTGTGGATTCTCAGTCAGATCCACCCCTTGGCCCTCCACAGTGTCAGCCTCTTGTCCAAATATGGTCACTTCTGGGTCACGTTGGGTGCATTCCCACCTGTACTTAAAGCTGTCCACTTGTCATCTGATCACCAAAGACGCTTGTTAATATCAGGGCCACTTATTATCACCCGGGTTGTCTGAAGTTTGTACAAACAAATCTTCTGCAACTGAAACATGCTATTATCACATACAGACTTGACACATTGGGGCTTCAACATGATCTCATCTTCCCACATAAAATTATCCCACATTTCAATTTGATGGATAAGTGTCATTGAAAGACAGGCAGTGACAAAGTTGGATTTCAGATGGCAAAAGGCAATATGAAGTATCTTTAATACAAGTTGAAGAATTGCAGGATCATATCACTTTATAATAACAGAGGCTTTAGCTGACATGTCCAGTATGTCTACGCTGCCAATCTGGGAAATTTCCACAATAATGTGGATATTTTTGGCATGTGTGAGCACAACTCTCTCACTCCTTTTGTTCTGTGCTAAGTTGGGAGGAGAGCCTTTAAATCAGCATTTGTGTTAAATCAAGCACCACACTAGCCATGTGTGCTCATATACTGAGTGAATATAGATGACTTCTCGTGTATTTGTGCTTTTATCAATATCATACCTGTAAAGAATTCCCCAAACTCCTGCTCCAGCTTCATCGCCCTGTCAAACGTTTTCTTGGCTTGTTCCTCCGTCAGTCTCTTATTCATGTCCCTGTACAGGAGCAAAGAACACACAACATCCACACACATGATTCTGTCTCCAATTTTTATTTAAACTAAAGACAACTGTGACAATCCCAGCTGTTATTACTCAACATTGTTTTTATATTATTGCATTGAATTGTTGGGCAGGATCAGTGCCTCCTGGTAACACCTGGGCTTGGTGCTCCCAGCCAATAAAAGAGAGGTTCTGCTACTCATGCTGCCTGTCTTAGTCTGCTCCCCCTGTTTCTTATTTGTTCTCCCTCTTCCATCCTGCAGGAGCATTGCCGGCCTTGTGAGGACGGCAGCATTAACTCTGTTTCCCAACCCTGTATCACATCAATGTTTTTAAAGTGACGTAGTATATAAGCTGACTTTGTCATCAACTTAAGTTGTTGCTTAAGCGACCCATTGCTAATTTTCTACTGGTAACAGTGGCACGAAAAGCAGTTGTTTTCTACCGAGACATCCATCCAGCACAACTTGTAGAATAATGAATAACTTTATAGTAAGAACAACACATTTCAGTTTGTGGCCTTATCAGAGTCTCTCATATTAGTCATGACCAAAGAACCAGGTTGTGACACAACAAAATTCCAAGTAATATTTTACATCCCCCAATTTATCATATATAAGCAGCATACAGGCATTAAATCAATGGTTTATAACATGCTGTAATGTTGTTGTTATGACGATTTAGGGACATTTTTGTCTAAGTGTTTATTCATGTATGGTATTCGTCAACAATTATAACTTCTTCTAAGGAGGCATATTTACATTATTACAAATGTGTGTTAATATATTGTCATTCATCATCTGTTAATGCAGCAGGATTTACAGTTGTTGAAAAACACAGTGATGAACAAATATCTGCCTACAACTACATTCTAATATGTAATAACCATTTTTTACATGTTTATTTATAAATAATAAATTGGGGAACAAATGAATGGTTTAAATAAAAAAAATATGAAAAAAAGTGAATACTCACATTAATGAATCAATAGACTTGGGTTTTATGAAGATGGCGATGGGATAGAGTTGTGCTACTTGTAGTCGTTTGATGGCGTTTCCAGACACATCCAGAATGCAGTGTTTACCCTGAGACAGAGGCAGGAGTTTACAAGAGAGGTACCACTTAAAAAGACAGATTCCAATCTCTCAGGTTATAAAATCAAAGCTGCACAATGCAAGATGTTTTAAATCTTAAAAAAATCCCACAGAGTGTAAATCTAAACAGTGTCCTAAACAGCATCAAGTATGAATGATTGAATGATTTTATTTTTTTTTAGTGTCATACCACCTATTGGCCCATCCCCCACGGGATTATATGACACCTTTGCAAAACAAAATAACAATATACAGTCATGTGAAAAAATTAGGACACCCCATTAAATATTCAGTTCTTTAATAACAAATGTTCACATATCGATGTCTGATCTGGTTTTTCTTTATCTCTGAGAAAGAAAGTGATTTAATTGCAGGTAAACAACAAAAGTTAACCTTGTTTTACTCATTAAACAAAAGATATCAATAAAAATATTCTAACTGAGGAAAAAGTTAGGACACCCTACCCCCTAATAGCCAGTGTTACCCCCTTTGGCTGAAATAACTTCAGTGAGACGCTTCTTGTAGCCGTCTACCAGTCTCCGACATCGGTCTGAGGAGAGTTTGCCCCACTCCTCAATGCAGAATTCTTTCAGCTGTGAGATGTTTGAGGGGTTTCTTACATGTACAGCCCGTTTCAAGTCACCCCACAGCATCTCAATGGGATTAAGATCTGGGCTTTGACTCTGCCATTCCAGGACTCTCCATTTCTTAGTTTTCAGCCGGTCCTTGGTGGATTTACTGGTATGTTTTGGGTCACTGTCATGTTGCAGGGTCCAGTTCTGCTTCAGCTTTAATTTTTTTACAGATGGTCTCACATGATGGTCTCCCTCTGATAGACGATAGAATTCATGGTGGATTCTATGATGGTGAGCCGGCCAGGTCCTGCTGCAGCAAAGCATCCCCAAACCATGACACTTCCACCTCCATGCTTCACAGTTGGTATGAGGTTCTTTTCCTGGAATGCTGTATGTAATGCTGTATGTAATTTTAGACTCATCTGTCCAAAGAACATTATTCCAGAAGTCCTGGTCTTTGTCTATGTTCACTCTGGCAAACTTCAGTCTGGCCTTCATGCTTCTCTTAGAGAGCAAAGGTTTCCTCCTTGCACACCTCCCATGAAAGTTAAACCTGTGCAGTCTCTTTCTGATTGTAGAGGCATGCACTTTCACATCAACAGTAGCAAGAGCCTGCTGTAGGTCCCGTGATGATACTTTAGGGTTTTTGGAGACTTCTTTTAGCATCTTGCGGTCTGCTCTCGGGGTGAACTTGCTTGGACGGCCAGACCTGGGCATGGTGGCAGTTGTTTTGAATGTCCTCCACTTGTAGACTATTTTCCGGACGGTGGAATGGCTGATTTCATATTCTTTTGAGATCTTTTTGAATCCCTTACCAGACTCATAAGCTGCTACAATCTTCTTTCTGAAGGCCTCAGACAGCTCTTTTGATCTCACCATGGTGTTCACTGTCACTTCAGCAGTCTGGAGCACACCAAACTAAATGTCTGAGGTTTAAAAGGGCAAGCCTCCTTCAAAATGCTGAGTAACGATGTTCTAAACATGCGCACCTGATGTGATACACCTGTGTGTGATTTTAGCCATTTTAAGTGGGAATAAATGTGGGGGTGCCCTAATTTATTCCTCACCAGAAATTGCATTTTTTTAAAATTACATTTTACAGAAAGTTATAAAAATCTTTTCTTAAGTTTTAATTGTTTAGTTATATTACCCGAATCTCCCAATATTGTTAGAATTGATATTAAATATCCATATGTCCAAAAACACACAGGCTTTCATAGGGTGTCCTAATTTTTTCACATGACTGTACATTTCATATTTCATTACATAAGTTAAATTTCCAGTCGTGCTGGTCAAGCATTTGATAACAGCAAGAGAAAACCAATTTACAGCAGTACAAAAGTAAAGTTATACATCTACTGATACAATGCTCCCTTTCTCATGTCCCAAGCTTTCTTCAAATGCTTTGCCAGTCCAAATATTTCTTTTTCAAACAGCCAAGTCAGTCGTGAATCATCCGCATTTATCCAATCTACCGTAATCTTTGTATTACTAAACAACTCCTCGCAGATCTTCCAATAAAAAGGACAGTACAAGACAAAATGGTACTCATTTTCTACTTCTTTATGGTCACACATTGGGCAAATTCGACTGTCTTCTTCCAACCCTACATACCTCCTGGTTTCAGTATGAAGTGGCAAAATGCCTGCTCTAATCTGTGCACAGAGTGATCTTTGTTTCTTTGACAGGTTATACAGAACATAATTTTCAGTGAAGTACTCATATTTTTTCAAGTAAAAGCTCAGTCCAGATAAAGATGTTGGTAGACAAATCCCAGAGCAGCCAGGTTGATAAACATGAGCTGTATAATATACTGGCCTTACACTACAAGAACTGAGGTGTGGTGCAGCTAACATGCAGCTCTCATAAACAGGTAAAGAGACTCACCCTTTCAGCCACATATTTCACAGACTGCACACTCGTTCCATACAAATTATCATTGTACTGTCCCGCCTCGATGAACTTGTGCTCTTGGATGTCCTTCTCCATCTGCTCTCTGGACATCACAAAGTGGTAGTCTCGCCCGTCTACCTCGTAGTCCCTCTTCGGCCGAGTGGTATCTGCGTGAGGAGGACAATGAGCTCTTTATAACGAACAAGACCAGTACACGCTTGCTACAGTTCCTTTTAAATCTCATTGCCCTGTGTATTATTAAAGCTTTACTCGTCTTGACATTATTGTCAAATTAGTTAGGACACTTTGCTGTAATTACCACAAACAAACGAAACCGTGGTGGAGGTGACTGGCAGCCTCTTTCCCACACCACTGATCCTGTGGTTGCCAATGTTCTTTCAAATTAACCCAATATGTGGCAATACAACCTGCTGCTTTCAACACTAACAGAAAGGCAATCAGATTTTGATAAATTGTTTATGGCAGAATCCTCCAAATAACCAGACTAGATCTACTACATCTACTACTACAGAGATTTTAAGAAATTTCACTGGATATCTGTAAAGGGAAGGGGTCATAATTAATGCTTCTACAAAAGTAGGAAGTGAACAATTATCTGTTTCAAACAAATATATATCACTTCACACTGAGTCACACAAAGAGAAATTCAAAAGAATAAAAGGAGTCTAAGTATTTACAGGGACACATCACTTCAACACTCAGTTTATCCACTCACTCACCTTGGTGCCCTGAGCTGTTAGCAGCTTTATATGGTTTGAAAGGTATATTGAAATAAAAGAGATGAGAAAATCAAAACATGCAAAACAAAAGCTGAAGAACACATTACATGCAAAGAGGAGTGAGGTGTTCTGTTAAAATGAGTCAAAATGGGGTTACATGTATGTACTGGGGTCACACATGCACAAACACACACACACACGCAAAAACACAATTCAGAAACAGTAACTTAAGATGATAATAATCCTTCCATTTCTATCACTATGGCAGCGTGGGCAGTATATGGCTGGTGGGATGAGTGGGTGATGTTGCTGGGGAATGAAACTTAAAACATCACGCTGACTCCACAGCAGACATGATCATGGTCATGACTGATCAGGTTCCAGGTAAACACATCAATAAACACAGACAACAGTTTTACCATTTCTGCTAATTGTCAGTATCACATTGTGTCATGCTACAACTGTAATTACACATGTGATCATGAACAATTCTCGATAAAGTCCTGCTCTGTTTCCATTAACTACTTACGTGGCACACATGACCCAAACTTGTCTGGGAATTCTGATATCAGATCATCATTGATTCTGTCCTTCATCGGCCCCAGGATTATGACTGGTCTGGCATAATTAACTGAAAGGAAAAACAAAGACTGGCTGCATTTCTTTAAAAGACAACACTAAAATAATTGTTTGTTATGCACAGAAGTAACACTTATGGAGGTTTTTCTTGTGTTGTGTGCTGGGGCGCTTTAGTTCCTGTTTGTGTGCAAGGACACATCACAAGATATGTGTATATTCATGTAACAGAAATATGGATAACAAGTGAAAAACAAGCAGCCCTTTCGCCAGAAAAAAAATGTTGGCATTGTACATTTCTGCAAACCAAACATTTGCACGTTTTATACATATCATCAACATTTCTGAAGTGATGTAGTGTACAAACTGCCTCTGTCACTGGGAGGTGGAGCGAAAGGTGGATAGCTTGACACCTAGCTGCAGACCACTGCAGATGACAGTTTAAGTAACTACTGCGATTTCAGCAACTTTTCAGGCACCATATATGTTTTTGTTTAAGAAAGCCGCTGCTGTTTTTCCAGTGGGGACAGTGTCATGGAAAGTGGCAAATTTTTACCAGGACATTGTTGTGTTATTTTGCCGGGATAGTGACATGAAAAGTGAGTATTTTAAGCCAAAACATGATCTTTTCCTAACCATAACCAAATGCTTTTTGTTTATCTGCTACACAATAACATGCAAATGTAAAATATCTGCAGATTGAAGAAATGTACAATGCCAGCAGTTTTTTTTTTTGGTGACTGGGCTGCAGCAAGAAACGGACAACAATGGACCAAAATCAGTGTCATTCCTGCTGAGTGTGGAACTTCCAATGCACAGCCACTGTAATATGTTGGTGACTCTCATATAAACTCCTCTCTGAGTGATTTTCTCTGCGTAACAGTGTGCTATTTGATGGCTGGCAACAGTCACTGTGGGTGCTCATTCTAATTCCTAATGTGAGGTTTTGAATCTCAACTAAAGTGGTGTAGTTGCTGGAAAAGCAGGTTATTAAAAGAGAAACACTACGTTTGTCTAACAATGTCAGGGTGTGAGCTACAGGGGAGCCATGGGAGGCTATGCTCCTCTTATAAAAATGATTTGTGAATTTTTGGGCATACAATACACAACATGTTATTTTTGCCATGTGTTCCTATTTGTTTTTATATCTTCATCATCATGGATCGTGTGTAAATTTAGGCTACTTATTTTGCTCATTTGTATGCGATAAGTAACTTTAAAGGTTGCTGATGAGGACTCGATCCCCTCTAAGTAGTCTGACATGCTCTGTTTTTGATACAATACTCATATTTTAGTGTGTTTATAGGCTGTTTTACTATTTGACCTACCTGCACTATATTTGTGCTGCGGAACTATAGAATATGGTACATCACTTTACAAAGTGTACTGTGTCGTTGCTTCAGTTGGCCATTTTGTATCATACTGTGATGTTTGGTTTTGACACACGTGATTGTTTGATGTGGTCAGATTGTTATGTGCTGATATGTTTGAAATATCCAAAAGTACCATACATGTAAGTAGAATACCAGAGTGAAGCTCATTAAAACACTGTGATTCACGTATTATCTTATTTTAATTTTATCATTGTTCAATACGTGACAACTTACTTTCTTGCCGCATCACAGGTTCATATGAGAGAATCACGTCCTCTTGACTCCCTGGTGGGGCACATTGTGAAAATGTTATTATGTGATTTGGACAAATACTCATTACTGACATAAACAACATGCCACATTTGGCTAAAGCCCACATGCATGGCAGCATAGTCACAGAACATGTCACTATCATTTTTGGTCTATCTTACTGATGACATCTATAAAAGTAGACTTCTCTAATCTAGACCTCATGCTCAATAAATGACTCACATAGAAAACTGTCATTTCAAATGAACTACAGAATGAACCACATTTTCATTTACTACGAAACATTTATTGATATTTTGACCTCAAGTTTGGTTTCTCCACTTCTGCAGCTTCTCAGTGGGACAAATTCAGGAGCTCAGGAATCTGAATATGGCAGTGAGCTTATTGTGGGACATGAAGATACTTGGCTGGTGATTTTAAACAGCTACCTGATGTTTTTGTAACTTCACTGTACATGCATTTAGCAATCATTTGAGTTTTTGTTAGATAAGTGCTCTCTCTCTCTCTCTCTCTCCCCCCCCTCTCTCTCTCTCCCTCTCTCTCTCTCTCTCTCTCTCTCTCTCAGCTCATTATGTTGTTAAGTGCAGTTAATAATGCTTCAATGAGACATGCTGATATTAGATTAGTTAAAATGCACTCATAAGAAGTGTTTTCTCACTCTGCATCAAGTGATAGGTTCAGAAAACACACGGTAAAATAAAAAAAGAATCCCTGAAAAGAATTAAACCTCCACAAGAAAATCCTGAAATAACCCTGACTATTGGCTTGGGGCAGGGGTGTAGTGCTGCTGTAGTGCTCCCAGAAAGACAAAGACAGTTTACAAATTATAGTTAAAAGTAATAGACTTTTTTTTTTTTTTTTTTTTTTTTTTTAAACATTTCAAGATCCAATCATTTATGGAGCATGTGTCATGCAAGAGAACCATTAAAAACAAATAAATGGTAAAAGGTCAAATCATTCCACCTTAAAATTTGCTGGCACAATGTATTAAATTATATCTCCTCAGTTTATAGCTGCTAACTGTTATCAAGTAAAGCTGAAAATTCAGCAAAACATACTTTAATTTTATAGTTATAGTTTACTGATATTAATGTATGTAAACTTCCCGTGGTAGGAACAGTGGTTACATAACCTTTGAAATGGGCCACAACTTAACCTGAGACCTGCTTGCACACTGGTCACATGTGCGCTCTGGTACTTTAACAAATAACAAAATAGCACTACACCCCTGGTTAAAGCTGCTTGGTTTCAAGTGATTTTTTTCTCAAATCAATATGAAGGTACAGTGGGGGAAATTAAGTATTCAACGCATTAACATCTTTTATTGAACATATTTCCAGTGCTAGTCTGGTATGACCATTCTGATGACATGAGCTCAACAATGTGTTTTGCTGTATCAGTCTGGACTTGGTGCAGCCCCAAACACTTTGCAAAAATTAAAATCCAATCGAGACCAATCAGGGATCCACACTGTGGCTGACAACTTAAGCAGCTGATCAGGGGCTGCGCTGTAGCAGATGACATAAAATGCGGGCTACAGCTTGCAGAACAGTAATGGCAGTTCCCAAAGCATACGGGTAGTGAAACAGGATGTTGAGCCCATGTAGGATGGCTTTAGTATACTATTTCCATGCAGCTATTCACATGGAATTTACATCATATATTAATATCAATTCAATTAAACTATACAGATAAAGAAGCCAAAACATTCCATCCATAAAAAAGTTACATGACATAAGGGGGAGTGACACAGGGAAAAAGGATTTAACAGGCTAACTGAAATGTATTTAGTAATCGCTGGAGAAGGTTTTGTTTGCAGTGCCAGATTTTAAGATGCATCCTGTATGAAGAAACTGTCTGACAGTGTTTAAATGGGATTTTGGTCCATCCCTCCACACAGACAGTCTCTGAAGCTAGAAGATTCAGGGGCCTGCTGGTGAATCTTGGTCTTCAGCTACTTCTGCAAATGTTCTATTATGTTTAAGTCTGGTGATTAAATACATTTCAGTTGGGTGTGTTCAATACTTTTGTCCTGTCTTATTCCACTTTATTGCACATTAGTGGATTGTAACGTTATGATTTCTTTATTTGTATAATTGTATTTAGTTAATATCAATGTCTGTTGTAAATCTCTCGTCAATAGCTGCATTGGAAATGTTAAAATAAAAAAAAATGTTGACACGTTGAATACTTATTTCCCCCACTGTATATAACCTACTCCAAAAGTAAATAACACATCACAAAATACCTCAGTAAACAAAGAGATGTAATTGTGACACAATTCTGCGTCAAACACACATGCTCACAAGTTAAGACAGAAACTCTTTAGTTGTTTATGCCAGTGTCATGCAAAACATGCATTAATATTATGAATATTTAATGCAGGGCATTGCTAAGGGTGCAATTATTAAAATAAAAAAAAAAGTGAAGTCTGTTCAGCATGCAGACAGAAGTTCGGGAGGCTCCAGTGCACAAGCATCACTCTGGTGGCTTATTAGTGAGAAAACCCTGCAGATAGCCTGTAGTGTTTGGAACCATGCCACTGTCATATTTAAAAGTGTATAAATGGACATGAATTAATACTATACACCACTGAAAATAACAAAAACAGACTGGTTGATATTATACTAAAGTTAATCATAATAATGTAACAAATCTTATTCTCTGCTGACTAAATAAAATTAATGTTGGAAGATCAATCCTGGTAAACAAAAATAAATAAATACATACAATTAAAAAACTATTTTTTGTTGACAAGCTACTTTGACTTGGCAAGTGGTGCTTTTATTATAAAACCTTGAGTTGAGTGACCCTGCTTTATTCTTGTGACAGCTCTCAAACTGAGAAGCAAGACAAATCCCACAAATGCAGCATGCAACAGTGCAGGCAAGAGAGACACGTTCAGACAGGAAACGTGACAAGCAGGTTGTTGCTGTTGTGGGGGTGGTATCGTGGTAAACAGAGATGAGGAATCATTCCTGTACCAACTTACTGAATGTCTTTGTCCCATACCCATCATCACCTAGCCCAAGGATGTCCTATTGGCCGTCCAAAGAGAGCCAGAACAGAAGAAAGAGAGGAAGGAGGACAGCCGCAACATAAGCAAAAGGTTGGAGGCAGTGAGAGGAGGGAGCTGTACAGCCACAGATTTGTCTCTGTCCAGACACTAAACAGCCACCAGGGGGAGCCAGATACAACGTGTTAACACCAAGGCTGGTTGAGACTGAACCTAAATTATCTCTGAAGGGAAACTGGGTTGTACAATATCACCATACGGGGACATGTCACACAAAAATGAACAGCATTGAGATTGCTTCTCTCCTGCTGACTGATCAGCATCTGAGCCAGAATGAGACAGAAAGAGAAAGAAAACAAAGACGACAGGAAATGATCATGAAAGGAAAGGCCTCCGTAATAACCCTGAGACACACCCGTGTGTCCCGTCAGCCCTACATGTGACCTGCACTGACTCTCTGCATAGGAGCACATGTGTGTCTGTGAGCTTACTTACGGTCAGAATCACTGCCATCCTGCTCACCCTCTTTGTTCTTGTAGAATGGGAACTTTCGTGTAAAGATGAAATTCTTTTTACGTTTGTCATTGAATGACTGTGAAGGGAGAGAAAGCATGGAGCAAACAGGTATATCTGTCACGATCATGCAGACAAAACAACTGCTTGCACAAAGTAGGACGTCAAGAAGTTCATACAATGAAAACTGAAAATCTGTTTCTCCCAGACCACAGACTCATTTTGTTTTTACACGACTATAATAGCTAATAAAATGCACACTTTTGATTGAAGTAGGTTACAGTTAGTTAAGATCCTCATTAAATTTTGCCGTGTTTTATTCCTTTTTGACCACTTACAAAATAAATTTTAAGCTCAAATGACAAATAATTAAAAGTAATTAAAAATTAAAAGCAATTTTGATATTAACTGATGATTTAATTAGGCATAAAAGGCAAACATGCTGGTTTTCAGTCACTATAATTTGAGGATTTGCTGCTTTTCTCTGTTTTATATGATTGTGAGTTTAATAATTTTGGGTTTTGGAGTGTTGTTCTGACAAAAGGAGACAATGTGAAGTGTGATGGGAATTTTTAAAACTTTTTTTTACTGTTTTCTGACATGTCATGAACTGATCAAGTCAGTAAATGAATCAATAGAAAAATGTACAAGATTATAATGAAAGATTAATCAAAAGTAAATATAATCATTAGATTAGGGCTGTGCCACAGAGAGAAAATCAAATATCATAATATTTTTATGCAAACCCCTCTACATTAATATTGTGGCAATATTATAGTGTTGACTATGGGTGCTTTCCCAAAATTTTTGCACAATGATTAATACATTTTGATGAAGAAATCATCAGTAATTTGAATTTAATAACTGTGGGTAAAGGCAAATAATAGAACAGTCTGGTAAGTTCAGAAAATTACATAATTTTACTGTACTGCAGCCTTAACCAGGAAAAGACAACACTTATGATATTATGAGATCAAAAATCTAAGACAATATCTAGTCTTTATCACAATATCTCTGAAATTCAATATATTGCCTAGCCTTATGATTCCTAAATAATTTAATATATAAAATCTGAATAAATTCTGTGTTGGTACTAAATGGTTTGATTGAACAGCAGTTTCACTTCCCTCCACCACTAGATCTAAAGCCTATTTACCAAGGCTGTGTTTCAGAGTAAATGCTATTCGAGTGTGAGCAATTTTGGAAATCTTTTTGCACAACGATGGCAAATTTGAAATCAGGTTTCAATATTTGTCTTAACAGAGTTGTTTTAATTATGCCTATTCATTCAGCCATTATGACAAGCTAATTGTGGGAAGTCAGATAATCTTTTTATTTCCTAATTGGGATTTGACCAAACTCATTTTTTGCAAGGGTGTTTTAGACCAAATTTCTGTACATGTATTTAAGATTTCTTCTGTTTTTCATTTAATTAAATACAATATATTTTTGAACGTAGGTGATGTAGACTGATATATGGGATGATGAATTTGATATAATGTTTTTTAAATTAAGTTGTTGTAGTGATATGTTGATATGTTAGAGTATCACCTTTGTATTACTGTTTATTCCCTATTTATCTTTTTCTATGTATTTTATTAAATTGTTTGACCACCCTGACTGGATTAGTTGGTTGCGCAGAGTCAACCACACCGGCCATTATAGAGCTTGTCAGTCCATTGGTGTGCATTATGTATAAATATCAGTGCAGTTCTAAACTTGTAAACATTTTGACCTGATGAAGATCAAAGTAGGATTAAAAAATATTGTCCTGGTTACACTTCTGTGGCATGGAATAAGTGTGCAGGCATTATTTTTTACTTTCAAATCAGTTAAACTCTCAGTTCAGCATTATATGACTAGTATAACAATTTTGTCTGAGTTGGTCTAACTTTACAAATAAGGTTGTGATTTCTGTATAGAGCCCCATCATCTACAACCAGAGATAAATGTCTTCATTCTGTCCATCTGGGGAAATAATACTGTAGCTCCCTGTACTTCTTGATGTGCCACAGTTGCATCAGAGGCATTTAAAGTAAAAGCAAGGTGAGAAAAGAGTTACTGAAATCATGCCATGAGAAAAGTAACATAACTGAGGTTTAGTCATAGAAACTTAAGCACACAAAAGAAGCACATGCAGTGATGGAAAGAAAAGGTGGAACTCAAGAGGATGAAGTTTCAAATCATGAATATGCTGTCCATATCATCATTTGAAGACAAAATGCTGCTGATGATGTGCAATATTCACACAGCTACAGTTTTGGGGGTTCCATGTGTGGTCAGGCTCCAGTGTAGTAACTTCAGACATTTCTTCCTAAAGTTCATGTTTATTACCTATTAGAAAACTCGATATACAGTCGCTACAATGTGAAGGGGAAAACTCAACACCTGCTGCGGTGGTTTAAGCTCAAAAGCTGGTAAAACATACTGACATTTTTAATATAGTTATATTTAGATGAAAATAAGTGTCCAAAGTTAACCTTTAAAATAAACTCACTGGAGCTGAAAATCTGACAATTGGAAGGCGGAAGTCAATGGCAGAAAATTCAAACATGTTAAAAAAAGGCACCAAGTCATGTAATGGTAATTAATAAGCACAAATTAACACTAGAAAGAGGAACTGGTGATTTTGTCAATGGGTGATTTTTACAAATGTGATTTCTTTGATGTAAGTGTAAATGAAAAAACACACACAAGATGAAATGGACATCAAACTGCAGTGAGAGAAACATCTGACATGGAAGCCATACAGTCACTGTGAAGATTCAAGATGAACCTCTTCTTATACACAGGAAGTTATATCTGAGCGACACTATGACTCATCATTTCAATGTGCTAATATAAATTGCCACTTAGCAGCTCTCATAAAGGTACTCACCCCTTTCGAATCAAACGACCCTGGCTTGGCATTGAATTTCACAGTCTTTAGACGCGCTCGCTCTTTCCTTTCCACCCTGCCAAGCAAAAAGCCGTGTCATTCATTAACCACAGAGATGTAATGAAATTACTCATGCTGACACTACGCTGACCTATGAAACGTTCTGGCAGCTCTGTGTGAGGACAAGTCTCAAGAACTCATACTCTAAGAGTCTTAAGATTTCTTCTCTTTTCAGCCATTGCTGCATAGAATAGCAATATGATGCCAGTGAGCTGATGTCTACTATGTGCTTGTATTAAATATGAGCTTGCCTGTGTCCACTGGGTTTACCTTAAAGGGGGGTAGGCAGTTTAATTTTGTTGTAATCGGGCAAAAATTCCATACAACACTTTGGGCATATTGTAATATAAAAGGACTGAGAGAAAACTAAACTTCTGCACCTCCTCTTGGCTCTGTTTTCAGGCTTTAGAAATCTAGGCCATGTTGGAAGTCTCTAGCCAATCACAGGTCATTTGCGTGCTTTTCCTTTCAGTGAAAGCCTGATTTAATAGTGGAGAATCCTGCAGAGAAGGTTGCCATTACAGAATTGGCAACAGCTGCTTACACTGCAAAGTAACCCAAAAAAAGGCGGACTTATAAATATCATCAATTGATAAATGAAACAAAGCACGAGTCAATATGGGTGAAGCGTTTCAGAGATACAAAGAAAATGTTGCTAATAGTTTAGCCTTCTACTAACTAGAGCCAAAGGCTCACAACTGTGTCTTCAAGTCCATGTTTATGTAGTTAACGTTAGCTTGAGCCTCGAATCAGCCAGCGCAAACCCCAGCTCCAGGGATCTGGACAGCCTTGAGCAAACTTTCTGTTGCTGCTGTTACACACAAGCCAATTAGATCCAGCTTTGCCACTGGTCACCAGGCCACTGTGACACCCAGTGCTGGGCAAATTTGAGCCACCACAGCTGCCAACTTAAGGTCTGTCTCAAGAGCTGTTGCCTGCTCTTGTCTCCATGAAGCAGTCCACAGGCGGCAGTGAGCAAGGCGGAGGGACTGTGAGGTGGCTAGCTAGCTAATTCCTGTCTCATTTGCGATCTGATAAACAGAGAGAGCTCTACAATGAAATAAGATGTAATAAATCAATGTATGTGGAAACACTGGGTTACTGTATGAAACGCGTGCATGTGTCTTTGGTCGTTTGATGGGAGGGGCTTAGGACAGAGGGGTGAGCTGCAGGAGGAAGGTGTATTTTCAAATTCTGCCCTTTTATTTTTTTTTTGCATTTAACAGATTTCGCTTACCTCAGCTTTAACACAGGTGTGGGGAATTAGACTGCTTATTGATTTGGGATCATTGTGTAACAAGACAGCCTGATGATAACAAGTGTGCTGATATGTGTTGGTGTATTCTTTTAATGTAACAGCTCATATTTAGTTTCTGGAATTGGATTTCTTATGCCACACTCTAGCAATGGATGAGAGCATACGTTTTCTGTTTTAAAAATCATTATTTTTTTCCCTCCAGGAGCACCAGTGGGTGTAGACGACAACAGACACGCTCTTGTTGTCATTCATGTTGTCAGAACATATTTTCTTTGTTTTAAAAGATATTCCCTTCATTTCAATCACAGAGAGACTGTCACCTCACTGACTGACGATTGTTCCCCTTTTAGGAGAATCAATATTCTTTTCACAAATCATCGATGGGCTTCTAGAGTCTCTAAAACCACAGATTGATTTCTGTCCACTGCTCACCGTCTCTTGCTGGGGATGACACCCATTTCTTCACTGTCCCCGTGTGGGGTGACACGGCGGGCCTGCCACCACTCATCATCTGAGGCGTTGATGACGTGGAGGATGTCCCCATACCTGAAGCTGAGCCCCTGGCTGGGGAGGCCACTATCCTTTGACTTTTCATAGTCAAACAGCGCCCTGTTCAGTGAACGACATCAGGATTATCAGGATTAGTATTGAAAATGCACAGTTCCTATTTTTTCACTGTCATTCCTACATGTGATGTCTTTTCTAATTCAGTAGTAAGAAACTAGAAGCACAGTTTTACCAGGTCAGAGAGAATAGTGACTGTTGGTCCATGGGGGGCTGCTATAATAAGAAATGATCTTCTGTTTTAAGCACAGATCTCAATTCTAGTTTTAACACGTATGTGTGTGTGCATGTGTTATCAGTCCACACCCTGTCACATCTTTCAGTCGCTGTATTAAAATAAAACAACACAACCTTTTAAGAAGACGATATTCATATAATTTTTTTATCATGTTGCCTGAAATATATCTGTGCAGACATCACATGGAAGAAATCTGGGGCATGGAATGGACAGTGTCTTCTCTGAGGTTAGCTTAAACATCCAAAACTAGGGTGAAATTCTAAAAAGACCAACCTCACATAGAGCGATCTCTTTTGATTGGTTCGCAGGGATCCCGACCCAGAACTCATGCTGTGGTTCATCATCTGTTCCCGCAGGTCATGGATTTTGGCCTCAAAACGCCCGTACTCTGCAAGACAAGATTAGAATGGATCAGGACTGACAGCCAGGTCAGAACACAGGCTTCAGTACATTCTGGGAAAGAGGAGATTTGATTTTTTTTTTTTTTTTTTATTCTCAGTACAGTCAAATTAGTGGAGATCAAGATAAAGGGTTGAGGTTTGCGTAATGGAAATTTATAATCAAAAAGAGGCTATTAAATATCATTTTTATTGTGAGCTTTGCACTGGATGCACGTTTCCATTATTACATGGATACATAGATTAGATATACAAAGAGATGTACGTATATTAATAGTCAGTAGAGTTCAGCACTGAGTTTTTGCTATTTTTTACACTTAGACCCTTTAGAATAATATGTTCTGAGTTGGTGACATGTAATTTGCTACCAATTTGTCATTGATAGTTGTTCTACTAAAGCAGTTTCAGTCTATATTTCTGTTTAGTGTGGTCTTAACAGGAGTCAGTGTATTTACCGTGGCCTACATCTAATCTTTGAGAAATACATGCCAAACTATATATAATGACCAACTTTTTGCCATTCATGTGTAATAATCATTTTCAGCCTTGCAAGTGACTGCAAACAGAACTTGACTATGAAATAAATTGATATTAAAAATTACTAATTTTACTTTAACACATTAGACGAATTATTCATAAGAGAACAGATGTAAGACATTTTCTGATTTCTAAAGGCAATCCTTTGTGTTATATTACAGACATCTACCATTAAACTGAGAATACACAAGCCCCCACACATAATTCATTTCCAGGATTTCCACTCAGTGATGTCTGAAGCCATGAACTGAGTTGCTCCCAGCAAAGTAAAAGTGGATGTCAGGATGTGGAAACCTGTCACGCCGTTGACGAGTATGCTTTACCCGACAGTGCGGTTACTATGAGGATGAAAAAGCTGATAACTTGAGGCATAGCTGGCTAATCTGTCACTTAAAAAGATCAACCAGTAAAGAGACGTGACATGTTCTTTCATGACACAGACAACCACTGACGGTACAACCTGTATTTTAGTATTAATCAGTGAGAAATAATAGGAGAGATAGACTGTAAATACAGCTAAAATGTGTTGTGATTTCATTTTATTTTTCAGTATTTTCCAAGAAAACCCACTACAACGGTCTACAGGCTGCCACACTTGCATCAAACTCTTCCATGCTTTCTCTGACACTGCTGTGCTCCCTGACCATCCCATGAGTTAGGCTACTAAAGAAATAACAAGGCTAAGCCTGTACATGAGAGCAAAGGAAACTGAAATGAGGAGATCCCCTTTCATACTTGATAATCTTCAACAACAAAATGCAAAATCACAATCCAATATTAGAAACTGAAATTTCTACACTATTTACTCTAAAGTGATCTTCCTCTTGTTTTTTATGCCCATCTTACCCTGAAATAGTTCTCACATACCTGTCTGCATGTTCACTTTGATGTTAAATCCTCTACTGCTGGCGTCTCTTTCTTATATTGTGCTCCCCTGGTGTTCCTCCTGTCTGTTCTCTACAAACAGTCCAATTCTGTGACTCTGCTGAGTGCAGCACTAAGTACAGAAAGGATAAAACCTCTCTCTCTCTCTCCTGTGGCTGCTCATAAGCAGTGCAGGGGCGGAGACAAGTGCGGACGTACTAAACAGGATGACTTGTTTGCTGTGTATACTTGTTGGCTTATCAGTTGTTATGTATATCTGATTATGCATAGGTTATTATATCATTATTCTGGAGCTGTAGACACATCTGCAATTGGACTTTGTGACCAGCAGACCTCTGTCTATTAGATTAGACAACTGAACCTCCTCAAATCACACCCTAAACTCCGGCATCCCACAGGGCAGTGTGCTGAGTCCTCTTCTCTTCTCAACAGTGGTTGGCCTCATCAGCAACAACGACTCGGCTTACAAGGAAGAAGTCCAGCACCTGGCAGCGCAGTGAGGTGACTAACCTGGCCCTCAACACCAACAAGACCAAGGAGCTCATTGTGGACTTCAAGAAGACCAAAGGTTGCACACACACTCCCACCTGCATTAACAGGATGAAGATTGAGCATGTCAGCAGCTTTTAGTTTCTGGGTGTCCACACGAGAACCTCTCATGGACCCTCAATGCTTCAACCCTAGTCATGAGGGCTCACCAGCATCTCTTCTTAAGGAAACAGATGGACTTCTTCTGTTCTGGAGAACTTCTCCTGCTGCACTATCAACAGCATCGACTACTTCACAGTATGGTATGGCAACTGCTCTGTCTTGGATCTGAAGGTAACTGCTGGAAACTGCTCAGTGAATCATTTCCTGCTATTGAGGCTGTCCAGCTAAAGTGGTGTCTGCAGAGTGCGCGCAGCATCTTCAGGGACACCTCTGACCCCAGCCAAAGACTGTCTGCCCTCCAGCTTTTTTCTCCTCAGTTGTCACCGATCTAAACTCTGGTGCCTCGGTGACAGCAATGCTAAACTGCATTTCATTGTCTCAGTACCTGGACTCTGTGCAATGACAACAAAGTTAAATCTATTCTAATCGAATGTAATTTAAAATATGGAGGAAGATTGGAGTGTTTTGGCTGAAGCTACTTCAGTCTGACCTTCACACACACACACCCAGGCATGCATGCACGCACACACGCATCCCAAGAGTGAATAATATGTGTGTGTGTTTGTGTGAATAACAAAAGTGGGGAAAGAAACCATATGGCAACCTCTAATCCCACAAATTCTATTAAAATATTGAACTAAACTCATCATCATAATCTTATTTTCCTTTGGCTCATCCAGCATGTATCTAAGGAACTGCACAAATTCTGTTGCCAGTTGTTAATGAAGGCTGAACTCATATCCTTGGACATACAACATCTGCTTTAGCTCTTTTAAGAAAGCTTATATGTTAGTTACAATACAAATCTTTTAACATGCCATTGTGTTTGTAGGAATCTTTTGTTAAAAATTAGTGAATAATCAGAATCACCAGCTTCGTGTCAAAGCTCGTCATCACCATGCTGGTCTTGTTTTGTAATAGTGACCATTGTACACCATCTTCTGAACAATTTATGTGTCTACTCACTAAAGACAATAACCTATGTGTGATAAATCAATTTAGAAACATGACTTGCTCCTTTTAAGCATCTGTACTTTATGAATTTGCAAACTCTCGAGAGGACAATGGGTGTGATATCAGCATCCTAGCACCCATAAGCCTCTGCCTGCTCCTTCCTGTGTTTTTGAGGACGCAATGCTCTGCCTACAAAACTGTAGACTACATTTCAAATGAAAATACAGCAACCTGCTAACAATTACCGCTTGTAAAGCATAACATTACTTATGTTAAGCTTTACAAAGGTGGAAATGTTGCACATTAAACTATTTAAGTTAATATTTACCCCCCAGTACTATACAGGAGGTATAATCCAGACTGCCAGTAGTATAGTTTTGGATTTATTTGTTGAGGTCATGAGATGCTGACTACTGATCGCTCTGCCTTCACCCCAACAGAATGAAGGTAAATTTGATTTTTTTTTTTGGTTCACATCAATGACAGCTTACATTTGTTAAAAAATAAACAGTAATGCCTCTTTCCAGAGACAGTGTCCTGGTTACTCTGGATGACTGTAGACAGTTATTATTACCTATTTCTGTTGGAAAAGGGCTCCCAATAAAGTCGACTGACAGCTGAACATTAAAACAAAGGTATTCAATGAAATAAAATATATACTTTATGGAGCTATTAGACTGAGCTGCAATAGATGAGTAACTGTCTCTGCATTTATTTGTAATAACAGGCTATATTTTAAAAGAGCACATCATTTAATAACATTTTCAAAGGGGAGGAAAATAGGACATTGTTTGAAGGGTCACGACCCGGGAGCACAAGAACAAAAGGTAAAGTCAGGAGGGTTTAAACAGTACATGTGCAGTGGGGGAGTGAAAGTCAAAACAGGCTGGGAGAGGAAAGGATTAGGTGTGCGTCAGTGGGGCAAACGCTCGGTGAAGAGGAGTGAACAGACTGTCTTTGATCACATTCACTCAGTGACTCTCACTGATGAGTGATGCTAAAGCTCAGAGCAGCCACAGGTGCCAATGGCACAAACCTGGTGCAGGAGAGCGGGCCCGTCGCGGTGAGCATAGAGCAAGTTCTGATGGGTAAGAAGAGAAAGCAGTTGTTAGATGCAGAGGGGTTTAGAGCTAGGTCAGTCAGTTGTAAGAGGTCACCTCAGAGGGGAATAAAGCAAGAAGCTGAATAAGTTGGGAGTTTTGATGAAACGGATTTCTGAGTCCTCCCTAAATTAAAACTCTTGATTACAGAGAGCCTGAGACTGAACTAGATGCCAAGTCATATAGATTCTCTTCTGATCTTTGCTTCACGACTTAGGATTCTCCTATGAGACAGAACAAAGTCAGTCTGAGCTTCTGGGATGTAACATTTTTGTCAGCCCTCAAGAACTTTTTTATTTATTTGTTTTTAATAATACATCATGTTTGAGAAGCAAAAGCACTCTTACACCAAAACCAGTCTCTTGAGGCAGTTGTTGCCAAAAGTCTAACTGATGTTTTAAGCATAAGCATAAATCAAGTAATGTATAAAGAGACCATGACTCCACAGATTACGCTTTTGACTTGAATGTTTTAGATGAATGTTTAAGGTTTTAGATGGGAGAGAAAAGAACCTTGATGTAGATACTTTTGAGACAAACACCCACCACTGCTCTTGGTATAACGGTCTGGACGGTTTGTGAGTCTGGCACCTCTGAGACATTGAGGGATCTCTGACCATGAGTCACTGCCTCTACAGCCCTCCAGTAGATACTGCTTCTGTTGACCTTAATCAGAGGAGGCATGTCACCAGTCAAAGCTGTCTGATCCACTACATGTTAACTTACAGTAGGTTGGCAGACAGTGTGGTACACTTGAATCAGCATGAACATGCCCCGCATGGTATCACAATCTACATAATAATGCTACAGGACAAAGGAATTAAAACAAATTTTGTTTGTTGAATCAGATCATATCATTATTACCTTCTCGAAACTCTTTTCAGAAACTTTGAGTGATTCAACATTTCTTGTCTTTACACTTAAAAAAAACTCTCTAAGACCGTGGACCAGAAAGTTTCACTGTATGCATCATTTAAAGATAAAAATAGTAAAATCATGTAATGGTCATTAAACTGTAAACTCATTAAAAGCTGCTTCCTGTTGCCAACCATTCAATAAATTATGGAAATGCACATAACTTTATGAAAAACAGCTGATGCACACTTTCACTGAGACTCATGGAGCACTTATTCTGAAGGTGAAACAGAAAGACTTCAGTTAAAGGGCCAAATTGACTCAAATCTCATTTATCGGAGAGCCATAAAAGAGTCCATGCAGAGATACAACCTTATGATTTATCCCTGCAGTCATGTGTGGTGTAATGAGCAGACAAAAGAAACCTTGGGATTTGAAAATGTCAAACCAAACATGAAATGAGAAGTGACCTTGCATTGGTTCCCAGTTTCAGTTATACGCCGGTACAACTGTCTGCTTAGCATCAAACTTGACAACCAGTGAAGATCTTTCCTGCTCTGATCTGCTCAGCAGGAAATTTTCTCATGCTACCTAATTCCCACTTCCACAGCTGAGATGCAGGTTGGTGAAGCTGCCACAACATGGAGGCAGAGCACCTGTCTTTGAAACACAGCCTCTTATTAATATGTTTAATATATAAATTAATGACATCAGCCAACAAAAACCTGGTCTAAAGTCAGAATGGTGTAGTATTTTCCTGCTATTTAAAGGCTGTATTATTCAGATAATAAGATATGCCGACATAGGCACGTGCGTACTCTCTGGGTGGGTTAAATAATACATCATTAATGAGAAAAACATTAATGACATTCTTTAAAATGTGAACATAGCAGAGATCAGAGCAGAGCTACAGAGCTGCTGTCCGACTCCACAGTCAGAGAGTTTGTGTGAAATCTCTCATGAGGAGCAGCATAAATTCATTGATTATTTCCGAAGCTCAAAGTTTAGTTCTGTTTCCTGTCAAGTTTCTAACAACATTTTTTAGTTTTGCTGTTTAAATGTACCACAACATTTACTGCAGTGACATTGCTGCTCTCACTGCATTACTCTCAGCAGAAAACAACTTGCTACTCCAATTTGCCAAATCCACCATGTAAATAGCAATACACCAGGAGTATGCGCACCTGGCTTGTAAAGGGAATAGGAGATTGCACTCTGATTGGTTGAATGAAAAAAAACACTTATGATTAATTAAGAGACTATATACAACCACTTTGCTCCTTGCACCTTACTTTGTGCCCAGATTATGCACCGTTTAACTGGCATAAGTGGTTGGACACGCCCTAAGTGCACTTGTGCCATGCACTTTAGACCATACGCTATAAACTGTTTAAATAGGGCCCAAAATCCATATGAAGGACAGTTTTTCTGCAAGTTTGTAGTATGTAGACATCACAATATTCTTGTCTTTTGTCCAACATCTGTGTGGGCTGTTTCCACTAAGTATAGTGTGGTCAATTTTGTCATTTTGTCCTCAATCAAAACCACATTTTTGTTTTTAATTCCATCTTCACCACATGTGAAAAGAGAATTATGCGTGAGGCTTCTATTGTGACTGTTCAACAGATGCACCGCTTGCTTTGAACATGAGGAGGTATAAAGAAGTGATGATGAGTGAATAAAGTTAGTGATGAAACATAAGGTGAGCCATCACTTGGTCTGATTAGAGCCAAGTAACTCAGTGGGTAGGGGGGACCTACTTAAGCATTGTCCTATGCATGTTTGTGCGGTAAAGCAGGACATTAACACCACAGGCAACTTGTTTGTGCTGACTCACCTTCTGGTCTGTACTGGGCAATGATGGTGACCACCTGGCCAGCTCCTTTCAGTGCTGCTGCTGCTTGTTCATGTGTGGCTCCTCGCAGGTCAATACCATTTACCTGTTTAAACAACACGGAAAAGTCACAGGATTATTTGGGCCAAAATCCTGTTTTATAGGACACAGTGCAGAAACTTTCAACACCAGTGCAAATACACGATATCCTTACAATGATACCACACTATAGGTACATATTTCTTTCTTTTTTTTTAATTTAAATTTTTGTTTTTAATTCAATATCATATGTATATAACGGTTTATGTGCAAAGCTGTAATCTGGCCAAATGGCCATGGTTGAGGTGCAGTGAATGGAGGTTACAAATTTTAAATCAAGGGGCATCTTGTGGGAAAGACTTATTTATTTACATTATCTATTATGATCTTAAATGCAAGTCAGTGTTGTAGATCTCTTTCCCACGGTTTGTCTCTTATTTTTGCTGACCAAACTTTATGGGTACTTCTGTAAGGTACCCACAAACATGTAGAGGTGTGATGCATCTTAACATATTAAAGAGTGCATGCTTGTAAACACAAATGCTTCTGCAACACATAAATTCAAGATTTTATTTGTGAATTCAATTCTCATGTTTAAGAAGACTGGCTTAATCTATTTTTCTCTGCATCTTTCATTACAACAGCAAAGCAGGTGTTCAACTTCCTCACATTATTAGAGAACCGGCTGCTGAAACCAGCTCCAGACAAACAGCCCCAGGTGTAAGTGCAAATGGAGCCACACTGGATGTGAACACAGTGTGTGCAGAGATAAAAGAGTGTATGGTCAACAGGTGAGGAGGAAGTTAATGTCAGACTTCAAACCAGGCCACTGCTGGAATATTAACTGCCTTCATCAAGACAGGCTGATTGGACACACATTACCAGTCAGACAGTGCCACGTTGATTTAACAGTCTGCAGGCTATATAATACCATAACACTACAATGCAAAGAGACAGCGTAATCTGTTGCACAGTGTGGGAGGCAAACTATTACAATTAACTACAATGAGGCAGAACAATCACTTCCTCCCAGCTACTGCCCACTGTGCAGTCTGCTCATCATCACAGTCAGTTCATACAACCTCATACATACATTCATTTTTATTGTGTGTGTGTGTGTGTGTGTGTGTGTGTGTGTGTGTTATGCCGCAGTCATGAATACTGTAAATACCTAATTTTGTAAACCAATAGTAGATGCTGATTAAATCAAGCGATTGTTACAATGTCAAAACATGAAAGGCTTGTTGCTCACAAAGGCAATTTAAGTGTATGTGTCACCTCACTAGATGCCCAGATTAGGTAAAATATCACCACATCTTTTTATAGATGACACTGTTACATTGGTCACAAGTATGATAATGTATGGAATTCAAAAATATCTGGACTTTATCACACACTTCATTCAGAATACTGTGTGTTTGGTTAGTTAACATTGCAGAGACACTTGGAAAGTATCATTTTAGGTTGATGCTCCTCTGATTAGTCTTTGGCAGTCTGAATCTGTGTGCAGGCAATTGCAGCTCTTCATCATTTTTGAAAAAAGAATTTTTTTCAGCCCTTGAATGCACAACAGTAAATGCTGATGGCGTTATGGTTGTGATTCAGGAGTCCGTTGCAACTGCTGCATACCCTGGCATCTCACCCACAGGGTCTGAATTGTTATGAGAAGATTCCAAAGGAAATAATACCGCAACTACAAATTATTTACCTTATTGATTAATTTGTCAATGTTATATCAACTAAAATGTCAGAAAAATTAAATGTGCTGAAATGGCTTGTGTTGGTCAGTTCAAACTCCAAAGATATTTAGCTTAATTTCAAAGGAGCAGTCCAATGTGCATCTCCGCTGAAATGTAACTACGGGAGGCAGACCTCCTGTTTCTTTTTGTACAGTGCAATCATCTCCCTCAGTGGAAATGAAGGTTTTATTTACTTTTATTTCACAGATTATAAATGATCAATTGCAAAGAAAATAAAGCCCCCATAAAATAGCATTAGAACTCTTGTGAGTGATTTATCCTGGCTTCATGTGAGTAGAGGAAAAGTCTGCTAACAGCTAGGATAATTTATACAAAGGGAAATGTCATAGGCCTATGCTAATAATGCATTATGTGGGGAAAACATGTCTAATATAAGATACTCATTTTGTTGGTGAACCTTGCGAGTTATAATGGAGCCAAATTTTGACTATCTTTGTTAAATGTAGCATTTGAAGTCGTGTGTGTGATTAATCCTTGCGTCATATGAGTAGAGGAAAAGTCCGCTACCTTCTGGGCTAATTCATGCTATGGGAAACGTCATAGGTTTATGCTATTAACGTTAGCATGCGGGGAAAACATGTCTTGTATAAGACAATTGTTTTGTTGGTAAACCTTGTGGGTTATAATGAAGCTAAATTTTGAATGTCACCTTTGTTAAATGTAGCATTTGAAGTTTTGTGTGTGATTTGTGCTGGCTTTATATGAGTAGAGGAAAAGTCTGCTAGCTGCCAGGCTAATTAATGCAATGTAAAATGTTATGGACTTATGCTAATAATGCTAGCATTTTTGTATTTGTGGTGAAAATGTGTCCAGCAAAAGACAATTTGTTTTGTCTGTACTCCAAATTTTGTACTTTTGTTCAAGACTGTCACTATTAAGCCATGTTTTTTGTGTTTTACACAGTTTGTGGTTTTGTATGTATTAGGTGAACCAATCAAACTTTACAGCACATCACAGAAACCCAGCAGAGTGGCATAGAAACCCCACTACCAACTAGTGTTTTGCAGGTTTAATTGCAGAGTGACACAGATAGCACCACACAAGTATAAATAAACATAATGGTTTAGACCACTGAAGTAAGCTACAGCCTGGGCTCTGCATGGAGCTTATGTCTAACTATAAATCAGCCTCAAGCGAAGAGCAGCAGATTTTCACATTTGATAAGCTAGAACCAGGGAGTTCAGGTTTTGATTGACTGAATTTACTTAAAGCATGACTGTTGATAGACATAGTGTAAAATACCACCTGTAGCGTTCGACAGTTTATACAACCACTTCTTTTAGCATACGTAACCCTATTAAAGCGATGTTAAGGTTAATAGGATACAATCATAATGTCTCAAAATGGGCTCTGAATGGGACACCTAGAAATACAGACCAACTTCAGGGTTGAAAAGCTAACCACTCCACAAGATCAGCATAAAATTAAGTACTAGTATTTACCAGAAACACACAACACCTCGTAATACTGGAGAAATACTGCAGGAACAGAAATAAAGAGACCAGGTTGGTAATGTTTGGCCTTGAAAATGAATCTAGGCCAGTGGACTATTACATTCTCTATTAATATGCCGGGAACAAAGAGGTTTAACAAGTTGACCATCTTAAAAGTAGATCCATACTTGCAGTGAGAGAACCTTATTATTTCAAGCTTTGTTCAGTTAGTTTAGCTCATTTTATGATCACCTCTGAAATGAAGATTTTTATAATGTAATGGGTAAGAAGATCGGTTACATTTGTATATATTAAGATTTTGTTTTGAATCATGAAAGACTGTTATACTAATTTTCAATCAGCAGGTCACACATTTCTATAACATATAAGCCAAAACTCAGATCCAGGTGGTGACTTGTCAATTAATGATTCCTGTCTTGTAATCTCAGTCACTTTGTAATGTTGTCCAACATGTGTGTGTCTTGTATCTATAATATCAGGCAGAGGTGACTCTTGTGCACTCACCGATAAGATCTGGTCGCCTCGCCTCAGCTCTCCACTCAGGTCAGCGGGCCCTCCTGCCAGGATGAACGAGACAAAGATGCCCTCGCCATCCTCGCCGCCCACGATGTTGAAGCCCAGGCCTGTGGAGCCTTTGTGGAGCACGACCTTCCTAGGTTCCCTGTACAGACAGTTCAGATAGTACATCAGCTCGGGGGAGTCGGTGGGTTTCAGCATCTTCAGCTCAAGCGGCAGAAGGCAGAGAGGTGGACAACAAACGCACGGTGCGTCGACAAAAGCCTCAGTGATGCTTTGCTCAGGCAACAGAGCTCAAAGACTGCTGGAGCTCCACAGGGGGATGGTGCTCTACTTAGGATCACTTGTCCCCAATTCAGTTCTGACGGAAAAGGAAACCTCGTCACATGCTTACATACACCCTGGCTTCTTTTCTCTCTCTGTCTCTCTCTCACACATGCACACACACTAGGATACATGCACAGAGTGTCTACAAACATGTACTAAGGGACACTAGCTCACTGTAGGGGTGCCATAGCATTTTCAGGTCACTGACTCAAATACAGACATACTTTAGGCCACAGATTCCAGTTTCGATAAGATTTGCTTCAAGGCAGAGGCCATATGATATAAATAAATGTATATATACATATACATATATATACATATATATATATATATATATATATATATATATTTTTTTTTTTTTTTTTTCCTGTGCCTACAGTGTACATAGAGAGAGATGGCAGCAGTTATTTTTATGTATTCTCAAACAGGAATGATATCCAGCAAACTGATCCACAAAGTATTTTGCCTTTTGCAAAGTCCAGCAATGTCATCATGAAGTAAGCAGTATACTGCCATCTGCTGGTAAATGTATAAACTACAGTAGCATGAAGATGGGACACCACATAATTGGGCAGTCTAGGCCTTTCCCTTGAGGCTTTTTAAAGCAAAGTTGCTGAGTATTTGCTTCATCTTCTCTTGTACTTCAGAGGCACCAATTATATGTCCACTGTATTCCACCAATTGCTTCAATACTGTCAAAAAGCCAACCTTTGACTCAACATCATTTATAGACACATCAAAAGTTTCCGGCTTCATCAGGAACTTAGGAGGTTTTAACTTGACAAAAACACACAACATGTTGTACTAAACTGTAACATACTATGTAGTTTGTGACAGCTCTTCTCGCACTTTATTAATCCTAACCTTAAAAACAAGCAAAATAAAATCAGCCTCCAAAACCTGATTAGCATAATTATGTTCAGTTACTTCTAATGGAGTACAGATCCCCCAATTTCGATCTGCTCTCTGCCACTTTCAACCATCTTTACAACACTGCAAGTTTTATAACAAAACATCTTCTGATCACAAAGCAACGCAGTTTGGATGCCCTAAAGAATGAATTGACATTTAGTGGAAATGATAAATAGTTTGCAGAAAGCTGCTGCAGAACAGATGAAGGAATCATTCATGCAGAGAGCAGAAGTGACTTAATGTGAAGAGAATTGTTTAGGCTTTATATGTATATCATACCCAGCACAATGTCTGTGAGTAAACCCATAGTCTCTGATCATTCATCATCAAACAAGCACTCGGTGACGGGCTTGGTGCTGTTGTTATTATGGTTGCATGGTTCACATGAGACACTAAATCAACCCCCTACGGTAAATGCATGATTAATCATGGAACATTATAAACATGAATAATAGGTTTCAATAATTTAACAACATTTGGAAAACAGCAGATAACTTTGGTGGTTCAACTTCATCTTGTTTGTGACATTTTCATAGTCTGAAGAAAATATCTCAGTACTGTCTCTTATGTTTGAAGCCCAAGACAATCATGGATGGGATAGAGTAAGGTTCAGGTTAAAAATGGTTTATACTAAGATGAAGGCAAGACAGAGCAATGATGTCATTACAGTCATTTTCTCCTGGTAAGGATTCCCTCAGTGCTCAACAAAATATATAACATGGGTCTAGTTGTTTTTAGACCTTTTAATGCGGCAAAGTTAAATATTATATCTTTAAATTAGTAGAGTGATTGTATCCCTAGGATGACACCGTCTCTCCACCCATGCAGCCCAGCTATGGACATAGAAACACAAACTGTGTGCTGCACATATTAACGTGCACATCGCAACTTCTCCACAGAGAGGAGGCTCAGTTTTGATCAGTTTGGGGGCTGAAGAGAAGTCAAGCTACTTATATTTATATAGGCCAAAGTCACATATCACAGCTTTGCTTCAGAGGGCTTCACAATGTGTACATCATCCTCTGTCCTTACACTCTCCATTCAGATAACAAAAAATGCAAGTGTCTGCCATGCATATGCATATGCATATGTAGCCACAGTGTTCTTAAAATCTAACAATATTGTTTCAAATGGGAAGTGACAGATGGACTTTAAAAGTAGAGACATTCATATTCTACTGCAAAGAGCAACTGTTGTCTTCCTGCAGTAAATCCCTGTTTCTTTTGCCATGTGGCAAACTGTCAGAGGACTTGACTGCACCTACAGAAAAGCAGCATCTGTGTTTTACATCACATCCAACAGATCTATCAACCAATCAGACTCACAACTGTCCAGTCAGCAGAGGATTCACATTCACACCAGATGGCGAAAATGATCTACTGTATGATTAAAACTCAAATTACCATTCGTAAAACGTGTGTACAACTGCTCCTACTACTGAATACTTACTACACCATCTATATACTTAATATCATTTGTTAAAGTAGAGTATGTAGATATGAGCAGGGTTCTATGACGTAATCCTTGATAACATGTTTAGACCTGTAAATGTGGGAGGAATTTAGTTCCTTAAATATTCTGTTTGTAATTTAAAATAATCAGAATAAAATCAAACCAGAACAGAGTATGTCGGACATATTGGTTAAAAGAATTCTATCAGTGAGGAAAAGAGATGGGTAAGTTGTAAAATAAAATCTGAGGGGATCGATTATCCTGCGTTGCAATACTCTGAAATCCAAAGAATACATTTTTAAAGGTGGATGCTCATCTAATTTGATGCTACAGTTGATTTTAAGCTCAACTAGGCTTTGCCAAGAGCTCAGACTCAATCTCAAAGCTGTCAATACAGACTCCTTATTTCATGATCTTTGGTTGCCCACAGTCTCAGAGATGTGCTTCACTGTTTATTAGATCAGTCATAGGAAAACGCACTTATAACTCATTTTGACTCTCATTCACTTGGGACTAAAATGAATCCGTGAAAGGACTGCGCTACCATGGAAACAGCAAAGAACCTAGAAATTTATCAATTGAACAAAGTTGGTATAAAGGGTCAAATTGAACAGTAAAGGGTTCGTACAAGCAGAGCAGTAAAAATGTGTTTGGACACGGCAGGGGGCAACATGGCTCAGAGAGGTGGGTGGCATGTGGTGAAGGTTAAGCACTGGTAAATGGTTAAAGATCATGGTTGAAAGAATTGGGTTAGTAAAAATGTGTGACTACTGACTACAACAGACAAGGTCACTCATCACCTTGGCAGCATGCAACAGCCTCTGCAGTGTCACATTTATGACCAAACCAATCCTTGAATTTCCATTTATATTTGGATGCTTTCAGTTTGCCTAACGTGGCTGCTACTTCCCTCATTCACATCTCTTTCTCCTATCTTAGCTCCACCAATCAGGGAAACCAGTGAGATGTGAGGATGGAGGGACTGTATCAACCAAACAGGACATCCTCTCTACCTCCAATACTCATGACACACATCATCTCATCTGTCCCATGATGTTTAGAAATACAAAGGGTTTTAAAGAAGAACAGAGAATTCTTATAAATGCTGCCCCAACACCAAACTGGTGTGTCAGGTCGCCCGAAATATTACATGGATAGATGATTAAAATCGGCTAATTACACAACAGACATGAGGGAGCAATAAAATCAGCTAGAAATGCACACAATTTGTGACAGGCTGCAGGTGGAGTAAGTCTGATACGTCTCGGGCTCAGGCGGATATTGCAGGATTTATGGTATTGATTGTGCAGCTGTGTAGAACAAACATTTGGTGCACTCGTGATGGAAAATAAGCAGAAACCAAAGCTTTTAGGCTGAAAAGGCAAAGTTGCATAGGCGTCTGTGTGATTCATTCATGACTCAGCTTATTTACATATCTGATGACTGTATGCAATAAATAAAATCATGAATAATGTCAGAGCGTCTGTTGGTGCAGCAGCTGGGTGTTACTGAAATGTTCCATCAGATGAGCTGACCAGTCACTGGAGAGATTCAAATTAAAGGGTGTTGCCATCAGGTAAAAAAAATGTTCTCAGATGATAGACTGTCTCATACTTGACAACATGAACATTGTAAATGGGTCCAAGTGTTTTTCCTGTTGTCATGTTTGTTAGTGCAGTAGCTCACAGGAAGTTAAGAGGGACCAAAGCTGTTGCCCTACCAACAGGATAGCAATGAAACAATCTATACACCTGTGGTTGCTTGCTCCTTGTCTCCTTGTCCTGGAACATCCTCAATGATAGCAGACCTCGGTCCACCATTATTAAGGATATCTGAGTCACGGAGGAGCAAAGATGGGATGAACCAGAATTACCTGAATGGAAAACACTTAAAGATTGTGTGGTCATATACCATAATTTGTCATAAGTATATTACTTATTAAGATATGACAGTGATTTTATCACCCAAACTCAGACCTACAGCCAGAGCACAGCAGCTTAACTTGCATTATAATACTGCTTACTTTGTTTCAGTAGCTCTCTAATTCCTTCCTTCCTTGGCATCTTTATTAACTTGTTACTTTGCAGATTCAGATTAAAAATACAAAATGTGGTCAACAAAGAAACTATGCTGTAATATCATGGGTTAAGATGAGACTTTTTTCTGTCCTTGGGGTGAAATTCACATGCTATACAGCAGAATACAAAGTAATTAAAATTAGCCACACCTTTACCAGCTGCAACATTAATTAATGCAGAAAAATTATGATCCAATGATATAATAAACATTATTCCAAAACAGACCATTCTTTTGTACTGTTACTTAAGACTT
The DNA here is from genome assembly GCF_011397635.1 of Epinephelus fuscoguttatus. Lineage (NCBI taxonomy): Eukaryota > Metazoa > Chordata > Actinopteri > Perciformes > Serranidae > Epinephelus > Epinephelus fuscoguttatus. The sequence continues at coordinate 7,789,419 of NC_064763.1, forward strand.
TACGTTAAATAAATGATTTTTACTTGCAACAGAGTATTTATACAGTGCGATATTGCTACTTTTACTTGAGTTAAAGAGTACTTCTTCAACCACTGGATAAAACTGGTACTGTGTATGTGATCAGGCTACGAGGCTCCTGCTTGATCAGAGGCCTGAAGAGAGAGAGAGGGGAAAGTAGAGGGAGGGGAGGCATGCTAGCTTGAGAAAACAACACAAGACGTGGCTCCTGCGGGGCTCAGAGAAGGGAGAAAGCAAATGAGTGCATGAGGAAAAAAAAAACTAAAGGACAATATGGTACAGTAACGTGCTATTTATATGGTGGGATGGGACACAGTGGCGGAGTGCAGAGAGATGGTAGTGGAGGTGGTGGAAAGTACCTGGTGAAGTCCGAGTCAGGGAACAGGCTTAAGTGATATGGGAGGGGGGCAGAGTGGAGGAGGCTTTTGTCGCACTCCACTGGGGAATAGTGTCGGGGGGAGGGTGCTTTGTCACAAAGTTTGTTCACAGTGCTGTAAACTGGCTCAGGAGGCCTACAGTGGAGCGAGAGACAAGAGCAGAGAGGTTAGTGTCCAGAGACCGAGGTGGGAGAAGAGTGTGGGATAAACAGAGATGATGGAGGCACACAGATGAAAGACACGAAGAATAACAAAAGTAAAGCAGAGACAGGAGGAAGTACTGGTAATGGTGTAAATGGCATATGGTTCTTGCTGGTCAATACACAAAAGCTGACCTTGAAAAAAAGGCACTTAAATTAACTCATGCCCTGTCACAATCTATAGCACATATTGAACAATCTGTTGTGGCTATTACACAGTTATTTTCATCATCCACCGATCTTTCTGAATAATAATTTTGATAAACTGATTAATCCCTCAGTCTATAAAATATCAGAGGTTATGGAAAATGCTCAGGGAAATGTTCCACAGCCCAAGGTGATGTCCTCAAACAGATTTTTTGTCAGACCAACAGTCTAAAACCCAAAGATATTCTGAGTGCAATGAAGAGCACAGCAAGAAGCAAAAATCCTCATATCCGAGATGCTGGAACAAAAGGACTTTTGGCATTCTTTTCTTGACAAATGACTACAATGACTGGAGACTGATGAACCAATTAAATGACAACTGTAATTATTTTTTGGCACCAGCCTGCTTAGTTATCCATTAAACTACTTTCTGTCAACATGTTACATGTGGTAGAGGTATTAATATTACTTGATATCTTAGAGATTAAATGATTTACAGTTTGGGGAAATTCATTTCTGTTATGACAATATATGCAACAAGCTAATCCAAGAGCTCTTAAATAGTGTGTGCTTTGTTAGGTTAAGTTTTTTTTCCCATTAAATAAAGGGATATGACTACTGTGGCACAAATTTCATTCAGGTATAGATCATACATCTTAGCCATAATCACAGTACAATCAGTGTAGGGGAGTGATGAGCTACATGTAATTAAACTTGTATATTAACAACATTTTGCAGTAGCTTGATGGTAGTTCAACTACAATCAGATTTTGACAGTGATTTAAGTAATTGCATTACTTTTTTTGTTGTTTTTTTTTTTGCCATTTTTTGTGTAGCTAACTACTGAATCTACAAACAATTTCAAGGCCATAAAAGTACAGACAAGATTTTTTGTTTTTATTTTAGCATTGCTTCTCTACTGTCATTAAACACCCATTTGGGCAGGATTAGTCATAAGTATTGATTACTGCTATTTATTGACAAATGTTAAGAGAAGTTAGACCTGGCTTACTGGTGCAATAATACCCCTACCTGGCTCCCAGCTTCTGAGGGCAGGTGTATGACTGATGGGCAATGTATACAAAATCAACGCTGACATGAATAGTATTTTATTTTTTGGGTATCTGTAGGCAATGACCCAGATGTAAACAGGTGTGCACTTTTTGCAATAAACTCACTTGAGTGGCATTCTTTACTGGCAATATATATTATATTTTGTCATAATTTTGTATCACATGTACATTGTCATTTTGGTTATTTTTTACAAAGTTGTTTGAGCTACCTTTTCTAAGTAACTTTAGTTAACCAAACTAGGTTTTCCTTTGGGCAGCTTTGCTGTAGTTCAACTTCTTTCAGTGTAAAGTAATTGGCAGCTTGTAAAATTATGCTTTCAAAGTAGCTCCCCCAACATTGATACTGTCACTGATACAGTAGTTTGGTTTGGCAAGGATCTTTATCTTCATTTTATGGATACTGTCAATCTCCTGTTATCACTTGCTATAAATGTAGCAAAGAGTCATAAAGTCATTGAGCTGACTAAAAAAGCAATATAAATCTAAAGTTTGATAACATTATTATTCACCATACACTACTGGTCATAACAGCCTAAGAAAGACTGTAGAAGCAAAAGCCCTGAGTGTGTTGGACTGAACAGGGTGTGTTTTACATTTTGCTTTTAAATTTGACTCTTTATTAGTGAAAGACGGACTGTGTCATTTTGTCTTTTAAGTATTATAATTTTGCTTTAATGTGTTAGCATGCTCAGCAGACAGGGCGATCTACTGGAGAAACTCTATTAGAACAAACATGAAAACGCCCTCACTGGTGGCTCCCCTATTTAAAAAGGGAATAAACATTTTTTGCAACATCAGCATGCATACTAACATTTTAAAAAAGTCAATATTCATATATTCTTTTGGATAAAAGAAGCCTGTCTCTAAAGAGAGAAGTTAAGGGACAAACATTCAACTGTTGTTCAGAATGTATTCATAATACATAATGGAAAGAGGCTCATGCTTAAAAAAAGAGTCATGATGTAATTTCTATTTCCAACGATTCCTCGCAACAACAACAACAACAACCAAACAAAAAATAAAAAAACAAACATGCAATGCCAAACATGCAAGGGCATGCAGTAGGTGACTGAGCATGCTAAGTATCTCACCTCAACTGGAAGTGCTGGGAATCAAACCTGTGACCCTCCCCGTCATCTAGTGAGGGATTTCTAATAGGATGGAAAAAGTCAACTTTTGATAACCAACCAATGATAAAGATCTTTGATCATAAAATGCTGTAATGTTGCCAGTTGCATTCACACATAGATTAAGACACTGATGTAAGACACACTCGGGGGCATGCTACACAGAACAAAACCAGACAGCAGAAAACAGAAAAAGCCATGTCTTTGAAAGTAGTGAAGGCAAAGTCTATGTCAGGGACTCATCAACAACATCATCACTAAACACTGGAGTGTGTTGGCTCATGAACAGTGAGCCTGCATGCAGAGGCAGCGCTCATCTGCTGCAGACACACTGCAAATCCATATCGTTGGTTAAACATTCAGTGAACGCTCAGTGTGTGCATGTCTGCTGTTTGTGAACTGATGTGGACTCACATGTGTTAACTGGAGCATGCCATACAGTGTATGAGTTTGGAAAGGAGTCATTTATGCAGAATGTGTGTGTGTGTGTGTGTGTGTAGTCTCTTGACATGAGGGTTGTAGTCATACTATAGCAGACAAGATTAGAGTAGATGGACATACTGTACTGTAGGTCTTGCCTACACACCATGTCATTTACACTCAAACACACACACACACACACTGCCGCATGGACTAGACTTGTGATGTCACTGTTTAGCCTGCCTTGAGCATACTGCAGCACAACACCACCACGTATACACTTCTCTCCTCCTAATCCTCCTCCTACTGCGTTGTCTCTCTCTCTCTGACCAACTGTTGTGTGTTTGCATCCCTTTCAAACATGAAAACATCTTCACAAGCAACTCTGTCCCTTCTGGCAAACTGTGGCTGAGGAAAAAAATGTAGACCTGAAACTATCTGGCATCATCTCAATAACAGCTACACACAGCAGCCCTTCTTTACATTCAAGCATCTAAAGAAATAAATGACACTACAGAGAGTTTTATTGGCTTCGCCCTCCACTGCATCAGGTGATACGAGCTGCCTTTCAGGCAAGAGTGTTTCACTAATCATATATCAACATGACTACCCAACGTGGCAGTGCTATCAAAGAAAGGATGAGTGTGAATGTCTTAGGACACCAAACAAAATGAGGTCACTTCATCTGCTTGCACAGTGTTTTTCTTCAGACAGCAGAAAGCTATGACAAGAGACTGAGGAGGGGGAACACATAGCCAGCCCCTTCGGCAGAAAGAAATGTTGGCATTGTATGTTTATGCAAATCATGTATAAGTAACATGTGTACGTTTTGTATGTGTCATATAAACATTTCTAAAATGACGTAGTATATGAGATGACTTTGTCATCAGGAGGCAGCCTGGTTCCAGACCATAGACCCTGCCCACTCAACTGAATAGGCTTGCATCTCTGGTCTGGCATACTGCAATGAATTTGCGATTTATCTCGTCCAAACGATGGACGGACCAATGAACGCCGGGGGTCTAGCGATTAGCCAATCAGCGCCACACTGATGTCAACCCACGCCGGTGGGTAACTGATGAGGATAGCAACAATGGCGACCGCTACAGATCCTACAGACCACATTAACGATGCTATCGAGGTATTTCGCCACTACTCGCGTTAATGGAGGACCAAATTAAGGAAGCTGCTAAACTGGATTTAACGGCGATGCAGCTGGGCGTGCACGACGACGGAGACATTTTAAACGGGCAATGCTCGCTTGTTTTCGGCACCCGAGGCATGGATACTAATGACATCAGATTCTGGGTGAGTCGTTGATCTCTACTGATTGGTTAGGGAAAAAATCAAATTCCCTCCCCCTTGTAAATCGCCTTCAATGGAAGTCATGTCAGACTGAAGGTTCTGGGAGCTTCAGTCTGACACTCAGGCTAATCAGGAGGTTGAGGGGATGGTGGTTGGTGTGTTACTTAGGCCAGTGGCTCCCAGCCTGTGGGTACTGACCCCGACTACAGGTCGCCAAAGCTTCACAGAAGGTCGCAAAGTCTTCTTGATTTTAAAGGGTGTAAGACAACTCATTCATTCATTCACTTATGTGGAGAAAATTAAATGAAATTTTCTTTTCTTTCAAAGTTTGTATTATTATTTAATATATTTTAAACTAAACAGTGAATTTTAAACCATAGACAGACACTGACATGATCTGATTTAATGAGTAAAGTGTTTTTAATGACCTTATCTATATGCTTGTTTTATGAACTGCTTGTCTCTTTTTATTATGTTTGTCTCCTGTATTTCGGTGGACCGAAGGCAAATTGATGGACTACAAAATTCTATTTAAATTCAATAAATTGTAAAAAGAGCAAAAAAAAAAACCCTCACAGGATAAGGGCATGGTGAAGACTTGAATAAAAGCTATATTCACAGAGCCTTCACGTTCTGCTTCTGCTTAGAACAACCAAAGAGCAAATATAACAGGGAGAGTAAGACACTGAATTTGTCAAAAAATAAGCCTATTAAGTAAAAAAAGAGAGGACTGTATTAAAAGTTAATAAAATTGACAGGAAAACTCATCTTTGATGCAATATTCACACGAAATAATCTGGTGAAAATTAATTCAAATTGCCTGTTTCCCACAAACTCCCCGCAGTTATTGTGTTCACTTTCTGGCTTATTTGTACAGTGTACCCTGTTGTGGTTGTTGTTTTGGCAACCCTTTTTCTCCACTGAGGACAGTACCAGAAGACGCTGTTGTTTTTTAATAAGACATTACTGTGTGACTGAGATTGTGCCCCCCTAAAATGGTATTTTAAGCCAAAACCTGATCTTTTTCTAACCATGACAAGGTGTTTTTTGTGGCTGACCCTAACCACATGTTAACCACAGCATTGTTGAAAAGTAAAGTTTCAACATATCTGCTACATAATAATGTGCAAATGTAATGTATCTGTGATTTGCAGAATCATACAATACATATTTTTCTGGCTCTTGGGCTGACACAGTTTAATGCATGTCAAAGATCAGAGATCAGAAATGTAAATGACATTTCATATAAGGCAAGTGGTCAAAAACATGCCGAGAACCAAATATTTTATACCAGATTTTATACTTTGTTTGACCCCTGGATTCTGCTTCTGCTGAGTCTCAATACAGGTGTTTTTTTCACCTGCTACAATGCATCAGTTAAAACTAAAGTCAGGTTGTCAAAACTCTTCACGGAGTCAGTAAAAGAGAAGTCTATGTGAACCAAGCTGTGAATAATCTTTTAATGCTTTCACACAAAATGCATTCGATGACCACATTTTCCAAAATCCATGAACTCTTGTCTCATTCATAATCCACCACCTGCAAAGCACTATATATCTGCAGCACATTATCCAAACGCTAACACACTGTTTTCTTAACAGTTAAAACACATTTGAAACAGAGTGATGGCAAATTCCGTGCATTTCTGCAATAACCATATTGAAATACAGAGAAAGTCTTGGAAGAATATTTACAGTAAAATGAAATAATAATCATTCCAAACACAGCTGGAAACTTTCCCAGGTGTCCTGTTTTTGTCTTGTTACCAAACAGACAAAAGGGCTTCAGAATTATTATTATTAGGGTCCGGGCAGCTAAGTTAAAGACAAAATTCTAGAGTCATGGTAAATGATGTGTGGCAAATTTCAGAATTGTATCTCAAAAACTGAATTTTTGACAGCATTTTGAATTTTGCTCTAATGTGAACAATTGCAGTCAATGTAAAAATGGCAATTTTAAACATCAGTTTTTCACTTATGAAGCAAATCAATCATTGTTAAAATAAATTACCAACATCTCCATGCTGTCTAGATGCAATATGTGTATTTTCAGATTTTTGTTTTGATAACTGAATTTTTTACAGTGGTTTGAAATCTGCTTTTCCATGGATGGACGGCTACTAAACCTGCACGTCTGGCTTAGTCAGTTTGTGAAGCTACACATGAATTGTCACTGACTAATTAGCTCAGTGAGATAGAAATTGATTCTTAGTCTCAGAGGTTGTGAGTTCAAGCCTCAGCTGATGAAAAAGGCAGATTGTGTTGCTAAATTCCTAAATGTCTTCCAATTCTTCTGCTTGTTGCTCAGAATTGCCTAAAAATGCCCGACCCATCGCTGCGCAGCAGCTATAATTAATATTTAGTTTTTGCTGCCCTGAATTTATTTTTTTTCATCAGTTTTTTTCTCTCACAAGTTAATTATTATTTGTAAAGATAAAAGAAAAAAGAATACTGAAGCAAATAACTGCATTTCTGATTCACTCTTGTTACACACACTTTAGTACAGTCAATAAAGGGAAAAGGTGATATTCTTATTTTGTAATGAAATACTGATTTATGTGACAAATCATACAAATTTCAAAGATAAAGTTCATTGTTTGTGGAATGATGTCTGATGTTAGTGTTTTTAGGTCAGTGTGTTATTAGTGACAGTGTTTGCTTTCAGAGTGATAACAGTTGCCAGTGTTTTGACTCAACAAGCTTAGTGCTAAGTGTTTTGGTGGTTTAATGAGTTTTGGAGGTGAGATAAACTGTTTGTCCAAATGCATGTTGGTAACGTACTAAGTATGAAGAGTTATGAAAAAGTGTCTTTAGTATTGACCGATGCTTGTTAGCATTTGAAAAAACTGTACTAACCCAGTGTTGAGATGCAGAAGTCAGAGAGGTCTGCATAGTTGGCTTCGTTTCTCCTGCTGAATCATTCATATTACAAAGAGCTGAGCTGAGGCAGCCAGTCAGTCCACATCAGACCAAAACACAGTGACCTTGTAAGGACCCGTAGGTGCCATTTAGAGTCTGGAAGGGACTGTACAGCTGGCCTGTAGAGGTGCAGTTCATTCCTCTTTTTATTTTATTCATCAGCCTTTAACTCAGCCAAGTTTTGGAGTTCAGATGCTTAAAAGGACAGTGACTGTGCATTTGAGAACTTCTTTCCAAACTAAAGGCAAAGGCTGTCAGAGGAGTATCTGAATATTTAAGAAATCAACAAAATCTCAAATGCACTAACGTTTCAAAGGATAATTGTAGACAATCGTGCAGATGATCTGAAGTAGCTACTCTACAAAAAAAGAGGTTGTTCCTAACACCAGGAAATAAGGTGAAAATAACTAAAGACAACACAGGGAGCTTCAAAAGAATTTGGACAGCAATACATTGCCTATACAAGGGTGTAAAACATATGGTCTGCAAGCCAGCATTGTCCTGCCAAAGGGTCCAGTCAGGCCCACTGGAGGACTTTGCACACCTACTGCTAATGCTCTTGTGAAGGCTAACAGGTGCCTGGGTTCAAGAAAAAGTTAAACAGATAGCAGCCTAGTTCATGTTAAATGCTGCTTCAGAGGCTTTTCCACCCTGACTAGGATACAGATCTCTGAAAACACACTGAATACTTACGGTGATCATATTCAAAGATACTGAACTCTGTGAAAAATATTCTCAATCAGCAGCTTCAGTATGAAAGACTCTGTATCAGACTTCTATCTAAAAACAATAATGGGGGAAGGTTATTGCTAAGGCACTGCCAAAACTTTTGATTTGTAAATGGTTTGTGAGGCAGGGGATAACTTTAAGGTCTAGTGTGTAGGATTTAGGTGGATATACTGGCATAAATGGAATACAACATAATGAGTATGTTTTCTTTAGTGTATATCTCCAACAAAATAAGAATTATTGTGTTTTAGTTACCTTAAAATGAACTGTTTATATCTACATAGGGAGCAGGTCCTCATCTACTGAGGTCGCCATGTTGCACAACCATGTTTCTACAGTAGCCTAGAACAGACAAACTAAACACAGGCTGTAGATAGGGCCATTAGCGTGTTTGTCCCATCTCGGTGATTTTGCCTTCCTTTTAGTGGAGTCTTTTCATGAGGAGTTTTAGTCCATGAGCTGCATGGCTCCAAATTGCTATGAGAACAGGATTTAAAAGGTAAGTCTGTGGGGTCTTAGTTGCCAGAGCTCTCTGCTGTTGGTTAATCAAGCAGAAGGGTTTCCCTCACTTGGCTTAACAGAACTATGGATATTCAGAATTTAGATTTCAGCTTATTGAGAGCACTTTTTGGCTATTCACATCAGTGATAAAATTAGTAAAGCTCAGGTGCATAATCAGCTGTTAAAAAAAAAAAAAAAAAAAAAGATCAACTTGTTTGTTGTAAAGGAACAGTGCGAAAGATTTAGGGGGATTTAATGTATTCTAGTGGTGACAGTTGCAGATTGCAACCAGCTGAAGCTTCTCCCGGTTAGAATTCCTCCAGCGTTTATTGTTCAGGAGGTTTTTAGCGGGAGCTGAATGATCTGCGGTGGTCTCTTCCTCACCAAAACAAAAGGACCAGGTGATTACGTAAAATCAGTGAGAACACTGAATAAGCTTTTTCAACTTTAAAAAAGCAGTGTTCTTCTGATGCTACTCGTCACAGGAGGGATTCTAACTATGGTGGCTGACGTGAAAACGCTAATGGCCCTATCTACAGCCAGTGTTTAGTTTGTCTGTTCTGGGCTACTGTAGAAGCATGGCAATGCAACATGACCATCTGCCTAGACAAGGACCCACTCCCTATGTAGATATAAATGGCTCATTCTAACATAAACATAACAATTCATATTTTCAAGTGAGTACATGATAAAGAAAACGTACAGTACTCATTATATTATATTCCATTTCTGCCTATATATTCCCCTAGAAGACACTGAAGAGTGCTTCACTTTAGGTCAGCAAGGTAATCTCAAAGGCTATTAGGGATGCACCTTGACCAAGAGCGAATAGTAAACCTCTTAACTCCAAAGAGAATGGAGGACTAATCCTTCACTCAACAAAGCTTAACACAGGGGTCCTTCAGTTATCCTCTGAAATGAGCTTTTGTTATCACTCTGCTGCAATATTCCTCCACTGCTCTTTATTTTGGAGATGAAGTATGACAACACAACATAATTCTTGCATGCAACACTGACCTCATCTAACAGAGAAGGCTTATAGAGTGTTTATATTCATTTGTTCATAGTGATATATGCCCATTGTCCTTGATGTGCTGCCTAAAAATCTTCTTTCGTATGCCATTCCTCAAACACAATGACATATAACTCATCAACAGAGCAGCTGAGGCTGCCACTGAGACCAGACCTTCTGTTTGATCAGCAGCAGGTGAGCAGAAACACAGACACTTTACTCTCAGATTTGACTTGATAGGAAATTAGGCCCATGTGGTTGGGAGCCGTGTGGCAGCTTGCTATGGGATTAGGTGTCGGGGCAGCTGAGGTGGGGAGCTGCTAATGTTTGGCTGTGACTCACTCGAGTGAGACGTCTTAAGCTTTTTTCTGTTTGTACTGGGAGCAGCTCTGGGAGAGGAGTGACTGATAAAAACCCAACAGGTAGTAAATATACGAGGAAAGGGGAACAAACTGAGAGAGCAAACACAGCAGACATTTTTTGACTGCCAAATAACAAACTGGAACTTTCAGAGTTCATGTAAGTTAATGTAAGCCAATTTCCACTGTTCATTAAGAACCAAAAAGCTTAGAAAAATGTTACTAAAAAGCTTTAAAATTTTATTTAGTGCTTAGTATTTGTAGCACCTTTGATACTTTAACAGCTCTCCTACATGTTGTAAAATTTGAATCCCTCACAGCTGATTTATGCTGTTGGTTCATAGTTTTTTCTACCCACACACATATATAAACTTCTGGGTCTGTTTCTGTCACTTTACTGCACTGCGTCATTAAAATGGTGATTGTAGCAGTGATACTGCAGTGTAGCTTATCTTTACAGACATAACAAAGGGTTTGTCATCTCAGCTCCTGAGATGACAAATCCTCTAATAACAGGTATGAACCATGAGTCAGATAAATTATATATCTGGTTGTTTTTCATTTTTTGGCAAACCAAAAAATCTCAACTGATGCCTGGAAAATACACAACCAAGCAGCGATGAAACAGCAAGACAGCACCTGTCTCTGCCACTGATTGTGCAAATGTATTCAACTGTGATGTCACTGCTGTTGGACCTGAGACAACCTTTAACATAACAACATCATCTTTGCTGACATCCAAAATTTCCAAAACATTTTAAAAGCACAGCTCGCACCACCAACACCAAAACACAATAAAAGTACCATGGCTCTGTTGTGTTTCATTATAAAGCAATTCCCTGATGCTCCAAAGGTTTCCAGGTGTGCGTCACAATGGCACTAAACAACACATAGTCCAGGAAGAAATAATAAAAAAAGGCATTCAGACGCAAACACAACACAGTACAACAGAAGCACAGGATTACAGCAGAACAGTGGTTTTCAAAAATTTGTTTCTGGAGACCCTTTATTTTATAAATATTGTTTGGTGAATGTGATGATGTAATGTTGCAGATCCAGATTTGTGATCAAAGGATCCACCTATCATATCAAAAACAGTTTTTTTTTTTTTTTTGGAGGATATTTTTGAAAAACACTGTGGGTAACACTGGACACACACTTTGGGATTAGAGATTTAAAAAAAAAAAGTGACAAAAACACAGAGAAATACGAGACACTTTTAAATTTCATCATAACTCCATATGGAGTTTTGATTCATTTTTAAATTGCCACGCAAACACACATCACTCAGGACAAGGGGGAGACAGGAGGAGCAGGGCGGACAAATCTTCTACCTGTAGTTCTAGTTGTCTGGTAGGAAAGGAGGTAATTACCGTAAGAAGGAAAAACCATCCAACCTGTTTATATCCTCTTCCCCCAGTAAGTGCTTAGGAAGGGGGGAATAACTCCCGGGGGAGATTGGAGGGAGACCAGACTTGTACTCCAGAGTGCCACTGTTGACGGGGGAAGAGATATGATTTTCCATGGCTGGAGAAAAAGCTGTGGAGGAAGAGAGAGAGAGCATGTTAAAAAAGAGGCAGCTGCTTAAACTGACAAACAAGCTGACACATTTCCACCATGCCAAGAAGGTATTCCTGCACACAAGATACAGTCATTTTGTGTTAAAATTTGACTGCAATACTGAATTGTTTTTTATAAAAGCAAAAGTTTCATCTAATATTAAAATACTGTATTCTCTGAAAAGCAAAGAACCGCCCACAAAATACAGAGTGCAAGCAAAGGCCCCATTGTACAGCTTCAAATGATTTTCATAAATGTATCTAACTGTACATTAAAGATAGTGCTATAAACTGCTTTTCCACAAATCTGAGGTCAAGTTACTGACTGAATAACACTGAAATTTTACAGGGATATGTACAATAAGTCCAGAGGCAAATTAACGAGGTTAAGTGCAGTGAGTTGTTACCCGATTCTGCAGTTCAGTGGAGCTCTTTGGCCTCTTTTAGCTTGGTTGTTTTGATGATAAATGTCAGGGTTGTGTGTGCCAAAAATCACTGAATGCAGCTTAAATGCCTTTTTTTGTTTTTGTGAAGTATAAGTGATTCACAATCATGCTCTCATTGCACACATATTCTAACATTACACATGAAACATTTCAACAGCCTTTACAATTAAAAATGCTCTCTGCAATCTGGTTAAACTATTCCACCAGCAGATGACAAGTCAACTGGTGACTACTCAGCTCAAATACAAGAGGTGAGGACTTACAATGTGTGATATCAGGAGGCCCATAGGGATCTGATAGGTAGACATTGGTGGGCTTTCCCACCTTTAGGTAAACCACGTCCGACGTGTTCTTCAAAATGGCCACAGCCTCTTCGTGAGACACTTCCTCCAGACTGTAGTTGTTTACCTGTCCGGACACAGACACAGTCCTTGTTTGTTTAATCAGGAGTTTTAGAGGCTGCCTTGTGTTTGCTTACTGCCGCTCAGTTCAGATCAGTCCGGCGTGCTCCCTGCCTGCAGGAGACTGGATTATGACAGATGGTGTTCGGGTGAGAACACGACAGTAGAATGGTAATTAAATTAAGCGCTAGTTAAGCAAGAGGGATGCCCTCCTCAAGAGAAAGCTTTCTGTTATACTCGGAGCCAGTAGGTTGCCACTTTGTTGCTTTCAAAATGTGTGCCAGGGACTTATTTCATCACTTAATTATCATTTAGACCAAAGCCCCAGGAAGGTTGTTGTTGGCTGCAACCTGACTCATGAAACCACGTAATTGGGATTTTTATTAGATTACAAAAAATAAGTAACTGTAATCAACCCAGGTTATATTTGCAAGAATGTGTAATTACATTACACTTATATTAGTTGATTACATGTCCAACCAATGCTACTGAAAAGTGCATCTAACTTGTGCAGGTTTCTCAGACAAGTGTTCCCCTCTGTGACGGACATGACTGGAGAAAAAGTAACAATGCTGACTCAAGATGTTAGATTTGAGCAGCAGAAGTCCTTTTCAAACAGCCTTCCATTTTTGGCAATATTGCCATCACTTCAAATTTTAAAATGTAATTTAAGGGTAATTTGATAGGGATGCACAATATTGGATTTTTTGGTGATATCGAATATACTGATCTGTAACAACTCATTTGGCTGATAACTGATGCTGATTTCAATATATCCACTTCTCTCCACCTAATTTTAGTGATCATCAAAAGTCTCCTCTGTAGCACAATTAACATCATATTATGCATGCATACTCTTATTGTGATGACCCACCAGCAGATGGAGACATGAAATAGAATGCTTTTCAATGTTGTCATTCATGTTGTAATCTCTGTTTTATAGCATTAAATAACTAATTAAAACCATACTTATCAGAAAAACAAACACTTGAAGATACAGCAGTGTGATAAAAACTACATTATATGACAAAAACAACCTTTTGGAAAATTTATTTGAGGTGTACTTTGAGTTTTTAGTTCATCATGTCCCATCCACTAACATGGAGACCACGAACATCTATACTGAAGCCAGCCACCATGGGATGTGAGATGTGTCATGTCGTTCATCTTTATATGCAGTTTATGGTCTGACCCAACACTGACATATGTGTGTGTGTGCTGTGTTTTCATCTGCAGTAATCTGTGAAAATAAACTTGTAATAAAAACATCAATTTTATGGTATATCCTCCTGCAAGCTCTTAAAAAACAGAATTGTGGACTCACCATTAAAAGCCTGTCTCCTACTTGTAGTCGACCATCCTTTAGTGCTGCCCCGCCATCAATGATCTTGGTGACGTATATGCTGTTGTCACCAGGGATGTGCTGGTTTCCAACTCCACCTGCAATACTGAAGCCAAGCCCTGTGTGTGTGTGTGTGTTTGCATATATGAAAGCAGTGGGTTAGTTTCTAGGTTGCGTGCATGACGGATTTATGTTAGGCATAAGACAATATCACCATTATATGATTATCATGGTTAGAGGAGCAGTTTTACAGTAAACAGTTTGCTGTACTTTGGGTAAACCACAACCACCCCAAAAACAAAGCAATACTGTCTCCCGCTGCAGCATCATGTACCACCATTTTCTTTTACTGAGCACAGGAAAACCCTGTTTGAAATCTGTTCAGCTAAACTGGGACACATAATCAAAGAAAATAAATTTAACCCAAATACATTTTATTTTTTAAACATGTTGCACTAACTTTGAGTGGTAAAACTGAATCATTCTGATGACCGCTCTTATTGGCAGAATTTACATGACATCAATGTGTGTGTGTGTGTGTGTGTGTGTGTGTGTGTATGTGCCCACCTTTTGGTCCTTTGATGAGTTTAATCTCAATGATGGTCTCAAGCATTGGCCTGCGGCGCCGCACATACAGCCTAACAATAGAACCTGCAACCTTCAGGGCTTCTACCGCCTTACTGTGAGACACTTCAGACACGTCTGCGTCATTCACCCGTAGGATGCAGTCGTTAACTCTGGAAATGAAACAGTGTTGATAGGTGATGATTATTATTGGTAAAAATTAAAAGAAAGACTGAATTCACACTATTAATTCTTCAAAAACAGTGCATAGGCAGCCACCTTTAGAAAATCATTTAACCTGGAGGTCTTTTTACAGAACCAAAAAAACTTCTAAAGTCACGAACCTTCAGCTTTTATGGATTCACATTAGGGCTGCCGCGATTAGTCGACTAATCGATGAGTAATCGACTATTAAAACAATCGGTGACTATTTTAGTAGTCGACTAATCGGTTTGAGTCATTTTTCATAGAAAAGTACTATAAAAGTACCCCAAAATACTCTTACTGCAGCTTCTTACATTCAGATATTGGCAGCTTTACATACTCTCCCATGACAGTGAACTAAAACCCTTTGGCGTGAGTATGAAACAAGACATTAGATGATGTAATTTTGGGGTTTGGGCAAGACAGACCGACATTTTTCAACATTTAACACATTTTTTAACATTTTAACACATTTTTCAAAGAAATGATTAGTAGAGTAATCGAAGAAATAATCGACAGATTAGTTGACAATGAAAATAATCGTTAGTGGCAGCCCTAATTCACATGATATTAGCTTTTTATTGAGAACACTATCACAGTTAAAGAGGACCTATTATGCTTGTATACTTGTATTTACGGTTTTTGCTTTAAGGTTACGAGCACTGATGGTCAAAAAACACTTTATTTTCCTCATACTGTCTGTGCTGGAACACCTGTATTCCCCCTACTGTCTGAAACGCACTGTTTAGTGCCTGTCTCTTTAACCCCCTACACTGAAAAAAGCCCAGTCTGCTCTGATTGGCAGCATTTCCAAGTCTTCAGTATCTTGGCGTCTCTATGCCATCATTGCAGCTAGGGAATGACTGTAACGGAGAAAAGCAATGACTTTTTACCATGAAAAATCATTAATAAAAGCAACGAAACACAACCAGACATGTTCCAGCTGCAATATGATACAAGATCAAGGAGAAATAAACAACATGAGAAGCCAAATTTTCATGTTTCCCTGACGTTAGCGTGACACTTGCAGTTGAGTGAAATCTGGCACACAATGGCGTCATACTGTAGCTAGAGTAGAAAAAACAGTTGGAAACACATAGCTCAGTATGGTAGGACACCTGAGGTTGTTGCTCACAGGGGTTTTCCTTATTATCTGAAAGCCTGGCCACATTTAATATGAACATCTTTCATTGTAACACTATATATAAAACACAAAACATGGAAAAGCATAATAGGTCCCCTTAAGATGAGACATGGTTAAGAAGTCTGATGAGAACAATTTTACAATTTTATACTTAGAAAACAGCATCTAAGAGACAATGTAACACAGAGGAGGTTGGATCGAATAAGTGGTACTTTAACTAACATGTTTACAGTATAGTCACAGCAGTTCTATAATATACGTCTCCCTGTAGACACACATGCACACGCAATTGACGGCAGAGGTGACTGTGGGTGGTTGTTGGCAGCTCTTTGTGTTTACTATGCAGTGGTGACCCATGTGTTCATACATGTGTTTTAGATTGCAGGCAGTGTTGTGCATATGATACACTTTTTTCTTTCTTTTTTTTATGTATAGCGATGGTTAGACTGTGATTGCGAGCACACAAGTGTGTAAATATCAGAGTCAGCGAGCGGCTCAGTTTGAATTCCCCTGTGGTGTCGACCAAATCATCCATGCCCTGGCACTCAAGGACACAACTCTCCTGAGGGTGTTCATAGGAACCAGCTGGGACCCAGCACACACACACACACACACACACACACACACACACACACACACACACACACACACACGCATACATACACACCCACCAGTGGAAAGCAGAGCGAAAAGATTTGCGTACTAACCCATCATGTCTTCCAGCATAAGGATACAGATTAATTAGAATTTCCTCCTGCATACTAAGAATAAAAGGCTCTACAGTGTGAGCTTTAAATATAAATGAAGGATTTGTATCATATAGGTTAATAGAAATCTTTCAGGAATTAAATGGTAGTGTTATTGTGGCTTCAGTCCTGACTGCATTCATGCTTTTACCTCTCTAAAACAACACACTCCACGAGAAACACTTAAAATGCTCCGAGCAGTCCCTTAAGCCTTGCTGGTGCATTAAGTATGCTTAGTGCTCTGCTACAGCGTCCCAGAGCATTGACAGGAAGTGTGTCTGGCTTCTATAATGTTATAGAAAACCAAATCCCTATCAGGCCTCCTTCCTCACAGAGATTAGACTTCCCCTCCATCCATAATGCATTAGTCTTGCCGCCCACCTTGGAGTGGGTGACCATCAATTAGGCTAAGTGTGATTTATGCGCGGCCCGCTTCTTCTGCGATCTGCTTGAGATTGACGCTGTGCATGCATTATGCTCCTCGGTAGCATCTGTGATCTGACAGTAATGCTCCTGAGCTACAGCTTGGAAAAAGAACAGTGGCTGGCCAGAAACCAAAAGCAGCATTATCCATCACTGCTACTGGAAAAAAGAAAAGGGGGCGGGGGCATTGATACAGGATATGAGGATTCTGATTTCTTTTGTTTCTTTGTTAAAAAAAGTTTCTAATTTTTTCCAAAAAATAAAAAAATAAAAATGTGAAACTGTAAAATCCCTGGTGTTTCCCTTCACTGTTATAAAATTTGTCAAATAATTCCATAGTGAGTCCATCACTGTGACCACTGTTGGCAAAATAGACACATAGCAATTCATTTCCTAATCTAAACAGAAATCTATATATAAAGACTGTTAGAATCACACGGCTAAAGTTACCTCACGGTTATGAACAGGTTTACCAACAGAGTCGAGCTGGTTGGTGTGAGGTAAATGGCTCAGTGTTGGATGTTGACCACCACTGCAAGGCTTCTGCACCAAGCAGCATAATAAGACAAGTGGGAATGAGATCCCGTTGTGCTGTGTTAGCTTGTGCTAAATGGGCAGGGGGAGCATGAGTAGAGCCTCTCACGGGGACGATCTTTCTGCACTGTGTAAACGGAAGGAACAGCTGATTGTTGGTGATTAGCTGACACCTCCCCTGCCTACATCACAAATAGATCCTAAATTGGTGGGAAACACTGAATGCTAAAGATAATCAGCTCCCAATCCGTGACAGCATTACAACGATTTCTGTTACTTTCCCTTGCTCCCATAATTTCACTGCAAAAAAAGTCTTTAATTACATCAGCATGAATCCCATTTTTTGGAAAAGATCTGCTGTGAATCAGGCTTTATAGGCCACAACAATCCCCAAAACAGCCTGTGAAATCCTGGAGGGCCTGAAAAGAGGCTTAACGCATTGGCTGAATGCAATCTTGGCACCCTTCACACAGCATCTGATAGCAATCTAACTTTTTATTTGCCTTTTTTAAAAATATATCAGCATTCATATTCAAATATCTGTATATAGAGATTAGCCAAAACTCCATTGTCACATTTCAAGTTGCTAATTGGACTGTAAACAATTAACATGCACAAAGGAGGAAGTCTTGGCACAGCTGTCCGCTCTCTACACTGGAAACCCCCGTATATTGGCAGTTGCCCTCAGAAGCTAGAAATTCTTCAGACTGAAAGTCAATGGGTTCTGAAATTGTGCATTTCCTAGCTGCTAATAGTGCTAGATCAACATATATATTTGTTTATGAAATCCAACTGGCTTGTCTATAAGTATCTAATAAACATCGGTAAACAGATTTCTACAATCCATGCCAGCTGTAATTACATGGGACCGTTCTGATGCTGCTTCTTGAACAACAACTAACAGACCTAGTGTCTAGTGAGCACAGTCAGGGGTTTGCAGATGAAATGGAGCACACTTACTGGCACATGCGCCTCTAGATTACACCAGAAAAGGTCCAACAAATTTTCTTCAAACTGTTGTCAGTCAGGCTGAGACTCTTCAGTTCCGTACTTAGCACAAGAGTGTTGATGGTTATTACTAAACTTGCCATGATCTATGGTGTCAAGTACAGTGTAGTAAATGTTTTCCTTTAAGTAAGCCTTTCACTCCAGTAGATTGATGATGAATGAGCTCAGGTTGTGTCCTTGCCTCCTTGATATACTACTGTAGCAAAGATGTGATGGATTGTATCCACATCCCCTCTGCTCATTTAATAATGCTGTTACAGATGGTAGGTCACCCTTAAACAATACAGACGATCGTTTTAGTGTGTAGGGTATCAGTGCGAAGTCAGCGCTGATGTTACAGAGCAACTGGAGAGAAAAGAGACTCAAGTATTATGATAACAAATAAATGTCAAATATTTTCTTACTCTTCAGATTAAATAAATAAAAGTTTAATTTCTGTAATATCTAATTATAGTTAATACATATTTGGGATGGCGATAAAAATCGAGACAACACAGTATTGCTATATTTTACGTGGCGATATTGTATCAATAAACCTACGCCAAATATCAATGTTTGGCGTACACTTTTAATTTTGCAAATACACAGTTTAATACAAGTTTTGGTGCTAGAATAATAAATTCTACTGCTTTTTTAAATGTGATCATATTGTATTGTGGGTCCTCTGGCGATTCCCACCCCTAATATATATTCTTATGGACAAACATTGTTCAAAAAATGATCATTTGTTAATATAGGTAAAATATAGGTTTTCAAGACTCATAAAAATATGAGGCATCAGCAAGATAAACTGACCAGAGTGTCCACAAAGTTCCCCTGAGAGACATTACAACAACGCTACTGCTAGACAGGCCACAAAGTTTAGTCCTTAATACACTTCAAAATGCAACTGAAAAATGACACTGCAGTATAATATCTCAAAGATGATTTATATGAAAGATTACCGAGGGTAGATTATTTAGTGTAGCAGTGGAGTAAGCAGTGATATATCCAGTCCCCAGTGTGTGGTGACAGAGATTATTCTTAAGTATCCTGTTAAAGGGGATTTCCTCTTTGACATTTTTTTTTGAGACATGCAAGTTTCTTCATAGTTTTTTTTTTTGTTTTTCCGCCATCGGGTCTGAAAACTTTTCAAGTTATCTCTTATTAAAACCTGCATGGGGAAGTGTAAGTGACTGACCTCAGTCGTCCATCCTCTGCTGCAGCTCCTCCGGGGATGATCTTGGTGATGAAAATGCCAGGGTCGTCACCGATGTGTGGGTTATCTGTCCCTCCGGCGATGCTGAAGCCCAACCCCGAGTTACCCTGCGGCCATGAAAAGCAGTCAGTGACAAAAAGGACAACACTTCAACAGTGCGTTTCTGTGTTTAGCATTTTATTAAACAAACAGCCCAACTGCAGAAGTAACAGAGAAAAGATTATTCCCACTGCTGTTATACTTTCAGTGAACAAACAGCCAATTGTTTGTTATTTTTACATTGAAGCTGATGTTAATGCTAATGCAAGTGGGGGGCAGCCAAGGAGAGTCATGGCCACCCTGATACAATTGGTGCCCCCCACAGCCGAAAATAATTGGAGACCAGCCTTATTGTCTTTAAGAGGCCATGGCATGCTTATTATTTAAGTTAGCATGAAGGTAGTGGTATGTAGTGAAACTAGGTAATCTGTGGTATTCACTGGTACCATACGTGTCAGCATAGCTTGGTGGAAAGGGGGCTAAAAATGCTCCAAATTTAGGCCAAATTTTCGCAAGGGAACAACTGGCACAGCCATTTTTCAAAGGGGCCTCTTGAACCCTCACTTTAAGATATCTGAATGAAAATGTGTTGTACAGGTGCCAACGAGTCTCCCCTAAACTTATGAAGACTTGTTCCCAGTAAATGTTGTGTTAATAACAATCACTGTACTCCTTCAAATTAAAGCTGTATATTTGGGTTTTTTTTTTTAGGAGAATCACAATTATAGCCTATTTGAAGAACAATGAATCCCCTAACACATTAACATTCATAACAGACTAAAACAGGATTTTTATGGAACTCAAAATCTTAATTGTACCTGTAAGGTACCTGATAAATCCATCCACATCGTATGTGGTAACATTAACTACAAAATAGGAAACCACCAGTATGTGAATACTTGTTTATTTCCCCCTAAACCCAAATATGTGGATATATTTTTTCCCAGTTTTTAAATAATTCATTTCTAGTTTTTCAAATCAGCTAAGATCTTCCAGTCTTTTCATGTATCCCCTAGAAACTGGATTTTTTACTCCGCATGTACAAGTACCACTGGTTTGGAATCACCGACACACATAATAAAATAGATCTTGTGCTCTGACAGCGCTATGTGAACAACAAAAACATCTCCTTGCAAGCATCCTGCCTTTAAAGTGTGAATTCAGTAGACATTTTTAAATGCTGACTTTTAAGTCTGTTGAAAAGCATAAGTAACAATTTCTTTAAAAGTCAATAAAATATTGTTGCATGATTTAACAGTATGGCTCTGTAGTGTCACTGCTCTCAATATGATTACAGAGCAGTCTGGGGTGTTAAGTCTTTAGTTTGCCATTACAAAATGACTCTGGCATCCCGCCGTGAGTGCTGATCACAGCCTTGTCCTGACTTAACCTGGCTCTTTATTATCATGACTTACTGTGAAGTATTGTATTTATAAGGCTGCGGGTCACATTTTGTCTTTTAGAGAAGACTTTGTCGGCTTTGCAAATAAAATCCCCTGGATGCCCACTCACAAAATGAAATTCAAGCTTTGATTAAGTTGTTTGCTGATGGGAATAGCAACTTCTCTTGATTACAAAACCCACTGAGTATCCCCGCAGGGCCTTGCTGCCTGCAACGCTGAATCAGAAAGCACTGTTCAGCTCTCCATGGCGACGACTCGAGAGTACCAGACACAGGCCTGTCTATGCTCAGAGACTAAACAAGATGGTTTTAGCCATCATCTGATGGCTGATGATAAATTTAGTGGTCTGGAGTATGGATGGAGGCTGACCACTGTCTGTATATCTTATCTCTCTGAAGACACAGTGCTCTCATTGTTGGCTGTTTGATGCGATAACCTTTGCTGTTGGTCCGGCTTCTTCTCTGCTCCTGATTGTATTGAAGCTGTCAAAACTGCTTCCACTGTGTGCCTGTTATTATACAGTGACGTAAGCGGTATTGTCATCTTTTTATGCCGTGTTTGCTTCAGTACACAAATTGTTTTACAGTGTTTTGAGGGATAAAACTGTTTCATATTTGCCTTTACATCAAAATTCTGAATGAATTACCGAAGAGCTTGAACCCTTATTGTTTGTGTGTTGTTGTTTTTTTTCTCCCAAAAATGTTTCTTTAAATTCCTGTTCGATGGTGTCGTAGACACATAAAATTTTCTCCAATGATTTGAAGCTGCTTGCAAATGCTGCTCAACAATTATGATGCCATGTGGCAAGATGGGGTGCTATAATTAAGGGCCAAAAATGCAATTTTGGAAAGGCCATGCCCTTCAGACTATAGGGCTGACAGACTTGAAACTCAACACACAAGTCCAGCTCAATAATTTAAATTTTTTGTTCTATGGCATAAAACGTCAGTAAATACACCACTCTTGAATTTTAAAGCTTTTATGTGTCTCAAAAAAGGCAATTACACCACAAAGGTAGACTAGATTTTCTAATGTTTTGATTTTTTTAAAAACACATTTTTGACATCTCCTACACTTCATCCCAGTTAGATGACTGCATTGAAATCTTCTCATATGTCACACAACAAAACATCAACAAACTTCAGCTGAATCGAAATGCCGCAGTCAGACTCGTAACCAGGTCCAACAGGAGAGAACACATCACGCTGTTCTTAAAATCACTTCATTGGCTTCCAGTCCTTCTCAAAGTGGATTTTAAAATTCTAATGATCACTTTTAAGGCTTCTGACCTCCTACAAGGCTGAATGCAACCTGCAGTTCTTTGGCAGGTCATTCCTGGCCATTCAAACATCAAACCTTAAAACTAAAGGTGACTGGGCCTTCACTGTTTAGACGCCTCAGTTGTGGAATGACCTGCCAGAGGAGATCAGGAACGCTAACACACTGTCTTCTTTGAAGTCACTTTTAAAAACTGAGGGCCGAATTCACAAAAGGATTGCGTGGCTTTTGCAGCTAAACTAGTAAAAATGGAGCAAACAGATACCGTCTAATTCACAAAGCACGCGCAGAGGGTGAAATGCTCCACTAACTGCACTGCCAAGCAGATTGTGTCTCTGTGCTCCGGTGTTATTTGAACGTATTTAAATGAGGTAATATGCATATATTTGGCGCAAAAATTGCCCCTTTCTATGCAAATGAGCCTCATTGGCTACGGTTACATGATGGCTTTTCATTCGGAATGAAATGAATCTGAATGAAATCATTGGGAATTAAAGTTTTTCCAGGTAGTTTACATGGGAAATATTCATTCCGTATGAGGGTTTACATGGGAGATCAGTTCAATCGCCTTTATTCAGGTCTGTGCAAGGTTTGGGGCAGGGAAGGTTTCTGACTGGATAGGGGGCGGGGCGGATGTTACGTGTTTACGTTTACTGGAAGAAAACACTGTAGTCCTCGCTCCGGATAACAAGATGCTTGACGACGCAATTCTTAGTGCCTTTTTCGGGCGTGTTTTGCTTATATTCTTAAAGCAGCAGTACGACGACAACAACCTTGTTCTGCTAATGCTTCATCTGTTGAGGAGGAGAACGGAGGCAGAAGACCGTGCTGTGGCGAATGGAAACCGGTGAGTGCAACGAGTCCGACTGCTCTAGCTCAGCCCGTTGCTATGCAGCCTGTTGCTATGCGCGCTACATACGTCATCGCACCAGAAGGGCAAGGAAATGAGCATGCGCAGAAAGACCGAAAGAGGAATGAGTGTATACATGCACACAAAATTCTTTCATTCGGAATGACAAACGGAATAAACCACGCCCTTTAATCGGATTTAATTTTCCATCGGAATGACCATTTACATGACCACTTTTAATCGGAATGGCCGTTCATTCCGATTAATGTAAGTGTTGTAAATCATCAAAGTCTTGATCCTACCCAGCTCAAGTTTTAAATGTCTACAATGACTTGAACTCCATAGTTGCCCCTTACGGCTATATCTTTCTTTTTTTTTGTTCCTTTTTGCCTTGAATTTTTAATGACATACTTCTGGTACACTATGATGTGATGTTTACTTGTGTGGACCCCAGGAAGAGTGGTAGCTACCTTAGCAGTGGCTAATGGGGATCCAAATAAATAAATGAATGTACCACAGTGCCGAGGCATGTTGTCATAGATTGTTTGTGAGGTTAAATGCAGCTGTGGGGGATGCGAGATACTCACCCGCTCAAGAGTGATTTCCTCAAACTCATATTCAATTTCTGTGCCGTTGACCTGAGGAAACAGAAAACAGATTGAGCCAAGATGTCAAACATTACCAACACAGCTTTAAAATGAAAATCCACACCAGTGATGCTAAATAATTATATTTAAGCATATTCATGGAGGATAATGTTAAGCACTCGCTTAGGAGGCCAACTCTACATACTTAAATTGAGCAGGGGCTGACAGGTATTTTTCAGGGCCACTGGGGCTTTCTATGCTAAACAGACGACACCTCAGGGGAAACAATTTAAAGTGATGGTTAAAAAACATTTGCTATTTCTGCAGCATGGAGGTTAGCTACAGAGGAGTCAGTCTCATCCTGTGTTTCACTGAGATGATTAATTAGCAGCGAGCTCTTCCGTCATTATGCATTCATACAGGAATGGCACACGAGCATATGAGACGCTGCATATCATACCCCAGTTGGGCATCATTTTTGAGTAGCATCAGATGTTATTATCAGACCTTAATATGACTGTAGAAGCAAGCAAGAGCTGAAGACTAAATTAGCAACAGCACTAAAAGATGCAGAGATTATTCAGTGTTACTATATGATCTCCACTCACATGAACAAAGTCCCTCACTGTAATATTTTCTGACAGGGGGAAAACAGCTTGTAAAAAAACAGTCCCTCGCTGAGGCAGAAGCTCCTGTCCTCATTTCTTCACAAATCATTAACTGTTAACATAACTGCCAAATGTGACAATTTGATTATGAAAAATACACAACCTCCTGGAGCCCCATTTGTTATTTATTCAGCTTCTGTGCTGCGCTGCAACGTTTAGGTGTTTTGATGTAAAATACTGTGAAAAGTGGTGGAGGTGAAGGTGTTTAGAAAGTCTTGTGTCATTTATTCATGACAAACATCAATAATTCAGTACTGCAACCTAATTTGTTATGAAGATAAGTTACAAGATCAAAATGTACCAATACGCCACATATACTATCTCAACTCAAACTCAGCAGTAGAGCAGAGAGGAAAATGTGGATTCATTATTTTAATGTGCTGCTACTCTTTGATCTGCTGGATGTATTGATCGTCTAACAACTAATACATGCATAAAAGAAAAGACAAAAAAATTCAAACTCACATAAGGAACTGACTCCAAAGTGTCTGTGTTGACGATTATCGGGGCAGGGCTGGCCTGTGAGAAAGACAGAGAGAGAAGGTGGAGATTAGAGGGAAACTTAGGTTTAAGTGATGGAGAGACGCCTGGGCCCACCACTGTCCTACTTTCCATAAATGTATCCAGGGGACAAGTGTGTGGATCTCTGTATCATCAACAATTTAACAGACTTTCATTTGCTGAATGGCACCAGAAATACCCCCCGCTCATACACAGCACCCTGATACAGTTATAATAGCTCAGTAGGATTAACAACAGAGAGGGATGAGTACGTGAGTAGTAAATGAGTGGATGTAGTAAGTTTCTGTAGAGTACATATTCAGCCCATTTGCCAAAAATATGTTGGCATTGTACATCACTGTAAACAAATAGATGGTGGATAGCGTGTCACTAAGGCAAAATGCCTACCAAGCTGTTAACCACACCCTTGTAGAAAGGTACATTTTCAGCTTATCCACTACATAATAACATGCAATGTGACATATTTGCAAAAACAATGGCAACATTTATTCTGGCGATTGGGTTGAGATATGCCTCACTGGTAGCAAATATGCCCAAAAATCATGATTACAGAATTTATGACTCGTACAGGACAGCAGCTTGTGTTGAAATGTACCATGAATGCCAGGGAAACGTAAATTTCCGCATTTTAACGACACCAATTGCAACACTGTCAGAACCTATTCAACTAACAGCTTTCAAGTTCAAGATGACTTTCCTCTGCACCTGTTATGGCTCTGCAGCACTGCTCTCTTGTCTGTATTGTATATTGGAAATTTGATCTCCAGGTAATAATATTGCAGTCATAAATTGTGCAGGATGAGATGAAGCCAATGTCATACAGTGCAGGCAAAATGCTTTCTCCTGATGGCCTGTAGAAAATGAGCAGATGGTTAAAGGCAGGACTCCCAAGAGAGGAACTCTGATTTTCGGGCTACAGCATGAAAGCTGTGACCGAACATCTGATCACCAGTTCAGCTTACACTATGTTAACAATGAGCCTGATGTATGTGACCAACCTGTTTCATTACCAGGGCGTTAAATACGTGTCTGTTTATGACACACAGCTTAAACACACTGTAACATGTAATTAATGTTGTGAAACGGTCGTGGTTAACGTAACAGAACTACTTGGTTAGGTTTTGAGAAAACATCATGTCGCATCATGTACCTTTGATACGTAATAAAAACATAATTTGACGTAAATACGTCCCAACTGATGTCAGTGTGTGATGACTGTACATGAATTACATATCATTACATATAAACAACATTGACTTGTGGTTTTAAAGGAGACACAACCTGCAGTCTCCTGGGTGAAAGTCCTGTTTTGTCTGACTCATCCACCTACACGGATTTTCTCGTTCTTTATACCACATCAGCTACTCTAAGCGTCAAGTATTATGGCGGATGGGTTGACACTTAAGACCCTAAAGCGTGCCGGAGGGTGTGATAAAGCATCTGTATTTGATGATCTGGTATTGAGAATGGGCCGATGGGATTGACTTCAGAAGATGATGCTCAAGGTTGCATTCTGAGATTCTTTTGAAATTTGTCCTTTGATTTTGTCTCCACGAGATGAATAGAGCTCAAACAAACAAAGACAGCAACAAAAGAAATGGCTAATCATTCTCCTGTAAATAATTGGAATAAAAAAGAATGCAATGCATATGAAGCAGTATAATATTATTGTGTGCACAACATGAGAGCACCACCTAACTGAAAACCTATGAATCTATAACAGTTCTCACAAATTGTAGGCTGGACACATATTTTACATGTGGCTTCATCCTGAGCTACATAGATTTATGCACTGCTATTGTATGGAGTCATAGTACCGTACAGACTGTATGCCTGCTGTGCAGCTGACTGACATGATGCTGTGAAAGGCGAGACAGTTTGCTTGGTCATCAGTGCAGTGACAGCACATGTCATCAGCAAGAGACTCAGCCTGTCCAGTCATGTCTCCATCACAACAAGACTACTGGTTCCATGACTCCACTATACTCTGGGACCGAGTTCTTGCAGATATTACTTGCAGATCAACCTTTTGGTGAGTAAACTTAAATCAATGCAAGGCATGAACATTTTTTGCCTTGCTTCAGTTAGTGAATATTTTCTGGTAAAAAGAATTTCCTCAGGACAAACAGGAAGTGATTTTTCTTCCATTCATTTATAGTATCAACCCTTGATTGATAAATGAGGTCTAATTAATCAGCCATGCGTATGCACAGTACTGTGCTCAAACCATGTGTATGCTCATTTCAACGCTCAGAAGCCAATTTATCAGTTTCTTCTTGTGCTTGAGAATATTTGTACATCAAGATAGATAAACATAGTAGCTCTGCTGTAAACCATGTAAGCATGATTAATGGTTAATGGATTCTGAAGAAATGCATTTGTGCTGTTTCTTTTTTTTTTTAATTAGGTTATAAATTCCCTCAGTGTAACTTTTGCCATTAAAGTTCTGGTGTGTAGGACTTACTGACATCTAGTGGTGAGGCTGTACAGTGCAACCAACTGAAACTTCTCGCATGTGCCAAGCATGTACATGAACTACTGTGGCGAACTTGAAATGCGAAACGAGACAATTTAGAGCCAGTGTTTGATTTGTCCCTTCTGGACTACTGTGGAAACAACATAGCAGACTTTGTGGAAGAGGACCCACTTTGTATGTCGATATAAAGGGCTCATTCTAAAGTAACAAAAACACAACAATTCTTAGTTTCAGGTGATTATACACAAATGAAAACATACTTATTATTATATTATATTCTCTTTTTGCCAATATATCCCCAGAAATTTTACACACTGAACCTATCATGCTTATATTTCTGCATCACTGCGCACTGGCGGATCTTATAATGATATTCAGTAGTAATTATTCTGCACTAATAGTTAACTGTTATGTGTTAGTATCATTTCTTTTATCTAATTAAACTAAGTCAAATTTATTTTCTATTATAGTGAAACTGTTAAAAAGTGCATAAGCAAATGCAAATGAAAACAAAACCTCTTAATTACATTTTTATATTTTCTTAATTTCTTCTCCCCTATCACAAATGGTCTTAAGCACAGTATACACTGTGCGATTTTTGGCTGTCCCAGACGAAAGATGATCAGGGTTAATGAAAATGGACAGTGGTCATAGCACCATGAGAGAGGTTCGAGGATGGCCATTGTCACAGTCTTGCGATCAAAGACAGCCTGGGATAAAACTCTGACAGTGTCAGAAACTTGGGATGACCATCTCACAGTGTGAATGCTGTCACAACCTACATCTACTAACCAACCAATGGAAATGCAGCATGAAATGATGCACTGATGCTAAACCCAAACAAACAGACAGATAGCAGCTCGCCCTGAAGGAAACTCGGGTTAAATAAATGTTGAGTTGTGGCAGCAGAAGCCTTGCCTGTATGATGTGTCCTCCAGCTCTTAAAGGAGGACAAAGCATGGAAGGAAATAGCAGAGGAGCTGCAGCTGCCAGGTGAGCAACCCAGCAGCTAGCAAACAGCCACACTGCAGTATAAAGTGCCCACAAAACTTCAGGTTGTTAACTGATGTAACCCTCTATGCTGTGCTTCACAGTTGGAGAAGTATTAACCTGTGCAGCATCCTTGCGGGAAGTTATTGCATTGTACATCATAGTCTGCGATTCAGTAGGTGCTGTCATCGTACAGTCTGTATACATCAAACTGGCTGCCATATCCAAGTTTATTAGATCCATGCCACAGTGTAGCTTACACTAAAGTTATAATATTGCTAAAACCTCACAGTCTGTAGGAGGCTTTATGCGTGAGGTGTAGGTGAAATTGTGTGTGTGTGTTTGTCTCTGCTTTGTCTGTGCATTTTTTTAGGGAGCATGTGTGTTTAGCAACGATGGGAGGCAGACATATGGCTTTCCTCAGTAGGGTCCCTTTTATGGAGTGTATTTATTTTACTTTATGTATGTTTTGTTTTTTATGTTACCCTCTATACTGGCCCCTTGATGCACCTCTGACCAAATGAATTTCCCCATTTGGAAAACACAACTCCATTCTGTTTTACTTGAAACAGAAGAGGAATAGATTAATTCATTTTTGTCATCAATAATAATCCATGGACAGACATATACACACACTGGATGTGCTTTGACTGACAGCAGATCTGTCAATAAAAAGCACTTACCATAAAAGGTGCTGACAAAACCAATAACTACCATGAAAAGTTTTACTAAGGAAGGGATTACCAGCGTCTCTGACAAGAATGATCACACACAAGTTTAATTATCACAACTTATCATCATTTTCAAATCAAATGAATAATGCAGTATCCCTACCACTAAAATACTTTTGTCAACATGTTTTCACGCCTGGTCTGATACCCAAGTGTGCTCAAATCAGTGTATCAGTAACTTTGCATATAGTGAAGACAAATTAGTAAGAGTCTGAATATCTGACATAATTAATCACTTTTTAGTAGACGTGAAAGAAGACAGCATGAACTCTTTGATTGTCCCTCTGTGATGTTTTTTTTTCTGGTTTGTTAAAGGTCTGCTGTCGCCCCAGTTAACTTTCTGCTCTGTTCGCCACCCCACGAAAACAACAAAAACATCATCATGTTAAGATTAAAATTGAAAATCTCATTACTGAATTAAAACTGCCTTATTTCTCTCCAGCACAGCAAATTTAAAACATTAAACCTGCCTAAAACTCTATAATATTGAGAATTCAGCACAGATTTAATTCAGTAATTGTATCCAACTTTTACATTCAATTATAGAGTCTAAATTTCACAGTGTCCCCCCAGGTCATTAACATGCAGCACAGTTTAATCCTGAAGCACTCACGTTCATGTAAATTATCAGATTACTCCGGCTCATTCAGAAAAGAGAGTCTGAATTGTGTGTGACTGTGAACACCACAGAGACATACAGTCACACAGAGACTGACTGACTCAGTGAATTCAACAATAAGAAAGATTACAGTTGGCCGGCCCTGCAGGACTGCACAGCCAGAGTGTGATTGAAGGAAAATGGTGTTTTGTGAGAGGAATGATGAGAGGGATTAAGACGCATCTGCTTGCCGTGCACGAACACTAATCATATGAATGAATTCACAGCTCCTCTCAGAGACAGCGGACAGCACATCACAAATTAACTCAATGTACTCTTTTTACTATCCTTTAATGCCAACATTAAAAGTACTCTCCCATAACATACATTTATTATAGACACACTACTTCTTTGTAATGCGGGTAGTGTTCAAAAAGGACGTATACTTTCTCTCTCAGACAGAAACAGCTACATGCAGCAGACAGAAGCAGAGGAAGAAACAAAGAGACTCTTGTACGGTAAATCTTCTTCTATTATGCTGGAGAGCAGGAAGCTCAAATAGTCCAATTGTAGGTCAGGAGGATTTGTCATTAATCTTAGTCTTGTCACTGAATGCTTTCTGTTGACCTCTGCCTGTCGGTTCGCCAGCAGTCGTGCAGGTCAACAGTGTGGAAAGGCATGCTAGCATTGCAACTTGTACCGCAGCAGAATATTAAGGGTGGCCTTTAATATTTTACACCATAGTTCAGGAAAAAACAAACCCCATTCATCTGATGTCTCAACAATAAACTGAAAAGCTGCTAAAAATATATACAGTAATTACTTAAACGCTGCATAAACGTTCACTTCCTTGCACTGCTGTGCCCTACAGTATCCAATATCAGCTACCATGGATCCCACTGCCACTCTGAATCCACATGTATGCACACACAGACCCCCGAGAGCTAATGGCCACTCAACTGTGCACTTAAATGGCATGCTTAACTGCACTTAGGCTCATTTCTCCTCTTGTTCATGCTTCCTAACATCACCACGTGATCAACTGCCTCCAACAACACATTAAGCCAGCCGCATGGCAACATTGTGCATGATATATTAAGACGCTCTCACAGAGCTATAAACTATACCAGTGATAATATCACAGTCCAACAATATTCTATGAAAATAAGAACAGTCACAGCTAAATGCTATATTATACCTACAGACTGAATGCAGAGTGTCCTATTAATCAGGGCAAATCTCTGATGGTTTCATGGCTAACTTCTTATGAATATCATCCGGCAAACACTCAAATAAAACATGTGGACTAATTTCTATTTCAACCAATCAAGTACCAGCTGCCAAAATGCGGTGTTTTTCTGTCATGTTGTAAAGTTTCACTCTGATGCTGTGCCGAAGATATCCAGAACAACACATTCATCAGCTGAGACATAACACAGCACTTACCGGATGATGAGGAAGGTGTAAAACTCTTACTGCTACTGTGAAAACTGTCATCAAACTGCAGAAACCAGCCATGCCCTATCACATACTTAAGATGTTACAGAGTGAGCTGCTTGTATTTCTTCAGTCGAGTCTTGTGCTCTTGTTGAGGTTTGCTCAATAATTCAGCAGCAACACTATGTATAGTGGCTCATGAAAACAGGGGAGTGTATCAATAATTCACTGACATCTCATGTAAAAATAGTCAACAACACAATGCGAGATGTGCATGCTTCAAAAGGAGGGTTAGAGTAAGGTGACAGATAAGCTCAGCTCGAGGAGTGAAGCAACCTAAAATGTGACTGAAACAAAGTTCTAACTGGAAGGTCATCTCTTCAAATTTCTGGCCAGCAAAGATAATAGTAACGGCTTCCTCAGGGTCTAATTGGCAATAATGAATCATCATTTATCTCTTCAAGTGAAGCAGAGGAAAGTAATAATGAAGGACAAGCAATTTTGGCATTAGAGACAGACATTAACAAGACAAATGAGACCAGGTTCAATCCAGTCTCAAAAAGGGATCCTGACATTAAACTTCCAAATTTGACATTTCCATTTAAAACATGCCTTTACAATTTACCACTACAGGCTGTCTATCTCCTGCTGTCCATACAGGGTCCCTGGTTTCCAGCATAAAGTCATTGTCCAGCTCTCCACATTTCGAAGGCAGTGCAATAACTACAGAACAGGTAATGCCCCCCCTGCAATCTCTCTGCCTTGCCTCTCCCTCAGCTCCATGATGGATGGCCTCCCATTTCCTCCCACTGGCCTTGCCTGAGGTAATTTCGCTCGTGCTATGGTTGCACAAACACTATACACATCTCAGCAATTAAATGTGCAATTATGATTCACTTTTGCACTACATCAGCTTTATATATGTGTAATTCCTAAAGGATAACACTTACTTATCAGTCATTAAGCCCTGATCACTCTCCAATTTCATCACATCTGTAAATACAGCCCCACTCTGCTCTGCTAATAACAGTCGGCCTAAAAAGAAACCAAAGTTTTTGAGTTTTTGAGACATTTATACACAGTCACAGCCAATGTCTTTCTCAAACACTTAAAAGGATCTGGAAAGCTAATAAAGAGTAAAACACTGTCCTTTGTATAATTACATAAAACACATACAGTAGTGTCAATAATGAGGAAAGTTCTGCACCTTGAGGCTTAACTGAGAGAATATTCAGACTCACGTCCACACAGTTAGAGATGGACACTTTCATTATGACTGCCATTAGAGCTGCTGCCTTCCCTTTGATTACGTCTTTGTTGCTGTTGATGCCACCCAGAGCTGGTTTGGACCAATTTTATTATTATCATTGCAGTTATATCTGTATCAGCGTATATGTCAGCAGATAAGTGAGACTATTTTACATATTACAGAAATGTCAAAGATATATTTGAGGTGGTTATGGCACAGTGTCTCCATATAGGACATAGTGTCCACTGATGCTTATTTCTGAACTATTACATGTCCTGCTCACTACATAGATTGGTTCTGCTGCTTAAAAACAATATAAGAGATCCTAATCAAAACTGAATGGGTTTATATAAAATATACCTGCTATATATTTTTTAAACTCCTTTAAACTATAAAATATCTATATTACTACTGGCCTCTAAATCCAATATCAGTCGGGCAGTAATGTTAACTTCCAAAATCTTCTTTCATTCATTCCCAAAATTTGTTTTGCATTGATAAGCTACGAACCAGTGGCTGCACATGCCTAGAACTGCCACTGGAAAAGATTCCATGCGACTCTTTTAAAAGTTTATTTGACAGGGACCACATTAGTGTCCTCCAATGCTGGAATTTCTAACTTCGATACAATGCCTTGAAAAACATCAATATTTGATACAACTTTCTTTTTTGATAACACAGGGAAAAATGAACATTGAGGGCATAAAATTTAAAATTGTTATTCAAAGATAAATATAAGAAGGCTATAACGTGAAAACAACAATTTTTCCTTCCTTGGCTAATAGCAGAGAACAGCAGAGTGACTGTAGCAAACATTAACAATATGGGAAAGTGAGAAAGCACAGCTGGTGCTGGTGTATCAACAATACGGAAAATGAGTGCAAATGTCTCAAATGTTCAGAATTGACATGCATCGAAAAATCAATATTTTTGACAACACTAGACCACTTACAATTAACATAAATTACGATACCTGAAATCTGATGCATTATACTGGGACATAGCTAAAAGCTAATTTTCATTCTCAGTCCCCGAGCAAGTGAAGAAACATTCAATACAACCAATATAACAAAAAATATACAATACACACAAGAGCTATAAAATGTTGATCGCTATGTACAAAGTCACAGGATACTTATCGTATTAACTGCTTAGCTAGCTGGTGATTGCATTTTTGATTCTCTTTTAAACACCTTTGTAGTACCGCAGAGAGAGGATAAGAATCTGGGGAAGTTTTAACATGAAGGGAGAAGGAGTTCCACTGTTTTATGGCCTTAAAGGAGAAGGCTAAAATTTTGTGAACCTTGAAGGGATGACACAGATGTGAGTGATTTTATTAACTAGTTGTGCATCAGAGAAAATTATGATTTTTTTCTCGGCTTAACAAATTAAATGAAAAAACTATACTATAGTGCTGGTGTTGTGGCCTCTTGTCTAAATTTGTAGAGTTTTCTCACAGATGGAGTAAAGGGGCCTCTGGGTGGTTGCGCTGGCCTAGGACCAGAAAGCGGTGCAACTGACCAGGTGAGCGAAGATCATGGTGTGCAGAAATATCGGAGCAGCTTCTAGGGAAAGTTAATGTCAGATGTGTCTTAAGTTTGCAATGCTATTCTAAACAAGTCACTCACTCACTGTTGTCGATATGCAGTGTAGCCAAACAGAAAAGTATTAATCAGTTCTGATTTAATAAGCTTGTTCCTTTAATAACATATTTCAAGAAGAAAGCCTGGCAAATGATACAATATACAATCATTAAATGGCTATTGGCAAAACATCACATAATGAATTTTTTTCCACAGCGTTTGAGAATCCTGCATCTCTGTCTCGTCAACAAATAATTCTGCAGTGGCAATCAGATGCAAATTGCCAGCTTGGTTCATTACTCTGATTTTTGATCAGATGAACACATGGCAGGCCTGACTGACATGGAAATCAATCCCATCAGTGCCACCAAATTTCCCAGATTGTTTCCATATTTGGAAACTACTGAATGCGTGCATAATAAACATCCGTGTGCTTTGATTTTCAGATGCTTTTCCTCTTTAGCCGTGCAGTTTCTTAGTTTGGCATACAGTGCATTGTTGCCAAGACTGTTGACATTGCAAGTTTTTTTATTGCAGGTTTTGTGACTGATGCACCCACAATTCAGCCCCTGACCTCTTTGAAAGCTAACATATGCTGCTAATTGGAATTCCAAACGACATTTGAAATGGTTGTCTGCGTTGTTTCATTTGGAAACACAACTTAGTTACAGTACACTAACATCTTTTGTCATGCGGCGTTTTTATTCTTTTGTCCAAACACTTGACTTTTCTTGACTAAATGATGTGAAACAAATGGTCAACTCAGAATAAAAAGCAAACTTTGAAGTGTCTGCCACAAAAGCAAACCATAGTTCAGTCACAGTGAACTGAGGTGAAAGCTCTCAAAACTTTTGTCGATACACTCCTTTAAGTCACCAGTTCTGTGGGACAACACAAACAGCACTATACACTAAAGCTCTTAAAAGTGATTTCTGGATGTGATTTGACATGCAGCAATTATACAGATGCCTAGCTTGGAAGCTAAAGGGAGTAAAAATACAAGACTGTCATTGGGGTTATCAAGCCAATAAAACAGGTCTATAGCTTCTTAACAAGCCTGAACAGGAACGTCTGACATCTTCCAGACTACCCCTCAACAGGAAACCACCACACAACTAACCTCATTTCTCCTCTGTGATTAGACTGAGGTATGAAGCCTCAAATTAAACTTTACACTATGTGTAAATCATGTTGATATAATTGCC
Source organism: Epinephelus fuscoguttatus (assembly GCF_011397635.1). Taxonomy (NCBI): domain Eukaryota; kingdom Metazoa; phylum Chordata; class Actinopteri; order Perciformes; family Serranidae; genus Epinephelus; species Epinephelus fuscoguttatus. Next base: position 7,824,790 of record NC_064763.1, read on the forward strand.
AGACAAAAAAGAAAAGCACTCAGGTTTTCCACAAGAGAAAAACCCCATAAACTGCAGTTTGTGACAGTCCAATCATATATGTTGTCTTTCAGTGTAAGACATTTTGAGTTTATATGTAATAAAATATGCTATCTTACCAAACTGCCATTATTATACTGCAATAATGTAAGTCAATACTGCCACTGACAAAGTGATGTGTTAGTCCAACATTTGTTTCCTTCATTAAAAAGTGCAACTGAGTTCTCCTCTGACATAATCAACATTAATTCTATCTGAAACTAAAAAAAGCCACAAAATCTGTCCAACAGCTTGCTCGTCTTCACCAACACATCTGCTGAGAACAGCTTTGACAGTAACACAATTTTACCTGATAGTGCTCCTGCCAGCTCTGGGCGCAGCCACACTCAGGGGGCCACAGGTCACAACTCCCCCCCTTGGCTCTTACTGCCGCCAAGCGGCTGGGGCTCCTGGAGGACATGTTGTCCAAATGCCAGGCAGCCATCCGGCCCCCCCTTCTGGGAAGGGTGGCACCGCCAGGGACAGATCCGTAATAGTACCGCTGGCTTGGATGCTGATGATGGTGACTGTTGGGGTGCTGATGATGCCAGCTGAAGGAACATGGCACCTCCCCACAGTCCCCCCTTCCATCCAGGTCCGCAAAGCAACTCTGCTGTTTGCTCAGGTAAGCAGTCATGCTGCCGCCACGCAACACTAACCTCCGCTCACTTCAATACTTTGTCTTCTGCTTCTTTTTGTTCCTCTTCTGTAGCTTTACTGGTACAGTCATCAAACACAAGACACGCTCCTGCCTGATGTATGAGCTGCTCGCTCTGGCAAAATGAATGATGAATGAACCGACTGGCTGGCTGGCTGCTGTAGCTGTACGGGCTACATAGGGTGTGTGTGTGTGTGTGTGTGTGTGTGTGTGTGTGAGAGACTGTGTGTGTCAGAGCTTCTGGAGTGGAAGAACGATAAATGAGAGAGAGAGAGGGAGAAAGGGGAGGGAGGATAAGGCAAAAGAGAGATAGAGATACTCGATGAAAGTGAAATGGAGTGAGAGGGAGGGGGGAGCTGAGTGAGGGCACAATGGGGTGAAGGGGGGGGGCGGGGGGAGATGAATAAGAGAATGATGGGAAGAGGAGAGGCAGATAAGAAGAGCAGGAGATAGAGAGAGAGTTGTCTGTGCGTTGGCTGCCAGCCCTCTGTCAATAAATGACTCAACTGGCAGTGCTACTTGACAGCATCCGCACCTCCAGAAACAATTCATGGTTGGTGCTGTTGCGACATGGAGGCAACAGGAGTTTTAACTACAAATCCCTAGGCTGCTACTGTGGGCATGGCTGCAGAAGAAGAGTCAAAGACAAGAAGAAGAAGAAGAGGAAGAAGAGGATTTTCCTTGGGAATTCAAGTGTCCTGGGAAACAAAGCTCTGTGACACCAGTTTTTATACTAACAATAGACCAATGACAATGTAAAATGTGAAAGGTGTTTTTGAGTGATGAATCCACAGAGAATTATCACACAGCTCTGAAGTGTACTTCAGATCTACTGCCTTTTTTTAGCCTCTTTTAGCTCACTGTTTTGTTTTCCAGCCTGCAGAATCAGCTCTCACCAGCTCAACTTCCTGCAGCAGCACAGAGCTGTTTTCACTAAAAAAGCTCTGACAAAGTATACACAACCTACTCAACACTCTACAGCAGACAGACAGATATGTATCTATAAAATTTGTACGTAAAAAACCAGATATAACAAGGATGATTGTTGAACTACTTTCATCAGGTGGACACAAACATGACTCCAAATAGAGTGCTGCAGGGATGACGTGTATTTGTAGGCCAGCCCGGAGGTTAGTACTGCCCCTCGACAAAAAGTCAATGGGATTTTACCATTGGATTTTAAATTACTGTGGAAAATAAGCTCTGTGGCAAACGACAATGTATGATACTTACATGTTTTGTTCAGCAAGATAATCTTAACTAATTAACATGACTTTTATGATTTTTGAAGCATTAATGAAATCACCAGAAGTAAAAAGCTAACGTTAGGCTATAAACAAACTCAGGCTTTCCCGCACATCCTGTGGCAATCCGCCCTAATAACAACATCTGCCGCTACATACTGATTTTGTATTTTTGGAGCTGGACTCTTCATTAGAAGCCCTATTGATATGTATTTACTGTTCGGTTACTCATTGCACCACACTCTTTGAGAGCAGAATGTAGTCTGGACACAGATGGAGCAGCAGAATGTCAGACGCAGTGAAAGTGAAACTTAACCATTTATTGCACTAGGTCTAACAGTTTGCATTCACTCGCCTCTGCGGTAGCTGCTCCTCTCATCCATCAATCTGATTTGATCAGCTCTGATCAGATTAACTGATCAATTATCCACTCCATGACTTAAGTTACTGCTGAGGGAAAAAAAAAAACTCATGAAGAGTTCTGCCTGCACTGCATTCATGGACTGGGAAAACCTCAGAATTTAGGAGAGGGGACAAAAAATAATACAGAGGGACAGACAGACACACAAGAAAAAAAAACAGAAAGGCAGAAAGTTTGCTAACAACATAGCTTCTAAGTTTGGGAAACACTGGAACTACACCATTGTTGCATGACTTCAAGTTTGCCACCACAACAAGGCTGTAAAGCCAAGTTTGTTGTAATGTAGTCTCATTTAGCCACTTTTTTGGTGACTGCCTTTTTTAAAGACACTTAAAAGCTTCAAAATTTACTAGCGGGGTATGTACTGGCACAGCAACAGACAAACGTTAAAATCCTTTAAGCTTGTGTTAACCACAGACCTTATCTCAGGCATCTAACCAAAAACCCAATGACTTCGAGACGGGAGAACTGGAAGTGCTAAAGTGCTAGCTCATTATTCCTGCAGCACTCCATGAATGATAATGTTGCTCTGTATCTGCTGGATGACGGATATGGAGGTAACTACTGTAGTTGCAAATACATTTGTCAAAAAGAAGGACATAAAAAAGTAACAGCTAGTAATTTCGAAGAGTTCACAAACTAAAGAGCTATACGTGCCCTGTGCCTTCTTCTTAGATAAGTCTTGGCAAGTGAATACAATATCATCCACCTCCAGCAAAAGGCTTTCACACTTTTAAATGGGCACGACTTTATTGTTTATGCCATAATGGATTCAATAAATCCTTCCTTGCTTCCTTTCTCTCTAGATCTTCTGTTTCTCCAAGGATTCAGAAAACAGAAAAACCAAACAGGAAGAGGGGAAAAGTGCAACCAATCCCACACGTCACTGATCCTCACATTGATCCGAACCTTCGTAACCTAATCTCACAGCTGAAGAGCACAGCGCAGCAAAAGCTCATCTTGTTAGGCATTAAACATACTGGAAGCATGCTAATTCAATCTGATCAGAAACTGCATTTCTTGACTCCCACCTCCCCCCACTTCTTCAGTCAGATGGAATCAGGGTCACAGGATGTTTAGCTGCAAGCAATGGATGCTAAAGCATTCAGCTTTAGCATCAACACTACCTGTGATGTGAGAAAAGGAAACAAGCTGCATGTTGTGGTGTCTTAAACACACACATTCTCATATGGAGATGATGTCATCATGACAGCTTTCCACACTGTGATATAAAGCAGAGGCTTATCCATGGAGAGATACCTCGCTTCTCCACAGCACACGGTACTGCCATCACATGGTCCGTTATGTGAGGCTTCAGTACGTGTGTGGGCGTTATCATTATCCATTCTATCTACCAGAGGCGACAGCCACAAAACAGTCAGTGATGGAGAATAATACCTCATCAGAGCTGACTGAGGCAGTGAACAGCATGCCCTCGTAGGAGAAAGAGCTTCAGTGGGCAGCCTAAGTGTGTGTGTGTGTTATATCGTAACAAGAGATGAAGAGTGTGTGTGGGCAGCAGGGGGCACGGTTGGATGGATGGTTGGTCAGTTAGAAAAAAATGCACAAATCAACAAACACAGACCTCTCAGCTCAGCTGCCATTTCTGACATGCCCCCTTCACTCTTCCATGTGTTTTCAGGGTTACCCACGTGCCTAATTTCATTATGATGGGATGTTGTTGCTTTCCTGCATCGCTGTGCACTTGATCTCAACCCCATTTGACGATGGAGGATGGTCAGTATTAAAGGCTGAGTCATAACCAACTGTCAAAATATAACATGACCTTTAGACTTTATATTTACAACATTATTGGACATTAAAGGAACATGCAGTGTTTGGGGTTCAGAGGCACTATGGGATCCATGACCTTAATTGACATTTATCAGGAACATGTACATCCTGAGACAGCCGTCATCATCATCTGTCTTAAAATGCCAGTGGCAGAAGCAGATGGAAATCAAGGCTTTCTAAAAACAGAATTATAAAATACAAACAAGCTAGAAATATAATTTAGAAAATTGGTGTCTCCAAAATTTTCCAAAGTCATCTTGAAAGTCACTGCTACAGATTAAGTTGCATTATTTATTGTCATTTTGTGAGTCCCCACCACTTAGATTTAAATGTTTCAACATGATAAAATATAAATATAAACCAGGGGGAATGATCATATCATCATTCCAATCCAGTCACAATCTCAGAGAACATGTCTTCAAGCTGTTCTTCTATATGCCATTGTTATATACTGTGAGGGAATATCAGGTCGTGTTTTCTCCCAAATGGAGACCAAATTAAAATATAGAGTTCACGATATCACATTCATACTGTTAAAGGCTGAGATTATTTCTAAGAAACAGAGCAAAATATTCTGAACTAAAAGCAGATAAGTAGCTGGCTGACTGTGGGATGCACGAGGTTTGGGATTCAGGGCAGATTTGTATTTGTCCCTTCATGTTGTGGTGTGTTTGTATTTATAGTGTGTGGAACAAATTTATGAATACACAAATTTATTCATCTTGTACAATAATTTATTTTGCTCCCATTAAAATCCACAACATACACACATGCCAGCGTAGAGTGGGGTGCTCTTTTAATGACTCACGCAGCAGTCTGATAGCCTTGTTTACACTCCTCACTCCGCTCTGCATGGATTGATGCTATCTATATGTGTGTTATACAATACAACAAACAAAGTGAGTCAGACAATACTGTCACATTTTAATTCCTGCCCCTCTAAAAGCTAAAGCCTACAAATCTGACACTAAAATCTGAGACTTTAACCTAATATTCATCTCGATGTTGTCATATCCCCTGACTAAACATTTCCTGCTCTCACTGTGTCAGTGGGTTTTGTTTAGTACTTCAGCTCTCTTCATCTTGTAGACTTAGTGCTTGTGTGTGAGCGCCAGGTCTATCAAGAGTATCATCAGCCCTAGTAGACCCTAGGTAGTACAACACCAGGATTATGTTTTGATTAAGGATATGTAATGAGCACATTGGTGTTGCAACTAATATTGAGGTATAACTTAATCTTGCAGGGATAATATCATGGAGTAAGCAAAGGCATTTGCCTTTAAGTGGCGGTGACCTTTTTAAAAGTTAACTGGACGATTTCTGTAAACAGATTTTAAAAACCTAATAAAAGAGGCCTAATTAATAAGTATCACTGACTCCTTTAATCATATGGCACTGGTCAGCAGCTGCTGTGTCCCATTAACAGTAAGGAAAAATTAATATTTAAGCAAGAATCAATGGAAAACAGGGAGAATCATTTGAAAACAACAGGATGTTACATTGTAGCTTTTGTTTCTTGTGTCGTGGCAGTCAACAGAGATCTGCTGTAAAATAACTCAGTGATGCATCTTTTTATTTGCTGCAATATATGTTGCCACACAAGGTGTTTACTGTCTCAACTTTAACACTTTGTATCACTGTTTTCCTTCAGCGGCTATGATGTCTCTATCTTTATGATGATGCAGATTTTACACCTGCTTTACCCAAACATTACATTTTTGACACGGTTTCCTCTGCTGCAACAGTCAGTCAGCTGTAATAAATCAGGTGCAGCTGCTATTTGTATGAATTCCCATTCTCCCCATCCATATTTTGCATCTCAGTGTATTAAAAAACATAAAATATAAGGTGAGGGGTGTCCAGACATTTTTGATTGGGGGCCAGATTAGACAATGTGAAAATACCTGGGGGCCATCTGCTTCTCACATCATATGGGTCATGAAGGTGAGAAGAATGGAACATATAAAGTGAACTTGCTTGATTAACCCATAATATGTGGTGGGCTACATAAAATATATTTTGAAAAACAAGCCTGTATAAAATCAGTCCACAGGCCAAGATTAGCTCCCAGGGCAAACTTTGGACGTGCCTGCAGGAGACCAAACATGGAATTTTCAACTGTGCTGCTTTTCTTCCATTTTACTTATGGTATTTGTTTCTAACAAAAGGTAGTCATTGGCAAACAGAGACACCCACAGACGTCGTCAGTAGGAGCAGAGCAATCTTCAGGTCTTCCTTAACACCTAACAATTTACTGCTATTTTCAGTCACCTAAACACTGTGGCAGGGACCATTTGACAATCTTCAGCAGTGATGTGTCCAGCAATGTCTTCACAACTTGAACCAAACAAACCAATACACCAGATAGCCAAGTACACAACTAATATACTGAACACTCAAGCCATGACAAACTAATGATATAATGTAAGCACGTGCAATAAATGTAGATACTTTATCTGGATATTTAAATGTAAAATACGACACACTGGCGTAATTCTAACTCTATCAGCATTAAACAAAGCCTCGTTACTCATATCTGAGGGGCAGACTCCTTCTGAGAGCATCGTCTTATTTTGCTGCTGTCACATTGGCAGAAAAGTCTACAAGCAACCCTGTAAATATTAACCTCAGTGCTGCTGTCAAAGCCATCACAGATATAAATGAAATATGTTCACATTGCATTAATATTATTACTATTATTTTTACATAAAATAACTTGATTTCCTTTCTGTTGCTACATAGTCCAGTGATGTGTGTGTGTGTGTGTGTGTGTGTGTGTGATGTGTGTTTGGTGTCTGTGAGTGTTACATTGTCACTCCGCTCAGATACCATTTGACCCTTGACACAAACTTGGGATGAGCCAATCAAACTCTGACAAGTCATTTAGTGTGTCGGTGCCACTTGACTGAACAGCTTTCAGCCACTCAGGCCTCTGTCGCTAAGGAACACAATCTTTTCTGCATTGAAGAGGAAGTCTCTTGAATTGCTTTAATGGGCCATTTTCCCCTCCTGAGCCGTCGACATGTGGCTTGTTTTTCATTCATGGAGTAAGATTATAGGAGATTTGCAAAGGCATGATTAATCAGTTAGGAGCCCCACTACCTGCAAATTATTTTTTAGGGGACGTTTTCAATCAAAATGTGGAGAGATATGATTTGCTTTGTAACTCAACATTGCGAGTGCATGCAGTAGTGCCACACACAATGCTTTTATGGATGTATGAGGACCTTTCTACCTGACATACACATAGAACACCAGGTCTAAAATGATTTAAAGACACTGATGCAGTCATCCAAACAATCTCTCAATAGTTATATTTAATATATTTGATATGTTTAAAATCATATATATCTTATGATATATTTGTCTCCACTGACTGAAACATCTAAATGCAATGATATGCATTAATTGCTATTGAAAGCTCTATATCAGACAAAGAACCTATGGACTAAAGGTGCACTGAACCTTGTCTAAAAAGTATCTTAGTACAGTGATATGTACTGCATATTATGCAATGCATCTAACTTGCCACATGGGGGCACCTACAGTTCAGCTTCAAGCTGCAGGCCTGAATACCTAGCAGCATTTAACAAGGATCCTTGAGGACAATCTGCAGCTCTTTTCACAAGCGAGTCATGCAGTAATGTCTTTCCAATGAGGGGTAGCAGAGGAAATATAAAAGAATTCATATAAGTACATATGAGTGTAAGAACATAAACCTGTGTTTAAGTATAAATAACTTTGTATACAGTATATGTAGTGTATATTTATTTCAAATATTTTGTATGAAAATTGCAGAACCATTTTTAATATATCACAAATGTTTGATGAATGAGGGCCTTTATGTTGGCTGTGCAAAACTGCGAGATGTAGTCCAGTAGTAGTAACATGATTGCACACATCAGCTGAGTCATGCTGCATCATCTTATACACATATCTATTTACTTGCGCGCACACACAGACACACAGACACACAGCACAGTGTGTCTCAGAAATCAAAATTTGGAACAGGAGATCCCAAAGGCAAAAAAGTGAAAACCTTTGATCTGGCAGCTCACAAATGCCACAAAACTGTCATTTTCTGACATTTAACACTTTAACTCCCATTTAACTGATTCAGCAGTGGTGAATACGAGCAGTACTGGTGATAGCTTTGATGCACACAGTCACTTCTAGACGGCTCTGCATTTCTGTTGTAGCTTCTATTTCTTTTTCCCACGTGTCATCAGTTTTTCAAACTTTATTGCTGTAGCACAGTTTAGCCCTGGTATGTGTCCTGAAATTGAGTCTTAAATCATCCAGCCTTCTACACCTACAGTTTGCTAACAGGAAAAAAAATCTGTTGAATCAGAATTACCAGCAGTACAGTTAACCAATTAAAGCTACAAGAAGAACAAGAACAAGAAGATAACTTTGCTTGATAGCCTCATAAATACTGCTGCTGTGAAGTCTGTCACAATACATTTAGTATATAATATGTAATAAAACTACTGACATTAAATAACTGAGAATTCATCTAGATTAGCGACATTTTAAAAAAAAATGTTTTTGTGTTACGCAAACTGAGCTGCTTCACAATAAACGTCTTGCAGCAAAGATAACTGTGGAAGAGTGCGACTGTTACATAACTGTAGCCACTGATGGTATCTTGGCTTAAGTCAGTACAGTAGAAGCAAACCTAAATTAACGTTGAAACACATTAAATGTCTTTTGAATAGGAAACAAGGAAACAAGACAGAATACCTTAAATGATTCCATATTCACATATTTGAGCATTCATGAAATTCTACTTGACCAAATCTCCTTGGATGGTTACAGAAATCATTTGTACAATAATAAAGGTTATGTATCAAGAAGAGTAGAGCTAACAGCAGCTATTTGCACCCTAGTTCTGTTTTAAGAATGCAATCAGTGAAGTTGGCCAACATTAATATTTCAGCACTCACATTTGTCTGGGCTGAGCTTGTAAATTACCACACAAACAAAACAATGAAGAGCCAAGGCAATCTGTTTACTCACACAAGTGATATTAGTTTCAGAAAGCATCAACCACTGAGCCATAAAGGTACTGCCAAAGGTATGAATGGGTTTCCAAAAGGACATTACGCCACCCTAAAATGTCCAGTGTATGTGTCTAAAGTAGCCCAGAACGGACAAACTAAACATTAACTGTACAACAAGTGCATAAGAAAAGTACTTTTTAGCATGAAACTGCTTTATTCTGTGCTTTTGCCTGTTTTAATTACCAGGTCCATTTGTTTTGGAGAGAAAGAGACCTCTGCAGATAATTCTGCTCCTGGTAAAAAACTCCCAACAAACACTCCAATTCCAAACAGGAGAAGTTTCAGCTGGTTGGTTCGTACAGCACAGTTCATACAGAAAGTGCAACTCCAAGTGCTTTATATAATAAAATGAGAAAATACAGATAAAACACAGTATAGGATAGAGTAAGTAAGATTTAAATACACAGTCACACTCTCACAGAAAAATAATACAAAAAAAAAAAAAAGTTTGATACTAATTCAGTAAATAAAAGCTTCATATATGCAAGTCTAAAACGACAGGCTTTAAGACTTTGTTTGAAGCTGTCAACCCAGTCAGAGTCTGACATCTTCTGGAAGGTTATTCCAGAGATGAGGACCAATGGCACAGCATGCAGCATTACCGCACTCTGGGGGACATTTAGTGGAGCTGAAGTAGGGGATCTTGGGGATCTACAGGGAATGTATCTGACCAACATATCAAATAAATAGTCAGGAGCCAATCCATTAAGAGATTTAAAAACTAAAAGCAAAATTTTAACGTGAATTCTAAGGCAGAGTGACTTGGTGAATAGATGTGCTGCTGCATTTTAGATCATCTGAAGTTTGTTTTCAGATTTCTTTGAGAGGCCTGAGAACAAGGCATTACAGTGGTCAAGTCTGTTAGAGATGAAAGCACGAACAAAGTTTTTTGTGTCTTTTTTAGATAAAAGAGGTTGCACATAGTCAGTATCTCTAAGATGGAAAAATGCATTTTTGGTGATGTTTCTCACTGGAGGTGCAAAGCACAGGTCATGGTCGGAGATAACACCTAGGTTCTTTCCTTCATGTTCATTGTCCAGCTTTTGTAAATGCTTTTTTTTGTACCATTGATCAGAACCTCAGTTTTATCCCTGTTGAGTTGCAGGAAATTTTGCAACATCCACATATTATACTTCAAGACAACCCAGCTTATATAAAATGTCCACTTACTGAGATAAAGCTGTTGTAGTACTATGAAACACCAGAGTAGTTTTATCACAATACATCTGACAATGATACAGAGCAGTGTGGAATTATTTGTGACATTTGGTACTGTTTTGGCTCTGAGCTGTGTTCACTGGATCTGAAAATAAAAAATAATCTAAGAACTGGTTAAAGAGCCGACTTATAGCTTTAAGAGTGTTTGAGGGTGTTAACATTAAAATTGGCTGATCTGTTAAAACTGAAAATGAGCACTTTAACCTTGTTGTCATTGTTTCATTTCACAACTAGTGTTCTGAAGTATAGACTCATATCAGAAAACATGTTTCACCGTTGAACTGCCTCAGGCCATCTCACTGTTCTCACCACAGTGAACACAGATGCAGCTGCCAGAGAAGCTTGCGCTCATAAGTGTCATTTGGGTCCCAGCAGGAGAGTGACAGTAATTAATACACAGGATGTTAATATTCAGTGCACCTTTTAAATGGTAAATAAGTGAAAGGCTGACAACATATCAGTACCACAATGGATGGTGACATCATCCTTCATCATGGTCTCCACTGTCACTGCTTACATATCATGTACTGCTGTACATGTCCACTAAAACCATTGCAACTTACTTCATCCTTACTGAAATTAAAACATGGATGCAGGCCAACTTTATCAAACCAAACTGTGACAAACTGACAAACCGAAAGTCCTTACCAAAACCACACACAACTTCTGCCTCCCCATTAACAACTCCACTTTTCTTTCCAGGACACCCACAACTTTGGCGAATGTGGTGACTCCAGTTGTACATCTCTCACTGAGAACTGAATGAACCTTTCCTAATTGTCCTGCACACATGGGACCTGGGTCAAGGAATTAGCCTGCAAGGATTCAACGACCAAACAACCAAATAACACACCAACCTTTTAAGGGCCAGTATCCCAGTCAGCACGATATCTGGCTGTCATCAAGGACTCATATAAAAAACAAAGTGACTGAGTTTACAATGCAAAATTCAATGTACACTAATTGACATGTGATGTTTAGTAAATAATGCAGGAAATATGGGACTTTTTGGGTTAACATGCTGATTTTGATGAAGGAACCACCGACACCAAGCCAACAGGTGGGTTGCTGTCTTCCTCCTCTTCTCTTTCCACAGGGGGGCACATCGTCCTCTAATTCGAGGAACAACATGTACTGATTTTACTTAACTTGTTAATTTGGTGTGCACATAAGTCTACACATACAGAGACACACACACATAGTATGTATGTACACATGTGTATGTATTGCCATAGTATCAGATGGTGTATTGTATTGCCATTCATTTGTGTCTATTGGGTTCAACTCAGTCCTATTATCAGAGGACTGGTGTTTGACTGAGGAAGCCAGCTTTCAAATATGGGACAATTAGACACGTGCGATGAACTTTATATTAGTTTTAGAAAGAAAGTTTTACAAAAGAAAAAAGTCAGGAGAGATGCAGTGATGGGAGGTGTTTAGTTTCATGTCACTGACACCAGACACCACACCCTCTTGCAAGAAGACTATAAAGCAAAAAGAAGCCCAAGTATGAGTGGCTTCTCCTCTTTGCTCTTGCTCATTTTGCACTGTCATTGGACTCTTCTCTTTTGACTCTTTGCTTATGCTTATACGGAACTCTGCTGAGCCACAGGAGACGTGCTGAAGGCTGACATCCAACCATCTCTGAGAGAATGCGCTCTAAATTCAACCAACTCTAAATGCTGTCACCACATTTCCATCACCCTAGCCAAGTGGGGGTGAATGACGATGTTATCACCCTGCTGTCTGCAGAGAGAGCAAGATCATGCCTTCCTGTGGGACCGATCGCAACGGGGAAAACCTGAGAATGCCTGAGGGCTTCAGCAGTGGTCCACACAAAAAATGGGCTGCCCTCCACCTCAGACAGTGCAGACATCCACTTAAGCCAAAAGTCCAGTTTTCTATTATATGCAAATCTGCAAGCACATCACCATATACATCTGGATATCTTTCTAAAACCATTTGAATTATGTCAAAATATGGCTGTGCCAAGCCAAAGCCTCACCATCTCAGCTGTGTGTTTATTATGTACTTCTAAACTGAACATACTTTATTATCACGTACACCTTTGCACAAATATCAAATGCTTAGACTGAAATAACATGATGTGTTATTTATTTATTCCATTATGGCCAAATGTCCTGTCACCCAATGTCAACAAAAGAAAAAAATAATTTGTGTATCTGCCTCATGATTAGGATAAGCTCCAACATTTAATGGGTTCTTCCTTGTCCCATGCTACACCCCTTCAACCCTTCCAGTATCATGAAAATCAGGCCAGTAGTTTTTCTGTAACCCTGCAGACAAACTGCCAAACAAACCGAACCGAAAATGTAACCTCCTTGGCGGAAGTAATTCAGAAACTTTGATCCATGCCTTCACCACATCCACACTTGACTAGTGAAATAGCATTCTTTATGGTACATCATCCAAAGTCATCCGGTACATCCAGATCGCTGCTCATCTGCTCATTTACTCCCCCTCCTGTGACCACATCATCCCTCTCTTAAAACAACTCCACTGGCTCCCTGTCGCACAATGGATTCAATTCAAACTTCTCTTCCCTCTCAAAGCCCTCCATAACCAAACCACCTCCTACCTCACCCACCTTCTCCACTGCCACACTTCTTCCTGTCGCCCCTGTTCCTCTAACTCTACACCATCCAGGACCTAACACTGGACCGAGGGTGACAGCGCCTATTCCACAGCCGCCTCATTCCTCTGCACCAATCTATGTTCAAGAAATTACATAACATTCACCTTTGAAAAACTGTTTTCATGTTTGATTTCATAGCCTGTGCTACTTTGTGTCTGTATTGTGTTTGGAGTTTTCTAGGTTATTTCTTTTATTTCATTTATCATGTGAAGTGTCTCTGAGTATGTCTTTAAAAGTGCTCTCTGAATAAAATGTATCATCGTCATTATTATTACCCTATTAATCATCTCTTTGAAGGTTGTCAGTCAATATAGAAGATGGATATGGCCATCTGCTTTGTTAATGTAATTAATCATTCATCACAAACCTTGGCCAGGGACAGCAACATCTCAGTCATATGTGGAGAAATTTGATTTAGGATTAATATATGGAGTCATTTAGTACTTAGTTTGCCCGAATGTAATGCGCACCTTAGTGAAGGGTAATAGGGTACTGAAATATTGTAATTCATGAATGTTTTCCAAAGCATCCATGGCTTTTTCACGTCATACTTCACTGTGTAGGAGCAGATCATGCACCATACTGTGTCATAGCACTCCGTAGAAATAACAGAAGGTTGCCGCAGCCATTTTGCTGCTGCAGTAGGCTGCTCCATCACCAGTCAATAGAGTCCGACTGCCAGTCGCTTTCTGATGGGGACAGCTGGCCTACTTGCAGTGATAGCGTTGCCATGAGGCGCCAGTAGAGATTGCCTGTGTGTAGCCCTGGACATGCAAAGGTTTGGAAGAACTGTTCCCAGATCGCGGCCCCACCACTCCTGACTCCTGCACTGGCCGCATCAACACCTCTCTTTCCACAGAAATACCGGCAATGGCTGCTAAGAGAGATAGTGGACCAAAGGCCCATTTGTACATCAGCCCGTAGGCCATATCTCCAAAAATATGCATACAACCTTTTCCAAACAGAAGCACATGGCTTATTATTACTGCAGAATGACATCACTGGAACTTCCTACTTTGATGATAATTCGGGAGAAGAAGCTTGCACCACTTTGTCATTGAGTTTTCCTCAAATACCTGTTTCATAAATATGACGATTTTCACTGTTGTTCAAATTCACATGTATGTGACATTACTGGTTGCGTGTGAGGTGTTTTAGGGCAGAGAAGCATTGACACTGATGTCAGATATGGGTCACTTCAAACATGAATGTGAACAGTTTTGGAAGGAAGATCAGATCTGGGGGAAAAAAACTGCACTGCGCATCAAGCCCTGCGATGTGAAGATAGCCTTGGACTGACATGTTAAAAGTCTCTAATATTATATTTACGATATTTAGATGTTAAAAATGAGTCCTCCACAAATTAATAATTCTAAGTTAGATTCAGAACAATATCAGGTCACCTTGATGAATAGCAGCTTTCAGGAGCACTGCCATGAAAAACAATCACCATGAAAAAAAGACCACGATTCTAAATGTCCCATTAATAGCCAGAGGCTGTGCTGCTTCCTCACACCCAAACATTTCAAAATGGTTTCACCCACCAGAGCAACCAATGGACTAACTTCACACAGGGGGACACTGCACAGCCAGTTATCAAGTAAAAAAAAAAATATATTAATTTGAAACGTATTTCCTTATACTCCCTCTGCACTAATCTATGAACCTCAAAGAGCCATAGTTTTAACCCCAACCTCTAGAGTAAGGTGGAAGATACTGAACATGTAGTGGAGCTTAAATTAAAAAGATCATTGTGCTATTAATGTCTCAACCCAGAGAGCAGTGAAAATAAACTCAGTGGAAACTTAAAACAGCCCAATGGTTGTTGATGAGACAGATCAAAAGCCAGCTACTCCATTAACCGATACAAGCCAAGTCTAATAGGAAATATCTTCCATCTAATGAATTCCATAAATTCAGTGAACCTGTTGGATGGATAGCTACATTTCTAATTACACTGCACATAAGAAATGGAAGCATATGGAGCGGTGGACAGTTTCATTATTGTTGCATATGTAGCTGGTCTCTCAGTGTGTTTAAACTTACAGTGAAGGATCTTGTGGCAAAGTCATTAAGGAGCTCTCTTTGTTTAGTTCAGATTACAATAACTTTGCCCTATGAGACTACACTGTTGCCTTTTGCTCTTTTTATGTGACTTTATTTTGTACTTTTGTTTGTCTGCATCTTCTGTTTATCACGATGCTGCTTTCTGGGCCGAGGTGCCCTTGAAGAGGAGTCTTAATCTCAGTGGGATTCAGACACACTTAAATAGAGATTGAAGAAGTTAAACATGTGTGCTGGTATCTTACAAATATTATTTTGTATACAGTACAAGCAGTGGTGTAGGAAGTATTAAGATCCTTTACATAGGTAAAAGTACCAAGCTGTGAACATACTTTATTACGAGTGAAGGCCCCTAATTGGAAATGCTACTAAAATAAAATCATGATTATTAATATAATCATTATATTAAAATGTGTGTAAGTATCAAAAGCACTCAATGCAGAAATATTTGAATTAATAGAATAAATAAAAATTGAAAGGATAATTGAAAAAATAATTGAAAGGAAAAGCAGCAGGTCCTAATATTTAGAAAGCTAGAACCTTGAAATGTTTTTGCATGAACAATGACTTAAACAATTATCCAAACAGTTAACAATTAGTTTTCTGATCAATCGACCAATCATTGGAGATGCACTTGTACATTGTCATATGTTTTCTGTGCAAAAATCTCAAGGTGTAAAATAACCAGTAACTATAGTTATCAAATAATTGTAGTGGAGTAAAAAGTACAATATATCCATCTGACATAGTGGAGTAGAAACAGCAAGTGGCGTGAGATTAAAATACTTAAGTAAAGTAAAACTACCCCAAATTTGTACTTCAGTAAAGTCCAATCTGTCATATTAATTAGCTAAAGGGCTTGAAAGAAAGATGCAATAAAAGCCAGAGCATTCTAAGAATATATATTGAAGACCTTCCCACACAGGAGGGTGCCAATCAGTCTTCAAACCTTTGGCATGTGCAAGCTGTCTAACCTGTGATTCGTCCTCACTGCCACAGTGTCTCTTCTTCAGCTTCTCTGACAGGGTCTGTTTCCACCTGCAGACAGTAACTAGCGAGGGCCATTTCACTGGGCTCAAATTGAGATTAAGCCCCATGCTCAGGCTCCCCAGGTCCGGGGCCCAGCCTCGCAGCATTTCCATGGACAGCCTTTTCTTGAGGGTCCCCAGGCCCTCACAGCGTGGAGGGGACAGGAGGTTTGGAACACTCCCTCCGTGGAAAGCGTAGCCCAGAGACGAGCTGCTCATAATGCTGTCCCACTGTCGCTTCCCCATAAAGCTCATCTTGAGCCTGGTTTTGTAGATCCAAATGTACCCTGACTGACCGATGTCACCAAACAGGTCAGACAGCTTCTACAAACAACCCGTCATCCTGTTTTAGTAAAGATATCCCAATGAAGAAAAAAAGTTCACTTATTTCCCACATCTTCAGAAGTAAAATAATCCATGGATCAGCTGTACCTCTAGATACCAGCTTATACTGTTTTCAAAATCAACTTCTCATCCATGAGAAGGAGTTTATGTGGATTAGAGGCTCTGTGCCGGACACATCAGCCCTGTTAACAGCTGTGTTTCGGTGTGACACGGTGCATTCTTTACATAGCAGGACTTTTAAACAATGGATGTAGTGCAGCTGTCGAGGACAGATCGCTCTGGGGGAGTGTAAGCAGGGGGAAACACTTGCGACACATACTCAATATATCTGATTGGGTGAGAGCTGCAGTGGCTGGGCCACAGACGTGGATCCGATTGGATTAGGCAGGGGAGAGTGCTGGGTGCTGGAGCCCACTGATATAAATCACATGGAGGCATAATTAATGCCTGGGGGAAGTCAGCTCTGTCAGGAAGCCAAAACTAGATTAGAGACAGATCAATGGAGCACGTCAGGAAAAGAGGTGGAGCAACAGCGCAGGCCACAAACAAACATCCACCCGTTCAAACACAAACACGCCATAATGAGCAAAAAAACAAATGGAAACAAGAACGTAGTCACTGCAGTGGGAGGTAAATCAAATACAACACTGAACACTGGCTCGGGGCTAATTGAAAATATTCAGAATAGAGGAGCTTTAACCTTTTGTCTCACTCTTTTGTGATTGGAGCAATCAGAGAGAAGAGGTTCTGCCAGAAAAGAGAGAGATGAGCGACTTCATCTACCTGTCTGTCTCCTCCTATTCTGCCTTCTCTCATTTTTTGTTCTTCGTCTCTTTCATTTGCTCATTTGTCAGTGACCTCTTCTCTCTCCTGCAGCCCACAACTATCTCCCTCCCACACAAACTCGCCTCTCATGTGTGTTCCTCATTTTCTCCCCGCCTGTCTTCCGGTGGTTTAGGCTACAACAGGATATGTGGATGTTAGAACAACTTAGACCCGAGGCCCGGGCTGCCTAGAAGCAGTGACACTCTCTGCTTCAGTGCTGGATGACTGCAGAATTAGACTTGCCTGGTGTGACATTGATAACTTGCAGGTACACATAAAGAAGGTAGAGGGAAAGCAGAAGGTGAAAACTGTGCTGTGCTCGCAGCAGACATGTAGAGAGGCTTAAAAAAATACATAAGAAAAAGTCAAACCAAAAAACCCCATCACACGCTGCTATGTTTCCATGTCACTTGGTTCTCCAGATGCTTGACATCAGGCCCTCTCAAAAACCCACTAGGCTATCAAGCTACTGGAGTGCACATCCATTATCGAAAGGAGCTGGTTCCCACGCAGCAAATGGCTGCTTTGCCACCGGGACATCATGAGAGTAACAACCACAGGAGAGTAAAAGAGAGGCGGGGGAGAGAGAGAGATTTGGAATAGAGCAAGTTAATCCATGAGAATGGAAATGGAAGAGAGAGGCAGAGGGGGAGAGAAAAAATGTGTGAGGAAAAATGTTGAAAATCAGTAAGCAGAGCCCAAAGGTTCGATCTTTATGATCAAACAAAAACCAAGCCAATGAGCAGGATTTGTGCAAGCAGCCAATGTTTGATATTTTTTACAGATAAAAAATAAAATTATTAAAATAAATCAATTTATCAATTTGGTACTCAGCTGTTTATCACCTATTTGACAATCTCTTAATAAAGTCTGATTGGCTGATATTTATACAAAAAAGACAAGCAAGAGCAAGAGAAAACAGATGCTTTCTTTTCAGTTTCTGTGAGTCCAGTTTACTGAAAATCCAGCTTGAAATAAGCGAGGGAACAGCCGCTGTTCAGCTGGACACAATGCTAACAAAGACTAGAAAGGAACAGGGTGGTTCATGGTGATGAGTGGGTGAGAGTGTTTGAAGACGCTCTTGGAAACAGATGTCATTCAGGTGATTCTGACAGTGAACGCTATTTAAACATGGCCCATACCATTCGCACTGAGACATAGCTGCTTCCTGTCAAACTGCCACAACAGTTAAAGGAACAGTTCACCCCATAAAAATCAAACCTGTAGTGCTGTTCATCAGTCTAGATTGTTCTGGTGTAATTTGCCAGGTGATAGAGATATCAGCTGTAGAGATGTCTACCTTCTCTCCAATGTAATGGCACTGGGCTTGTGGTGCTCAGAGCAACAAAAAACTGAGATTAAAAAATTCAGAGCAAAGCAAAAGTTCTTTCCAGAAATCATGACCCGTTACTCAAGATCAGTCTCACCTGGCCAGACCTATCTCCACAGGGCTGTGTCAGCACTTGAGAATGGTCTGGAAAGACCTTATTACCATTCTGCTACAGGGAGAAAAAAAACACTCGTTTTTGTTTCTCTAAACCAATCACAGTCGTCCTGGGCAGTGCTCAACCCAGGATGTAGCCATAGTGCCCTTGCTAAATAGTGACGGAGGAACACACAAGATGACAGGGCTAACTGTTAGCATCATACGGCTAATGTTACAGAACAGTTAAGTTTAACAAGTGGAGTTGAGCTTCGGTATCGGAGTGAGTTTGTGGGGGCCGCTTAACGCTTCAGTGTTGGGTGTTAGTGCTGTTGATGTGTTAGCTTGTGCTAACTGGGCAAACTATCAAGGAGGAGAGCGGCAACAGAAAGTTTGCTGATCAGGTGTGGAGTCAGGACAGTCCGAGATCAGACCCCAACACAAAAAGGATCATATTCAGGTATCGTCTGATTAGAGATGTTTTTAAAGATAAGGCAAATCAACTCTAAGTGACTGCGTCAGAAAACAGATCAACGTCAATTTGAGAGTCCTACGTGTACATCTGCTCATGGATGAGAGGCTCGTGCTGTTGACAGCACAAGATGTGAACATTAATGCTGTTCCTCTCAGCTAGCTTAGTGGTACTAGGTGAGCTAGCACTAGATGAATGCTGCATTTGAGCAGTGAAATGGTTGATGGGTAAAATTTGGTAGAAAGCAAGTAGTTTCTAAGAGATCTGGTCACAACACGGCCTGTGGATTATCTTGAGTAAAAGGTTCATGATTTCTGATATTGGAGTGAACTGTCCCTTTAAAGCCAGGCTACAAGCTTTGCAGTTTAAGTTTTTAGATTAGATTCTGCCGTGCTGTACAGTAGCAGTTTGTTTACACAAAAAGCCTTTCTCAGCAGATTACCCACACTGCCTGTTCAAAGAATAAGCACACTGTAGTGTTAAGACACAGTAGCACTCCTCTTTCTCCAGTCAGCTAATGATGCAGCATATGCTGCCTTCAAGTGCTCATCACACATTAAGTCTTGTGATTTTTGTAAGGTTTACTTCTGGCTTGAGGGAACTTCAAGAACTTCGGGCTATAAAAAATATATTTTTAAATAATCACATCTCTGCAACACTAGTATTAAACAAACCCCTCCCCTGTCATATTTATGTACTACTTTGTTGGCTTATTTACGTGGGCTCAGTTTGTAATTACGATATCTCTGACAGCAGACAGCCATTCAACAGCTGTAGGGGCTGCTATGATCCTGGCTGTGGACAGCTGTAGAGACAGATTAATTTGGGGTGTTTGGAGAGCACGCTACCATTTGAAGTTGAGAGCCAGGTAGCCCTCAGTGGCTCTCACTCGCTGTGAATAAATGACAGAGAAAGACTGTTGTGCTCATATTTGTCTGGAGTTAATATTAATTTTATCTGACAATTAATATTTGATAATAACATTTTAATGTAGTACAGAATAAGATCAAATTAATACACCTGGTCACTTGAATTGCTCATTTGGTCCTAAGGTTAGACCATCTAGAAAACAAATAAGCATCCAAATAATATGAACAGCACAGAAAATATCTATCCAACATCTTACAGTCATAATAGCTTGTTACAGGAAGCCCATCATTTGGAGCCACAGAAATGAAATGATGACATAATTTGGCTAGTCTTTAGTTATTTATTCTTCACCTCATCTCCAGTTTTGGTCTAGACACAGTTTTAAACACAGACAGTAGCTGTGCAGCCCGGTTGCCAGAAGAAAATGTTAGTATTGTATGTTCTGCAAACCATGAATACCCTGCATTTGTATATTTCATTAGTATCATATCTGTGTTTTAAAAATGAGGTACTATATGAGCTGACTTTTTCATCAGGAGGTGGAGGAGGAAAGTGGATGGCATGTCACCAAGGCGAGACACCTGTCAAGCTGCAGACCACTGTTTAAGACCAACAAACAACCAAACAGGTTGTTTTTTAGCAGTTTGTCACTGTTTTTCCAAGTTAGTGCCAGGAAAAGCTGTTTTTTATACCAATAATTTGGTGCTTTTCCAGCAGGGATTGTGCCCCCAAATCTGAGTATTTTAAGCCAAAACATGATCTTTTCCTGACCATAAGTGTTTTTTTGGTGCCTAAACGTAACCATGTTGACCACAGCATGGCTGAAATCCAAAGTTTCAATAATCCACTTCATAATAACCTACAAATGTAACACATCACTGGTTTGCAGTAACATATAATGCCAACATTTACTGTGGCAATTGGTTTGACCTGTGATATAATCTTTAACAGGATACATAATAGTGTATAACCTCATGGTGTCAGGCAAAACCCACCCTTTGCTTCATGTCAGCTGGTGACTCATTCCCTACCTCACTAGTACTGCTTTGCTCACTCACTGACCATAATATAACCTGATACCTGTGGTCTAATTTTAGAAGTAGCCCTTCAATTCTCTTTTTTTGCCATTGCTTTGCCCTTTCGTTACCAAAATACTACCATTACATGATAAATTTGCACTAAATTGCTGTGAAACAGCTCTGAACTGAGCCTCTCTGGGGGACTGCAGACTAGTATAATTCACAGAGATACAGCTGATAATAGGGATAAAATTTGAAATCATGCAGCAAGCCTGCATGAACATCTTACTTATGACCCACTCTTTTAGGCTACTTGACAATTAAAGTTGTGTTCAAATTATTTCAAGACATCTTCTGAGAGAAACTTTAAAATGACTAACTTTCTGGCAGTGCACTATTTGTAGAAACTTGGATACAAAAGTAATAGTCTGCAGCAAAAATAAGGATCTCTGAACGAGGACATTAAACAGCCTTTCTCTGTGAGGAGTTGACACATGGGTAAATTTAGATGCGGCACGGATGGTGCAGATACAGTAATTGAAAAGAGTTCTTTTCCAATTTGATTTCACAGCACTGCTGCACCGACTTGTTCTGCTACAGGTGAGGTGTCTGTTTTAATTGCAACAGAATAATGAGTTGTGTGGGGGAAATAATTCATCCTGGGAGAGGAAAAGAAAAGAACTATTACTAAAACAGCGCAGAGGATGAACCAAGCAACAATTCTACTGATACTGAAAATGAACACCAGCCTGCTTTAGACTTATCTCCTGTTTCATGCAGCAGTTTGAACTTTAGATTCAATAGCAGGGATTTAGATCTATATTGTTTTCTGACTGAGGGCCCTTTTCTGAGGTATTGAACTGTAACATTTTTGTCTTCTTCAAAAGGAAGGAATGGCTGTTGGAAAGGCATTTCAAAGACAACAAATCAATGACATTACTTTGAAACTAAGATGAGCTAAATTGAGTTCTTCACGACTCAAAAACCTTCACATATTCTAGTCGATTCAGAACATATATCCGAAGTGAAATCCTGAAGCTTGCCAATAAAAACAGAAATCTGTTGTATTAAACATCACACATGACACATCACTTCAATTAGTTGCTTTCCAGCTGTGCGGAGGAAAAGTCTGCTCTCATGCCTGTGTCAGTGCATTAAGCATGACCACACATACACATATACAGTAAATGTACTTTATGTACACACTTGTACATACCCCCACAGCTCCATCACCTTATGCCACCAGTCCAACCAGCAGGCCTGTTACTTCAGACTGTCATGCAGACAGGGTAGGAGGGCTACACCTCCTTATTTCCATGAGTACCCCCAAAAACTCTCACACCTCCAATCCTTATTAACCTTAAAATAATATAAACCTAAACACACACTGAAAGAAAAAGTTCAAACTGTATTACTTGAGCTTAATAACAGGATATTACTGTATCATTAATATGAGAATGTGAATGATCTCAAAATTCCCTGCTGTTCAGAAAGTTATATCACAAAGTTGGAGGAGTTAAATGGAATAGTATACTCTAGAGGGCAGAATTTAAAATGCCATTTTCATTATTCCTTTTACGCATCTATTAGTAGTCAGACAATTAGATGTATACATATGTTCTATACTCTGCACTATGAGTATATGTATGTTTCTGCTCATCCACTGTTGTTTTGAAATGTGCAAATGCATCATCTCAATGCATTATGTCCATTACCAGCCCCCTCCACTCTACCCTGGGCCTTTAGGTAAAATACAAGCACTCTGCTTCAGTGCTCTGTCAGCCTCCACCTCATCCCTTCTATACGCCACACACACTCACCAACACAAACATTGGTTGCTAAGCAGCACGCTGCTTTTTGTTCATGTGAATGTGGCCTTGGCACACACACACTGCAGGGGTCACAGATTACGTACGCAGCTAGAGTATAATCAGTAGGACTGATGCTGCAATTAACGCGGAGCCAGTCCACAGCAGAAGTTGTAAGATCACACCTGTGATGGCAAAGGCGGTATGTGTGCATCAAAGTGTGACAAAAGACGCAAGGAAGGAACTTGAAGCCTACAGATGGTGTAAAGGTTAAAAAAATTGGCTTGTGGCCAAAACTATCTCTCATTTAGCTAAAAAACAACAGCTGGGAGGATTGGTTTTAAGTAGTGAATGAAAAATCCTCTCCCATGACACTCAATAACTACTGTTAAGGTGCCTTTGGGCAAGGATATATTCGATGACAGTTTATCAAAGGCTTGGACATACTTTTTGCATTGAGTGTCCGCAGACAACTGTAGTTGACGCACATGCAGTACCATTAATGGCACAAATAAGGGTTCGTGAAACTCAGAAGACGCCACTGGGTCCAGAGTTAAAGTCTGTTGAATATTCAGCTAACTTCATTGTGGTGCTTCAGCCACAGCTGGCATAACGGCAGCGTGTTGGACTGGAGTATGGACAAAGAATCTATGTTTTATAATCAAAGCATGGGCAGTATGCATGCAGTCTGTGTGGCCACAAAAACGGGCTTCACATAGACGTCTGCATGAGGGTTGGTGCAGCCCCATACACAAATGGGCGGATGAGGACATTTACGTCACATGGACCAAAATGGTACCTTCGCAGACAGGCTGATGTGTAAACTGCATTTGCCTTGAGACTGTACTGTAGTTGTTCAGTTCAGCCATCTGCCACTGGCTGACAGTAAAATAATGCAGCTACAGTACTCCCTGATGGCACTGGCCCCCACAGCAGGATAATGTGCCCCGCCACACCTAAAAAACTGCTCAGGGATGGCATGATGAACATGACAAAGAGCTAAAGGGGTCAACCTGGCCTCAAAATTACCCAGATCCCAATCTGATTGAGTATCTATGCGACATGCTGGTACCCCATCTTACAACCCACAGGACTCAAAGGATCTGCTTACGCCGTGGTTCTGGACACTACAGAACATCCCCCAGAGGTCCTGTGTCCATTTCTTGACAGGTCAGTCCTATCCACAGTGGTGCCTCTGACCTGTTGAGGCATGGACACATGCACTCTGGGGCACTGCCACATCCCACAGATGCACAATCAGATTGAGATTTTGGGAATTTGGAGGCCAGGTTGACTCCTTGAGCTCTTTGTCACATTCCTTGGGCCACTGTTTAGCAGTTTTTACTGTGTGGCATGGTGTAGGGTCACTGCAATCTGGGAGTGTTGTTTCAACACAGGTGGTACTTGGTCTGTAGCAGTGCTTGGATGTGGGGTGCGTGCCAAATAGCATTCACATGAGTGCCAGGACCCAAGGTTTCCCAGCAGAACATTGCATTGTGATCAATGTTAGTCACTTTCCCTGTCAGTGGTTTTAATATTTTGGCTGCCTGATGTAAAGGAGCTGTAGTACCTGTAGTTTACATTTCACTATACTGAAACATGATTAGCTTTTCAACTGGTGTCCCCATTCTCTCTGATATCTACCACCATGCTTGAGATTTTTTTCTTTTTTACCAAAGATAACAGAATTATCAAAATTAGCTTCTCCTTTCCCCACTGAAATTGGTGCCATCATAACGTTGATTGTTCATACCTGAATGCCATTAGTGTTGTGGAGGTCAGCATATTTGGGGGTCAAACTTCAGAGGAGACTGACTTGCTCCTTGCTATTGCATGTGTCTGTTTGGTAGGAAAGCAGGGTAACAGTCTAAAGCTCCACTAGCAGCCCCTAAAGCCTATGCAGCTCAACACACCCCATGTGCTGCCTGACTGGCAGCTGACCTAAAGTTCTGAAGTTTGTCCTAAGTGTCACCAGAGGAGAGGTCACGGGTTCTGATGCTTGCACATGAGGAGCAATCAGCAGGTCACAAAACGTATTAGGTTTATTCCAAATGAACATCCACAGCAAATGTCATGTTAATCGGGACAGAGGTTTTTTCTCGTGATGGGGCCATGTTAGTCACCGTGAAATTTTGACCTGATGGTGTTGCTAAATAGAAGTTGGTGAGTCAGCAAAAAAATTGGACTGACCATCAGCAGCCTTAGGCCCTGCCTCTAGCAGTCTGTATTCATTTGACATTCCTATATTCAGCCACATCAGTATTTGTAGCCCCCCGGCAAAAGACATCTCACTCTTTTGAAGATGAGCGTAAACAGCATGATTGTGGGGAAAAAAAGAGCATCCATAAGCAGCCAGGAAAAGCTCACTTTCCTGTCAGTATAGTAAATTTGCAGTCAGGTTCATCTATCAGATGACTCCAGCGGGTGAATTGCTTGTGAGAGCAGAGTCTGCAGTGTCAAAACTTGGCTGTGCTGAAGGCAGATGACTTAAAAGATGTCAGTGAAGGAAACTGGCGCTCAGGGACAAAATGACTGAGATAGGCGAATCTGTGGTTGCTTAATGAGTTGAGATAGAGTGAGCTCCTGAGTTTCCCGGTGCATAGGCAGGGTCAAAATACAAAATTTTGGCAGCAGGGTCTGTGTCCCTCATTGCTCATTCTTTCCCTCAAATGAAGCAGAAAGGACGCAGTTGAGCAAAGTCAACTAATTTACCCCCAAAGTCAAATCACTAACACAGACGTCAACAACACTATTAATCAACAGGTGAATTGAAGTACCACTACCTGCTGCAGCACTTCTTAAATTGTACATCTTGACTACATAGAGAACCACCTTTCATGAAAATGACTATCAGAAGCTGAGCTTGAAAGATGTGTCTGTCACACAGATCTTCCATTAAATTGTATTCTGTACCTGTTTTGACAGTCCAAAGTAAATCAGTAAAGCACACACAGTGTCGGACCTACCTTGTCTTTGAGCATTTTAGCTTTCCGGTTGTTCTGTACAAGTCGCCTTCCTAGCTTCTTGGCATACCAAATAGAGGCAAACATAGCGACAGGTTAAATAATAATGTTGTTTGGTCTGCGGTGACAGCCCAAACGGCTCTAGCTGCTGCCCATCTGAGTGCTCCTTATCAGCAGACTGTAGCGAACAGGCAAGAGCAAAAAAAAAAAAAAAGAGAGGGAGGGAGAAAAGATGGGATGATGCTGAGGGAGGGGGAGAGTCTACACAGCAAAGTCAGGTCTCCGTCAGCCACAAAAGCAAAGGGAGGGAGGGAGAAAGAGAGAGACGGAGGGAGAGAGAGCTTAGGAGAGAGAAAAGGAGGAGGGACTAGCGTTTTCCACGTGGAAACAACATCTTCAGCACCAATCAAAACCTGCTAAGAGGTTGTCGGCAGCTCCCAGTTTCCAGAGGAGGGGGTTGAAGGGAGTGGGTAATGCTCTGCTCTCACTATACCTACGCCAGCAACTACTCATCACCCAAAAGCCAACAATAAACAGCAAAGAAGAAACTTACCAAACATCACATTTATACCACAAATAATGATGTTGTTCACTGGTGGCAATGTCTTTTTCAAAGTTATACTCTTTCAGATTTTTCTCATAATAAACATTTTACTATTTATGGACACAATTTCGACAGTAAAAGCCATTCAGTGCATTTCTATTCCCTAATCATCTTTATATAACAGAGTTCACTGTTACTGGTGTAGTTTGCCTGTCTTGTGTGGGTTCAAATTGCATATTTTCTTGCACAATGGATTCACAGGAGATGATGGATGAGATTCTGGACATGATGCGAATGACAAAAGCTGCAGCATGTACACGTCATCTCAAATGGAAGACAACATTTGATTATGACCTTGTATGACACTATGGCCTTTAGTTTCACAGACCAGGCGAGGCAGGGGCGTAGCGCACTTGTGTTTCACCAACTGGGTATGGCCAGGCGGATTTGGTAAGTTTGGCACACCGTGCGCACTGGCGTAGCTACTCCTCTTTCCCACCTCCATCCCTCCTACCAGCGCAAGTTGGAAAGAGGGAGGAGAGAAGGCGCGGAGTGGGTTTTACACACATCAGACCAATCAAATGAGCCCCTCTCCTCGCCCTTAAATGCGCCGCACGAAGGCGTAATGAGAGTTTACTCAATTCGCCATGGCAGAAGAGAGCAGCAGCGTCAGACGGCCAAACTTCTCCCAGGAGGAAAATGATGTTTTGGTCCGGGAGGTCCAAGCTCGCAGTGTCCGAATATACGGAACTGCGAGCAGACCTCCACGGGCTGATGATGCAAAGGTAGCCTGGGAGGAGGTCACCACAATTGTAAATCAATGTTTGTGTGCGCGCGCGCTCTCTCTCTTGCTCTCTCGCAGTCTCACTCTGTTTCTTTTCTTTTGACTTTTCTAAGACAGATGCTGAATATATACTCCCTATCTGATGCTGTGGCTGTTTGTGGTTGGCTGAGAGGGGTGTGAACTCATTAGTTTGCAGCTGTGTTAATCAAATCAGGTTGGGTTTCCATCACATGTGCCAAACGTGCCAAATGGTGCCAATCCCCTTTGATCTGACATCAGATGTGACGGGACAGTCGATATAGAGATACATTTATGTGCTGATTGCAGACAGTTGCATTGAATAGTGTTTTTGGGGTATTTATTGCATTATTAATGTGCCTGATATTCTGGAAACCTGCCTGTGAGGTTTTGGTGACGTGTGCGCACTGTCCGCCAGTCAGCCAAACTTCGGCTTACACCGGCTGCCCTCCGCCTGCGCTGACAGTAGACCTGGTTTCAGCTGGCGAGCTTTTAGCGCACCTTCGGCGAAGTCTTTTGGCACGAAACTGTCACTGTGCCAAGCTGGATCTGTCGACAGCTCCCCCTGCTGCACCGCCACACCCATCTCAGCGCACCTCGGTCTGCCAAACCACCAAACTGAGCGCGCCTCGGGTTGCACTGCTCGAAACTAGCTCTGCGCGTGGTTCGCCACCCTGCACCACCCTGCGCCGCGCCGGGAAACTAGAGCCCTATGAGACAATGACCCTCTTATTCCACAATTTGTTTGATTGCACTGTAAACAGATACACAGGCTGCTCTTCTTCTGTTGCATTTCTGATGGGGTAACTGCTCAAGGCGGGTTCGCTAGTACCTGTGGTCAATAGCTGTGTCATCAAGAACTGAACTCTGAGACCTGTACTACTGACGTTTGACGTTACTGCCAGTAACCACAGGCGTTGCAAAATAAACATGAACATTTTAAAAAACAAAACAGCAAGCTCTGGACTGGAAAAATTAAAGAAACTGCAGTTCCTTCAATGGCCACTTGAGGCTTGCTCTAAAAGCAAGTCAATCTCCATAGACCCCATGTTAAAATGCCCAACTTTGCAGCAGAAATAAACATGTTTACAGCCTGATGCATAAAATGGTCACTATAGCTAATTTCATGACAACTGTACAAAGGTGAATTTTTATATATTTACCCGTTTACATTTTATTAAGGCTTAAAGTTATGCACATTTAAGGGCATAGCTGAGTGTCAGGCTGTCTGCAAGGTGTAGCTACAGTGTATGAGTCAGATCTACCCCTCCCTCTCCACCAAATATGGTCACTACTGGTTCCAAAAAATAGCTGAACTTCAGAAAAAGCTTCAGAACTTAAGTCTAGAAACCAACAAGTTATGTCATGATAGCTACATCTATTATTTTTTACAGTCTATGTGAAATTCTAACACTTACTCAGGGGTATTTAATGCCAGATTTATGCTTAATGCAATCAAGGGGGTGTAAGAACTCCAGATTATGATTTCTAGTTTAGTGTCAGATATTTCAGGCCCCTTCGAATGTCACTCAGCCTGGCCTCCAAATTTTTCCAGTGGCCACTCCCGGTATTGCAGTGAAAAATTCCCCTGCAGCCCAAAAGCATTTTCCTATAGACCACCATTTTAAAAGAGAGGTCTATAAAACAGGACACCTCCAACTGCAAACAAGGTCGATTATGTCTCTTTGTGAATTTATATCCATGGAGGTTTTATACTTTGCGTCTTGGAGGCCAGAAAGGTGATAAGAAAAATCTGTGAGGTCATCACAATGTAAAGTTGACACTACTGTGAATATTCAGTGGGCCACAAGCCCCAGAAGTTAACCCCAGACGCTAGAAACTTTTTTTTGGCATATGCACCATGTGAGCAATTCCATTGATCTGAAGAGGCGCTATCTTGGCTTATCTAGTTGTTATTATATGTTATTATACATTTATGGATTTCCCCCACAGATAGCAACCCTAAACAGATGTAGACAGATTTATGTATATGATCGGGCTGTCTCCTGCTTTAACTATATTCCTCACTGTAACAGCTTCACTTCAGTTTCTGATATAGTGTGACAGTGGGCCATGCGCATAACATTACTTATATACTGTCACTGGAGTTACATCCAGATAAAGTCTTCTCGCCTTGTCTCATTACTGAATAAGAGACTGCTGCTGTGCAATCAGCATGTTTATGTTCTTTCATTCACTGTGACAAAGTGGTGATCATGGTCTTCACTATCAACAACCTGCCAGCATCAGAAACTTGTTGGAAATTGCATGATGACGGAGCTACAATGTCTATGCAAATAGCCACTAAAGCTATGCTGCAAGCCCTCAACTTTGCACTATAAATCAAAGTTAAGGCCTCGGGCCCTCTTCTTTTTGAGTCCATAGCAATCTCAGATATTGTTTGCAGGCCACAGCTGATGTGGAGGGTTCTGCCAGGATTTCTGGGCTACACCAAGAGTAATCTGCACATTCCAGCAGGTGAAAAATGGTCTGCACTGATCTACAGCTGCACGTGTTGTCTGTCGTGTTGTTTCGGGCTTTCGTCAGTGCTTTGCACCTCCCCTGCTCCATGCAAAGTCTGTTTAGAGACTTTCAGGCTGCCCGGCCAAGGTCATGAGTCATGACCACTGGCCATGCACTCAGAGGGTGTAATTCCTCTGCTCAGCCATTTCTGAGCTCTGGTGTTATATTTTTTTTCTATTCATCTCTCCAGGTGTTGGTCCTTGCTTCCTATTTGGTTATCTAAGGCTTTAGATATAGAGGATATGATTAAAGACAGAAATAGATACAGTCTTATAGTAGTGAAATACAACAGGCCCAGAGAGAGGGGATCAGTACACTGACAGCTGCAAATATCAAGAGTTAAAGATGTGTTTCATTAATATGCCAGGCGCTGGATCACACCTTATAATGAGCCGTATTAACACTCCTGTCCTATGCATCACCCTCCCATCTATCAACTCTGAACCCAGACGTTTTGCATTTTACTTCTGGGCTTCAATTCAAACCTTTCTAATCAATTGGCTGTCTTGCTTTGCATTCAGATAATTCCGCACCAAACCAAGAGGAAGACCAGAAAAGGCCTGTTCCTCCCACATCACAGCATGTGTGTTGACAGCGGATTCCGGACCAACCTCCTATAATTACATGGCTGCCCTTCTATCACTAAAGAGAAGGAGTGCTACAGGCTAATTGCCAGGAAAGATGACACCACACAGCTGAACAATGATAAACTGCAGGGTGGGGAGGATGACATGGCTGTGCTTTTCTCTCTTCCAACAGCCTCAGCCGGACTCATCCTGTCCTGGTTTGCTCTCATTGGCAATCACAGCAGATGGTTGCAATCAATAACAATTCACAGTATACACATCTTTTGCATATCTTTTCGTCCTTTGTCTAAATCCCACAGAATAGGGTCCAAAACTAACTTTTTCACTTACCAGCCAGGCTGGCTGGTAAGTGAAATTTTTACCAGCCAGGCAGATATTTTACCAGCCAACCAAATAATTAATAATTTAAAGGAAAAAAAGTCAAGTCGCTTAATGCTGCCAGTGGATGAGACTGGGGGGTGGCGGCAGCGGGAGCAGCAGCAGCAGCAACATTAACCTCCGTCTCTTGGTCGTCGGTCGGTAAAATCTCAGCCTCAGCAGGTTCTTTTGCTTTAGTTTTTTGGGGGTTTTTTTGCGGGAGGCTCCGCAATACCTGGCCAGCATCGCCACATGATACTTTTTCTTACTTCTTCTTTTTCTACGGGGGTTCAGAGCATGGAGGTACATTAACAATAGGTCCGTTTGAGATGAGCCAGGCCTGCGCAGATTCGATCACCGGCGATCGGCACACAATGCATGCTGGTTAGTTTTGTGTCCGACTTCATCCCGACTTGCTCTGACGTATTACAAAAGCGGATGGCAATAAAACCTCGAGAGCAAGGCGGCCGCAGTTTTTAGAGCCAGGCGCTGCAGTTGCTCTCCACCGACTGCACCGCCTGGCTCTCACCTGATCTAACAGCTGATTGGTTTAGATGTCGACTCAACAATATGAGGTTTTAGATAAACTACTCATTTTCGTTGAATTTTAGAGATTAAGATTGTATTTGTCTGATCTGAAGGTTTATTCTGTGAACAGAAACCATGTTGTGTGACTGATGGTAAAGTTTAGTTGTCAGAGACTGAATACATTCATCATAAACTATACAGAGTCTACTGTATATTAATATTGGACTTTTTTAATTACTGAAGTATTTAGCAACACAGAGACTTGTGGTCAGTGGGATGTGAGGATTCTTAAAATAACATCTGTACAGATGTGAAGCCCTGACTGTATCTGACTGAGTCTTAATAAAAGCTGTTGTCTTGTATTTTTTTTCCTCTGAAAATATGAACCTTATAGTCAAACACAGTTTATTCAGCCTGTGTAGTTGAGGGGACAGGTCAAACTGATATGATGCTGATTTACAGGAGAATTCATGTCAAATGGAGGATAAACCATGAACATAAACTACAGATCACCTGTAAAGCATTTTAATAAATTAATCTATCATAATTAAAACAACTGGAGACTGAGAACAAACTGATATATGGGTCTGATCACTTTTTTAATGAATTGACATCATTCCAGACAGGATGTTAGTGTGTCTGTGACTTCCTGTACAGACTGAAGGCTGCTGGAAACTGGAGGGAAACTGTCCGACTTCACCGCGGTTTTTTGTCACCGCCCCCCACTGCGGCCGCCTGCTCTCGTCTACTTTGCAGGCGAGGTGCAGTTCATCTCGAATGAGCCTATTAAGAAAGCAGCGGAGTGAGAGAGTGGTACATCCTGTCAGCCGAGGGGTTTCCTATCTGTGCAGCCGAGCACCACAGCACCTCCACGGACTATTACATCCAGACGGTCCCGGTGTTTCCTCCACAGGCTCCACTTCACTCAGCTTCACTCAGCTGCCCAACAAACCCGCTGCTTCTTCCCACTTTAACCTGAATAACAAACCGGGGCTCGGTGCTCTGGTTGGATCAAAACAGAGAGCCAGGGCTAGCTGGGAAGCTAGCGGAGGCTAACTGGCTGTGCCTCCCTCCGGTTATGCTGCGGCTAACGCTCCACTAGCCTCACAGCTGCGCCTCGCCAACAAGCCTAACAACAGCTATCCACCTCGGCGCGCTGTGTTAATGTCATGACTGACGCACTTACGTGACCAAAGATCGTCTCTGCCGAAATACACATTACTCTGCCAGGAAACCAGCCGATACCAGCATCGTTCTCCAGTAACAAAAAATGCATTTTTCGCTGGTAAAAAAATAACTCGCCAGAGTGGCGAGTGGTCTTAAAAATTTACCAGCCAGAGACAAAATCTACCCGTAATTGGTGAGTGGCGAGTGTTAGTTTTGGACCCTGCCACAGAACCATTCAACTTTGTAATCTAGATACTGTATTTAACTGAAAAGCAGTGGATAATCAGAAAGGCATAGATTCAATCATAATGCAATTTTCAGTTGTTTGTGATACATTAAACTGGTGGTGGCTGAGAGAAAATTCAAACCTTTTGTTATTAAAAAAAAAAAGTATCAGCTCTTCAATTAAACCTAATACTGCACCTTTACGGATATCACAGCATGTGTGTCTGTCAGTGATCAATATTACTGACACTAAATTCCTAAAAGTTGTTATGGGGGCAGTTGGTGATTACTTCCTTTTTGTTGTAGCTGTCCTCACCACATGCTAGATTATTTGATGAAACTCAATGTGTTATCTTAAAAAACATGGCATTCAGACACCTGGTGACAAAGAAAAAAAAAATTCCTTGCAAATGATCTTTTGATGAATGGTAATTTCAGACATCAGTGTATATGTTGGCTGATCTAAGGGTACCTTTTCAATCAGGAGATTGTGCTAATTATTAAAATGTGAAATGGAGCTGATACCTTTAGAACCTGCTGTGGAAAGGTTGTTATATTTGACATTTACCCAGCAAAGACAGATTTTTTTCGGCAGGATGGTGATTACATTTCCTCTGCTTCACTGATTATTTATGATGTGTCTCAAACCTAAGTTTTAAGAGCTGATTTTGTACTCATATGCTTTTTATTGGTCAAAACCACTCTGAATGTTTTCATTGTTTTGCAGATGACATTCAGTTATACATGTTAGTAAACTAAAGCTAGCTGGTCTAAAACTAAATGTCTTGTCATTTATTCTGAATGAATGTCCAGTTATATTCATTCTTGGTCATCTTAAGCAAAATATTAAGAATATCAAGAATTAAGTAGCCAAATGTTGTTAAATAATTTTCTTTCATCTAAATTTAACCTTAAAGCCCCTACAAGGAACTTTCATTTTGAGTTGATTTTGGCGACCCTGTGGACAAAGCGGTAGTGTTTTGCCGGAATGAGGCCTACATTTCCCATGATCTCTAGTGCATATTGTCGTAAAGATGCTTACCTGGCTCGTGCATGTGTTTGTTTTGGGGAATGAAACAACAAGACGGAAAAAGTTTGCCCCTGCTCCTATCGGGGATCCCAGCTCACCTCTGCCGTGCCCCAGCTCCACCTCTCCGGCGTAAGCGCCACTGCCGCCGGGGGTAAACGCAGCGGTTGGCTGGTAAGATTGAAGGTCTGTTTGGCAAACACTTCCACGGCTTCTTGGACTGAGTATGGAGCGGAGCCTTGCCTCTTTATTTCTCGGCACTCGCTGGAGCCTGTCGAGGAGACCCTGCTCTCCTCGTCCCCGCTGGCGCAGGGTGAATCTGCACAACCTGCGGCCTCTGTGTGTAGCTCCCCGGACAGCTAACGCCGTGGACCCACCGGCTCCTGCCAGGATAGGACTGGTAAATACTAGATCGCTAGCGAACAAAACATTCCTCCTGAAGGATTTCCTGACTTCCCGAGGATTGGGTTTTCTCTGTGTGACTGAGACGTGGCTGACTGTTGGTAAGTCCAGTGCTTTCACAGAACTTTTACCCAATGATTGCTGCTATTTTAACTCCCCGCAGACGTCGGGTCGAGGAGGAGGAATAGTGACTATTTATAAGAGTCACTATAAATGTAAGCAGCTAGGTAAGATGACGTGTGCCGTCTGAGTGCCGTAAATCATTTCGTCCTGGAAGCGACCTGGGGTGGACCCAGAGACAGTTTCCTAAAAGTATGGATATACACTATATAGAAATAGCTTATTTTCACACCGATGGTCTCATTTGCATATCCAGTTAAAAGTTCCTTGTAGCGGCTTTAAATAAAGATATAATATGTGAGTCTACAAATACATATGTATTGTGAACCAAATGAGGGCATCAGTCTGTGTAGCAGCAAGGGGAACCCATAACATGACAGGATCACAGAATATAAAAAAAACCAACTTGTGTATTCCTTTCTATTCTGTCTGATAAAGTGTTTATATTTTTATTTTTATGTGTCTGCCGCTGAGAGCTTGGCATGTCAAGGTTGGTTAGTCCAGGGTGGCTGAATCCTCACTATCTGTGGAGGAATTGTGATAGGCTGTCAGGCAGGGCTGGAGGAGGCATTGGCCATCTGGAGAGAAGGGTCCTGGTGTCCCCAGGGTCGCACTCAAGTTATGTTCGTGTGCAGGAGAAAACACAACTTTCTGCCTGGTGTGTACGTGTGTAGATGAGTTCGTGTATATGACAGAGAGGTCTGTATGGTGGGGAGGAGAACTCAGCAGGGATGAGGCTGATCTCGTCAAGCCACCCTTGGCCTTGTAAAGGAGGTCAGCCGCCTGCATTTGCATTCTATTATTCTCCAAAAAAACACATGCAAGAGGTTGATATTTTCAGGGACCATACTTTGGAGAACACTGTGTCAAGAGATTGTTTATGTTCAGTGGAAAGGGAAAACTGAATACAGAATTGCAATGTGATATTTTTATGTACTATCTGGATTTTAGATATTAATGTACATCTATGCATTAAAAGCAACAAAAATGAGAACAATGAAACACTGCTGATAGAAAGCTATAAACTAAACTATTAAAAATGCAAACTGTCATTAAAAGTATCTAGTCCTACATAAAATCAGCCTCTGCATTTTTATGTTATTTTGACATAGGTACTATCCTCAGAAAAGGACATTATTCAGTATGTATGCATTTACAATTAAAGTAAAGCTAATACTTCCTATTTTTCTTTTTAATCTGCTGTTTAGGTCAGATCATAAAAAATATTTTAATTAATATTTTGGGCTACTACTATTCTTAACTCTAAAATTTCTAAAAACAGGCACAAATATAATTCATATGCCTAATATTAGGCATTTGAAAACTAAGCTTTTTCTATGCGTTTAGCCTTTCATCCACATGCAAACTATGTTTAAGGTCACTGAAAATGTACTGTATCTTTTGCAAAACTCCTGCATGAAGATTTCCAGAAATTTAGTTTTCAGTATTAAAGTATAGACAGGGAGTTTTTGGCTTCAGATGTCAGTGCACACCATTTTTTACTTTGTGAGGCATCACAAATAAGCCAACATTTTCTGCAGTGGATGTTACCAAAACAGTGCTGCCAACAGAACCTTTTACATGTTTACACATAATGTACTGTTACTCTTCCATTATATTGAGGAACAAAGGTGCTAACTGCTCCCCGTATCCTTCTGGTAATAGCTTTTCTCTGGTGTCTGATTGGCTCACATCTTATTCTTCATTTTGTGGCTTTAGGGTAATAGTTATATCGCAGCCTGTTGGTTTGACATCTCTTGACTGTGCCTTAGTTGTGTTTTTTGTTTTCATTTGGATTAAGATTTGTTTTATAATAATGCTTCTCTGGACGGGATTTTTTTTTTTTTGTTAATGAGGGAGTGGAAACCCCCTTTTCTAAAAATATCCATGCCCATTTGGCTTAGGCCTTACTTTCATAATACTACACTGTCATTCAAAATCTAGCTTGAATGATAGAACAATCTACTTATGTATCTGAGTTAAGGTGAAAACTCCCACCAGAGTGGCAAAGGGCTCTTTTATTGATACTACTAGTAATCACAGCTTGTACAAATCACACAGAAGAAGGACTTCATCATTATTTCCATCAAAATAGACATTTTCATTTATACCAATGCAATCTTACATGGCAATAATTCTACCATTTTTGCATAAACAGGACGACCTGTTGCACCAAACCAAGCACTCCAAATATCTCCCTGAGTTGCATCAACAGATGTCAAGACAACCTCAACCCACATGAGGAGCAGTGCATATATGAGGAGAGAACAAAACATCTCTTTTGTGCAAGACAGCGACAGAGACAAAAGACACAAAAAGCTTTGGAGGAACAATAAAAACAACAAAATGAGAGAATTAAAGATGCCTCAGCTATCATGGTGGAAAAGATAAACTTACAGCAGTTCTGATGTATGGTCCCTATACAAAAGAAGGTGATGTTTTGTTGTCTGGAACTTCTTTTTCAGATTACAGAGAATAATGTCACTCAACACCACATACTTTGAAAGCAATGTTTTTGTCTGGGTTACTGCAGGTGAACACCTCAAATTCATACAACCAACCGGACACATCACTGCAGAATACAATAAAGCTATCAAGGCCACAGATACAGAGATGCTGCCCAACCACACAAACATCTCTAATAGAAAGATTTAAGACTGAGTGGAGCTGCAACCCAATCACCAAAAAAGATGTTGGCATTTTCTGTTTCTGCAAACCATGGATACATCACATTTTTAAGTTGATGTATCATATTTGTTAAAACTTTACATTTCAACAATGCTTTGGTTAATGTATAGATATGTTTAGGCACAAAAACGGTTAAGAAAAAATCAAGTTTTGGTCTAACATACTTGGTTTTGGTGGCACAATCCTGGATGAAACAGCAGCAATTACCACTGTTGTGCCACTATCCCTGCTGGAAAAACAGCAATGGGTTGCTACAAAACACCCATGTTTGGTGCTTAAAAAGCCACTGAAAACACTGCAATGATTCTCTAAATCAGAACTGATTTTGTTGTTGGATAGTTTCAAATAGTGGTTTGCAGCTTGGCAGACGACTCATCTAGGCGTAACCACATTCACCTTTCCTTCTCCTTCTGATGTCAAAGTCAGCTATGCTACATCACTAGAAATGTTGATATGATATGTACGAAATGTGAAAATGTAACATATTCATGGTTTGCAGAAACATACAATGCCAACATTACCTTCTATCAACAGGGCTTGGAGCTGATTGGAGTTCTTCTTTCCCGCGCATATTTGGTGGATTTATGCAACTAATCCCTGCAGTTACAGCTCACTTATCCACGCACACCTTCACTTCTGAGTATACCATGTCATTTTATTTTTTATTTACTTTCTAATAACTATTATGCCTGTTTCTCACTCTTTTGCTCAGCTCTAAAAGCAGGTCATGAGGCAAAATAAAAAATGTAAAAAAAAAATGTTTCCTTAAAAACTGGTGGACAAAATCATGATCCCAGTTTTGAGTGTTAATGTGACTCTTATTATATCCCCAATCCTACAGCCTGATCAAACAGCAACACTGTGCAACAGGTTGTGCTTCTATTAGATTTTACACCAGCCTACTATTCAGACAGCCGCTGTCTGGTTATGGGCATCATGAAAGTAGAAGCATTTATGAAATATGCCTGATACCTGATATATATACAGTACAGGCCAAAAGTTTGGACACACCTTCTCATTCAATGCGTTTTCTTTATTTTCATGACTATTTACATTGTAGATTCTCACTGAAGGCATCAAAACTATGAATGAACACATGTGGAGTTATGTACTTAACAAAAAAAAGGTGAAATAACTGAAAACATGTTTTATATTCTAGTTTCTTCAAAATAGCCACCCTTTGCTCT
This sequence comes from Epinephelus fuscoguttatus, assembly GCF_011397635.1. Taxonomy (NCBI): domain Eukaryota; kingdom Metazoa; phylum Chordata; class Actinopteri; order Perciformes; family Serranidae; genus Epinephelus; species Epinephelus fuscoguttatus. Next base: position 7,862,875 of record NC_064763.1, read on the forward strand.
GATTACTGCTTTGCACACTCTTGGCATTCTCTCCATGAGCTTCAAGAGGTAGTCACCTGAAATGGTTTTCCAACAGTCTTGAAGGAGTTCCCAGAGGTGTTTAGCACTTGTTGGCCCCTTTGCCTTCACTCTGCGGTCCAGCTCACCCCAAACCATCTCGATTGGGTTCAGGTCCGGTGACTGTGGAGGCCAGGTCATCTGCCGCAGCACTCCATCACTCTCCTTCTTGGTCAAATAGCCCTTACACAGCCTGGAGGTGTGTTTGGGGTCATTGTCCTGTTGAAAAATAAATGATCATCCAACTAAACGCAAACCGGATGGGATGGCATGTCGCTGCAGGATGCTGTGGTAGCCATGCTGGTTCAGTGTGCCTTCAATTTTGAATAAATCCCCAACAGTGTCACCAGCAAAACACCCCCACACCATCACACCTCCTCCTCCTCCATGCTTCACAGTGGGAACCAGGCATGTGGAATCCATCCGTTCACCTTTTCTGCGTCTCACAAAGACACGACGGTTGGAACCAAAGATCTCAAATTTGGACTCATCAGACCAAAGCACAGATTTCCACTGGTCTAATGTCCATTCCTTGTGTTTCTTGGCCCAAACAAATCTCTTCTGCTTGTTGCCTCTCCTTAGCAGTGGTTTCCTAGCAGCTATTTGACCATGAAGGCCTGATTCGCATGAGTCTCCTCTTAACAGTTGTTCTAGAGATGGGTCTGCTGCTAGAACTCTGTGTGGCATTCATCTGGTCTCTGATCTGAGCTGCTGTTAACTTGCGATTTCTGAGGCTGGTGACTCGGATGAACTTATCCTCAGAAGCAGAGGTGACTCTTGGTCTTCCTTTCCTGGGTCGGTCCTCATGTGTGCCAGTTTCCTTGTAGCGCTTGATGGTTTTTGCGACTCCACTTGGGGACACATTTAAAGTTTTTGCAATTTTCCGGACTGACTGACCTTCATTTCTTAAAGTAATGATGGCCACTCGTTTTTCTTTAGTTAGCTGATTGGTTCTTGCCATAATATGAATTTTAACAGTTGTCCAATAGGGCTGTCAGCTGTGTATTAACCTGACTTCTGCACAACACAACTGATGGTCCCAACCCCATTGATAAAGCAAGAAATTCCACTAATTAACCCTGATAAGGCACACCTGTGAAGTGGAAACCATTTCAGGTGACTACCTCTTGAAGCTCATGGAGAGAATGCCAAGAGTGTGCAAAGCAGTAATCAGAGCAAAGGGTGGCTATTTTGAAGAAACTAGAATATAAAACATGTTTTCAGTTATTTCACCTTTTTGTTAAGTACATAACTCCACATGTGTTCATTCATAGTTTTGATGCCTTCAGTGAGAATCTACAATGTAAATAGTCATGAAAATAAAGAAAACGCATTGAATGAGAAGGTGTGTCCAAACTTTTGGCCTGTACTGTACCTGATATATTTTACACAATGCACAACAGATGTACAACAGAAATATGTGGAGCATGCTTACTGTGCGCACACACACACACACACACACACACACACACACACGAGTTCAACTTTGAGAGCTGCCCGCTGACCAAGATTGACATATTGAACCGAGCCAGTGACCTTGACTTGCTGAATGATGTGCCATAGGCAAACACACTTTAAAACACACAAACACAGAAGGAAACAAAGGTCAATAACTATCAAATACATGTTCTTATGGTACCACACATTACCGAGGAATATTACTAGAGTTTTAGTTTTCATTACTGTCATTATCACAAAGTTTGAAGGATGGTGACTTCATACAATTGAAGAAAATATTGAAATTCTTTGAAAATCAGATTTAGGATGAGGTCTACTGCCAAGTGGGTTTTCTGGGGACTGCCCAGACTGTCTTGATGTTTGGTGCATACAAGACACATACTGAGAGGAAATAAATAAAAAAGCCAAGTACTGCAAGTCAAAAGCACATAGAACAGAAAAATGGCAATAAAATAACACAAACAATACACATGTCTGTGATCATCACCACATTTTTGGTAAAGAGTTCATTAAATTGATCTTTATAATTTTCCAGCATCTACTGAGATATTGTGACATGGTTTTAGCCAACATGACTGTATACTTACATTTTCACATCAGCACAATTGCATTATTTTAGATAGTTTCACATTGCAAGTGTTTAATCACATGATCAGCACAGTACTCTTGTTATAGCCACGCATAAATTATAAAGAAAGCAAATTTGGAGTTTGTGGTAGTGACACCATGTTTGGTTTGTTGTTTCTGTTTGATTGTCTTTGCTGAATGATTCTCACCTTTTCCATTTGTTCACAGAAGGTGTATATGCAAGCCAATTTGCACATTATGAATGCTATTCTGAATCTTACGTGTGTATGATCTGTTTGATGATGTAGTAATCTGAGTGGGTCGTGTCTGAAGGGGCTGTCTGATGATGTATAGGGTCAATGGGTTTTAGGAGGGGGGTTCATTATGGGGCTAATGATCACAGGTTTCTTAATAGTCACCTTTTTTTATCCACAGCACCATCAGCTGTAATGTATACAAGGGGCACAAGCAATGCAAGCAAAGCAGCCTTTCAAGTAACTCTGAACAACCCAATGCCTCTCAAGAGCTATAAATCTGGCCATTACTTTGTTCACACAATATGTTTGTATAACTTCAGTTATTTCCATACATTTACCACTGAATATATTTACATACTACCATAACTATACCGCTGCCATTCAGAGCCTAGAGGTCTAGACCACCTACTGTAGGTTATGTTATGATTGATAAAGATATTTGTACTTTGTATTCTTTGTAATTGCTCCTATATCAACTCTAGATCTGCAACAACTGCAGTGAAATGTGTCACACAGCTTATTGTGAAACAAAGACTGTTAGAGTGCTATCTGAAATGATTTTACTAATAAAAACAGCTTTCACTGCTTTAGTGTCATTCATAAAACTTTTTAAGGAGAAGGGCTGAGGTATTAAGCACTCGGTTTCTACAGTAACAAGAACACCAGCGTCTGCCTGGTAGCCCATGCAAAAGATCCTTTACTGTGAATGCCACAATTTCAAACTATCTCAGAAAGATCAGAATGCTTTGATTGTTTGTCTTGTACTGGTGTTGTCCTTTTTTTCCAGACTGAACAAGCAGAGATAATTCACTGCCTGTTATATGGTGGATTTACAGTTTTTTTTTGTCACTGGCTAGATGTAGTTGCTTAAATAATAATCACATGATAAAGAAAACGATCAGAATTCTCAAGCACTGTGGTGATAACACCAAAAGCGTTCTGGTTCTTGTTAATTTCAATCTGTATATAAATAAAGACTAGACATGTCAGGATACCAGAAATTTACTGCAGTAGTCGATACCAATACCAGTAAAATTCCACCATTCTCTACACCCAATTCCACACCACGGTAAAAAACACAAACAGAATTATAGATGCTGTGCAGCAATGGTCGGGCCGGGCAATTTTAGGCAACATTAGGGAATTCTGAGCAACACACACACTAAAACAAAGCATATCACAACATAGAAGTTACGTCATATAATTATGGCATGTCCTTCAAATTGTGGATGAAGTGATCAGACTCATAATATACAAAGGAAAGAAAAAACTCAAGAACAAGAAAGTAAGAATAACATTAACTGCTAGCAATTATGAACAAACTGGCTTAAAGCTAAACATTATCCATGGTGACAAAGATGAAAACATTTAAAAAGTAGCTATTGGATAGACTCTGCATATTAACTGATAGCTAAGCCAAATAAACAGGGAAAAGAGACAAGAGATAACAGGGAAAAGTGTTGATAAAGAGTATTTGTCTCTCTGCAAAACTGCCTGGATCATAATTATTTTGACCTTGGTAGTCTCTAATCCACATAGCATGATGCCTGAACATAGGACTTTCACATCAGAATGTCAGTTCTGCCTTAGCTGAGGTTTGAACTCACAACTTCTGAGACTGAGGTCCGTCTTCTATCTCACTGAGCTAATTGGCAAGTGACAGTCCATGTGTGGCTTCACAAACTGACTAAGCCAAGCATCAGGGTGCCAGACAGTAGCCATCCATGCCATGGAAAAGCAAATTTCAAAGTGAAAGTTCCAAAGCTGTAGCACGTATGGTTGATCTGTTATGAATTTTCAAAGTTTTGAACTTTAGAGGCTTGCTGTAGCGCCACCATCAGGACTATTGTCTTGTGTTTCCAGTTGAGGACATCTGGCATCATGGGACTGGACCTTTATGAAAAGTTTGGGTGGATTTCTCATATGGAAATGTTACACGAGCTGAGGCTTGAACTCACAATCTTCAACACCAAGAACCATCCTCTATCTCACTGAGCTTATTGGCAAACAGAAATGTCACATGTAGCTTCACAAATTGACTAAGCCAGTCACCTGTGTGCAAGACAGCAGCTGTTAGTGTGTAAAGGCAGATTTCAAACGGCTGTCAAAAATTCAGTTATTAAGACAAAAATCCGAAAATACACAAATTGCATCTAGACAGCATGGAGATGTTGGTAATTTGTTTTTAACAATGATTTATTGGCTCCATAAGTGAAAAACTGATGTTTAAAAATGCCATTTTTAGATTGACTCCAATTGTTCGCATGAGAGTGAAATTCAAAATGCTGTAAAAAATTCAGTTTTTGAGATAAAATTCTGATATTTTCCAAACATCATCTACCATAACTCCAAAATTTTTACATTTTTTTTAATGAACATTGAAAATGAATTTAGTAAGAATTTGCATGTATATGTTTACAGTACCGTTTACAGTCAAACATTTTGATGCACTGTAGGCTCAATTTTCGATAAATCAAAAATCTGTGTGGATCGTTTGTGTAGGACAGTCTGAAGATGCTCTGTAGCAAGTTTGTTGTCAATTGAGCAAAAATTGTGGGAGGAGATAGGTTTAATAAGATTTACAGTTTTTGAAAAAAAAAACAGAGTGATGGACTTCATAATTTGCAATAGGTTTAAATGTACAAAAATTTCTTCAGTATTGGGGCTACTTTTTGGTGAAAGTTGCAAATATGGTGCACATATGGTTGATTTGTTGTGAATTTTCAAAATTTTGAACTTTAGAGGCTTGCTGTAGCGCCACCAACAGGACTATTGGCCTGTTTTTGCAGCTGAGGCAATCTGGTGATTTTTCGCGCATGGGAAGTAGGATTTCCTCGGAAGAAGAAAGAAGAAGAACATGCAGCAAAACAATAGGGTCCTGGCAGCTTAGGCTGCCCGGCCCCTAATGATAAAATCCATGTACTGGAGTATTTAAAGGCTGATGTACTGGAGGTCAAGATACTAAATCCAAATCCCCCCTTGGTCTACACTTCATCTAATGCAACTCCATTGTGTCTTTCATTAGACTTTTCCTGCATGGTAAACTGTCTTGTCTTTGAAACTCCACACTCCCAGTGTCTATCTGTCTTTCTGTTCTAAAACTGTTCACTAAAGTTATGTCACTTGACTAACTGAGCCATAGACACTCTTTGACAAACTGTGTGGTGATGTACAGACTTTTACATGTCAATTGTTGCCGACATCTGTCACTAAAAGTGCCTTTTGATACATAGGGTGGTACATTTGACCAAACTCTCATTATCTGATATTCACAGTTGTGTGTGTTCTGTAAATTATCTAACTAAATAATCTTGTTTGTTTAAACCAAGATGATTACTGTATGAGTGAGTACATTTACGTGCACAATGATATTCCTCAATTATTTTGAATATGACAATATTTGGAATTGTATACAGGTCATGTAAACAGCATATCCCATTTAGTTATTTCAGATTTGTCCTTTTTCAGAATTTAGCATTTTCCAACTGAGACAAGCGAGCATGCCGGTATTATTCAGGTTTTAGGAGCAGTCTTTAGGCATGTATACAGTGCATTCAGAATACGCATTTCAACTAGGGTTTATACTGCAGTTTGCGAAACACAGCCTCTTGTCTGTTGACGGTTGACAGGAATATTGGACTGAAATTAACTTCAAGGTAAACCTTGTGATGAGCTACCGATGACACTGCCATGAAAGTTGCTACTTTAACAACAGAACAACTGTCAGTATGCCAACTCAACATCTCAACATTTGGAACAGTTCTTGGACAAAATGTGGCCTGGTTGCTTTGACTCCATTAACATTGCTTATGCAGACTTTATAATGATTTAAAGACATCTAATTCAACTATAAAAAGCAAGGTGGATGCACAGACTAATAATTTACCATTAAGTGCTTTTTTGCTGTATAAGATGGCCAATTTAGAATTCAGCAGAGGCAAGCACTCCTCAAATGGAATGACTGGCCTCACCAGGATTTCATGAAATTTGCATAAGATGCTTTAACCAGTGAAAACACAGGCTGAATGTTGACAGTCCAACATTAAAGTTACAGAGACCATATATCCAAGCTGCTTTAGGTAAAATTAGCAGCTGTTACTGGTCTGATGTTTTTTTTCTTTTGGTGAAAATAAAAACATTTTCATTGTCATCTTCCCAATAAAAATCTAAGAAATGTAACTCTTTACAGCACTGAATATTCACACCTGCATCCATACCTCACTGTTCAATAAGTGCGAATAGAGCTGCTTAAACAAAAGAGATGTATTCTTTGAACATCTGAATGAATAAAAAGGATCAGCATACTGTACATCCAGCATGTTCCCCGTGATGCTTTCACTCAGCCTTCGGCTACCGTCAGGCCTCATTTCGAGATTTGAGAAACTACGACAGCACTCTGTAAGTACTAATGGCTGTTTGTGTTTAATGGATTTCCATTTCCCCTTTTCTCCATTTAAGAGCTGACCTCTTTAAAATGCTGTCCTATTTCTTCTAAGATGTTCTCTTACAACAATATTAAATTAACCGTTCAATATATGTCTTTATATTCATTCTTTGAGTGTTGTCACCACCTTTAATTCATGTTCACACGCAGTTTTTCCATCAGCAAAGAAGAAAAAACTATTTTAAACGAAAATGGCTAAAGTGCACAAAATTGACCTCTTACAGAAACCCACTAAGAGCAAATACATTTTAGAGGATCCCATGGTGTGTTTGAGTGTAGACGGCAAGCACAGAATCTTTCAAAGAATTGGTGAGATGGGTCTGCGGGGTTATTTGCAGTGCATCATTATGTTCAATCTAGGTTTTGATGGGAACTCCTTGTGAACAGGCCATCAGACAGAGAGGTCAGTCACTTTTTACGTGACATTTTGACTCCTTGTGTTTCCGCAATGCCTTTCTTTTCCTCACTGCCAGCAGAAAGAGTTAAGAGAAAAGCATACTGAACACCCACGGCGAGTCATGGACCACACGTATGCAATTACAAAGGCCATCTGTGAATGTGTGCTGAAAGAGCCAAGACACCACTTCAACTGTTTTTACCATCACCAGGCACACCTACTAAAGACCTCATCCAACAGAAATAAACGCTTTATGACTGCTACTGTAAGACTACAACTAAGAGTGCTATTTTCAAGCCAAGGAGGTTCTGTGTTTTTGGAACTGACTGTTCCTTAAAGGTTCAGTGTGTAGGATTTAGGGGGTAGAAAAGGGATATAATAAAATTAGTGCTGTCTTTAGTGAAAATCACCTGAAAATTAAAATCATTGTGTTTTTGTTACCTTGAAATGAGCCCTAACAAACTAAAGACAAACTAAACACTGGCTCTAGACAGGACCATTTGCACACAGGTAAAACTATTTTGTTCAGTGTTTCCACCAGAGGTGGGTATAATGCGTTACAAAGTAACAAAGTTACAAAGTAACGCATTGGAGTATTTTGATTTCTTTTTGCAGTAACGAGTAACCTAACGCGTTAGTTTGCTGTTTGAGTAATCAAATACTTAAGTACATTTTCAAACAAGACATCCATTACTTCCGTTACTTGTTGAACGCTGGTCCTTCAGCTCCGAAAGAGCAATGGCTGTCGTTTGGTTCTAATAACGGAGATAACATTAAACCTATCAGTCTGAAAGAAGCCATGAAGCTCGTGGCTCGCTACGTGGTCGGAGAAATGCTGCCGTTGTCTACGGTGGAGTCTAAAGGCCCGAACATACTCAGGCGGAACGTACAAGGAACGGACTCCGCGGAGGTCCGCGCGGACTCAAAGCGGACTTCCGCAAGCCCTGTGTACAAAGCTCAGATTTTACGACCGCGCGGACTCCGCTCTGCACACCAGTGACTGCTCGGCATGTATTTTTCACATCGCGGGGATTTTTCACGGACATTTTTACAGGAAACTACAACGCGGAAGTGCGCTCGACTATGAAAGCCCGAATGACTGCGGACATTCCTCGCGGAGTCTGCTCCACTAATAGTACGCCCGAGTATGTTCGGGCCTTAAGTAGGTGGAGTAGCACCTACAGACATATTTCAGACTCAGGACTTGCATTATGCCTGGTACACGCTACACGCTGGTACTCACCAATTATCCCCGGTCGTCTTTCACAGCGTGTGTGATGTCATCGGGTTATTCTTGTCCTATTTTTATTACTTTCGCTGTTATTTGAGTCACTGCCAGAACTGTGTCTGTTCATGTGCCAGCCGACATGTTGTTACAGTCACCTAAAAGCGTCAGCAGATGGCAGGAGCTACATTTGAAGCGCCGTAAGTAAACTATCAAGTTACTGTATCTTCCACAGGAAGTTCTGACAAATGTTTCAGAATAAAAGCCTATTTAGAGGAGGGATTAATGGAGGGATTCTCTCAGCCAAGGTTATAAGGGGCTTTTAATTTGAAAAAAGTGTTTTGAAAGAGTTTGAAATGACGGTGTGATGTGTTAACTTTATAAAGACAACTGAGTGGATAAAAAGTAAATATATAAACACACAGAGGGATTAATAAGTAACGGACCATCTATAATGTAGTCTGTTTCAAATGAAGCTGGGAGCCTCTGCAGTTTTCTCATGGAGTAACGTTGGAAGTACTTAAAATAATTGAGTTACTTTACTCAGGGAGTAACGCAGTAAAGTAACTGGTTACTTTTTTAAAAAAGTAACGCAGTAACGTACTTTGATTACTTTTAAAGTAACCCTTACCCAACACTGGTTTCCACTAATTAAAATCACCAGGTCTGTTTGTTTTGGAGAGGAAGAGACCTCTGTGTATAATTCAGCTCCTGCCAAAAACCTCCTGAACGTCTGGTCCAGAAAATAGGTGAGCAAAGCTTAGCAGTTGCTAGGCTAGCTGCCCATCCATGACAGGCCAAACAGTGTCGGAGATTTGTAACTGATTTGTAACGTGAAACTGCTTTTGGGTTCACAGTATTTAAGTTCAACTACAGAAATAGCCTTGTCCTTTTACAATGCCTTATGCGCCTGATAGGTGGACAGAACCCACTTTAACAGGTGTCTAAAAGTTAAATTGTTAAACTTGTTAACAGTGTTGCAACAAATTTTGCTTCACTCTTGAAGACATCTACATGCTCAGGCTACCACTGAGAGGTAAACCTGTTGTCAGACTGGACACAAAAAGTTTGCTGAGGCCTTTGACAGTCTTCAATGGTAACATCATCTGTGGGGACTTAAGTTTCAATCTTTTCACTTCCAATAAAAGGTAGTGAGACTACAAGCCTGGGCAGATTGTCAAGAACTGTCCAAATGTGACTGAGGCAGATGGGCACTTTGATAACAGTCTATCTGCAGAAGAAGAGGAGACATTTTAAAGAATCTCTTTGATGACTGGAGTCTAGACAGTTCCTCTGACCCAATTAAAGAGACTGAAAAGTGCTGTTTTATCAACTGTGTAATGAATATTCATGCATTTGCTATGATGAATTGAATTTTCGGTGTAACCTTTAGATGATAATTTAGTTTGAGTGAAGCTTCTTCACCCACATATGCTCATATCAGCCAATGTTTGGGTCTGTAATACTCTTTTCTATGACCAAGTTTTTGATGAGCAAGTTTTCCATTGACTTGACGAAGACCAACTTCCAAGCCAACTTATTATAAGACAACAAAAAATATTATGGAATATGGTCTGCAAACCTCAGCTAGTGCAAGGTAGTGGTTATAATGTGGCAATCCTACATTTGAGAGCAAGGGACTTAATACTATCTCAGTATGGAGAGAAACTATGCCTATTTTTTAGGTTCCTACTTATATTATGGATTCATGTGCTTTAATGTCCAAAAAACCCTTCATTTTTCTCATACGGTCTGTCTGCATACACGTGCATTCACCCTCTGTCTGAAACGCTCTGTTTAAGCTCTGTTTAACATGGCAGATTCTGTGTTTGAATATACTGTCATGTTTGATCAGGACCAACCAAGCACTGCAGATAAACTGGAATGGAGTCGCATGTATTTAACACGGATGTCTCACAGAGTATCAAGGTGATTACCACAGTATGACGAGGGGGAAAGTTATAGTTAACTACATGCTTCATACCTACTGTAGTTTATGACAATGACCACAGACAGTGTAAAACAAATCCCTTTTATCAAGCATAGAGGAAGACTTCAAGTGGAGCTTGTGTTGGAACTTACCAAAAGCTTGTAAATTCAGTCTGGTGCACAAAGCATCATTTACCTAGTGAGACTCAGGGGTGAATTTGCAAAATGATTGCATGGCTTTTGCAGCCACTAAACCTGCACAAACAGGACAAAAAGAAACCTTGTAATTCTCAAAGCACCTGCAAAAGGTGAAATGCACCCCTTACTGCGCTGCCAAGCAAATAGCTCCTGTGCTTTTTGTATGTATTTAAATTAGGTAATATACATACATTTGTTGCAAAATTGGCCCCTTTCTATGCAAATGAGCCACATTGCAAAAGCAGTCCAAAGCACACAGATCACACGCGAATAGCCACACGCAGTTACAGTGAAATAATTAGCGTCTTCAGAGAGTTAGTAGTAAATGAAGCGCAAATCATGCCATCTTGTTTTACAGTCTGAAGGTGTGCGTTTGAAAACACCAACAGCACTGACAACAACATGGAACCTGTTCCATTCTGGTTTCCTGCTCCTAATTTTGAAACGTTCAGAGCATTTCAACCAAAAATAAATTGGTTCAGAACCCAAAATGTTTGTTCTCAGCTGGAACTGAAAAAACAGCCTTGTCTAGAGCATACAGTGGTCTCATTGGTGCATGCTGTTTGGGGGGTAAAAACTAATAACAGAACAAAAGTTCACTGGCCATCTCTGTTATCTGCGACTTTGCTACTATTATTTACTTCCATTGTGCACTGTGCATTGATGAAACATCCTTGATTACAATGGTTCTGTGCAAAACTGGTGAAAAAAATGGGCTGGTTCGCTAGATAGCACCAAGGCTCCAAGAATCCTGAACTGAACTGGTTCAATTCCAGGGCTAATTTGGTGATAAAGGGGTATCTGTCACATTTAAACTCCTTGCCTTAAGTAAGATGCACTGTGTGCCACAATGGTTCTCAAACTAAGAGTCATAGTGAGCTCAGGCCAAATACACTGAACAAAAAAATAAACACATTTGTTTTTGCTCCCATTTTTTTACAGGTTTGACTTGAAGATCTAAGACATATTTTACGAACACAAAAGATGTATTTCTCTCAAATTTTGGTTGAAAATTTTTGGTAGTGAGCATTTCACCTTTTCCAAGATAATCCATCCACCTGACAAGTGTGGCATAACAAGGTGCTGATTAAACACCATCATTACTATACAGGCATGCCTTGGGCTGGTCACATTAGAAGGCCACTGTAAAATGTGCAGTTTGATCATCAAAAAGACATTTATTAGGATTTTTATTAGAAGAGCTACAGGAATGCATTTTTGGAACACAGATACCTCAAAGAATCAGTCAGTATCTGGTCTGACACCATTTGCCTCATGCAGTGTGACACATCTCCTTCACACAGAGCTGATCAGGTTGTTGATTGTGTTCTGTGGAATTTTTACTCAGCCCCCTTCAATGGCTGTCTGAAGTTGCTAGATACTGGCAGGAACCGGAACACATAGTGTATACGCCAATCCAGCGCATCCCAAACATGCTCAACGGGTAAAATTTCTTTAAGCTTGCACAGTGACAATAAAGTTCTTGAATCTTGAATGGGTGACGTCAGGCCTTGCAAGCACTAGGATGTTTTCAGCTTTTAGGAATACTGCACAGATCTATGGAACATGGAGTTGTGCATTATCAGGCAGCAACATGAGGTCATGGCGGCAGATGAATTGCACGACAATGGGTCTCAGGGTCATTAACACTGCCATCAATGGAATACACCTGTGTTTGTTGTCTAGTTTATGCCAGCCCACACCATAACCCCACAGCCACCATGGGGCCCTTTGTTCACAACACTGGCATTAGCAAACCACTTGCCTGCAAAACACCGTACATATCGTCTGCTGTCGGACCAGTTTAGAGCAAACTGGGATTCATCTGTGAAGTAAACGCTTCTCCACAGTGCCAGATGCTTCTAAAGGTGAGCAGTTGCCCAATCTAATCGGTTACAACGACAAACTGCTGTCAGGCTAAAACCCTGGTGAGGACAAAGAACATGCAGATGAGCTTCCCTAAGATAGATTGTGCAGAAATTCTTCAATTGTGCAAAACATCTGTTGCATCAGCTGTTCAGGAGGCTGTCTCAAACAATGCTGTGGGTGAAGACATTGGATGTGGAGATCTGGAGCAGGTGTGGTTACATGTAGTCTACAGTTGTGATGCCACCTGCATGTACTGCCAAAGTCATGGAAATAACGCTGGAGGCTGCTTATGGTAGTGAAATGAAGCTTCAGTTCATGGGCAGCTGCTCTGGTGGACATCCCTGCAGTCAGCATGCCAATGGCCTACTTTCTGAAGACTTGCAACATCTGTGGCATTTTGTTGTGTCATCAAACTGCACATTTTAGAGTAGCCTTTTATTGTGACCATCCCGAGGCACACCTGTGTTGTAATGATGCTGTTTAATCAGCATTTTGATACGCCACACCTGTCAGGTGGATGGATTATCTTGGAAAAGCAGAAGTGATCACTTACACAGATTTGAACAAATTTGCAACCAAGATTTCAGAGAAATAAATCTATTTAGTACACAAAAAAGGCTCAGATCTTTAAGTTAAATCTATGACAATGGTAGCAAAAACAAAAGTGTTATGTTTAAAGTTTTGTTAAGTGTATCTGAATTAAGGTCTGAATCTGTGCTTTTGTTACAGGGAACAGTCTTTTAAACGAACTTGAATCAGAAACAAAGCAAAGAAAAAAAAAAAGAAAAAAAAAAATAACAAAGGTATTTCCAAAATCTAACCTGCACTGCAGATTTTCTTATTGACTTTGTGCCAGGAACAGGGTTTTAATGTCACAAACAAGAAATAAATCCATAAGGGAAGCAGGAAGATAAAACACAATCTGTCTCACTCACATAAAAAAGTCATCTGTGTATTTCACAGCTGAAATCCTATAAAATGGTATGAAACAGCCTTCTGATAGCGGATTCAGTGTGATGGAACTGTTGCTTTATTGTTACAGCATTCTGCCCTTATAATATTCAGCCAGTTTCAAGGACACTAGTCACTTATCTGTTTATTTTGCTGCAGCCCAACAAATAGATTCAACACCTATTGGGCTTCTTTTCTTCCCCGGTACCATCTTCAGCTGGGACATAATGCATTTCTACGTAACAACCAAAAAAAAAACACACCCTGCCATTACAATCCACAAAACTGAAAATGCTTCATTACAAAACCAGATGTCAAGATGACTTAGAGTTGTATCCCTTTAAATTTGACTTGATTTGCACATAAACTATTATCAGCAGTAGAGGATGATAAACGGACAGTGTTCCATTGTGGCCTTATGTCATTTTAAAGGTCTGAACTTGTGTTTTTGTAAAGTCCCATTAAAGATCCAGTGTGTAGGATTTAGGGGGATATATTGGCAGCAATGGAATTTAATATAGTATGTTTTCTTTAGTGTATAATCACCTGAAAATAAGAATCCTTGTGTTTAATAAACCATTTCTATTTAAATAGGGAATGAGATCTCCTCTATGGAGATCACCATGTTGCACCGCCATGTCTCTACAGTACTCTCTACAGTACTCTACTGTACCTGCTTTATTTAGTGTTTTAATGGCTGAAATCACCTGGTCCAACTGTTTTGGACAGGAAAAGACCTCTGCAGATAATTCAGCTCCCAGTAAAAACCTCCTGAATGTCTGGATCTAAAGTTGTCAGAGAAAAAAGGTGAGCACAAATTAGCTGGTGCTGGGCTAGCGAGCTGTCTCCAACATGCCAAACAGTAGTCACATTTCCATGACAGTTTTGCGCAAAATAAATGCGATATTTCTAAAGTTTCCATTAAAAGTTGTTTTGCGTATGAGCAGTAATTCTCGTAAAATCTCGTCCCACGATACTCCATTTTTTTTGTGGAAGTAAGATGGACATTCCAAATCCCTTGTGAGCTGGAACAATCATCTTGGTTGCCACTGCTGCTGTTGCAGTAGTCTACAACCGAAGACGAAGAGAGCGAGTGGTATTCGAAAGGCAAAGTCCTTATGTGTGGCAGCAACCACGAATAAAGTATTTCTGGGAGAGGATCATGAATGAGGAATTCACCAATGTCATGTCCGGTGACGTATATTTGCGAAAAAGTGTTTCCATTACACTTTCGCGATATACTTCTATATCGACACGTCTGAAAAACCACCTCATGAGAGCGTAAAAATTTTTTCTCAATATTTGAGAGATTTTTCAAAATGTGGGTGTTTCCATTACCAGTTTTTTATTGCGATATTTAGGTTTTGCGCATTTCTAGGGTTAATGGAAACGCACTTGGTGTCAGAGAAACAATGATTTGTAACATGGAACTGATTTATTCAGTGTTTTCACCGGCTTAAATCACCTGGTCTATTTGTCTTGGGGCAGAGGAGACCTCTGTGGGTAATTCAGCTCACAGGAAGAACCTCTTGAATGTCTGGATCAGAAAATAGGTGAGCACAGATTAAGTCATCAGAGAAAATAGGGTGAAAACACACTTGCAGGTGCTAGGTGAGCAGCCTGTCTGTGACATATCAAACAGTGTTGGAGAAACACTGATTTGTAATGTGAAACTGCTTTACTCTATTTTCTTCTGGAGAGAAAGAGACCTATACGGATTCCAGCTCCTGGCTCCAAGTAAAAATCTCCTGAACAATGAACTCAGAAGGAATGCCAAACAGGAGAAGTTTCAGCTGGTTGCAATCTGCAATCCTCACTGATAGATTACACTTATTCCCCTAAATCTTACACACTGTTACTGTAAATCAAAACATTAGAATGACATACATTTAATTTAAAATGTCCTGTGCTCAACCTGGTCTTTGTTGCAGCCTGGGTTAGTCCTTTATAAACTAATAATGATCTACTACCACTGACCCATTGCATACTGTAAAAAGACACTTTGAGTTGGTTTGACAGCTGCTATAAAATAAACTTGACTTGTCTTGAGTACAAAACAACTGCCACTATAAACTGGATGTGATTGACAAACAAAAGTCTGTGGCTTTACCAGCCACACCGTGCCATCATAAAGTGCATTTGTACAGTGTCTGACTGGAAATGATTCTTCTATCTTCACTATTACTGCTGGTGGTATGGTTGTTATCTTCGTCATCACTAACCCAAAGTGGCTTGAAAAACCAGAGCTTTTTTTTTTTTTTTTTTTCTTTTCTCCCCAGGAGTTCATCAGGGCCTCCCATTGTGTGGATAAGAAGACAGCGGAGGAATAATGACAACAGGAAGTGGATCAGAAAAAGTGGTCTTTTGATTATAAAAATAACATTTATACTAAAGAATAGCATTGTTGATCCAACCTCGGCTACCCCTCACCCAGCATCAACCAGGGACTGCTTCTGCAGCCTTCATTAAACAGCTATTTATTACTCACAAACTTCACCCTGTCTGATTGACAGAGAAGTAATTGCTGCCAAAAAAATGCATGTTTTTTTTTTTTTTTTTTTTTTTTTTTACAAGCTGACATTACCATGGAAAGAGGGTGGCGATCGATAGACATTGCAGCAGTTTGAATCAATAATGTCTTCCCTGAGTCACACTCTCCAATCTGTGGTGCTTGATTCGGCCAGAGAGGGAGGGGTTACACTTCCTCTGGTCATAGACAAACCATAATTCTTGCCTCCCTGCTGCCTTTACAATTACATTGGTTGTATTAAAGCAATTTTTCATTCAAAAGTCCCAAGGCTAAGAGTAAACAAATAGGCTGAGCACAGAATTCGTGGTCCTGGGCCTGTTCACGACTCCCTTACACACTCTCCTCTCTCGCTCTGCATTTCCCATACTCGCATTACAGGTCGAGTCAGGTCCTCCACGAGGGAACCAACCCACCAGGAAATTACACCCAGAGAAAGTCAATAGTTATCTAGGCAGATGTATATGTGTGAGTGTTGAAAACAAACATTGGAGAAGAACTGAAACTATGTATTTTAAATGTATTTTCATTATTGATTTATGTTTCAGTTATTCCACGAATTACTTAATCAATAAAATATCACAAGTAGTGACTAAAATGCATCAAAAGTTAGCAGAGCATAAAGTGGTGTGTCAGAATTGCTTCAACAGTTACAAAAGTCAAAAAAAAGTATTCCACTTATTATGATATGAAACTGAGACAAGCAAGCAATTCTTCCATGTGTGAGGGCACAATAAAACTGACTGAATATCAGCTAAAACCGCTCATTTTATCCCCAAAAATCCAGTTGTTGTTGTTTTTTTTAAAATGATGAGCCATTATCTAGCTCAAAGATTGTTCCTCTCAAGATTTTTCCTGATAAGGTCTGGTAAAACTGAACAACAAATCTCAAGGTGTATCATCAACTGTGCCTGAATAAATCAAGGTTATGGAGCATTAAATTGAGTGTGCATGTCCTGGGGAAGGGATAAACTTGAAAAATGGGATCTCTCCTTCATCAAATATAACCAACCAATCAAATATTTCACTTTGTTCACCAAGGATGTGTCTGATGGGCACTTTCCCTTGGCTTGCTGGCTTTTGCAAGAAATCACAGGAACCAGACACAAACATTTAAATAGTGTGGTAGACAGGCGGGTTCTAATGCACCCCAACCGTATGTTTCTCTGACTTGGATTGCTGTAAACATACAAAGTGTCTAGTATACAAATTTCCATGTTCCCAGCTCGAAATATTGTCCAGAAGGTCTGTTAGGCATCTCTGTGACCATCTTGGATTTCCCACGAAAATTGAAAATCGGCATAATTTTTTAACCAGACATCATACAGAAACAAATTATTTCATTTTCTGTGTATCTGAAAATTGGGAAATTGACTAAGAGTTTCTGTCATTTTATTAACAAGTTATATATACACTTACGTCATGGTTATTACTAATGCAATCTGTATTTTCTTTCCTTTTTGTAAAATTAGATGGAACTGGTTGGAGTTAATCATGCCAAAGTCAGAGCTCTGGCTTATTGACAGACATCTTATTGAACCTTCTGATTTACCTCATCATAGCATCCATTTAAGTACAAGTTAATCTTATTTTCTATTTTTTTTTTAAGTTTTATTGTATTTTAATTGTTAAAATTCATGACAATAACCCTCCTAATTATTTCTCCTTGCAAAAGTTACACAGAAAAATGGGTTGATTCGTCTCTGTATGATGCCTAGTTGAAAAGTTATGCAGATTTCCGATTTTGGTCAAAAATCCAAGATGGACAAAACCATTGCTACGACACACACCCTTAACACACTATTTCACCTTGGAAAAATCTGTTTATTAGATGCCAAAGCCGCAATGATTATTCAACTAATCAATTAGTTGATTTGTAGATTTGAAGAAAATGAATCACCTGCTATTTTATTGATTGGTTAATCGTTTCAGTCATTTTTCAAGCAAAAATGTCAAACAATTGCTGGTTCCAGCTTCTTAAATGTGAGAATCTGATGCTTTTCTTTGTCATCTATTACAGCAGTCTTTGAATTTTGGACAGTTGATTGGATAAAAGAAGCAAACTCAATATGTCACTTTGGGTGCTGGAAAATGTGCTGAGCTTTTTTTTCACAGTTTTTGGATATTTTATTGACTAAACGATTAATCGTGAAAATAGCCGGCAGCTTAGTCGATGATGAAAATAATTATCTATTGCAGCCCTACTAGATACATTGAGGGTTACAAAAAATGAAGTTAGAAAAATACATCAGTGGGGTGCTGGAGGACCCCACTAGACTGAAAGTATAACAGTGTTTAATTTTAATTTCAAATATTCAGTGACTGCCAATATTTATTTTCTCTGATCACAGACCTAAAAAATGTTTGATGAATCAGTACATCACAATTACCTGACTTAAACCAAGGTGAAATGCTTTTGATAGGAAACATCAAGCAGTCAGTGAGTCAGTGCATCTTCAATCTCCTGTGGGTGTTAAGGCTGACAGTCGCCAACCTTTAGATTTCTTGACAAAAGGAAAGCTCTAGATTCATTATGTAGATTCTGCACTCCCTTTAGATACCTCACCCAATTAAACATTACCATCATTTACTGTTAATAATGTTTAGTCTATTAAAAAATACCATCAGAGGCAATAAACACAGTACAGCATGCTGTAACCTTGCCTTCATATTAACTCGGCCTTCCAGTATTATTGAATATGCTTCATTATGAAAGTGAAGTTTATATCAGATAAGAGTGTCTAAACACATGACCTGGATGCAGTAAACTCTTTAACATACAGTAATACATGATCATTAACAAAGACAGATTAACACCAGATCACAGAAACACCACAACAAGCACATGGGATTCGCTGGCAAGCAAATGGGTCACAAACACGCATGGGGTTATTTCAACAAAGTGTGGGTGTGACAAGAGAAGGGCAGCGACCCACGAGAAAAGGAAAGACTGCTTCTTCAGGCAATGGATTGAAGACAACACTAAAACAAAGTTCATGCAGCACCAAGGGGACATTAATCTTCTGGGTACAAGGACCCAGGAATAAGGGAAGAGTTTTAAATAATACCAAAGAAAAAAGAAAAAAATACAGGGGACTGAGATTCCCCAGAGGTAAAATAAAAATGAAATTAAATAAAACTTGCCATGTAGTTTGCTGTGGTCACACCCGGGTATGCAAGATCAAAACGGGTAACCAGTGCAGGCTGCAGGTAAGAAACGAAAGACAAGATCACTAGCCAGTATACTAAAGAGGGAGAGAGAGAGAGAGGGAGAGAGAGAGAGAGAGAGAGAGAGAAGGGAGCCTAATGCATCAGGATAAAAAAAGCATTAGTAATGGTTACACTGTCACATGTTGAGTGGGAGAGGGGAAACATGTTCAAAGGAGTTAAGACTGGATGAGGATGAGAGGGAGTGGATCACTCTGGCTTCCTGCATTATTTCTGTCAATGAGGAAGAGCCTCTTACCCAGTGGGAGATATTCCCATCACAGACCGACCGCAAATGTGCAAAGTCTAATTCACTGATGATCACTACGGCAATAAACAAGAGACTCATACTGATCTTAACCAAAAAAAAAAAAAAAAAAAATCAATTAACAGATACCAACATCGGCTGAATGATTGCCAACACTCAACCTACTGGAAAACACCCCTCCTGTGATGATTAAAGGGGAACTCCGGTATTTTTCAACCTGGACCCTATTTTACCATGTTTGTGCTTCTAAGTGACCGGTGGCAAGGACAAGTTTTTAAATTGGTCAAGGATTGAGGGAGAGTGCTGCAGCCAGCAGCGATGATTCAGGCTGCAAAGAAACCTCTTGGGGCCGGTATACCTCACCAGTTCATGTCCACTAAAAGTTCTTTTTTGCCTCCAATTGGCTCAGATTGGTATTATTAAAGTGTCTTACAACATAATGGAAGGATTCTGCAGAGAAACTAAAAGTTTTCTGTACCTTTTGCTTGTTCCAATCTGTTTTGTGTCCGAGTCTCGCTTAAGGAGAATTATTTCTGAATTCTTTTTCTGAATTCCCCAGACTTTCACATTGTCAAAATCAGCAAAATATTGAGCCATGAAAGTGAAAGTCTTAAAGGTAAAAGTAAAAAGGACACTGTTTTCAACTATTGCTCACATTTCCACCATTTTCTTCATGCAACAAGTCACCTATCATGAGATTTCAGAATGAGACTTCTCCTTTGGCAAGACTTGAGCACAAAACAGAACTGACCGAACAAAAGGTTTGGAAAAACGATTCATTTCTCTGGAGGATTCTTTCTGTAATGTCATTAGACACTCATAATAACAATCTGAGCCTGTCAGTGGCAAACAAGCACTTTTAATGGACGCACACTGTTGGGGCTCACCTGCCACAAATGGTTAGATTACAGCCTGTTTGCAGCTGTTGGCTGCAGTGCTCTCTCTGAATACTGGACCAATTTCAACAACTGTTGTTCCCATGAGTCACTTAGACACAAAAACATTGGAGAGTAGGATCCTGGTTAAAAAGTTCCCCTTTAACACAAAGGTGTAGAGACAGCACATCTGTACTGAAAAGCTTATTCAGGCTTTCTCACTGCTGGGACCTAAAATTGTAAACAGCTTTCTTAAATAACTACAGTGAAACACAATCACGCCAAAGGCTGGTTTAAGGTTGTTTAAGCCATATCACTGCTGTGTGTTACATTTACATAAACAATGAGCTCATTAACTTTCAAGGCATTTTACAATGAATGACAGTAGGTCAGATGTCACTGACAGTCTGCTGGATTACATCATGGCACCACAGATATCGCTTTATGACACAACAAAGGAAGAGGGTGTAGACAGAGCAGAAGCACTCAGAGCTCCAGAGTAGATGACAGTGCATGATGTCCAACATGTCAAAATTAAACAATGAGGATTATAGGATCTGGTCTTATATGCAAAGACAAAAGCATTTACATCATTATCGAGCAACAATACTACAAGACAATTACTGTGCTCATTCATATTTGATCCTATTAAGCTTCTGTTGTTATGCACCAGGCCAGTCCAAAGATCTCTTCTAAATCAAAGTCAAGGCCAAGTGTCCAATTTAATGTGTTCTAACCAACATCATCTAATACACAATGGTTTCTTTTATGATCACATTTAAAGGGGAACACCACCTAAATTAAGAATTTCAATATGTTGTTTCCATAGTCTAGGAAAGTTCAAGCAATATTGTGATGTGACCTAATCGCTCTCAAAGCCAGAAACCGGAGAGATTAATTCTCAACCCTGTGATGTCATCGGGTTTAAAGTCTGGAACTGCTCCATAAACAATAACTGGGGGCCTGATTTGTGGACTGACATAATGTGTTTTCTTTTTTATACCCAAATAAGCTTTATTCTACTGTTGTGTCCTCAGCTCCGAAACAGAAAATGTACTCATATACTAGCATCCCTGGAGCAGCTCCAGACTTTATACCCTATGACATCACAAATTCGAGTTTTACCACTCTAATTTTTGGATCTGGGAGAGAGTTGTTCACTTTTACTAGTATTTTGGACTGTCTTAGACCATAGGATTAACATGTATGAATTTTTAAAATGGGTGAAGTTCCCCATTAATACTAATTTTGAAATGACCAGTGATATATATTAAAGTTCAACCTTAAGACCATGAAGAAAATAGTACTTGTAAAGTCAGCTACACCAGAGGATACTGAAATAATGTCTTGACATAGTGTAGTCATAGAGTATGTTTCTATTAGAGAGTCACTTCCTTCAATGACAATATATTCTTTGAATAATAACATTAGGGAGAATTATTTTGCTGCATATGTGCCACATCAGATCACATCCATATCAGGTTATTTCCTATGGCTATTTTTCTTCCGACATAATATATTCATGTCCATGTCTCCATAGACAAGGCTGTTTACCACATTTGTGAATATATTCTAGCTTGACATTTAAACCATAACTAAATATTTTTCCAATGATATGATAAAATATTAAGATTCATTTACTGTGCATTTTTCAGTGGTATAACACATTTCTACAATAAGTATAAACGACAATGTTGAGACTCATTCTGCAAGTGCTACTCCACATTCGGCCTGAGCTTCTGTGAACCAAAACACAGCAAGTACACAGATAATTCATTCGCCATTCACTGCAACAACTAATAATTTGCCAGTGATCTCAAACATTGTCTGAAATAAACTGCAGACACACACACAGTAAAATTTCTTATCATTTCCAACAGTGCCCTCTGCTGGCTCAAACCTGAGCAAACACGCAACCACTCCACAACAAACTCCATCTGCCACCTGAACTGCCATCTGATCTTTAACACCACTCTGTTATCGACCTGGGTGAACAATACAGTAACTTATACTGTATCTATACATTAATCTCTTAACACAGCAGAAATGTTTATTTCTTCAATTATCGACTCTTCATGGAGGTGTGCTCTTTGTGGGCAGAAAGAGGCACTGAGATGTTAAGAGGCTGGACTCTAGGTCAGGATACACACCGGCACTTTATGAATCAAGACAATGCAGAGGGAGGATGTGTGCGAGGAATGGTAGAGGCAGAGAGAAGGAGGGATTGGAAAAAGTATTTCATTATATCATCTTCTTATGATACACAAAATCTGCACGCTGACAACCAGATTATTGCCACCAATCTGTGCTTCTGTGGAACATGAAAGCACATCAACGACAGTACAAAACAGTAAAAGTAGGAGGAAACATCTTGGAACATTTCACACGACGGCCATGTTGGCAGTCGTTCATGGTGCTGACTTGTGATGAGGGTCAGAAGGTCATGGTTTCTATGCCAAGTGCAAGAGCCCATGTTTGGAAGGATGGGAGAGAGGCTGGGGTTCTAACCTTGAGAGGAGAGATGTGGGCATGGGACACGTAGCCATGAACATTCTCGATCTCGGACAGGTTCTTCTCGGACACGTGCACAAGCTCAGGGGCGCGCACCTCGTTGGTGAGCCGCGGGAATCCCTGGTCAAGAGGAGGTGAGTCGTCTTCTTGGTACTGGTACTGCTGAGAGTGAAGAAGGGAGATAGACAGGTAGAGAGAGAAAAGGGTGGACATTGAGGGAGAAAGGCATGGACAAAGAAAAGTGATGAGGTAAGTATACGCTGTGTTGCTGCTTTGGAAATGAGGGAGAAAAGGCAAAGAATAATTCATCTTAATAAACTATGTATATTACACTGGCAAATTCAGTTTCATATCATCGTTTTAACGTTTCCTTTTCTTGGTGAGATTATTATACAATTCTTAAATATTGTGACTTCTGAAAAGAATAATGTTACATGAATGTACATGTCATGAAAAAACAACGACCAGTCAAAGAGGACACAGATGACACTTTATAAACATCAACATGGTAAAACTAAAAGGCACCCCAAGAGGCAGTCAATTCAGATGAGGTTAGAATTAAAGTTGCATTTGTTGCATACCATTATTCATGAATATGAAATATCAATTATACATGGCCAGAGTCTCAGACTTAGAATACAGTATATGTGTGTATTTTTAACCTTCTGTAGATACTGATTTGGTTCCTTTAAAAATACTGGGGAGGGTTTGTGATAAAATGCTTACAGAAGTTTAAAAGTTTTTCACTAGACAATAAATTTCAAGCTACAAACTCTACTAAGTCTTTCAGTTATCTATAAAGAACAAGCTTTTGTTTAAAATCAGTTACTCAAATAATTTTGACGCAAACATTTTTCCCCACCTTATATAACAACACCGAGGCCTCAAAATAACTATGGATTAAATTAGCCAGCCCAGTCGCAAGAAGAAAATGCTGACATTGTACATTTCTGTTAACCAAGAATATGTTACATTTGTACGTTTCATACTATCATGACATTTCTAAAGTGACGTAATATATGAGCTGACTTTGTCATTTGGAGATGGAGGACATGGCTGATGGGGTGTTACCTAGGCCAGACACCTGCCAAGCTTCAGATCACTGTTTGAGAGCAACAAATAAAAATTGGTATAATTTAGCGAGTCAGTGTTGTGTTCCTGGCAGCTTTTTATGTACAAAATGTAAGTGTTGTGTAGCACCTGTCACTCTTTTTAATCTATGCTTCATTTTCATGAAATCATTTTCATTTTCGTGATGAAAATCGGCAGTCGAACATCGAAAGCCAAGAATGGCCGTGCTTGTAATTATCTTCAAATGCCGCATGAGCAACGGGCTGGTAAACTCCAGCAAATAGTCTCTGCCAGAATTTTTCACTAGCCAGCAAATATACTTACACTGGAGCAGCTTCAGCTGATCCCCATGAGTAAGGGTTATGGTTCGATGCTGTTTGACGGGCAGGTAGGAGGCTTAGTTATCTGAGTGTAGCTGCGCTGTAAGTAAACAGTCTGAACTCAGCAGAGTTTTCTCTGACAGAGATGAAAGTTTAGTTTTAATCACCAACTCTGTGAGATATGAGTTTAAATCTCCAGACTGTCATGTTGCAGATTAAGAAAGAATTCAGGCTTCAATTAAGTTATTTGTCTGCTTCTTAACAGTGAAATGGATAAGTCAGAGTTTACAATGAACCTGGGTACAAATCCTAGGTGATTAGTTATTTGTTATTCTAGTTATTTATGGTGTCAAAGTTTTTGAGAGCATAAACAGAGATGTTGAGCTTTTCAAATGATGATCAGTAAGTGTGTGCTTATAAATCAGCCCTTAAACCTGTCAGAAACTGCTGAAGAAATTACAGTTTGTAAGTGGTCAGAAATTATTTGTATTTGTAGACCACATTTGTCTAAATGTAATTTTTATACAACCTGTCACCTTGATTTTAATTTCTGATACGCAAATTAGCCTCACTGGGTTAGTTTGGGATAAAAACCACAGAAAACATACTGACTAAAAGTAACAACTTAAATGTCATGATTTTTTGTCAAATAAAACTAGAAAAAACTATGAAGGATAAAAGGACTAAAATGTTGACTAAAACTAATAAGCATTTTCGTCTTAAGACTAAGACTAAATCTAAAATAGCTGTCAAAATTAACTCTGCCCCAAACCTAGGTATATTAAAGGATAACTTCGGTATTTTTCAACCTGGGCCCTATTTCTCCATGTGTATGTGTGTGTATGATTCATAGGTACAACTCGTTCTACAGCTGGTTCAGTGTTGAGGGAGGCGGATGCAGCCGGGAGCCGCGAGGTAGATATGGGGGCAAATGCGTCCCATATAAGTTTGTCCATTAAAAGTGCTTTTTTTCGCCACTAACCGGTTCAGATCGCCAGTGCTATCTCTGTAAATAGCATACTAAGCGTTTCCCTGACCCTTCACCTCCTCCCAGCTGTGATGTCATCTCGCAAGAGCTTTGCTTGTTGCCGGAAGAAAACAGAGGAGCCATGCTGAGCGCCGCTCAGAGTGGCGCTGGTTGTCCCGGAGTACAGTTGAGAGTTTTACTGCATCGGTATCATGGCTGCATATTTACCTGATTTCGAGAATGAAGATGAGCCCTTTTATTACGATGGCCGCCCGTACTTATTTGAGCCCGAGTATACGGACGAGGAGCTCCTACAAACTGAAGAGTAGACGAGGATAGAGAGAGAGGACCAATGAGCAGACGAGGGTGAAGCAGCGGCTGCACGAATGCGAATCTCTGAGGACTGGTGATGCTCCTGTGGTTGCTGTGACTCCATGCCCACAGAGGAAGAATGTCTGTGTTGCAACGAGTGGGACCGGTTGCCCAATATTCATGGTCTCGATGTGTCCTGGGATAATACAGAAACTACCAAACGCTGTGTAACTACGTTAGAGGATTTCCCCCCTCTGATCAACGGGGCAGTGCTGGATAACTTTTTTCATGTGCTCAAAATAAATTGGAGGAGGCGGCCAAAACCACAGGGACCAAATGGTCAACTATCCATCAAGTAAGTATAACTAATATGTCTTTATGCATGTAATACTGATACCTAGAATTGTTTCTGAGACGCACTTTTACTGTTGAATACTTTGCCCTCATATATATCGTACCCTGTTTTCTTCCGGCAACAAGCAAAGCTCTCGGGAGATGACGTCACAGCCGGGAGGAGGTGAAGGGTCAGGGAAACACTTAGTATGCTATTTACAGAGATAGCACTGGTGATCTGAACCGGTCAGTGGCAAAAAAAAGCACTTTTCATGCGCAAACTTACACGGGACACATTTGCCCCCGTTACCGTTTTAGCTTGTTTTGCGGCTGCCGGCTGCATCCGCCTCCCTCAATACTGAACCAAATTTAGAACGAGTTGTACCTATGAATCATACGCACACATACACATGGGGAAATAGGGCCCAGGTTGAAAAATACCGAAGTTATCCTTTAAGCCAAAACATGATATTTTCCCAACCACAACCAAGTGTTTTTATACCCAAACCTTACCACTGTTAACCACAGCGTTGTTGAAACGTAAATATTAATGATGTGCAAATGTAACGTATCCATTGTTTGCAGAAATGTACAATACCAACATTTTTTGGGAAATGGGGAAGATAATTTGACACCATGTCATCAAAACCTTACTATTACATTATGAGCTTTTGATTGCAGGGCTCAAGAATCTATAGCCTGTATGGTTGTCCTGATGATGTGTTAAGGCCCTGTTCACTTGAGTATATTACACGTTGGTAAATATACACTTATAATGGACATATGAAACAAATGCTGATATCATTTTGAGACACTTTTTTTGGTATGAATATTCATTTAAAAGTACACAAGAAGAAATTTAACATCATAATACTAGTAGGATCTTTTTTTTCCCTTAAACTAGAGGTCTGCCTCCCTTAATATTTTGCAGAATTTGGGGGCTTCCGTTCTTCCTTGGTGTGGGGTTTTTGTAAAATATGTTTACCCATCCCAACTAATTGTTTCAGTACAGAACCTGACAACTTCAATTTTGTAACTTTAACAAAAAAAAAGGCATAGTACAATGAAATCCCTGCTAATGCTGAAGTTCTGTGAAAACAACAGATTCACATGTCACAAAATGGATCCCTTGTTGACATGTAAATTCAGTGAACCCACATGAAAAATGTCAAAATGAACAATATAATGATAACAGAGATGGTCGTGAGAGTCAACAATGGTTCTAAGTGTGTTTGACTAAATGATTATAGGATGTGATGAATCAGGAGTCACATTTCAGGTTACAGTGCATCAACATGATGAAATATTACTTGAACTACACTGGTGGTAAAAACCGAGAAATTAATCATGACTTGTCACATATCATGTCGGCAGATTAATTACTGTGGTTGATCGCCTGAATGATACTGTGTGCAATTTGGAGTGGGAAAAAAACACTACCCCCCTCCTCCCCTCTCTCACCCAAGGAGCGTTCATCAAGGCAGGGTTCATGCAGGGTAGGGGCTGGCCGTTGTGGGGTGACCCCTGTACTGCTGGTGGCCTGTTCTGGAGAGAGCAACAGGACCATGTGTAACCACCAAGAGCAAACACAACAGGTACGACTGAACAATGAAGTCCATTAACAATCACTATCACCCAAGATCCAAAGCATACAACCAGTACGCATCTAGTGTTTATCAAGCCCTGTTAAGTTAAAACCACGCCCACTCCTGCATGATGAACGATGTCAAGGCCTGATGATTGGCTGCCAGCCTACTGTTGCTTGTAGTACAGCACACTGTGCACCCTGTGAAACAGCAAAGTTTTCATCAGTGACTTTGAACACCACCCAAAACCAACCTGACTGGTACTGAGGAACTCTAACCCCTCTCATCGCTCTTTCTTGTTACATTACCTCCTTCATGTATGGTGTCTTATTTACATGTGTTTGTCACCTCTGTATTTTTACTAACACTCATTCTTGGAATTTAAGTTGATAAAGCTGTCAAAGGGATGCTTTGCTGATTTTCAACCAGCTCTGTCATCACAGTGTGGGCAATGTGTGCAGTTGAACAGTTTTGCCCTTCCTCCACTGCTGCGAGCACCTGGAGCATCTGCCTTTGGAGGTCCACCAAACTGTTGCCTGCACACACTGCAATGACATAGAGCTGGTTGAAAGTCATACTTGTTTTTTTTCCTTTAACCACCCATATCCATATTTTCCAAGCTACTGCACCTGACATATTTCATGGAGATGCATCTTCAGTGGCAGGACCACCCCTGACTCCCCACCACATCAGCACTGCTGAGGCAGAGGGGCTGTGGGGTACATCCATGGTTGTGCTAGCTAGCATCAGTCTCTTTCAATGGCGCTAGGACTAAGCTGGCAGCCAATCACAGGGCCGTGATGTCTGGCAGCCCGTCTGCATCATGCAGAAATGGCTGTGGTTTCATCTAAAGTGGGTTGGAAAAACGGTAGATGCAACCAGCAGTACACTCATTCAGCAGCAAACACCACCAGGAGGCTTAGAAGCTCATTTGCAGGTACCAGAAAATACAATACTTTAGGAATCTGTATTGTTCAGTACTAACACAACAGATGGCGAAGGCATGAGCCACCCTGCTCTGCTCTGACTGGTTTACCCCGACATTCTTACCCTCACCCCAACATATCTCACTCCTCTTACCTAAACCTTACAATTCAACCAACACAGGCAACAAGTACTTGCCAATAAGAGGGGGAGTAGGGTGGGTCATGCCTTTGCCATCCTAGGAAAAAGAATTGGCATGCAGGACAGATGCGGCGAGGGTATTTCTGATTCAGAGTACAAACTGAAACAAACACAAACAAAATCTGACAGATGGGTAGACACAGAGCAACAATCTTAACATCCCATGGTACAGTTATACACTTAGTAAAATGTAATTGTTGGCTGATAGATCTGTGATAAAGAGCATTCTGCTATCTAATATTCTACTATTTTGAGATTGAAGAGAAACAGCCAACAGAGATGGACCCTGGTGTGAAGGCAACATTTGACCAAGCCATCAAACAAAGACAAAGAGCATGCCTCTCAAATTCAATTTATACACACAGAAAAGGACAGGACAGAAATCAGAAGATACAACAGACTAAGAGAATAAGGGGTTGTGCAAAGAGAAGTGATCTTCATGCAAAGAGTGTGGCTAGCTGCATCGCTGAGATGCAAACCAACTGTAACACCCGAGTGACCACAGTTATTTCTGACAATGCCTAAAGGCAGCAATGCAAAGAGATGCATTCTAATGTTAGGAGGACAGCGCTCTGGGCCGGTGATATATCAGCTACCAGGGATACTAAAAATAGAAGTGCATTCTGTGATTGTGCCTGAGGTGTGCTCTCATGCATGCATTATCTACTGTATAATCCTCTCAGATGTAAGATAAATAAAAAGGTAGCGTGACAAAGAAACTCTATTGTTAAGTAAATATTGTCATTTTCTGTTTATGTTAAATACACAATATAAAAGATGGACAGAAGAATATATGTGATACATTTACCACTGCAGGTAATTTTAACAGTGCAGGAAAGAAGTAGTTTGGGTGGGTATATGTACATGTAGGGGTTAACTGACAGATGTGGATAACAGATAATAATGATGGATGAGCTAAACAGTACGTATCATTATTCCTGTTTCCATACGATTTTTCTCTTAACATCCTAAAAGCTCGAATACACCACCATGCTGAGGCAACTCCTCCAGGTAGCTGTGTGGTGCATTTATGTGCTGGTGGGTAGCTGGGCCATCCAAGATTTCACAATCAGCAGTTTGGTCGTGATGGATTCATGAGTTATGGTCTTAGAGGCTCAAATGTACGTGTGTAATGTAATTCGTAGTGAGGCTCAGCAAAATGAACACACCTGAAGCTGTGTCAACATTAAGCAGCGTTTTTGTGTGAATACGACTCAGCCTATTCATTCTGTTCAGTCCTCTGTTTACAGTGGAACATCTACGACATAAAAAAAGGCTAAATCTCTTCTTCTGCATCCTTCTTTCAGGTGGTAAAAAAACAAAATTGTGCATCACAGCCAGTGGGACAGACAGCTGGTTGAGCTAATTATCATTTTATAGTCACAATCTTGTCTGACAAAATCAACATAAAACAGATGACTGACAACAGCTGTGCTGTGAGATCGCCTATATCAACATTTAATATGCATGATTACAGAAAAAGTTAAATGACAGAATATTATCTTTTTAACTTTGAGGCCACACAGAGCCTGCCTGTGACTGAGCAGCTACACACACGGCCAGTTAACATTACTCTGCTGAGGCATGGCCCGTTACACCTGCGTTCAGTCCCCTCCTGCTCTCTGTGGTCACATATACTGTTTTAGTGCAGCTGAATTCAACACAGAATTGTTGTTATTTACATACTACTCTGTAAGTAATTTGTTATAATATAATACAAAGTGGAGACCCTCCAGCACTGGGGTCATTCCAGCCATGATACA
Source organism: Epinephelus fuscoguttatus (assembly GCF_011397635.1). Lineage (NCBI taxonomy): Eukaryota > Metazoa > Chordata > Actinopteri > Perciformes > Serranidae > Epinephelus > Epinephelus fuscoguttatus. The sequence continues at coordinate 7,893,092 of NC_064763.1, forward strand.
GCAACCTGCAACTTGGGGGGGCTCTATCACCTTTCCTACTTCCAACTCCCCTACTTCCAGTCTTAGAACCCAGCCCTCATTTTGATCTCAATTACACACCTTTATTGTTTAATGACTGCATCTTGCATGGTTTCGAAGTTATCGTGTCGGCAAAGTCTAACCACAGACCAGACAGACAAAATACTGGCAAAATACTCAAAACAGCTTCTGTGGTAGTTTCCACTACAAATGGTGTAACCAGGACCCAACTTTTGCCAACGGTAACACACACACACAGTCTCATTAGGTGAAAACAATACCAGCTGTTGCAAACCACAATACACTATTGCACAATTTCAGATTGTTACTTAATGATGTTACCCTATCAAAATTTAAGAGATCATTAGAGTGACTGCAATTCATCATGGGAGAACATGAACCAAGTTTCATTACAATATATCTGATAGTTATCAATAACTGCATTAAATGAGGCACATCAGTTATCGCTTTCTGGACCTTAAAGGTGTCTTTGTGGAAAACCCTGTTGCATTTAGTGGATTTCTGTCATTTGTAACTGCAATTGTTGCATTAGGCCGATGTCGTGGCTCTGTATCATAATCAGAACAGTGCACTGGGAATGGCACTGCCAAAACTGCTTAAGAGGAAGAAAAGAGCCAGGACTGTCCAACCATTTTAATGCAATAGTCTGCCACTAAAGAAAACAAAACATTCTGCAATGAAGCATACAGAACAATGGAAAACTGATGAGGTCAGTATCAGTCTCCTTCTCCCTGCATTTCAGTGTTTTAATACAGTTTTATATTGCCAGCTGTTGTTTCTAAATGCTGTTGCAAACAGCAGTCAGCGTTTATGAATGCTGCTCTAAAAAGCTTCCTATACTGCAACAACAAAGCCAGTGTGCATCTGTTTACACAGATGGAATTTAAGTAACTATTTTTTTAATAAACTTTTTTTTTTCACTTTATCAGATACTAATAGGCTGTCTGTTTTGTCAAAGTGTGAGAGGGGATTACTTAAAATGCAATTAAACATTAAATTGATTTTTAAATGCTTCAAAAAAATAAAGGAGATCTACTTTTGTTATTTCACATTATAGACACCACTGACTATCTGTGTGACACTTTTGCCACAGATTAGCACACTGACTACACACGGTCCAGCCATATACTATGTTTCAACCTAGTTTTGTTTCCCCACAGCAGGAACATGTCAGGCAGTGCCCTGATTTTATGCAGCTGTGCGAACAGGTGAATATTGTTTCTTTTGCATCCAGGCACATCCAATTTCTCTAAAAGGTTGCCCACTTAACATTATATGATGAGGATGGTATGACCTCTGCCTCATTTTGAGCCAGAAAAAAACCCTACCTCTCCTTTTAATATTTGGTGACAGAGGGGGCGATACTCTAACAAAGTCTAATAAAAATTTTGCAGAGACTAAAAACCACCAAACGCGACGCCTCTGCATCATTCACTACAATCAGGAGCAGACATCTCATAGGGTGTAAGGTTGTTGGGTATTATTCCTCACTTAATCACAATGCATAATTTTCAAATAAAGTGAAGTTTCAGTTTCACTTTTCTCCTTCTGACTCTGTATGCAGTCTCCCCTGTTCTTACTCGCCCACACATGGTGCTTTGTGTTTCTCTCCCTCAGTCTTTCTGTCTCTGTATCTCTTCTCCTCAGTGCTGTTGTTGACACATTCATCATAAAAGATGTATCACCAAAAAGCAAACAAACAAAACTTGATTGAATACACTTCATTGAAAATGCAATGCAGCATTTCACATTCCAATAGTATGAGTCTGCATTAAAAATCATCCTCTTCCCTTGTTTTGCCTAGTAAAGGCAGTTTCTGGCAGTAGTTGCTGAATACATACATAGGTTTATTTAAGAAGTCAGCAACTTGTGTACAGTTTTATTATGACAGCGCCCCCACCCTGCCTCCTATGAGTCTGCAAGACTAACCCTGCGTTGCACCACTGTCCATCCTCACTATTACATAGCTTTAGTCTAAACCTAATCCCTGATTCCAACCTTCACCTGTTACATAAATCATGATAAATTCACTTCCTGGCATTTTGAGGACCATCAGGCTAACTGCAGTTAAATGAATGTCCCAAGCCCGAACATCTACAAGCCAAACAGATTATTCTAAACATAGCTACAAGAACATACACACACGCAAACACACACACACAGTACATCGTGCGCTCACTTGTTCTCAGCCATCCTCTGAACAGAAGACGACACGAGGAGGCCAGAAGCAGTCTGTCAGCCGTAGGGCTGTATAGGCAGTTCCCAAACACAGATGCTGTTTCCACTGGGGTGTTGCTACAGGGGGAACAAGGCAGCTACCACTGCTGTTTGGCTTACCATAGCAAAATTAATGGGCGAGAAGAGATAGTCTAAATATAGAAACTACAAGCACACCATAGCTGAATTCATGGTCTTCTTGCAACAGCTCAAGGAGTATGACTCATTTGTTTCAATCACTTAGGTCAGATGAAACATTAGTAAATTTGGAATCTCTAAACACTATATATACTGAGATGAGTGAACTCAGGCCCATGCACTGTGATCGGCTGTGACATTCTAACGAGTACCAGTATCCCCTGGTACAACACTGCGGCTGGATTAATGAGAGGAGCCCTCTGTCTGTTTACTTAATATATCTGTAACCTAGCAACGACCGCCAGCTAAGATACACATCAACACACAGTTACCACTTGATGAAACTTTTCCAGTCTGAAGAGATAGAGCAATATTTATCTGCCGCTTTATGTGAGTTTCAATTACCATTTTCTTCAAAAATAAACTTTCTCGATTACATTTAAGTATTAAAATTGTCTCCAAATGTTATAATAAACAAGAAGGCGTGATGTACGGGCAAAAACACCCTTACATTTACTACACTATATGGTGTGATGTTGACAATGGTGTTGTTATAGATAACACTCTGCCTTCAGCTTTTTCCCAATCAGTCACTCTTTATATATACCAGCCCAGGTCTTTAGTTCTTTGTCAGTTTGTTGTCTGTGTTTCTCCAGTAAGTAGTGTTTTTTTTGGTTCAGTAAATGTCTGTTGTCAGTCAGCCTGGTGAAGGAAGTTTGGTCGATCGCTGTTCTCTCAGCTTCACAGGAGCTGCTGCTGACAAATGGCTGCTTCGGAGGACAGAGATGCTGAATGCAAGTTGGTATCACTGTGGCGATGTATCACATTGCATGACAAAACGTGACAATCTGTGACATAACAAATTTCCCCAGGTGCGCAACATGAAAGGAAATTGTTGAGCAACACATTAATCTGTTGAAATTAATTCATCACTGTTGAGTAACACTCATTAAAAGTGTCAAGCACCCAACCATAAATCTGGTCACTCTCTAGCTGTGCTTATGTCTTACAGTATGACAAACACACACCAATAAAATTAACGAAGAATGATTTCTAAACTGCACTGGAATTTTTATTGTAATATTGAACATTCAAATAAAATTCATCAGTATCTTTCATCTTCTAAGATTGTCCAACAATAGTACATAGTATTGTAGTCAAGCATGTACAAAGTTAGGGACATGGTAATACGGTATTAAATGTCACTAGCTTGTATTAGGCCATAATACACTGATATGTCAAATCAATTTTAATTATGTAGCGCATTTTGTATGAGAGGTTTAAACTCACTGTACTTACAATACAACTTACAATGAAAACAATAGACAAAGATTGTACATTACGTGAGGGATGCAACTGGGATGCAACTCCCTTCAGGGGAGTTATTTTCCCAGTATTCACCGGCTCATTATACATTATCCCGCTCATTACACGGCTAATTATCAGTTAAATAAATAATTCGAGACCGAATATTGATTAATTATACGATTTTTATTGATTTATAAATTAAATCGGGAGGAAAGGAAAAAAAAAAACTGCCAGCAACGGCTGAATCTCCTTGTCAGGGCAGCGTCCCTAGCAACGCTGGGCTACACAGCAACAGTCATTACACAGTAATATCAGACCTCTGAATGCTGCGACTGACCAATCAGAATACAGCATCTAATAGAGCCGTGTAATAAAAAAACATATATGATAAAAACATTTAAGATAAAAAGGTATTACAATAAAACAATAAGATTAGGAGGTATTTTTATAAAGGGAATAATGATGCTGATTCAAAAATAAAAGTTTTACCTGTAACCACCTAAAAGCCTAAACCTAAAAGCCTACAAATAACAGAAAGTTTTTAGTCTGCTTTTAAAAAAAGACACTGCTGCAACACACCTCAGTTCTTGTGTTAGAAAATTCCAAAGGGTAGGAGCATAATGACTGAAAGCACCGTAAGCTGATTTAAAATTTATTCCAGGTATGATGAGGAGACCTTTACACAATGATCTAAGTTCAGTGTGTATGCAGTGAGCGTGTCAATGACACAGGACGGAGCTAAACCATTCAGACTTAAAAACAAGAAGAAGCATTTTGAAATCAATTCTTTGTTCTACTGAGAGCCAGTGGAGATAAGTTAAAATAGGAGTGATGTGTTCAAACCTATTGGTTCTAGTTAACACTCTGGCTGCAGCATTCTGATAAGCAGCCAACAGTGGAATTGCTATAATGAGGTGAATGTTTGTGCTAAGCAAGTAGATAAAGAAAGGCTCAGAGCATAAAATCATATCTACTGTACCATCTAAGGCCTTTTGACCGCAAGCCTGAGAGAAGCCCAGTGACCTACAATATAACTGTGTGAGAGAAGCACTACAGCGCTCACCCATGCTCTGGTTACACAACCATATAAGAGAAGGGCAGTGAGGAGCACAAGTGGAGAACTGTTTGGTGTGTATGAAGCCTGAGGTGAGAAAACAATATTTTCTTTTCATTTTCTTTTCACTTGGGCTTAACTTTGTCGGTTTGCTGAGATTTAATGGAGTTGAGACAAAGCATAACAACCGCCAGGGCTGGACAATAAAATTGGGAAAAACAAGGGAGAAGGAGTCTGCCTCAGATATGGAGATCATTTCTACAGGCTTTTAACTGCCCTGTTCCTAACCCAGAGCACCTTATGACAGGTTGCCGCTTTCATTACCTCCATAGGGAGTTAGCACTGGTTGTTTATCCAGTTAGACGCCAATGAAGGCAAACAACCAAGGCTACAACTCAAAATATAGGGGATGTCTTTACTGGCATTTTCAGTGTCTCACTGCTGCAGTCTGTAGTTCCCACGTGTTTCTAGAAGATCACCATTGTCCCCAAGAAGACCAAAGCCCTCTGCCCAAATGACTACCACCTGGTAGCACTCACCCACACCATCATGAAGTGCTTTGAGCGATTTGTCAAATCCATCATCATCTCCTCTCTTCCTGACTCACTAGATCCACTACAATTTGCATATAGGCCAAACAGATCAATGGACAACACCATCACCCCAGCCCTCCACACTGCCCTCTCCCACCTGGACCAGAGGAACATAATGCAAGAATGCAGTCCATTTAGTAAAGTGCAAGAATCAATACCACTGTATCATCCAAGCTCGCTACTGAGATCTGAGACTCAACACCACCCCGTGACTGGATCCTAAACTTCCTGACAGGCAGCTGCTGGGAAGCAAGACACAGCAACTTCAACTGGGTCCTGAGTATCTGCAGCATTTATGAATAGACAAACTATACTTACAATGTACATTAACTACTACTCACAACGTTAATTTTATTTTTTTCGATCAACACACCTCTTTGCTCTGAGTAAATCCACCATCGCTCCTCTCACTTGACCATTCACTTGCTATGCACACACTACATACTGGGCTATTCCCCAAAGGAGCTACGCTACTCTTACAACAATCACATATGTTGACATGTGGACTGCATTAAAACTCTACCTTGGCCTTGGCTATTTTCGCATGGTTGTATTGCTAGCATGAGAATCATCTACATCAACTCTCATTTGTATATATCATGTGGAGTGTGGGGCAGTGTAGGTGCTTCTGCAGCCCATAGGGCCTGGTGTTTCCAACCATCTGGTTGGTTAGATTGTGTAGCAATCGTGTTGCAATAGTTGACAACTTTTGTTTTTCAGCTTTTGCGATTTGAAAATTGTGTTCTCTTAGGCGATCTCTGTTCAAATTTTATAAAGCGTTATGCCTTAATTGACAGTCACAAAGACAACGTTTCTACTTTCTCCGCAGGCTGAGAAGGTCCAACATGGATACTCTGCTACTGCTGCAGGTGCACCATCAAAAATATCCTGACCACCTGCTTCATAGCCTGGTATGGCAGATGTGCTGCTTTCAACAGTAAGGCTATACAAAGGATGAAAACTGCTCAGCACATCACCAGGATGGAGCTGCCATCAATGGAGAACCTCTACACCCAGTGGAAGAGAGCCATTAGGATTATCAGAGACCCCAACCACCAGGGCCACAAACTGTTCTGCCTGCTGTCATCTGGCAGAGGGTCCCACACCACCAGGCTTAGAGACAGCTTCATTCCACTGGTTCCACCTGCTTCCTTAAGTGTTACTTACTGATTATAACCTGTTTACATCTCAGTATATATATTTATAATTACATGTTTACACATCAAAGTTTGTTTTTATTTCTATACTTTTATATTTTTTTCTATATTTCTTTCTATATTTTACAGTAGCTGCTGCACTATGATGTCTTCGCTTCTTGCTACATGTATTAACTCAGTCTCAACAATATGTTAAGATAGACCTGATGTTGTGTAATGGAAGCAGGTTGGTCTAATGTGCAAACAAAATGAACTTTTTGGTCTCTATGTAAGGTTAGCTGTCACAAGTGCCCTAACAGCACATGTTCAACAAAGACGCCCGATTCAAATGGGACTAGCAGTACCTGTGGACTTCTGGTAATGTGAATGTGAATGTGAATGTGCCATCTCCGTAATTTGTCAAGTAAAAATTCTACGGCACATTACCTACTATGTTTGCCAAACAAAGTTGTCATGCAATAGTATTAGAGAAAATGGGCATCTCTGTCATTTATTTATCTCTGTCATATTTTTTGTTTTCACTGTGCCTCTTTTTTGCCTCTTTCCTGGTCAAGAATTATGGAGGCTGTGTTAGTCAAAGTTTTGACAACATTTTGGGTGCAGGAGGCTCATCTCACTATACAACATGGGGATTTATTTGCAGTCAGAGCTATCTCAAATCCTACAGAAGAGCAAAATCCTGAAATATGATGAGATGGATGACATGACAATGTGGCAGAATCGGTTTTGCCTGTTTCACCTACATGTTTGTAGTGTTTGATTCAATGACTATGCGGATCATATCTGGAGGATAATGTTAGTAATCATAAGTAAAATACCAACTTTGCTTATCCAGTGCCAAACATAGATGTTGTGGGTAATTTCTAGATCACATGAGGTCCCCTGATAACACTTCCAAACACGTCCAAATGAATTGGGCTTTAGTATATACACAAGTGGCACCATCAGTGCAGGAGTGCATCACACAGCATCATACTGCATCCCCCAAGCTACTTTTGCAGTTTGTTGTATACAATAGTAAACTAAGTCATGGGACTGAGACATGATGAGTCCCATGTGAATGTAGTGGAGCACGGCCTCTAGAGTGGATTTATACTTTAACGATGAGTGACTAATGCTACAGGGAGAAAGAGAGAGAGAGAGAGAGAGAGAGAGAGAGAGAGAGACCAAGGGGGAGATGAAGGAGGATATCTGACCACTGTATGAAGGCTTGTGAAACTAAGCAGAAGCAGGGAGAGTACAATAATGAGATTTATCAGAGTGATACAAAGGGCTGTTTTAAACTCTGAAAGATTTCATTTTAAAGTCATCAAAACGTCCAATTATGCCACAGACTTATCTTTTTCGTTCAGCCTCAAACTAATTACAAAGTGTAGTCTGGAATACAGGAAAAGGAAGAGAATGGTAAAAGAAGATAATGTATCAGCTAATCGGATCATAATTTTTTCCTTGCATATTCATTTCATGTAGCTGTAGCAAAAATATATCCTTGGTATACAGTATAGATATATATATTAGAGCCTGACCAATTTATCCGGCAGCCAATTTTTTCGGCCAATATGGGCCACTCACCGATCTATCAGTATTGACGCATGTTATCCAATATGCACCAACGTGAAATTTTTTTTACAGACCATGCACTGCAGAAAACAAAGCCTCAGGGTATTTAACAGTTAGATAGTTCACTAGCTACTTGATATGTTGTCATCTGAGTGGAAGCTAATGTGTATGCTCATATCATGGATGTATAAAGAGACCAGGATAAGGAGTTGGAGGGAAGACTCTGCTAAGTCCTATGAAAGTAGCTCAGTGGCACATGAAGCCAAAAAAGCTCTATTTCTGCAATATGAAATTAGCAGGATGATCCGTTCTGCTTCCACATCATTAGCTCTGCAGAACAAGCTCATGAGAAGACTTCTGCCAGCCGAGTCAGCAGTTCCGGTTAAGCGCTCCACTAACTTGAATGGGGATAAAATTATTTAGTCTTGCTGCTCTTCTAAACTTTCAAATTGTTACTGAACCCAATGGATTAAATCCCAATAGTGAAATGAGTCATTTCACCGGGACTGTGACACTCAAAAAAATGTATACACTCATTTACAGCCAACTCTTTCTCAATATTAGTCAGTGGGAAAAAGTATTTTTCAACCCAGTGGCATCACGTGATGGACTCCGGAGTTGTAATTCTACTGTTTGGTCACTACGAAAATTGGCTTCAAAGACTGGCACACTTCCTGGGGACCTTGCATTACATTCACACCAAACTATTTTTTTTCCCTGGATCCCCAGTTTGATGCGCCCTCCAACCAAACAGTTCCTGTTGTTGCATTTTAAAAACTCTGTGTTTCCACCACTGAAGGTGTCCCCTGGATGTGTAATGCTGAAAATGGTCACCGTATTCTACACCAATTTAAAACACAGCTGCTGCCGTTTATCTGTTGACCCACAGGCAGCTAACCACAGATTACTGTTTGTGACTGTTAATGTTATACATTAACAATGAAATATTGCTGTGCATAACTTGTTTTGATAAGCAAGAAATATCTGATAACTGATTGGAGTTTAATCCATTAAAATAATGCTTCAGAATAGGAACAAAGCTGTAGCATCAATCTCATAACTAACTTAAAGGTTTAGCAGAGAGCAGCATTGGAAAGTAACTAAGTACATTTATTGAAGTACTGGTCTTTAGTACCATTTAGAGGTACTTTAACTTTATTTGAGTGTTTCCATTTTCTCATACTTCATATTTTTACTTTACAGTGTTTCAAAGGGAAAGGTACTTTTTACTGTACTACATTTATTTCACAGCTCTAGGTCACAGATACATTTCATATGAATGTTATATATTAATAACAGTTAAAATGATCTGTTATCTCTACATTTGAAAAATGCCCAGCTTACTGTAAATAAAAATGCTGTCTATCACTTACAGATAACTGAAAAGCAGCAGCGAATGGGCAGTAAGGTGAAGGACTTCTTCTTCTCTAAAGCTGGTGATGTAGTTGTTTGCAATGACTGCAAAGCAAAGATAAACCACTGATCTAGGAAGCCCAGTCATTTGTTCATTTCTAGAATCAACTGACAGTGTATAATAATGTTAAATATTCTCTAATAAAGTTTTTTTGATTAAGACAGTAGCCTACTGGGTACTTCTGCATGGTCATATCATATCATGGTCATATGAGTGCAACATCATAGTGCAACCACACATGCATAATATGCAATACATTAATGCAGAATGTCTGATTTTCTGATAAAGTATGTGTTTAATGCTTTTTGTCATGTATTTTAATGTACTGCCAAAGGAAATCTCACATTAGTCACTCTTCACATTACTTACAAGATGTGATTTGCATTTAAAAAAATTATTCACCATGTTTCATTTATGTCACATTGCTATTTTTGTACTTTGGTGACAACAATAACAACACCAACGCATAATGTATTTTCTTAACGTTGGTGAAGCCAGCACACCACAAACACGGCACACTCTCAACGTGTAGGTTTATAATATGCTGTAGCTGTGGGGCTGGCCAGGCTGAGCTGTGTGCAAAGCGTCACCGCTCACGTGTGTGTGTGGTGTTGTCATGCTCCACGGAGAGGATCCCTTCTCTTTGATGTTCACTACAGACCAAACCAGCAGAATCAAGATGAGATGAAAATGTGGGTTGGCATGGCCGAGGGCAGATTCAGAGCCTCTGTGCAGATTTAGTGTGGAATCTCCTAGCGATTGTGTGCGCTGACCTCTTTCTGTGGCTTTATATACCTACAGTTAGACTCTCTTCCCCCATTATCTGCTACAGCCCTAATTCCTACAGACAGGAGGAGGGAGAGCTGAGCTATGGGAAAAAGAGAGAGCACCTGCCCTCTGTTTTTCTTGTTTTTACAGTCAAACATACACATTTCTGTTGTCATCGAGTGTTTTGTTTTTTGTTTTTTTTTTAGCTTCAGTGTGTCAGACTCTTTTTAGGTGAGCGAGGGATTTTGTACCACTGAATCAAAATCTAAGTTCGTCAGGCACTGTGCGAGAGAGATTTTGTGTATATATGTAAATATGCCTGTATATGATGAGAAAGGCCACAAAAGGAAATGTAATCACAGTGACTGCCTGATGCAGATAAACATCTTCAAAATCAGAGGTTGGAAGAAGAGGGGAAAAAGCACTTCTGCAAAGTAATTCTCCAGTGACTGAAAAGATGAGGGGTGGGAGCAAAGTTGAGGTCTGAATGAACTGAATGAACAGTCTGACAGTTTTAGTTGTATTGCAGTCAAAAGAATATGCACACACATTAGAGGTGATTATAAGGCACACATGAAGCTGTAATCAGAAACCACAGTTAGACCATAAACTCCAAGAGGAGATCTGTCAGTAATATTTAATTTGTGTCATTTTCACACATTTTGTATAGATTTCAGCAAACACACACAGACAAAAAATAACTCAAAAATCCAGGCAGCCAAGTTGCCTTTTTCATGAGGTTTAGCATGAGCTCACCAGCTAACAATGTGAATGTAACATGTGACCTAGCTAGGCTGGGTAATGCTAGCATTAAGCCAAGGCCACTTTTAGTCCTCCTAAATAGGAAATATTTAGTTAATAAGCTAGTTTTTAACTAGCTTAGCCGATACTTACAGGAACACTTTCCATATTTTTTAGCCTAATCTCCATTTATTCGAATTAAGGATATAGTGTGACAAAAAACAAGTTTTTTTCTGTTTATCCGTAAACCAGTGATGTAACTGGTTCTCAGGAGAAATACAGGCTATTTCAGCTTAGATTTGTAGTTTCCCCCTCTAGGTATCCAGGGGGTGTGTTCAAGATGCTGCTCAAAAACAAATATTCCCTCTTGTCTCATTTGCATTGCAAACTAGCTGTGTGTCCAACAACAAAACTGACATCATTTGATGTGTGTGCAGAAAATGTTATGGGCGAGTATAGTTTTTACAATGTTCTCCCTGACTTGGATATTCAGGTTTTTTTGTCAGACAGAGTATATACAGTGAAGAAATGCAGCAGGGAGCAGACAAAGCAATCCAGTGGAGAGCGTCTGAGGCTGCAGATGTGTTAGGTGTACAAGAGGATATGGCTGGTGAGGACCATCCAGAACCTGAGCTGCTGTGTGTGGACAGCAACTGGTGATGCCTCTGCCCTCAGATTCCAACAGAAACCAAACCATTCAGCCACGCTAAATTTCAGTGTGGGCAATTTTGTTGATGCTGTCAATATGTATGTGACTATGTATATACTCTAAATATATACATGTATATATATATATATATATATATATATATATATATACATATATATATATATATATATATATATATGTGTGATTGAGAGCTGCTGCTCCACTATGAGCTGAGAAACAGTAGGGTAAAACAGCATGTAGAGTGAGCATTTCACATCTTACTCTGTGAATTAATGGTTTATTCTGACCAGACCACAGTTGGTGATTGTTGGAATAGTGGACCAACAAACCAAAATGGTTTTAGTGAGTTCTATTTAGTTTCTGTTTAGTGTGAATTAAGTGAGTGAATATATTAGCGATTGCCGGTTGTCGGGCTAACAATGGCTGGTTGGAAAATCATGGAGACCTTCTTTAGGATCTCGAAGATGAACTGGAAAAAAAATCCACGACCAGCAGGGTTGAGAGGGCAGTAATTGAGTGAGTATTTTTGTCACCTGACACTACGTTTTAGCCAACAAAGAAATAGTTTTGGCTAGGGTGATGATACACAGCTTTCAGGCACTAAATAATACGGCATGTTTGTTACTGAAACTAGTTTGGTCACTTTTTTTTGGTGCTCAAGTCAAACAGTAAAGTAACTTATTTCAGGTGCCTTTACTTTTTATGAACAGAGCCATGTTTATAACGCCCACCTCCACGTGCTGGGCAGGTCTGGGAAGTATTTGAGTGTTGAGCATCAGGAGCTCAGGCACAATGCATCATGGTGTATGTAGGCACGGCAATAAGTCTGTGCAAGAGGGAAAACTCAGCCTTCCCTCAATACAGCACACACTGAGGACTTAATTGCTTCAACACATTCTCACTCCGACCTCATCACATATCGATGTTTGGTCCTGGACTTTCCACGTTGAGCTACAATGTGGAAGGTACCCTGGGTGTGTTGGCTGTTGACACTTAGAGACATCATGTCAACTTCAGCCTGTTACATGCATTGTCTGATTTCAACACACACTTCCGTTTTCACAGAAAATGTACAGATTGCATACAGTCTCTTTCATGTAAAATGCACTGCCTCAGTACAACACTGCAAATTGACGTTTCTTTCCTTCCTTCAACAGATGCACATGGTTACATTTTGCAAACACGTACATATGGTTGGGTTTAGGAAAAAAGAACACAGTTTGGCTTTACAATCATTAGGGGAGCGAACATCTGCCTGCTGGGTGTAAGTCAGCGGTTGTTGGACCCATCTATCTTCTTAATTAGACTTTCTCCCACCTAACTTACATTGCTGTCCTGCTGCTTTTCCCCGATGCTGCCAAGCGTCGTTACACAATGCCAGTGATTGGCCACGTATTATGCCCATGTGAAAGGACAGCTTTTTTTGTCTGTGTTTGACACCGGAAGTCAGTGCCCAAGCGCCGATATTCTACAACTTTGGAGTGAGCCCATGCTCACATGAAACATAGCAAATTCCTTTAACATATTTCCCTTGGCAAAAATTGGATTTAGCCTGTGTTAGCCTCAGGTGGCAGTCACTATAGTCACTAGTTACTGTTAGTTGTCCACAGTCAACAATAGCAATTTACACATGCTTGAGAGAAGTAACACACATCATAGCTACATTTCCCCTTGAGCATATGGAGGCAGCAGCATACTATTGGCATAATGCAACAAAGCAGAACAATAACCGTTTCCCTTAGAATTTAGTTTCAGAATCTAAACAAGCTTTCCTGAAAGTTTTATAGGTGAATACAAAGAAAAAAAAATTACCCAATATTCACTTTCTGATCAATCAAAATCATAATAAAAGTAACAACTCTGGAGCCAGACCTACTTATCTAAAAGCACTGTCAAAGGCAAAATTCCAGCAGAACAGGAGACAGAGGAAAACTAGGAGGATTGTTGAACTTGCATTGAACTGTCACTACGATAAATGTAGAGTGACAGTACAGGGATGCAGAAATACTACAGTAGCTGTTAATATGCCCTCATTAAGCCCCAGTAAGCATTAATACAGCTTCAAGGGTTGCACACGGAAAAACAAAACGTTGCACTGCCTTTCAGAGTAGTTTTCTCACTTGTACGTTTATAGAACACAACCGACAATGTAATTGTTATCCCATAGGATTCTATTCAATCAGGTAAACACACAATAATACAATGAGCACCATATGATAAAACTCAGAGGCCACTGATGAAAAGATCTCTCCTACTGCTCAAAATAAGCAACTGTCAACAGAGCCATGTTCCTCTGAAGCAAAGAGAGTGGTCTGCAACCTACCTTGCATCCAAACATCAACGACAAAGTGTTGTTGGTGCAGGCAACTTTGCAGTGGCACAGCACTGGGGTGCACTCTGGGCTTTTGACTATAGGAGACATTCCTGTAAAAAGCACCAGCTGGACGGACTCTGCTGTCGCACAGAGCTTCAAGGCAGGAAGATGAAGAGCTACTGTACAGTCGGACCAAATAGGAAAGCCAGAGAGAAGGTTCACGCTTAAAGACAGCGAGGTTTTGCATACGGGCTTTAGTTGCTCATACACACATACGCACACACACAAACACTCACACTCTGTCCCCACCATACACTCCCCTTTCCTCTCTCTCTCCCTGTCTCGCCCTCTTTCTCTGTCAGTAATGCCCACTGTCTCTATCTCTACCTCTATCAGCCTAACCACCCTCCTCCTCCTCCGGTTATTCTCATTTCTAAAGAAGAATTAACTCATTAATGTAATAATCTACCATATTTCTCCTCCAAAACTGGTGCAAATTTACATTTAGAAAAAAACAAAACAAGTGTCACTGTTTTGTTTATGTTGGTACACTGAATGTGTAGCTGCTATGTACATGTAGCAGCAGGTCAACTAAGAAGTCTCTCTCAGTTTTGATGTTGTAGGGAGCCCCCAGCTGGCCAATGATTCACCTCACAAGTTAAAACTACAAACAGCTACTTTAAGTGTCAAGGTTTACATGAACATGAATATCTATATTTATAATCTGTTAATTTCAAAAGTCTGTGTTGGAATGTAGCTGTGAAAAGTCAGAATCCATTGCCTGCCAGAATGATGCATTCATGTGCAATTGTAGAGATGTGAAAAATGGCTTACCAGGCAGAAGTGAGACTGGTAAAAGGACATTGCTCTCAAGGAAACATTTCATTGGTTGGAACAGTTTATTACAATGAATTTTACTGGCTGTCCCTCAAGGTAACTTATTATGCAATATAAACTTCTTCATGGTTTGTCACCATAAATATGTGCCCTAAAGTATGAAAACAGATCATCATCTCTCCTTTTTCCTGCTTCATCTGAGCCAGTAGGATCCAAAGCTCCATATGACGTCCTTTGGGGTTTGTATTAATATAGCACCACCTCCAGCTAGATGAACATCTCCGCCAATGGAATACCTAGTGAACCTACCTTGCAATGCAGACTTCAGTAACACAAGAATATCAAAGGTAAGACCAAAGCACACTGTTTGTTCTGCTGTTGGCTGAATGAACCAACAGAAAAGCCTTCATGTATTCCCATCATCTGAGGATGTGAAGACTCAGTGGATTCACTTTACTTTTGACTGAAATATTCCCCAAAACAACTGGAAAACTCTTTCTCAACAAGGGTCAGATCGATACCAGCTGTCCATGAACCAACTTCAAACTTGGGAGCTGGTGAGCCTGTTGAACTTAGCGTTAGCATTGTGTACGGCTAATGTGGCGAGCTACATGGCATGGCCACGGGCAGGAGCAATGGTAGAGTATGTTACACTGAGAAAAACTGTGTAAATGCTGAGCTTATTTTGAAACCAGTTAAATACAAACAGTATGG
This sequence comes from Epinephelus fuscoguttatus, assembly GCF_011397635.1. NCBI lineage: Eukaryota > Metazoa > Chordata > Actinopteri > Perciformes > Serranidae > Epinephelus > Epinephelus fuscoguttatus. Next base: position 7,908,616 of record NC_064763.1, read on the forward strand.
ATGGATGTGGGTTTCATGTTGCCTCGTGTTGAACTGACTCCTGGAGCAGAATGGGCCTTCATGTAACAACAAAGCCAGCTGAGCTTGCATTGTTGTTACATGAAGGCCCATTCTGCTCCAGGATCTTCACTGGTATGTGTGTGTTGCTGCTGTATTGAATGTATGTAGATTTACTTAATAGATGTGCTACCAAACTGTCAAGAGTTGTGGATGGCAACTGCAAGAAGTAATTTTTCCATTGATTCCCTCTGCGCTGGCCTGCTCCTGCTGGGAGCCCTTCTGCTGCTTCCATTACAAGTTGCTCGCTGGCCCAAAACTACAGGGCCTGACTGAACTTTGATTAAACAATCTGGATTTCCAGTGGGTCTACTGAAGAGCTGGAGGTAGTTATCAAGGGGAGCTATCAAAAAACAAATGGGAACATGTCTCAGAAGGATACAAACTTTAGCAACACTTGTGAATGAGACATGAAGATCCTAAAAGATACCAATGAGGATTCCAGACCCTCCCTAAACAAAAGACACATCCTGACAGTGAAGAAAGTGAACCAACAAGGAGGCAAGAATGACTGCAATCCAGTACTAAAAGGCTTAAAAGGCTTGAGAGTTTGTATGCTATGATGGAGGAATGGAGCAATCCCAGAGCGAACCCAGAATATAGTCAGATGCAACTTGATGATTTGATGTCTGAAAATATGGTCATAAATTCTCAATGCAAACTGTGGAGAATAAGGAGGCTGCTATTGAAAATGAGAACAAACAGCTAAGAGAAACCTTGCCGGACCCCCAGTGCCACTCCATGAGAAAAATATTGTGTTCTCTCAAATCCCAGAGGATACTAACACAGTCTGTGATTCTGCTGTGCAGCCATTTATGACTGAACAGTAAAAAATGACACTGGAAACAACTAAGCACATCACTTTCCTTCACATTCACAGACTTTGAAAGGTTTATGAGTGTAGGCTAAGATCAACTGCGGCTCATTTTGATTACTTCAACGAAAAATAACTTGGTAAAAGCAAGGGCAGGGAACTTAGGAAGACATGCTTTAGAATGAACGATGAATTTTCTCCTGGGATAAATGCAAGAAGGAAATTCTATATTGAATTATGATGGAGCACCGGAGACTAAATGCATAAATGCATGTCTAGCCCTGGACTTATAATGGCTTTGTTACTTTCTGCACTATGTCAAAGCTAAGAAGGGAGAGGCATGCCCTATTAACTTCTCTGGGTGCAGGAGAGCAGTGTGTGCAGGAGGGTCTGCAGCTGGAGCTTTGCCCATCCCAGGCGAAGTTCAAGGAGTTTGAGGACAAGCTGCAGGACAAGCAGTTCTTCCAGCTGTCTATATTTAAAATTTGCATTTTTTGAGGTAAATTATTTATGAAATTTAAATCTAAGAAAAAATAATTACTAGCTCGTGGTTGTATGCCTCCGTGAACCAGTCAAGTTGCAGTTTACATCCATATCTCATATGCAGCCATCGCAGTTAACAATGCTTCGAATATGGATGTTGCTGTTAAGATGCTATGAACTCTATAACATGAGTGCTTCACACACATGTCCCTCCCATTAGACCAAATGTCTCCTCTTCTGCTCCTGAGATATGGCATTAGTAATGGCCAGAAGTGTTTTTTGCAAAACATTATATAACGTCATCACTTTATCATTTTCTTTTCTTAGACATTTGTGTGAAATGTTTGGTATAATTAGTATATGAAGTCTTGAGCTTTGGCCAAAAGCAATGTCACAGTGACCTTGACCTTTGACCCTAAAATTAACGTCAAATTCAATCAGTTCATCTTAGAGTCCAAGTGGATGTTGTTTCAAATTTAAAGAAATTCCCATAAGGCTTTCTTAAGATGTCACGTTCACAAGAATGAGACTGACGGTCACAGTGACGTTGATCTTTGATCATGAAAATCTAATCACTTCATCTTTGAGTCCAAAGTGGACGTTTGTGTCAAATTTGACAATTTTCCCTGAAGGCCTTTTTGAGATATCGCGCTCACGAGAATGGTAAGGATGTACAGATGAAAAGAGAGAGAGAGAGAGAGAGAGAGAGGGAGAGAGATAGAGGGAGAGAGAGGGAGAACATAATGCCTCCAGCTGTGGCTATCGCTGGTACAGATATTCTAAAGCCATATGTGTACTGTGAAGGCATTTCTAGTTGAGGTAAGTTAGTGTTAAGTTAGTGTTTGTGTTTTCAGCTGAGCTGGAGCAGAGGATTTGTGGTTTCAACAGAATAGTGATGCTGTCTTACCCTCATCGTCCTTTGTGAACTTTGCTGGAAGTCATGTTATGTAGTCCCAGTGCATATTTGCTGATTGACTACCTCAGACTCCGTTCAAAAGTTAACACACCAGTCATCATTTTGTTTTAATGAAAACTGGACTCCTGGAATTTACTCCTGGTGTTCCGTTGTTCATGTTGATTTTAAAAAGGTAACAAATTAATATTTGGAAAAGTAACTGATAAATATTTGAAGAAACTGCAGTGATACATTTGGTGTAGTAGAATGACTCAAAGTAGTCAACCTAGGGGTTACACTAATGTGGTCACTAAGGAAACATATTTTGATTCCATTTTGCTTGAAAAATGATAATATGACAGCTGACTGTTTTCTAGTCCTCTAGGAAAAACTGTCCATCTCCAATACTGACAGTTTTTCTTGTGCTTTCAATAGGATAACTTTTGTTCTTGTTTGACAAGTAAAGCCTACCCTAAGGTGAAATCCTAAAACCGCCCCTGGCTCTGCTGACAGGGTGACTGTCTGCAATCTGCCATCCCTCCAAGACCTGCACGACAGGCAGGAAAGATTGTGGCCTATGCTCCCACGCAAAGAAACTTTTTGAATCAATCCCCTTTGGCAGGAGGCTGTGTGTTACTGTGTTACATTAACACACATCTGCACTCTCTCCCTTCATGCGCATATTCTTTGTACCTTACTCTTCATACTGTTAACATTTGCAGATCCTCTGGTCAATATTTTGTACATTCCTGCACAAAATTCAAGTCTCTTTTTCATATATTCTACTGTAAATTTTATGTTATTTGTATTTGAAATATGTAATTTGATTTCTTTTGAGTATTTTGTAATGGTAAAAAAAATCAAATGTAATTTGAAGCATGATGCATTAGAGGGGAGTAATTTTGTATTTTCAAAATACTCAAAATACTGTACTTTCTCAATGATTCATTAAACATAAAAAACATTACTAGGTCAAAACCTAGTAGGCTATATGGCTGGACTGTGTATGAAACACTAGATCGCTTTAATTTTAAACAGGAAGTGGCAATATTCACTCAGTCACAGATTCACAGACTTTTGCGCTAGCACTCCAGTGCTGGACCCGCTGTAGTGGTTGATGCAAAACTTCATGTAATAAATGTCAAAATAATGACCCAGGTACCAGCTGATGATTCTTCGCCTGCCCCCCTGCATGGTGAAGTTTGCCTTTGCTGATTGATTTCCTGGTTTCAGCTCTGCTTGCTACTGGATTAAAGTATATACAAACTTCTGGTCTTACCTGACTGTCTGTGTGTCGTGCTTTTGGGTTTTAGTCTGTTCTGTGCCATACGCATTACACATATCATGAGTTCCCACTTGTGACAGCATTTTTGATTTACAGTCACCATCCCAAATGCCACAGGTTTACATTATTTTTTACAGAAATATAAAACTGAACACTTGAGAAATTACTGAACTACATCCTGGTAGTGGACTTGTGCTGTGTAGTCCGCTGATTGAGTAGACATTTGATTTCCCTGTTCCAGATGCCATGCAATATGGATGAAATTCTCTGCAGCCAAGACAAAGTAATGTAAAAGCCTACTGTGTATCATGCTGGCACAATACATAAAAATGACATGTGACCCTGCTATAGCTGTGTCAGAGCTCTGTCTGTATTTCACAGTGTCTCTGACATGACTGTTTATTAGTCGTCAGCCTGCAGGAGAGCTGCAGAGGATGAGATCATTCAAAGTCTGGCAAATCATTGAGTACTTGTGTGAGGACTAACACAGCTGCAGTAGCTGCAGTATCTGGCTCTTTCCAAACACCCTGGCAGTAACTGTGAGAACTCCTGATTCACCAGTATAATTCTACACTACCCAGTACAGTGTTATTTAAACTAAACCACTAGATGGAACTGTAACACTGAGGATTATACACTGTTTAAGAGTGGAACAGAGAGATCCACTAACTTATAATTTAATTACACGTTAACAAAGAGACTGAGATCAATGTGGTATAATTAATCAGGGAGCCCATGGGAAACAAATCCACAGCACATCATAAAGAACAACAAAATCTGTGAGACAAATGTGCACACATGCTCATGTGAAATGCAAGCCACACACTCCAATGTGCGAAATCTAGTGTTCAAGTACCTCCTTATTGAAGGCATTGTCTTTTACTCACTGTCATTGACGTGTAACTGGGCCAAACGGTATGACTGCAGGCAATGAGAGTTCCCCAATTTCTTGGGTGACGTTACAAGACGCTAAAACCCACAGGAGTCAGCAACTGGGTGCTTCTCGAGAGAACATCTCCCCTCACAGGGACAAAACCAGAGCAAATTTCATTCTCCATCCTCAAGGCTGTCAGCTCAATTTAAAGCTTCAGTGTCTGTACTTTCATGTCTGTCTGCCCTGGAAGAGGGATCCCTCCTCTGTTGCTCTTCCTGAGGTTTCCTTAATTTTTTTTCCTGTTAAAACATTTTGGGGGTCGACGGACAGAGGGTGTTGTAAATTTGTGATTTGTGATATTGGGCTATATCAATAAAATTGACTTGACTTTCCTCAGCACAGAATGACTGATGAATGTGATTCTGTGCCTTTTGCTGAAGGTAAGCATTTTAATCAGCAGGTCTTCACATGTTTGCTGCTGAGGTAGTGTGCAGCTTATCAAAGCCATATCTCAAGCAATGTGAAAATACACCTCTGTGTTCTGAGAGCTAAAGAACCAGGCTAAATGCTTCCAATGCATGACTGGACTCGTATTCATTCCTAATTCAATAATGTTCCAGCAAGAACATAACACAAAAGTTATAGAAGGCCCAAAGTCAGAATTAAGTGTCTGCATCCCAAATCCATATGCATGTCTATTTTGATTTATTACCATTTCAAACACCAAGTACTAATGTAATTTCAATCATATTTTGCATTTCTACACTGAAATTAATTAATTAAATTTCCAGATGAAACCTCCACTAGCACAGAGCCTGTGACTCAGTGAAAGATAGCATGTGGAATCCAAACTGTACACTGAACCCACTCTGTAGCTGATAGATGATGTTTACACATAGCACTTCCCCCACACTAGGTTAATGATCCAATTACAAATATGTCTGTTCAAGAGCAATATAAACATGGTCTAACAAGTGGCTGTGACAACGCATCAACTGAACGCTACCATGTTCTTTCACACTTGCTGATTTTAATGAAATGCCTGCTGTCCTGTGTGCCTACACGTTTCACAGAATCAAGGTACCACATCATGCCAAAATGTAGCACAAATCCTGGATGCTAATTTACCTTATTGCAGTATTAAAAAGCAGTTAAGGGTTTATGACTTTGTTGTTCCAGTGATATGCATAAAAACAATAGCAACAGGCATACAGGTAGTATTGCTTTAGCAAGGATCCACCTACAACCACTGTTGTGATAGTGATAGGTTGCTATAAAACACCTCCAATGGGTGCCTAAAAAGTTGCTGAAACGCAACAAAGACTCGCAAAATCACAACCGGTTTCATTGTTTGTTGGTCTGAAACAGTGGTCTGCAGCCTGGCAGGCATCTCGCCTTGGTGACATGCCAACAACCACCCCCTCTACCTTCAGATGACAAACTCAGCTCATATTGTCACTTAAGAAACATTGACATGATACGTATGAAGTATGTAAATGTAATGTATTTGTGGTTTGCAGAAATGTACAATGCCAACATTTTCTTTTTGCAACTGGGCTGCTCCTGCAGGCGAGAACAACCTGGTAAAAGCCATTGTTATCCAAAATGCTATGCTATATTTGAAGTGACATTGACTGTAGACTGGTGCCCATGTTAACAGGTTAGAGCAGCCACGCTGTCTGCATGAGCAACACCACTTAGGCATGGGTTGGCCTCTACTCAGCTGCGGAACATCTAAAAAATAGGAGCCTGGCCTATTTTTTCTATGTGTCCCACGCTGTCTCAGTAAAAATAGACAGCTGTCTCAGACAAAATAGACAGAAAATGGTTCTTTGATAATTATATTGACATTATACCGCCTTTCAGTACGGTTTCAGTGTGTACATCTGTCACAGACATAAAAATATACATAAATATATTTTCTAAACTCAACCTTTCTTTTTTCCATTTAAAAAAAAAGCAGTCTGACAATCGTTCTGTGGACAGAATCCCTTCATTTATTTACTCAAGGCTTTTTATTGTGAAATATTTTCAGGGCCGTGTTGTTGACAATGCAGTGGCTGCATGGCTCAATGAATTGGTGGACTACTGGTTTTTAATTATGGAAATACAGTAGTTGTAGCAGCATGCAACCCACCATGTCTGGTAGTTATTCTATATGGTGGGAATTCTGGAGTATTAATGGCCATATTGGCTGTGGAAAAAAGAAGAAGCATAAACCCTGGTTGTCAATGCTGGAGATTGGTGCTGTGCTTTGCTAACACTAGTCTTGGGCGAAGAGGAACATCGTGTTCGCAAAATATTTCACTTTCATCCTGCAAAGCTTATTATTAAGTCATTAAATCCAAAAGAAGCAAAAAACTCTCCCTCTTGAGTGTGATTCCTCATTATGCCACCTTGGTAAAAGACAAAAACAGCTAAAAAGCTGAGGTATTGGTTCCTTTCTCCTTCCCTTCAGTTGAGAACTGCCTTACCTTTCTCTGTTCCCCACATTTCTACCTCTTAAATTCCCCTACATCCAGTCCAGAGAAACAGGGGGGCTTTCCCCTCTGAACAATACCTGCATTCTGACAAGACAAAGGACGAGCCAGGGAGAGAGAGAGGGAGGGAAGACAGAGAGAGACAGTATGAATGGGCTGGAGGCCACTTTACTGGCTCTCACAAAGCGAGGCAGTGGAACAATAATAAGTGGAGTCAACAGGCTTTTCCAGTCATTATCACAAACAGTTTTTCCGAGCATAAAGTAGACAGCTCCAGCTGGCTTGTAAAAAGACAGAACTATTCTGATTTGTCGAGATAAAAACACGTCTGCAGCCAATGTTTGTTAGATAACTAATATGAGTACTATGTGGTCTCTTAATAAAAAAGGGCAGATACAGTAAAGCATAGTTTAGCACTCATAACGCCCAGTAGATGACCAAATGTGAGGTGCTAAAACAACAAAAACTGCAGCTGCTGTCCAACTACAAAGTCACTAAAGCCATAAAACAAGGACTACATGCAAGATAAAACACACACCTGTCTCCCAACACAGTACATCCAAATCCTCATCTGAGTAACAGCTCATGAGACAATGGCTGCCACAAGCTTCAGTAGAGGATTTGTGATCACAAACGTGTTGTTTTGTGGTGGCTGGAACTGATATTTTATGCACTGAGTACAATCTGCTCAAAGAACAAAACAACAGAATGCTGCTTGCCAACACTGACAAGGGAATGCCTCGCTGGGATATAATTGCTGTGTATGAAGTGTTTCGTGATGTTTTGCAACATGTATGATAACTTAATTCCTCATGCAGGAATACACAAGCAAGGACACACAGGGAACAATGACTTACAATATCAGACAACAACAAAATGTCCTATCCAGAAGAACTCATCAGAAAATTAACCAGGTCCTATATTAATATAAAGTGTATTTCTTTGTATTGCAACTTAACTCATCTCCCCCATCTTGCTTGTAATATTCATGGTCTCTTTGCAAAATAAGCTTTGGTTTTCACACGAAATGTACAGTTTCTGCTCATTCAGTGCATACGGTCTTCTTCAAAATAAAGTTAGTTCATAGGTAAAAAAAAAAATGTCTATAGGTTTACTTCCTGAGGTTTGGGCAGGGAAAGAATATGTTATGGTTTAGGAAGAAAAAAAAAAACATGGTAAGATTTAGAAAAAATTCAAGATTTGGCTTAAATAAGCACACTTGTTATTAACTTAACATAATGTCACATGATGTACATTACTAGCAGCTAAACATACTAGCACACTACATCGTCATTAAAAAACAAAACACAAAAACCACTCAATTGACTTTTGGTTTCACACTGGACACAAACGGCAGGGTCGCAGGTCAATAGTTTTTCTGACCCATTCACCTCCCCTCCTGTCTGCCCAATATGGACTTTCTCACTCTTAATGCTACAGTAGTTGTTCAGAGCATCAACAAAGGCCATTGCACTGGTTGTCTCAAACTGCTGCTAAAGGGTGCCTCTATGCATTGATGACTGACCGGCCACTGACCAAGCGATGATATTTGACGAGCCAGCGGTGAGACTGGGTTGATTTTTGGCCAAAAACAATAAAAACAATAATAATTTGTCTAAAGCCGCAAACATTTTTGAGCCTTACAGTGGAGGTAACAACCTAAGTCTAAATTAGCCATCAACATTATTAATAAGTCTAAATGAGCATTCATTAATATAGCACAAGGTGGCTCCTCTGCAGTGGTGTATTTATGATTTATTTATTCAGTACTCTGACTTTGCAGCGTTGGCAGTAAAGCAAAAACTTGATCCAAGCACTATCAAATTGTCTGTTTTCCTCCGACACTTTTCCTTTTATAGATTAGGAATCCATAGCTAGCCTAGCTGGTGAGACTCAAGATTAGCCACTGCCACTGGGGTTTGCTTTTTTTTATTCTATGTGCAGGCTGCACATATTATACAACTGGAGAATATAAGCTAGGGTTGGACGATATGTTAAAAATTTCCAACCGGCCATCATCAGCCCATCAACCGGCAGTTGCTGATATATTCGGCAGTTGTGTGCGTGGCGGAGAAAAAAAAAAAAAAAAAAAGAAGAAGAGGGGGGATGTTGCATTCATGTGATGTCGGAAAAAATCTAAAAATGACTTTCAGAATGGGATAATTCACAGGAACGCCACCTCATGTCAGAAAAACAACTCGGCAACTCGGATCTTCCGACATCACATGAATGCAGCAAAAATTGCGAGCCCACTCATGTCCAACATAGCATGGAAATATCTGTGCATACCGGAAACAAGCACGCCATCAGAGAGGGTGTTCAGCACGGCTGGTAACATTGTTAACTATATGTGCACTTTGCTTAAGCCAGATAAGGTTAACATGCTCGTTTTCCTCTCCAAAAATATGTAAAACATTGTGTTTTTTGAGTTAAAGACAGTGCAAAGGGACTTTATTATTTTATGTGATTTTTGCACTTTATTTTTCCATTGTTTTTCGTTTAGCCAATATTTATTATTATTTTTATTTATTTACTCAAGCAATAAGCCTACGAGAGGCTTTTAGAACAGCTATAGCAGCTTAAGTTTTTTTTTGCCACGTCCTCAACGGCATTATTATAAAGACAGGGCAAAGGGAGTGGACATTATTGGGGCGTTGGTAGCTTAGTGGATAGTGCCGGCGCCCCATGTATAGAGGTGATGCCTTGCTGCAGCGGTCGCGAGTTGAACTCCGGCTTGCAACCTTTTGCTGCATGTCGTCCCCCCACTCTCTCTCTCCCCACTTCACAATCTTCTCTCTGTCCTGTCCATTAAAGGCAAAACAGAGTGGACGTTATTATTTTATGTGATTGTGTGATTTTTGGTTTATGAATTAACGTTACTTTCAGCTCCGCCATCACTGAGGTGTTTTGTGACTCATCGGAAATCAGTGTGAAGCTGCCAGTTCCAATACGCGCACACTTTGAATTGTGCTCTACATAGTAATTATGAACTATATGTGCCGAGTTGAATTCTGTGGAGACAGACCATTAATTTAGCAAAATAAAATGACAAAAATCGCCCAAAAAAAATCGCCAAAAATGAAACCAACCATGACGGACTCACTCGATGGCCGATTGTCGATGTATTCGTCCAATCGCCCAGGCATAATGTAAACATCACTTTAGGCCTACAACAATAACAAATGGAAATTAAACTGTTAAAAAAAACTGTTACTGATTTCAAGATAATGTTTGGTCAAAGCCATAGGGAAACACTGGAGAGGGGCTAAAGAGCCAGATGCGGCTCACTACTTAAAGCATACAGCGTATATAGAACATCTAGATCTGCATCTCAACATTGTTTTCATTACTGTTTATTTATTAATTATTTCTTCAAATAACTGATTAATCTTTTGCTTAAAAATATCCAAAATAGTGAGTAAGTTCTATCTTAAAGTACAAGAGCTTAATGTATGTAATGCTTCAAAACATGCAATCAATCCATAACTCTTAAGTATCTGATTCACTGTAGTAAAGTATTGAGGAAAGTAAACAAATAATCTGTTGTAATGAGCTGTAGACCTCACTTGGTAGTTTTACACCACAAAGGGCTTCAGCAATTAACAGATTATGCAAATTTATTTTCTGTCGGTCAACTAAGCAACATCCCTCATTATAACACTGACTGCTTTGTGTGTGTTCAGTGGATGAAAATCTCCTGCTTTTACTGAACTGAACTGTGTCACAAATAAAGCAGACAGTAGCACACAAAAGGGTCTACAGTGGCTCACCCCTGAGATTTACATACAGTATATGAATGATTCAGAGGCTGGGGTCTATGAGCCTGGAGTTGAACCTCACTGTGTAAAGACGTCAGTAAGACTGAGAGCAGGAAACTACAGCAGAGAGAGGGGCTGGTGAGGTTTAGATGAAAAACAGACTGCAGTTTTCTGCAACAGAGTTCAAGCTCCTTATTACCCCAGACCGCAGGGTGAGTTGGCACACACAGTGTACACATGCCTATGCACACACGCACACCCACAAACAACTCAAGTTTCTCCTTCTTACCCACGTATCACTTGTAAATACTAAACTGTGAACAGCCTTAAAGTCTTTCCTTACCTCCACGCTCTTTTCCTTCTCCTCCTGCATGCCTGTGCATGAAGAGGTCTGTTTGATTGTGTGTGTCTGTGTGTGTGTGTGTGTGGAGATTCAACCTGCTATCTCCCTAGCTGGGAAGTGCTCTCTTCAAACTACTGCCTGCTCTCTGGCAGCACTCAGACTGGCTGCTCATTGTGCCGGTCTGTGTGTGTGTGTGAATGTGTGTGAGCGTTTTCAGTGTTGTGGGACAGCAATGAATTGCTTCCCCATCGCTGCATCGGTAACTGCGGCAAACAAGTTCCCTCCCACACCCCGCCCCGCTGTAGGGAGATCAGCCAAGAGGGAACCACAAGGTGGACAGACTCTGCTGCAGCACGGAGACTACACAATGTGACACACACACCACAGAACACAAAAAAGTTTGACTACAAACAGAAAGACAAGTATGCGAACATTCAAATCGGTGACTGTGAGCACAAGTTTGGATGGTTTTGTTATTCTGTGGGAGAAGAGCTTGGAAAGATTCTGTTTTTAATGAAAGCACAGGAGTGACAGCTTGTAAACTGGCCAAGGCACATCTTGTACAAAGTGTAAGCGGCTGCATTGTCTGCTTATTGGTATCAGTCTGATGTAAAAAAAGTACAACCTAATGCTGCATTCATACCGTGTCAGCAGATGGGTGACAGCAAATTGGATCTTCATGATGTTGGTAGAATGGAAAACTCTACCAAAACTTGTAAATACCATCTGCTCTGCTTTTAGGTGAAACTTGCCAGCAAAAGTTGTATTGTATTCACTCTTCCCTGTTTGTGCAGTGAAGACAAAAATAAAAAAGTGAACTATATGAACATTAAAATAATTTTGGAAAAGCAGAAAGGGAAAGAAAAACAGTCAACACACACAGTACTGGTGTTACAAAGCAACATCATTGTCCAGCAGCAAAAAAAATGCTAAGACGCTTGCAACCACAACACCAAAATGGAACAGAGCATTTTCGGGAATTCTTTCAGCCTGAGAAGAGTGACTAAATATCAACTACATTCAAACAACAAGTGACCACTCCATCCCAACTGAGGCCAGAAAGTTTATTTGTTCTTTTCAGCTTCATAGCACATTGCCTAAGCAGAGAAACCACACACTGCAGTGAACACTGATTTGGTTTGTTGCTGAAGATATTTTACACTGGATGAAAGCTGCCAAAGCTTCACAGCTTCACAGAAGCATTTTGTGGGAAACTGGTCTGCATCAGGTGTGCATATACACACACATGAGGTAAACACAGTACAGTGAATGTGAAGTATACAGAAAATAATACAATACAGGCTACTGTGACTCTTAGGTAATGTTGAAGGTGCTATCAGTAATATTTCCTATAATCTATCTTTTTTCACAAATTAATCACAATTATAGCAATGTCCTAATCTTTAGCAATGTCTTCAAGTGACCTCCAACAACAAGAAAAGAATAAGAACGTGAACGAAACACTGTGACGATACAGACATTTCACACGTCATACGTATATAATGTGGACCTGGTCATGTGAGTCACCTGTCACTCTGCAGTGTAGTTCCCTCACTGAAAAACCAGTAGGGCTGTCTCGAATACCAAGTTTGGGGCATCCAAACTTTGTTGAGAAATATTTGTAATTAATCAAAGCTTATAGAGGTGGGGGTTGGGCCAGTACGAGACAATGGACAGTTTTTGAAACATCAGTTTTCAGTTGTTGCATATAAAATAATGTGACAATTAGCCTCTTGCAGGTTGCAACAACATTAGCCATAACAGCTAGAAAAAAAGAAGTTTGCAAAACAGCTCAGCTGTTACTTATAGTTTCAGGGTGATTTTCCAAGCTCATTGTAGATCTGTGATATGTTAGTTTCTTTGGCATATCTGACACTCAACTTTTTGTGGGTCATCTCTGAATGTTTTGAAACTATTCCAGATGGGATTTGAATTGTTGGAGTCACAAAACTAGGCCAATCACTAAGTGTAAATGTCCGTGTGTGAGAATAATTCATAATTAAAGCTGATGCATGCTGAATTATGTTAGATTACCATTTGTTAATTTTTGGGCTATTTGGCATTTTTGGAGTAGTCGTATAGAAAACAAAGCATTCAAATACTGATTTTGACACTGATTACCATGGTAACAATCGAAGCTTCAGAGCATTTAGGTCAGCCCTATAAACCAAAAAGTTGTAGATTGACTTCGGTCAAAGTCTCTGTCTCTCTTTCTCTTCTCAAACTACAATGGACGCATTTGATTATTTTATTCTTGTGGGACAACTTTGTGGCCTGTCCTACAAAACTTTTACCCTCTGTACCACCAGTGCTATGTGGAAAAAAGTGAACATACAGCCCTGTACAATCATAATGTGTTAAGAAATTACTATTGAGTATGAGAACTGACAAAAAGCATCACACTTACAATGTATTATTGTGGTACCATCAGGTGCGATGAAAAAATTTGGGTGCATCTGAATTATGTGCTGGAGCACGTAAAAGAAAAAGTTAAGCATACCAAAATTATTTTACACAAGTGGTTCAACATTGTTATGAGCCGAGAGAGGAGCTGTGGTATTGTATGAGGAAGTCTGGAGTGGCAGAGAAGTATGTTTGAGTTGTGCAGGACATGTATAAGAGCTGTAGGACAGTGGTGAGGTGTGCTGCTCAGCTCTGAGCCCCTTCTTGTTTGTCATGGTGATGGACAGGTTGACAGATGAGGTTAGACAGGAATCTCCATGGACTATGATGTTTGCAGATGACACTGTGATCTGTAGTGAGAGCAGGGAGCAGGTGGAGGAAAATCTAGAGAGGTGGAGGTATGCCCTGGAAAGGAGAGGAATGAAGATTAGTTGTAGCAAGACAGAATACATGTGTGTGAATGAGAAGGACCCAAGTGGAACGGTGAGGTTACAGGGAGTAGAAATAAAGAAGGTGGAGAATTTTAACTACTTAGGGTCAAAAGCCCAGAGCAATGGAGAGTGTGGAAAAGAAGTGAAGAAATGTGTGCAAGCAGGTTGGAACAAGTGGAGAAAAATGTCAGGTGTGATGTGTGATAGAAAAGTACCAGCAAGATTAAAAGGAAGGATGTACAAGATGGTGGTGAGACCAGGGATGTGGTTTAGAGACGGTGGCACTGAAGGCAGCAGAGCTAGAGGTAGTGGAGATAAAGATGTTGAGTTTCTCTTTGGGAGTGACAAGGATGGATAGGATCAGGAATAAGTACATCAGAGAGACAGCTCATGTTAGATGTTTTGGAGATAAAGTCAGAGGGGCCAGACTGAGATGGTTTGGACATGTTCAGAGGGGGGATAGTGAATATATCGGTAGAAGGATGCTTTGGTTGGAACTGCCAGGCAAGAGGCCTAGAGGAAGACCAAGGAGGACATTTATGGATGTAGTGAAAGAGGACATGAAGTCAGTTGGTGTGAGAGAAGAGGATGCAGAGGATAGGGTTAGATGGAGGCAGAAGATTCGCTGTGGTGACCCCTAAAGGGAGCAGCCGAAAGAAGAAGTTCAACATTGTTATGAAGATCCTGTGAGTTTTGTAATTATGGGACGAACAGTTTATGATAGTTTCATTTTTCATACTAATGTGTACTTGTCCTGCAAGTTTCGTGATAATTGGCCCAACAGATGTAGCATTAAGTTTATTCATGTTCTAAGCCAAGCCCTTTTAAAGTTTACGGGTCAACATCTGGAAAACACAATGAGATATCAACAAGCTTTTGATAACCTTTCATAAGCTTGGTCCCTTTATGATCCACAGAAAATATGGTACAAACTGGACCTACTGTATGTTTTAGAAGGAGATGTCAGAAATGTTTTTTTTTTTTTTTTTTTTCAATTCAAAATGGCAGAAAGTCTAGTTTGGTGGACTTTAATGGTTCTTGAGGCATATTTGTGGAGTGTAAATAGGCACGTCTGTAACAATTTACAACTAAATCAGACTCACACGTAAAAGTTATGACTTTTTGGTATTCAAAATTTTGACCTTTTATTACTGCTCCCCCATCAGGCTGATTGGGGTCATATTTCTTGGGCAGCATTGGCAAACAAGGTGTGTACGATTTACCATCTTACAAGAATTTGCACAAACATATATTAAGAAGATAATAATACAGCACAAAGACAGTAGGTGGGCTTCAACCCCTAAAAACAGGAAGAAAAAAACAAAAGCAGACTGCAATGAATGATAAGAGCTGCCAAACTTGTAAGGATGTGCCTGGTTTTCAGTCAAAGCAATAAAATCTTAAAATGGATAAAAATTCCCATAGAAAGCAGGCACACCTACAACAACAAAAATACATAAAAATGGCACCAGGAATATTGTCATTAGTAACTTAGTATATGGCAACTCAGATTCAGATTCAGCTCATCATCTATAATGACAGCTGTGATAAGGGGTTCTCTGCTCTTCAAGCTAGTGTAAAAACTTTAAAAAGCCCTCCTGCTAGTTAGCAATATATGATACCACATGAGCAATCTTGCACAGAGGTCTCTTTGTGTACTCACAATTCATCTTGCATCAATCATGATGATATGTGGTCTGTATGATGGTATGAGCTCCAGCATCTCTTTTAAATTTGTTTTCATATGATAAACAATGATCCTCTCAGCCAGACTGTGTTTAAAAAACAGAGCGAGTTTAAATATTTACCCCAAACTAAACTTCAAAGAGTGTCTGCCCTGAGCTACAGTACGGGTTTTTACTTCACTTCAAACAATGCTTTCACCTCTGGGAATGTCTGCAACACACTTTTAAAGTAGTTCAACACAGTTCAACAGAAAAGAAGCTTTAACAATCTGAGTTTATGTGCTGTGACTGAAACAAACTCATTATTTATCTCAATGCATACCCTGCGTATCATGTTATCACTTAATATTAATTGCATTTATACTACTCATTTGTAAAAATGATTACATTTATGACCAGTGTCTGCATCCTCTGTCATTCTTCAGTTTATGTCTGACTTTTTCTATAGCTATTTAAGAGTGCAATCTTTCCTTAACTAAGTGGTTTTGTTTCCTTAACTTAGCTCCACCTTACCATGATTACAATAAATCTGTGAACTTAGCAAAATGCTTTAAACTGCCTGTACAAAACCATTAACTATGAAACTACTGCACTGAAATGCTGCAGTCTTTATTTCCTAAACATAAATCCTGAATCCTTAAGATGAAATGAAAAAGACTCATGATGCTATACTTGTGTCATACAGTATTTATGAGACGGATTAAAGTACCCCTGCCTGCCATTTACGTGCATATATATTATGGTAAGGACTAATTCTTCCTAAAGATTGCTGTGATGTAAGGTATGGTGCTGATTATTGCTACGTACACATTACTTGACAAGTTTATTTGCATCACTGTGATGACTGTGAGCCCTGCAGCCTGGCCACAGAAAAGCTGGAATACATACACCACTGATCCCTCCAACTGTGCAGCAATCTCTCAGCTCTTTCTAAAAAGTAAATATGAGGCTCTTTGGTCTCTCTGTCAAGTGCTATGACACTGTTTGAAGTGTACCAAAAAACATTTCTACTATCACCACTATAACAGACAGGCTTCACAAACTGACAGACATTTAGCAGCTTATCTGTGGAAAGAACTAGGAATGCCTCTGAAATCTCATGCTCAGTTCCACTTCTATGGGCAGTAGCCTGAATTTATATTAGTATAAACTAACAAATGCATTATAAAAGGTGTTTCATAGATTACATTTACCTTGAAACATTGTATGGTCAGACTGCTGAGGTCAAGTCGCATGTAGTTAAATTGTGGAGTGCAAATAACTAATGTCAAATTGCAGTCCACAGTAGGGATAAACTGCTGGATTTTTTTCCAGCGCAGATTGTGATACCCATTATTAGTTAGTCATCGAGGAGACAGATAACTGACATTTGGAACCGAAAAAATGACAATCTTACTGTCAAAATTCTGAAGAACACAAACTGTGTTTAAAAGAGAAGTTTTCCACATTATCTTTAAAACGAGAGCCAATGCTCTTCCATCTTCTTTGCATGTCTTGCAGCCTGCCTTCTGTGGTGCTGATATGTTTTATCCACTCTGCAATTACACCTCCAAATTGCTAGTTGGTGGTGGGTTTTCTATGCCGCTGAGTTGACTTTCTGTGAACTGCAGTAAAGTTTAATTGATTCGACTAACACACATAAAAGACACATAAAATGTGGCTTAATGGCGACAACATAAAACCAAAGTACAAAATATTCCGCTAAATTCAAGTCCTATGGTTCACAGACAAAACAAATCTCTTTTGTGGGACCTTTTTTTCCCCCAAAAAATACATTAGCATAAGCCTATGATATTTTACATTGCATAAATAAGCAGACTTTTCCTGCAAATGACAAACAAAATTCTGACGCATGAATGGGTCCATCAGGGGCTGAATATACATCGGCGAGTCTGCGTTACATATGTCTGGTGTATAAAATGTCTGTGCTGTCAGTTAGCAACTTTGTTTATAGGTTATAGACTATGATAAACTCGTCACATCTTTTGGCTGTACATAGCCAGTCAACAACAGAACTTTACCACCTGTTTTTGCAACTTTATTATATCCTATTATTGCAATGTTTAACAACTTAAGTAATATCTGCTTTCTTACATTCGATACACAGCTCCACTTGCTGTTTACACCAGCTCCAGTCTGCCTCTGTCTGTGACACAGCGGCCTACAGAGCTCATAGGTTATTACTTGTGCAACAAACTAGAGACTGCAGATAAAGAGAGGCAGCAGAGCATTTTCAATTCATTTATTTTGTCAGCTGTTGGATGAAAAAATGCTGATCATCAAATAAATACTGATTATCACGTCTGATAATTGTCCAGGCTCATGATCAGTCGATCCTTACGCTAGAGCACAATTTCCTTAATATACATAATAAAATATAGATGTTTTAATGTAGAACAAATGCTACAGTGTTTGCTTTACAAGTGTATCAGATGTCAGTGTGTCTGAATGAAGCTCTTTAATTCCATATCAACTTGTAATGCATTATGCAGCATGCCTTACAGGGCCTTTTACCCGCAGGTCAGATACCACAGTAGGGCTCAACAAAAATAAGGACAGTCCAACTTCCAGGGGCAGGTAAAATGCCTTGTCTGGCTTGTTAATCTAGCAAGTCACTTGCTTGTATCAGCAAGTTGAAAAATAATAATAATTAATGTTGAACCCTACACAGTGCACAAAAGGGGGAAAACACAGTACAAAAATTAATAACATCTGTATCCTGAACAGCATTACTGATTTATGTGGGTATGAGCAGAAATCACTGCAAAACAGAGCCAATGGATCAATCAATTATTGATCACAGAGAACGCTCATGGAGGGACAGTTTAGAAAGTGAAGAGGGAGGCAGGGAGTAGGAATGGGAACATTGCTGAGTCTAGCCCCTCTGCTGTGGAGGGAGGCAGACAACAAAGGCAAAGGAATGGAGAACTTGGTAACTGTGCTGAGTCATCAGCCACCATTGCAGCATTAAACCAAATTAGGTGTAAAGTCTACACTCATACTTGTATTTGTCAGGTCTTGTTGGGCTGCCAGGGACGTAATGATTGTGTGTCTGCACAACAAAACCAAACTGCCAACCAAACCAGATGAAGCTAATCCATCTAACACATCAGCTGTGGTTCCCTTTAAACCACATGGAAATGTCACCACTGCCTCTCTACAGGTTCATTCATCTTAGCTGTCAATAACTTCCACCTTATTTCCAATCATAAAGACAGGCACAATCTTCTTTATTAACTATATCTCATGCTCTGTTTAAGAGCGATGCAGTTTGGGTCCTATTTTTAGTATAAGAAGTAAAGGCATTTGATTAACTTTATAATTATTCCCATCTTTGCCAATATATAGCAGAGTCCCAGAGGTGTCCTAAACTGTCAGGGGCTGCCAGCAGCTGGCATCCAGACAAAAACAATCCGTAGGAGAACAGATGATTTGGGAGGTGTGTGAACAATGAGCTTATTAAACAATATTGTTTTGACAAAAACTGAACAATTGCCATGCTCTCTGCTACAGTTTTTACAGTGATAAACCAAGCTTGGCTCTTAAAGCGCTTCGGCTACTGTGTCCTCAGGGAGGGCGGACCAAAACTGTTATTTAAACACAGTCACATTCCCCAAGATGTCACAGGCTTAATTGTGGTAAAGGATCTCTGCAAAGCCATGACTGACGATCACTTTTCCAAGGCCAAATGATGGATTTACCATTTAACACTGTATGACATAACAAAAATTATTTCTCCCATCTGTAAGTTAGCAGGAGGCGAAGCTGAAAGGAAAGCAGTGGAAGACGAGATTTATGGTTGTCTATAAAAACGTATTTACAGTGTAACATCAGTGCATTGTGTGTAAGATGAGGTTATATTGTAAGTATAATAAAACAATGTGTTTAGATGAACTGACTTGGATAACGAATGCAAATGAAAATACATTTTTATTTATCAATACACTTACAGTTCTTGCTGTGTACTTACAACCTATGTTGAAAATGGCAAATTGGAAATTAGTATGACATTTAAGCTATGAAATAATTCTGGTATATATTTTGCTCCAATACCTCAGCCATTTCCTTGTACATATACAGTAAGAGCTACAGTGCTATTTTTGGAAAACTGACTCCAAGCTACAGCTGTGGGGAAAAATTACAATATGTCATTTTAATTTCTACTTTGAAACTCTGGGTGTCAAAACTCCTCAATATCACACTTTTCTTTCAGGAGTTGTTTCTCCTGTTGAAAGTCAGTGTAGGAAGTTTCAAGTCCTACTCTGATGTAGGAGTATTTTAGTCCTAGGTTACCTTCCAGCTTCAACTTCAGGAGAGATTTCAGGAGTGATGCTAAGACGCTTGAGAAATACTCCCACAATACACCCATTGGTGTACATATATGATTCTGTAACTATATTTACACAGCCAGGAAAGGTGGGATGTTTTCAAATTCTCATCACCGTAACAATATGTATTCATGTTGTCATGTTTGAGCATGGCGTCAATTTACATTCTATTTTCAGGAGCTCTGTTTAGCTGACATTAGCTGTTTAAGAGATTAATGCAAACGCATCATGCTGATGCAACATTTCCTTATAAGGTTTTTTATACTTAACATAATAGCCCACAGGTGTGAATGTGAGTGTTAATGGTTGTCTCTATGTGTCAGCCCCGTGAAAGTCTGGCAACCTGTCCAGGCTGTACCCAGCCTCTCGCCCAGTGGGACAAGCTCCAGCCCGTCCATTACCCTGTACCAGGATAAGCGTTTACAGAAAATGAATGAATAAATAAATATATTACAACATATATTACAGGGGTGGCACAGGCACAGCTGCGCAGTGGCCAGCGTTGTCGCCTCATAGTAAGAGGGTCCCGGGTTTGAACCCACTGTCCGGCTGGGGCCCCTCCGTGTGGAGTTTGCATGCTCTCAGTGTGGGTTGTACTTTTTTGCATCTTCTTAACATTGTTGGCTACTGCTTTATAACTGTCCATGTTTCCAGATGGTTCTGGTAATCCATGATTTCTGGTTGTGGAATGATTTAACTGTTCACAAGCCCGACCTCAATAAGACAGCCATATGGCCGCTTATCCCGAACGTGGGCAACGTTGCGCTGCAGCTGCCTCTGAATGGCGTATAGCAGTGATCCACAGCAGGAACAGGATAGCACCTCACATTCCCACCGTCACACCAGCCCTTATTCACCGTAAAGCACATGCCTCCTCTCCTCTTGCCAGAGTCCTCTGCTCTGTGGGTTCAGCAGATATCTTGCTTGAATAGTACTGTCCAGGATTTAGCCAAGTTTCTGTGATCCAAAGGATATCAGACTTCCTAAAAAAAATCCACTTATTTCCAATGCCTGTATAATGGCTAGTAGGATGCTACTTCAGCTGGTGCTCATCCTTCTTCATCTTTTCCTTGATGTTTACTGATGTTTGCATTTGAAAACTTCAATCTGGCTGGGTAGCAGCTATCAGCTAACCGAGAGGGAAAGTTTACAGACTGGTGACTTAATTTTCACATCCCAATGAGTGACCTGCAGCCACACACCACCACCACCACCCAAAGCCAACCACAAAAAGCACCACCAGAACTTGCAAAATAGACAAGGTATTATAAGTTTAGCACAAATTTAGTGGAGCTGACAGAGAAGCGACTGGAAATGTCTGCACCTACATCACTGATTGAATGAATGAATATATTACATGTTAGTCTGTGCTTGTTCATTCCCTCGAAGTGTCATTAAGCTTTGAGAATCAAAGCCAGAACTGATGTGGTCTAGATTTTGACACATTTTCTCACCGTAACATCCACATATGTTTTGAGTCAGAATCTAAAATCAGTTTAGTCTATTTATTCCGTTTTTATAAACCAGTTCCCGCTTGATCAGTACACAGTGACAGAGGATAAAAATCAGATTAATTGCAATGGTGTCTTGAGGGCTGGATAAGCAGCAATATGAGTCATGCTATTGCTGATATGAAACACACCACGAATGCAAATAAAGATCACGTGCTGCACACCAGTATATAGCCTGATATCGTACATTTCTGTCCACTCATTACACCCTGATGTAAGAGTCTTTTATTTCATGACAGCGACTGTGCACCCCTACCATGGAATAGTATAATGCACTATCTGTTGTTAGGCTGGCAGCTAATTCCATTGAGCTTTTGCAGTAGTGAGTGATCAAAGCTTACGCTAAGCCCACTTAGCAGGTTGCATTGACTCCTGTATCAGCCAAGGTCGAAGGGGAGCTGACTACAGGACACATATTTGTGCAGATGGGTTTAAAGTACAACTGTTGTAGCTTGAATAAAAATGATCGAACAGTATCATCACATCAGCATTGTTAAAAAGCAAGGCAGTTTGGACAGGACAAAAAAAAGGATGGTTTTCATACAAGCTCTGCTGTTAGGCAACTGTACTCACACAGTCTACAGACTTATATAACAAGAGAGCTGGTAAACACACATGCAGAAAAATAAATAAGTAGGTAAAGTACCACTTGTGCTACAGACCCATAAGTTTTCCTCCACTCAGGCTTCACGTGTAATCACATGCACATCCCCCTTCATACACACATAGACACACACACTCCTGGAAGTCCCTTACCTGCATGTCTGATCTCAGACCACAGTAGCATGCAAAAAACATGGCAGTGTTGTAGTAACATGAATGGAGTCGGGGGATAGCTGCTAAATGTTCCTCAAGGATTAGAAAAAAAGCAAATAATGAAGCAGATGAGATGAAGCTGGTAGCATCCCTGAGTGTGAGAAATACTCCTCTGATTGTACCACACTGAGGTGGCAAGATCACTTCTTCTGTGGGGAAATTTAAAGCACCAATAAAAAACAGCTTTCACTTGATGCAAAGCTCCATCGCAGCTCACAGGCAAGCAGGCGGGACCCAACTGTCAAGAGGGGGGAGTGAAAATGTGTGCCTCGCACAAAGAAGAAGAAAGCAAACGGAGAAAAGTCTGCTGGTGGAGTGTGATCAACATGTGCAAGAAATGCTGGGAATTAAAGGAAGATCAGAGGAAAAATAGGACAGATGGTAGTGTGTGTCCACTAAGATGTGAGAATGTGATGT
Organism: Epinephelus fuscoguttatus; assembly: GCF_011397635.1. NCBI lineage: Eukaryota > Metazoa > Chordata > Actinopteri > Perciformes > Serranidae > Epinephelus > Epinephelus fuscoguttatus. The sequence goes on from NC_064763.1 coordinate 7,931,196, forward strand.
GAATAATGTTTGGCATACTGTATGAGTGGTGTGTGTGTGTGTGTGTGTGTGTGTGTGTGTGTGTGTGTGTGTGTGTGTGTGTGTGTGTGTGTATCAGTAAGTGGAGTATTTTTATTTCCAGCACACCATCTTGGATGAAATATCTTTTTTCTCACCTTATACACACTTACTGTTTCTCTCTCTCTCTCTCTCACACACACACACACACACACACACACACACACACACACACATACGCACACAGAGCATTACATAACAAGCAATATTCCACTGTCACTACCACGGTGCTCTGAAGAAAAACACTAGCAAAAGAGCAAAACCTCACTAATGCAGGTTTCAACAGAGAGAGAGTAAAACCTAAAACTTAAAACACTGAAAGATATTAAAGAATATTAAAGAAGAGAAGAAATAAATTAATATTGAGCAGTTCTGTCTAGGGGCGGCACGGTGTTGTGGTGGTTAGCACTCTCGCCTCACAGCAAGAGGGTTGCCAGTTTGATCCCGGGCGTGGGAGCCCTTCTGTGCGGAGTTTGCATGTTCTGCCCGTGTCAGCGTGGGTTCTCTCCGGGCACTCCGGCTTCCTCCCACAGTCCAAAGACATGCAGACTGGGGACTAGGTTAATTGATAACTCCAAATTGTCCGTAGGTGTGAATGTGAGCGTGAATGGTTGTTTGTCTCTATGTGTCAGCCCTGCGATAGTCTGGCGACCTGTCCAGGGTGTACCCTGCCTCTCACCCAATGTCAGCTGGGATAGGCTCCAGCCCCCACGCGACCCTCAAGAGGATGAAGCGGTTAGAAGATGAATGAATGAATGAAAGTTCTGTCTACTGTACATACTGTTGCCCTTTTGGAAAAATACACACAAGCATTATGGGCTACAACTTTATGCAACACTGAGCAAACACACACTAGCAGGAACTACTGTTAATGACTCATCTCTGTTGTGTGATTAACCTCTTCTGCTCCATCCCTCCTTAATACAGACACATTTTGTCTGTTTTTCAGGAGGGTTTGAGAATTTTTAGGGGGAGACAGCAGGTCAACAGTATATGCCACATGGAAGTGGTACACATCATCTGAAAGCAGAGAAGCTAAACATTAATTTGACATGCAGCTCAGCACTGTGTCAAGTTTTTCTAGTTATGAATACATAATCAACACTGTGTTTTGGTTTGGCACCTATTTCAACTATGAAGGTTTAGAGTGTATAGGGGCATAGAACATAATGGTGGAAGTACATGATGGGCATTCCCATGCTCATTTATCTTTTTTAAGTTGCTGCAGCATTTTTTGGGTTGATACAATTTGTTACACAGATTTGGTGCTACATTTAAGCATTTGTGACCACCCAAGAATTGATAAAAATACTCAAAAGGTCCTCCAAAATACCACATTAAGGCACCATGACCTTGAGGAACACCACAAAAAATAATGATGTGATTGGGTATCTTCTTTTTTCTACTTACTCTGGCTTTAAAACTCAGCTCGCAACAGCCTCTGAAAGACGGTAATGTTGGCCAAGGACGCTGGTGTCTCCTTTGAGTTGAAAGGTTTAAACAGTCAAGTCCTGTTGTATCACCCTGTGATCTCAGAGCAGATTTTAACAATGCTAATGACTGTTTCTGTCTTAAAATGTGAGGCTGTGAATCCAGCAGAGAAATGCAAAACAAAGGAGGCTCTCAATAAAAGACTGACAGAAACAGCAGGAGATGACGGGACTGACGGAAAAGGAATTGAGTTTACAGAGAAGGTGAATTCTCTGTTTCCTTTGCTTCACAATATCTACAGTGTTTACATTACATTTCTATTATTGTTTTTAATTGTATAAGTATTATCAGCAGGGTTTCCCACAGAGTGATAAATTGGAGGCACCCCACCTCCCCCAACATAAAAAAACAGCTCCACTAATGTCTGAAGAATTGATTATATTTCTGTAAAATGTAATAATGAGTAGGTTTGGGCAAACTAACAGTATATTACATGTGACAGCAGAACTCTGATCATCAGTAGAGATTTGGAAATACTGTTTCTACATTACATTATCTTGCACTGTACCTTAGTACAGATAATGTAAGAGTACAATACGAGTAAAATGTGTCAATATCTGTGCTCCTGATAAAGGAAAATTCGCATTTGGGTAGCTGTGTTTAATCTCGTAGGTGTGATCAAAAATAATCTGAAGCAAAATTGTGAGATTCTTCTGTAAATCGTTTTCAAAGGATATAGCAACTTCTGATCACATTTTTTATTTCAGACTTAAAATAACTTCTGATAAGGCCCCACCCACTATTTTGAGTACAGATAATTTAGTTGGTTAAACAGATACAGACACAGATACAGATAATGGTGTTCTCGCTCATCCCTAGAAAATAGTTTACCAAAGTTGCCAGCAGGCAAAACACTACCTCAGTCCCCTACAAGAACACTGTCTGTCTTTGACACTTGCACTACTGTCTTTTCAAATTAAATGAAAAGAAATGATCCATCAACATGTTTTTTTTTTTTTTTTTTTGCACTGACCCATGACTCCTATACCAGGATATGAATACAGTAGTGTACCGTTATACCCCACGTACTTACTGACAACACAAGTGCAGCTCAATTGAAACTCGTGACCACTGTTATATCTGTGATTAAGCCACAATGAACAGCCTGACAGAGCAATGAAGGTACTGTATATCTAGATGTCAAATGATTTCAGTGTTATATAGCAGCTGCAGCACCTGGCTCAGCTTGTCTTAATGCCACATTAACTTTGCAGTTAGCTCACACCTGAGGTCACCTGAGGTAGCTTTAGGCAACAAAGTGGATTTATTATACATATACTTGATGTATATCAAACAACACTGTGCAACATACGAATAAAGAAACAAGAATAAACTGATAAAAGTCATTAGGAAGAGCTTTTTTGGCAGCAGGTGATGAGACAGACCTTAACTTTAAGCTCTGCATATGATCCTATGCTTTCACATATTGTTTAACATGAACAAGCTCCTTACAAAAAAGAGCAAGCATTCTCAGGCATAATGACACGAGTGGAATCCTACACCATGTTGCTGCTCACATTACTTACACTTTTATATGGACTTTTGTGTTTTCCTTAATTTCTTATTTGGAGTTAAAATGTTAACACCAGACAACAACAACAACAACATGCATGTTGTTTTGGGAGGTAAGCTCATACTATGTGGGAAGATGCACCAGTCAGCAAACTGAATGTAGGGGGAGGTATTAAAGATGTTGTATAGAATATATTTTTGGTGCCAGCCTTCCTGTTACCGTGGTAACTGTCCATCGATTCAGCAGCATTAGTGAACGGCGAACCAAACGAATTCCCCGCCCCCTGTATTCGTTATTTATTTATTTCTCCCTCAGAGAGAGTGAAGTTGAGCTGCGGGAGGAAGAGGAGGAGAGAGAGGGTTCAGAGGAGGAGTGGAGAAAGAAGGTGGAGGAGAAAATCTGGGGGTGGATGAGTTGGAATGAAGATGAAACTGTTCAGAAATGACTGAATCTGGCATCCTTAACACAGCCATTGACTTGGCAATGTTAAATCTACAGGATACATAGCAACATGGTGCATCTGATGAGACCTTCCCCTGTATGGAGAGACAAATCAGCAGGCAAATACGGTCCAAGCTCCACAGCCCCAGGCTGGGCTATTGATCTGGGCTGAAGCGACTGAATCCCACAAAAAGGAAAGAGTGCTATCATAATGATTTACACAATACTGTAGAATTTATAATCTAACAAAAGGATGATAATCTAGTCATCATTTCAAATTAGTCATTATCCAATTAAAGGCTTTTAACATGTATTTTGCGATTCATAAATTAACCAATTATTATCTCAGCCAGGCATAAGCCTGGAAGGGATCATTCTTTTGGTCGTATGTGTGTGTGCGTGTCCCCGTGAGTGTGAGTGAGCGTATCCGTCTGTCTGCAGCTTATCTTGAGTACTACTGGACCAATTAGCCTAATATTTTGTGTGCAAATATATAACTGCATACTCAGGGACTTCCTGTGGTTGCAATGATTTACAATTATTGAGAAACTTGTTTTATTGCCTGTTTTATACCGTCATTGACTGCTAACCACTCACTCCTCTTAATCAGCCGGCAGGGGCCACAAGTTGTCTGGAAATGGGCTTGGCTAAAGGCAACAAGCATTACCAAGTCTGTTGCAGGCCAACTGCATAAATTCCATACCCAATATGTTGGGATCCAGTAAAGTTAAGCGCGAAACAACATAAGTAAGTCAACCATCGTTGTTATCTTCGCCGCAATCATGATGACTGTGACTCAGTTTTGTTCCGTAATCAACACAGCGTCATACTACACCGGGAGCATTTCAGAAGCGGAACGTTTTGCCTGTCTGGTTTTGTAGACTTACAGATTTTGTTGGTTTGAGATTTGTGCTTCTTCCAGCAAGTAAGTAAGGAGGCTACGAGTGAGATGGTTTCTTTTTTTGGAATATTTTAATTGTGTTTACTGTTGTTGTTTCCTACTTTGCTGTGCAGTAGCTACAGTGAAAATTAATAGATCTACATTTAAAAGTCAAGTTGTGCCACAGCTCTATCAAAAACAGACAAGGCGTGTATTTTTTCTTAGGTTCCGAAATGTCTACTGGAATTAAAAGAATTGTGTAGTTATTAGTTATTACAAACTATGAACTATCCACTATGTTTTTATTTGTGCTCTAATAAGGTAAGGTGTCACACAAATACTCATTTTTAACAATGCAGGTTTATGCTTCAGGTTTGTACAGCTGTCTGTGCTTTTTGAAGCAAGACGGCTAGTCTCCAATAAAAACAAAAATCATGCACAAAGCGTGTTCACATTTCATCCTGCAAGACAGGGCTGTATATGAGGAAATATCCGTTCAATAGCCTGATGTTGTCGGTTCGGCAAAAACATCAGAGACGGAAGAAAAACAAGTGTGGGATATTTTTGGTAAACAGAAAGGTAACACTGTGCAAAAGATAACAGGAGGCTGCATGTTCCTGCTCTGTTGTCTTGTGTTGTGTTGTGTTGCAGAGTGGAGAACTTCTATACAGTAACTTTATAATCAATCTTTTAGTTTCTTTCCCTGTGTGTGTCTGATAAAATAATGCAGCAGATTATACATCCAGTTTTCTCAGGTGTTAAATTTCAGACACAGTTTCCTCTGCTGCATTTCTTCCTCTCATATTCTGCACCTCTGAGCAGCAGTGGTGAAATGCGATGGACTGCATTTTATTCAGGTACTGTACTGAAGTACGAAGTACTTGTCCAGCACTGGAGTCTCAGCTACATTCCAGAGGGATATATTTTCACTCCACTACGATTATTTGACAGTTCTAATTACTTTACAATCAAAGGCTTTTATTTATCAATCAAAATACCCAACAGTACAAGTACAGCTGAAATGATTACTCCATTACTCTTTAGCCAAATGATAGAAAATTAATTGGAAACGATTTTAATACTTTCATCATTTCATATTTGTATTTTTTTTATGCATGTACATTTTCTTCAGAAATCTTCAGAAATGTAAGGATTTTCAGCTTTCTGTTGAAGTATTTCACATTTTTCATTTATTTATGATGAATACTGGATAAAAAAACCAAACAATATGAAGATGTCACTTTGGGTTTGGGGGTAATTGTGACGCCTTGTCTCACTCAATCGCCTTGTCTGTCTCAATCAATTAATCAAGAAAATTATCATCAAATTATTGAAAATAATCATTGGTTGTAGTCCCAGACAAGATGGTTAAACACAGGCTCAACCTCATTCACCTACAACTGAGTAAAACTTGAAGCATAACTTATATTCATTCAAATAAACAAGAAGTTTGTGCTCTAGAAAAGGATCAGCACTCAGTGAATAACCTCCTAAGCCCCATGATAAGCTATTATGGCAGGGCTTACCTATAGACCAGTGAGCAGTGATAACTAACATGTCTTTGGGGTCATCGGGTGGGAACCTCCTTTCGCTGGTGTTTCGTCTAGTTGGTCCCATGACACCTCCAGGAGGCTAGACAGTGATCTCTGGCATCCCAGGGACACTCCCCTAATGCCAGGTCTCACTGCTCTCCACACCAACCCAATAACCTCCTTTACCTTACTTATGCATGGCTTTCTCAGCCCAAACAGCACTGCCACCATCAACCAAACCCAGGCTCCGTACATGCGAGCTCCAGGTAGAAGCAATGCTGATACTACCTTTCCTAGCACATTCACCATACTCTATTTCACACGCTACATAGCATAACTCCAATATAAGCTAAAGTTAAAGGAGATAAATAAACTCACAGGATCAGCAAACACACTCAAATTGCAGCATGGCCTCAAACAAAAGGGATCCAAATAGGCCACTCCCACACTTAAATAACCTTCCTCTTCCTGGATTTCCTCCTTACTTACACATGGCTTTCTCAGCCCAAACAGCACTAATGCAATAATGCAATGATGTAATATATAATATCAGTCCCAGGGGACACATCTACATTGAGTACTTTCACTTTAAATACAGTACCTTAAGTACTGCTTAACAGGAACACATTGAAATGCATAATAGATAAACCCAGAAAACACAATTTTCAGTTGTGCCACTTTTGTTCTATTTTACAGAAGCCACACCTTGATATGAAACTGTACTGAAGGTGCTACTGTAGCTCATTGGAAACCAAAACACTGACATACTTTCATTTCACATGCTTTAAGTGCCACTAAGAATGAGTACCGTGGTAAAGTGTCACTTCCTACTAAAGGACAATCAGGTGTACAATCTTGCTTTACTTACAATATTGCTTAAACTTAAGAGAAATCACTTAGAAGCAAGTGCTATAACAGCTCACAGAAGGAGCAGCTGGTGTAGAGAAAAGGGCATGCAGAGGGCAGCAAGAGGCACATGAGGAGACACTTCTTGGGTCAGATATTGAGTTGACTATCATCAACTATCATCTTGGACCAATCTGGGTCATGTGGATCACTGGAGAGCTTCTTGGCAGAGGCCCTTAGTATGAACTCAGGTCCAACTCTTTACACCAAACTGATTTGGCCCAGAGTGGCATTTATGGAAGCTGACTTATACTATAAATTTTCACACAAAGTACGTTTAGACATTCAAGCCCTAAGGGCTAAAACCACTTGCCTTGCTCTTGCTAAACTGATGTTTACTGTACATTCAGAATTACTCATCAAATTGCATTGTGTGTATCCTTGAGGTCTAACAAAAGAGTATAGTACATTTTTTTCCTTATAAAATACTTGCAAAACAATTCCTATAGGTTTGAACCTTGTTTACATCCAAGTCTTTGCTTGTGCAACGCTGTGTACATTGGAGCATTACCACTGCCCGTCATTCAGTGGAAAAGTTTGAAACCATTGCCAGGACTGTTTATAGCATCATTCAGGTGCACGTACATCCTTGTGTGCAAGTACAAGACAAACAAAACAAGGATTAGGATTCGGTGAATGGACGAATATATCAGCCACTGCTGATTGACTGAGTACATTGGCGATTGATTTTTTTTGGGGCAATTTTGGGGCAAATGTTGTCTTTTTATTTTTCTGATTTAATTGTCTGCCTTTAATGACCAAGTTAGAAGAGCTGCTCAGTGGGAACCTGCTCAGTGGGTGGAGCAATGGCAGAGGGAGTCAGCAAGAAAAACAGCATGTAGAGCCAGCATATTTTCAAATTTACCTCAGCGAATTAAGGGTTTATTAAGACCAAACCAGAGCTGGTGATTGATGGAACAGTGTGAAGACTAACCAAAACAGTTTGGGTGAATTTTATATAATTTCTGTCAAGTTTGAATGAAGTTTGTTTTACGATGAGTTGTCTTAGTTTGGTGAAAGAGAGAAATTCTAACTCAGAGGGTGTACAGTTTTATTTTTATGTTGAATGAGGAAAATAGGTGTAGGTATATTTGCTTTGTCAGTTTATTTAGTTTAGTAGACTAAAAAAATCTAAGAGAGCTTGTGGAATGCGGAAGCTCAACATTCAAGAGGGGGTGGGGGTTGCACACACCGGTGTGAATATATCGGCAATCACTGGCTGATGGACTGACATTGGCCAGTTGGAAATTGGAAAACAGGTACCCACTTATAGAAAAAATGCTTGATAGTGCTACTAGAGGTCAAAAACTCCAAAGAATACCTTTATGTAACTATATACAACTGTAAAGTTAATGTATTGATATCTTTAAACTGTTTTAGACCTAAGGTTTGATTCATTTTCATGCATTAATCTGCTAATAAAAAGAGATCTTTGTTGAAGCATGGGTGTAGCAGGGCTGCCATGTAGCTTGCAATACTAGTGAGCTATGAGTGAAACATTTCTTTGACTATGTTTATAACGTTGCAAAGGCACATCGAGCATTAATGCAAGAGAGTTTCTATGAATGCTTTGTTTCAACAGATTACTCAAAGATGGGAAGGTGAGGTACTTTTTTCACTACCACAACACAATGCAGCATCCCTCTTATGCTGTGTCCACACTATGAGCAACACAGCAACAGCGTGACCAGCCATATTATTCCAGAGTCCTTGTTGACATGTTGCTCAAGCGCTGGGGGTTTTGTCATCACAGGCTTGTGTGTATCTGCCACTTCCCACCAAAGCACCTGAGTGAACGTCATCTAAAGTTTGTATTTATTTATTTATTTAATAACACAGTACCACAGCTAGAAATAAAAACATATGATTGGTGGACACTTCACTGTGTCAGTGAAGTGCTGAAAAAAATTAAGGCCATCTCAACTTTTGTTTGTAGCACCTCCCGCCCGTCAACAGCAACAAGTGTCGGGCATCAGCTTGTAGCTTCATGTCACCATCTTCCATTGAAAATGACTTGTAGCTTGTTGCCTTGTCACTCCTAATGTCAACGCAGTATTAGTTTGCAGAAAATTGCCTCACTCTAAAACCCTTTGTTTTTCCTTCACAAGTCAGAGCACTGACATTTGATTAAACAGACTGTAGTCTTGTGGTGTGCAGTGTTATGTTTTTTATTTCTGATTGTAAGAAATAGTTTAAGTTGTAAAACAGAACAAGACCCCATACCAATCTATACCCTCGGGTAAAGTTGTACTTGCTTTATAATTCTCTATTTCTACATCTCTTAATTGCAACTCTTGGATTTAATCTTGCTAAGAATCCATTCTGACCTTTACACTCTAAATTAAATTAGCATTTTAATGTTATCCTCCGTTCTTTTTCTTCTTCCAATTCAGCTAGTAGTAATTTACCCAGCCTAATACCCTGACATGTCCACGCTCTGAGCGCTCTAAGCTCCCATCCACAAGCAGAAGTGGCTGACCCTGCTTTTTCTCCGGCGATGCAGGAGAGTGAGCAGGATAAAGATTCTGGAGATAAACTACTCTTTGGTACTGATGGACTAACAACTAACCCACTTCATTTTAACTCATGTGTGACAAAATATCTGATGTAAACACAAAACAAAATGAAAGAGGTGCAAACAGAATCATTAGGCACCTGACTATTTGCCCTTTCCAGAAAGTCCTCCTCACCCCTATAGAGAAGCAGTGCTGTTTCCAGGCAACACAACCGAACACAAATCTACCCAGCAGGCTGCCCTGTAGTGGGAGGAAAGTTTTTTTTTTCTTATTGTTGCAGGGGGACATGGTTTTTGCTATGGCCAGGCTCTAACAAGAATTATTAGCTGAACAGATTATCACATCTCCATATTATAAATTGCAAATAATTTCACAATATGCCTAGATTAGATTAGGAATTTCTTCAAATCAGCCCTATCAGCCTTCAACATGTCCTTCAGGGTAGAAATACAATGACCATACAACACAGAGCCTTCCGTTTGAGTGAGGCAAAAATAGACACACCAAAGGTGCCAGAGATCAGTGGTATTTCGACATGTACTGTGAGGACATGTTCCTCTGTTGGTGAAATGAAGCATTTAGTCACGCAATCTGTCAGGACTTTACGTGCTGTTTTTGTTCTTCTTTACAGAGACTGTAAAAGTTCATTTGCAGGTTAAAATGCAAGAGAAAGGCACCAGGAGGCAATTAGCAGATTTATGGGACATACTGGTGTGACATGAAAGGTGTGGGGAAAACCATAATTTGTGTGCCTCCGTGTGTTTGGGTGCATTTGAATTCTAAAACGGCAAAAAAAATAACAGCTGTGATGCCTTTCAAACGTTGCAATCCATTGAAAAACTTTGTAAATTGGATTCGGCCTCTGTTTATTTGTTTGGGTCGAATAAAATGTACCCTTTAAAAAAGAAAAAAAGGCTCTTGGGACATCCACACAACACAGAGGCTGCCTGTCAAGTTAGGCAAAAATAGAGACACTCGGAGAGCACCACCCAGCTCCATCTCCATTCCATACATAAAGATTACTCCATGCACAGGCAGTTTATGATCAACAAGACCCTGAGTTATATAACCATTACAATTACTGAATTCTAAAAGGTTACAGTGCTGAACTATGACACTACACATCTTATGTTGTTGTACCACATTTCTGTAACTATATCATTCTATCTATCATTCATCATATCCTTCTAATGCAACTGCAAAATACTGTATAGTATTTTGTGCTACTAACATTTGCACATACAGGAGGATCAACCATGCGACCATCCTGCTGAGGTCAAGACACATAAACAAACTATGACGCATCCCCCCAGTAACACGAAAGATGGAGCTAATCATAGTACTAACCATGGACCAGGACAGCACCATCAGCGTCACTGATGACATCATCCCTGTGTCTGTGGTGGATTTAATTTGTAAAACAACAGAAGCAACTGTACCCAAAATTACACTTAAATCATTCCACAACCAGAAAGCATGGATTACCACAACTATCAGGAAACATGGACAATTATAATGCAGAGGCCTGTGATGTAAGAAAAGGCCATAAAGGACTAAATTGCAAAGCACAAGTTGAGGGAACTTATGGGATCACATTTCAATGGAGTTGTATCTTGTATGATTCCATGTGACAAATAAATACTTGATTGACTGATAAATTAATGCGTGTTTATGTAGCCTGGTCTATGGTGTTGTATAAGCTTTCTTATTTGTCTGAAAGTAAAATAAATAAATACATAATAACAAAATGTCAGCCTTGAAGAAATATCATACATTCACAATCCCCAATACACACCATCTAATGTTTGCATGTGTCCTGATTTTACTGCAGAAATTCTAACCATGTCCTTGAAATGATTAAATGAGTGACTAAATTATCTGCATTAAAAATAAGGTGAATTTTTAAGCCACTCGCCTGAAGGTACAATCTCTATTTTGAGATAATGGCGAGGCAACAGCAGGACACTTTAGTCTCTCGACAGGGTGCTAGAGGTCACAATCTTCACTGCTGACCACATAGCTCTGTGAAGGGTTTCAGATCAGCATGTGACTTCAAAACAACTTGAAGTCTTCTGGATTAAACCCAAACTGTGATATTTTTAAATTGAGACACAGTGGGGAAAGTGTTTCAAGCTTGTGGGGTGAATATCAAATGTGTTGCTTAGGCCTAGAGGGGCTTATGACAGTCAACTTTTTGCGATTCCAAAGAGTGCAACAAAAAATAAAAAAGGTGTAGAAACTGGCAAATACCCGATAACTGATCCTCATGTACTCTTCATGTAACCTTGTGGCTTCTGACTAAAACATGCCCTACATGCCTGTTATTTATGCATGTATGAGTGCATAAAGGACAACAAAGACATCTTGTTCCACCCTGAGTTCACTCATTCTGTCTGTTTCCTGAGTTGTAATTGGTGAATCAATGTTATTGACTGACCACAAAGTCCACTCATCAGGTTTCAAAGGACTGGAAGCTACTTGCTGATTAAAGAGGGGAAAGTCAAAAGTGAGTGCACACAGTGGCTCATAAGGACCAAGGTAAAGTCAAGGCCATTTCACACAGTAAAACTAAAGTGCATTCGTGCTGATCTGAGTAAATGAACAGTATATCTTTGGTACATTTTCAAATGATATTATTTGATATGCCTAGCTCTAAAAATAGTTAGCTGGGCTATCTTAAATTTTAAATAACAAAACAAATGTCACAATAGAAGAAGAAGAAGAACTGAGGGATACAAAAAAGGCAGAGGAGAATATTTATTTATTCTGCACTTGCTTTTATTATTACTGTGGTCAGTGGCATCACTTGGGATGTCCCAATCCAATCTCAAAGATCGATATTGGAGCCATTTTCTAGCTGATCGGGATCAGCTATATCGAGCTTTTATATGTAGGGTTGAAGCTCCGCCCATGGCAAAACACCACAGGCCATAAACAACAGCAAAACACAATATGAGACTATTTATTTATGTTATTTACCAAAGTTACAAACGTGCTTCATTTCAGCTCAGTGTGAGAGTCTCCTGCATGTTGCTGAGGAGAGACACAGTGCAGAGTGCAGAGCCAACAACAACCACACACCATGGCACTACAAGTCTGACAAAAGCCCCCAAAAAACATTAAGCGCAATATATCAATGTAGTTTAATCCAGGCAAAAAAGCACAGACTTCTAAAATAAACTTTTGATGGAATACAGTTCATTGAGGTAGGCTGACAAAGGCTGCACCGGAGCAACAAATAACAGAGAATACTGTCTTAAAGGGATAGAGAAATCCCCTTATGGCAGCGATGAGGCCACAAAGAATAAATATTAAGTTTAAACTCTGTTATTTTGTAAAAAGTAATACTAAATAAAAAACATAAAACATTAAGAAACAGCATGGATGCAGAGATTTTTTTTTTCTTAATGCGTACAGAGCTATTCCATTGTCAAACATATACATTGGATTGATTTTAATAACTTGATTGGGATGTCCCTAGCTGTCATCGTCCAGAGGACGAGCTGGATGCGGAAGCCTAATCATGAATAGTGGAAGAGGATAGTGATGGGGACCTTTAATGAAGAAGATGTGTGGGTGTTAAACCTAAATATATCCATCAGCTTTCTTCCTGCTTTCTTGTTCTTGTTGAGCTCAGCTCACTAACTGGTTAATGGCTGCTGCCTCGTTGGTTGTAAACAGTGCAATTACATATATCCGCACATGTAGTTGTTGTGATTGAAAACTTAATTGCATTTACACTTGTGTTCATTGTGGTCACAATGCGTACCTGGCCACCCCTAGAGGTGGTCTGGTCGATCGAATCACAATCTTTACTCAGTGCATTTTGGGTGCATTTATACATGCACTTCCATGTGGTTGTTCGCTCCCAGACTGCAATCTGATTACCCAAAAATAAATATCAATGCAAGGTGTAAAGGAGGTCACATATGAACATTCAGCTGTCATTTACCCAGGGTTTAGTGATTTAAGGAAAAGATCTGTATTGTGATTTAAACTGAAACTATTTCTTAATGAGGGAAACTACTGGCCCATATCTGCTGTTCCATTAAAATAGGATATGACTGCATCCCTCTTTATCACAATATTATCTTTTTACATTACTAGAATCTGATAGAATAAAAGTGTTGATTGATGATGATAAGACCTCCCACAGTTTTTCTCTCAGTAAGTCAGTGATTAGGTTTGCCTAGTTTCCTGCAGGGAAACTGGCCAATTTAGCTCACATTTATTAGATATTACATTAGTGACATATTTATCATTGCTCAATAATATTAAAATTTAATTATGACATTCAAAAGTGGCATTTATATTGACAACAGCTGCATAGTTACAGCAGCCATTTATGGTGATAATGACAAACTGCTTTCACATCTGACAATGTATTTATATCTGACTGATGAATACTAATTAAGTTAAATCAGTATTAATTAATGCCACTGTGGAGCGCTCTGTACTATAGCTGCTTGAGCTAATATTAGCTTCACAGATCCAAATACAGCACATTCAGAGCTTTTAGACCTCTGAGGGTTAAATGATTATATGATGTGCTTCAACTTTTTCTGGGAGATTCTGTACACACGTGTATACAGACTGTGTTGTCTTAGCTGTGTGCATGGGGTCACTGTCTTGTTAGTGCGTGAACCTTTGGACCAGTCTAAGGTCTTGAGTGCTCTGAACCAGGTTTTCATGAAGAACGTCTCTGTACTTTGCTCCGTTCAGCTTTCCCTCAACCCTGACCAGACCACCAGTCCCTGGTCGTTGTTCTGATATGCAGTGTCAGCTCTGAGGCCTTATACAGACAGATAAGTGTCTTTCCAAATCATGTCCAGTCAATTTAATTTACCACATGTGGACTCCAATCAAGGTGGAGAAACCCCTCAAAGCAGATCAAGTGGGAAGCACCGGAGATAAATTTCAAGTGTCATAGCAAAAGGTCTGAATACTTCTGTCAATGTGATATTTCAGTTTGTTTGTCTTTTTAAATGAATTTGCAAACATTTGGAAAATCCTGTTTGCTTTGTAGGCGGCAACATAACAAAATGTGAAAAAGTGAAGTTGCCTGAATACTTTATGAATGCAGTGTACACATATACATATATACATTTTTAATGCCAAGCACACTGAATCTCTCTTGGAATCAAACATATTATATAAATAGCAAAAGAAAAATTAGCTTTGCAAATGTTCACCAGTCTGTCACTCTGCCAGTATTTCTTTCATATGTCTGTCATTTACAGCTATCTCTGAAACTGATCGGACACAGCCCACTCTTTAACAAACTGGCATTTCATCTTCCACAAAACCATCTTTGGCGAGCATTCATAGTCCAGAAACCAGAATACAGAAGACGAAGTAACAGCTTTTTTATTTGTTGTTTGGCCAGCTCACAGAATGTGATGGAAATAACCACAGCTAAATTGATTTGCCAGCAACTGTTGTCGTTATAGTCAGTAAAACCAACAGTTGCTGGCTTAAACCTCTGATGTAAGTTGTATTTAAAATCACACCCCTTGCAGTTTGGAAATGGCACTCTTTCAAGTTGCAATCTCAATAAGACAGCGACTCACCGCTCAGCCCTAACTGAACCTGTCGATGGTATGTTTGTTTTCAGCAGTGAGACAGAAAAGCATCTGCTGTATCACCTCACCAAAAGGGTGTCAAAATCAAGATGAGAGAGATCATCTAAAAACATAAACAATTGCAGGTTATCAACACATACATTTAGGACTGGCTTCCTCCTGTGTTTTTCTTTTTCCCGTCCTCTCTACTTTCCTCTCATGCTGAACTATGGCACAGTACTCATCATGCCCCTGAAGCATTACATAACGTGGCTATGGAATGAAAACTGCATATCATTATGCTGTGCACATTCATTATGGAGAGCTGAATACTTAAGATAGTAGAGCTGAATATAATATTCACAGTGTCATTCGAGATCTCACATCATGAGCACTAAGAGGGGGCGCCTCTTAAGAGCTCAGTATGACTGCTGTATAATCGTTAAGATACTTACAGAGACCTGAATAACTGGACATGATCTATACAGATGAGCTGATTATTTTATCAACTAGAAGTTATGATGACTTAGTTAATATTGACGCTGTGAGGTTAATATGGCTAATTCTCAAGATGGTGGTTTACAAAGCAGCCCTGTCCTATGACACCTTTATGACCAAAAAGTAGTGATTATTTTAACAACACTGTCATATGCTCCTCCAGGTCCACTCCACAGTTCAGTATGCTGTATGCTGCAATCACAGTCTGGAGAGAATTTTCTGAGAAGTAAACACACGCTTTTCTTCATTCCAGGTAACAACATGGCAGAATACAAATTGAAAAGTGCTAATTAGAGAAAACAAATTGACATTTTTCTGATTGCTTTCAATTAAAGCTACCAAGTTACAGCAGTTAAACAGTTTATCAACAAAGCCTTCAGTCAGAATTAGTCAGCACAGAGCTACTCATGAAGCATGTCACTCAGTGTGAATGTTTTTGGAGATGTAATAGCAACTGTGGCGCACAAAGAAATGCGGTGCCTTCTAATCTGTTGGTATGTACACGTTTAAGCCACCTCATGCTGGCAGCTGTCTCAGTAGGCACCCTCATTACAGGGACAGGCAGCATGTTTTTCCTTTCACTTTTTAGAATCCAGGTCCAGATTAATTAACTCCATCTCTCAGATCTAATTACAACACATTATATAATTTCAAATCTCATATTTGAGAAGCTCTAACTACGGTGGTACCAGTTTTTTTGGAACTTGATAAACGACAATTAACTGGCTATCCAAAATGTATCTGTTTGATTCATTGGCTAAATCACTAAAATAACACTTCTCTAAAGCTGCTTGACAACCACCTACCTGCAAGAGCGTTCCCCCAAAAAGCAAAGCGGTGTTCAAGGGGCAGCTGCCACTACAGTGCATGGCTGCAATGAGACAGGTGCTTTGATGAACACGGAAGTGCAAGATAGCTTGTAGCTGCATACTGTAGCAAGACACGAGAAATCACTGAAACTACTAAAGATTTCTACATATTTGGACAATTTACCAGTCATCTGAAATTTGGTGGCATGTTTTCCCAGGCCCTGTTTTTCTTTAGGTTCTTATATCTCCGGGTATTCAGGCACCAACATTATCAGCTCTTCTGTCTTGTCTTATTTCTGCTTCTGTGATATCAGCTTTTTGATCGGCCAAAGCCAGGTGGCAACCGCAGAAGTTCAACAGAGTGGACTCAGTGCAGGGGAGCATAATCTGTGTACATGAACATGGGTGGCAACCACTTCATACCTCTACTGCCATGTTTTAAACCGCTTCCCCTCTGCTGCCTTCCCCTCCCTGAAATGACTGAAGGCAGCGAGTTACCACACAGCAGTGTGAAAGCAGCTTCAGCTCTACAAAGGTATTAATGATTGGCTGATGTATTGGATTGTATAACAAGTACTGTAGCTCTGCTACAGACTCAAACCCACACATTAGGGATGCACAATTAACCAAATCTTAATCACGATCACGACTTTGGGTTTCCACAATTAAACGAACATGATCTGCCATTTAAAATGCATGCTTCACTAATAGAAAACTTCACTACATGTCAAATCAAGTGCTTCCTAAACTAACAGCCAGCCTCCACCGTTGAAGAGTTGTCCACGACGTGCAGACCCTGCAGTGACAGCCTGCAAAAAATGTTCCTGAACTGTGGCAAAAACTGTAAGAAAAATCAACCATCATCATCATCATCATCATCAGTTGTTCAGACATAGGAGAGGACAAGTCATATGCAAAAAGTACATGAGATTTGTATCCACGCCACAAAGCAACAAAACTAACCTGTTAAACTACCTGAAAAAAACACCACAATCTGCAGTACGATGAATACATGACAGCCAGGAAGAATAATGCTGCTAACTTTACTGTTAATCCCCGTCCTTGTCCAGCATTAACTCAGATATTCACAAAAAAGATGATGTGGCGCGTCATGGTACCACAATCACTGTAAAAAAATTATACATATATATGCAGTACCAGATACATATCCATAGAAGATGGAATTAATTCAGGGGAAGAAGAACCTTTTTTCAAGTCTTATTTTGATGCAAATTGTTAGGTAGCAGAAATGTAGCATAAGGTGAAAGTGCAAGCAGTGCTCTGTCTATTTAATTTAAGGTAAAAAGTTTTGGTACAGTTTATTTTTAGATTTTGCCTCTAGGATATGCACTGCAAATAATACCAGTCTTATTTGGATGCAGAGATTTGTACATTAGTGGGAATGTAGCACAATTTGAAGTAAAAGCAATGCTCTGTTTATTTAGGCCTAAAAGTTAAAGTACAATAAAAAATATGTTGTCACTATAAACAATGAACAATCCTAATGAGTTATGTGATGTCAATATTGATCAAAATAATTGTAATTACCATTTTGGCCATAACTGTGCAACCCTGCCACACATAAGCACACATGCAGACGTAAGCTCTGCCATGTGATGACACAACAGTGAGCCAGATTGTTTCAATGCACACATCCAGTTACACTGCACTGAGTGTACAGCACAAATGTTTATTTGTACCTCACAGATCCTATTTTTGAAAGAGAAAATCACGACCTCCATCAACACTGCGTCTAATGTTACTACACTCATCTGACAGAAGGAAACCACTCTGTGTGAGGTTCTCTGAGTGAAGGGTAGCACACTGAGGCTGACTTGGTAATGGCTTTCATGCAGAAGCTGGCGTGAATATTTCACCATGGCTTTCAGGATATCAACATCCTAAATGACCGAAGGGGCCTCTGCTCCTGCTACATGTGTGTTCTACAACATGTGTGAGAGAGAGAGATGTATATGTACATCTTTAGCATTTCAAGCCAGGATGGTGGGCTAACTCTCTTACTGGATGCAGCCTATGCCTATACTTAGGCTGCAAACCACTCAATGGAGATTTTCTGCTTAAATGACGGTGAGAGCTTTGTCGGTTTCACTTAGAATGGTTCATGCAAGAGGTCAGTGCACCCTGTGTGATGTAAATAGTACGCAAGCTGCTACAAAGGAGTTGCCTCTTCACGGTCAATACCTGCATGCAGAAAGTGTGGTTTGGGTACAAGTATTTGAGGAACTTAAAATTGGGAAAGTAGTTAAACAAATGAATTGATTTGATTGACTTGATGATGGCACTGTATAGAAAACTTAGAACACACTACTGTGCTTCCTACACCATACTTCAACACAACAATGAATGCCTCATATCTGGACAACATATATGTCACATAAAAAACCTACATGAGGTATTCAACAACTAGCACAAAGCGTATAGCATACATAGAGGCTAAACTAACTACCATACACACAGCAATACGACATACGGTATTATCTGCATAAAAGGAACCATTATTGTGTAAAACATCATTTAAAAATCATATTCTCATCTAGAAAAATCAAATGTTCATTTTTCATATTAGTTATGAGGAGAAAGACAGTGCACATACTTGTTACCATGAGTAACACATTGCTGTGAAAGGAGGATTCCCCTCTCCAGTGATGTAATGGTCATTTGCACAGGGAAGAGCACACAGTATAATCTAAGCAATAAGAGTTCAAAACTTGCATTTTTTTTCTCAAATAAAATTCTGCAGCGTGCATAAGGATTTGTGTATTGTAATAATGATAATGTAATGATATTTGCTTGTAACCTCTGCCAAGTGCACTATCAGAAGTGCTTATGTGCTGTGTGAGCAGAGTACTGCAGCAGAACCGTGAGCTGGCTGACAGGAGTTCAACCTAACTTCTGCTGCTTTATCTCAACAGACAGGCAGCCGGCCTCTGTAGTTTGCTGACCAATGCATACAGTAGTTAGAGGGGAAAAAATGCTAATAACATCAGAACTTGCTCTTTCAAGAGATAATAAATCACTGTAAATATGCTCTGAAAGCATCCTATGGCAACAGTACAACAATCAATTATTCAGCTCTTCACTTTAAAGCTCAAAGCGACAAGGTGATGAAGATAATCAGGAGTGTGAGAGGAGACAGAAACATGCATGCACGTGCAAACATTCAGAAACAACCAACGTGTTGACAGAGCTTCTTTCCTCCTGCTTCAAAGCATTCCTCATTCTCCCACAATGCTCACTCTCTCTGTCTCAGTCCATGTCTCCCTTTCACCCCCTCTCTGGTCCAGTGAATCATTCATTCATGCTGTGTCTCTTACCTTAGTGGTGACAATGCAAAGACAATCCATGCTGGCCAGACAAAAAAGGAGCTCTCAACCTATGCCCAAATTCATCACCACTAATATCACCACTGGAGGTTAAAAAAAAGCAGGAAGATGGAGAAAAAGATACCAGCGTGAGTAAGTGAGGAGGAAAGATAAAAAAAAAAAACAAAAAAAAAACCACGTAGGTGTTGCTGGAGAAGAAGAAGAAGAAGGAGAAGAAAAAGAGGGAGAGGGGGAGGAGATGAGGAAGAGAACACACACACACACTCACGCACACACAGGCACACACACACTCACACACGCTGGCGAGGGAGAGAAGCCACGGCGGACAGACGTTACTGCATGTGGGCCCCTTGTGAGGATTGGGATGCCTCCTCCACAGTGCTGAAGGCGATCAGGATTCCTAACGCCATCTCAGAGCCGAGCGTGCGTCATCAGCTAAAACATTCGCACACACAAACACACACACACTAAAAACGCTTAGCAGCTGGACTGGCCTCTTCCAACAACCCAAAATCATTCCTTAGCTTCTCTCCCTCTCATTCCACCATCTCTTTGTTTTCAGTTCATCCTCTCCTCCTCTCCTCCTCTCGCTCTCCTGTCTCCAGGCTGAGCGGCTAAGCAGCGTTATGGGATGAGGGAGAGAGCGAGGGAAGAGAGTGAAGGACGAGAGCGTCAGCTCAGCGGAATGAATTAGATTCCCATGCTCTCTGTCTCGCTGGCTATTAGCTGCTGTGGCAGACTGCTGGAACTTAATAATAACACACAGGTTTTAATTTCATCTGCAGAGCAGCGGCAGCACTGCCTTCCACTCACATTGTGACAGGCTTTTCACTGTGTGTGTCTGTGCGGTTTGATAAGTTTGGCATTTTAAAGTTGTTGCCAACAACAGCCAATAAACAAGAAACAAAATAGCAACACTGCATAATTCTACCTGCAATATGTCTTCCATCACATCAACGCTAGACAACAGATGTTGTTGAGCAGATGTTTGATTTTAATAAAAGGACAATATTAACATTACTGCATCATTATAGCCCTCTTATCATAATGTTGATGCACCAAATGTGACTCAAACACACCCAAAGACTGTAATCAATTGCTGATGATAGGAGTAATGATAGAATGTAACGAAAAACATGTAACTACTTACTTAACAGCTACTTTTGTTTGTTGTTGTTGCCAATGAACTGAGAGCAAAGCTAATATTCAGCTCAGAACAAGTTGGACACATGTATGACTTCATTCATATAATCTTTTAATGGTCATGCAAGCTTGCTGCAATTAGAAAACTACAATAGAAAACAGTTTTCTGCCAAAAGCACAACACCTGAAATAACAATTCAATCAAAACAATGTCTCTGTGGGGAAACCCCGGCAGCAAGCTTTGCCACCGCCACCAGCAACACCTCTCTCCCACCAGGGCTGTAAAACTACAGTTTCAACTGCTTGTTCCCACATGTGTGTTGTTATCAGTGACAGAACCACCTCTGAGTCAACAACACTTACAAACTGCACACTTTCATCTTACAATTATTTCATAAGACATAACAGCAACATTTTCCAAAACAACAAATTGCAGCTCAATCTTGACCAACACTCAAAGACACATGGTAAGAGTAAGATACAGTAGCCCAGGGAAGATTATGGGGAAGAATTTAGAATCCATTGTCTTTTAGAAGCCTTTAATTTAACATCAAAACTTTTATATTTAGCTGAACAGGTTAATTTGCAAATTTGTGTCTTCCATTCTGAGTGAAAAAAAATACACCTTGATAAACAAACCTAAGGATTTTAATGAAATAAAAGCATCTCATAAAAGAGAGGATTAAATAAAGCTTCACTAATTTCACGTATAGTAGTAATATACTTGTAAAATATAACCGTCATGCAAAATTTGTATTTTCCTGTCATTAATTAAATGTCTCAATGCACAGATGCATTGATCACAGTTCGTAGGAACTAACCTCTGTCCTTCAGCAGTCGGTCATTGTTTTAAAAAATACAATAAATGCTGCTTTCTTTTATGATAGACAGATTTTTATATTCTTTACATGAAGGATGCATGTATCCATCCTGCAAGTAGAGAATACTACAATGTGAGACTATATTACAGTGCTGAAGTACATACAGGAGAAATAACAGCAATGCATGGGCTTTAAAAAGCTCGAGCTCAGTCTATAGGTACTGTACATTAAAAATCAATTCATTTCCATATTAACCAATAAGATCTTGTCTCCCAGGTAAATGTAACCACTCCAATGGTCAAACCTTCCCCTTCTAGAGACTACAAGCCTCTGAACGGCAGCAAATTATCCCCCATTAAACTGCTCTGGTACCTGTTTGCTGAAGCCATCCTGGTGAAGAGGTGTGAATTTGACCTTGATTACTGCTTTCATTTGGAGACGAAGCAGCACTCCTACACTCCCGGTTTCCCGTCGCTCCTACTGAACACATTCACCAGCTCAGACTCCCTCTGCCAGAGCAACAGGGCTAATCTTTTCAGGTGATGCGGCTCAGAGAGCTTCGACTTATTGCATTAGAGAGAAGGAATGCTTTAACCTCCTTTGTTAGGCCTGCCGCCTGTATATACAGACTAGGTGTGACAAATTTGGATTTGTTTGTGTATGTGCAAACCAGTGCTAATATTGCTAAGAACCCACTGGACAGATTTACTCAAAAGCCTGCCATGACCTTGAAGCTAACCTGTAACTGACCCTAACACAATCTCCAAATCACTTTGTGGCATAGCGACTAAAAACCATCAGATCTGTTCTCAAATTTCACTGGAGTGGAATTAAATGACAATAAAATAAGGGCTTTGTGCTGATTAATCACTGTTGAAACTGTAATTATTTCAGGTAGCATGCAAAGTCTGCACAGCTTTTTTTCGTAAAATACTATATTGTCTATCTATTTTATGATAACAAATCTAACAAATTGTCTTCTTTTCCACAGATATAATTCTAGTGATCCAAGTGTCCTGAAGCCCCAACATAAAAAGTTGTTTGGAAAAACGTCATTTGAACTCCGTTTTTAGCCTCATTGTAGCCTGCAGCTCTAACTGCCTCTCTGGGCACTGCACTCACGTGTGTGCGCCTGTGCGTGAGACCATGAGACATGGGCACCACATTCATGTGTGTTCATGTGCTTTCGCTGGTCTCGTGCACAAGCGCGCACATGTGCGCACACGTGTTTTTGGACGTTTGAATCTGGGGTGCCGTAAGCATCCATTAGGTGGAGTTGTGTTGCTACCCCCTCTCCCCTGGGATCTCCGCAAGTGATGTGAGGACTCTAAAACTTCACCGGAACCTCCATCGGCATACGGGTGAGTAGTGAATTTTCATTTTTGGGTGCACTATCCCTTTAAGCCCTGTGTTTTAGGTGTGTTTTGAATCAGTCAAACTTTACAGCGCTTCACAGAAACCCCAATGCCAACTAGTGTTTTGGAGGTGTAACTGCAGAGTGACACAGACACATCACCACACAAGTTTATCCTACTATTAAATGGAGAAACCTCTGTCCCTCTGTCCGTCCGTCCGTCCGTCATCATCCGTTTTCCTCCTCACTGCTTTGACCTACTTCTCTGAACTTGCACATAGGCTTTCATCTTGGTCATGTGCAGACAGCCATAATGCTGTTTTTGCATTTTTCCCACATTTCTACTGTTTATATTTGTGTTTTTGCGCGGGCCTCCATGCCGTCAGCCAAAACTATGATCCATGTATTTTGCAATAAAGCATGTTTCTAAATACAGTGTGCATTTTTTTGTCTTACATTAATATTTATTACACAGTGCATTTACAGTGCTCTGATTTTGCATCTCCTCTAATATACTGTTTTTGATTTCTTATTCCTCTATACATAACACATCCCCGGGTATGGACTAGTCATGTATTAAGGGGAAGTCCTCAAGTTAACATGGTATGGCCAATCATACACCTTACCATGTAGGATCTGTATGGATCAGAGAAACCCCACTGTATTTCTCAGAATCAGCTCTTTGTCATAAAGTTGTTTCCTACTTCTAACTCATGGTTTCAAGACCACACTGTTGTAGCTCTGCAGCACTGATTAAAAAAATAAATCTAATAGTCAGGACCATTAAGTAAATTTCTTTACATTCACTTGATTCTCAATCGAGAGACTAGTAAGAAATGCGTTACCGTCTTAATATGGACTTCAAAACTGTTTTGAAATGCACAATAAAGGAATTCTAAACATGACTAAAAATTGTGATTAATCACGATATACTACTGAAATTCAGCAATTCATTGCATTTTAAAAAATAATCATGGCCCCACTATGGATATAAGGTGAAGGTTTTATATTTATGCACTTTCTGAAATAAACTAGAATTGCCACCTTGCAGCTGTATGCCTCCGTGAACCAGTCAAGTTGCAGATACAGTTTACATCCATGTCTGTACAGACTCATATGTAGGCATGACAGTAGACGATGCTTCAAATATGGATGTTGCTGCAAAGAAGCTTCATATTCTAAAACATGGATGCTTAACACACATCTTCAACCCAGCAGCAAAGAAGATCTATACAATCTGCACAGTTTCAAGGTGGACTGCCATGGTCATAGTCAGCAATTCAGTATCGGACCAACTGTCTCCCCTTCTACTCCTTAGAGTTATGGCATTAACTAATGGCCAGAAAAGCGTTTTTGCAGAACATTATGATGTCACAGTAAAGGTCATCATTTCATTCTATCATACATTTGTTTGAAACTCATGAGTTATGGCCAAAAACATGTTTTGCGAGGTCACAGTGACCTTGACCTCTGACAACTAAACTGTAATCAGTTCATCCAGGAGTTCACGTTGACATTTGTGCCAAAATTGAGGAAATTCCCCCAATTGTTTTGCTGCTTAAATGTCCAACAATATTTGCTGCAGTGACATTACTGCACTTACTGCATTACTCTCAGCATAAAACCACTCGCTTCAACAATTTGCTGAATCCACCATATAAACAGCAATACACAAGGTGCAGACGCACCTGGCTTTTAAAGGGAATACAAGATGACACTCTAATTAGTTGAATTCATGTTACGCCCAAAACATACCTTATGATTATTTAGTCCTTTAATTAGTTATTAGTGATTAATTAACTAAGGGGATAAATACAACCCCTTTGCTCCCCCTGCCTTAACTTGTGCCCAGTTTATGAGCTAGCACAAATAGCTGGATAAGCCCTTAATCCATTTAAGCCATGCATTTTAGACCATGCACTATAGATCGTTTAAATAGGTCCCAGAGTGTGTTTTTTTGTGTAACACTTCAGTATAGAAGGCACCTCTGCCTCATTGTTTTACAACCAGAGAGACAAAGACAGAAATTGCACATCTAGAAGAAGCACAAGGAGACACTGCACTCTGACAACAGATTCTGGCTGATATCACTTCGCACTCAATTCACATAAGATTCCCAATGTCAGCAAACCAAATCTGCAAAAAAAATATTTAATTTACAAATCAAATAAAGAAGCTCTGCAGTTCCTAATAACTTCATATCCTCTACTACTCCCAAGCAAATAGGAGCAAAGATTAAACTGTCATCTTTACTGAGACTGGTCATTCCCTGCTCTCAACCATTTGAACAGACAGAAGAAGTTTAGCTTATGTCATATCAGTGATGTCCACAGAGTCGTGATATTATTGGCACAGCTATCTTTACTCTGAGCCCAAGCCCTCAAACCACATCTCTCTTCCTTGCTTGAACATAATCTCATTTACATTTGTGAACTCGTTGTTGGGAATATGAGTGACAGCTTGCTTATTGAGGAACCAAGTGTTGTATTACTGTATGTTAAAGATGTGTTGGGCTGCGTTACCCTGCAGTGTTCTACCATGCCATGAATCATGATGAGGTGAATTTAAAAATTGTACATCCCAGAATAAAATGGACCAAAATGGATGATGATCACCAAAAAAGAAATGGATGACTTGATGTAACGCACAATCCCACACTATGACAATAATCCACCAAGCTACTGAAAGATACACAAATCTTGTACACACGGAAACAAAGTAGTGCTTCCAGAGATAACTCACCTCAGAGGTCTTGGCACTGCTCTCTCCCCTCTCCGTCCCGCTGGGTTCTGAGCTGCTCTGCTCCCTCTGCTGGGAACAACAAACAGGTGCATAAGTATCTATACACCACCACACTTAAACTATAACACACACTAACCAAGAAAATCCAAGAGATCAGATAGACCAGCAGAACAGTCTTTCAGGTAATGAGAGTTTCATAGCCTGAATGCACTGTGAAAAGGCCTATTTCAGGATAGTTTGTAAAGGCTGGAGCACTGAATGAGAGGTTTGACACTTAAGTGAGTTGGGACAGTAAGCAATGAAATTTAAAAAAAATGCCAACATTAAATACACAAATGCAAAATATAAACTGTATGATATTAAAATATCTTCTAATATATTAAAGGCATTGCATGTACATATGCTAAATAGATTTAACACTCATTTAAATGGATTTGGAAATGTTGACAGTTAATAAAAATGTATGTCACATTTAATTTAAATGCAAAACACCAACAGGATGCAGTTGTAAGAGTTACGCAAGAATTGGCACTGACAGATAGTTGGAGTCATCATTGGCTAGTCGGTCTGTCTGCTGCTTCAGTAAGTCTTTAATTAGAAGCTTGGATAGCGTAAGCCCATATGTGCCTGTGGCAACCAAAAATAAATCCCTCGCACACTAAGACATACTACAAACCCTTAGTTCATGCAAGCTTACTTTATCTCTTCTTCCGTTTATGGTAGCAAGCCTTTCTGACTTACTGATTCAAGTTAACACAAATAAAGAATGTATATGAAGATAGAAAACTGCACCCTGAGGCATGTTGGGAGTGAAATAGGGACACTGACTGGCAAGATCTGCTGATAAGATAAATCAGCCAGACTGAACAGGTAGAATATCAAATGAACATTATACAAAAGATTATAGATGTAAAATATTCACATGTATTCACTCAATAATTGATCTTTTTTTTAGTCATGTTTTGGGTATTTGATGCTGGGGACCTTGTATAGTGGTGACAGGAAACAAGGGAAAGAGGTGCCTTAAGGCCCTTAGCAGGATTTGAACACGGGATGTTGCGATTATGGTTGGCGCCACAATGCTGAGCCACGGGGTGCCCCCACTTAAAAATTCATGGCTAACCCACTTTATCTGCCCCCAAGTGGCCATTAGGAGGCATAATATTGTCCACAAACATTCACCCCAGATGACGCAGTGCCTCTCTGCAGCACTGCTGAAGTGCAGGGAACATATTGTGCATTAGACACTAGTAGGACAAAATTAGCCGAACGAACAAGTGAATATTAGATTTTAAGACAAAATTAAAGACTAAATTTTGCATGTGCATAAAATACTGTACTGTTTTAAAGTCAACATACTGCTGATCCAATAGTACAACCATGCTTCAACTCAGCAGCACACTGACAGAGGAATATCTTTTTTCCATAAAGTAATAATGCTGTTTAACATTCAAATGAAGTAACAACAATTCAGACAACTCTTCTGTTTTCGATCAATTCCTGTTACAACTGTAACACAACTCAAGCTACTGAGGACCAAAGACTGTGATACAAGCTCATCACTTTGGCATCGTGTTTAAATTAACTTTAATCACCAATAAAATGATTAATTACCATTTTGTTTTGATATGTTTTGTTCCAACAAGGGTACCAGTTGCTGTCTTCACACTACAAGTGACAAGGCAACAGGCTGCAAGTAATTTTCAATGGAAGCCTGTGACATGAAGCTACAAACTGGAGCCCAACACTTGTTACTGCAGACGGGTGTGACAAAAACTAAAGCTGAGCTGGCTTCATCTTTTTTGATGCTCCAATAATACGGTGAAGCTTCAAGCAATTGTATTTTTGTTTTGAGCTGTGGTAAGTTGGTGATTTAGCTTAGTTAGCTGATGCTATGCTAGCTCCCTGTGTACTGCAGGGATGCACAGGGATGGAATGGGGTGGCGAAATGTAATGCTAAAATGGGGCTCAGAGGTTAATCAAATGCATAGGTACTTTTTTAAACAAATGCAGACTTTAGTTAACCTTCAGTCAAGGTTCTTTCTTGCAAGTACACACACACACACACACACACACACACACACACACACACACACACACACACACACACACACACACACACACACACACACACACACACACACACACACAAACACACACACACACAAACCTATGATGACATAACATTAGCTTCATTAAACAGCGCTTGAGCAACACTTCAGTGGCGACTCAGCGATGATGTAGCTGGTCACACTGTTGAGTTGTCACTCGTAGTGTGAACACAGCCTTATGGTGTACAGTATTTGTTATGATGTATAACTGTATATCATTCCTACATCAGCTTCTTATATGAAGCTTATACAGCCCTTGTTGCTCGCAATGGAAAGGGTTAAAACTAATAACTGAGTTATTGCATGTCTTAAAAAAGCTATTAAGCTTATTTACGCTTTAAACTCCTAAAAATATCAATTTAATTTTGCTTCAGTGAACTAAACTAGCTGAGAACTGCATACCAAAAATATTTATTAGTTGTTTATATATCTAAATAACCCCTTTGGACCCTGATAATTAATTTGGATGGGGCCATCTGCCATCTCATGATTTGACAGGACATTTGCCTAAGCTTCAGGGGGCTGACTGTGGTAACAGAACAGGGGATATAACATCAGTGTACTGATGACCTTATGGTGGGGTCATCAGTCTCTGAGGACTCTTCTAATCCCCTTCACTTATCCCTATCCTGGAACTACTGGATGACCTCATCAAAGTGGTTCAGCAGCTCCTGCTGTTACAGAGGGGCTATTTTAAAGCTGTAAAAACCTTGTACACATAGTCTGTTTGGAAATGTATATTCACGTTCTTCAAAACCAGTTCTTTACTGTTACTGCATAAAACAACAAGTATGACGCACAAGGTTTGACTGTAGAGACAAATAGGATTACTAGTGGATTACCAACTGGTTGGTCCCATTCCAAGCCAAACATGCTATTAGTAACACGCCTGGTGTGCACAGACCCACTGGTATATACTCACATGGCCGAGGGTTTCCTTCAACCAACAAGCAAAAACAAAAGTTGCATTATACCAGGAATTATTATAGCCTATTTCACGTTTATGAGCAAATCTCAAAAGGTACTGACCCACATTTCAACTGGCATGCTTTCATGTAATGATATTTCTCCACGCACTGTTTCCACTGTATTTATTTACTGGCGTATTCAAACACAGCTTTCACCCTCGCCAGGGTCTGTAACAACAGTTGCATGCAGTTCAGTGATATCACAAAAAACACACATCAACTTCTCCAGACATTCATCTTAATGCTTGATGGAGATTTTGAAGAGGCTATCTCATGAGGGGATTACACTGTACATAATACAAAATGCAATACTGCAATAGAACAGGGAGTAGTTCGACAACTGTCATACAAACACATCTACTTGTTCATGCATGTTATTTTTGCTATTTTTCATCTTTTCATTACAAAGGACTGGCACAAAACCTGACTAGCCAATAATGATAAGTTTGGAGTAAAGTGGCTGCCTGAGTCCAGACCTTGTAGTGCAAATAAACTAGAATCACCGCTTTGCTGTTGTATGCCTCCGCAAACCACTTAAGTTACACTTACAGTTTACATCCAGTAGGTCAGTATAAATGACCCGGATGATGATGACAAGCAACTCTAGCGATTCATAAAAACATATTGGTGAAATGAACGAGTTTCGCGGCAGATAATGTTATTTAGAGCCTCATTGTTGGTGTCCCGATCATTCCCATTATATGGATGTACGTGGCTCTCGCGGATCTAAATATCTTCCGAAGGACTCCAAATGACACCAAACTTATCTGGGTGAGTAAACAACCGTATTTAATGTGAGAAATAAGATCCAGGTTGTAAAAAACGGAACTTCCCCTTTAAGACCGCCAAATTCTAATCAGTTCATTTTTAAATCCAAGTGGACTTTGTGCCAAATTTGAGGAAACTCCCTCAAGGCCTTCTTTACTTATTGTGTTCACAAGAATGAGAAGAGTAGAGAAGAGAAGAATTTTAATGAGTTCATTTTTGAGTCAAAGTGGACGTTTGTGCCAAATTTGAAGAAATTCCCTCAAGGCATTCTTGAAATATTGCATTCACGAAAATGGAATGGACAGACAACCCGAAAACATAATGCCTCTGGCCACTGCTATCCTCAGCGTGGAGGCATAAAAACAATCAATGAGCATTGTGGGGGGACTTCATTAGCCAATCAGCCACACAAACAGGACTACCGCTGTTGTCAAGCTGTTGCCAAGCCGTGCACTGGAACCAATGAAGAGTATTAACAACAATGGCAAGTGATATAGACATGATAGGCGCTGCTGTAAAGGTTGTTCTAAATCCATGTCTTCTCAAAATAGTCAGACCCAGTAATTTAAGCTCTACTCCACTCTTAAATCCTCTACAAAACATGTATGCTGACATGGCTATGCATCAGTGTGGACTTAAAATGACATTAGATTCAGGCCAATTCATTGGTTTCTGGTGACTGGTTAGGGAAAATCAAATCACCCTTCCCCACAGAAATCAGTTGGACTGGACATAACGTCAGACTGGAGATGGAGTGTAAGAAGTTGACAACTCTTTTTAAAATCAGGTAGGTAAAATAATGTTCCATTGTTGTAAGGCTGATTTTACCTTTGAAACTATAATGGACTGTCACCCTTTAGACCAAAAGATAAAACATGTACTGTAGTATGGCACTAACTTAGTGTCTCGATAGAATGTAGCCTGCTTATAATTTGTGTACATTTTGTATTGTCAGAAAGGTAAATGAAATACCTCTTGTTTCAGCCTACATCTCTTTGGTCACTGCTATAATCTTTTTTTTTTTTTTTTAATTCAGTCATTATTTTGTAGGTGTGGCAGCATTCAGATGCATTACGAAAAAAGATCAATTCAATTTGTCCTTCTTCTATGAATATGCCGCATATGATCGAGTACTATAGGATAAAAACACAAGCAGCAGGCATAAAGAACCACATTCTAGAGGCCACTATTTTCCTCTTGGTAATTCTTAGAGCTAAAGCTACATTTTGATTCATCTTTTATGCTTTTTCAGTTCTTCATGGCCCTCAACCACTCAGCGCCCTCTATTCATCCCCCTTAATTAGAATGTCACAGTGTGAGCGTATGAGTATACATCAACTCTCTCTCTCTCTCTCTCTCTCTCTCTCTCTCTCTCTCTCAGACACACACACACACAAAACCAAGTTGTTCTGGCGGCTTCCGATGTCTCTCTTAATTTAGACACTGCCAACAAAGAGCACCTTTGTTCTTTCAAAGTGTAAATACATTCAGCTGATGTACATGACAGAACCTGTAAGTTAGTCATAGGTCTCCATCTCGGACGATGAATCTGTGCTGTGCCTGTGCAGTATGATGTAGATGTCTTCTCCTCTAAGTTGTGCCATGAGCTCTCACCCTAAACTACACCAGCAAACATTAACAGCCAAGTTGTAGTTGCTGCTGCTGTAAATATGGGAAACCTGACAAAATGTCAGAAATGAAAGCTTTCAAAAACTATTCGCATTGTGCCAACAATTTTAAGTCATTTTTGTGTACTATTTCAATAGCATGCATATGACTTTATTGTGATTTGCAGGTAAAGGTATCACATCTGCATTAAATCACAATACCTGATACATTCACAGTCCTTTGTCTAATGTAAACCACGGTTCTCTCTGTATGCCAGTTGTCAAAATTGCCTCATTATGCTCCATTAATGACTGAGAACTTATTAGCAAACAGTTGTTTATCTACACATCCAGCACTTATGGGGGGCTGTTATCATTTATTTGGAGTCATGTCTGTGCCCACCTGATGAATGTAATTCTAATATTCACTCTCTTTTAGCTCTCATTTTAATCTCTACCAACTCCTGAGGGAAATATCTGTCTCTAAAGCCTCTACATGCTCCACCAGCTAGTCTCCAACTGTGTCTACCTGCTGTTTGGTGCTGGGCAGGTAGCTTACAGTGGCTTTTTAGAATATTTTCTCAGATAATAAACTGCCTGCTGCATCCAAAACTAAAGTCATGAGAGTGATGAGAGTGAACCAGAACAGTTGTTGTGGATCAGACAGATTCAACTGATTATGCTCCATAGGTTCATCTCTACCAGAGACACATTTCACATTATGTGCATTGCAACCTACCTGTTTTTATGCACATTTTAACTTGAGTGGAAACACAAAAAAAAATCATGAAAAGTCTCACAATTTTGCAAAAAAAAGTTTTCACACTTGGGGAGAGGGAAAGGTTGGGGTATCAATAAAAGGCAAATGTGACTAAGAGCAACAGAAACAGATTAGGTGAATAAATAATGATGTACAGTCATAATGTACTGCCACTGCATAGGCAACTGCAAACTCTCTTCGTTGTCTCTGACGGCTTTTAACAGCTAATGTATGCACACTGGACTGTTACCAGAACTTTTCCAAGAGCACAGGGCTGTCACACTAGTGACAAAATTGTCTATTTCCACTGTCCAGCGTGCTCTCCATTATTAAACATCCATTATTTTCCTTTGTTTGAGGTCTGACCAGTGCTACAATTATGTCCTCTTTGGTCAATTTTCTCAAAATTCAGTTAAACCCTGCACTACAACTGGATGGAAACTCAACTATCGTGGCACTGTTTCCACATTGTCATTTGATATATTGGAAAAATATTGATCATTGCCACTTTAAATAACACCTGTTTTACTTTCTTTTTTTTTTTAAGAGATTACTTTCAAGTGAGCCTCACCTCTACACTGCTGCTCCTGGTTGCAGACTTAATCTAACTTCTTAACAAAGAATAAATGAGGCTGACCAAATCCTGTCTAAACCCTCCAGCCACAACAGATCCACAATGACACTGCTCACCATGGATATTATGCTTGAGTCACCAGCTAATTCAAATTAGCATAAAATGTATACATTAAAGTTTATTTTCAATCTTGCTAGAAACATCATAAAGCAGGTAGACAACAATTTGCTCCTAATAGAAATTCAGTGGCAAGTTTTTCTCAGTACAGTGTGAAGATGAATGCCACATGAACGCACTTTCTAGAAGACACCATATAATCATGTTCAATCTTTGCTCATGATTTCATTGTGACTTTCTTAGAACTCTTGTGTCATGTTTCAACAAACTTCAGTAGTTTTCTCATCGGCCCAGAGGAGACCGATTCGTTTACAAAGTTTAGCCCCGAGGTGGGATAATAATTGCTTCTCAGTCAACCCTTTGAAACAAATGCTTTCAAGCACAACTATTAGACTCTGAACCTCTTTTCTGTATCTAGCTGCCATAGAATCAATAAATGGCATTCATGCACAAACATGTTAACATACTGGCTTTTAAATGTAACTGAGTTGTTTCCTAATGAAATTCTGAAATCACTGTAGTAATGTCTGATGCATAAATATTTTAATATACTATGAACACACAA
Organism: Epinephelus fuscoguttatus; assembly: GCF_011397635.1. Taxonomy (NCBI): domain Eukaryota; kingdom Metazoa; phylum Chordata; class Actinopteri; order Perciformes; family Serranidae; genus Epinephelus; species Epinephelus fuscoguttatus. The sequence goes on from NC_064763.1 coordinate 7,964,274, forward strand.
CATCAAATCTAAGGCAATTTAAGACCATCAGGAATAGTTCAGTTCAGTTAGTAATCAGTTAGTTAGCACACAGGACAATTTAACAACAGGAGTGGTCAAAATGGAAGCAGCAGAGGCCAATATATCCTAACTGTTAGTCTCTAGTATGGGTGAAGTGCCAAATAAGTGGGACACCACATTTCCGTTATATCCCACAATGAAACTGAATAGCTGCTTTCATTAGATCATCTCTGTCTGATAAATGCCCACTTTTTTCAAACTCCACACTTGTGGCCTTCTAAGAAAATTCTGTCAAACTTTTTCAAACTTTGGAAACCTCCCTCTGGAGCCTTTAACAGACATCATACAACTGCTGACACTAGCTCTATAGGCTGGGTGATATGTGCCAAATTTGATGATATGCTCACTTTTTTTTATACAAATATGAATCTTGGTACACTTGTGCAGTTTAGGACCCCTAACATTTTCAGAAATGGAGCCACTGCAAAAATGCCTTGTGTTGGCCATGGCGGCCATTTTACTTTGCACCATAACGGAATGATGTGTTTTTCATTATATCTCCTGAACCAAATACGGTAGCATGGAAAAGGGGGGGGGGGTGTCTAGCCCCATGTTTTAATGGTCAAGGATTACACTCATACCATAAACAACATCATAAACCCTTCAGGTAAATAGTTATGGGTGAATTCAGTGATGCAAAAAATGTATAAAATGCCCACCATGGCCACCACAAGACATTCTTGCGATGGCTTTGTTTCTGAAAATGTTTAGGGCCCCAAACTGTACAAGTGAACCAAGTGTTTCACCTGGACTAATAGTTCACATCTTGAAGAGTATTCTGAACTTCGTGTGTAAAATTGGCAGAGGGTCCCTTTATAGCAATGAGAACTTAAAATAGTTTCACAATAATCAGTTTTAAGTATTAATGTACAAAGGGACATGTTCATGTGTATCCTCATGACTGATGAGCCTGTGATTTTAAAAGCTATATTTTGCATTACTTCTACACTTTTTAAATGGCTTCAGCTGACGACCTGAACCCATTTCACCCTGCACTTAGCACCTAGGCTAGGGGAGCTGTTAGCACGGGGCTAAGAAAGCATTTTACACTGGCACAATTCTAACACATTTCAAGTGGGCCAACCCCAACTTTAGAATATGGCTTGCTGGCCCTGATCCACAGCAGGATTAGCTTGGACTTTGTGGGGTTATCATCTGAAAATCTACTAAACAAGGGGCTAAAAGTTGCCAGTGTGAAATGGAGCTGATAGAATTGGCGTCACATTTTTGTTGTCCAATCACACAACTTGTTTGTCAATGCACCTGCATGTGTTTGTTTTATGTTTATGTTGTAACCATGGTACTTACTACTAACCAAAACTGGAGGTACCTAGCAAGCTGGCTAAATTACAACAACAACAACAACAACAACAACGATGCTGTTCTCTCTTTTTTAGATGTTTGAGCACTGCTCTCACATAAAACCCTGCTAATGGCGACATTTTAACATTGCTGCTTGCTGTTAAAGAGTAGTCACGTCATTTTAGAATGTAAACATCAACGGATATCTAACCCAGGTCTAGTAGAGGTGCAATGTGAATCATTAGCCTTGGGCATGGGTTAACTTTGGATTAACAATGTGTGTGTTCATTCTTAGCCCAGGGCTATCATTAGCCATAGGCTAATGATAGCCCTGGGCTAAGTATATGCAGTGTGAAAAGCCCTCTAGTCATACAGAAGTAATTCCTCAGTCTGAGGTTTTGCTGGGATGATACATTGTGAGAGACTGACCTCCTCCACTGGACAGGCAGAGTGTGCAACTTCAGAGTTTTGTATAGAAACACTCTTCTCCCACTTGTCCGCCATGTGGTTGACCTCCTCCAGCTTTTGCTCACAGCTCTTCTGTGTGTTTAGCAGCGTCACTTCATAGAACTCCTGGATATCTGTGGAAATAAAGACAGTACATGACTCAGGTGCTGGTTAACTTCTCCTCACACAACACAGTCAACTCTGTCTCATCAATAAAAGAAACACATTTGATGTGGATACCAGTTTAACCTGAATCAGGGCCGCAGCAATTATACAACACATACAATGGATGGAAAGGATGAAACAGATTCCATCGAATAATAATGGTCAGGTTTTGTGTGTAGACTCACATATCATAACAAAATGTGCAGTTTCTTACACAAATGTTTGATATTAATGCAAAAATGTAAAAATAAATAAACTGCTATTCCAACGAAAAGAATAAAGAAGAAAAAAATGTTATTTTTGGAAGTAATGTTACAACTGGTGATGCTCCAGCGACCTCCTGTTCACATAGTTGATAGTTTTATTTATTTGAGATTTTTGTTTTTTTTTAATGGGACAAAATGTATTAATAAACAATTACTTGTAAATACATGAGATTATAGCCAGGCAGCTAATTTCCATCTCCAGTCCCATGGCAGGTTGATGTTAAACACATAAAAGGGAACAATGCCAACAATAAGGAAATAAGATAAGTAAGTAAGACAAGCAAAACAACATACACAGAAACATAGTAGACCAAGAGTTGGGAGACCATAGGAATTTTTAGATATCAAGTTATAAAGTGCTTGAGTGCTTTCACACCCAATGTGAGTTTTAGTTGTGACGGTGCAACAAATGTTTCATAGCAAACTATTCAGACAGATTTTTAATCACCACAATATTCCTGTAACATTAATGGTCACTAGCCACTGATCACTAGTGTTAAATAAGTTAGTAGTTACTCAGAATTTAGGAAGGACTTATTACACAAACTTAGAAATTGATTTATGAATGGCTGGTGCAAAACATTTCTGACTTTTACGCAGAATTCTGCCAGCTATAAACATTATCACACACACTATATATATATATAGCCCACTGCTGACTCCAATATATCTCCTACGTCAACTTCAATTTCAAAAAATTTTGTCTGCATTGTCTTAATTCTCAGTTGATAAAACCCACCCTCGTCTCACATGGGGTGCACATCATCATTTTACTACTGTACCCCAATCACTTCAAAGCCTTAAATGGACCCTCCATCAACTATTGTATTCTTGTATTCCTATGACTATATTTTCCTTGTATTCATCCTGTTTTTAACGGGTGAGGGAACAGTTCTTTTTCCAAGACTTGGGTTGAATACTCAACTTTAGAGCTAAGTGGTGGGCAATTTTAGGCTAGACATCTACCTCAAAAGCCAAGCTCTGAATATGTCCCTTCAGCTGTAATCGTGCTTGTATAAATATATACTCCTAATATTTTTCCATCACTTTTCAGCTGACCTCTCCTTATCATTTCCTTGTTGCTCTACTAGTAAAAAACAAAGCACTAAATTCTGAATGGCAAAATGTTACACACATAGCTAACATACATACAATGGAATGTTCACTGTGTGTATTTCCAGTCCAGCAAAGGTTTTGTGACCTTTACTGAAATCAATTTGAATTAAGTCCAACATTTGCTGTAGCCATTTCTCTATTTACATGCATAAACAGCCACAGCATTGAGAAAGCCTTACACCAATACAGGTTGTTGTGCTGCATTGAATTACAGGTAATTAGTTACATTCACAGTCAGTGAGTACTACTTAATCATGACTAATCATGACACATTAAACAGTTATTTCTCACTGTTTCATGTGAAAATAAGCATTGAATCTTCTATCATACTGATGGACAGCTTTACACTGGGTAAATCAAATCTGTGAAGGCACCCTGACCTCCAGAAAAACATACAAATATGACCAACAGTTATGCCAATCTATAAGTGCCCCTGAAACTGCAGCCAATAAATTTGCTTGGATGAGGAGGATGGCTGTGAGTTACCTCTGCCTTGCATGACTTGTATTGCATTGCAGTTTTACAGACTATTTAAAGTGATATTTTTTGACATTATATAATGTAATTATTAGGTTATTTCAGGTAGATATTAATGTATTACAGTATGTTTACACAGAACAAACTGAAAATCAGCAATGTTAATAAGAAAACAATTTAAAGTCTGTAAATGTCTGCAGAAAAATGCCTCAAAAGCCGTATCATGTGCTCTATGCAGTTTCAGAATGACATTCTTACTGTGTGATGATCATGCTTTGCTCTTACTGTGGTCATACATAAATGTACATAAACACACATCAACACCATGACAACAAACTTCCCTGCCTGAAGCTTCACAGTAGATCAACACGTCCAGGTATGACAGTATGTCATTAAAAAAAAAGAGCAAATGCAGCATGTGCAACAATGCAGCAATCTGCATGCATCTTTTCCCAATTTTTGCAACATCATTGCAGAAGCTAAACAGACTGAAAGTCAACATTTTTCATTCAGCCAGGACTAGTGATTGTACTTGTGCAAACATTTCCTCATGGTTTGCTTTGACTGAATGTCAGCGTGAGTCGATGCTGTATCGGCCTCGCTGCAGTAGAATCTGGAGAAATGGACTCAGCATCTGGTGCGTCATTACTACCACAAAGAATCTGCATTGTATGACTCAACTGAGCTCTTTGTTCAGTATTCAATTCAAGTGCTATTGTTTTCCAAATGTATACACATTTTTTGAATGGATAGCCATGTTTTACCACCAAACCAGACCCATAACAAGTGATCATTTACATTTAAATAGATCTTCATAAAAACCAACTATCAGCGTGCACCACAAGATACAGGGTCATGTTTATGTCCCAATCGTTCACAAGTTAATTCATGCATTCTGTTTTTAGAAACAGCAAATAAATTAAATTACATCAATAATAAATATTGATGTAGTTTCTGTAAAACAAACAAACAAAAAAGCAGTCACAGTTCTATCTTTTTGTAATTCAAATGAAAACAGGCTGTTATGGATGTAAATGAATACAGCAAAATTTATGCAAATCCCCAAAAGCTCTTGAACGGTTGGTGTATAGCGGGGGGTGTATATGTGTAAGACTCAACATGGTGCAAAATCAGTTTTTCTTAGTTGTCACTCATTTGATTATTGTGACAGAACAAAGTTATGCAGTGGAATCATACATACACTTTGCTGTACAGCACTTGACACAAATGCTTTCCAATTTAGGTCAAGGAAATAGGTTCTGACTTTTGTTTCATTAAAAGGAATTAAAATAAAAATGACTTAAGTAAGGCAAAGACCAAACCAGACGTCCACCAGCAGCGCTCACCTCTACGTCCATTTGACGAGCACTGACACTTGGTCTAAAATACAGCCCTCACTACACAGCATTACACCCCAAAACCATCAAAACCATCAACTGTGATCAACATTCGTAAAGGGAGGGGGGAGAAATGAGAGCAGTTTTAGTCTCAGATTTACAGATGCAGAAAGTTGTCAAGAGTAACTCACAGTGCAGTAAAACCTCCCTGCTTTCTCCGGTCATGTTGCAGCGTGCTATCCTGTGAAACAGTGTGCTGTGGGAGGACCAGATGCCTGGTGGCAAGCAAACAGCGAGCCTAATCCTCAGACATAGAGGCTGCCTGTTCCCTTCAATGCAGACAATGACCTTACACCCCGCGTAGCTGATTTCTAATTCAGCTCTCCTCTGGGTAATGTGCTTAACACAGCCAGCAGTCCTTTCCAACTCTCCCTTAATGAACAAAACTCCACTTCTCCACCGTAAAGTGGTCCAACAACTTCACAACCTGGCATCCAATTCTCCAAACTCTTCCCTCTGATATCTGCATAGCCTGCTTCTCACACCAGTGTTTTCTTCACGCTTCGTGCAAGTTTAGTATCAGGCATTAAAGATACAAAGATAGTGACTACCAGCTCTGGAACACTCCATTCACTCTTTGTGCCGCTGAGCTGCTTTAAAGAAGGCAGCTGGCACAGTATTTAAGGCACATAGCTTGCGTGTAAAAGGCATCATGAGCTCTGCAGAGGAAATCTTGCAGTATGTCTAATACAATGTGGCCTTGCTGGGAATCTCCACTGACGAGGAGGATTCCATTCCCAAGCCTCTGTGAAGTAGTAAACCGCCCCACACTGACAGTTTATTGTAAAGACAGTGTGTAAGTGCAACTAAACATCAAACATTTAGAGCCAACCCCTTGGTGCAAGTACAAAAATTCCTTAAGTGCAGCTCCCTAACATACACAGTTAGTGTATGTTACGCACATCCACATTGTAGTCAACATGACATAGCTCTACTACAAATTATTTACAGCAATCAAATATTTCAGCAATTCATCTGTGGATTTTTTTTTTAAAGTAAGTGACTTCTCTTTTTGTTTTTAAAATGTCAAAAAAGTGAAAAGCACCTACCATAAGTTCCCAGAGCCTGAGCTGATTTAATCAAATAACTTGTTTTGTCCATTAAGACCAGCAGTCTTAATCCCAAATATATTATTTTTTAAAATGATGTAAAGCAGAGAAAAACTCACAAACGCTAAAAGCTGTGAGGCTTGAACCTGCAAATAACTGGAATGTTTCCTCCATGAAAAACTTAAACTTTGACTCAATTATTAAAATTGTTGAAGATACATTTTTTCAGCTATTGACTGATCAAATAATCAAATATTTTGCCACTAGCCATGAACAGTTACAGCAATATCAGCCTAATTCTTAACATGACTTCAAATAAAACAGTATTGAATTTTTCTGTGCATCCTGATACAATACTAGTTTCGTACTGTGTCAGAAAACAGTAGTTATAGTTTTTTAGTTTAATATCTAACAAGTAGTAACCAGATTTCTACTATAAATAAAAAGGAAATCAAGGTACAGATGGAACTGAAAATGAAGTCTCATAATGTTGTGGGTGACTAAAACTTAAACAATTTAATAAGAAAATTTAATGAATAGCAATTCATTTGATTTAACACAACATTGCACTATTTTTAATCAACAGTATGCCCATAAATAACACCAAACCGTAGGAGCATAGTTTTTGTTTTGTCTGTTTGTCTTGTTTTGTTTTTTCATTTCAATTGGCTAAGGGGCCATGAAAAAATGCTTACGGTGGTAATAAGGATACCCTGATTTTTATAAATTGCATCCGCATTTTGGATTATTCCTCCATGATATTCCACGTTTTACACTTATTTTCCATATTCCATACTTTTTTTCATATGTTATCAATATTCGAGATTCCGCCCGTATTTTCCGTCCGCAACATTGCTGTTCTCCTGCTATTGACATAGTCTTTCATTACAAACAACATCAGAGCATACAACAAGCACTGAGCATTAGGTTTAGCCAACAGGCATCTAGTGAATTCAAATGTTTTACTGTTCACATGATAATTTTTCAACTTACACATGTGCAGTGTCAAGCTTTGTCAGTTACAGACTGGCATGCAAAGCCAAACTTTTGGTTTATGGCTCAAGCCTTCACTAATGCTATGGTCGGATTTTATCAGTTTTTGTGCAGCATGTAAAATGTGAGTCAAGAAACAAAAAAAGAAAGTTATATAACAGGATAACATTTGCTTGGTAAAATTTTCAATCATGTAATTATACTTCCACACAGGAAGTATCTGTTCAGGCTTGGCATTAACTGTTAATCCATAGGCTTTATCAAAAAATACAATAACACAATCCCATCTGGTGAGTATTTTTGGCAGCAGGGCCACATGAATTGTGACAACATGAGTTCTGCTCTTCAGCACAGACATGCAATACTGTTGGGATGCAGAGTGTATTGCACTATAAACTGTTAATCAAATGGTAGCCCTACAATATGATTAAATATTCTGCTGAAAATCTGGGTGAAAATGAGTTTATAAAAGAAATATTTATGATTTTCTTTTTAGATTACAGCCTATTTAGAACACAATCAGGCTAACAAGAAGGCCAAGGAGCACAAAAACAGTGGCTGCATTGGGATAAAGTATGATTTTCATGCTAAGATTGATATCAAGTTGGAGTCTAGGATGAAAAATTACAAAGCTATCACAAAAAAAGAAAAACAGGCCAAAACAGCCCATCAGGCCCTATGCCATAATGTTATATAAAAGGAGGTTGTGCATGCGATGGGAGGAGGTCCAGATAAAAATACATTTTGCTTGAGAGGTCTATTAAAATATTAGAAAGCTATTGACAAAAATTTGAAAAGCTCCCTTGGCCCATTAGCATGCACTTACTTGAGCTCTTCAGTTTCCTGTCTGCTGTGAAACTGTGCACAGTGCAGGGCTTCAATATTGGATCATGAAGTAAAAATAACATCTGTGCACCATCAGACTAACTGTATCCTGCACTGCACAACTAATCTGCTGAAAACGGGTGAAAAGTTATTTAGGACAAGTGTGCTAAATGTCTGGGTTCTAAGTAAGTTCACCTCAGTAGGGTTTTTTTGTTTGTTTGTTTTTTTTAAAGCTTTTCTGTTTCCATTTTGGCAAGCTTGCATCATAAAAAAGTCCTGCTGCTTTGGCAACTAGCAGTTCCTGTTCATGCTGTAAAGGCAACAACACCTAGATCACTGTCACTGAAGTTGACATTGATCTTCTCATGAAGTTTAAGGAGTGACCTTTTTAATAATTTCTAAATGGCTATATGGACGTCTGTCCCTGGTGGACATTGGAGATCCTGACAGTATGTATGATGTCTGTGTGTGTTAACATATGACAGTTATAACTGAGAAGAAATGGTGTTACGTTTGTGGTGAACTGTCAATTATTGCTGTAAAAAATGGGATGTGCTTTGTATCTGTTCTGAGCACATCATCTGTGCTTACCCAGATAAGGCATTCATATTTAGGTGCATCCCTAACATGAACAGCTGAAAACCTTTAGTAGGTATGTACAATTAGGTTATAAATGCATACAAATGTCACACAAAATAAGGAATGGGATTTTAGAGCTGCAAATACAAAACATGTAAGAATACTTTACAGAAAAATATACAATGTACATGTAACTTATGACATCCGTAATATACCTATAATAAAGCCAGCATGTACGTCTGTGACTCTTCCTGCTCTCTATTTACTTATTAAATTACTGCCACTGTTTGGCTACTCAGTCCCCACAGTCTTAAAGCAACAGAAAGCCTTTTTAAAAATGCCCATACAAGAGTTTGTCTGATAACTAACAAATTAGCACCCATGAATGGTGTGGTCATTTTACATACTTGTCATTAAGTTACATACTTAACATAGTGTTTCATAGATTAGGTTTAAGAAACTGAAGTTACATTAGTTTAGGAGACAAAACACGGTTTGCTGTTGTCACAATATGTACTTAACATTGTTACATACTTAACGTTAAGTCCCATAGGTTAGGTTTAGGTAAGTAAAGTTATGTAGGTTAGGTTTAAGAAAGTAAAGTTACGTAAGTTTATTAAAACTTGGTTTGGTGTTGTCATGTTACGGACTTAACGTTAAGTTACGTACTTAATGTTAAGTTACGTAGGTTAGGTTTAGGCAAGTAAAGTTATGTGTTTTAGGTTAGGAAACTAAAGTTACGTAGGTAAGGGTTAGCAAAAGACACATGGTGATAACATACCTTAAAATAACTCCAAGTTCGCTTGGTTTTACACAGGACACGAACACCGGTGTCCTGGGGGGAAGTTCTGTGTTTGCTTAAACTTTCCACCACTCCAACCTGCCCCTTTATTGCTCTTCATCCCACTCCTTTTTTTGACTACCATCACTGTATTGGTCAAGCAGTCCTTTCCGATTATGTGGGTTACATAAGAATTACTAGCTCTGGACAAAGGGGGTTATGTAAGAATTCTAGTTTGTTACTTTTCGTAGGTATTCATAAGGGTGCATGAGAACAGCCTACTATAGAAGTGGATTGTGTTTGTTAGTTGCAAACAATTTAGCAGAGTGGGTAAAAACAACGTGTTTTGCTTTTTGTATGTGGGAAAACGAAACATGATTTTCTCATACTACCTCCGTATCACTGTTTCTATTGTTAAATTGGTGAAGTATTCAAATCTTATATCTGAGATAGTAAAACCGCACACTGTGAAAGTAATTAAAACTTATTACATTATATGACATTATATTATATTACACTACATTACATTGCATTATATTATATTACACTACATTACATTATATTTTATTATCTTTTTATATTACATGAGGGAAATATATCATTACCTTCATCCCACCTGTTCTGGGGAACAGCATTCCTTCAGAGGCTGTGGTGTCCAGAAAAGTTTATACAATCTAGCCGGTTCTTCTCTTGACTGCTGCTCACCTCACAGCAAAGATGTTCATAACTGAAGCAAACCTGAAATTTCTTCTCCTTGAGTCACTGTCACTCCTCTCTGTTCTCCTCCATGCTGCTTTTGGTTGTTGATTTCCCCTTCCCCCAGCTCACAGGTGTACCTCATCTACCTCCTCTCAATCCCCACCTTCCTCTCCTTTCAGGGTTGTAAAGGACTGTTCTGCCATTTATCTTTCCTTTTCCCCTTTCTGCTACAACTTAACCCTTTCTTTTAACTAAACTGTTTGCCCCTTTGTATATACATATATACATTTTTATTAACAGTCTTGCTAAGTGTATACATTTCACCATGGCTCACTCCACTTTATCCTGTTAAAACAATACTCATAACTTGAATTATTTTTTTATCAAAAAAAAAATAAAAAATCCTTGATTCTTTTGATTGTTGGACCCTTACAGACTGAAGGCACATGAAAAACTTAGAGGATAATCAGGAAATGGACAGATAATTTGAGGTAGCCAACAACCCAAATAATTTCTATAAAAACATGAACAGCTTGGCAACCAGACCCAGCCTCTAACTGAGACAGGCTTTTAATTGAAGTTACACGGTATATCACTTACTTCACATTTTCTTTTTGTTTCTACTTGTGTGATTGTCTTATTATTATCATTATAATTATTATTATTTTTACATATTCAAACTCCATCATTGGAGGGAGCCTGTGACCCAACTTTTTCAATGGCAACAACTGCTCTTGTAATTGCTGTTCATTTGACAACAAAGAACCTTGAACCTTAATTAAAAGTACTGCATTCACAATTTCAACTACTGTAAGGCAAAGTAAATATCAGGAGTAAAATTACTCATGTAGAAAGGCCCATGCCAGAGTGTGATAAATTAATGATACATTAACCCGTAAGGAGCATTTTAATGCTGTAGCTGATTAAGGTGTTGCTTCTAAACTGAAAACCACTTTTCTAGAACTACATATTGTTATGGATGTAAGTGTACCTCAGAACTGTACTCAAATAAAGTACTTGAGTAATTGGTTACTTTCCACTACTGACAGTCACATCATGAAACACTAAAACATCAAGTCATTTTAAGAATACAATGTTTCTATATTATCACTGTAGACTGTAAAGGTCTTTAAAGTTCCATGAGTTCAGGGATAAAGCTGACTGAAATGCAGCATAATGTATTTTCTGAAGAATGATGTGGTAGTTAACGTACATCGTGCAGGGCATAGCAAATGTCCATACTTACTTCCTACTTTTAGTGTCTCTGGTCACATCAATTTTTGTGACTTTCAAGTGCTTGACAGGGACTGTTTGCATGCTGCTCTCATCCTTTCGGGTTTCCTTGGCAACCCTACGGTGGATCTGAGGAGATTTACATCCTCTTTGACACATATGTTTTTTATGCAACTTTACTGGTAGCTTCCTTTAACGAGCACAAAATCCCACAAAGCATTTTCACAGTGAACACACACATACACACTGTCACAATGCTGGCCTGCTTTCCTCGTGCTTACATAACGGGTGGGTGGAGTGGGCTGTGGCTCACAGTGATGGCTCCTGTGTAGCTGTGCTTCTTTGGGGAGCGATTATTCCAGCTGCATCCCCTCCCTACAGCTAGCCTCCTCCACAGTGACTAAGGTGCCAGCTAATCCTTCTTTTTCCAAACACACAGGCTACCAATTATTGGTAATACATCACTGCTCAGGAAAGGAAATTATATGCTATAGTCAGATGGTGTTAAAATGAGAGGAATTCATGCAGGAATGCAGTTTTATAATTTGAAAATCCAGGACTTAGACAAGTACCTAACTCTCACTATTTGTATGAGCATTGTAGCTGGTATTATTAATTGACTAATTAAAAAAAGATTAATTGTAGATAATGACAAAATATATGATTACTGCAGCTTTAGACTCAGACTTTATCTAGGAACTTTAAATCTTCAGTTTTTCCTGGCTCGGGGAAGAGCTTGCAGTTAGTGGTGACAGACAAGACAGCAATAGATAATGGCAAAATGGTCACTTAGAAATTAAATGCGACGATCTCAGACAGTTTGTTCTGCAAGTGAACATTCTCCTCTGTTTTACTATATAACATAACTTTACAACTGTGTGTGGGGCTGCAGATCAGAATTTTAAGATGGTTTAGGCAATTCAAAGCAAGACTTAAAGCAATTTAAAGTTTAGTTCTAAATACCTACCTAACACTGGATGGTTCGGGAGACATAAGAGAAGTGGTGGTTGGTTCCACCTCTCATATTTCACACACCACTGAGTTTAAAGTTCACCTCTTTTTTGCTGGACTTGCAGAGCAGCAACAGCATCATCACTGGAAACAAAAATGTCAATGTTGAAAGCAAGGGAGTATCTGGATTTAGCAGACAGTGTATTGTGGGTGGAAAACTCAGGTCATCACCAATTTCAGGGAACAGTAAGAGGACCATTAAAATAAATGACTGCAAGGTGAAGTTGACACTTAAATCTCTGATTCACCCTATTCTCTGCATTTTATTTTAAAATATATATTCAGTCTTGGTTTCTGTGAAAGAGGGGTTGGGTGGAGTCACAAACACATTCAAATGTGTTGTGACATGTCTGAACTTTCTCTGAGTCATAGCCAGGCACCTTGCTCGTGGCATCTCCATGGAAACAAATACCAAGTGCACTTTTCCAAACGACGTCAGTACTTGTGAGAAACTGCAGCAGTTTCTTTCTTTTTTTTTTAAACCAATTTAAACTCTGAAATAATACTGTGAGGCTCCGGACACAGACACACTGCAGCAGGGAAATGTCAGAAATCCAGGAGCCTCAGTCCTTAGTCTTAAATCCTATCTTATATCAGTCTAGGATGACATTTAGGATTTTTTGTATTACATGAACATGTTTCCTGACTGCATTCAGAAAAAAAAATCTTATGTATGTATTCGTAAAAATACTTAACTTATCTCAGGATAGGAATTTAGCTATTACAGAACCATCCTAAATCAGGTTATTCCCAAGTTTGGCACCAAATCTTTCCCAAATTAAAAATAATTGCCAAAAATGGCAGCAGCACTGTATTAAGGTCTGTATGGCAATGACAATAAGGATGAAGAACAACACGAACACCATAATATAACGATTGAAAGGCTACTCAAACCGTATGGTGACACTTTGAATTTAAATAAATAATTTAAATAAATGACTTAATTATTCAGCTTGAATTCATATTTAATTCAAATAACAGACAAAAACCTCCTGAAAAAGTGAGGTTTCTCTCCTCCATCGACAAGATTAATTCTGCCAACTCCTCTTGGCTAAAATTGAACATGCGTCTTTCTGTCCATGATAGCAAGCTAGCTAACAGTGACAAGATGAGAACCATTCATATCATGGCTTGTCAATCTCGAAGCGCCTACTGGTACATTTTAATCAAAGATAGAGGCATGGCAGGATGAGTGCTGATTTAGGTGTGGAGTTATTTAGGCGTTAGGATTTCTGAAAGGGATACTCTGCTGATTTTCAACCAGCTTTGTAGTATGTGTTAATATACTATGGTAAACTTCCCTCCATCTTAACAGCGCCCACATCTCCCTGCTCATCTCCCAGCTCAAATCCACCAGCTCTACAGCTGTTGCTCGAACTACAGATTGTACTTTAATAGTTACGTTTGCCCGCCACCATGTATGGACACAAAAAGCACAGACCATAGACTCAATATTAAGATGGACAATGCATTTCCAGTTACCCCCACTTTACAAAAGTGAAGCTAAAATATCCTGGATACAGCCGCTGCCATCTTGCTCTGGTGACGTTACTGAAAGCCAAAGTCTGCACAGTAGCGATCTCCATGGTATCAAGTTTCCCGCTGTTATCTCCCGTTTTATAGCATTAAATAACTAATTAAAACCAAACTCATTAGAAAAACAAATACTTGAACAAAGCAGTGTGATTTTTTTAAAAAAAATATCTTAAATGAGTGAAACCATCTTTGGGAAAAATGTATTTGATGTGTACTTTGAGTTTTTAGTTTGGCCCATGTCCCATTCACTAACATGGAGACGGCGGGCTTTATGACCCTTACTGCAGCCAGCCACAAGGGGGCGATCGAGATGTTTCGGCTTCACTTTTGGGGGGGCTGCCATGTCATCTATCTACAGTCAATGGCACAGATGCGAAATGAGAGAGACCCACCCCTCTCACTTTTTCTCTCTATCAAACTCTGACCAAACTCACACCTAACACTAAAACTAGGCAGCAGTGATCAAATTCAAACCAATTTTCTGTTGCTGCATTGCTGTATTAACTGGTAGTTTCAAATCTTAAATATTTTCTGAAACATATTTTAGTGTACTGTTTGGCTGTAATATGAGAATGTGTGAGCAGGAAGTGGGTGCCATACTGTTTCTTGTATTGTAAAAACAGAGGCTGAAGAAACTCAGATCAAACAGTAAAACTAAGCAGCCCTGATCAAATATGAACAAAGATTCTGTTGCTGCATTGCCTTTTTCTCACCTAAGTAAAGTATTCCTTGTGAAGTATTCTTTTAAGATAGGACAAGCAGTTCAGACATTTTTCTGTAATGAGCTCAGCTCTCTCCTGAGAATGCATGAACACACAGCCCTGAAAATTTTGGCTTAAAATGGAGCTGCAGCAAGCAGGGTTTGGGGGCTCTATATAAGCTCGACACGTCCTCTGATTTAAGAAATCTAGATAGTTAACTTTATGAAGCCTCAGAAAGGAAGCTAGTTTGTTTGCCAATGCACAGTGACGAATAAAAGATATACAAATCAGACAGCTCACAGCAGACAACATGTGAAAGACATACAGCCACAAAAATAACAACTAATTCACAAACTGAGAATTGAATAATAACAAAAGGCATTTCTAGAGGATATTAGTGTGGCTCAGGAGCCCACCTAGCCCAAATTAAAAGAAATACTATATATGCATAAAGTCAATCAATTTATAAATAAAAAGCCTGCTATAACGGTGATGCACCTAAATACAAGTGGGTCTGAAAAACAGGCAATACATATGAATAAAAGTCTTTGAAATGAACAAAAACAAATAGAATACATAAAAAAGGCCTTACTATTTACATAAAAAACACAACCAATATCTAAGGAAACAGGCAGGTACCACGTCATTCAAAAGTGTCACAGCTGAGGGCAAAAAAGACCTTTTGAATTCATCTGTGGAGCATCGTGGCATCCTTAACCTGTCCCTTTATACACTGTTTGGATACTAAAATCTAGGGGTGTACCGGTCTGTCGATCTGGATTGATGCATGTATTCAATGAACAACAATCTAATCGATGCAAGGTGAAACCATCAAAGTAGTATCGTATCATACAGTATCATCATGCAAAACATCTACTGCTCCACCCATCTGCCACTGAGACCAACTGATCTAACTAAAGACCAAGAGAAAAAAGAAAATCTGAATCTGCTGAGTGACATTAATAAAAACAGCAAAGAATGGATAAAAGAAGAACACTGAGAGGCTGACAAAACAGCTAAACACCAGCACAACAGCTGATAACATCTTATTTTATGAAAAGACAGTGCAGAATTACAACTGTTGTCAACTGTGTTATAAATTACTGGGATCATTGTGCCTTGAATTGCCTGTTACTGTGCGAGTACACAATTATAAGAACGGTGTATACGACATAATACGAATGGAGGATGACTCTGACTTTTGTGTTTTCATTAACACAATAGTGAATTTCTCAGCCTGTATTTCCTCCTTGGAATACATTATTGTCAAGAATACAGCTCAAAATATCTTTCAGGTTTTGAACAAGGTCTACCAAACCGTAATGTGCTATGGTCAGAGCTAAATGTAACTCAGCATTAAAGACCTTCATTTATAATAAATCCAAACTTTAAATGTGTTCTTGTGCAATTACTACATGAATGTGATAAGCAGTCATGTTTTAAAACTTGTAGGACATGATCTGCAGATATTTTACTATGTTTGAAATATATTTTACCACGTTTGAACTAGCTGCGGAGGACAATGGTGCAATGTTAAGCACTGTCGCACAACAGCAAGAGGTTCGAACCTGCTGGCCGGCCGCCCGGGGCCCATCTGTGTGGAGTTTGCATGTTCTCCCGTGTCAGTGCGGATTTTCTCTGGATTCTTCAGTTTCCTCCCACAGTCAGACATACAGGTTGCACATGCAATTGTTGACTCTAAAACTGCCTGTGGGTGTGACTGTGAGCATGAACAAAAACCCACTAACATCTGGCTTTTTAATGCAATGGGACAGGTTTTCATCAGCATATACACCTGGGTCTGCAGCAGTCACAGGTTTTTATCGCCTCCAGCTCCATTCAGCATTGATGGGAACACAACACACAAGTGAATCTGCTAATCATAGCTCCTTTACTGGCAAGATGCAATGACACCACCATGAAATACTGTCCGTCTGCTCCCAAGCAGCGCTCAAACATCGATCTAAATCAGTCTGCGCTCAGTTTGAGAGCGACTGAATAAGTTACAGATGTATAAAAAGAAGTAACCACCGTAACATTTTCACTGGCCTCTATGCTCCTCGCTACCGTTTACTGACCTGGACTGTCCATGACTCACTGCTGCAGAGCCATGAGCACAGCACTCATCTCCCAGCAATGGAAAAGGATTCTATAACCTATTTTAGCAGGTTTATCCATGTTTATATGATTTTTTCGGTGGAGTGGTCAATTACAGAATCATGAAAATCTGATACCATGTCCACATTGTAGCCAACCAGATAGTTGATACCAATATCAATATTCAAGAATTTAAAAAAAAAAATCTAGTGATGGGCTCCTTCTCCATAACCACAAAATATACAGAAACAGTTGTGGCCAAGATATGCTCTTAGCTTTATTCTTGAAAAATAAACTTATCAGAAATCCCTGGGGGACAAACAGCAATAGTGTTTCAAAATAAATCTCTTTAGCATTTGTGCACAGCCGCACAGTCTAAGATGTAGTCAATCATATTTACATGCATGTGCTGCACAATGGTTCACATCACAAACAGCAGCACAGACAGTTAAGGAATACTGTCACAGCAGCTGCAACCTATTATCAAAAGTTGCAACATTCCCATACATGCTGCACATCGTTTTAAAGCTACTGTGGTAAGCTAACTAGCAGACTGGGGTAAGCCAGCTGAGCCAATGTTGTTGTTGAAGTGCCAAAAGCTGCAGTTCTTCTAATGGCCACTTGAAGCTGGCTCTACAAGTGAACCCTGTAGAACCCCATTTTAAAATGCTGAACTTAGCCTCAGCAATAAATATGTCTACAGCCTGGGGGAAAAAAACGTTTTGGTTGCTACAGCTGATTTCAACATTCATGACAACTGAAGGGGAGGTGAATTTTTATAGAACTCACCTGTTTACATTTTATTAAGGTTTAAAGTTACACATTTGAAGAGCAGAGCCGCTTGAGTGACAGGCTGTCTGTGAGGCATCGCTACAGTCTATGTCCACCCCTCCCTCATCCACAGCTTCACCCTCTCCTCCAAATATAGTCCTCTGGCTCCAAAAATCCAAGATGGCGACAGTCAAAATACCAAAATGGGAATCCGCTGGTCAGACATTTAAAAAAAATCAGAATCAGCTAAGAAAAATGCAATTGGAGCATCTCTATTACTTATTGGACAACATGTAGGCTTATGCCAATACCAATGTATTGACTCTGCAATAAGCTAATATCAGCCAATTTATCTGCCCCACCTATTTGCTTTGTTCTATACAACCTCAGCCTTTTCATCACTCACTGCATTTGATGTACCGCCTTACATCTGCGAATGAATAATGCACTGCAGATAAACACAGATATCACTGACTGAGAAATAACCCCGAACATCATAGCAGATATTAGGACCAAATGAGATTTAGCAGTGGAACTGCATTAGAACAGTAATTGATGAATCATAAGCCAGCTTCATGTTAATTCCATGCCCACTCAATGCCCCAAGCATGGTGGGAGTCTGAAAACAGTAACATATGGCTCTTATGCGTGTGTGGCTGTAATATCCTGTGAGGTCAGCCACAAGGCTGAGGTAAAGCACAGCCCAATGCAGCAGGGTCAGCTAAGTGTGTGGGTGTCTTAATGACCTCACAAATGTGGGAGGAATAACTTAGCTGACTATAGCTCTGAGATCTGCATCAGTTCTTGCTGTGACGTCCATGCAGCACACCAGATGCACAATATGTAGTGTTACATGACAAAGAGTATTCACATTATACACCTTAAAGCTATACACAGGTAAACTCAATTTCTGCCTCACACTAGTGTTCAGCATGGTTTCAGCAATGTAGACAACCCTACTTAAGATTTATCACGAAAACAGTTTTTAGACCCCAGATCTGGACAAATCCAGATGATTTAGCTCAGAAAAGGGAGGTGTGAGCCTTTTTGTGATCATTTTTGACAAAGCAAGATACAGAGCAGTGAAGCTAGAGTTAAACAATGATATGCCCAGTCTTCTGGCTCCCTCTACTGGAGCTCCAACTTCACCTAGAAGTACTGGACATCTACATATATATTCCACACATCCTCATTACTCCATTTTAACTTAATTTCAGACTCAAGGGGAGATGTTGCACAGCAGACTAGCGGAATAAATACACCTACAGCTTAATACCTACTGTTACTGAGAGACATTGTGTTGTGTGGGCACAGGTATAAATGCTTGACATTTCAATGGCCTACTTCATCATAAGCATGTTTCTGTAGCAACACATTTCCTCATACAGTAGTCACCATGGATATGGCACCTGTTATACTTAATGAACACTAGAACAGATCCAACATCTCGTTATGTGTAGGGTGACATTTCTGTTATTATTATTTTTTTATTTTTATATTTTTTGTTCCTATATATTTTGTCTGAATAATAAATAACTGTCACAGCCAACCATACAGTCCCTCCAGGATGTTGCAATCACAACAATTCATGCAAATTCAACCAATCCCCTTGAACTCTCCACGATCTTTGACCAATCAATGTAGTTTTTTGGTGAGTTTCATCAGTCATAGCAGTCTCCCGCACAACGATATCAAACTCTATTCCTTTTTTCCGGTTGAAGATGCAGACACATTCGAACGTCTCACATTTATCGACAAAAACTGCTGCTAGAGACCGCAATATGATTCCCGAATGTTCTGCACGAAAGCGGGGGTAAACTGTTTTACACCACAAGCAACATTATGGTAGAACACAAACACTTCTCAGAACACACTCAGAGAATGGCTGAAATGTGCTGAAAACACACAAGGCAAATCATGATGGCAAAGCCTGTTGCATCCACATCTATTGCGAGGTGAGTCAGATTAAATCAACATGTTGCGCGTAGCACCAAATTCTGGGCCTTATGCATAAGCAGTTTATGTGGGCCCTCTGCCCTTCCTCTCTTGATCTATGAATAAATCCCAAGTCTCTTATTTGTCATTTCCTCGTCCCTTGATCCTTGGTTCTGGTGTGCCATCTTTAAAGCCATCCAAAAGCTCTTATTTGTGCTCTGAAGAGTGAGAATCAAGGAGCAAGAAGGGATCTCTGAGGAGCAATGAGCGAGGATACTCAAGAGCAGCCTTTGCATAAGTCTTAAATTAGGGATGCACCGAAATGAAAATTTGTGGCCAAAGCCTAAGCCGAATATTATTAAACGCTTGGCCGAATACCGAGTACCGAATTGTTTAGTTTTTCATTAGTTTTTGCAGATGAACCCCTCCAGATTAGTGTTGTCACGGTACCAAAATTGGGACCCACTGTATGATACCAATGAAAATATCATGGTTCTGAGTAGTATCACAATACCACAGTGAAAATGAGGCAGATGTGCCTTTTGTCATTTATAAAAAGATAAATCACTTTTCTATAATACATCAATGATATTTCAATGGAATAAATTATTTATTGACTTATTCATACTTCAAAAACAGCATCAATAAGTGATGAACATAGGGGGGATCAAAATAAAATAAATAAATAAATAAGAATCAACCAGCCACCCTCCTCCCCTGACAGTCCCTTCATAAGTAACGAACAGTCCCTAAAGTGCAGTGAGGTTTGTGGGCCGTGAACGGCTCGTTTCTCCTCTGACACATCACATACCTGTGTTCGGCTGGCTCGGCTGTTCAGGTACTTCTGGGCAGTCATGACGTCAAGAAGAGGATATTATGGAACCGACTTGTCCGATGGCCTCCGTATTTGACAGGAATACATTACTGTCTGTGTCTGTGACCCCTGTTTAACCCACAACCGATGGGATCCGCCTTTTGTTTCTGCTGCTGGTTGAAATCTGTAGGCTGCTCGCACAGTGTGCTGAATGATTTAAGCCTATTTTGCTCGCTCAAAACTATTTTTAGTCGCAAATGCGAGTGCCGTGACGGACGGATCGTCACACTGCCGATATTTTACTCCGCCCGTCACGGCACGCTGTTTGATTGCGTTATCAAAACATGCCGCTATTATTCGGCCTTGCTTTTAACTTATTCCACCAAATACCGAATGTGTGTTTTTTTGCAATATTCGGACGAATATATTCGGTTACCGAATATTCGGTGCATCCCTATCTTAAATCAACCTACATGTCCCTGCACTGGACTGACTGGATGCTGCAGCTGATCAGACTGATCTGATACATCACAACATAAAGGAGTTTTATATTGGAATGAAGACAGATAAGAGTTAAACTCGAGTGTATCACACAGTTTTTTTTCTTCTGATTAACCATCTAATAAAATAATCAGCTCTGCAAATTGTAGGTCTGAACAACAAAAGTCAGACAACTTTCTTAATTTATTAGACAGATTTTTCTTTTCACGATCTGTTATTTCCGCCATTAATTATGGAGACAATTAAAGTCAGATGGAGTGTGTCTGTCAGGAAGAAACACTTTTTACATCATTTATTGTTATTTCCATTCAGTCACATGTGAAGCTGATCATTCCTGAGCATCAGGTTGTTGAGTTGCATAATTTCAATTTCCCCTGACACATTTAGCCTAATAAATAATTTTCAGTGCTCCAAAGACACCATAATCTTATTCTGGGTTATTAATTAATGAATTCATCATCAGAATATTAATAAATACACATGTAAATAATATATACATAATATAAAGGCATTCAATGCCTCTAAAGTAGACACAATAAATACATATTCTAATTACAAAACACAGGTTATTCATGTGCAGGTGTTTGTTAAAGAGAGAGAAAATAGCCTACTGTTGCTCTGGCAGTCAGCCCTTTGTGCCTTTATTAGCATGAGCACAGTGCACATGTGCAGACACAAACTGCATCAAGTCTCTACAGCTGTTATATCTAACTGACAGTTCATCCAGCTGTTATCAGCTGCCTGTCATTAGAAACAGATGTCGCTTCACACGACACTTCAGAGGAAACGATGTCTCATTTCTCCAAAAACATATTTTGTCATTTCCTCTCTCCTCCCATGGTTTCTTTGCATCTTTTCATGCATCCTTGATGGGAGCAACTAAGATACAAGGAACAGATTCAAGTGAGGGGAAGGTAGGTGTAATTTGAGAGACTTAGGGTGCACCCTATGTCTCTCTCACTCACCTTGTGTTTTTTGTTTTGTTTTCTTTTGGGGTTTTTTTTGCAAAGTCACTTTACTTTATTTCCCTTTCCTCTCTTCCCCTCTTTTCTTGTTCAAAACCATGATTTCCCTTTCTTGGAAAAAGACATGTACCTTCATTCTCATTCTCTCTTCATTCTCTTGCATTTAGTACAAGAGCAGACTAAACAATTTTTCACTTTTAAGAGGTGAGAGTGGCCTCAGGGAGCTCCCACTATTTTCTTATACAAAGTTCAGTTCTTAAACTGATTTATTCAGCCAGTTTCAATTATTCTGGCACTAATGACTTAGAAATTAAAAATTGCAAACAAAACCAAACTTTTCCTTTTAGGCTTTCCGGGGTCTCCCCTCCCACTGGGGCCCTGGGTAATCAGTCCCAATTTCCCCCCACTATGACACCCCTGAAGTTATGCATATTAAGGGCGGTCCACTTTGAGTAACAGACTGTCTGCCGATAGAGTCCTTAGCTTCTCAGTCATATCCACCCCTCACTCCTCTACAGTGCCAGCCTCTCACCCAAATATGGTCACCTCTTGCTCAACTGGTAGAGTGTGTGCCCCATGTGGGCAACCTGCAGCCCTGTGCTGAGAATGCTTGATTACATTTTGATTTGTATTAGAATTCTGATGATGTCTGAGTGACGAGATTATTTATTGCCCTGTTCAAAGCAAACATCCTCTAAAAGTTCATACAAGGCTTGATGCTGTTTAGATTTGTTTGTCTGGGACAATGTTGATGTGTCAAATCAAAACAAAACTCAGTGAATATTCTATATTAGTTATAAGCACTGTCATCCTCACTCAGATTCACCAAATACAAACCAGACCTAATGAGCATTTCACACATGAAAAATGGCAGCCATTGTCAGTGTATACAAACATGTTGACATATAAAGTGTTTGATATGTTAAGTGTTGATGGGACAGGATTTGTCTAATCATTCATTTCAAATCTCTCTCTCACCACAAGATGGCAGCCTTCTCCTCATCAAGTCCTACTGAGCTGAGATTATCTACATACCAGTAACATCCACTGTTTAATTCAAGGACACTGGGTAACTAAAAACACAAGAAAGAGCAGCTTTGGAAT
This sequence comes from Epinephelus fuscoguttatus, assembly GCF_011397635.1. Taxonomy (NCBI): domain Eukaryota; kingdom Metazoa; phylum Chordata; class Actinopteri; order Perciformes; family Serranidae; genus Epinephelus; species Epinephelus fuscoguttatus. Next base: position 7,987,098 of record NC_064763.1, read on the forward strand.
TTCCAATAAATTACATTAATGCTCACTTAAAAATCTAATTAAACCATATTATCATTGCTCTATGTTTACAGACTGTTGTCCAGGTGGCGTAAAAATGATGTCAAGGTGTGTTAAAATGAATCTAGGACTCACATATGTGTTGTTGTTGTTGTTGTTGTTGTCAAGCCTCAACTGACAGAATGAAGGAACAAATACAAACAGTAGTAGATGATTTTAATGTGCCCTGACCCTAACAACTGCTCCAACAGATGATCTATCTGATGTAAAGCTCTAAAGAAGTCCTGTAATCCATTAAGTACACATGAAACCCTTAAAACCTACCACTGACACTTGTGACCTTTGACAGGGCTTGGAACACTAAGTCATACTAAATCACATATGAGATGTGCCAATTAAAGAGATACACAGCAGTGATTTATAACTTCTTTTTGATCTATAATGGGCTCTGAGTTCACGTTCTTGTTTATATATTTTATTAAATACTTCAAGTAACTCAAGTAACTATTTTACTGGACAAGTCTAATGATCCTGGTCATCCTGCATCATCGGCTCTACACCCATGCAGAAAAATCAAATTGTGGGTGAACTTTACTGAACGTGATGTGTTTCTTTATCTTATCTGGTATCACACGAGCTGTCTGAGAATTGTTATTTCAAACTGCAATAAGGTATCATATATAGTGATGGACAGGTAAAACAGATTGAAAACAACGCATCCAATGGTATACTATTACGAGGAGTAGCTGCTGTGTGGAAGGTACATTTCACTTCATTTATCAATTGTGCATCTGAAAAATTACAGCCTAAAAGAAAAGCACAGCCCAGCCCTATTTAAACTACTTTTGACTTTCTGATTGATCAGGAAAAACCACGCACACCTGCTGACGCTAGGGCTAGGTGATATGGACTACAAATAAAATTGCAATATTTTTGGCCTATGACGTGACACATAATATATACTTCAATATTTAAAATCTCCTCCAAACAACTATACACTACCAAGCTTCTAAATAAACTGCAGTTACATTCATTTTGAAAATAAAGGAGCTAATGTCATATAATATAGCAAAAGTGCTGTTAATAAAGTTAAATAAAATACTATAAATTAAAGTATCATTATAAAAAGTTGAATAAAATAGTTTGTTAATAAATTAAATAATGTAATGTCATGATAAAGTTTTAGAAAGTATTGTCATAATGAAATAAAACAAAGTGGAACCACTGGTGCTTTTATTTTAAGCACCCAGCTCATTTCAGGCTGTACATGTTAATGTTTTGCTGTGACCATGAAGCTTCTGGTCAACAGTTGTTGTTGTTGTTCTTGTTGTTGTAAGCAGTTAGCAGAAAATCAAACTGTTACTGCAGCGTCATTTGATGTGAGGAATTTACTTGAAGCTGTAAACAAACCAACAGCTCTCCAGTTGATATATTTATAATATTTGCAAGTCACGCTTGTGCTCCATGGTCGCAAAAAGTCACTAAATAGTAGCAGTCTAAAGCCCTGCAGATACAAATACTGACACCTCGCCAACTCAAACACTATCACCCAGGAGAGAGTGGTCTAGTTGGGCAGGAGGGTGCATGTGATGTATCAAGTTTGCATGTCTTTTTGTGTGTCTGTAAGAGGGAGAGCCATAAGAGTGCAAGAGAACAGAAACACTACAGTAAGTCTCACGTCAAAATGCAAAATGAGGTGAAAATTTATACTCAATGTTCGGGATATAGTCATTGTGAACATCGTAAGTGGAAAAAGCCGCGATACATTGAGTATAATCGATATATCACCCACCCCTAGCTGACGCACATACATGTTACCATGGTTACCAAATGATCTTGCCTTAACACATCGCTTATAAAGACTGCTTACTCAACAATTCCCGATCAACAGTAGATAGTAATGGATAACAGAAATTTATCTTTTCAATCCATGCTAAAGTCAAATAACTTATATCACACAGTCCTATCTTTGGATTGCTTTGCTTTCACACCACAAATGACGCGCACTATGACTGGAACCGGACCAAAGCACCTGAAAACACCAAAAAGGTTAGGTGTCAGAAGAGCCTAAATGGACAAATAAAAGCTAAAAAAAATTAAACAATGGCAAGCATCTCAAAATGTCAGATGGTTTAAATAAACAAATTCATCACAGCAACGAAGTACTGCCTACATTAATTTTTTCCAACCCATAACTGTAGCCCAATGTTAACTCCCACTGGTATTATCAGTCTGCCTTGGAAAGATTCAATTAACACTTAGAGTAGATTAGAGAAAATGAAGCCTCCCAGGAAAGGATCTCTCTCAGACAGCTGAGCAGTGAGACACGTCCTATTAAAAGGACTGACCAGACTTGTTCATCAGACAATGACAGAAAGAGCTCATTAAAAATATTTGTGGGACATATTGGCAGGACCCTATTAATTCCACCTGAGCCTCCAGTTCATTCAGGTGAGCATATTGGAGTGTGTAACAGGCAGACTGTGATGAAGACAACATATTTAGTTCTACTGCAAGGGGTGAGTGAAGCCGTGCAGTTTGGACAAAGTATCATCATCATGCATAAACAGTACTGGCTACAAACATGTTCAAAAGTACTGTCGTCGAATTGAGATGAATACTTTTAAACGGCAGGGCGCAACCATTTTTCATGCAAATGCCACCACTACAAAAAAACATTCTATACAAACATACACACCACAAAATGAACATATGCACGGCAGCCGTTATATAATATCCAATATGTTAAAATACATTGCAAAAATCTACTAAAGTAAACTGGGCTGCACACAAAGCAGTCATTACAAACATCTCCTAAACACAGCACACAACACAGCTTTACGAACATGTGTTTTTCCATGAGGTCAGCATACTGCTAAGTATTTAGTGCCAAAATATGCACTGCCAATTTGATGCTCATGTAAAAGAACAGGAATTTTTACACAGCACTTGATATCACAGCTGGACGATAAATCAAATTCAAATTAATATCACAATGTAATAGAACATGATTTTCAAACTGCAAAAGCAGATTTTTTTTTTTTAATGCCACACAATCTAACCAACAAGAGGGTCAGAAACCATTGCCCCTATGGGCTCCACGTGCACCCATGTTGCCCTACATTCTGTGATATATGCGAATGAGAGTAAAGAAAACAGCATGTAAAATGATGAAGTTCGCAGTACAACCATATGAAAATGGTCAAGGTGGGGCCCATAGTTTTTTAACTACACAATACTGGTTCAGTAATTTGTGTTTTTTCTTAAGTCTAGTTTTTACTTTTTTCCATACCTAGTTCTAGTTGTTGTTTAGTTTTAGTTAACGATAATAACCTTGCAACATCCCAACCATGGTGTGGAAACTGAAGAATGGTTAACAAAATGTTAACGACGCTTTGAGTTATCTAAATATTTAAGAGACAAGGGCTGTGTCCAAAATCATTAATTCATTCCAGGGCTCTACATATATGTCACACGTGCAATGCAAAAATCGCTTAAAGAAACTAATGCTGTAGCACCTGTACTATACAAGTTTATGTTGCGTGTGTGAGAGACAGAGCTGCTTGTTTGTTTAAGGAGAGTGTGTGTTTTTGTTTGTGTATGAAGTGAATCAATCCGCATGACATGAGATACTGCCTCTGCAGGTTTGTGTATATAAATGCAGCAGTGCTGTGATGATACAGACATTTTATAGTCTAGACCTGTAACTTTATGTAACACTATAAGGTGTAAATGGGAATACTATAGTTTTAACACTAAATTTAAACATTTTTTTATAAATTGATGGTATCTACAATAGCTGGTTTTAGGAGATGTTGCAGCCCCCTCAGCACACATACTTCATGCCTACATTCTATGAGCATAAACATTATTATTATTAGTAGTAGTAGTAGTATTAATAATAATAATAATAATATAAACAGGGTACATATAATTAAAACAATGTCTGCATTTTTTCAGTATTGTATTCATTTGAAAGGTCATAGAAAATTACTTTTAAGCTACAATTTTTTTTGGCCTGTGCTACAAAGCGTTCAACCTCTGTAGCAACAGTGCTATGTGCAAAAAAAGTGAATGTATAGCCCTGCATTCATTACTCCCTTCTCACTATCTAGGGAGTCCTGTGTAGAGGACTACATAATGAGCTCATCTGCAACATGCAAAAAATTTTCAGACACTACTTGGGTCTCTGTGCTGTTAATTACGTCATTGTCGTCAAACAATATCGGCTGGTGCACCATCCATAACAAATACCCATATGCATATCTGTGATGAATAGCCCACATGATATTTTACGGAGATTTCTTCCCCAAATTAATAAATAATCATTACAAAGTACTTTGTGGCAGTCTGTGTTGTGTTGTGGTGCGCTGCTCACATCAAGCACATTAATAACATTATACTGGCAGACGGACATGAGAGGAGATAGCAATACGACTGCAACCTGTCCTACTAATGTAAGTAATTTTCCATTTAGCATTTGATATGTTGATGATTGTTTTACCAGTTAGTCTTGTAACTTTTAAATATAATGTGTAACATTATGCATTGCGCCATTACAAAAAAAATCATGGCTAGTGACCCTGGTTGCTAACGTTAGCTAGTGTTAGCCCTCTTTTGTACAGTAACATTAAGCTCTAGAGAAATATCAATTTCCAATTTATTTTTTCGGGGGACCAACGACTACACATTTAATCAATTTATAACATGGCTGAGAAACTGATAAAACAAACTTCAACATATCACCATTACATAAACATGTACGAAGGGGTGGCAGTTGAGTTGATCTTGCTCCTCTCGTTTAGCTCTTGTGTCCATCCCATACAGTCCAGTACAGTCCGTCTATTCCTTCAGTGCAATGCATGATAGGATATAGTGCTTGGTTAGTACACTACTTTTCACAATGCATTGTGGGGTATTTTGAGTCCACTATATAGGGTATAAAAACTCCAGTAGCAGCAGGCATAAGCAGACAGAAGACATATATATTATGCCACCTCACTGTCTTCGCTGAACATTGAATGCTGACTGATTATATGGTAATTACAAAAGTCAGCTGATACCAATCAAAATCAACATAATCAATGTGATGGTTGAGTTTTATAACACTGTTGCTTAAAGTAAATCAAGTTTGGCTTCAGCAAAATTTGATCTATTTATAGCCTTAAAGAGTATCTAAACCCTAAAACCATTTTTTTCAGCTGATAATCATTGTTTCTGGTTGTATAGTAGTGTTACAGACTGATCCTGCTCAAAATCTTGACAGTTTAGTGCAAACTGTGTTTGCTGTGTTGAAAATCTACATTTTATTTTAAAAATGTGCTATGGAGCACCCTCTACAGCTTGAAACCCAGTTACTACATTTGAATTTACATTACATTACATTGGAGGCGAATGATTCTTTTTCGGGGCAAATGACGTCACTAACCGTCCACGCTAAACCTGCCCTCCTCCCCTTACTATAAAACCATTCTGTCCGCAGTTATCAGGTGGGTTGGATCAGAGCAGAGAGAGTAGTAGAGCAGAGAGAATAGCTAGTAATTTGTCGAATTGTATTGTTAGCATAGTGTATTTTAGTGTAGGTTTACAGTTAGTAGTGTGTTTATAGTATTTAGGTTAGTTGGCCAAGGAGAGGCGCCGAGGCTCGGTAGTATATATGTGCGGGGCAGTGAGGGAGGGATGTGGAGGGCCGCTGCGTGGTGAGAGAGAGCCGAGCCTCGGGGGTATATGTGCGGGGCCGCGAGGGAGGGAGGGGTGGATGGACGGATGGATGGATGGATGGATGGATGCGGTGGGCTGCTGTGCGGTGAGCCGGCTCCCAGAGAGGGAGAAATAGAACTAAGTAGAATAAAATAAGTCAAAGTGTGGAGAGGGGGACCGGCTGAGCTCCGGCCACCTTCCCTTCTGCCCATGTGACACAGTTAGGGGTCCGCCCCCCCTCAGCTCCACCTATCTTTTCTGATTTTTTTTAAATCAAGCTGTGGTCAGAGTAAGGCCCAGAGAGGGGGGTTTAGTTCCCCTTTAAAAATTTTGATTACACATATAACAGATAACACATATGATGAATTCGTTTGTTATTTAATCTCACCATTAGGCTATTCACAAGTAGGGTTGGGTACCGAAACTCAGTATTTTTTGTACTTGGTACCGATTCACGTCGGCACTACCGAGTACCGATTCACTTAAAATGAATCGGCGCCAAATTTCGGTACCTGAGGTGGAGGCGGAGCGAGAGCGCATGACTCGCACCTCAGACTCAGCAACCATGGCGACAAAAAAAATGTGCAAACAAAAGTTAACGTGCAGCACTGTTCCTAAATGTTCTCAATAAAATATTGAAACTGAGAAGTTTAGACTATGGGCCCGAACGACGCATAGCACATCCAAATTCACACCCGTTCTTCTCTGTGGATTTTCTCCGCGACTGTGCGTCATAGCAAGAAGCCACGCATATCACGTGAAACAGCAGAACTGTAGCTTTCCGACAAGGCCAAGCACTTGTCGGTAATCCAATGTTTTCACAGGGGAAAAAAAATTGATAAAGTTACAATAAAATGATGTATAACAGAGCTTTCATACAGCTCTGCACACACATTACTCTTGGATGGATTACTCGCGAACGCAGGCTCGCACAGAAATGCCACGCATATCACATGAAAGTGCAGGACCACACACATCATTGTGCTGTCATCCCATTGTGCTATAAATCCAGATTAATTGTCTACAAAATAAAAACCTGACGAATTTCTTTACAATCCATTATACAGATCTTGTTATCAGTCACTTCATGTAGTGAGGAATATCGTATCTTACCACGTCTTAGGCTTACCTGTGTTTCTCCCTGTCTATCCACATTTGTAGTCCGGCTTTCAAGATGCAAATATCTCCATATTGTCCAGTTGACACTCCAAACTTTGTATGACAAGACAAGCGCACTTCACCTTTGCGCACCCAGACAACTGCAGCCTAATTATGCATGCATGACAGGGAAGTAGTCACCATATACATTGAGGGGGACACGTGCCCCCCCACCAATGCCAAAAATGTCCCCCCAAATATATAACTGAAACTGAAAAACAAATATTATCTTGGAGGACATCATTGCACTTGGTTGACTATTTTTCTATTATCTTAGATGTAAATAATGCATGTTTCTTTCAGATAAAACACATTTTTGACTTGTGAATGAATTTCTTGCAATACTGAAAAAATACTGGCAATTATGTCCGCCTGGCACAAACCACATGTTTTAGACAGCTGTGAAGTGACAGAATGTCCCAGCATCATGGTTCTTATATTGCCAGTTTCCAGAGAGTCTCCCCTCTTCATATATGGTAGAATATGTCAACTTCCAACTTGCTATGGTGAGATACATGTAAAAATGTAAGAATTTAGGCACACGGATTTGTTTTTTTTCCATTGATATAAAATTAATATAAAATACAGGCACACAGAAGGACATGGGATGATGGCAAATCTGGTTAGCCCAGATTGTCCTGAAAAAAACAAAACAAGATATAGCATGTGTATGTAGCCTTTATAATGACTGTGATATGAGCTTAAAAGTAAAGGCAGTAAAAATACCCCAAAAAGGCCTAGGGCCCATAGGGTTAAAAAGTACCGAAATAAGGTACCGTTTGGTACCGGTACCGAATTCCAGATGCCAGTACTGGTACCGTATCGGTTCAATTATGAATGGTACCCAACCCTACACAAGCACAGTTTTGTATTCAACATACCATGTGCACATGCATGTAGTGGACATAAAATTTGAGCTGTGCACATTAACCTCAGCTCTACACGCACTAGTGCAGGTAATTTGACACAGCTCTCACACTTTGACCTCAGACTCAGCAACTGACACTTTTCAAACACTCTAACCCAACACATCCATTTTCTCATGCAGTAAAAAATTCATTTATGACTAAAACATCGTGGCTTACAAAGAGGACACTGACAGCATGTGTACAGACAGGACAGAGCAGCACAGCGCAACAGCTGTACTGCAAAAACCCTGTGGTCAGGCCAGCCGCAACCACTGCACCATGTTAAAATAAGTTTTTAGTTGGATACCAACATTCACTCTGGATCCAGCTGCATCTTCAATCTGGACGCAGAAGCAAAAGCGTCACCAAGCAAGTCTATTTTCAGTGGAGCGGTGCCCATGTTAACCAGAAAATCAGATATTGTGCATTGACACCTCCCAAATCATTGAAGCCTATATATCCTTATCTCAATTATTATGCTTCAAATAGGTCCTTTTGTTTGTGAGACTGCATTGGGTGAAAGGTCTTCCTTTTTCCGAATGAAACAAGGTACAGCACCCCAAGATTAAATATATGTATTCCTCACCTCAAAGCATTTGGTATCGCACTGTGTAGTATATAATTTAGCCTGATCTATGAAAATGACATTTTTGTCCAGTTTAGAATCTGACGCCTGTACATTGGCTAGCAGGATTCTCGGCAGAGAAGATTCGTGTGATCGGCATCACAGCTGGTGTTAATTTCTCCATGCTTGCCTCTGTGCCTTCTCCAATGTAGATATGTAGACATGAATGCAGAAATGAACACCAAGATGGTCTTGCTTGACCATGTGGTGGGGGTTATAGCTGGTGCCAATCATCTCCACTTTTTTTTCTCAATGCTTACTCTTGTGTTAGTATTTGAAAACCTCGACTGGACAGATCCCAGAGTCGGAACAGAGCAGCGAGTTGAATTATACATCCTGATTAATGACTCAGTCATATGTTACCATTATCCTAAGTTAATCACAAAAAGTATAACTTATATTTATAACATAGACAGAACAAAAATTTGCATTTACATTAAGCATAAACTTATCGGAATTGACAGAGAAGCATCTGTATTGGTCTACGCCTACAAAGAATGAATCGGTCATTAATTTTGCAGTTATCTGGCAAGCAGAAACCAGAAGCCAATCAGTCCCCACAGACCCCCATGTAAAAATGTCCAACTTTACAGCATAAATAAACATGTTTACAGCCTGGTATAAAAAAAAGGTTTAATCTCAAGATTCATGACAAGGTCATTTTTTTTTATATCTCACCTATTTACATTTGGTTGAGAGTTAAAGTTACACATAATTAAGGGCAGGCCGCTTTAAGTGACAGGCTGTCTTTCAATACTGTCCTTGACTTCTCAGTCAGATCCACCCCCTTGCTCCTACACAGCTCCAGCCTCTCACACAAATATGGTCACTTCTGGCTCCCAAAAAGCCAAGATGGCGACAGTCGTAATGCCAAAGTCAAGGCTGGTCCACAAACCAGTGGATGATGTCACATAAGCTACGTCCATTATTTTTACAGTCTGAGGTATTTGGTCATAAAGCAAAGTATTGGACAAATTGAAATTTTGACCCAATGATGGCGCTAGGTGAAAAGCCAGAGGATCACCAAAATCAGTAGGATTCAGCTCAGGATTTATCTTTCTTGTACAATTTAATGCATCTATACAAGGCTGTGGGTGCCATTTTATACGTGAGAGAATCTGTGTATCAGAACATGTGTTTTTAAAAAAATCTACCTAAATAGGCCCAGATTTAAATGAATACGTTGCAATTTACAGCATGTTAGAAAAAAAACCAATAATGACATCATCATTTTCAGGATTGAGAATTAAGAATCTGTTGGAAAACATTTGCACCTTGAGAGCACTGTGAATCAAAAGAAGTATGAAGCTTGAGCTGGAAGCACATCCGCAGGTCCTTCAACTGTGCAGATGAGTGATTGAGTAGTAGTGGGGATGATGAATGGGTTAATCCACACACGGATCCACTCTGCAGTGATGGGGTTTAGCTGGGGCGCACACGCCACTGGCCAGATTAGACAGCACCTAATGCTTTGTAAGATGATTACATCTATTTCAGGAGGCATTTATTCCATCGCAGAGTTGTAACTGTGTTTGATTGCATTGCATAGACCTATTGTTCCTCACCACTGATAATGACGGAATTGGTAAGACATTCAGAGTTCATCTTTATTGAGTGAGAAGGAAAAAGTGTGCGTCATGCATGCACACCAAAAAACGTTTGAAATTACCAAGAAAAAAAGCAATGAAAACTGAGTTGTGTCCAGTTATTGACAGTTACAAAACTAGAACTCAAACATTCAGTAAACTGTGTCACTGCTTTCTAACACTACAACTTAATCAATCCTGATGTGAACTAATGTTTTCTGATGAATAACATTAGTTAACTAAGTGTTTCACTCTACTGGTCAGTGATGGACGATAATCATTATTACTTTGTAATGACGGCTTGTGGACAATGGAAGTTGTAAAATGTTTCATGTACCGCATCACAAATGCAAGATATGAGTGTGTTCCTGGAGAACATCTGTTGCAGGATATTATGTAAGCATTCAAATGTAGGGAAAGATTATAAAATGTAATCCACACATTAAATGAAAAACGAGCTCTAATGGAGTTTGTCCACACGGTTAATATTTGTTATTTAGAAAACATTTATTTTGGATTGTCACCCTCACTAGGCTTGGCAGCCAAAGAAATGTGTGTACAGGAATGCGATTAAATTAACAAGACAAACTGTTTGTTACTATATTCAGGCCTGTCTTTATTTGGGGATTTGTAATTCCTAACAGAATCTGTGCGGCAATAGCTTTCCTGGTATAGATGCATTTAAGTGAGGCATGTGCAGTGTGTACTGTATACTGTCAGTAAGCCACTGACTCTGTTCAAAATAGCATGCTAACATACTACTGTTTGTGTATTTGTGCCAAACCGTCATGGTAAGGGGTCATAGTTCAGTACATGCAGCCACACATAGAAAACACAGTATGTAGATTATCGTAGGTCCTGCTGAGAAACCTTAATCTGTACTCCCTTGGCAACATATGCTAAGGTTAGCACAACAAGTACACTAGTGTACAAGTGAGTCACATTACTGTGAGCGCAAATGAAACATTCATAGTGGTAAGGTGGAAGACCCTCTTGCGGTGTCTGGGTCAGCTACAACAGCAACAGAAAGAGAGTTGTGTATAAGACGAGGTCAGTGTGTCTGTACTGCGCCAAAACACACTGAACATGCTAATGCACACTTCAGCATCATTCACATAGCTCAATTTGATGTCCAGAAATATTAAGAACACATCAATGAGCCACACTGTTGCACTGGGGAACATTTTCCTTCATTACCATGAACACACACTGTAGATTATTTCGACTCAATCCCACAATTATTGTTCTGAAGCCGGAAATATTCACTAAAGTACCACATGTGGGTTAATCCCCAACTGAAATTAGTCCTAAACAAATGCACCAATTCCTCCTGTTTGAGTCATGTTTGTTAAAAACTACAGTACAAAGCATTCAATTAAAGTATGTATACTTATTAGTGACCCAATTTTATAAAGATTTACATCTCCAGTAGGAACCAGCAGGCTTGGGGCTGAAAGCCACAGATTGAACAGGGCAGTCAAAGTATCGAGACACTGATTGGTTTTGGTCTTTTTCGTGGAATTTGTTAACATTTACAAAATACAAAACATTGCCAGCTTTATTCTTTAATAGGGCCAGTAGTAATGCCAAAGTCACATTAAAAGTCTAGAGTGTGCCATTTCTTTCTAAATCAAATCACAACTGCCAGGAATTGAATACATGATTGTTGTAAAGCTACAAATGATATTACAGTATACAAGTTAATGGTTATATGAGGATGGGCTAGGCAGAGCTGTAGGTGAGCCCAAGCAGCACTAATGTGGAGAAACTTCAGTATCTCCAGTCAGGGATGATCTTACTTTACATTAGTATGTTGTTTGTCACTATCTGGCGCATGTTACCCTCCTGTCATACTCATCCTGACTTTAGCATACAGCCCCGCACTGAACAAAGAGACTTCCTCACTGTCTCACAATCTGCATCTTGGGTTACACAGACAGACCACTGCTGAACTGTCCTGCTGTATGTTTCACTTCTGCCAAGTATCGCAGCCACTACTTCAGTCCCAGCTGTAATGTGTGCTGCAGTGTGTCAAGCCTCAAGAGGCTGTCAGGTGAGTGGTCAGTCAGCCTCCAACTCATCACTCAGAGACAGGAGACAACGAAGCAAGCCTCTGTGATACAGATTCATGCAACTATTGGACTGATAACACTGCTGACTGTGTGCGAGAGAGACTATGCCATTTCAGTGAAAAACACTGAAAGCAGGAATATGCAGTAGCCCGGGTTTTAAGTTTCGCTTGTTGCAGAAAACTGTTGATGTTTGACCTTTCAAAGTAGTCTCATTTTTGTTCTGGCTATTAAACATACTGTTGGGGAGGCAAGAACCAATACAAATTTACATGTGACTGTATTTCTCGGATCTTGAGGCGCAGCCAGGGGGAGGAAGGGGTCCGGTTTGGGGACCTCAGAATTGCATCTCTGCTTTTCGCAGATGATGATGTGGTTCTGTTGACTCCATCACACTGTGACCTCCAGCATGCACTGGGGCGTTCTGCAGCCAGGTGTGAAGCAGTTGGGATGAGAGTCAGCACCTCCAAGTCTGAGGCCATGGTTCTCTGTCAGAAACCAGTGGATTGCCCTCTCCGGGTTGGGAGAGAGTTACTGCCTCAAGCGAAGGAGTTCAAGTATCTTGGGGTCTTGTTCACGAGTGAGGGTGGAATGTAGCGTGAGATGGATCGGTGGGTCAGTGCGGCTTCTGCAGTGATGCGGGTGCTGTGCCTGTCCGTCGTGGTGAAGAGGGAGCTGGGCTGGAAGGGAAGAGCTGTAGGGATTACATATCTCGTCTGGTCTGGGAACGCCTTGGGGTCCTCCAGGAGGAGCTGGAAAGCGTTGCCAGAGAAAGGGATGTCTCGGCCTGCTGCGCCCGCGACCCATCCGATAAGCGGATGAAAATGGGTGGATGAATGGATGGATGGATTATTTCTCATTTATGAAAATGATGGGGCATCGGTGGCTTAGTGGATAGAGCAGGCACCCCATGTACAAGGCTATTGCCGCAGTGGCCCGGGTTCGACTCCAGCCTGTGGCCCTTTGCTGCATGTCATCCCCCCGTCTCACCCCCTTTCACACTCAGCTTTCCTATCGATTAAAGGCAAAAATGACCAAAAAATATCTTTAAAAAAAAATATATATATATATATATGAAAATGATGACCAAGTGATGTAATTTTTGCTATGAATGAATTAACAGTGATGTTAATGCAAATACAAGCATGGAGTACCAATAGATGACAATTTGTTAGTTTGTTTTAGTAGTCTAAAATTGGAGTTCAAACATCTTAACTTCTTTGCATATTTGGTTGAATGTTGTGCTTAAAATGTGTATGAAAATAAATAAATAAATAAATAAAAACAGATAATGCATTTTGAAACTGGCATAAAAACAAGGAACGGGACAATACAATCTAAGCCTCACAAAATATTAGAAGTATTCCAACTTGAAGCAGCTTTGCTCCAATAGCTTTACAGAGATCTGTGGCCAGTGAATGTGTGGTTTGTCCACACAATGTGAAACCATGTTGCCTGGTTTTTTATCGTCCCTTATGTCTCATCACTAGTGCACATGATAATGGAAACGCTTTCTGTGGCCCAGTGGTTTAGGTTTAGGAATTGATGATTCCAAACCATCACAGAGGAAGGTGGTCAGAGCCTTTAAGTGGTGTGGAGATCATGAGGTCGACCCACAGCGCCTGAACAGAACCCCTATAGCTTGTCTGCATGTGCACTCCAATATCAGGCCTATAATGTAGAACATTATGGACATGGTACATGGTACTCTAGCAAGGGGAAACTGTACAGCATTTCTTAAATTGTTCCCAATTAGGAGCTCCAAGAGATTCTATTTGTGGTTAACTGTGTAGTCAACCCTAGCTAACGTTAACGTCAAGATATTGTTGCCAGAAACAAAACCTACATGTAACACGTGATCAAAAAAAAAAGTGCTAGGATGAAGCACTTCTCAGCACCCTGCCACCACTTTTCTACCAAATAAATACAATATGTGGACACACTCCCTATGGCTACACAAGTTACGTTCATTGAAACTAATTCCACTTCAGTTCTAATTCATGTTAACCTGCTAAAGTGGCAGTCCTATCTGCTAGTCAACAGTCTGTGTACTCATAAATGGCAAATGTCTTTCAAAATGCACAGTATCCAGAGTTTCCCCCAGGCTGATATGCTGCAATTAGTTCTGAGCATTAATTTTTGGCAGCAAAACAGCACTGAATTTACAGATTAACAAGACCACATGAATGAAATATACTGGCAGATCAATATAAAAATTTAAGTAACACAAAATATCAGTATGAGCTAAATAAATTAGATTTATGGTAAACACTGAATGTCACAAAGGCTTAAGCCAGACAGCTGCTACATATTATGTAAAACCTAATATCTAGGCCTATGGTACTGCCAAACAAGTTCAGTTGACCTCTGTGAGGGATAACTGAATCTATGAAAGCCAGAGTCTTTGTTCTATTAAAATATATATAAAAAATCACTACTTTGCAACTCTGTTTTAACTAAGGAGGTTATGTGAATTGTTTTATTACTTGTATTACTTTATGGCAACATGTAAGCGAACCCTATCCAATGACTGACAACAACTTGTGCTGGTGGACGACACTTCTTTTTACCACCATAAAACAAACAACACAGAATATTCACGGCTGAGATTACCTGTTAATGTACATGGAAAACAGCTGAGACAAAGGAACCAAGAGTTCTGGTCAGGCTGGGAAAACGTTAAAACCTGCCCCCTCTACCAAGTATTCTTCTAGCAAATGTCCAGTAACTGGATAGGATGGCTTTTCAAAGGAACACTAAGAACTGCAACACTATGGTTTTGTTTACATTGCACCACACCCCGCACCAACCAAGCCCTAGACAAGCTGTATAGAGTTATCGACAGGACCTCAACCTCATAACAGGAGACTATTTTTATTGTGGCAGAAGATTTTAACAATGCCAACCTGAAGAAGTCCCGCTGAGATATCACCAGCACGTCAGCTATGTTTTTTGTATGATGACATAATCTATTGTAAAAGTATTTATTTTAATTATAAATGTAATAAAACACATGTTAATACTGGTGAAGTGTTTCAGAGATGGAGACAAAATGTTGCTAATTCTGCTAACTGGAGCCAAAGGTTCACAGCTGCAGCTAAAATCAAGTGCATGCACATGTAGGTAACGTTAGCTAGAGCCTTGAATCACAGTGTGTCATCCGCCTCACTCCCCGCCACTACAGACCACCTCATCCATAGCAGTGTGGGCAGCCGCTCCAGAGACAGACTCATAGTCAGTAGCAGCAAGTACCCAGATCCAGCCAGCACAAACGCCAGCTTCAGGGGGCTGGACAGCCCCAAATCCCTGCTGAATCAGCAAACTTTCTGTTGCTGCTGTTACACAGGTTAGACCCTGTGCCAGTGGGGTTGGCGCTGGCTGAATTGAAGTTGCTACAGCTGAACGAAGGTTCGTAGCTCCAGAGCTGCTGCCTGCTCTCCTCACAGTCAAGCAGTCCACTTCGGCAAGGAGCGAGGTGGAGGAACAATGGGGTGGCTAGCTAGCCGATTCTTGTGTCATTTGTGGTCTGATAAACAGAGAGGGTGGAGCAAGGGGAGGCTCAGTGAATGCACTGAGGGCAACTCTACAATGAAATAAGAATAAATGAATCAATGCATAGGAAACACTGGGTTACTGAATGAAACGCGAGCATATGCCAGTGGTTATCTGGTGGGAGGGGCTTGGGACATAGAGGGGAGAGCTGCAGGAGGAGGGTGTATTTTGTTAAATTCTGCCCTTTTTTTCTTGCTTTTTTTTTTTCTTAACATGTTCCAGATTTCTGGCTACCCCATCTTTAACAACAAGAACATTCATATGTGTACACATTTTTTACTTTTGCACCTAATCTTACCAATATCAATCCTGTAAACCCCAGAAGGACAATTTTCTCTCTGACAGCCAAAATGGATCAAAGCCTGTTTTTGGGGGGATTTTTTTGGTTGTTGTTGGGTTTTTTTTGTCTAGTTACGGCAGGACAGCTGCTAGTGCTCTGGCCAGGACTAGCTTCCCTCCCATCAGCAACAGAGCTGCTAGCATCCCTGCCACTGTCTGTGGGTTTAAAAAACACAGATGGTTTGGTTTGGCCCTTATGTCTGGCATTAGAAATGATTAAAAATAACTTGGATTTGAGGAGTCACCTGTATGAGTTCTTCATAGCTCATGCCAGGGACATAGCTCCAATTACACAGAATATGAGTGCAAATATGGATCAATGTTTCAGCTGCTTCCTTGATATCACAGCCAACAAGTTGTCTCCTCTTGCTGTGGCTGCATGTTTTGTTAACCCCCATTTATCAGTTGAAGCCCTTATTTAAAATGATAATGAGAGAACTCAGAATCTTCTACAAAATAAAGGAGGGGGGTCTACACTACTCAAAGTTTGCCATCAAGACTGCAGGAGGAGGGGACTGATGATGAGGAAGAGAAAACTGGGGATACAGAGGCTTCAGAGACAACTCACTTGGCAAAGTAGCCAAGATTTAGGTTTCTCACTGCCAGTCATCCATCGAGGCCCAGGATCTGGACCTGTCATGTTAACACGGGCTGTCCCATGTTTACACTAAGGAATCAGGGGTGGATTTTTGGACTTCTCAGAGTTGCACTTTGCATTTAATTTCAATAGATCATATTTCATTAAGACAGAGTGATTTGGTTAGGGCTTTAACGGTCTGCATATCTCTGCAAAAACGTCACAGTGCTGGGGTTACAGTTCGGTGCAAGCAGCGCATACATGGTATGTAGATTGATGCACGTGATGTGGAACCTAATTTCAGAGGCATGAGTTCCATTTGGAAAATTTTAGCTGTATGCCATTACCAACATGTGCTGAGTTCAGCACAAAGAGACCGGCATGTGAGTCGGTCACACTATGGCTAACGTAAATGAAATGCTGGGAATAGAAGACCCGTCTGCAGGTTCCTAATCAGCTGCAACAGCTACACCAAAATGTACCAATCAAAAGGACGATAAAACAAAATGGAACTTGTTTGCTTATCCCCCTTTAGATGCAAAAGCAGAACGGGATTAAACGGTAACTGAAGCAAAAGGTATTTACACTAACATAAAGCCACAGTGGAACTGACTGTAACTCTCACTGTAATGCACAAGTTTTACTTTTTCATTCACCTGTATATTTTGTATTTATAATTTC
Source organism: Epinephelus fuscoguttatus (assembly GCF_011397635.1). Taxonomy (NCBI): domain Eukaryota; kingdom Metazoa; phylum Chordata; class Actinopteri; order Perciformes; family Serranidae; genus Epinephelus; species Epinephelus fuscoguttatus. The sequence goes on from NC_064763.1 coordinate 8,004,290, forward strand.
AAGCCAAGAGATGTTTTTAAGTTTGAAAAAGTATTTTTTCAGTGTTCATACAGTGTAATACAGCAATGTTTGAGATCTTCCTTATTTTTATAATGAACATAGTTTACCAAAGTTGTCAGTGGACAAAGTGCTACATCGGTTTCCAGCAGGGTGATTGTGTCTGTCTTTGACACTTGCACTACTGTCAAAATAACTGAAAACATGCATTTGTTTATACTGCTGTACTGAATTTACACCAAACTGTGACTCCTATATAACAACAATGAATAACAATAATAAACAATTATTTAACTATAAACAATTATGATTTAATTTTTCAGATGCTCCGAAATGATAAAAACAAGAATAAACATGATTGAAACTTTTCTAAATTATTCTCCATTAGATATTACTCTCAGGTTTCTGGCTGCAGTCTGACATTTGTTCACAGAGAGCCAAGATGTTTTTGTAAAACTAGGGTAGACTTTGGAGTACCAAAAAAAGGGATTTCAGATTTGTTTTCATTTAGCTGGAAAAGGTTTTGGGACAGCCAGCACTTTAATTCTAACAGACAAGATAATGACAAGATGTTGAAAGGTGTCTCTTTCACAATTTTTTAATGGGATATAGATTTGCATGTTATCTGCATGACAATGGTACTGAATTTGTGTTATGTATGACATGTTCCAGTGACAGCTTCTATACACACAATGACATGGGACCAAGGATGGAGCCTGGTGGAACACCATAGGTCAGCAGGACCACAGAGGAGGGGGCATCAGCGACCAACACCAAAAAATTTTTGTCTGACAATTAAGATTTAAACCAGTATAGAGCAGATTCCCTGATGCCAACCCCCTTTTCAAGGCAATCCAACAGAACAGAATGATCAACTGTGTCACGTGTTGAACTGAGATCAAGAAGAATTAAAATAAAAAATAAAAAAAACTGTCTGTTACTCTAAAAGGGCAGTTTCAGTGTTATGGTGTGAACAGAAAATCACAATCATAAAATCCAAAAATCCAGAGGATCAAGGTTAGGTTTCTTTAGAAGTGTACTACTGAGCAGTGATGTTGCTAGGTATGTGCCCTGTGTCTCTAAAGCATTAAAATCAGAAAGGATGCAGTAAAGTATCAAAGCATTCAGGGGATGCACCCTATTTTTTTTTACCTGATGATATTACAGTGGAAACAAATCCATGTTGAACTCATGGAATAGTGGCATGGCATAACTTTTTTACTAGGTGGGGCTATGGTCCTGTGGGTAGCTCTGTGTATTTTTGTATCTCATTAGTATTTTGAAAGTGTTCCTCATGTCATAGAAACCACTGAGAGTGAATCTTCTTTTTTGGATGTTATCATAGTAATGTTGTTGATGTGTCTATGATTTTGTGCCAATACTCTGCACAGATCTGACACATGCCCGCTCTCACCCCAGGCCCTCTGAAGCTATGTGTGCTGCTGTCGTCTGAAAAATGCACCAGCGTTAACGGCACGGTGGTCCCCCGGGACCACTGGTAGACAATAACTTCATATTTTTAGGTTTGTAAAATGTACTTGATTTCAAAAATAAGTAGGATATTACTTAGGACATTCCAGTGATCTTTCACTGCAACACCTACTGGGACAGCAGATGCTGTATTCACTCCTGTCGATAATAATCCAATGATGCTACACCAACAAGGAAATGGTAGTGGCCTGCAGTGTTCTGTATGTTGCTGAGACTGTTTTGAAACAGGCCTGTATGTAATGTGCAAGTTTGCTTTCTGTTTTACTGTTGTATAATAGGGTTACATTGTTTTTAATACATTTATATGCATAAATTACAGAAGATATTCAATACACAAACTATTGTTGTTGTTTGCATTCTGTATGGCATCACTGGAAACAGTGCATTTTTAAATGGAATGGGTTTTTTTCCAGGACCCCCACAACTCTGATCGCACATGCACTGAGAGACCTGTGTGGTGCAAAGACTGGACTAATCAAACTGTGGATGCATTTAGAAAGACTGCAGTCATGGTTTGAGCCTCTGCATCTGCCATTAAAGTTGTGTGATTTTATTGTTTATTGTCTGTAATTATAAAGACACGGCTGCTTATTGTTTATAATAAGTTAAGATAAAAAATAAACAAGCTATTAAATGTAATGTAAGGTTTGGTGAGCTCATAAGGAGCCAGCCACACAGTCGTGTATACCTTTAGTACTTCAAAAATATGACACTGCTTTGAAATGCTTTAGTTTTACTGAAAACCACTTCAATGTGAAGTTGACAGAAAATACCAGTTGCGTGATGGATTGGTTGTGCTTCACTGACTTACCAAGAAGAGCTTCAAACAGGTTGCTTTTGAAAATTCCCATTACTCTCTGAATGGCAGTTTTGAGCTGCTGCTCCTCCGGCTTCCTCAGTTTAGTGCAGTACTCCTCCAAAAGCCCCAAGGCTCGAGCTGTGTCTGCAGAGGAGGGGGCAGATAAGACAGGCTTTGGTGTTTTCTTGGTTTGCTTTCTATATATAATAAATATATATATTCTTCATATTTTATACAGTATTCATTTGACAATATTAAGTGTGAAGGGACAATATTGTCAATGATGGTAAATTAGGCCACTAAGAAGTACATCAGCCCATATACCTGTCTGTAAATATATAAATGAGCAAACTGGGTTTAGGAGGTGTACCATCAGCTCCACACAAAGCTGCACAGTCAACAGCCCCTGTTCACATTTCATTAGAATAGGACAGAAGACAAAACAATATATGGTCAAATGCATGTGGACACCCCAGCATTCCAGATGTATGTGATAGTTGAACGTGTCATTCCATTGTGGAAGCTGTAGCTACCATTCAGCTACAAGAACATCACTGAAGTCTAGCACAAATGTTGGGCTATAAGGCCTGGATCACAATCACTGTTCCAGATCATCCCAAAGATGTTGGGTGGGGTTAAGGTCAGGACTCTGTGCAAGCTAGTCAACTTCTTTTACAGCAATTACACAAAACAACATTTCTGTATGGAGCTGGCTTTATGCAGCGGGTGTTGTCATGTTGAAACAGTAAAAGGACAAACTGTTGTTGAAGTTGGGCAACACTAGTGCCTGTGTGAAGTAATGTCCACATACCGTTAGCCATGTAGTTTTTCCTGAGGCTAATGGAAAGCAAAAGGTAGTACAGCCAAACCTGAGCTTAGACTGATTCTCTGAACCATGGATAAATGCAACACAGGTGATGTGACAGCGTCCATATCAGTCACATTTTATGGAGTCGGATGGAAGCTGGAGGAGCAAAAACTCTCATTACCTGTGGCACATACAGTAACTCACCTTTTTTTCTGATAGGCATGGCTGACTCCGTGTAAACTTGACTCTCGCTAAGGCTTCTAGTTCAGCCTTCAATGCATGGTAAAAAAAAAAAAAAAAAAAAAAGGTCTTTCTTGGTGGGATGACAGAAAACAGGAAGGGTTTCAATAAATGTAGCTCTTCTCCAAGAGCTCTGAGAACTTCAACCAGGGGCTCCAAACGTGGAGTCCAGGGACCACCAGGGGGGCCCTGGGCAGGTATCCAGGGGGGTCTGCGTCCAAAGAGGAAAAGATTAATTCCACGGACTAAATAAGGTGATCACAGGTGTCTCTGTCCCAGATGACAGCACCAACAGTAATCCACAAGAGGCTCAGATCAGGTCCCCTATAGCAACGCCTCATCAGCTTTTATCTACTCTGTAATTTTAGAGTCCTTGGTGGGAGAATGCCCCGGAACCCCTGATTTTAACATATTCTGCACCATGAGGTTGTGTATCACTTCTGTCTGGGTCCACTTCAGAAATGCATCCTTTGGCTGCAGACCACAGACATGCCTTGTCATGACTGAATCACTGCTGGTCCAAACATCTTCTCACAGACAGACGGGTGACAATACAGAGCTAGAGACAAACGGGTGGACACCAAGCCCAGAAGTCCTCACAGGTGGATGAAGATGGTGTAGAAAAGCTGGTTTAGTGTCCCATGGCGAGGTGGAGCTGTCAGGTCTGAGGACTCGTCTGGGTTAACACTCTCAGCTCCGTCCACAGTGACACACAGCTGGTGTAGTGTGGCAGTCCTGGGTCGGTCCTCTGTCTGAAGAGCTGCTCCACATCATTTATCCTGCCTGACAGTGCATATCTGAAGTTTCTTTACCTGCCTACAAGACGAAACACACGCCTACAACACTACACACGGTTTCTTCTCACGATGTAGGAGATGCCAGCTAACATGTAACAGACACTTCAGAGTTTATGTCTGGAGGTTCTGACTTATGGAGGGACATGTGTGAACCCCCCATGAGGCGGACAACGACAATTCATAAAAAATATAAATTAAAATAAAAAACTGCTGCTGCCTGTTAACGTTGCTTCTACGGCTAAATATAAACATGCGTGTTGTTCATAAGTTAGCTAGCATTCATGCTAAATCACCAGCCAGCGGCGGTGCCAAGTGAAATGCTTTCCCAGTGCGACGCCTGGCTGTAGGAAAATACCTGCCTGCCAACTGTGGGAGAAAACGCATGGCTCTCAAATGACTCCATGTATTTTCATTTTCCGTAAAATGGTGACTGTGTATTCGCCGGACATTTCTCCTGATAAAACACAGCACTGTCCTCGAGCTGCCACATCTCTTTATTCTTTAACCAGGTACTGTACAGTAGCGCTAGCCATATGAACTGACAGCATCACCAACAGTTTTAAGTGCCAGGGAAAAGCTTGTCACAATGAGATACGGGACTTCCGCTTAGTGCTTTCAAAATAAAACGGTTGTCAGCGATACATTTTTTAGGGACTGTTCTTTACTTATCAGAGGAGGGGGGTGGCTGGGGTGGGACTTCACTTTTTCAATTTTTTTATCTTGACTCTCCTCGCAACTACAGATATTTTTCCTTAAGTGTCCCCTAGTGACTAGAGGAAAATGCATGACCCTCCCTCCACAATAAATAACCATATTGTTTTATATTATTGGAGCCAATGCAACGAGCTAACAGTACAGCAGAGTTATCACTAAAACAAACAGCTAATTTCTTAAGCAAAGTGCAAACCCTCCTTACAGATCGCATCATCATAATCACTCAAGCTGTGTGCAGTTCAGCAGAATACGGGTGCACGACAGCCACCCGTCATTGGTCCTACCACAACACCAACAAAATTTGATAAGCGTACACATCACACACACTCATGCAGGCATCACAGCGTGCTCCCATGCGGCATTAGCAACATGCACAATGATCATTTTTCCCAAATAAATACACAACAGCGACAGCCAGTCAAAATAATACCAGTATTGGCATGGTGGACATTATAAGATTTTAAAAACCTTTGATGTTTGAAAGCTAAAAGTTGAAAAAAAAATCCTGGAATTGACAATAGCCTTGGTTTTTCTCTTCTGCCATCTATGCAGGAGTGGAAAATTTATTGATATTTTTTTCTGGATCTCATAATGCAGACAGTTTATTTTTGGGCCAAATTAAAAATGAACATGTAAAATAAAGTGCTTTTGATGAAATATCACTATTTTAGGCCCAGATTGGTCACATTTCCTAATGGAAGCATCCTTCGTGCATGATGTGGCTACGATAAATAGTGTGATTTGGGCAACTTTTAAAGAAAACATGCATTTCAAGCTTGTTTTAGAGTTCAGATGGTATTTAAAATCAATGCAAAACACAACCATTTAGTGTTGTGTCCCTCCTTTATGCCAAAAAATAATAAACAGTCCTTCCCCAGTGCTTAAAAAATTGTCATGCCTCCCACGTTTTGCACCACCCCCTCATAAATAACAAACAGTCCCTTATAGCTTTGAACCAGAATTGCAGCTTGAGCAAAACGGCTGAATTTATCTTTTATATTTAAAATGGTTTATAATGCTTTAATCCACAATGTCATTGTTATGCCGTCAGAAAAATTGGGTGTTGCGTTGTCTGTGCTTTTTCATTTTCCAATGATAGTTCTAGTCTAGCCTACGTATATTCCATGTTTTTGGTTTATCTAAAAACCCCAGTAGCCCGCCTTAAATAGTTTTAAATTCCCAAAGTGGCACGCTGAATGATTTTATTTTGAAAGGCACAGTTGCCTGACTTTAGGGTGAAATGCGGGGATTTTGACGCAGCTGTTTAACTTACCTTAGCAACGCAGAGGCTGGTTGCTGGTTAGCTGGTTCCCACCGCGATTGACAGGACGAGCCAACCAATCGTATGGCGGGATTTCTTGTCGCATCAGGGCGGATCAACCAATGAGAGCCCTTTGGACCTGTGCGAAGGTGAAAGTTGAAATATTGCTGCATTAAATGTACTGTAGGAATTATGAAAATTCTTTTAATTCTAATAATTATTATTCTCACGTCCATGGCTGGGCATTCTAATATAATAATTGTTATTATTGTGTTTAGTCAATCAAACTACAAAAATAACTGCATAAATAATATAGGCTGTATTATGTGCATGCAATACAAATACATCACATGCATATAAATGCATTGTGCATATGTTTGGGTCTTGTCTTTAAATTATATTTACATATCTTACTGAGATTTCCCAAGCATGCCGAATAGAATGATAAAACAGCGTTTTCTTTTAAAACAGGGCAAGACTGTGCCTTGTCTCAGCCTTGTGTGAGTGTAAGTGGTAGTAAATGGCAATGAGTTGCAGGAAGGCTTGGGAACATGTCTCTCAAGAGTTGTTATTTGTGGCCCAGCAGCAGCCTCTAGTGGTCAATGAAGAAAATAGAAACTACAGTATTGCTGCAGTTGTTGCTAGAGAGGTCTGTAACTTGGAAAGAGTGAATTTAACAGCACCCAGATAAAAAGTAAAGAATAAAAAATGAAATCAAAACATTCATATATAATATCATGCAGAGCCAACCTTAGATTCTAGAATGATTTTCTAAAATGTTTTCTGGCCCTTGCAGTCCATTTGTTTCAGCTACAAAACAGACTTTCCTGCTGGCCACTGATTGCTGTCTATCCAGAGGCCTCAAATGAATAATGCTCATAATTTGTTATTGCTGAGGAGAGTCACAAATGAATGTAACGGCTGCTTTACACACGGCTGAATGTCACGGAAAACAACTGAAAATCTTATAATTCATTGTGAAAGAATATTATAACAAGATGTTTCAGTATCATAGCAATTTTTAAAAATTCATAAGAAGAGTATTTTTATGTTATTAAGGTTTACAAACTTATCACATTATAACAAGAAACATTTCCTGTTACAAAGAATATATTGTTTATATTGTTAAAATACAAAACATTTCACATTATAATACAATAACTCAGCCTATATTGTTATAATGTGAAACTCATGTTTGAATGAGGAAACAGTGTGTGGAGAATGGATAAACTGAGGAATATTGCTCATTTACACAATCTGATTTGGTTCTACTTTAGCTTCGGTTGTGACATGGTACGATTCAGCTGTTACTGAGAGCGGTGGATGATACTGTGATACGTATGCATGCACAAGCTACACCATCTCAGCTGCATCCAAGCCGGGTATGTTAGGACCCAAAGTACAGTGGAGCATTTCTTGAAGTTTTTATACTCCTGTGGTGTTGAGAGAAGATGGAGCAATTGACTGATGTCACACATGTACAGTAGCATGCAAAAATCTAGGCACCCATGTTCAAAATTTATTTTACTGTGAATAGTTGAGTGAGTAGAAGATGAACTGATCTCCATGAAGGCATGACGTTACAGATCAAACATGGTTTTCAACATTTTAAGCAAGATCAGTGTATTATTTTTGTTTTGTACAATTTTAGAGTGAAAAAAAAGGAAAGGAGCACCATGCAAAAGATTGGGCACCCCAAGATCTTTGAACTCTCAGACAACCTTTGCCATAGTCTTAGACCTTAATTAGCTTGTTAGGGCTATGGCTTGTTCACAGTCATCATTAGGAGAGAACAGGTGGTGCAAATTTCAAAGCTTTATAAATACTCTGACTCCTGAAACCCTGTCTCAACTATTAGCAGCCATGGGCTCCTCTAAACAGTTGCCTAGTACTCTGAAAACTAAAATACCTGATAACCACAAAGCAGGAGAAGACTATATGAAGATGGCAAAGTGTTTTCACGTAGCTGTTTCCTCAGTTTGTAAAGTAATTAAGAAATGGCAGTTAACAGGAACTGTGGAGGTCAAGTTGAGGTCTGAGCAATTAAAAATTTTTTTTTGAGAGAACTGCGCGTAAGATTGTTAGAAAGGCAAACCAAAACCTGACTGCAAAAGACCTGCAGAAAGATCTATCAGACTCTGGAGGGGCAGTGCAGTGACACCTGCAAGCCTGATGCTTTTTGGACACAAGTCTTGTGGACCAGTAGAGTCAAAATATAACTTTTTGGACATAATGAGCAAAGGTATGTTTGGAGAAAAAAAGGTGCAGAATTTCATGAAAAGAACACCTGTTCAACTGTTAAACATGGGGGTGGATCGATCATGTTTTGGGCTTGTGTTGCAGCCAGTGGCACGGGGAACATTTCACAGATAGAGGAAAGAATGGGTTCAATTAAATTCCAGCAAATTCTGGAAGCAAACATCACAGCATCTGTAAAAAAAAAGCTGAAGATGACTAGCCTGGTTCCAGACCATAGACCCCGCCCACTCAACTGAGTAGGCTTGCATCTCTGGTCTGGCATACTGCAATGAATTTGCGATTTATCTCGTCCAAACGATGGACGGACCAGTGAATGCCGGGGGTCTAGCGATTAGCCAATCAGCGCCACACTGATGTCAAGCTGTACACCGGTGGGTAACTGGTGAGGATAGCAACAATGGCAACCGCTACAGATCCTACAGACCACATTAAAGATGTTATCAAGGTATTTCGCCACTACTCGCGTTAATGGAGGACCAAATTAAGGAAGCTGCTAAACTGGATTTAACAGCGATGCACGACGACGGAGACATTTTAAACGGGCAATGCTCGCTTGTTTTCGGCACCCCGAGGCATGGATACTAATGACGTCAGATTCTGGGTGAGTCGTTGATCTCTACTGATTGGTTAGGGAAAAAATCAAATTCCCTCCCCCTTGTAAATCGCCTTCAATGGAAGCCATGTCAGACTGAAGGTTCTGGGAGCTTCAGTCTGACACTCAGGCTAGAAGATGACGAGAGGAAGGCTTCTACAACAGGACAATGATCCTAAACCCCTCGAAATCCACAATGCATTACCTCAAGAGGTAAAAGCTGAAGGTTTTGCCATGGCCCTCACAGTCCCCTGACCTAAACGTCATTAAAAATCTGTGGATAGACCTCAAAAGAGCAGTGCATGCAAAATAGAACTTGAACTTGAAGCCTTTTGCAATAAGAATGAGTGAAAATCCCCAAGACAAGAACTGAAAGGCTCTATGCTGGTTACTTGCCAAAGAGGGCGCTACTAAATACTAACCATGCAGGGTGCGCAAACTTATGCTTCAGGCCCTTTTCCTTTTTTGTTATTTTGAAACTGTAACAGATCGAAATTAAAATGTAATCCTGCTTAAAATGTTGAAGGAATGTTTGGTCTTTCACTTTTTGCCTTTCAGAAATCAGGTAATCTTTTACTTACTTAGCTATTCTCAGTGAACAGAATATTGACCCAAACTTATAAATGCAACTGTACTCACGTATATCAACTCTTAATTTTGTGTTGTGCTGATACAATAAAAACATTTGGTAAGGATTAAAAAGGAGCAAATGATGTTTTTCAAAACATACGGTTTCATGCCTATTCAACAAAGCAATCCCAACCATCAGGTGATTTCTCTGTCTTTTCTCAACACCACAGGAGTACAGAAACTTCAGGAAATGCCTCACTGTACTTTGGGTCACGACACACCCAGCCTGGATGTAGCTGAGATGGTGTAACTTGTTTCGGTGGAGCGTTCAGTGACACTCCATCTCACCATGTCTAAGCACCATGACAGTAGAACTCTCAAAAGTGGGGTCATGGTGATGCCATTTCAGTGCAAAATTTAAGCCAAGAGCCAGGCTACATATCAAGGACAGTCCACATCTGCCTAGGATCAACTTATCTCTTTATAACTTGAAATGTTTAATGGTAAAAGAATGTGTGATCACAGTATAACATGAAACACTTTATGTTATTACAGTAAGATATCAGGTTCTAACATGGAAAGTTTCACATTATAAAAAGATAAATAGTACATTGTTAAAACAAGAAATGTTCTTGTAATAATGTGATAAGTTTCTTGACCTTAATCATGTGAAAAACATCTTACTTAAACTGATCTGTTTTTTATTCTGGTATGGCAGCAATACGCTTCCATAGAGATAAATATTTATGATTATGTTAACAGCTATCATCTATTATCTGCCTGTAACTCAACTGTACTGTCTGTTTTCAAAGGACTTGATGAATTGACTTTTTTAACACGAATGAAACATGAATGAAACATCTCAACACAGAATCACAGGTCACATTAATATGCTCTTTATTAAAGACAGAATTGCTTGATGCAGTAATCACATTAAGAACAAAAGGACTATATACAAATTATAAGTGCTCAGATCAAGACAGTTTGTATGTTTTGTAACTTAAATTGTATCCTCTGCCCTATTTTGTATATTCATTCATTCATTCATTTTCTAACCACTTCATCCTCTTGAGGGTCGCGGGGGGGCTGGAGCCTATCCCAGCTGACATTGGGCGAGAGGCAGGGTACACCCTGGACAGGTCGCCAGACTATCGCAGGGCTGACACATAGAGACAAACAACCATTCACGCTCACATTCACACCTATGGACAATTTAGAGTTATCAATTAACCTAGTCCCCAATCTGCATGTCTTTGGACTGTGGGAGGAAGCCGGAGTGCCCGGAGAGAACCCACGCTGACACAGGGAGAACATGCAAACTCCGCACAGAAGGGCTCCCATGCCCGGGATCGAACCGGCAACCCTCTTGCTGTGAGGCGAGAGTGCTAACCACCACACCACCGTGCCGCCCTATTTTGTACATATATTTTAATAAATAATTAACTTTTTCAGATGACAAATTTAACATGTGGTTTGAGCTATACAAACTAAAATACCTTGTATATTCATTTATTGTACAATGATCATCAGTTATACAGATACGTGCACTTTGATCATCAAGGCTGCCGCTCCCACTGATAGTGTAGAGTTTGTAGATTCATCCAAATATATATGCAGTGCGCTCCCAGGACATTTCCACATACTTATCAACACATTTCATACACTCTCACTTTGACATGCTTTTAGCCATTAGAAACATTCTCAGAGGTAAAACATCCTCCACCCAGTCACCATCAGACTGTAACATCCTCTGCCACAAATTTGCTTCATCTGTCGTTGAATCCATCCAGTCCACTTCCACCCCATAACTCTTCCCTGCACAGAAAGGCACAGAAATAATTGTGTTAATATGAAGGTAATCATTGAATAATAAAACTGAATAACAAAAAATTGCAGCCTATTCTAGCTGAGCAATGTCACTTTAGCTGGGTCAGTTTTGCCTGTAGAATGCTGAGTGTGCAGAACTTTTGAAGGATGGCAGCCATGTCTGTCTGATATTGCTCATACACAGTAGGATTGTATATCACAGTCCCACAAGGCTATATACCAAATTTGATGATGCAGTAGCAAATAATGCAGTATGGTGGCCTTAATTGTCCTGAGGCTTTTTTGTAGAGGACATTGAGATGTAGATGTGTGTCAGACTTTAAGTCCACAAGGCTTACTGTATGAGGGGTGTGGCCTGTCAGAGTTTGAACTTCTCCAGCTGTCAATTATAGCCCCACCATCAGGCCAATTGCAGTCAAATCTGATGTGAAGCATACAACTACATTTCCAGTTATGGTGCCAAATTGGATGTCTCAAGCTTGTTCGTGCACACAGTAAATGCACAAAGTTTCATGAAATTGTGTCCACTGGGTTTTGAGGTAAACATTTGTGGCAGCCCCCGTGGGTTGGGCTGTAAATCCCAACACTTACTTAAGATATTTACTAAGATTTATCATGATTGGAAAAATCCCTAATGAGTTATGGCTGATTAACTGCTAAGCCCTGCCCTGTGTGAGGAGTTTTTGATTGATGGTAGCCATGTGTTTGACCAATATTACTTATTTACAGTTGAAATGTGTATCTCAGTACCATAAGGATGTGTATCAAATTTTGTGTTGAAAGAAAACTGTAGTGGTATTGTGCGAATTAGCAAAAAAAAAGAAAAGAAAATGTCATTGTGGCAGTCCAAGAGGCTTTTTTGTAGAGCTAACTGAGCTGGATATGTGTGCCAAATTTCAAGTCAACTAGACATACAGCGTGAGGGGTTTCGGGCCTTAATTACAGTGCCATCATGTGGCCAACTATGAGTCATATATTTTGAAGGCATTTGCACATCATTTCCACATATGAAGCCAAGTTACAAGTTTCTTGCTCATTCCAGCTCACAGCAACTTCTCTGGAGGACAACAAACCAGCAGAGACTCTACAGGGTTCTGTTTCTTTGGGGCTTAAACCTTGACGCATGATTGAATACCATTGAGTAGAATCTCACCTGTCCCTAAGCCAAGCCTCAGACCGCCGATGAAGTGGTTGTTCAGGCGGTCGTGATCCCACACTGTGATCTCCACACAGGCCTCTCTGAGGTCCTCTGATCGGAAGCCGTCATACACCATGGTGTGGTTGAACATTGGGTTGGCCGTCCTCTTCACCACCCGCGTCTTCTGTCGGCTTTTCCGGCTCGTGTCAGGAAGTACGGTGCTGCAGCAGAAGGACAGAAGGGAGATAAAAAGCATTTGTCCAGCTGGAAAGACCTTCTAAAACTTCCAAGTAGTAGGAAACCAGGTGTTCAGAACTAATTAAATAAATAACATTGTCAAATAAATCATGTAAATATAAACAAATACAAACAATAATTCTGAAGACTTTGGGTGTCCATATTCAGTGACCTGACAGTTTGCAGGACATCCTACCATTTCACAAACGGGTCGATAATAACTCCTCTGACTGGAGGAAGACTCTTGCAGTCTTTCACCCATATTTGCACTTCACCAGTCTCCATCCTTGATGTTCTGTTACCTGTGGATTCAGTCAGATCACAATAAGAGGTAAAACTCAAAGGAAAGAACTGACAAAATGTGAGGAGTCATCAGCTCACTGTGAGACGTCTGCGGCAGGAACCTCAGGGCAACTCTCATCTGTCCTCTGCTGTCCATCATACGTGACGGAGATGCTGTTGGACTTTGTGCTGAAACCTGAATGATTGAAGTGAATCAAAATATCTAATAAATTCACTTCTACAAAACACACTGACTGTGTATAGAAATAAAGCCTTTACCCTAGATTTTAGAGCGTATTCATTTATGTTTGTGTTGCTGAAGTCCCACTCCGACAAATCCAGGTCCACCTCACCCAGGAAACTGTTCCGCCCAAAAGTGTTGTGGTGCCACACCGAGATATTCAGATTCTGAGTTTTCAACACCTCAATCATGATTTTAAACTATCAGAGGGAAGAAAGCAACAAAGATGTTTGTTAAATAAGTAATACAGGTGATGAGAAATCTGTAAAAGACTAAATCTGGAATTCTTACCCTGAGGATTTCATTGTAGTTGGGATTTAAAGTCTTCTTTTTTACAGTGGTTTTTCTCTTTCCCAACTTTGTTTTGTCAGGAACAACATAACATTTCACATACCTGTAAACAAAACAGATACTGCAGTCACATTCCTTTTCTCAACATATAGAGTGGAATTATAGAAATTCTTCAAATGACAGCAAGAGGCAACTGTTTGCCGAATGTGACACTCCATTTCAAATGTTTCAGCATCTTTTATGACATGTGAATCTCCTTTCTCCAACCTTTACATCACAAATATCACTGGATGATATGACGTTTGTTCTTACTTTTGATCATACAGCAAGCACTTACGGGTCAGAGTAGTTCTTCTTCGTGTCGGCCACGGCCAGGTCCCTGCAGTGCACCACGAATATGTGAAACTCTCCAAGCTTCTGGATGTAGTTGACAGCAAACTGGATACTTCCCTGGACTTCAATGTCCCCAAAGTCTGCAGGGTAAATGCTGCTCATGCTGCCACTGACCTACTCAGTCATAACACAGAAGACAGAAAACATTGTCCTCTGAGTTTAACTGATTGTTTGTGTAAAGATACAATGATTACAGTTATTACCTTGATCATCTGTCTTTTGTTTGTCTTTAGAACCCAAACGCAACATGAAAAAACTACAGTGTTTTAGGGAATTATTGGACTGGTCAAACAAAACATTTCATCTGGAGACCACAGTTCATGTCACGTGTGAAACCAAAATCCAGTGTTGCTTTTACGTAACTTTCTGCAATTTACGAAGACATGGCGTATGTACATCATGTTACAAAACAGTTATTTTAAACGAAAACATTATCGTTTTCTAAATCTAACCAAGTTGTTTTGTTGCCTAAACCTAACTGCAACTCTTTCACAACATTAGCCACGTGTCACAGTATGTTTCAGTTGTGTGTCACATAGATATTTTTATCAGGAACATATTTGAAGTTGCATGTGGACATACAGATGACATGGAGGCCATTCCCGAGGAGAGGCTTAAGTTTGATATGGAGCTGCCCGTGTTTCTTCTCCAGCCCAAGTTGGTCTCAAAAGTGCTGTCACTGTCTGTCTGATATCAGAGAAAAACAGGACAGCATGAGTGTCACTAAAAAACACAAATGTAAAAAGTCATAGAGGTAGAACATTGCAGAGAAGTCCGCCATAAGGGCAACCAGTCATTCAACTCTTAAATGAGAGGTACATATATCTGTTCACTGACTGCAGTGCAGACGCTGACCACTAGATATCATCCTTTTGTTGTGTGTTCAATGTACAAGAGTCAGCTGAGAGTGATTTACCTCGTCCTGGTGAAGAACATTTACTGACACGCTGGCTTTCATCTGCTTTGAGTTGGCTGATGGTGAAGAAACTGGAAGAAAGATCTGACTTTGAATCTCTTACAATGATGAAATAAAATGTGTCTAAGAATGTCAAGAGCATGCTGATTTTACAGGAAGTTTAAATAATTGCCTATTCTGTGTATGTTCTGATAAATGTGTAAATAATGAGAAGACCACATGTTTACCGTCCTCCACACTTTGATTCATTTCTTCTCTGGAGTTATTTTGGCTCCTCTCCTCTCCTGAGAGGAAAGAGGGGCAACAAGACAGTATTATTTACATACCTCTCCCATATCAGAAGCAGCTTTAATCAGCCGAAGGTAGAAGAATGATATCAGATAATGCTCTGGCAAAATAAAGCCATGTGAGCATCTGTTGTATTAAAGTACAAACTACAGAATCCGAAGAAGAAAAAGTTCTGTTACTTGTCTTTGAGGTGAGGTTTTCCAGACTTTTGGATGAGGACACGCGCCTCGAGGATAGCCGTTTAAGGGCTGACATGACGGGACTTGAACTGTCATCATGACCTGCCACAGATGAAACAAAATCAGCTCTGGAAAACAGACTCAACACAGATGTTACATGATTTCTGATATATTTGGAAAATACATTGCTTCTGTTTAAAATAATTGGAAACAATTGCTAGTTTATTGTTGGTCAAACATTTCAGGCAAGTATAATGCTTAGTGAATCAGTTTAGGATGTAGAAAGGTTGCTACTCTATCATCATAGTGAACTGAAGGATCATGACCCTACATGACCATTTCATGTTGGTAACAACAGTTTGAATCTTTATGGTAATGATTAGGTACCATACATCTATCACATCAGCAGCTCTTCAAAAGATGATCATCTTGAAAACTATAGTAACTAAAAAACAATCCTAATGGCCAGAATAAATGTTGGTATTGTACATTTCTGCAACCCAAGGATTTGTTACATCTGCATTTATTATGTAATGGATACGTTACAGTGCTGTGGTAGAGTATGTTTAGGCAGACAACCAACTTAATTATGGTTAAGAAAATATGTTTTGGCTTAAAATACCCAGTTTTAAAGACACAATCCTCACTAGAAAAACAGCAATGTCCAAGGCAGCCCTGTCACTCTGACATCTTTTCATTTAATGCATGTAAAGGTCCTGTTGGTGCATGTGTGTATACTTTGGGCCTGTGTGTATGTGACACCAGAGTGACTTAACTGAATTTCCCCTCAGGGATTAATAAAGTAAGTATGAGTATAACTGGTTTTGTTGTTTGTTGGTCGCGGATGGTGGTCTGTGGTGGTCTGCAGTTTGGCAGGTGTTTTGCTGAGGTGACACAGCTTACACAATCCCCTCCACCTCCTGTAGACAAAGTCAGCTCATACACTACATCACTTTAGAAATGTTGATATGATATGTATGAAAATTGCAAATGTAGTGCATTTGTGGTGTGCAGAAACTTAAAATGCCAACAGTTTCTTCTGGTGACTGGGCTGTGATTTAAACTGGTTAAAGGGCAGCTAAAATCTGAACATTTGTTCCACAGTTTTGTACAGACATGCTTGAAAAGGCATCACAAAAGAAAAATTAGGGTCAATAAACACAGCAAATTGTACAAACATGTAGAAGAAGGAATTAGTCAGGGCATGTATACTGACTCTGAGCCAAATCAGACTCACTGTAATGTTAATATGTTAACTTCGATTTATTAAAAAAAAAAAAAAAAACATCACTGTGGTTTCAATTTCTCAATCATTATCTTCAAGAAATATTAATGGAGAAAGAATTCAAAAGCTCACTGCCTGAACTTGCCCGAGACAGAGACCAGGCCCTGGTCGTTGTCTTTTGGCTGGAGTTCCCATCTTTTTTTTGTACAAACCAAGGACTGACCCCAGGAGGGCTTCCCTCAATAAGACTGTCATTCTGGTTCCCCACAAACCCTTTGAGGGCATTTTGCGGTGTGCGCACTGCATCACTCTCTGCAGCAGCAACTCTCTCTTGGTAAAAGGGAGGGACGTGGGCTTTCTCCTGTGGTCCGAGGTAGTGCTCATAATCCTGTGGGATAAAAGATCTGGCAAGCTGTGTAAATGGCTCCACCTTTTTCTCTGAAGCTTTTTTGGACTGTGGTGAAGTAGAGGAGCTTGAACTACTTTGCTGTGTATTTGAATTGCCTAAAGAAGCCCCTCTGTCTTCTGGATGAGGGGGGAGAGGACGAGACATGATGTCTGTTTTGGTGTCTATCAGCACTTTCTGCTTTGCTTCATGTGAGGGACTCTTCTTTTGTCTTGGAACTGGTATTGGCTTCCATTGTTGCTCTTCGACAACCTTAGTTTGGGGGTCGATGTCTATTGGAAAGGTTTTCAAGGGGGAGCCTTCAAGCGTGGATCTCTTAGGACTGGAGGATTCTCGAGGTAGAACCCTTGGATGGATGGTCTTAGAAGGACTCCTCCTGACTTCATCGTCCTGGTCTTTTGATCGTGGAGTCGGGGATTTACTAGGACTGAGAGGCCTCTCTTGATACTCTGTATCAGCTTTGACTTGGTATTGGCGACATGTTGACTGTATGTCCCCAGCACTACCAGAACTCCTCAGCTGTGACCTTTCTGGACTGACAAAACCCTTGTCTGTCATTTTCAGTGATTTTGACAAATTAGACTTGCTTTTGTATGGAGATGTTTGTGCCTCTCCCTCCAACTTCTCTGAGGTCTCTTTCACATCAGACTGTGGGGAAACTTTGTTACTGAGTATTGAACTGTGTGAGGCTTCCTTGACTCTTGCAGTGATAACCCTGGGTCCTGCATATTCCTTCTCCCAGAAATGCTTAACCTTACTGATCTTGGCTGCCCTGTCCTCTTGAGGACTGGAACAGGACTGCCTGGGAGGGGGAACTGGTATATCCCTCTCTTGCTTCTGGGTGTTAACGGTTCCAGAGGAAGGTACAGGAGAGATAATGTTTTCTTGTGGCTCAGAAATCTGTGACTCTGTTACTGAATCTGTTAAAGAGTCATCTGTCTCATCATAGATGAGGACTGGGTTAGCCCTATATGTGCCATCTTCTTTAGATAAATCTGAGAGGCTACAGTCAGTCTGTGGTGATGAAATATTTTCCTGAGACCTGCCAGCAGTATCCTCAGCTGTCATTTCCATCTGAGTTAAGAGATTGTTGTTTATGCTCTCCATATCAGAGTTAGTCTGACGGCCATGTGAAGCTTCTGTTCCTGTTTTGGCCATATCTTTGCGTTTGGCCTCTTCTCTGGTAAATATTATTTTGGGACCACTGTTTTCTCTCTCCCAGAAGGCTTTCAGGTTGGATAGTCTTTCTGGAAGCGGAACAACTCTGCCTTCTGTTGCTTCCTGCTGAGTATCTGCATCTACTGAAGCCACTGTTTCTTTAAATGGGGTGTTCTGCAGTGCTGTTAGTTGTAGTGTTTTGACCTCTGTCATCTCAGAGGGTTTAGCTTCTGGTCTGACACTTGCAGGCCTGTCCATGGTCATATCTGCAGCACCCTGAGAAAGAGTCGAGGTGTAGCCTGGGTCTTTTTGCTCAGGTATCTTCGCCTTTTCTTTTTGTGGATTCTGTACTTCAGCAGTTTTTTCTTTCTCTCTTCTAAAAATACCAAGCAGTCTTTGCCTAGGCTTTGGTGAAACAGCATGAGATGAACTCTTTGAGCTGGCATTAGCTGACTGCTTGCTACCTGACGTGGCCTTGACAGAAATGTCAGGTCTTTGTTCAGGCAGCTCCTGGTGATGAATGTTGTGTCCAGCTGGCCAGTCTGTGGCCTCAGCCTGAGAGTGACGCTCCTCTGCAGGCTCTGTCTCCAAGTGAACGGGCTTACCTGACTCTTGCTCAGCAGGAACGAGTCTAGGCACTGCAGGGCTTAGGAACTCTGAATGACACTTCTCAGAGACATCTGCAAAGACAGCAACCAGCTATTGAATCACTCATTTACATTTTTTCTGCTTACCACTGCACAGTGTAATTTAAGATACCCGTGTAGGATTTTTCTTGGTGTATAACTGTCAAATGAAGTGGGGCACTTAGCAAAATGCTATTTCTGAGCACATTTTAAAGACCACTGTGTAGGAGGGTTTGGTGTCCCTCTGTGGTACCATAAAAAGACACCATGGTAAACAGCACTGCACACACTATCAGAACTGACCCAGGTAGTCCACCAATTATCTTACATGTATGGCATCATTACAAATCTAAATTTGCTACAAAAACAAAAAAAATCTACACATTAAGAATTAATTCCACTTTTGCACTCAACACACAATTTATCAGTCTACAAGAAGCTGCATTATAACACTTACATAACCCATGAGTTCCAGTTGTGGATTAAATACGTTTAGTAGATTAAGGCTGCACTTTAGCTCTTATTCATACTGAACAGCAACATCACACTTCATTTAACAGCAATACAATGAACCAATGGAAAAAGTCCAACACATGGCATGAGACATTAATAGCGAAATTGTGGACAAAACTTGACATGAATGACACATTGTGACAGATTACCCATGATGCTGAAGAAAAGTGAATTAACCCAATAATACAGTAAAAACAGATGTTTTCCTACTGTTCTTTTCCACTAGACTCTATAAGCAATCATACATGAATGTGCATCTTTTGCCACATGCAGGAACATGCACATGCAATATGAATGTGAAAATCATTTTTGTATATGCTCGTCTTATGACTTGTTGCACCCAATAATGTAATAATTTCTGGAAAATACGATGAATTTTGTTCTTAATCTGATTGAAAGTGTAAGAAAACTCAAAAAAGAAATAACATGACCAATAATGTAATAAAATGTCCTGACTAATATTGTAATAACATTTTTATAATTACTGTATTACCTTTCTATTTTGTCTTTTCTTTTTAGCTGATGATGTAATAATTTTGACAGATAATGTCGTGATTTAAAAAAGTATGCAAGTATACAAAGTTCATGATACTGTTAGTGCCATGTTTGCCTTCTGAATACACTAACAATAACATTTGATACTGATTTGATGTTTGGAAATACAAACTTTAGACTTAATGTAGAATTTGAAATTTACAACAGATGGCATTGATATGTTGTTATCAGGTAAAGATGTATTAAACTAAAATCCCTATCAATGCAAAGTGCATCCGCCCATATCCATGCTGACTGTTTTTTTTTTAGATTGGACACAAGATGAAAAAAGCAGCAGAAGATGGTTAATGTTACACAAGTGAGACAGACGTGTATTTTCTTTAGTGTATAATCACCTGAATATTTAAATCATTGTGGGGTTTTTTTACTTAACAATGACCCATTTCTATCTACATAGGGAGGAGGTCCTTGTCTATGGAGATCGCCAGGTTGCACCACCATTTTTCTACAATAGCCCAGTACAAACAAACAAACACTGGCTCTAGATAGGGCCATTTGTGTGTCTGCTCCCAATACAAACCTCCTGAACAATGAACACTGAAGGAATTCTAACCAGGAGGTGCCACTAAATCATAGTTAATCATACACAGTGGATCTTTGAGAAAAAAGTTGACCTTAAAACTAAAGTACATTTAAAAGTAGAAACTTTTTGACTTTTAAGCAATAGCATCCCCAGGGATTACGAGGGGGAGGGATCCACTTATGGGTTTTTAAGTTTTAAAGGGGGCCTTACTGAAAAAGTTTGAGAACCACTGCTTTAACATAAACATCATTTCTGGATACTTTTTACAACCCTGATGATTTATTTCCTGATAAGGCAAAGTTAGCATCACTCTGTATTGAGAATAACACAATAAGGTATTACATGACCAGTAAAAATGTTATTACAATATCAGTGAGGACAAATTTTATTAAATTTTCAGGTGTTCAGATCAGTAAAATATTACAGTATAAGGTGCTACATATCTAAATTTCTATGAATGTGTAGAGTCATATCTGTTGGTTGTTAGTTTGACTTATTAATTGACTGTTTAGTTGACACATTGGTTTTGAATAAAAGTCTTACCACCAAGCACCTGGAGATGGCCACCTTCTTGTTCTTGGAGGTTTGCCTCATTTTTGGAGTTGAGTTCACCTTCCTGTGAATCCACATGACTCTGACAGAGTGAAGGCCTTTGTGTGCCAACAGTGGTAGTGCCAGCATTCTCAAGGTAGCTATTATTTCCCGGAGCAAAGGGATTGAGGGAGTCAACATCCAGCAAACTGTGCTCTCCCAGCTCCCTCCCATCTTGCCACTCCGTTCCTGTCTGGCTGACCATGGGGCTAAACCTCACCTGCTTCCTGTCTATCCAGCTGTCAGTGGGAGAATCAAGGCTAACTGGACTCTGCAGGTCCAGGTGAGAGAACATGGAGTCTGTAGAGCTAGAAGTGGACAAGCGCTTGAGGATGCTCCGTGGAGCAGCAGAGTTCGTCAGCTGACCTTCTGGCCTGTCTTCCTCAACAAAACAGTCTTGAGAACTGGTGCTGCCTTCTCTGTTTTGGGGCATTGGCATAGGAACTGATGCATTCTGGGCGATCAGGCTATCATTAGGGTCTTGAATAAGGTCACTAACATAGGAAATGCAGCTGTCAGATGATGGTAAAGGCTCTGAAAGAAACAAAACAAATAAAAACCATTTTAACTGACAACACATCAGCTGTGTGTTTTTGCCATTGAGTTTTTTTTTTTTTTTTTTTAATATTGGCATCTTAATTACTGGTGTCTTTCTGCTAATCTCTAACACGGAATTATGCTCAAAACAACCAGAGCCTCTGTATAATCCTGCATTACCTCATGGCTGACTGCCTGGTCTCATTTCTAAGGCGTCAAAATTTGTCGCTTGGACAGTGCCACTGGTGCCAATATAATGATGCTGAGAGCACCCTTTAGTGTCTGTGAGAGACACATCGCAAGGCTTTCAACAAACTCCAATGAAAACCCATCCATGTCATTATTAGACATTCAGAGCAATAGATGTAATTTAAGGGCTAGGACACATGCTGTGTTTTTCACCACCTAGAAAATGTGAAGTTGGGTGCTACTTGCAAACTTTCAAGGGCAAGGTGACAGGTTCCACCTGACATTCAGCCATAACCAGCACCATATAACAGCCTACAAGCTTACCAGAGATCCCGAGTTCAGAGATAATTTTCTTTCAGCTAATGTTTCAAGTGTGTATTCGGCCTAAATATTCTCCGTGGGACATAAAGCTATGGGTAAACCTGCCTTAAAATGATCAACTTCTCCTCCATATTTGCACAGACTGATAGTTACAGGAGAAAGGGAAAATATCTGCCAGCCATGATTGGTTATTCCTTGCCTAGTGGTGTACATTGCTGCAGTCCAAAAGTTGAACTTTGTTTACCTTAGGGCGCGACCGCAAAAAATGCCGCACTTATTTAGCTCGCTTATGCTCAATGTTAGATACAGAGTACGGACAGAGCCTTCTGTCCATACTATCCGGTACCATGGGATATCATGGCAGCAGTGTAGCATAGTTCAAATGAGACATGGCCATAGGAGACGACAAAGAAATTTAAATAATGGTGGAATAGAAAAAATTGGTAATATATAATAATATCTAGTAATACGTAGTGAAAGTAGTTAAAATAATTCTCCACTGACATGCCAGGAAGGTAATGGCTGCATAGGCCACTGCCAACTAAAGCGCTGCCTCCGTTTTAAGGTACAATATTACGACCTCCTCCACTGTCGCCTTGTTTGTTGTTGTGTGATAGTCTTGACTCTGCCCTCTAGTGCCATCTATTGGCTGTATCTATACCATCGCAAAAGACACATGGAAGTATGAAGGCAGTGACGTTTACAACACTTGTAAAGGATGTATCTATTTTCATACATAAAGGAAGTATAAATGAGCCTTAAGAATGTGAAAGTCTGCTTAATGTGGGTTGACGGGGAAGTGGATGGGTACAACAAACACAGGAGTTTGACCCATGAGTCCGGTGTTTGTGTCCTGTCAGCTAACTGCTGACCCCTTCCTAGTCAAGTGAGTCGACTCATGTGACTTACTGCTGACCCCTTCTCTGTCGAGATCCACTGACCCCTCGCGTAAGGAGACAATTTAAAAGGCTGTGTCGTTATGATGAGCGAAGAAGCGTGAAAATATGACAAGTAGGGATGAGATCACGTCGCCTCGGAGGAGATTCACTTCCTACATTATCACTTTTAACTTCAGTCTTTCAGTCTTCAGTCTTTTATTAGTGTTGGCAGTTCTGGTCCTATCAGAGCTCCTTGTCATGTTTTAGATGTCTCGGTTTGTAGTTCCACCAGGCAAACTTTTCCTTGATAATGTCATCCTTCTTTTCTCTCCATTTAGTCATAACACAAAAGTATTTTTGCATTGCAATGGCACTTTAAGTTAAGTAAGGAATCTGAATACTTATTCCACTGCTGACTTTCATACATTTTGTCTGACTCTTTAGTGAGCAAATCTTTAGCCAGCAGGCACCTTAAACAATTCTTGACTTTTTTGTTCTCTGTTTGAGTTGACACAAAGGCTTTTTGAATGTCTTTGATAGTGCTTAACTTATAAAACCCATTACTGTATTTGAGAATTAAGTTGGAAGAATACTATGTTGCACATAAGTAAGGCTAATTGTCATATTTGCATCAGTGTTTGAGATGCACAATATGTCTCAGTTTTCAGAACATTAATTTTTGTCATATAATAAAGGCATAAGGTAAGTGATAGATCTATTTTGCTTTGTCTAAACTGTCATTATTTCTGTTGGTTATTTTCTTCTTATTGTATACTTCCTTCTACAAAAACATTGTTTTCATAGCTCCTGTGAAATACTTCCAGCACCCACAAGTCATGCGGTAAAGATTAAGGCTTTGGAATGTATTTCTGTGTAATCCTCTGGCTAGTCTGGCAGCCTTGTGTATTAGTACTTCCTTTCACTTTGACGACCCCTGGGAAAATCTCTAGTCCCAGCTCACCGGCTCATTTCACAGTGACTGGAGGAAAACACTTAAAATATTGGCAGACATACAAAGACTTCAGCCCTAGAACTTTTATTAAATCAGAGGAGTTGTCTGTTACATACACTGAGCAAATGGCTGTGGTCCTTAAGCTATTAAATATTTTGAAACCAGTAAACTAAGTAAAGACCTGTGTGGAATTGGATTTTGTCACTATTCCTGTAAAACTGCCTTCTCTGAAGTTACAACAAAGACTAGATGGATGAAACCAAATGATAACATTGCTAGAAATCACAAGCCAGCACATGCTTCCCACTGCCATGCAACTATTGCTCATGCCAGCATGCTGTTCATAGGAAAGGTTGAAAGTACCCACACACCTGGATGTCAAACAGATTGCTAGAACCAGACTTACATTGGCTTG
Organism: Epinephelus fuscoguttatus; assembly: GCF_011397635.1. NCBI lineage: Eukaryota > Metazoa > Chordata > Actinopteri > Perciformes > Serranidae > Epinephelus > Epinephelus fuscoguttatus. The sequence goes on from NC_064763.1 coordinate 8,028,499, forward strand.
TAATGTAACTGCTTTCATGATTTGTCCATCAAGCAGTCCACTCAATTCAAAACACAACACATGATATGTCATTAGATCGAATAATCCACTTACACTCATTTAGAATAGCACAAACTGATATGAGTTATAAAAACTCACCCTCGTTCTGTGTTTGGGTTTGATCCACTGCTCTGTACAATAACTCAATGTCACTGTCGAACGGGTTTTTTCTTTGCTGCAACAAATGAGGATTGATAAATAAAACACCTGCAAAACACTGAAACATTGACTCACACAGACCTTTTAATATGTTTTTATTTCCCCAGTTAGAATCCTACCTTTGTGGGAGACTGTAACATTGGTTGAGGTGTATCCTGTGGTGTTTCATATGGATTCTGGTTTTGATACCTATTAGAATAAACAAAGATGACAAGATGCTTTGACAGTTTCTGTTGCGCAACCCCAGACTTTCCACAGCTTTTCCGCAGATTAGGAAAACCTGCATGCTCAGACACGTTTTTTGGTCAATAAAATAATAATCTCCAAAAAAAGGCCTGTCCTGGGTTTTGTCTCTGGAAGTGGCTGTACAAGCTGCAACAATACTTCTCATCTAACTTGTTTCTGGACAAATAATTACAGGTATACAGCTATCAAGAACAGGCAGGCAAATTCTGAAGGCAGAGTGGAATGTGTATGATAAGTCTGCTCGCTCCTCAGAAGCAATGGAAAACATGAACATGTGAGACCTGACCTTGTAAGACGATTACTATGGGGCCAATTACTAAGTATCCATTTATTGTGTGAACAACTCCACTCACTGGCAATCACACCCAAATAATCTGCTCTGCTTGTGCAGCATGTGATGGTTAAAAACAGTCAGCACAAAGCCTATGTTTTGTTTATATGTAGACTTACTGTTTTCTGAATGTGCTAAGTTTGAAATGTGTACTTCAGAGATTATTTAAAGCTGCAAGAGGCAAGGCTTTTCTTTAAGTTTACACTTGCTATATGTGAACCAAGATGGAGTTTTGAACTTGCTAACAATGTATAAAGAGCAAGCACTGGGTAAAATCTTGCCATTTAAAATCCCTCTGTTATTCTACTCTTCAGGATCAGTCTAGTGATATTCTTTATTGTCAACAAATCCCATCTGCAGAGCCAAACCAACAATGAATGTATCCAGTAGGCCTACTATGTGTGTATATGAAGCCATGATATATCTGTATCATAGAGCGTCATCATCATACACCCAGAACAGTCCGGTCTCACAGAGGCACAGGAAATTGACACAAAGTTTTAAAGGTCCAGTGTGTAAGATTTACAGGGATATATTGGTAGAAATGGTATATAATATTCAGAATAATATTCATTAGTGTATAATCACCTGCAAATAAGAATTATTGTGGGGGTTTTTTTACCTTAGAATGAGCCATTTATATCCATACACAGAGCAGATCCTCTCCCACAGAGTCATATTGTTTTACAGTAGTCCAGAACAGACAAACCAAAGACTGCATTTTCAAGTCAGCCTCTGAAGTTTCAGTTCTGCCACCTCACTAGATGCAACAAAATCCTTCACACTAGACCTTCAATAACACATTACACGTGGTTGGCACGAAATGTCACACATTACATGCTGGCAACACATAAAAAAATTGAAGTCAATCAGGATCTTTTGTTGAGGTGGACACACGAGTTAAGTATAAAGAACAAGACAGTCTTTGCAGGGCAGGTTGGAGGGGTGATGGATGGGTCAAACAAACATGAACTTTCAATGAGGAAACCCCTGTTTGTGTCTTGTGTGAAAGCAAAAGTCAAGGTAGGTACATGACTTACACAGGTAGGGGAGACCGGGGATGATTGTAACACAGTTTTTGTTTGAGCAAGTGTAACTCAGTGGGTTTTTTTGTTAGAGCTCTTAAATTTTGATACGTGGTACCCATATTTGTCTGCTATAAATAACACACACTTTGACCTCTACTACACCATCACAGATTATGGAAATTAATGTCAAATACAAAGAGGTATACTGTTACAACGTACCCCAGTACCAGCGTGAGTTGTAACACTCGCTAGGGATGGATGTAACAATTAAATTATTTAGCTTAAAAAAGATTCACAATAGGCTAAATGTATTCAAGCACTTCAATGAATAATAAAGAAGGAACAATAAACTTGTAAGAATACAATAATTATAATATTAAAGTAAATAGAAATGTATAACATAAATACAAAAAAGGTTGACCTTTGAACAGCATTTGAACAGCTGAACAATGAACACTTTCGAAGAGTAACTATTATCTGAGCAAGCTAAGGCATAATACCTATAGCCTATTTTTAATCTGATTGGCAGTTGTGGCAAATGTAGATGTCCTTGCCTGAGGTGCAGGCTTCGTGGGCCCAAAATCCACACTTTTTAAGAACTGTTACAACCCTCCCCATCCCTAGCAGCCATGAAAGAGCTAACAGTTTTTAGCATTTAGCTTCAAAGCTAGCACTAATGAAACACATCAAATGAATGGACACTATGCAAAAAACAACTGTGATGAAAATGTTTGGTTTCTCACCTGAAAAACTGTTTTTTGGCTCTAGAACAAATAAATTTGGACTCAGAGACATGTGGCACCAGTGAGCTCCAATTGTAAATGGGCATGGACTATGTTGATGATGTCACCACAGCTCGTTTCTAATTGGCCAAACTGAGAGTGTTACGACTATCCCTTTGTTACAACCATCCCCGGTCTCCCCTACTTATGTAACTATGCAAAGTATGTACATTTATGTCACTTAAGTCCCATATGTAAATATTTTAAGCGAAACCATGATCCTTTCCTAATGTAACCTTTTTTTTGGGTAAACCTAACCAAGTGTTTTTCTTTCCCTAAACCTAAACAAACTGCGACTGTTCTTAAGGTTGTGTCCATTTCATGTATTTCTGTGAGATTGTGTTAACCCATAAACCTCACTACAGCACAAAATGTGTATTAATCCACTGCTGAAAGGAGTCCTTAAAATAAAACTACATATTTATGTTTGGTTTTGGTCTTTTAAGTGGAAAAAGTTGTAAACACAGTGATGCTGAACAGTTGCTTATGTGCACATCCAGCAGATACAAAGCAACAGTAAGACTTATCTAGACTTGAGCTTTTGGCCCCCTTTTGAATATAAAGGTGCTATTCACTTTTAGCTATGTTTCTGGTCTCTACCAAAGGCAAGTATCTGTGTCTGTGGCTGCTAAATGCTCTACTATGTTCAACAGCTAGTCATTAACTGTATCTGTCTGCTGTTTGGTGCTGGACAGGTAGTGTGCAGTCGCTTCCCTGAAAACAGCTGCCTGCTGCTGCTGAAAGTAATGCTGATGATAGTGATGAGACAGAACTGAAACAGTAAAGCTGTAATTTTGGGGAAAATTCAAATCTCAACACTCAAAAACACGCCAAGCAAATGTGACAATGGGGGTCCTCTGCTCGCAGACTACTTCCTGCTTTGATTCTCTGTGCTCACCTTTGATTGCTGAGCTGCATGTGAGGCTCCTGAAGGACTCCACAGAGTACAGGTGGGACGAACACTTCTTTGTTTTCACTGCTGACAAAACTGGGCTTCTCGGGCAACACCTGGGAGAGCTCCACTGAAGCACACAACACACAGCTACTGTTAAAGAAAGTTATCCAGTCATCATAACACACATTTTTTAATATTCATTACAACATAATAATGGATTAATAACCTTTCATATTTATGTAAAAACAACCTAGTTGTAATTATAAGTCTCTATCCTGACCAGAAAAAAAAAAACAAAAACGTACAGCTACAAGCTACATCCCCTACAGAGCCTGCATTCATTCATGTGTAATAATTCAAGAAGTCTTTGTAAACCCATTCTTTTCTTTGCTCTGACCTTTTTTGTCTAGAATGCCCCGTGTTGATTTTGTGGATTATCACACAGCCTCATTAAAACATAATCACTTGAGGCAAAAATAGGCTGCCCCTTTTTTAGTTGAACTCCAGTGTGAGTTGCATAAGCAACCTGTAGTAGGATAAGTGCCACCTGTGGTGAATTTAACTGGTAGTTTCCTGGGCTGACCCACAACATCAGCAAGAGTCCATTCATTTGAAACTAACCCAGTAGGAAAAAAGCCAACCCAACTGTCAGAAAATGTTCGCACTGTTTCTACAAACCAAGGATATGTTAAATTCACATGTCTTATGTTAACACTGTGGTTAATGTGGGGTTAAATTTAGGCACCCAAACCCCTTGGTTATGGTTAGGGAAGGATCATGTTTTGGCTTCAAATACCTGATTTGAGGGCACAATTCTTGCAGAAGAAACACCAAAGTCTCTGTAAAAAACAACCGCTTTTCATGCCTAAAAAAGCGCTGAAATATAGCAATGGGTTGCTACAAAACAATCTTGTTTGGAGCCTAAAAAGCTTCTCGAAACACAGCGATGACTCACTAACACAACCAGTTTTGTTGTTTGTTGGTCTTGAACTTTGGTCTGCATTGCAAGGTGTCTAGCCTAGTTATGACACACCACCCACCAGCCCCCCCACCTTCTGATGACAACATTTTATTATGGTGACTGGGCAGGAAAGGCTGACTGATGTAAACACTGGTCTCAGATGCATATGGAAAAAGTATGTCAAGGCTTTCTGCCAGAAAGCCCCGAAGGCAGAAATCCATTAATTTTAACCCAAACCATGATCTTTTTCCTGAACCTACCCAAGTAAAGGCATTCTAGAGGCAAATTTCTCCCAACAGCGTTTCAGATCCATCACAATTCCAACAGACACAGTCATATTCAATTATTAAAATTATAGACATTAATAATGTGATTGAATTTCCTTCAAAAAATATTTGGTAATACATGGAAACAGTCACCTTGCATATATTTTATTCTATTACATTTGGTTTAGTGCAGGTAAGTAAAACAGTTTCAATGAGTTGAGACAAATGATGAGAAGCTGGTTAAAGCAAACAGCTGGGGTTGGAACTGTGCCCGGGATCAGTGGATGTGTCAGCTGAGTTTACGTCCCGTCAGCAGAAACTGGGTTAAAGTGAGTGTCAGGGTTTTATAACGGCAAGCCAAAACTACAGCTAATATCCATCTTATTTCTAGCTCCATGATACCTTGTGTTAATTTATATGTGCGGGAAAATTTTTTACTTAACCTCCCATAAAAAAAGAAATATTTCAAGGCATCATGCTCATTTTACAGTGTTGATGCAAGAGAAAGGCAATACAGGTGACAGAGGAAAGACTCACATATAGTCAGTGGTTTGTATGAGTGTCTCATGGAGGCCCTGATGATCTCGGAGCCATGGATGCGATCCTGATGACGCAGCTGCTTGGTCTCGTAGAACCATTCTCCAGTCATGTATCTCAGCACGCTCTTGTCATTCACAGTCCTCTGTAGCTTCCTGAGTGCAGACACATTAGTGGGAAATGAATGCAATAAACATTTTCACCTAAATCTGGAATTTTTAGGTTGCAGATAAATGTACTCTCTACAGTTCTTCAGGACAGACATTAGTTTGTGCCTCTACCCAGTGCTTGAAACATGGAACAACTGATGCCAGGAACTCACTGAACACGCTGCTCCTCAGCCTTCTTCAGCTCAGCATCTCTCTTCAGCACAGCCAGGATGGTCTCCTGCTCCTCCTCCGTCAGAAAACTCAGGTCGATCATGGTGAATGCTGCCGCTGTGTCCTCAGCTGTCCACTGCTTTGAGTTTGTGTCTAGGCACTGAACATGATCACCACTTCTAACAGTTCTTCCTGAAGCTCCCAAAGGTCTTGTTCTGGTTCTTCAAGTCAAGTCAGTGTCAGTTGTTAACACAAACTGTGAACTGTGCTATATCCATTGCACTAAATGATGCTGGTTAACACTCTCCTTGTTGCATTTACTCCTCTTTTGGATGTATTTTGCTTTAGCTGGGGTTGTTTCCTGTGGCCATGTTCGACCCTTTGTAGACCAGTTTGAACCTGAAAAAAAAAACAGCAAAAACCAAGAGGGGATTGTAATATCTGAGATTTATACAAGAAAGTCTGTTTCTCTTTAAGCATCCCTCAACAGACAGCACACAGTTTTGATAATTGTTTGGTCCGTAGGCATTTAAAGGAATACTTTCATTTTTCATGATTGTGTGTATTTTGTCAGATTGTTTGAATTGGCAGGCTGATGAGAAGCAAAAAGCTAAAGCTACTTTAACAGCTAATATCTATGATAATATCTGGGTCAATGTGATCAAAGTATTAACAACATTTTAGCTCATTTTCTAAAATTTCTAAGGATAGCCAGCTTCAGGGACTTTATAAGCCAAAAGCAGGAGAACAACAGGCATGTCCCAGCTGTGTGCATCACGTTTTAGTGTCCCATGGAAAGAATCTCTGTTGTGTTTTGTGCCATGTGCAGTGTGTTTCAGTATTTGGTTGTGTTTCGTCTTTTTGCAGCCTTTGTTTCCCTATATGCTGCTCATATGTTGTTAAATTGGTGCAGATGTTTTTTAAAGGTCCAGTGTGTAGGATTTAGGAGCATCTATTGGCAGAAATGGTATATAGCTCAATATTCATAACTATATTTTCATTAGTTTCAACTGAAAATAAAATTGCTGTGTTTTTGTTACCTTTGAGTTAATACAATGTTGTATTACAGTAGCCCAGAACGCAAAAAAAACCCCCAAACTAGATAGGACTATACATGTTTTTGCGTCTGCCACTATAGTTCTCCCACAAGTTTGGCACCATGGATATATGATGAGAAATGGATACAGCATTGGAGGCGCGGCCTCGTTCATCCCTGTGATAACTGCTCAGTGGCACATAAATCAAAAAGTTTGACTTCCCAGGTGGACCCATAGAGCAAGCACACTGGGCACTTTGCCAACCAAGCAGCTAACTTTTGCCAACAGGGCCAGCATCTCCCAGTTTAGCCCTCTGCCAACTTGAATGCCGACAAAATTTCATTGTGTTACTCCGGATCAAATCCTGATGGTAATACGTTATTACATGGGGGTTGTGACACTCAAACAAATGTATACACTCATTTAACTCTTTGTCAATGTATGTCTATGGGAAAGTGTTTTTGGGTCCCATTGGCATCCTGTGATGACCTGGATGTTGTAGTTACACAGTTTGGTCACTATGTCAAACTGCCTTCAAAGTCTGACGCACTTCCTGGGGGCCTGCTCGGCACACAGGAGAAGTTTCAGATGGTTGCAATCTGCAACCTCACTGCTAGATGCATCTAAATCCTACACAATAGATGTTTTATTTGCAGTGTGTTGCACTCACAGGGCTGCCATGATAATGAGTCCACAATAAAAACATGTATTGGCGTATCCCGTTAGAGTCAGGGAGCAGCAGTTTATGGCTTGATATTCAAACCACCACAACAGCTATTCACATTGTAACTACTACTCTCTTTTTCACTCCTGCCTTCTTCCTCCGTCTGGCATTCTTGTGTCTAACACACAAACAGTACCTACCTACTGTATCAGAAATCCTATCGGTGTGTGTGACAAAGATAGCATGGTAATGATACTGGCATGAAACTATCTGACAAAGAAGGATCAATGACTGTAGTGATCTTTGAGTTTGTGAGCTGTACTCCAGCCAACAGTCAAACAACCACAATACATAATACAACTTTCACACTTTCAACTCACATTTTTTTCTTAATCTCAGCAGAGCTCCTGCTTTCTCTTAAAGAGAAAACAAAATCTCTCAGAGGAATGCCTGCATGTCCCAACAATGTCCATGTTCACCCACATAAGAGGCGACTGTGGGATTTTTTCCCCCTTAACCTCACTTGATTGGTTTAAAGTTCACATCAGGTTAAAATGAGCATACCTACATTTGCTAAACAGTCTCTTTATTTAAGAAAAAAGTAATGTCACTGAGCTGCTATGGAGAAAATGGGAGTTATGTAATGTGACTTTGTTGTAGAAATAGTTGTGCTTGCACTATGCTTGGCACCCATTGTTTATTCATTATCCAACTTAAGTTGTAATCGCCTCCTATTCTCGAGTACAAGGCTGCATGGAGACTGAGCTGTAAGAAGCCCTGACTAACATGTTTTTTAAACAAAGAAGAATGTTGCATGTCGAGTTTCTCTAAAAACAGAAAAGTCTTGCTGAAGGATAGATACGTTATTTCCTTGTTGGGGTAGATATGAATCTTTTCCTTGTTAGTGTTGGACTTCCTTGAGAAAATTGAAGATTTAACAAGTGACATTGTTCTGTTGTCCAAATATATTGACTGTAAAGGAGATATTTTGACCTGCAGATGACTAATGACATGACAACAAACTAATGAACTAACTTCTGCCTGGTGTCTCCTCTGTCTCTGTAGCACCAGCTTTCAAAATTCAAAGCTGGATTCGTGACAATACCTTTTCTAACTGTCATTTGTAGTGAACAAATACATAAAGGATTAAAAGCAATGAATAACGGTGATTTAAAAATGGTGACCATCAGGTTACTTGTTTGAAAAACAATACCAATCCTCAACCACTTAGCTCAGTTAGTCTATAGCACCTCCAATAGCTCTGTGGTCCTTTAAAGAAGATTGTGTAACTGTGTTTTCACTGTGCAGCCTGTAGGTATAAAAAGGCATTAACATAATGTAAAGAAATGTAGATATGTCTTTAGCAATCAGGTGTTCAAAAACTGTTAACAGGTAGAGTTTCCTAATTAAAAAATCTACACCCTATTCCTATAAGGAGTTTTGATAAGACTAATATAATGACCTTATAGTATATTGTTACATTTGCAGTCTGCATGTTGGAGTGACACAGCCGAGAGGTTTGACTGTTCTGATCAACATCACTGCTCAGCTGGATTTCCCTTTCCTCTGCCTTTCACTAAGTATTCCTCCCAAACTGACATTACAGGTCTCAGTCTTAACAGTGTAAGAACATAAACATGCAGAGGAAAGTGAGGTACCTCATTTACAAGAAAAGACAACACTTTCAGAGTGTGAAGTCAGAAAGCAGTCAGCTCACCTCTCGATGTTGCTCCTCGCTGGGTGAAAACCAACCTGTGACTGGATCCTGAGCTGCTGCAGGTGGGAGGAGCTGCAGAGCCACAGCAGCAGGAGGCAGCACAGAGCAACTGGAAGAAAGGTCTCTGTACAGGTTGCTTTGCCAGCCTGCTCTGCTTAACACTGCAGGCTGTCTCACTGGAAATATATTATTCTTGACCTTTATACCTCAATACAGTGTTGTACACTGCTGTGATTTAACCACTGTCTGCTCTGTGCTCCTCAGCATTGTGAATAGCATTATACCATTATCTTTATCACTGAATTACATGAATAATCAATTATCACTGTAAAGTACGGTACAGACGTCTTGCTTGATTAAAAACCCCACAATATCAGCGATTAGGTAGACTGGGATTGGTTGGCACATGTTTTGCTTTCTGCTATATTTTTCTGCTCTAATTTATGTTAGTATGTTCTGACCACAGCAAATGAAAAGTTAAGGTTTCAGCTATAAATAAATTAATATGTTTTAATGTACACAAATATTTTCTAAACTTTAGTTAATTCGTGATGTTACGCACTTGTTCCAACCAACACCATCACTGGAGGCTCACATCACATCACTTGGTTGGCACATATTATGGGGTTGTTCTGCACAGTGTTAGAACGCTATAAACATGAAGCAACCAATACAAACAATTTAAACATTTACAGTTACAACTGTTACTGTTACAGTTGGTTGGCACGTGTGCCAACTAACACTGCCTACATTTGACCCAACTTTGTGATGACACTGGCCAGCTACCATCGCTCATCACACTATTAACTGGAGGTAACAATTTCCAATAAGTCTAACACAGTTTTATGATACCTTTTGTTCACATACTGTTTTTTTATTCTGGTACTATAATACAGAAAAAAGTAACTCAGATGTTTTTTAAAAATATATAAGACAGATATAGCATGAGAGTGGGGAGGGAGACAGGGTAATGACATGCAGCAAAGGGCTGTGGGTTGGATTCGAACCCACAGGCTGCAGCTAAGAAAAAGCCTTTGTATATGGGGTGCCTGCTCTACCAGGTGAGTTAGAGGGCACCTTGTAATTTAGAAGTTTTAGAACAGTAGATGAGTGCAGGTGAGGAAAGTAAACATTTTGATGTTAAATTATCTTTCTGGGGTGCCCAGTGGCTTACACGGTGGAGTTAGCATCCCATGCACAGGGGCAGCATCTTTCCACAGTTCCAACCTGCAGCCGTTTATTGTATGTCATCTCTCCTCTCCCTCTCTCCCCACCTTCACGCTTAGACTGTCCTGTCCAAAAAGGGCAAAAAGCAAAAAAAAATAAAAATCTTTAAATAGTTGTTACTGTGACCAGAAAACCAACCCCAAACTCCCCTAATTATTGTTTTTACTTTATATATCATTTTGATCACAAAATGTATACAAACTTACATACATACCTGACCCATATACAAAAAAACAAAACAAAGCAAAAACAAAAAAACAACAAAAAGCCGGACTGGATAGAGATAAATACAACAATGTTTAGCCTATTACATCAACAAATATTAAAAATAGCGAAGAGTAACCAAACTTGGTGTCATGCGGCAGGGACTTCAACTAATAGATGGGAAAAGAAGGAGTCTAATTGTTGGGCCCCATAGTACTCTGCAACTGATCCTGCAAACATGCAAGGCATGTGAACATTTACGTAAAAGTTGCACTCAGTGGTTCTTCTCGGCCGTTTCAAAGCACTGTTGCAGAACTGCTGTATGCAATTGTCTACTGTATATGCCAATGTTGGTGTATTTTAGGTGGTCTTTGTAGTCATTTGTAGTTGCATATATAAACTTTTTTTTGTTTTTTTTTCTTTGTAGTAATCTCATTGTATGTTCTATATTGCTTGTTTTAGAGCTGTATATTTTTTTAGTTTTTATTTTTGTTCTATGATGTCTGTCTGTGACCAATGTTGCTGCCTATCTTGGTCAGGAAACTCTTGAAAAAGATTTTTAATTTTTTTTAGTGGTTAAATAAAGGTTAAATAAAATACTTTTTTTTTCATTTCTCTCTGTAGTTTTACATTTGTCAATTTATTCACTTCTGTTTCTTTGTTAATGGGGTTGTAGGTACTAAGCACAAACAGCAATTTGTATCTGGCCACACTGGAGTTTTGGTCCATCAAGCGAATAAGCAAAAAGCCAGTTTAAATAAATTCTAACTCTAGCAGAGAAAAGACTATGTGAAAAACAAAAGACAAACTATTCTCTGTTCTCACCTGAATCTGCAGCTCTCATGGTGATGCTTCCTGCTGCAGCAGGCAACTGTTTCCAGAGTGAACACTGTAAAAAGCCTCTGTACACCACCAGCCCAGCAGCAAACAGCAGACACACACAGTTAGAGACAAGCTGGTGAACACAGTGGAGCATTTAGCAGCTAAAGAGTGAGATAACAACCCCAAGAGTTGGTAAAGACAGAAACAGAGCTAAAGGATTTGACTTCCTGAACTTACATTCATCATGTGGACACAAACACAACACAAAATGAATGGTACTGTTCAGCATGCATAAATAAGCTGTTGCTCATGTTTACCATGTTAAGGTGACATATCAGTTGCATTTAGAACTCTATTCAATTAATCCATTTACAAACAAATACGCACAAGTACAATAAACCACACAGAGCAATAAGAAGACACACAAAATCCAACCAGTAGCACACAACATAAACACAGCATACCATCAGAGCTGTTCCATCAGCTGCACCTGTTGACCACAAGGTGGCAGAAGAGCTTAATTTTTGACTCCTCCACTGGCTGATCTAACATGCAAAGGTTTCTCAAACTGATACACCCTGATTGTCTGATTGTTTGTCATATCTATCTATCTATCTTGACCCACCCTTACAGACAGACATTAGTTTACCCAGCTTCTCACTGCTTCTTAATGAAAGACAGAGCAGTTGGTCCAGTGTGAGGCAGCATCAGAATGAGTGCTCCTTATCATCAGTGAAACCAAAGCAAACCCTGCAGCACCTCCATCATTAGGAATAGTTGTCCCTGTCTTTTCCACAGTGGTTCACAGTGACAGGGATGGATGAGGGGGATGTCACAGAACATCTGGAGGAGGCTGGACCAGACTGGCTACATCTCCACACCTCAGGACCTTTGGGTGCTGCCTGGCACAAGAAGGAAGAACCCCACAGCATACCAATTCACTGTTTTTTCACCCAATTCACAGGAAAGTCGGTTTCTTCACATTGTAAATGGAAATTTATTCCTGCTTTTATTCCCTATTAATCCTGTTTACGAGCATGTTATCAATAATGGCTCTCAGCACATTCAGACTGGTAAATGCCCGTTGAGATATCTGAAATCAAAGCTCTTTTAAATACAAATTTTTGTATTATAAATACGTCTTCATTTTTACAGAGGAATCTGTCCAACTCATTTTGGAAGGGAAGAAATAGTCAGACAAGGTTAACTGTCTGAAGACGACTGTGAAAACGAAGGCTTCACTTCAACAGTAAGCCTTTTATTAACTTGCCAATTAATTCCATCATGAAAGTCGGTGTCTCACACAAACACACACTTGCATCTTTCTACTGCTGCATCCAAACTAAGGGGAAGTGGCAGCACGACAAAGAATCTTCTTATTGCTGGTTAAGAGGCTTTGCCAAGCAGGATGTAGCGTTTATATCAAAGTCCTTCTGTGTGTGTTGCTCATGGATGCACCTGTGGGTTCAGCAGCAGAGGCCTCCATAATGATGGAAGGTGGGACACCAGCATCCCAAAGGGTCAAGGACACTGCTTGGATCACCTGGCCGCTCAATTTCCCCTAAATCAACTTGGTTACTTCCTGAATGTTGCCATTAAAGGGAGACTCCACAAAAAAATATTTTCATTTAATTTGTAGCTGACGTAGCTGTGTGCGGGCCTGATGGAGTCTCATAGCCAGTCGTTTTGTTGCTAACCTCAGTAAACACGGTTATACAATTCTAGATGATCTCCTAAATAATACACTTATTACACAATCAGTGTCCAAAACATAATTTTCTTTGATAGATAAATAAAGAGGCAGAGAAATGTGGAAGCTTGCACTTTATTGGAAAAATCAAACAAACAAAAATATAATCTGCAGGGACAATGCAGCAAATATGCTCAGTTAATGGATTAAGGGCCGCTTTTATGTTCAGATCATCTTTCATACCTGCACTCGCCCAGTCCTGTGATTGGCAGGAAAAGTTTTATATACACAAAGCACCGATCAACAGTGCTCTATTCTCCTGCACAACTACGCCTCTCTGGCCCCATCCACACCCCTCTGTTACTCGTCTGACCTCAACCTACACCCGATGCCTCCCTTTGCCTCCACATTGTCCTAAACGAACCCTGTGCTGGCCTATAGAAACATGATCTGAGCATGAAAGGGACCCTGCACATTCAGGTTGGAAAAAGGGCAGCCAGGAGCTTTGTTAAATGTAAGAATAAATGGCATGCCAAAAGCGTCAAAAGCATAAATGCAGATTCCTTTCCAATGCAATGCTGCCTCAATCACAAAATGTAGTGCTTTTTGCTGATGTGAAAAATGTTCCTTCGCCAAATTGGTAGAAATCGACCCCACCGATTTCACGGTGTGAATGAATTATTACGTTCATACGCATCCTCCGTGTGACCCCTCGAGCCACAGGTAACTGTACAAGGCATCATGCGAGTACAGAGAATATTTAGTGCCCCAACAGCAAAACGTGTCATCTCTTTAAACTTTATATTAACTTCTTTTTTTAAAAAAATCATCTCAATCACTCAAAATCCAATTCTACAATCAATCATACCTATAAACCATAACTATAAACCTGAAGACCTTCCGCAAGGAGGAGGTCAGTGACTAGTTACATTTACTTTTTTTGTCATCTTCTATGTAGGTAATCATAAATAAATACAAACAATACACAAGGAATGTCTACTGCAAACAATACATACAAAAAATAAAACAAAGATGTGTGGTATATAAAGAGTTGCAATTATTTTCCTAATTTGGGGATGCTTTAAGAAGGTAATCATGACTGATAATCAAAATAAGTGACTCTCCCAGCCTCACCTGGATAAAGAGGAACAAAAGAAGACAACTCAAACAGTGTGTATGTGTGACAACAACTTTTTTCCCGCCAGGTGCATAAACAACGATGTTAAAAAGCTCTTCCCTTGGGTGATGTTTCTCTTAGTCCAGGATAAAGTAGGGGCTGATCCCTGTCCACATGGTTTTGAATGGCAGCACGCACTCTTCTTCTCCTTTCATGACTTAGACATGACTAGATGGGCACAATGTCCACTGTGATGCCTCTCTGAGATGGTCAGAGCCGCTCCCAGTCACCGTGATTTTATTCAAGTCTTATTTGGGCCTTTCATTCTCAGAGAGAGGTGAGTTCATTAGAAGCAAACTGCAGGTTTGCTCGTATAGTTGAATTTGTCGTGAATCATCTTCAGACGGGAAAGACCCCCCCACCCTCCTTCAGGTTACATAAACTGCATCTGGTAAGGAAAAAAATAAGACAGTGTCAAGTCTTTTTTTGGAACATGGAAAACAGTTGTAGATCCAACAATGCAAGACCAGTAGCTACGGGCAAATATGATCCAAATCACAAAATGGCCAAGTGCAATATCCAAATGGTAGTAGCTGCAATTTTTTTGATAAAAGTAAATCATATCTCAGACATGAGGGAACATGCTTCTTTGGTACAGAGCCCAGCAAACAAACAAAAAATGATCATCTATTTTTTTCCCAGTAAAAATAAAATGCAAATATGCCCATTCCCATTGAAATTGCGATGCATATCGCAACCGCGATATTGGTCAAAATAATCGCAATGTGATTTTTTTGCATATCATGCAGCCCTATCAGTAGCCAGACTTCTAATGTGTTTCCAACCTAATGCTATGAATGTAAATAAATCAGCTAAAGTGTGCCAATGAGGCAAAATTAAGATGGTATGTGAAGCTTGGACTGAAAAATAAGAGCTCCAATTCACAAGAGACTAGTCTGACAGGTCATTTTAGTTCATTTCTCTTCAAGGGTTAAAATTTGTCTGGTCTGTGCTCTCACCTTATAAATCACATCAATGGACATCTTTTTCTTTTTGTTTCAGACAATGAATCAGATATTGCTGTCAACAAGGCACGTTACAACAGCTTAAGTGCATACTGTTTGTCCATGGACATGGAATTCATGCCTACATCAAACTACAAATGTAATTCTTGATCTCTCGCATCTCATCATGACACTAGTCTTGAGCAAGTAGAGCTTCAGTCTCCTGCAGCGGACGAGACATGTGTGCAGAGTGCAGAGTGCGCAAAGCAGCCAGCTGGGAAGTCACATGTGACAGCATCTCACAGGGAAGTGTTGTGACTGGCACTGAAATCAGCCATTTAACGGGCAGTTCTGCTCAAACAGAATGGAAATAAACATGCACTTTGTTGACACACTCGGGACCTGGAGTTGCAATTACACACAGACGACGAGCTGTACCTAAAGATGCTCTATAAGAAATTCTGCAGAAAGAGCTGCGCAAAGGGGTCCTTCCCTGCTGCTCTGAGGGGGCTCAGACTGGAAGGACTGGAAGTTGTGGGTGACTGAGTCACAGAGGAGAGGATGGAAACAGCACAGGAGACAAATGGAGAGCCAGTGATGAGAGAGCAACTCCAGAGGATAAGCTATACTACAGGTGTCTGATCAGAAAATAAAAATGATGCATTACTATTTTTTTAGCAATGCACACAATGGTAATAATGTGTGGATGTCATGCACTTGGTCACATTTTGTTTTTAATCAAACTGTTCTACCTTAGTTAAACTAAAACGTTGCAATATTTCAACCTTTTTCAAATTTCTAGTGTTTCCAAACAGGTGTTTTTTGCATGAAAACAGGTGGATGGAAATGCACTTATAGAAAGATTTAGAAGTTTGCAGGGAAACGCAGTGTAAACTGTAGATTCATTAGACTGTGACATTTGTACCCTGGGAGATTTGACAAAAATAAACTCTTAACCTATGGGGAACCCTTGACTTGGCGTGGAGGAAAACTAAAAGCTACCAGCCAGACCAATCACTGAATAAAACATGGTCATCCAGGGCAGAACAAGTGGACCGTTGTAGATGAAGTGACTATCAGGTATTATGGAAAAACCCAACACAAACATTTATCTGCTTCAGACAGTTTGGGTCACAAAGCTCAGATGTGGAAGGAGTAGGACATTGTAGATGTAGACAGCCATTACCTGTGCACCTGGATTGGCGCCAAAGGGGTTGGCTGGCCTCATCACAGGCTGGGTGTACATCACAGTGGGCTGTGTCATCATCATGGAGCCCATGTGGGGAGGCTGATGGGAGAGATACAGATTAATGCCCTCTAAGATAGCACATGAAAGTACTAACACTCATGATTAATGAACAAATAAATACTGTACATGTTGGTTACTTTTCAGAATACGCAGACCCCTTGAAAACTAATAATATTCTGTAATAATCTTCTGTAATATAATTTTCCATACATCAAGGAAAGCTTCACATTGATGGCATAAAACGTGAACTCTTTAAACTCAGACCATAAACATGGGCGGAACTCTGGGGAGGCATAACAACGTGAACAAGTCTTGGTTCTCTTGTGCTCTATGCGAGCGTGAGTCCGTGTTTAGTTCAGTGGGCACCTGATCCACTAACTGGCCCTTATTTTAGCGAGAAATCCTAATTTTTGAAACGGTTCGCCTCTCATTCCTACGTTTTCCCCCCCAAACTAAAACAATGCAGCAAACCAACACAGACTGGTGGTGAGCTGGGGAGAGAAATATGATGCCTTTTTTTATGTGTTTCCAGAGTTGTGTCTTCTTGCAGACACCTAAGGAGTTTTTAATATATCATATTTCTTAAAGGGAGTTTGGCGCAGTATTTTTTCTAGTCTTGCAAATGGTGACACTGCAAGATCTCCAGTCCTTACACTTCTTCCATATTATGCCTACCATAACATACTTTGAAAATACTTTTTTAAAGAATTTTTAATCACACACACTAAAAGATTTTGCATGAGAAAATCTACTCCTTCTTGCATGCTAGCAGAGTCTGTGTGTGTGTGTGTGTGTGTGTGTTTGTGTTTTCGTGTGTGTGTGTGTGTGTGCCCCAGCTGACTTACCATTGCATATGCCATCATGCCTGTCGGTGTGGTTGCGGGGAAGGCCATGACAGATGGTGCCTGAGGTGACACAAAAGACAAGATGATTCCCTCTACAGAATCAGGACACAGCCTCACCCAACTCACATTTAACTGTTTATTATTAGATCTTAAAATCTGAGTTAGACTGCATGGTACATTCACTTACAGTAACTACAACAACTACAGTCTATTCAGGAATTTGTCACAAATGAAGGCCTTTGGAAGAATTTATTCAATACCAATTTTAATCCATTTCATAGTCAACTCCCTCTTCTTCTCTGATCGCAGTCAAATGATTTTTTTTCTTAAGAGAGCAGTCACATGACAAATCTGACCTTGGTCAGACTTGTCAAGCTTGATGATGCTTTTCACTGCTCTATTTTAAACTCAGTGCCCTGTATGTGTGCATAGTTTTCATTGCAAACCAAGAAAGCAGTTTGAATGGGAGCATGAAGGTAGACAATGGCAATATACTGCAGACTGCAAGACAATGACAGCAGGATGCAGCCAATGTGGGGGTTAACAGTGGATAGAACTTGAGTACATCCCTTTAAACAGTTTTCATGATGCTGATCTATTGCCTAGAACTAAAATGCAATAAATCAATGTATTTGTCCAACTAATCCATACACCACACGTAGCCATTTCAAAGTGAAAATTGCATTCTAACATTAATAAAAAAATAAATAACTGCAATAACTTCATTTTGATAAGTAAATACCCCTTTACTGAATCATGACTTGTTCTAAACTAAAAAATGCCTTCAGGATCCTACAATAACTCAACATGCGACACCTGTGTGAAATCACTACAATTCACTTGATGACATAAATAAAAACAGCTGGTTACCATGGTCCCTCTGTTTGGACGTGCACACAAAGACAGCATTATGGGCTACAAAAACAAGTCCATGATTAAGTTGTGGAAAAGCACACATCAGGTGAGGGGCATAAAAAGATTTCCTAGCCTTTGAAGATACCTCGACTTTGTGCACTGTTAAGACCATCATTATAGAGCGGATAGTACATGGTACACTTACAGTCTACCAAAATCAGGGTGTACACCTAAACTAGATTACCAGGAGGGAAGACAGAGGCTACACAGAATCCAATGGCAGCCTTTGAGGAATACTTTGCCCATTTTCATCCAGCTGTGTATCATAACAACTGTGGGTGTGGTAAACTTCCCTTCATCTTGACAGTGCCCAGACCTCTCTGCTCTTTTGTTTCGTGTCATCCAGTGAATTTTTGCTGGCTCTAGGGCTGAGGCTTCAACTACAAATTGCACTCCTCAACTTTATATGTCCGCCACAACACGATGAGTATAGAAGTAGATTGAAAGAGAGCTGCCCCTCTCTGTCTCTCAACAGAGCGAACTCAGATCAAATGGTAAAACTAGGCAGCCCTGATCAAATAGTGTACTATAACAGTACTTTTGAATGTTTTGGTGGCATCTCGGCACATTGAACTGCCAACTCTGCCAATACACCATGCTCACAGATTGTATAGGTTGTAGCTGCTGCTGCTGCTGCTGCGGGAGTGTGAGCTCTGTGCTGGAGACAGTTGTGAGAGTCCACCTGGCTGCACACACACAGTGATGGGGCTGACTGTTGGTAGTCAAGCCGTTTCCATGTCGGCCTGAGTTTGTGGGGACTGCCGGATGTTAGCCACCATTGCTGCGTTAGCTCCTGCACTCTTAGGAAATTGAGACATTTCAGTTTTGTTCACTAAATGCACACTTTACTTTTTCCAAATTAAAATGATTTCACTGCATTCATATGGTATCTTGTTTACTTCGGGTCCCACTTCACAGTATTAAGGGATTGAGGGTGCTGTGTCCAAAAAGCACCTATTTGATCAATAAAACTATAAACATGTTTCACATTTAGTGTTAAATCCAAAACATGAAGGTGGAAAGAGACTAAAAAACAGCATTCACGCCACGAGACACAAACTTTCTACTGAAAACATCTAAAATACTACCACAAAACTGCATTTAAACCAGTCTTCAAGGGTTTCTAGTCTTATCAGAGCTGTTATTTTTAACAAGAGAATGACAGACCGAAGTAAAGGAAAGCCAATAGAAGAGTGTGTTGAATCCTGGGGGCAGAAGTTGGTTGCTAGCAGGTGCTCATCGTGGAAAGAGATTAGAGAGAAACAAGTACAGACCCTTTCCTTTTCCTTGCTTCCCCAGCAGCCCCTGCAGTGATAACAAACCCAGATTTGTCTAACGCCCAGCCCTCTCGGGAAGGATACATTTCATTAACTATTCAGTCATTGGCGAGGGAGGCACAAGTGAGTCAGACATGACGCTGGTGCCAAAATTGCTGCTTTCATCACAGACTGTGCTTGTTTCATTGCACCGAGAGCTCTCCTTCAGAATTCCTCCTCGCTGACAATGTTTGGTTTGTTTCAGGGACATCTCACTCAGTGTTCCTCAGATAGTTAGTAATGACATGATAAGGCTCGGTTTTTGCATCACGCTACTGGTTATCCTTTAACGACTGATGGATGTTGTGTTTCTGCCTCTTAGTGAATCAGCTTCTTTCAAGTCACAAACTCTTTCTTTCTGGCTTCATCAGAGAACACTCATCAGCTTTTGATCATCCTCTGACATTTAGCCACATCATCTATAACTCATGTGTGCTTTGAGCATGATCACAAGCACTGAGGCTACAGTTAGAAGGTGTTCTGCAGATTACTGTCAGAAGCTCTTTTTGAACATTTGACCAAAGTGAGATTGCAGCTTGAATGTTTAATACGGAAACACTAAACTCCAAAAAGCACGGTGAAACACAAGTGATAGAAGGTAGAGAGAATGACAGGAGACACAGGCTGCCGTTACTTTGTGAGTGTAGATCTCATGTCTGAGGCTTGTCATTTCCCACATTAGGAGGAAATTATAGACTATACTCAGGATATGAAAATGTTGCATGACAAATCATGGCCACACAAAAGATTATCAGGGTTTCCCTTACATGCAGTGCATGCAACACAGTCCTTTGTCCATGTTGGTCAATAAAGGTGTCAGAGGTGTCAGGTGCATTTACAATTTCTCTACTGATAATTTTGGACCTCATGTGGCTACATTTTTGTGGGTTGGTCCTGATTGCAACAATCATGTAATTACTTTGACTGGCAACGTCTCCAATAACTCAAAATGTTGATTCTGAAAAACATCTAAGATGCAGGAGAACACAGAAAATATAATAGCACAATAAAAGCACACAGTCTGAAATCAGTCTACAGGCATGTTAAACAGTAAGGCAAAGTGAAAAATAAGCCAAAGCTCCAGACCCACTTAAACTGTCATTTTAACAACCACTCAACAGGACATCACAGGCAGATACAAAAGGCTGTGCCTGTTATGAGACCAGTTAACAATAGTAGAGGACACTTGGGAGCCAAGAAAGCACAGTAAATACACAATACAGGAAGAACTGAAGGCCATCCAGGAAAGCTGTAGTTCCAAAGTCACTCAACACCGTAAACCGGCAAGTCAGCAAGAAAAGAGCTGGCAGGGACAGCTTGCCTGGGCATTTCTTGGCAAACAGAAAACAGAGACTTTAAATTACAGTAACCAAAGCTAAACACAGCTCCACTGAGCCCCTCTGCCCGTGACTAGGTTGTCCACACAGGAACGGTGGGCTGATGTTGGAGCCCAGGCTGCTGTCTGCTGTAGCTGCAGTGTTATTCCAATACTGACATGCTACGACTGCTACTGGTGGCATGGCCTCTGGACAGAGTGGTGCTGCTGAAGATGAATATCAACCACTGCATGTCAATGTTGGTCAGAGAGTTTTAACCAATTTCAGCCATTTCTCAATCACAATAATAACAAAAGATGGACTTCGATGACATTGTGAAGTAACGTAGGGTCATTTATTGCAAATAAAAATCTATTTGACGTGATCCGACAGAAATCACGTTTACAGGGAGGAAATGTATGAAAGTTTTATTCACATTATCTTTAGCCACGTTACATCATATCATTCTAATTAAATAGCCCGATAGTCAGTCATGTTAGTCAGTCATTTACCATTACTATTAGATGAGTCGACCACACCATGCCATCAGTTGGCATTGGCAATGGCATTTAAGGTGCATTACTACCCTGTATGGGCGGTTTAATAATATTGAAGATTTATCATATCTCTATCTAGGAAAGTTGTATTAAGATAACTACTGTTATCGTTTTATCACCCTGCCCTAGCTGAGTGCTGCACATTTGGGTCAGTTTTGGGTAAAACACTTCAGCCACTCGTCTAATTACAGTGTAAGAAGGGTGGTACAAATACCACAAAGACCAACTGTTACATTGCTGAACAACAACAATGGAGGAAAAATCAATAATGAACCCACACAGACCGGCAGTTCATTCCTCTCTCCCTCTAAGCGTAAGCCTTCCCTTTATCCAGAGCAAGTACTCTACCTTATGCTGATATTTTTACTCCCGCGGATGAAAGTATAACAAAGCAATCACAGCCTCTCAGCTGAAAACTAGGATTAGTGCCTTGCAGTTGTATGCCTCTGCGCACCATAAAGTTGCACTTATAGGTTACATCCATGTCTGTGTAAACATGTAAAGCCTCACACACATCTTCCCCCCAGCAGCACAGAAGACACATACAATCAGCCTTGACCTGTGATCTCCAAAATCTAATCAGTTCATTGTTGAGTTCAGTGGCATTTGTGCCAAATTTAAAGAAATTCCCTTGAGGTGTGCTTAAGATATTGTGTTTACAAGAAAGAGACAGACTCAAGGTCAAAGTGACCTTGACCTTTCACCACCAAAATCTTATCAGTTCATCATTGAGTCCAAGTGAAGGTTTGTGCCAAATTTGGGAAAAAAAAATCTAATCTAATCTAACCATAATGCTTATTTACAAAGCACTAAAATCAGGATAAATTAAGTAAAGCAACAAAAAATGGCCCCCGCAGGGAGAATTCCTGCACAGTGACAGCCCTACTGACGCTGCCATATTTTTAGAACTTACAGGACTATAGAGGAGAGCCACTGCTATAAAAAGGTAGCTAAAAACTTGTTTATGTCCAACTGATCTGCTTTACAGGCGTTTCCTGGTTACCAGATATGCACAGATAGGTAAGAGCCCTACCATGGCTGCAGGGTTCCAGGTGGTAGAAGGAGCTGTCTTGGGTTGCCAGTTGGTTCCGCCTGTCAGCTTCTTCTCGCCAGGCTGACTCCAGTGAAGATCACTACAGAGATCAAGTAAAAATGTTAGTCGTGTTTAGTATGCACCATCAGGGATATGGAGTTAAATATTACTTGAGTGCACTTACTTCTTTGTTGTGCCGTTGCCAATTCCCAGATCTAAAGAGGACAGAAGCAATGGAAAGAATGCACAGTCATGAAAACAACACACCTACTTCACACAAGGCATGATTTAAATTTTAATGTTTTTGTTTGTTTCCATGCTATGATTTTGTAATTGTCTATGCTCCTCTACTACTACTGTTTGGTACAAACTTCACCTCATCCAATCTGTTTATAACACTGTTAGTTCTATTAATTGTTTGCCGTTATGGTTGCAAAAAAAAGGGAGACTTACTTCCGACAAGATTGGCCAGCGACGAGTCCAGGTCATTGGATACCAGTTTGTGGGACTGCTGGCCGTTCAGGGTCATGCCCTGACTGGGTGAGGATGCCACTGTGGGTTTGAGGATGCCACCTAAAACATCTTAATCAAAAGGGGACGAGACAAAGGGAAAAGGGTCCAAAAGAAGTGAAGACAATACAACAGACAACAACAAAACAACACACGAAGACAAACGTAAACAAAAAAAATGCACACACATGGACAGAGAGAGCATGTTGAGCGTGGACGAGGCAGGAAGCAGGGCTCACAGAAAAAAAACTCATCAAGCCAAGACTGTGTGAGAGGAGTGTGTGTTGAGTCAACTCACCCAGTCATGCATATGCCATGCAAAAAAGCCAAGGCCCCAGAGAGTGTGTTTAACCCCAGGGAGAAGAGAAAAAAATGGAGTGAGATCGTGAACAGCCCAGAACCCAGTGAAGGTGTACAAACAGTGTGTGCGTAAGAGATTCGAGGTGCCAAATGTGGCAATTTACTCTTGCCAAATTGATGATGATATGTTGGTTTAATTACCATACACCAAGAAGCAAAGGGTGAAATAGTCATTAACATCAATCACACTCCAGTTGTACTGTTAGTGACAGTGTTCATCAAAATTAAGACCCATTTCTCATTAATCACAATTTATGTGATTTTTTCAAAAAATCTGTCTCAGTGGCACACAATGTTAAATGCAGCATAGAGCCCATTACAGGCTGCCAATGTTTCAAGTAATGGGCTCATTTGTTTGCAATTACACCAATGTCTATCTTAAGTGATATTTAGATTTTAAATACCACACACAACAGATTAATAACTCTAAAACCTAAAATTCCAGTCACAGGTAAAACAAAAACTCTGAAGTGAATAGTTTTATAAATGGGGTGCTTGTTTTCTCATTGTAAATTACAATAGACAATGAATAATCTAAAAACGAGTCCCCCACAGGTGAAATGATTTCTACAGCCACACAACACACAATAACACGACATATTATGCTGCACATGTGCATGCTAAAAATAAATGTTCTGATGAGATGGCTGAAGCACAATTGAGCGGATATTCAAAGATAAGAAGTTCCGATGATTGCTATCTTTGATGTGCTTAGCAGGATACGTCAGAATGGGCCAACGCCCAACTATGTCATTGTCTTATGAAAATATATTGTGCAGTGTAAAATCAATTTCATGGTCAGATTATGTCTTTTTAAAGGAACAGTACATACGATTAGGAGGATTTAGTGGCATCTAGCAGTGAGGACGGCAGACTGCAACTAGCTCAAACTTCTGCCAGCTAGAATTCCTTCAGTGTTCTTTATTCAGGAGGTTTTTGAGCTGAATTATCTACAAAGGTCTCTACAGTACCTCTCTAAAACAAACAGACCCAGTGATTTAAATTGGTAAAAACACTAAATAAAGCAGTTTTATGTTACAAGTCAGTGTTTTTCCAACACTCTTCATTGCAGATGGGCATCTAACTACAGTGGTCAATGCAAAAATGCAAAAAAACAAATGGCCCTATCTGGAGCCATGTGTTTGGTTTGTCTGTTTTGGGTTACTGTAGAAACATGGTGGCGAACATGGCAATCTCCATAGAAGAGGAACCACTCCTTACGTAGATATAAACAACTCATTCTAAGGTAACAAAAACACAACGATTCTTATTTTCAGGTGATTATACAATAAATAAAATATACCAATTATATTATGTTCCATTGCTGCCAATATACCCCCCTAAAACCTACACACTGGACCTTTAGGAAGTTCTCACAGAACCAGTGAGTCTTGAAGTAGTACGCTGTGTGGGTTAAAATTGTTATTGTGTATATACCATATGCAGATGCTGTGTGCTATTTGTTCTCCGCATGTTAACAAAGGAGAAATGGGCAATCATCTCAACAATCAGTCAAATCACCCAATCAGTAAAACATTTTGAATATGCTCCGAACATTCATAGTCCACAAAAACCACAAACTGACAAACAAATCAAAGTCCAGCTCTTTGATTTTCCTCAACATGAGCCACTGAACATGCAATCTGTCACCCAAACCTTCAGGTGGCAGCAGAGTACGAGGTCCGCTGGCTCCAAAAGGCCAACGGGAAGACAAAAAAATATCAGTGTATGTTGGACTGAAAGACTTACCTGTAGATTCTATGTTGTTGGCATTGGTGTTGTTGCCAAATACTGAGTCAAAGTCAACGTTAAGGCCTCGAGAGTTCTGTGGCTGCTGGGGAGTTGGGGAGGCTGTAAACCCTGTTAAGACAAAAAGAAAGTTAACTGTCTGTATCCAAATACTGACACCACAATACCTCTGTTCCTCCCAACACAACCAGAAATTAGTAGAAAACTATCTGGAAGATTCCAAATACCAACCACCGTTTCCAATCTAAAAGTATTTCACAAGACTATTTGGGAAAACCGCATAACTACTTGACTTACTGTAGTAATCACCATGTGCTACTCTACCAATGCTATTCCACCCTACCAACAATGTAGTTGAGTATTAAGTGTAAAAGAGATCAGATGATGTCATGCTATACCTTCAGTTTCTCCATCTCCTTTATATTAGGCACCAAGCAGCCACATCAGATGGTGAAAGATAAAGCTTACATGCAAGTGTCAAAAACTGCAGTTCCTCTAATGGCCACTTGAGGCTGGCTCCAGGAACGAGTCAATGCCTTACAACATCAATGTTAAAAGGCCAAAATTGATAGAAGATATAAACATGTTTACAGCCTAGTATAGATGGTTTTGGTCTCTATAGCTG
Source organism: Epinephelus fuscoguttatus (assembly GCF_011397635.1). Taxonomy (NCBI): domain Eukaryota; kingdom Metazoa; phylum Chordata; class Actinopteri; order Perciformes; family Serranidae; genus Epinephelus; species Epinephelus fuscoguttatus. The sequence goes on from NC_064763.1 coordinate 8,054,020, forward strand.
ATTTCCCCATTCATAACAACTGTAGCTGTAGAATGAAATTTTATACAACTATAACTTTTATGTGATTGAAAACTGAATATTTTGGGGGTCTGAGCTGCTGATAGACAAAATAAGACATTTAAAATTTTAAAGATGGGCCTTGGACTTTAAGAAATTGTGATGGCCAATTTTCACTATTTTCCAACATGTTATAAATGATTAATTTTGAAAATAATTATTAGGTGTGCCTTTAAGGGTTAACTATCTGTGTTTAGATCACTCAGTTTTTCCCCCCGAGATCAAACTCTATTGTTGCTTTGCTGTAAAAACCTCAAATATCCATGTGGACATTTTTCCAGGAGATTAAGAAAAAATACAACACAAAATAACAAAAGTAAAGTACATCTGGTGCATTAGGTGAGATTCCCGAGTAGGACTCGTAACACCTTGATCCACCTGGGAATACCTACCTCTGAATAGACCAGCTACAGCAGGGGGCTCAGATTGGAAGAGTGGTGTAGTGTTGTAAAGGCTTGGCCCACAGAAGGAGTCTGACACACAACAGCAGCAGCAGACAGGCAAAGAACCAGGCAGAGAAAGAAGAGGGAGGAAGAAGGGAGAAGATTATGAAGATAGGAGACCAGAAAAAAATCCAGCAGTGAGAGAGCAGCAAGGAAGCCAAGCAACTGTGGGAATGGCTTTTTAAACAGAGGAAAAACAAAGATCAGGATTTGCGGGACAAAAGCGGAGGAAGCCGGCACTTATCACATGGCTAGACTAAATACAGGGGAAAATTCAGGGCAGTGCATAACTGATGGCTAACCACAAAACAATGCAGGCTCACAACCATTGGCTTGTAGGAAGCAGGGAGGGAGAGAGGCGGCATGTTCAGCAGGAATGCTCTGTGCAACACTCTGACATCTCCGAAAGACACTGTGTCAGTCTAGTTCTACTCATGACAATTCACATGTTACAAAACAGCTCATCTCCCATGTCAGCAATCTCGCAGCCAGACAGTCGCCTGTACCTGTGATAAATGTCTCTATCTGCGCAGCAGTGTCAAGATCAGACGCCAGGGAAGAGTTTGAGTCAAAAAAGGGATTGTAATGATCTGGGGAAAGACAAACAGTCTGCTTATAAAGATGGACATTCATGCAACAGAGTTATGGCCTTTGAAATAAAAACACAAACACAGAAAGGAAATAAAAGATATGACAGCGTTAATCAAAGAGAGTTAAGAGCTGAGAAAACAAACATTAGAAACTTAGCCTGATTGTGGAAGGAAACAAATATTTGGTGCAGGGCAGCTTGCCAGATCTTTGATAACAGTGAGATAAGGCTAAAAAAATGCTCTGACCAATGACCCTAAACCACTTCAGGCATTTCCTCCCTTTCTTTCCCTACCGCTCTGAAATGCACTTCTATGTATTCCCTACATTTCTTTTTTTAATCACACTGTATCATAAGCCAGGGTGACGTTATGAGACTAGTTACATGAGTAAAACACATCAACATGTGGTGTGGACAGAAAATAAAATCTAGACTGTAAAAAAAACGACAAGATGCAGCAAAACTATCCCACCAAACACTTCATGGCTAGGTGTCCTAGAGGACAGACTGCCAGCGTCTGAGGACGCCGTGGACAGCTGGACAGCATCGACAACAGGTAGTGTGAGGAAAGGGTTTGAGTTTGGAATGGATTCCTCCACAGCTTCTGCAGCAGAGGTGAAAGGATCTGAGTGGGCAGACAGGGAGAAAAGGAAGACAAGAAAAAAAGAAGAAACAGACAGATTATGGTGGAGAGGAGGGTGAGAAAACTGAAAAGTTAAAAAGGTGCATGCAAGATGATGTGCAGGGGAAAATGTCAGTGATGGAGGTGAGAAGAATTACAACAGTGGTTAAGATACAGTGACAGGCTGATATCATGCACAGCTTTCATTGGCCCAAACTTCAGATCTGACGACCAGCTTTATCAAGACTGCTTTAAGCAGTCCACAGGTTAAGGGTCTTCATTATCAGAACGGTCAGAGTCCAGCACCAGGGCTGATATCCAAAGACATTTGTGCTTACAATTAAACAGCTGTATATGATGTCTGTATTCAGAATGAGTGTCTATTTTGGGAATCTTGGCTAACCTGTTTGTGACAAAATACAGTAAGCGCAAACAGGAACAAGGCAATCATATGGTAACACCTACAGGAACTGTAATTATTTAACACTGTCAAGTCCATTTACTACCAAGCTCTTAAACATACACATTCACAATGTTGATGTTTCTCAGGCATTAATTAGCAAAAATCAAATGTGCCTTAAAGGTCCAGGATGTAGGATTTAGGGAGATACTTTGGCAGAAATGATACTTAATAATCATAACTGTGTTTTCTTTAGTGTATGATCACACGGACCTAAGAACTGTTATGTTTTTATTACCTTACATAGATGGGACATGCCCACAGCAAACAGCATCCAGCTCAACTAAAGCTGCTACGCTGAATGCGGAAACCACAATTGCCTGCATGGACATCACACAGCTCTTCTCTATTCTTACATGAGTGGTATATTTATTCTTCCATGCGTGTGGCTAAGCGGTCATCCGACAAGTAACATTCAAATAAAACAATAGAATGCACCTGTAGTTAGAATAGTCAAGTTAATAACTTCAGAATGAGTTAATAAAGCATATACGTGTTCAAACACTGCATGACCAACTGCATTATCACTTGGCAAAATAAATACACAGACAGTGAAGTTGGCACCAACCAAACGCCACAAAGGTTGAGTCTGTGTAGTAGACTGAGTACATCACATTGTTTCTACAGTAGCACAGAATGGACAAACCAATCACTGGCTCAGGATAGGGCCATTTGTGTTTTCAAGTTGGCCACTGTAGTTTTACTACACCCATGGCACATAGAAGTTTCAGTGTGATGCAATCTACAACCTCACCACTAGGTGCCACTAAATACTACATAATAGACCTTTAATACACATTTTTCGAAAAGCTTTTTCCAATACAATAAAAGCAAAAATTACTTGAAATGAATGAGCATGCTATGTCGCCTTATATTAAATAAAGTAATAAACCATGAGAGGCCGTGGTTTATAGAGATTTTAGAATAGCTGAGGAGCTTTGTTGGGCATAATGTGGAGTGGCTGTGGCTCAGGAAGTAGAACAGGTCATCCATGAATCAGAAGATCAGCAGTTCAACCCCTGGCTCCTCCAATCGTCATGTCGAACTATCCTTGGGCAAGATGCCAAAACCACAAATTGCTCCCCACTAGTGTGAGTGGGTATCAGTGTTTAACTGATGAGCAGGTGGCACCCTGTATGGTGACCTCAGCCACCACTGTGTGAATGGTTGAATGTGGCATGTATTGTAAAGTGCTTTGAGTGGTCAGAAGACTAGAGGGGCGCTATATAAATTCAAGTCCATTTCCATTTACCAACCCATTCACATATACATGATGACCTGAGAATATAAATCTAATACACGATCAACAGATTTAATTACTTATTGTGCCTAATCAATAGTGATGTAACAATGTTTGCAGCCAAGGTTTGTAAAATATCTGTTCACCTCCACCTCCAGGGCAGTCATGCCTGCTGCCATTTGCATGAGTAATGAGGACATTGTGTTTGTAGAGCCAGTAGTTGATGTTTTACAGAAAAAGCAAGACACGAACCACAGTTTAAAATACATGGCCAGCACTGCACAATAAAAGACATTTTAAAAGGATACACTCAGTACTACCCATGTTTTATTCTCTCCCTTTGTGTTTAATTCTATTGTTCTATATCTAACCAAAATGTATGTCTGTCCGTCTGTCCTTTGATTTTCTTAACAACCACTCATCTGATCGACTTCATTCTTGGTGGGTGTATTGCTGAGAACCCAAGGAAGTGCAGTGTCAAGTGGGAGCTCTTAACATCTACAGGACATGTTTATTAGTAGTGTGTGATTCACACTCCATGAAGTGTACTGAGTGAGAACCCCTATTAACTGTTACAACCACCAAACGGCATGCTGGGTACAGCTCACTCACTGTGGCTTACTACAGTACATTCAAAAACAGATGAAGAAAGAGAGACCAGAAAGACTGGAGATGTTACACTGTAGCAAACTCAAACATTACAAGCATCAGTGATGTAACTTAGGAACTCAAGCTTTTGTTACTAAAAATAGCCTGGTCCTAAATAGCTATCTGTTAGCAAATGAAGTGTGTAGTCTAGCACTGCTAGGGGACACAATGATGTCATGGCAGGTGTATTGCACAGGACCCAGGGAAGTGCAGTGTTGAGTGTGAGGTTATTTGGACGGGTGGGTTTTTCAAAAAAAGCTGAAAGGAGCAATACTGGAGGTCAAGCAATCAGCCTGTTCCAAACAGGCATGTTTTGAACAGGCACTGCAATAATACAATATTTAATTTGAATTATCATACATCAACCTCAATCCTTGTTTTTCACAAAAGGTATATAAATTCTAAGGAATCATACCACTAAATGTGTGTACTGTGGGGAGTGTCTGAAAGATGCCTGTGTGCTACTGAGTATGTGTCATGTATGTGTGCTTGGAAATGTGGTAGCAGTGTAGAGTGATGTATTGTGAAGAAGGGTGAAGCTCTCACCTCCCCATGTGTTGGTGGTGGAGAGAGGCAGCGTCTGCTGGAAAGCCGGCTGCAGGTCCAGCAGTTCATTGGCTGCCTTAGAGGTGCTAGAGGGTATGCAGCAACACAAGGACATGGAGGATAAATCAGTCACTCATTAAGAAAAAAATATTAGGTTCAACATAAGGTTGCTATTAGAAGTAAAAAAGTATGACTGCAGTTTTATCCTAAGTAATGCAGGGTGACACAAAGATACATTCTTCATTCTTATTTCTGTGTACAAATTTGGATGTTTAAAACATTGACAGTGTTATGTTAGCATGTTTTGTTGCCCCTTTTTGCATAAGTACTTTTAATGCATTTTCTTGCACTCCATCTAATGTTGTCAACACTGCTGCTGCAGCGCCCCAGTTTCTGTCCAGGGATCAAAGTTTCATCTAATCTTAGAGAACTCAGAACCTGTGAAACCACTGTGAAATGTTTTAGCCATCTACTTGGATTTAGGTAGTAATTCCACCTCAGGTCATTAAAATCAACTGACTAACCTATTAGCTGTAAAGGCACAACTTAGAAATTCTTTTTTTTGTCTTCAACGTCCCAGACTTAATTTATGGAGTTCACTGAACAAAATGATCTGATCTCTTTTTTTTTTTACCTTTAATCCTGATATATCTGCAAAAGAAAATCTGGGCTCAGTTCAAATGAAAATCCTGTGGCCTCACCTGTTGGTGGAGCTGGGGGTGGAGAAGAGGTCAATGGCAGGTGCTGAGTTGATGGTCCCGCCCACCGTGGAGACAGGGGAGGAGTCTGTGGTTGCTGCAGCGGGATTCTTCTGGAGCTCTTTCAGACGCTGCTCCTTCGATAATTAGGAGAATATTGTTAGCAACACAGTTTTTGTTGAGTATTTAGCTTTAATCTGGCAGCTCATGGCAACGTTACTGTAGTTTTGCATTTCTGATTAGTTCTTATTTTTATTCTCATAATTTCTGTTTTCAATTCTTTCAATTAGTGTACAGAGTGGATTTGCTCACTTCAGTTAAGTTTTTTTTAATGTTTACTTTTAGTTTTTATTAGTTTCTAAACCACGGGAATGCCCTTACACTCTATAGTCTATAGTTGGCTATGCATTTGATATAACCACTGTATGGGAATTCTTCTGACTACAACAAACAGAAAAAGGTGCAGAAAAAAGCCTGCAGGCCTGAGGTGCACTAAGCTGAAAGCAGTGAAGGTGAGTGAAGAAAAAAAATTACCTTTAGTGCTTTTAGGCGAGATTGCTCTTCCTCCAGGGCTGCCTGTTTTTCCCTTTCGTCCACTTTGGTGAAAGATATGCCTGTGTTGGCCAGGGAGGAGACCGCATTGGAGAGGGTGCTAGCCCTGAATCAAAGGACAGATACAGAAAATAGCAACAAACCAAAAATCAGTTCAGTGTCATCAAAAAAACTCCCCAATACCAGTGAGATTTGCCCAAATTGACTTTAACAACTAGAGTTTGGTACCCTTTGCTTTACTTCTCTGTGATGTCAAAGCTGACTTGTTTCTACTGTGTTCTGAATGGTGACACATAAATAAATAGTTTTACTCTGAAGAAAGTTCATCTTTCCATCTTCCATGCTGAAAAAACCTTCAAAATCAGTCCAATGCTATCAAGTTGCTGAAGCAAACACGAGCCTGAGCGCTGAGCTTGGATGGCAGGGAGCCAGATGAAGTGAAACAGACCTACCTGCTGGCTGCTGTGGAGTCTTTGACTTTCTTTCCCTCTAAAGAGGCCAAGTGCTGCTCCAGGGCATCAAGCAGGCTACTGGGGGCCTAGTGTGAATGTCATTGACACACATTTAGTTTCAAAGACTGAGAAACGCCTAATACAAGATGTCCTCTTGAAGAGGAAGAAGAAAAAAAACACAGAAGCATGCCAAGTTATTGCCAAGAGTCCACAAACGGAGACAAACAGAGTCCACAAATAGTCAGAGACAGAGAGAGAAAAGGTTCAGATACTTACACAAACTGTAAACTGAAAATGGAGAGATAGAAGGAAGGGAAAATACAGAAAATAAAGGTGGCAACAGTCAAGATATTATTAAGAAAACCTTTGGGAGAAAGCTCTCCAATTCTGGCTTATTTGCTACAGTTACAAAGTTCTACTTAATACATAAAGAACAGCAGACCCTTCAAATAAGTGTATGTTGTGCATAATGCACCAGCTCAGCGGGCAACTGGTCTACATAAGCTGGACCTATCATATCCCAAATTAAAACCCTTGATTCACACCTTTATTTGCTGTACAACGTGCAAGGTCAGGAGTGAGTGTGAGTTGGAAGGTGTTTGTAAGTGCAATAGTGGGCACATGCATTGCCTGCCTAGCGTGCACAGCACTTGGTGTTAAAACTTGTTAGGCTGGAAGCTGCAGGGGTTAGCAGCCTGTGAAAGGACAAGAATAGCCACATTTTGCAAGTTCATATTATGGAGGTCACTAAAGCACTTGAGCACACATGATGACCCACAGAATATGCACCCAAAGCTTGTAAATACACCTAGACTTATTATGGTATGTCAATATACTAAAACACCGAAATCAAAGGCTGCATGACAGTGTTTCCTCAAAAAGTACAGCAGTTTACATCTTACCACCACAAGTTTGTACAGTAATGCTGGGTTCTGTTTATTGCTTATTTGGTGAACTGACCCTTAAAATATCAATAATACCTTCCGTATTTTGCTGATACTAGCACATCATATAGAGGACAGGCAACAGATATATTTACTGCTTACTCAGATGAGACTCAGAGTCATTTAAAGCAGGTACTCCTGCACAGTGACAGTATGTAAGTCAGCCATTATTCCATTAGATTTGCTATAAATCTTTTTGTTACAAAGTATATTCTAGCAATAGAATAATACATAACACATGATATTGCTTCCCCCATCGACTATTCTCACTGTTTGAGTTAAGCAAAGCCAGCACATAGGTGAGGAGCGTAAAGTCACGGCAGGTTATTCAAAGAAACTACAATGATGCCAAGTGGTTATCTTTAGACTGAGCATCTCAGCTTACCTGAGACAGATCTGGGATGTCCCCTCGATCAATTCCGACCTGCTGCAGGATGAGAAAAAACACCATCAGAATTGGACTGGCAAAAATAGCCAACCCATCCAAATGATCCCAAGCCCCTCTGTAACACCCGACAGGCTTGTCTGGGTTCCTGACTTACCTCTGCAACTTTGAGGAACTCTGAGATTCTTGTCATTCGCGTAAGGAATTTCTTGTAGATGTCAAGGCCTTCTTTGCACTGGACTTTCTTCATGTCAAAATATTTCTCTGTTAACAGAACAAGAAAATAAGCTTGATTAGATTGACGGAAACAATCATCATTTATTCTGTTTTGTCTATTACTTTGGCATTCTGAAGTTTATATTTTCCAAATTAAATGTATAGTCTTATGGGGATAGTAGATCCTGAGGGTATATACATAAAACTATTATGTCTCAGCAGATACTGATATATGCTTGCAAAATCCAAAGGGAAAAGGAAAGGTGACTGGAAACAATGAAAACAAATCATTATTCACACTAATGTGTTCGGAGATTTGCATAGTAAATACTGAAGTTCCATCATATGATCATGAGCACTGGGGACTACTATACAATTAAAGTTACGATACTAGTTTTTTTTTTAAATCAACAAGGAGGTGAAACTGTGATGGACTGCCTTGGTAAAAGCTGAGCCGTGCACGCTCATCTCACTAAAGCAGGAGAAAAAGAACTTTGCCATGTATTCATTTATGGGTCAGAAAAGAATTCATGAAGTCTGCTGGGAAACAGTTTGTGACAGCCCCTTAAACTTTCTTTGAAATGAGCTCATTACAGGCCTGCAGTTCCAGGAAGCCATCAGTTTTTCAGTCCTCCATTTTTCTGTTAATTTTAAGACTTACATGATCGGGCTGGACAGAATGGCATTTTTGGGCTCTGGAGCTTTGGTTGTAATCAACAGTGAATATTCTATGATTTGAACATGTTAGGGGGTGATCACACAGAAATGAGACGCTAGAGACGTGGACGCTTCAAAGACGCTTGAAACACTGGAAGCCCTTAATCAATGCGTGCTAGCTACTGGCGTCTGACGCTCAAAAAGCGTCTATGCGCGTCTAAAAAGAAGGGTCTACAAAAAATGCGCTTCTAGAAAGACGCCGGAAAAACGCCTGTCTAAAAAGACGCTTGAACGCCAGTCAGATGCGCCATATCATAGGAAAACAATGATTTTACTGACGTCGTGTTTCTAGTGTTTCATCTTGTTGTGATTGCTCCCTTATATGTACTTTTTTGTGCATGTGATAATAACAGCTTGTGACTCTTGTTGTTTTTGCTTGTTTCTTATTGTGAATAAATTATAGAGCTACATTAATGGTCGTAATAATAGGCTCTAAATCTTAGACAATGCCTGACAAAACGCTGTGAAACAAAAGTGGAGAGCATGGAGCAAGGAGGGGCTAAGCAAGTGGATATGCTGCATGCAGGAAGGCTGTGTCTGACTCAGAATTATGTTAGTCTAATTAGATTTGGCTGTTCAATATGAATATTTGACCATTTGTTCCTTTTTTTCCCCATACAAGAGTTTGAGAGCTTGGGTTGGGTGAACAGGGTTCAGCAAGATGTTCCATGTCAGTGACATGTACATAGTGCACTGAACAAGCTAACTATGGTAACAACAGATCTGAAATGTGCAGCAACATTTTTTGCTGACACTACATATCAAACAAAAGCCAGAGAAAGTATTGTTTTAAGGTGTTGTAGACTGTAAATTCATCACTTCTAAGCAGAAGGCAGATAACGCTATCTGGGAGCGTGACGGGGAAAAGCCTCTCCTCCTCTGAGCAGCTCCCTCTGTGTCCACAGCTGCCAGTACCAAAGAGCAGTGTGAAAGTAAGGAGGGCTCACTCTGCAACTAAATCTGGGGACTGAAACACCCCCAGTGGTGAACTGTACACTAAGTGACAAAAGGAAAAAACAAACAAACAAACAAAAAAGCTCAACTTGAAGGACTCTCAATTTACTTAGGGGTGTCCAGCTGAGGATTCAAATCTTCAACTTTTAGGTGGCAGCACTTACACGCACTTCTACAATGAAATTAGATTTTACTGACTTTAAAAGTAAAAACAAAACAAAAAAAATCCAACAACACGCCTAACCAACAAGTCTAAATCTGTATTTACCCTTCAGGCAATTGAACAGGACAGTAATGAAAATCCTACATTCCAAATAGTGAATTTGCAAACCCAAATGCTTGTTTTTACCCAGGAGGTTGATTATTCCTTCATTGTATGCTGCAAACAGTCGGATCGCATCTTTGAACAGAAGCATGAACGCTGCGTTGATCACACCGTTTGTCAGTTCATTGGCATTGACCTGGAAGAGAGGTGGAGGTGTTGAACAAAATCAGTTTGAGGTTCGTCTGAGAGGACCATTTTGAAAACCCACAGAAATGTGTCAGTTCTAGATGCCGACCAGTGCAGCCACCCCTGAGCACTCACATTGAAATCAAGTAAAACATCCATCTGATTCTGGATGATAGGGATGGTCTTGAGGAGTTTCTCTGTGTTCATGGTTCTCATCACTCCATCAGACCTGTGGAAAGAAAAGAGAAGATAAGAAAATGCTCTAATCTAATATGGATCTCTTTGAGATCTTTGAGCACGCTGGCACTGATGGAATTGGGCTCTCTAGAGTTAATTGTTCATTACTCATTATTTGATAATTCTGCACTGTAAATCAACATGGCTGATCCCTATGATCTCGCAGTCATTGACTCAACACAACATGTACAATTTCAGTGAATACACCTCTCTCACCACAAGAACATCAACATCGAGCTTTGTGGCTCAGGTACAAGTCAACACCAGCACCGCAGTCTGTCAGTAAAAGTGAAAGTTCCTTACCCTCTTTTCACTTTAGTGAAGTCGAAAGCAACTTGTCTGTAGGACACGGCCTTCTCATTCAGGTAGCGGCTGTACCTCCTTATGAACGTTGACATATCATAGCCTAGATTACAAACACAAGTGAGGGGGTCATGATGAATGTCATGATACGGATGGATATTGGCTAAGTATTCAAAGACCTATTGCTGAACAATGTGCACAGTGTTGATTAATATACCTTGTAAGCCACTTTTGTCCAGAAAATTGCTGAGGTTGAATAGTGTGTTCCTTGATGCCAGGTACTGTATAAATCTCTGCAAGAAAAACACCATATGAGGAACTCTGGTTGCAAAACAGGCGTTTACCACAAGTGAGAGTTTTGAAACAGCTAACTGTTGTGCAATGAACAGCTTTGTTTGTGGGCATGTAGCGTGCACTAGGGGTGGAAATCCCAGAGTAGCTCACAATACAATATTAACACAATACATTGTCCACAATAACGATGGTATCACAAAATAGCTATTGTGGGGACACCTGCTACATTCCAAAGTTATCATCTACGATACATCATGATGTTGATGTTGAGAAATAAATACCCCTAAAAAGGCAAAAATCAGGTATTGTGTATTTAGTCACTGAATTGCAGTGTTAGTCTCACAGAATTTGACAACTGAGATGAAACAATGCACAATAAAAAAAAAAAAAAAAAAAAAAAGAGTCTTAGGTTAGTGCCTCTTTAACACAAGGTCGCAAAACACAATCACGATTATTATGGTCAATACGGAGATCACAATCATTGACTTTGGAAACATCATGCATTCACTGAACTTTTTTAACAGTGAATCTTCTTGAACCTTAAATATAATTCATCTATGGTCGCCTCATTGACCATAATTCTTCCTGTAACAGTTAAGGCACTCAAATACTGGCTTACTGTCAAGAAAAAATGAACAACAATAATGTCAGTAATTCTCCATTATAAGACTCTGATATCTTGATAATTCCTGAACTGCAGCTACACAGGGCAGGCACAACGGGCTGACTAAAATGCACACACGAGGGCACATTGTTGCGGGGCTCAAGCACTTTGACCATTATGCTTTAATTCTGCATTCTCTACGATGCACAGTATCAGCAGTACCTGCTGCGATTAACTCTAAAGCTTCAGTTATTACTTTGGTATGGTCCAAATCTGCAGTGGGAGACTGCCTGAAAGCTGTGGAGAGAAGGATTCACCTTCCACTTTGTTTTTGTCTCATTCTGCTAATCAACACATTTGGGTGATGCCTTTGTAAATGAAATTTTAGCATCCATCCTGAGAGCTCTGCCTTTTAACATTATGAGAGCTCAACAGGTTGCACCTGCAGCAGTCACAACGGCAGCAGGTTATTTTTAGCAATGAAGTCACTAGAGGGTCTGATCAGTCCTTAATTCTAGCAAGGAAGTCGCCAAGTTTGCAAAACTGAGTGTACCGCTGTAAAGAAAAGAATGTACTGTAGCTGATCCTGTTTTTTGTCCCAGCTGTGTTTTAAAAGCCAAAGTGGGCCCAATCTTTTGACTTATGCCTCCCTCATTTGTTTTCCCCTGCTTGAGTTAGTTACTTAACCTACGGTACCTGTTACCGTTACCCTAATTTATTTGATATACGACCCCAGCAAGAGTCATTCAGAAGTGACTCTAGGAAGTCGAATTGGTAGAAAACTCCATTATGACGGCCTGCATGTTTTAAGAAATACCAATTTTTGCAAATTGAATTGAGTTTGAAAGTGACAATATTTTGTCCCACCCCGAATGTGCACGAATAAGAGATGATAACAAGCCACATCATATCCTGTGGATAAAACAGTTGTTACTTTAAGTCCTGACCTCATTGCCGTAAACCATCAGATGGTGTGTGGCGGTGAGGGACTTGAAGACAACCACCCAGCTGGTGTTGGTGGTCCTCTCAAACAGTGTGTCAGCCAGCTGAGGGATGTTCACATTCATCTCATTTGTGCACTGAATCAAGTCTGAGGGAGAGACAGAGAGAAAAGGAATGGAGGGAGGGATCAATGTACAGCACCTCAGAAGCACAAGTTTGCTGTTGAGTGAAAGCAGATATTTTTCTCTGTGTAGCGTCCTTGTTTTCTTTTATCTGTTTCTTTCATAACACCATGCTGATGACCACAATCAATAAAATACTGAGGGGGCAATGGAATGCTGGTGAGTCAAAGTTCAGGTAAACAGACTTTCAGAGCAAACATTTCTAAAAATCCATGGAACAGGAATATGTTACACACTTTATTTAAGTGAAAGGTATCATCATCTTAACCTCTTATCAGTTGCTTGTTATTTGTGAAAACACAACACCTCAAATTTAATAAATCAGAAAATATGGATGAGCTCAATTTCACTTAAATCAGACATTTAGAGGTGGTAATAACAATAGTGACAACTTCTTGTAGCACTGGGAAATGAGGCTTTATTTCGGAAAATTGGACTACAATGTTTTCACTGTGTCTCCGTGCTATCCTGAAAAAACATCAGTGGGCATGCCTCCGATTTGTCTACGGACAGGGTATACATCCTCAGCATGGCTGCCATGGCAGTGCGCCACAACCATCTGGCCTGAAGTGAAAGCAAATGCACTACTTCCTGGTTGCTCTTTCCATCAAAGCCATGGGACTGATCAGTGGTGCCAGAACACATCAGAGCGCCCATATATCTTCACACACACAGCCCTCTCTTAAAGGAATACTTTGCTGATTTTCAACCAGCTTTGTATCATAACAACATAAGCAGTATGTGTAAATGACCAGTAGTAAAGTTCCCTCCAGCTTACCAGCGCCCAGATCTCCCTGCTCATCTCCCAGTTCGAATCATCATATTTTCTCTGGCTATAGGGCTGGGGCTAGGGCTCAAACTACAGATTGTACTTTTGCATTTTCTTATGCCCACCACCACAAGATGGTATAGATGTGGATTAAGAGAGATCTCTCTCTCAGCAAACCAAACTGTGAAACTGTGCTGTGCTGATCAAATATAAACCAAGATTTGCCTATTTCTTCTTCAAATGTTTCCAGAAACATATTTTACTTTAATGTTTAACAGTAATTCGAGATTGTTAGTTACCAGCCATCCACCATATTGTTTCCTGTGTCATAATACACAAGCTCGCATTACATCACCCACTAGTGGGAACGTTTATTGGTCCAGTGTGGCCCAGTGCATTCTAGTAGTTGTAGGTTTTTTACCTCTTGAGCAAAAGAAAAGGCCACAACCCTTTTCCTCTGTTTTTTTTTTTTTTCTGGTCATGTAGCACCAATTTCAAAAGTATTTGCATCTTTCTACTGCATAGACAGCCCTGTTGTGCGAAGACCATCTTTCCAGCAGTAGAATTCTTCTACTACCTGCACATTTTGCACTCAAACTTATTAATAACCTATGATGCCACAATATTTGATCTTTTGCAGTAAGGGGTAAGAGTATATACTTGAAGTAAGAAATATGTGCTTGCTCAAAAACCTAATGGCTCCTTCATTGAAAAATATCTACTATGTGGATACATCACCATTCATTCATCTCAGCCTTTGGGTTTTTCTAAACTGTGACATCCCTAGAGATCCCACTAAGCCGAAAATGACTGTGAGTTAGGTGAGAATGGACGTAGATGGCGGAAAACAGGAGGATAAGGAGCTCAATTGACTGCTGTGTTCATATGTCAACTAAACAGAAACAAGACGCATTCTTCTACAATAAAGCCAAACTTGTACTGCATCTGAAAAATCCTGAGCAGTAAACCCTGACAGTCACTAAACAACGTCATCTGATTTTTAGAGTCCCAGAACATGTAATCAGGTGTCAAATTTTGATGAGGTGCCAATGGAATTTATTTATTTTGTCCTCTTCTAGAAAATCACGTGACAGACTAACTGTTGACAATGATCCCAGCTATCCAATATTCATACCCATCAGATGCCAAAAAAGAGGCTTGGCAGGCAACGTAAATAAATATTTAAGTGAATTTTATATTTGAAGAGAGATGAATGATCCTCTCCAGGCCCTACTGATTCCTCAAGATGTGAAATAAAAAGCAACACTCACAAGCTCTAGTTTATAATCCCACTGCATGTTTCTAATTGTGTTTTTACTGGATGTGGTATTACTGGAGATCAAAATTAAATCTGAAATGAGTTCAGGCTCAAACAGGGCACCAAAATGAACTATGGATAACAGTGAGGTTTTTAATTCACACCAAATAACTGTCACAACCTCAGCAGAAATCTTTCCAACCATCTCACTCAACAGAGCCACATCAATGAAATGACAGAAATAGCTTGTTTAAGTTAATAGCTAATGTTAACTGTTGTGTAAGAGGTGGCAGTGCTACCCATTGAGGCCTATTTACATGGGTGGTCTATGAATCCTCCTCAGTGTTTGTCGAAAGCCACACAAAAGGATTTTTGCTTTTTACATACACAATAGGCCACCCATGTGACAACAAAGGCCTTTTCAGACGCAACTGAATCGGCTGTGGGGAGTACAAGCTCACCACCAACTTTCTCCACTGGTATTCCTGAAGTTTGTTTTGTAGAAGCACAAATCATAAATACCTGCACTTCTTGCTCATCAGATACACACGTTATAATACTCTAAAACAGTAGTTCTCAACTAAGGGTCCAGGGACCCGCAGGGGTCTTTGAGGGAGTTCCAGGGGACTCCAGAAATTGGGGAACAGTTTATTTTTGCTACTTAATTCACTCTAGAAGTGAGCCCAGAGTAACAGTCATAAGAGCCACTATTTTTCTATAGGTTTCACCTCCTCCATGGTTATCTCCTCAACTGTAGTTTACAACTATAGAATTCTGGTCTTAATCATATCTAACAACCACAATCTTTTCAGATAGAAGTCCCTGAAGCAAGATCTTATCAAACAGGGACCCATAACCTAATGTTTATCAATTCAGGGGTCCTTGACACAGAAAAGGTTGGGAACCACTGCTCTAATACACTTCTGACTGAAAACACTGAACTCATCATGCACAGATAAACTGAAATGAGAGTTTCAACTGGAAAAGTCTTCTTTTGTACAGAGAGACAAGGTCACATTATATTCCCCTGGTTTCTTGTCCTATTCCTGTATGCAGCTGACCTTCTGTTGTAAGTGTTTGGTCTCACACATGCTGATTTTCATTCCATGGTTGTGCATATCAGGGCCTATATAGCATGTCAGTATTCTAATGTTAGCATTCAAGGCTGGGAAGCTGCAGCTTAGACTGATCAAAGTTGAGCTCATTCTGACAATGCAGTGCAAAGCCTGACAAGCAGAGTCTGAGGTGTCCTTAAGTGGCTGATGTACAGAGGACATACCCTTTGGATTAGATAAAAACATGACCTTTACTCACAGGCTCTGAAAGTGACACGCTACAGTGCATTTTAAAATTATTTGAATTTTAAAAAACGGACGGAAATGGATGAAGAAATGGCTATTGAGGTCACTTAAAACAATTTATGGTAAGTCGGTTATCAAAAATAGCAACTGTCCCTTGTAACATGTGAACAGAATATCAATTCACAGTATGTCTGTACATGAGAACTTGGCCTATAAATAATAGGCTATATCACGATACACAATACCTATCTCTATCCTATATTTTTAAATCTCCTCTAAACTACTGTAAACTACTAAAATACTTAATTAACTACAGTTACAATTAAGTTAAATTAAGTAGCTACTATCATATAATAAAGTTGAATAAAGTACTGCTATATAGTTTAGTTTATTTATTTGCACATATATGTGTATGGCAAAGACAGAAGAAACACCAAAAAACAGCTTATGGAAAACCCTCCCCTACTAAATAACAATAATCATACATAAAAAGAAAAGATAAAAACAAAGATTGCATGCAACACACCTTGCCTGCTTACACACTAAAATGCAGGCGAGAGTGGTATGGTTGGATGGGGGAGTGTATGTGTGACGAATCATGCTTGAGTCTTTGTTTCCCCTTTTTGTGTCTGTGAGATGGGAATCAAAATGTCACATACTGGTGGCTTAAAAGAACTGACATGAGACTTTAGGCTGTATGTTAGCGATGTAATCAGTTTTTACATAGCACGTGGAACAAGCCGCAATACATCCAGTATAATTAATATATCGCTGACCCCTGATGAGGACATGAGGGATAAGGCTGCATCCAAACAAGAAATGCATAATGAGTAATAAAGGTTGTTCAGTGCTACAAAGAAGAAGCCATGACGTGACCTCAGACATTTCTATTAAGCTTTGTTAGAGTTCCAACACTGCTGCTTAAATCTTAAACATAACAGCATGTAATATATGTGAAACTAAGTTCAACAAGCTGCTCAACTCCAGTTCATCAGAAATCTGTGGTTTTATAGTATGCATGAATGACATGATATGGCTTGAAATATGTTTCTGTTGTTGTTCTGCTGAACAAGTTCAAAAAGAGTTACCTCCTCAAAAGGAAGAACTCTGCCTTGCATCAGTGATTGTGGTTTGAGACCAGTGGCTTGATTCTTCCACTGCTGTCTCCATCTCTCATAACTGCCTCTGCTGCTAAATGTCGCTGACTGGGTTGAGCTACCTTGTGGTATTCTGAGAATGTGTCAAAGTAACTGTTTGTGAAGTGGCCATTGTGTGCGTTTTGTTTTTTCAAACACCACTGACTTCCTTAAAATGTAACTAAAAGAGAACTGAAATTGTTAAAAGCCGAAGCAAATACACTCTCTTGGAAGGCTGCTTTTCTAAAAATCATCATCCTTGCGCAATTATTTCCAAAGTCGACATTAACACAGCTCTTGGCAAATACTACTTTTTAAAAGTCTTCTGTCAGCAAAATTCCTGAGACACAGAGTGCCATATAAGACAAAAAGAACTTTATTTCCTGCTCTCTTTCATATGCTGGCTAGGCCACTATAAGCACACATTAAAATGTCATTATATGCTCTGTAACAAGAAGCTTATAGAACCCACACATAATCTGTGGGCTGGAATGGCCTGCATACAGTTTAGCTGGCCAGCAGACTCATTCTTGCTGTTAAAATTTTCATCAGTTATCATTTCACTAATACTATATCCAGACATATTGGAGATTCATGAACTTCCTGAATTTACTGTAACTACAAAGGTAGTGTGATCAAAGTATGAACTTTTAACTAGAAAAAAACACTAGAGGGGAAAGAGGAATAGAAATGACATTTGTTTGCAAGTTGCACCCTGATGATATAGTTCTCCACAGAGAGGATGGTAGTACATATGGTATCTTGGTGACCTCTTTTTTTTTTTAAGCTCTGCCAACTCTGCCATCTCAGAGATCGCTCAACTGATTCTGGCCGCAATGTCAACACATGAAAGGTCAAGAAAATGTGACCTATAACAGGAAGTCAATATAAAACGAGGCAGCTGGTAGAACTCAGACAAGAGCTTAGTTATAGGCTGCAGGGTTCTAAGGATTTTGGGAAGGTTTGTGTCCATGAAGATTTTCCAAAAGGAGTAGCATGACAGGGTGGTGGATATAAGAAGCTCAGTTAGGATGGCTGCATAATCAGATGAAACTGACTGACAGTCCTCTGAGAAAGGAAGTGATGAGTAAACTCTTTCGCAAAGAGGATACAGGCGGTAAGTGCTACAGTGCAATGGGCTTGCAGTAATCGCAGGGTAAATGAACACACTTGAAAAACACTTCTTTTTGTTTCAGCACTTCTATTTGAGACAACTGTTTTATAAATGATCAAATATCCATTTGAGACAACCGTTTTATAAATTATCAAATATCCATTAGAGGGTCAAAGATGGCTGGAGCTGATCCCAGCTGACATTGGGCGACAGGGGGGGTTCCTCCCCGGACAAGTCGCCGGTCAATCACAGGGCTGACGCAGAAATGGACAATCACTAACGCCCACATTCACTCCTATGGCCTGTTTAATCACCAGTTAACCTAATCTGCATGTTTTTGGACTATGGGATGAAATCATAGCATCTGGAGAATACCCCCAAAGACACAGGGAGAACATGCAAACCTTACAGAGAAGGCTCTCAGCTTGTGAAATGTCTTTTACTGACTCAACAAAGCCACAAAAGTTGTATTTCACATGAAACTGTATTCAGTTTAGACTTTAATCTGAATAAATTAAGTCAATGAATAAAGATGAGCCAATAACAGAGACAACGAATTACTGGCCATTCTACAATCATCCTTTCTATCCTGCTACAATTACTTCTTTCAAGGTTTGCTGTAAAAATTTAGACATGTGGCCTTTGTGCAGATAAGTTATTATAAATTATTAGCATATTATTATTATTATAATATCATATATTAACTATGTCAGAAACCGTTTCAAAAATACGCCAAAGAAAATATCTAATGGGATTTGACAAAAGGGGCTAACAGGCTACCTACCAGTAAGTACATTAATATGCACTCTACTTTTCCACTATTGTTCTGAATATGACAATATTCTGAATTCTGTCTGGATTTTCTGAATTAGGCCTCAGGATAAGATAATGATTATTGTAACCAATTTCTTTTAATTTCTCATGCAGATTACCATATGAAGTAATTAAACAGACAGCTTTGCTACTTACTTAATTTTATGACTGTTTCAATATACAATACAGCTGTTTCTTTACGGGGGCATTACGTGACCAGGCATCAATCCACATCAGCCACAGGTGCTTTCCCATGTGCATTTGTTTTCCATCTACATCATTAGCAGCCATAAGCTTAAAGGAGACTATGTTTATCGTTGAGAGGAAATGACTCTTTTTCCTGACATTAGTTCTTTCTTTCTTTTTTTGTCCTTCATTGATAAGACAGCTATAAAGAGACAGGAAAGGTGGAAGAGAGGTGGATGATATGTAGCAAAGGGCCACTGGTTGGAATCAAACCCAAGCCACTGCAAAGGACTATGGGGCGTACACTATACCAGGTAAGCTAGAGGTCGCCCCTTTCACGTATTGTAAGTGTATGTGGAGGCAGACGTGTAAGCTGGAGGCAGACGGATTACCGCAAGGCAAAGAATCATGGAGAAAAGCACAAAAATTAAAAAAATAACAATTAATAAAACAAAATTACCATGTTTTTAGATGTGGTCATGTATGAAAAGACTCAAAATGAACACTGTTGTGCAGGTCACTTGATTACTATAAGCAAATTATTTAAAAAGCATTTGTATAGGAATGATTCTGTCCCAAGCTTTTTGATACATATAAGCTGTTAACGATCACTATATGCAGTTTCCACTGTATAGTCTAGGTAAACTATTTTCCAGCTTCAAGAGGTACTTCATGTGTTAAGAAACAGCTGCATTTCTGAGTCAGCTGTGAAGTTTAATTATGCAGAACAGTAGCCAGATTATAATTATTAACATTATAAAACCTTGATACCGTCATTTTTTGTGATCTTTAACTCTAGAGGTGAAACCAAACAGCAGAAGTTAAACTGTCATTTAAGATGATATAAATCTATCTATTATTGCATGAATTGGTTAGTAACTACCAAATAACATATTATCAGTCACATCTAAAAGATTTTGTTGTGTCTCAATTGCATCTGTTAAATAAGAGGCTTCATTCACCAGAGCCCACAACACATCAAACAGACTCTGTTCAAAAAGATTGCTCTACCAGCAGTTTAGTTTTTTATGTTTAAGGTTACAATAAAAAATATACAAACCACCAGAAAGAGAACCTATACAAGGACCGACTGACTTTTAATTAGTGATCTGTACAAATAGCTGATTTAAGACACAGCTGTCAGAACTTTAATTTAAGCTTCTACTTGAGCAGCTTTGGTAAATGTGTGTACTTCCTTTCTGGATAACGCCCAAGTAATTCTCAATTAGATGCATCTCAGTTTGGAAATCCTGTGGACTTTAAAGATAACATGATTATAACATGTCTGGGGTGTTGAGGGCATTCCAGTGGTCAAGTGTGGTTGCTGGTATCATGCGTGCTTGTAATCAGCAGCGTAATTGCCAGGAAATGCATCAAATGTATGCCAGCCAATCTCACATTTGATCAGCTCAGCTTCCCTGTGCTCTGGAGAGGGGCTGGGTTATGTAATGACTTCCTTTTGGCTGTTTACCCTTAGCAATCTAAGGTTTGCTTTAGGAACTAGAGGAACACTTCCTGCTTCAGGAAATGTCTATCCTTATGATCCAGTTTCTCTGAACATGATGTGGGCTAAAGCGCACATGGAGCGCCTGAGACTCGACCCACACCAGTGCAAAATTCAGATACACTGTGTGGCTTCACTGGAGAACTAGCAGAGACAGGCTAGAGCAGGGTGGGAAATGAACTGTTCTGTTTTTTGTTTTGTTTGGCTGGTGAGTGAAGCAAATCTAGCAGCCACTTGCATATTTTACCAGTATTTGGCTTGTAGCTGGAGCCAATTTCCAACCCTAGGCTAGAGGTGTGAACGACAGAGTAAAGGGATTCCTATAAACTGATATCTGCGTATGTATGTAGAATATGTAAGCAACAGGACAAGAGTTTGGTATTGGAAGCATTCTGGTTTCTGAATGTATGTGCAGATAATCTATTATTAAGATAAGCCAAAATGTTGTATGGACCTGTCTCAATTTGCCAATCAAAATGTATATAATGATCAGCGCACAAAAGGGGAAGTCTTGCCCTGGATATCCACTGGCTATACCAGAACCACCCAAATATTTGCCGTTTCCCCCAGAGGCTAGCCCTCAGACCAATAGCCGATGGTAGGGCTGAACGATATGGACAACATTTCATATCTTGATATTTGAGTCCGAACCATTTTCTGGAAGCCCTCTTTAGTGACTGAATACATGGGAATCATGTGTAGCAATATGGTATGTTATAGCGTTTGTAATGTCTTTGTGCCTGCTGGACGTCGATTGGTATGGCATTATGCTATTGAATGCATCGGCAATCCAACCTTGCTTGGGCTTGACACAGGAGGCCCCAGATGTCCCCGCCGTGTCTTTTATTGCAAGGCACTGTTCATACAGTACTCGGTAGTGTTGTCACGGTACCAAAATTGGGACCCACGGTACAATACCAGTGAAAGTATCATGGTTCTGAGTAGTACCACGATAACACAACAAAAATTAGGCAGATGTGCCTTCTGTCATTTATAAAAAAAATAAATCACTTTTCTATTATACATTAATGATATTTCAATGGAATATCAATTACTTGTTGACTTATTCATACTTCAAAAACAGCATCAATAAGTGATTAACATAAGGGGGATCAAAATAAAATAAATTAATAAAATAAAAATCAACCAGCTACCCTCCTCCCCTGACAAGTAAAGAACAGTCCCTAAAGTGCGGTGAGGTTTATGGAAATGTAAACGGCTCGTTTCTCCTCTGACACGTCACATACCTGTGTGCCGCCACGGCTCGGCTGTTCAGGTACTACTGGGCAGTCATGACACCAACTTATTCACCTGGAGCCGGGCTTCTTGGTCGCCGGTACCCTCGCGTCATCAGGCTCTTCACGTATGGTGAAACGCTGGTAAACCGCGTTATCTTGTGGCGGCCCCCCGTGCCGCAGATCCCCGTTCAACCCACAACTGGTAGGATTCGCCTTTCGTTTCTGCTGCTGGTTGAAATCTGTACTCACACAGTGTGCTGAATGATTTATTTTGCTCGAACAAAACTATTTTTAGTCGCAAATGTGTTGTGTGCACTAGCAAGTTGCTAGCAGCAGCACGTCTCCCTCGCTCAAGGGGATGTTTGTGATTGGCTGGCTTTGCCGTCGATCCAAGGCAAGCAGTAAAT
This sequence comes from Epinephelus fuscoguttatus, assembly GCF_011397635.1. Taxonomy (NCBI): domain Eukaryota; kingdom Metazoa; phylum Chordata; class Actinopteri; order Perciformes; family Serranidae; genus Epinephelus; species Epinephelus fuscoguttatus. Next base: position 8,076,282 of record NC_064763.1, read on the forward strand.
GAGGTTTGTGATTGGCTAGCCTTAGCTGTACATTTAGGGCAAGCGTAAAAAGGATGTTTGTGATTGGCTGAGCTGTACATGCTGGTCAAACTAGGGAAACTCATGGGGAAATTATATCGTCAATATCGTTGCCTTTTGGGATATTAATATCTAGCATGTTCATATCTCGGTATAGATACGATAACGATATATCGTTCAGCCCTGGCCGATGGGTTCGGAGATTGCCTATAATCTGCTTTACAGACAGGCAGTGACAGAGTACTTGCTAGTTATTATTTTGGGGTGAAGCATTCTGTGTCGAGAAACACAGAGAAAAAAAATCAGGTAACAAACAGGTGTCACATTTTGACAAAGAATTCTCCACTAAACTGTAAGCTCTGGTGGGCTACAGGAGCAAACACATCATGATGGCTAGGTTGAGTCGTGCTATTGAATCTCACAGGCCTTTCACAGTCACAGCGAGCTCCATTCAGCTCAGCTGGTGGACGGGGCGTCAGCACTCTTTTTAAGAGTCGTCACTTGATGCCACTGCAGTCACATGCTCCCTGTGCAGCATTGCATTCAGCATGGAGAGGGTAAAGCTATGGGGCAGGGCCTCTGGGAGGGTGAAAAGGTACTTTAGTGTGCATGCAATTATGGTTTAGACAAAGTCTGAACACGTAGCCAAGACTGAGGTCTCATGGAGTACAAAGTCAGGAGGAAAGACAATGGCCACCACCTTCATATCTGCTGGGAGGCCTTAAGACTGGGGAGAACTAAGGAGGTGAAACATCTTCATTGCAGAGCACTGTTATCAAACACCATCTTGTTCTTTAATGATTTGCCTAATACTGGGATTTAACACATCTACCCTCTTCCACATTTTGAACAGTCCCAACTCCTCAATTAAACCTGTCTTTATTCTCCAGAACACACTGTCAAAATGCAATTCTGTAAGACCTTTAAATCCTCTGCTTAAACATTTTATATGACTAAAACTCTTCCAGAAACTAAGTTTACATCAACAATTTCTGCAAATCAGTAAACCCAGACTCCTATATTAAGTAGTTTTACAGAACAACAATGTTTGACCATAGTCAGCCATGTAAACTTGCCTTACAGGCCATGCAATTCCAGTGGGCAAGAGTTAAATGGTGCCAACAGAGAAACCAGATGAAACCAAAACCACAATCCAGCCATCAAACTCAAAACAGGTGAGACATGAATGAGATCTTTCAAAGCTCCACAGTTTCATTCCATACAGATTTGCATGTAAGCCAAGGGTGTGGGTGAGGCTGTCAGAACATAAAGGCCTTGCTCAGTAACCTCGTAGACTACAAACTGTAGCAAACAGTAAACCAATGGATTGACCAAAGGTGGAAGAGGAGAGGCTTTCTCAACACTGCGTGCTTTAAACTATGAACTGTATAAAAATGCTGGGAGTAGCCACCATGACATCACCCACTGGTTTGTGGACTTCACTTGGTTTTGAAGCCTTGAGTGTGGCATCTTAACTGTTGACATCTCGTTTTCTTGGTGGAGCTGGAGAGGAGCATGAGTGGATATGACTCCCCATTTCCACCAAGCACTTTCAGTATGGTACCTTTGGGACCAAAAGTAACCCTTTAGACATGGTACCTAGTCCCGAGGTCCGTTTAGCGTTTCCACCGCAAACAGTACTCTTAAATGTGGGTGGGGTTGTTGTTACTCACTGTTCTGTCCAGCTGTTGCAGTATTTCCTTTTCATCTGTGACATTGTTTATCATCCACAAAACGAGGTTGCACAAAGGCAAAAAAGGCAAAAAAGAACAGATTAGAGTGAGTCTGAGATAGGATATATTTAAAAATAGCAGGTTTGTGTATTCAGTCCTTCTCAGGCAAGTGCAGGGGTTTACAAGAATGATGCTCCGCAAAGTTTTTTTCCCCTCAAAATGAGTGTTTGAATATACATAGTTCACATTATCTGGTCGAAATTAGCATATATTTTTAAACACTTGAAGATCCACTCATTACTAAAAGTGTATGTCATCCAAGAGAGACAATAAAAACTAATGGAATGGTCAAAGTTGTCACAGTAAAAATTAAGGTGTGCTGATGGATTCATGTTGTCAACTCATGCATTGAGAAACATTACAAGGAAACATTACACCTTAAAATTTGCTGGCAGACATCCCAGTGAATTAAGTTTTATTTTTCTCAAAATACAGCTGCCGCGAAAGGCAGCAAATCTTCCTGTATTTTACAGTTATAATTTACTATGTAAAATTTGCCACAGTATGAACAGTGGTTACATGAGCCTCAAAACCAGCCACAACTTAGCCCTGAGCAAGAGTGACTGTCCTCTATTGACCAATCAACAGATTGCAGTGTCTCTAGCACCACCTTTTAGTACCAGATCTGTGTGCTAGATAGGGCTGCCACTAACGATTATTTTCATTGTCGACTAATCTGTCGATTATTTCTTCGATTAGTTGACTAATCGTCTCATCGAAAAATGTGTTAAAATGTTGAAAAATGTCGGTCTGTCTTGCCCAAACCCCAAAATTACGTCATCTAATGTCTTGCTTCATACTCACGCCAAAGGGTTTTAGTTCACTGTCACGGGAGAATGTGTAAAGCTGCCAATATCTGAACATAAGAAGCTGCAGTAAGAGTATTTTGGGGTACTTTTATAGTACTTTTCTATGAAAAATCACTCAAACCGATTAGTCGACTACTAAAATAGTCACCGATTATTTTAATAATCGATTAGTCATCAATTAGTCGACTAATTGTGGCAGCCCTAGTGCTAGATATCCCAACAGAGGGTTGACCAAAAATGCGGAGGGTATAAACTGTTCCACTGGTACCATCCACAACTTTTTACAGTGGAAACGGAAAAATGCATACTAAACTGAACCATAACGCATTGCTTGGTGGAAATGGGGCTAAAGACTGTTGTGACAGCAACAGACAGCCTGTCACTCGTGGAGGGCATGACCGTACTCATAAGAAACTTTAAGCCTTTACAAATTTTAATAGGTGAGTTACATAAAATGCACCCCCTGTACAGTTATCATACTAGGAAAATCTTAAAATCAATTCTAAAACGCACAGGTAGCCAATGGAGGGAAGCCAGGATTGGGGTGATGTGATATGCCGTCTGTTAAAACCAGTCAGAAGCCTAGCTGCTGCGTTCTGGACCAGTTGGAGGCGGGAGAGTGATTTATGGTTTATGCCAGAGAGGAGTGACTTACAGTAATCGAGTCTGGAGAAGATGAATGTGTGGATTATTTTTTCTAAGTCAGAATGTGGGCGCATGGGTTGGATTTTGGAGATAGTTCTTAACTGATGGAAGCAGGACTGGACAACTTTATTGATATGAGGTTGGAAGTTGAGGTCTGGATCGAATATTACTCCTAAGTTTCTGGCTGCGGATTTGACGTTAACGGACAGGGGACCAAGGCTATTTTCAATGGGACTGGTGGAGGTTGGCGGAGTGAACAGTATGATTTCGGATTTGGATTTACTGAGTTGAAGAAAGTTTTGGGCCATCCAACAGTTGATATCATTGAGACAATCTAACACAGCAGCTAGGCTTCTTGGGTCACCCGGTCTCAGCGGGAGGTATATCTGTGTATCGTCCGCATAGCAATGGAAAGACACGTTGTGGCGGCTGATGATCTGACCGAGCGAAAGCATATAAATAGAAAATAAAATTGGCCCTAAAATTGAACCTTGCGGTACACCACAGGTAATCTGAGTTTTCGAGGATGTGTAATTACCTATGGTGACCACAAAAGTTCTATCTAAGAGGTAGGAATAAAACCAGCTAAGTGCAGGAAAAGTATTTATAGAGACCTAGAAGGACTGTTTTTGTACCAGGCTGTAAACATGTTTATTTCTGTGGTAAAGTTGAGCACTTCAACATGGGGATCTATGGGGTTTGACTTGGAGCCAGCCTCAAGAGGCCATTAGAGGAACTACAGTTTTTGGCACTTCTGTGTTGGCTTCATTTTTCAGCCCAAGAGGTTGCAGTCAGGTGTGTGCAGTAGTGTTTCTAGGATTTGAGGACATTTGGAGCTGAATTCAGACCTTGGTAGAGTGGTCAGGGAGATCCTCCCCTGGCACTTTTTCTGATAAACAAACTCTACTTTGATGCTTTTCTTTATACATTCAGGCACCATGTTTGTAATTGAAGTAAAAAAAAAACCTGGCACCCTAATGGAGACCAGATTTGGCCCATGGGCCGAAAGTTGAGAAACACATTGTCTTTCCCAAGATAAGTTCAGCTAGTCAATGTATGGAATGTTTTTAAACAAAAACAGACTGGTCTAGGTTTCAAACTGTGCCCTTTGTGTTAAGTAGCTGATAATAGTCTCAATCATCAATGTGCTCTTGATGTAATAATGGAAACAAACAACCAGCATGCCAAATATACACATATCGACCACACACATAGCAGAGCTCACTGTTTGCTAAACCATTTGCACCCTGTAACAGGAAGTGGTGAAAATGTCTTGTTGGAGGTGTGTAACCTGTAATAAACCTCCAATCATCGACCTCTTTCATACAAGCAGCCTATTAAGGTATGAAAGATATAAAAGAACTTCTGAGCAAGTGTCACTATTGCAAAACTTTCTTGCTTTCTCTCGAGTAAAAGCAGTCATCACATTACTGCATTGAGCAGAAAGCTTTAGAACACTCAGAGACATTTGCTTATGTGAACCAATCATAATATTCAAAAGGAAGTGGTATACTCTACTTGTATTTCACATCCACCTAAAAGAAATCCCCAACATGAACAAAAGTGCGTGTTCAGTCTTTAACTAACTTTTCTGTTGCAAAAGTAACAAAATACTGCTTACAAATGGCCTACTATTCTGGATGTCTGCCTTGTATGTAATATCCAATTAACTAGGTGGGGAAGCAGGGAGAAATAAAGAAAAAAATTGTGAACAGAGCAGATAAAAAAAACAACCTGTTGCAAGATTGGCGAGTATGTGACCCCAATATCAATTAACACACTGGCACCTGCAGATTCTAAATAATGCACCACAGACCACATGACATATAATCATATGCCTACAAATCCTATGGGAATATCCTCTTGAATCAAGATTTTTGAGGCAGTACCAAAGGTCAACCACACTGCTGACTACATATATTCATTACCTCATGAGAGACCTTTGAGCACTTTAACAGCAGTGTGTAATGAACTTTGCATAACGGCAATTAACACAGACAAAAAACGGATCATTGCCGTGCACTTGGGCTGCCCGCTATTCAACAGCAACTCTCAGGAGAGGAAATACTTGACATTACAAAACTGTTGAGCTACAAAGACCACATGTCTAAAAGTCTGTTCTGTCCTTGAAAAAGCCGGGGTATAAACTGCACTGAACCCACTTGGTGCAAATTTTCCCAGAAGTAATTTCACACTTGCTTTAAACAAAAACGTGGGTAAATAAGCTGAAGTTGGCAGCAGAGGGTGATTTGTTCACCCTTCACTTATTGCTGTCTGGTAAGTGCACAGTCTCTTTTATGTTATGTGACTGAGTTTATCTAGCATGCCAGTGTTAAAGAATGTGAACTGTGGTCCAAGGCAAACTCGATGAAGATGGTGCAAAGGGCCATATCTCACCTGCAACCTAGACAAGAGGAACACAGGAATTGCGGCTAGACACACTGGGGCTATATCTGGCTGGTCAGGAAACTCCAGACACAAGTGCACCCTTCAGACCTCTTTAAATACCTCAAACCTAAGTGAGATTCCTGCTAGGCAGTGGGTCTCTAGATTACCTCAGGGAGAAACTTCAGTTCAGCAGTTCCACGGAGGAGCCACATATCACCTGTTTGTCTGGAATCAGCAAGGTCACTGGGACATGGCCTCATTACTGTATACTACATCAGCTAAAAAGGTGTGGTTATTCAAAAGTCCACATGTTCCAACAAGCACTCACTCCTCACTCAAGCCAGGGCTAAAAATACAAAGTAAAAGGAAGTGGATTCTACACCAAGGGGCTGCCTGCAATATACAATAAACAGTTTGTTACTTAATCAGTTAATATAACAGAAAAATTGACTGTGATGAACCACACTTTATATATTCATAAACTTCTTACAATAGTCATCCTACTGGGATCTTTGCATATGCCACTATTTAAACTATAACCAACTAATGTGATAATATCTAGATATAAATATCTCTGTGTAGGACAGGCATGCCATTTAGAACCTTACACCATGTATCCAATAGACTTACTGAGGGCTGCTATTCAAATAAAACTGCGATGACCAATTTTGCACAGCAGGTACACTGCATGTTGGCTGCTTGTGGACCAAAGTGCTACCAAGTTCTGGTGCCTGGTGTGCCTTTTCGGCAAGGCTAGTAGAAGTAGGCCAAAATGTAAGATAGTCTATCCCTGAAGATAATCAACTATATGAACAAAGATGACAAAGATGAGTAATACACAGTTAGCAAATACCGGAAAGACTACACATTCTACCAGCAATTGGAATGGAGACCCAATGTGCCAAAATGTGAAAATATAATGTGGATTACTTTTTACTCTGTACTCTACTATACTATACAGAGAGGAGCAGCAGATTTGTGCTCAGCTGTCTGAGAGTACTTATTTTTACACTGGAAACAAGATTGATTAGCTGCTCTGACTATTATTAAGCTGAGAGTCCATGGACAGTCCTGATGATACTGGTTCACAAATAGAGGCGATGTAATAAATCTGAAAGATTGTGCAAGTTTTGGCGTACAGTGGGTTAGAAGCAAATGGTACCGGGGAACCAGTCATCAATGCTATTAGAACTGATAAGCTCCAAGTGATCTATGCATGCTGTATGAACTTAGAATAAAAAAAGAAACGGAAATGTATACACATGATCTGTTTGACTTGGAAGCCCCATGCACACAGCATTGTGGAGGTCTGGGAAAAGATACATACTCCAACACAACTGAAAGGTCAGAAACTGCAAAGGCTATGTCAACTGTCTGGCAGTCAAACCTCTCCAAATGCACTATAACAGAATGACTGTCCATCCAGCTGGACAGGTTCCTTTATTAATAACAGTTCAAAACTAAAAACAACCTTATTCTTAAAGATAGTAACAATAGATCTGGCCGTGACCCTGCTGAAAATGTATGTGTTTGTGTGCTCTTAATAAAGTTATATAAGTCCACAACCTCAAAGCCACTTCCTGAAATAAGTACAAAGTCAACAGACACTAGAATTGCTGGCCTAGAATATTCTACTGTGCTTAAAGTGACGCAATTATCATACCATGTACTAAAAACACACAGTCCTAACACAAACACAGCTCACGTATCTGTAGCCTCAGTATGTGCCATTATCAAAACCAACCTAAAAACATACAAAACTTAACTTGTATGCATTCTGTAATGTTGGGAGTGTATAGGATCCAACTTCATTAAGCCAGAGTTACATTGTGAATCACACTACTTCAAAATAAATGTTTTGGAATAGACTGATATCTAATTGCTGTATTTTATGTTTTAGATTAAGACAGTGGGACTTCCTGGCCATTCTTAAGACTGAAATATCACTTTAACGTGAACTGTTTGGAGGAACCGAAGCACCGAATTGAAGTGATACATGACATGTCAGGCTATTATCTCACAGACTTACAAGTTAGCCTTTTCAACTCATTAAGTTAACTTGCTATGGTTACATATTTTGTATTGACATTAACTCACTCTTCAGAGCTAGCTAGCCAACACGGCTTCTTACACGAATTCAACAATTTGGGTATGTGTAATGCTAAAATAAGTAATGTAGCTGTCTAGAGGTTTTGGTTGATAATTTAAAACAAAAATGTTAAAGCGTTACAACGAATTAACGTTAGCATTAACAAGGACTCGAGCTGCTAACACTGTCATTTGCAAACTACTTGTCAGCTACCAAAAGCGGTAAGCCTTGCTACTATTACAAATAAAATTAACTATTTGTATCTATCGAACGTCTGTAGAAACGCGTATTAGTTGTAATAGTAGAGTAACTGTTAGCATAGTTAAGTTAATGTAACGTTAACGCTAGCGTTAAGTTACATGTAGGCCTCATAGCCAAAACACAGCATTCAGATCCTGACGTTAATTCAAAAAAGCTGAGCCGAAATGAAATTACAGCTACAGATATATCGGCAAGCAATAAATACCATACTTACAATCCAAATGTTTCTTTTTTGGCCCCATTATTTCATGCGTGGTCGCCTTGCACACAGTTTTGGAAATCGCCGACCCGGTGACACTGTGCTGAGCGGCGGTTATCCTGTCTGTAATGCTCTGTCCAGACATCCTGTATCGGATCAAATAAACGATCACCGTTACAGAAACGTTTCCAAATCCAGCGGAATAGCCTGGGTTTTGTGGACGGTGTCGATCTTCAAAGGCTCTGTGCCGCCCGACAACACTGGAGACAAGAGAGACAGAGACAGAGACGATACAATGAGACGACGAGAGGCGTTACATTTCGCTTGTAAGCTAGCTGGCTAGCTAACTAATAGGAGATAAAATCCCACACGTTAGTTAAAGACACTGACTGAACCTAAAGTACGAACCAGCTATAAGATCTCAATGACTGTAAGATACGAAACCAGTCTTACAATCGATCCTTCTCGTCTACAGCCTCTTCTCCTCTTCCCGTACAAGTCTTTCTCACATACCGTAGATAGACAGAATAAAAATAGATGTTAGCTACTTCCGGATACAATTTTCCACAATAAAAGCTCCATTGAGGGAAAAAAAATAAAAAGTAAGACAATGAAATACAACCATGATAACCCATTTCAGTGTTAATTTCACACATAAATAGCAGCAAATCCTCGCTTTTAGAGAGTGCCAAAAATAAACCGTCACTATTATTAATAAAATAGTACGTTTATTTATATATGCTTATCTTCACAAACACACACGTGCGATGTCGGCGTGCCGCTGCAAATTCAATCCCAAATAATCTCTCCCTACAAATGAAGCTATGGACTGGTCCCAGGCTTCATTCGTGGTAAAACAAACAAAAGCGGTTTACCACCCATTATTTACACCATCTTTATTTTGTTCTCCAATATACCACTTCCGGACTTGTCAGCGTTAACTGTGTCTAGCTTGATAGGGCTCTCGTTGTCGTTTACTTTGGTTCCCACGCTGAACTCCGTCCAGTATTTCACAGCGCCTCCCCCTGCTGGGTTTAAATCATCGTTTAAATGGACTGAGAGTTTTGAAGGAAAATGGCGGGTCTATTTCCTGGTCAATCCTGACCTCTCATAACATTTGCATATGATGCACCACGTGCAGACAGGTGACAGGCTTCTATTAGGAGGGTTGTCTGACTCCACCTCTGCCCTGCGTTTATCTGAAACTCATAACTAACATGGCTTACGTGTGCCTTTGGCAAGATATTACATATGGGCTAAGTAGATATTGGTCTCAGTGACTTGATTGTTGATTAAGATTGATTTTTTTTTTATCAGCATCTACAAATCAACAAGTTGTTGAATGTTAAAGATTACTGCTGTTAGCCTACATTTTCCATCTGTTTTATATGTGTATTTTAGCCCATATCAGTGGTTCTCTGACCTTTTTTATGCAACTAGCCTACCCTAATATTGAAACACAATGGGTCAGAGAACCCCATTTGATAAGATTTTGCTTCAGGGATGTCATTCTGAAAATATTTTGGTTGTCAGTGATCAGGACCAGAATTCTTGTTAACCAACTTTAGTTGAGAAAACCACAGAGGAAGTGAAACCTATGATCGGAATAGTCACTCCTCTGACACTGAGCACAATGGGTGTGTAATACACTTGAAAGATTTACAAAAAGTATGTTAAAAAATAAGTTTTTTAACAAATTTAAACAGTGCTATGAGCACTAGTGTGTAGCCTCCATACATTTTTGGGACTTTTGGGCATGGGCGTATAATGAGCCAATGGTCCCCTGGGCACAGGTATGCATAGGGGCCCCACTACCTCTCCTATACTGGAGCAAGTCACACAGACTTTGTGGTGGCTCTGCGTCCCTCTGTAGTCAGTATCTTTTGTGTTTTTTTGCCTCTTTGTGGTCATAAGTCTCCTTGTCATTATTTTGTATCACTTTGGGGTAATTTTGTAGCTCTTTGTCATTGTTTTGTGTCTCCTTGTGCTTGTTTTTCCTGGTATTGCTATTTAGTGTCTTTTTGTAGTTCCTTTGCATCTCTATGTGGTCTTTTTATGTCTCTGTGTGGTCATTTTGAGTCTCTTCCTGGTTGGTAAGTATTCATTTGAATGATATTTTGCAGGTAATGGCCAGGGGACCCCTTGACACTTTCGGCCCCTGGGCCTGTGCACAGTAGGCCCAAAATTAGCAATCCATCCACACTTTGGGGTATATATAATGTACACATTTTGCTTGTTTCTTTCATTTGTATTAAGTAAATCTGAAGTGAAGAGCACAAAACAGTCAATGTAAAGAGGGGGTACAAGAAGCTAAGACTTCACCTTCTCAGTCAGCGTAAACTTGCTTTGGTTTTTCACTGCTTCAAAAGTAATGCCTTATAATTAATTCTCAATTTTCCTCAGGTTTATTTGAATTGGACATTTTTCATTTTTCTTTGGACACCCAGTAAGTCCCTTAAAGACCCCTGGAGGTTCAGGCCCCTGGGAACCACTGCCTTATTCCATTTGTGTTCAAAAGTGCATTTTGCTACTGATGTCAGTAGGCTATGGTCATTGGCGTGTGTTGATCATTGCCATAACCATTTGGAATTTTATCAACTATCATTGGACTAATAAGGGACCTATATATCACATATGCACTCTAGAGAATATGAAGGTACATGCCATGTGGGACAGTATACCATCTTGTGAGGTATGCTCTCTGTTATGCCAGTTACAAGTGTATGCACTCAGTCAAAAAACAACATAGTTCTCACTGTCGGGGTATGGATCTATGTTGTTTATCTTGATTTGTTTGTCCAAATGCTGCTGCTTGACCACCTTAACAGGCATGTCACAAGACAGTGCCACATCCAACAAATTTAACACAGCTTGATGTCAGCTTCACTTTGTCTATTCCACATTTACACAACAGTTCTTACTTTGTTTAAAAATCCAAATAATAGTGGCTTTGGTGATCTAGTGTTTAGGTTTCGATGTTGTGGTTGTTGTAGTATGGTTTAAATCCTGGTCAGTGTAGGAAACTTTTTACATTGTTTGATGAATTCTTCACTTACGAGTTGTTAAGACTTCAATTTAGTGGAGTCAGCCCATAGACAGTATGTAAAGATTGACAAAATGACAGCTCCATTAAAGTGAGGCCATAACATCTTGATTGGCCCCTGGTGGCTGGCTGCAGTACATAAAGCTTATAAAGCTCGCCCCCATCATGTTGGTGGACAAGGACATGAGCCAAACTAAAAACTCAAATAAAAACGTCAAATAAATGTTTCAAAAAGATGATTTCTGATATATTAGATAGTTCTATCTGCTGTATATTCGAGTGTTAATTTTTCTGATAAGCTTAATTTTAATTAATTATTTCATACTATAAAAATTAGGTTTGACATCATGATTGGCACCTGTGTGTGCCAGTTGGTATGCTCTGCCATCAATGGCACTGCTCAGGATTGGTCAGATAGGTGTATGGGCAGCAACCCCACACTGCCAAGATTGCTATTGTGCTGATTCTGGCTCCAAATGATGTCACCAGCACAACATGACAGCGGTCATCTCTGGGTTATTTTGGCTTCATATTTGTGCAGTGGGAGTAAGTGGAGACGTTCTGTCTATCTTTACATACAGTCTATGGGTCAGCCATTCAGTCTGTACAGGAAGTACCAATATAGATTGCTTCCATAAATTGCCTACTTTGTGAGGATTGTCTGTCATGACCTCATGCAAGGTTACCGAAAGGATCCCTTGACCAAGACAGCTTTGCACTGGGGCTGCACTTGGCCATTTTTTTTGTTTTGTTTTTTGCCTTTCAAAAACTATTTTGGGATCCGATGGAAAATATGGAGTGAAGTATATGTTCATTTATTTAACATATACATAGTTATTTTAAAAGTCGCAATGGATGAAAAAAGAGAAAAAGAAGGCCCATAATAGCCTACTTTTCAGCAAGCCTTTGGATATCTAGAGACCTACACAGGATGTTTACTGCATTATCTAATTTAGCCCTAAATAGGGCTTTTAGCATATAGAATCACTTTTAGCATATAGAATTAGACTCTGTGGCCTCTTCCTATAATCACTTCTCATAAATACAGATACCAAAAAAGACTTCCTGATATAGCTTCTGAGCAGATATGAGCTGGCCCCTCCATACTTTAAAGAGCTGGTTGTGATATTTCTGACAGCACTTGAACATGCTCTTCCTCCTCCAGCGTCCCAAAATTTGGTATAACTTTGAGGACATCTAGTGGTCAACATTTGTAATTATGGCATTGCTTGCACAGTAAAAAGACCTCCTCAAGTCACATTGAGAACATTATTAAAGTTGTTGATGACACATTTATCCTAGTTTCTTGATACTAGTTGACCAAAGTCATTGTTGTGCTCAAACAGCTTTAATGAAGTTAAACATATTCCACATGGATATACAATATATACAATACACAGGGATATTCTATATACAATAATAGGGGGGTCTATAGCAGAGGGATGCATTTTGTCTTTGACATAGGGAGGGTGACAGGGTTTTATGTCAAAAACATTGTAGCTGAGCTCTCAATTTCTCAATATGAAAATTGAAGCACTGATGTATATTAAGTGTGCCATACAAAATTGACCCAGGAATGCAACAAGCATCACTAAAATCTATTTTTTTGAGAGTGAATCAAATGGTTTTGAGTGGACTTTTCCAAGCTTTTTTTTTTTTTTTAAACTAAATCTTTACTAAGATGAATTTCATATTGTTTCTTATTTTATAAATGTCATGCAACATTCAGCAGAAAACATATTTTCAGAAAGATGATTTCAAAGTGCATAAGGGTGATATTTTAGGATGCTTGGCACTGATAAACTTCCCTGACATTTAATATTCAGCTCTGATGAGGCATAATCCATGGCTAATAAATCTGCTACCGCAAGCAGGCCCTTGAGCAGGGAGTGAGTGGTGGGCCCCCTGTGTTCACCAACTTAGTTTCGCTATGTATTGATTAAATGAAGATTAGTTTAAAATGATCTGAAATTTGCTACCATCTTTCCCCCCTTCTTCTGGCGCCCTTGCTCAGACCACACCCATTGTCCTACTCAGCCTTCACTGTAATGTGAGCTACACAGCTGTAAAGTTTCTTGACTACATCTTGCACAGTTGTGACACTATTGCGGTGACACAGAAAAACAAACAGACATGTAAACACCTGGAAAGTACTGAAAACCACTTCAGTTCAATTCTGTTCATTTTATATATAAAGCCCAATATCACAAATCACAATTTGCCTCAGAGGGCTTTCCAGCATAAGACATCCCTCTGTCCTTTGGACCCTCACAGCGAATAAGAAAAAACTCCCTGGAAAAACCCTATAATGGGGAAAGAAATAGAAACCTCAGACAGAGCAACTGAGGAGGGATCAGGTCAACATAATGCATTTACAGTAATCCATATGATCCATTTTAGTAATAATATTATAAGAATAATAACAGTAATTTTGGTAGCATATACTGTAAGTAGGGCAGCATGGTGGTGTGTTGGTTAGCACTCTCGCCTCACAGCAAGAGGGTTGCCGGTTCGATCCCGGGCATGTGAGCCCTTCTGTGCGGAGTTTGCATGTTCTCCCCGTGTCAGTTTGGGTTCTCTCTCTCTGTTTTCTTGACTCCGGCTTCCTCCCACAGTCCAAAGACATGCAGACTGGGGACTAGGCTAATTGATAACTCTAAATTGTCCATAGGTGTGAATGTGAGCGTGAATGGTTGTCTGTCTCTATGTGTCAGCCCTGCGATAGTCTGGCAACCTGTCCAGGGTGTACCCTGCCTCTCGCCCGATGTCAGCTGGGATAGGCTCCAGCCCCCCCGCGACCCTCAAGAGGATGAAGCGGTTAGAAGATGAATGAATGAATGAATGAATGAATGAATGAATGAATGAATGAATGCTGTAAGTATATATCAATATATGATAGTATATGTATGTGACAATAATTATCATATAACAGTAGAAGTATGACTAAGAATAATAACAGCAGTAGTAGGAGGCATTAGCAGCACAACCATGACCCACGATCAAGGTGTAGCTGAGATACGAGGTAACCTGCAAGACAGTGGAGCACAAAGGCTCCGGAAAAGAAGCCCAATTAGTAACATGCAGTAATAGGACATGAATGTTAGCAAATGAATAAGAACCAACTTTTCAGAAACTGAGGAAAGAGAAGATGAGAAGGTGCTCGGTGTATTATAGGAAGTGTATTATAGGGGGTCCCACCAGCAGACTAGGCCTATGTCAGCCTGACTAGGGGCTGGTTCAAGACAAGCCTGAGCCAGCCCTAACTATAAGCTCTATCAAAAAGGAAAGTCTTAAGTCTCGTCTTAAATGTGGAGACGGTGTCTGCCTCTTGGACCGAAACAGGAGGCTGGTTCCACAGAAGAGGAGCCTGATAGTTAAAGGCTCTGGCTCCCGTTCTACTTTTGGAGACATTGGGAACCACGAGTAACCTTGCATTCTCAGAGCACAGTGTTCTGGTGGGATAACAGGGCACTCTGAGCTCTCTAAGATATGACAGAGACCATTTGGACTTTCACAAGTTAGGAGAAGTGTGTGGTCTGTGGTAGTCCAGGACCACATTTTGCCACGCACACACTCACACACTCCACACACTCACACACACACACACACACACACACACACACACACACACAGAGCTGGTAACAAAGGTTTTTCCTTCAGCTGCCATACCTTATTTGTTAAGTTTGTTGGGGCAGCGTACTGCCTGAAATGAATATGCAGAGTCTACCCAGGGCTGAAAAATGTATTTGCACACTGTTTTCTTGATTAAAGAAACACTTTAATCTATACTGTAATTTACAGTTATCCTAAAAAGACAGTACAACTGAACATCTGTCAAAAATAAGATGTTAAAGTGTAGTTTTCTTTGTAGTTAAGATACAGTTATCTGTCAGAAATGATCATGTACATATGTCAAAGATTTTATGTTACATACAGAGAAAACAAATTTACAGTCACCTGGTATGTGAGTATGTGTATGTCTCTCAGTATTTTGAAATCTCCTCTAAACTACTGTAGACTATTAAAATACTAAAATACTAAATAAACATACTAATAAATGTACATGCACTGTAATCATGAAGTTGATAAAGTATTGTTAAAATGAAGTTAACTAGAAAATGCATTTCCTGCTGAAGACAAATGTGAATGCTTAGAGGTGAAGTTGCAGAGCATTGCTTGAAAATACAGGAATCGTTAAATGCAAATGCATTGCACTACACAGCTGAAGAACCTGGAAACTGATTTGTAAAATTGACAGAGCTGAAAGCTGAACTGTAAAACCTAAAGAGGCTAAGAGCTGAGACACTTTGCTAGAAAAGCTGGAAGCAAAATTGTGATATTGTTAAAGTGGAAGGTTTAAATAATTTAAAGGCTGAAAGAACAAATGATTTGTACTTAAAAATGAATACAAGCTTAAATGTCCTTAAACAACATAACATTGTGACATTTGAGTAGACTCTGTAGCTGAAAGTATACAAAAATGGTAGTCGATTAAAAATGTATGGGAGAAGTATAATAACTTTTTGACCTGTTAAGAATTTAAATGAAGCCTATAGTATGGAGAGTAATAGAATTTTAAGTAGATTAAAGATTGGAAGATGTTTTTCAATCCACTGCAAGTACTGAAAATGGTAGAAAGCTCAAAATTTGATCGTATTACCTTCTTGGGGCTTGTATTTGAATAATGAGCTTTGTCTATTACCTGGTTGGTGCACAGAGTGGCACAGAGTCCTTAAACCTAGAAATGAGTTAGCATTTTAACACTTCAGGTTCCTTTGTCTTGAAGTCAGTGGGGTTTTTTTTAGATGGGCTTTTGGTTAGGTACTATAAAGCTTAAGATATTTTCACTTATGAATTCTCCCACCAGCTGTTTTTTATTGAGTTACAACACAATTCCCACACACATACACATTTCTATCAAACAAAAAGTGATACCAGCAAAAGAGGATAAAAAAGGAGACAATGCCATAAGTACACCTCGGGGGAGAAATGTACAAATGATGAAAAAAAAAAAAAATTATTTCTATTTGTTCCCCTCAATCTGAGGCTCCATTCAGTTTGGCTGAGGACAGCTCCATTGCCAGAATATTCAGGACAATAGCTATCTACTGATGCAGTGGGAAATCATGAGGATGTTACCATCTCAAAATGAGCATCTTTTGCTGCAGTACAACCTGCCAGCCAGAGAAACTTCTGTGAAATGTCACCATTCAAAGCATAAGCCGTGGCATTGTTATATCCCTCCAGAATTTCTTGACTGAAAGGCAATCTCACATCATGCTATGTCCCCAGATGCTTTAATGAGCAGAGAGTACAGACTAGAGAGGTTGTCTTCCTCATAACAAATGCCTTTTTGGGAGTCAAATAATATAATCATATTTATAGTGGATCCCACTTGTGAATTTTGAAGATTTTACATGTCTTGTTTAAAAAAAAGTGGTTGCTAACCAGTGGCTAAATGAGACTACAAAGCAACATCACACTGAACATGGCTTCAAAGCCTCATTGTGGTGGTGACAATGAAATCATGCAACTGTGGTGTAGCTCAGCAATAGCCTAATGGTAACGTTTTGCTTCTGGCGATCAGTGTTAATTTTGGCAGCAATTTTAGATTTAGCCTTTAGTTGAAATGCTTATTATTTACAGACAAGGTTTAGTAATTTTTATCCTTCTAAGTTTTATTTTAGTTTTGAGTTTTGCCAATAAATCAGGGAAGAGATCTCTTGTTGCTTTAAGGCAGAACATTTAAAAACTGTCAGACCTATTGCTTAAATGGGCACTTAATAAATACAAAAAAATATCTAGGTTGTACCATGGATTTATCCATCTCCCTGATCCTTAGAAATTGTCCTGCCTTTGTGGGAAGAAAAGTCAGTGTGCAATATTTGCTGCAAAATATATTGAATGTTGCCATAAGTGTTTCCATGTGAGTGTGTGTTCAAAGTGTATTGATTTTGTGATTATCTATTTAGTTTTCTGGTGTAAAACTTGATTATTCAGTAATGTGTAATTTAGCTTTGGCTATAATGTAGGTTGATCACCATGCCAATAAAGCTTGTTTGAATTAAATTGAATGGAACTGTTTCCGTGATGTTTTAAATGTGATGACATTCTAAAATCAGCAGGTTATTATGTTTTCAGTCAGTACTGAACAACCTTTCAACAGAGACACACCATTGTGTGAGAGCACCATTTTTTAAGTGAGACAAACCACAGATTGTACCTACGCAAGAAATTTGGAGAATCTACCAGCTAAAAATGGAGCAGGAGAGAAACAACTGGAGGCCCCAGGGCCCAACACTGCAGGGCCAAGTGAGGCAGCTGAGTAACTTCTTGAAGCAGGAGCGTGCTCAACGCTGGCAGGAGTATAATATGCGGCTGCAGCTCAGCAGAGAACTGGAAGACACTAGACAACAGCTGTGCCGCCAGAAGAACCTCAAAGAAATGTTAATTGTCAAAGAAAAGGACACCCGCAATGAACTGGAGAGGCTGAAGAGGCTCTGTGACCCAGAGACCATGAACACCATGAGGCTCGCCACTGAGATTCAAAACAACATCAAAACAAAGAATAAGAAGGTACTTCTAAAAGAATTGGTAGATCTCAAAGTGGCTTACGCAATGAGCCAAGAATCATTTTCAACAAAGCTCCAGGCTGAAAAAGACAAAAATAAAGCTCTTCAGGAAGAACTTAAACAACTGAAATCTTCACATCAGATCAACCTGAGCTATGAAGCTCAGCTCAAGGCTGAAAAAGGAAAGAGCGACAGCCTTCAGAAACAACAGAATGAGATTCAGTCCCGAGCTGAAAAGGTGTCAGAGGACGTGGAGGCCATAAAGCAGCTGGTGGCTGAGGAGACCATCGCTGAAAAAGAAAAGTTATTCAAAGAGTTGGATGACCTGATGTCTGAGGAGGACACTCTGGTTCAACAGATTAAGGAGGAGATAGAGTTAGAGGATATGAATGAACAACAGGCCTAAACCAACCAGGAGCTGGTCATTAAGCTCCAGACTGAGGAGGTTTGAGGAAGAAAAAGGAGGAGGAGAAGCTGGAGGAGGAGTCATAATCCACCTGAGACTCTTCAAGACACATTCGTATAAAAAAATCTTTAAAAGTCAATAAAATGTTAAACATATAAATGTCAGCTTACTTTGTTATATTTATTATTTCCACCTGTGCCTATCTAGAGTTGTTTTGAAAGAATATGCCAATAGAAATAGAACCTAAATAACACTGGCCTTCAAAGCCTCATTGTGGTGGTGACAATGAAGTCATGCGACTGCAGTGTAGTTAGTTTATAGCCTTAACATTAGAACTTTACCTCCAGTGACTGCATTTAAGCTACAGCATTCCAGATGGTGTCAATATATGGGATAAGTGTGGCTGCTCAAACTGCACGTATTCTTGCCTTGCTGTTATTCAGTAGTTAGCATGGAGGTGAAATGCTGCCCCCCATTAGTTTAGACCATGTGGCCAGCTATTACACATTCCAGTCTTAACTCCTTTTTCCCCCTCCTGCAACTGCTATATTGTTCAGGCAGAGAATGCATCCTCCTCTGAAGAATGTATTTGTCATGTATATAATAGCTATGTCAACAGGGAGGACAAGCTTATACAGCGATACCCTCTGAGGGACACTGAAAATGATGCAAAGACTTAGCTTCTTGTATGCATGCCAAGTGATGACATTTTAGCCCACAAAAGCTAAGAGACTTGCCCTTTCATTTTGTCAAACACACAAAATTATTTGTGTGCCACTCAAACTGCTAAAGAGAGCTTAGTGTGACGGCACCCAGTCTAGATTGATTTCACTCCAGATAAAGGATCCTCAGATCTTTCTTCTGTTGAGGGAGAGCTCTTCACTGGTTCTTATTCCTTATTCAAGTGGTATTCCTCCAAAACTGAGGTAATTGATACATTTGACCTACTACCAACATCAGCTTATATACACAAAGTTAATTTGTCAAAGAGAGAGAACTTGAACTCTTTCTGAACTCTTCATATGAGAACTTCCATAAGATCCCGGGAAGGGATCTAATATAGCTGCAGCACTAGAAGGACAACTTGTAGGGTATGGAATCAAGTTATCTTAATGACACTAACTAATGTTGTCTAAACTCTGGTAAGTTGTAAGATAAGGACGCAAGAACATGACTTATTACTTAACATATACAATGCATATAGTTTGACAACAGTGAAGACAAAGAGCTCAATTAAATATCTGTTTTCTACAAAAAAAATGCATATACAGTTGAAAATGTATTCATATGATAAACAGCTAGAAGGGCTCTCAGATCCTGTCCAGCATTTAATGAGTCCTTCCTTGTCCCATTTTACAACCTTCCACCAAGTTTGATGAAAATCTGGGTATAGTTTTTTTTTTTATAATCCTGCTGAAAAACAAAATGAACTGAAAACAAAACCTCCTTGGCAAAGGTAACAAATGCAACAATGATTCAGTCAAACAAGAAAAATCAAGTGAGAATGTCCACAATTGCAGTGGAATTAATCCACTTGTTTCCCCAGTCCACTTTTACTTCAGAAAATTGCTAAAGGAATAAATAAATAAATAAATGGATTCAATTTTGATTAAGAAATGTCCCTTGTTATTAACAAAGTGATTAATTTAAAAAAGAATTTAATAAAATCTTGATTACTACTGAATACAACTCAAACCAAGGTCCTGTTTGTTGTACGTGGATAACTGAATTATCCAGATTATAATGTTTACAATTTGACATGAGTCTGGATTTTATGGTTCTTGGAAGCTGGTTTGAAAATAATATAGAACTCAGATCTGCAAAGGTGCAGATTTATTGATATTTACCTGGTTCAAGACCCAGATGTTTTATGGTGAGCCCCATTACACAAACCCATTTTCAGATGCAAATGGTTCACGTTCTTTGAATAAAAAGCTCTGAAATAAATATGTTTTTGATGAACAGGCACATTGCTGAGAAATCATTATTCTGTTGTTAATTATCACAACTAAGCTTTCTACTACAACAAGGTACTGTGAGCAAAAAGAAATAATTTCATCTGAAAAACTGTGTTCAAAGACTAATGGAACCAGAGCCGAGATATTTAATCAAACTGGGGATTTGTCATTTGAACACTAAATTATGAACTGCAGAACTCACTTTGCAATTAAAGCTACTTATAAAGAGATTTCATTCAAAGGTTTCATTTACATAATATGTTTATCATTTGCATGTTACATGCATTAATATGTTAAATGTCTTCAGAATGTCTAGGATGGTTAGGGTTTGTGAAAAACGGGTCCAGTATTTACTTCAGTGACTCTGAGGCAGAAGAAAACGGTCATAATCTGTACTCATGTCAACTTTTCTAATTGGAATGAATAGACCCAGGGCCGCCACTAGTGTCCTAAAGAGGCAGGGCAGTGTCAAAACCCATGTGACACAGATACAGGAAATGAATCTAACGTGGGCTGTCTCAGTTTATCAACAGTCTCTAATTATACTTAGCCTTATTTATTTATACCAGAGAGTTTCTTAAAAGCTATTACCTTTTTAAAAAAGGTGTAACCTTTGGACAGCTGCTGTGTCAAAATCCCCCCACCCACTGTCCTGATTTGCATAGATAACTGCATTTTTGTTTACATATGAAATTGAAACTACATGTCAGTGCCCGCAAGTTCCTATTAGTACTCTATGCTGCCTACAAATTCCTATAGCAAACCGTTTTAACATTTAATCGCTAGACTGGATATTCATTGCTGATATCTGCAACATAATTTTGCCTAGTCAAAACTCTTATTCAAGATATCTGTAATTCGATTTTGCCTAGTCAAAACTACAGTTACAGATATCTGTAATTCAGTTTTGACTAGTAAGATTCAAACTATTTTTGCCATTCATGTGTATGGGGTTTGTCATTATAGATATCTCCAATGTAGTTGCGGATATCTGCAATTCTTATTGCGGATATCTGCAACTGAATTGTGGATATCTGTAATTCCAGTTTGAGATATCTACAATTTAATTTTGACTAGTCATAATTCAAGTTCAAGATATCTTTAATTATCATCAGTTGAAGATATCTACATGGTCCTTTCTAGATATCTTGAATTGAGTTTCAGATAGTCAAAATGACGTTGTAGATATCTTGAATTCGAATTATGACTAGTCAAAATGACGTTGTAGATATCTGCATCTGAATTATGACTAGTCAAAATGACGTTGTAGATATCTGCATCTGAATTATGACTAGTCAAAATGACGTTGTAGATATCTGCAACTGAATTATGAGTAGTCAAAATGACGTTGTAGATATCTCAAACTGGAATTATAGATAGTCATAATGTAATTGTAGATATCTATAATGACAAACCCCATACACATAAATGGCAAAAATAGTTTGAATCTTACTAGTCAAAACTGAATTACAGATTTATAGATATCTGTCATTCAGTTTTGACTAGTCAAAATGACATTACAGATATCTGTAATTCAGTTTTGACTAGTCAGAATGACGTTATAGATATCTGTAATTCAGTTTTGACTAGTCAAAATGACATTACAGATATCTGTAATTCAGTTTTGACTAGTCAGAATGACGTTACAGATATCTTAAATTAAAATTCATACTAGTCACAATGACATTACTACTAGTCAAAATGACATTATAGATATCTATAATGGTAATTCCGGATAGTCAGACTTAGTGATTAAATGTTAAAACGGCTTGCCATAAATTCCTGTGATCAGTTGTTAACCTGAACTTCCATGGCAACTTACGGCACCTTTGCTTGTGATAAAAACTACCTGAGTAGAAGTTAACTTACTGATTACCAAAAAAAAAATATACAAGTACACAAAAAACGACTTTGTTACAATAACAAGAGTAAATGTAATTCATTACTTCCTCCCCCCGAGTAATGGAAAAAAGTAATGCCACTGACTGAGCATGCGCCCCACCTTGGTCAGAAGCCTTTGCAGATCACAAAGGTGCATGCCACACTAGACTGTCCATAGAGCCTGCCTGAGTCTTGAATCCTGGACCAATGAGAGGAGCTGAAATTACACTTCAGCCTCACTAGGGCAAATGAGCTCTGTTACATGCCAGATGTTCTACACTCCATATACAGTGACCCACAAAACATCCTGTACCCTACCTTTAAAAAACCTGCTCTCACTCAGGCACAGTCTGCTGTCAAGGCCCTTAAGGGGGAGCTTACTGACCCTCTGAAGCCTCTTGGCTGTCTTATTCTTCCAACCAGGTCAATCTGCAACAGAGTCCTGGAAATGATCCTTGAGCAGGTTCATCTGCGGAAACCTTGTTACGACTTTTACTTCCTCTAGATAGCAAAGTTTGATCGTCCTCTCGTCTAACCCATTGACCAGAATTGATGTGCCCAAAGAGCTCACATCAGCCCCAAGCCGCACCTTAACTACACATTTGAGGTCAGGGTAGCAGAACTGAGTCTCTCCTCTAAAAATAAGAGCATGCGAATTAAATGTGTGAGCTACACCACATCCTCAGTAAATGAGCTGAAAGCAGGCTTCCTGATAACACAGAGACACTGCAGCATTTGTTTCTCTTTAACGTGAGAGAGAAACTGAGGCACGACAAAAGCTTGGCAGACATGTCCAAATTTGCCCTTCTACCACTTACAAAGTCATTCAGCAATGGAGGAACATCCACCTGCTTAAGTGGGAAGAAACAGCTAACACAATGGCATTTTGGAATGAGGTTAAGAGGGACAGGGATGTAGCTGGCCTAGACCCATTTGAGGAGTTGGCTACCTCCACAGTCTCTGTCCTCTCACACTCGAATGCTTTAGTAAAGAGGCTATTCAGTCAAATGAATGTGCTGGAAACCAAACTCAGGTCTGACTATGGCCTGAAACTGACTGGGGAGCCATGCAATGAGCATAAGCTGCCAAAGTGCTGCAACTGTTTGGAACTTCAGCGGGCTACTCATAAAAGTCATATCCCTCGAGCCCTGACTCACCATCCTTCAGAAGGGAAGCACTGTGGTTAGGGACCTTGATGAGGATGATGATGAATTGTATACATAACACACACTCCTTTACATTCTTGAAAATAGTGATTCATAAATATTCATCACCCATCTGTATTTTCTAACCGCTCATCCTACTGAAGATTTCACAGGGGCTGGGGCCTGTCCCAGCTGAGATTGGGCGAGAGGTGGTGTACGCTCTTGACAGGTCACCTGATTATCACAGAGCTGACAGATTGGCCTTGTTTATATTATAGTGGACAGTGCTAAAAACGGGTGTAAATGACGACAAAGACACATTGTGATCCAATCACTCAAACCACTTGCTGAGGTATTCTGGGACGCATTTGACCATGTATCTTTTGGAGTGCAAACACTAATGTGTCCTGATGCGTCCCTGACAAGGACTATGTCATCAGTGCAGGATGTTGTAGTTGTTTTAATAACAGCGCCAATGCTCTATAATCTATTATTGTATGTCAAGTTGTACGAATGGTTGTGTGACCATTAATCACATTGTCGTGTTGAGTTATGCTGACAGCAATATCTCCAGCTATACAAACGTGTGGACATAATAACTATGCACAGAGCAATAGCAAAATTTGTGTTCAGCTGGAGACGCATGCAGTATTCCCCAGTGGTGCACTGCATACCTAGAGTGTGTATGATAGTATACTAAACAAACTCTTAAATGAAATTTTATAAAGACACTTTACCATCCTGTGATTTTTTTGTCTTGTAGCACATGAGCTGTCTTTATAGCTTCCTAACTGTATTGCAAAGCCATTATATATAGATATAGGGGAACACAGATTTTATATAATGTGATTTTTTTTATGAACACATTTCTTCTTTTCTTACAGAACAGAGAATTCAAAGCTTTTTCTGTTTTTGCAGCATTGACCATGATAAGCTAAAGATCCCAGTGAGGCAGCAGCTCTTATTGCTGAGAGTCACAAACTAGGGAAAAGAAAAACTCCATAAATCTGTCAGATCACAGGTCCTGTTTCTACTGTGACTAGCTCGAACTTTCACTTAGTTTTAAGACATCTGTGCTTGAAAAACAACAACGTCAACCTGCCAACTGAAAACAATGTTCTGAAGGCAAGTCTCTACGTCATTCGTGTTCCAGAGTGAAAAATAACTGGTTGCTGTGTTATTGTCAGGTTCAGCTTGTTCCTGCTGGAAAAATATTATAGCTGTCAGTTGCTTTGTTCATACTAAAACCTCAGCACTGATGAAACTAGCTGTTAACACGTTGCTCAGTGACCTCAGTGCATTCTTCTGATGCTTTTAGCAAGAGAATGTATCATTTCCATGAATACATAGATATTCTATACAACATGACCAGCCATTAACGCACAAGTAACAACTAATGGGAAACTGTGCATTCACATATACTTCAAAGAGCACTCAGGGTTTAGCCATATGAAGACCGTCATATGAGTGCTGCTGTTTGACAATTTCTGTCTGTCTATTTGTGTGAAGTGATGAAAAGTTAAAAAATAGTGTCTATAGCCTCCATGGTTTCCATGTTCTATGGATTAAGATGCTCTCCAACTGATAAGACCAAGTGGGTCCAGCTATCAGGCATATAGAGTGATGACATGAGTTGTGGGTAATTGAGGTGCTGGGGCACTCTAGATGGCTATCAGTCTGCAGTAAAGCGATATACTATCTCCAGTTTTTGGCCAAGATTCTAGTAATTACAATTTATCTGGATTAGCAACGGCCTTAAAAATAAGAAGTTGCCATTCCCCAACCATCAGTGCTCACTTTCCTATACAGCTCTCTGAGTGAATATCAGACCATTGAAGGAAAATGACTGAATGTCTTGAGCTGCGGAGAGTCACTTCTGCCCAGTCTGCACTGGCCACTTCAACAGACAGACCCTGGTGGAACACTCCTCAACGATGGATTTGATATAAAATCATACTGCCAAAGCTTCAAAGAACTGAGATGAAGGCCAAAGATACTCTGAATCAGGTAAGACAAATGAGGTAAGGGCAGATGACACCGGCATTTCAGGCAAAATAGAAAGTGCTCCAGGGATGACGTTTTTCTGTAGGCCGAAATGGAAGTTAGCGTTGCCGCAGATCCCTTGTCAAAAAGCCTATGGGATTTTTCCATTGGATTTTGGATTATTGCAGAAAATAAGCTTTGTAGCAAACAAACGTTTATGGCGCTTTCATATTTTGTTGAGCAAGATAACCTAGGCAATAAACTAACTACATCGTGGTTGCATGACTTAATATCCCTACCACAATGAGGCTGTAGAGTTGTGTTCGGTGTGATGACGTTCTGTAGTCCCCTTTAGCCACTTGTTAGCAACTGCCTTTCTCAAGACACATAAAAGCTTAAAAATTCATGAGCAAGGTTTTTACTGACATATTTTATGTCGTAGAACAAAACATAAAAGTCTCTTAAGCTTGTGTTAACCTCAGACCTTATTTCAGGAATGTAACTAAAAACCTATTCAAAAACCCATTGACTTTGAGACGAGGGAATGGGAGTGCTAAAATGCTAACTCATGTCTGGGTTTTAGGACTATTTCCTGGAGTACTCGTCAAATACTCCTTGTTGTTTTCAAAACAGGATGTCATCCATTGTGAAAGCTGTGTTGCCAATGTGCTGCAAATGGTAAAATGTCCTTCAGAAAGCCAAAACAAATACATTAACAGGCCTCTAAGGGGAGACATAAAAAGGTATAGTTGTTTTTAACATTTGGCCTTAGTTAGTTTCTTACTAGCACTCCCCCTAGAGGCCTGGAGAACTTCTGTGGTGTTGATTACATATGCAGCATTTTTCTGTTGCATTTGCTTTCAAAGTTTTGCTGCTTTTGACTTTTCATATCTGTATTTGTTTGCTCTTAATGCAAGGGCATAAAATTAGTTTCAAGATTGGAAACAGGGGGTTCTTTGTTAGAAAATTTTGAGCATCAAACCCTTAATTTCCTGCATTCTGGTGAATTTTTATGCACCACTGTGTGCATTTTCTGCATCAGCTTATGGTGAAAATGTATTTAGACATATAAAAAAAGGCTTGTGCTACTTTAATGTTTTTATTCATCCACATGTTCCAAATATTGAGGGTAACATGTCCTCTGTGACCTCCCTGACATCTGCACCTGTGTGTTAGTACATTTGTTTTGACATTCTGCAGCAGGTATTTTTTTCCATTATTCTATTTTATTGTTGATTTCCATATGTGTTTTTGAATCTGCATTGTTTCTGCAGCTGCAGCACATTTCTCCTAATGGAAATGTTTTGGGCTTTTATAGCATATTTGCCCTTGTTGGCCTCTGTATATAGTTGCGGGCAAACCTGTGCTTGATAGTGTGGAATGATCGTGGTGATGACAAACCTCAGTGGAGAGGAAAAGTTCCTGTAGGTGGATTCTCAAAAACAAGCCAAACAAGTGCCTCTTCTGTTTTCCATTTGACCTAAAGTGAGAAGTTTGCTCGAAACTGCCACTGCAATGTCATTTCCATCTCATATTCCATATTCACAGGATCCCTGTGTGTTCTCTGTCTGGTTCACACTGTAGCAAGCCCTTCACATATACTGCTGTCCATATGGAAGATGGGATCGGCTAATCCCTTGAAACTCCATGAACTTTGCTTTCTTTTTCTTTGCTCTCTTTTTGTGGTGGGAGTGACCAGAAATCAAAGTTTGGGGATCAGGTAGGAGGCCGGCAGCAGCTCGCAGCCCCACCAAGCAGATTGCCTGCTGCTGTGCTGACTGAGGACTGCTGCACACAAAGCATGAAAAGTGTGGATTCTGGGGGCCAAAGGCCCGTGTAGTTGGCTCTGCACTTCCCGACCAGCCTGGGGAGAAAGGAACGGCTCAGTCAGCAGGCCAGGGCCACTGGAGCGATGAAAAGATAATTCTCCCCCCCACCGCTACTGGACCTCATGCGGCGTCAAACCATTTGTGAGCAGTGACACAGCCAGATTGGGCCGAAAGGATATGAGTGGGAAACTTCAAAACCTGCTCATGTTTCTGCGAACGTGAAAGGATTTGTATAACACATTCAAATTTGATGGACTTTCCCATGTTCACTCCGGACAGCCCTTTTTTGTTGACATGTTCAAATAATGAATCTCTTATGTGTAGGATCCCTTTTTCCCCCCCTGGTCCCGAGTCCTGTTTCTAGTTGCCGGGTAGGGATGCTGTGCGGACCATTCCATCGTCTGTCCCAAGCTTATGGAGAACCGCTGACTTGCTGGCTTCCAGGAACCAGGGTGAGTGGTTCTGCTTCTCCGAGAGCAACGGTTTGCCTTTTAACCTCAAGCTGTCAGGAGGAACACCTTCAGCTGTCAGAGATAGAGACGCTACCTACAAACTTGGTGCAATTACTCCTTGAATTTAGCTCTTTCCTCAGGACTGAAACTCTGTATCTGTGACTGACAACAATTATGCGATAAGAGGTTTTCAGCGGACAATGAGATGTGCACACAGAGATAAGCCATTATACTTGATGAAATGACTGTAGTTATCAGCGCATTATCCAGCACCATTTCTTATAACTTTGCTGCCAAAGCTGTAGGTGTTCAAAGATAATTCCATGTGACATTTTTCTGCTTTGATTCTGGTTGGCAAGCATATGAAAGATGTTCCTCTGAAGTCAAAGCCGTTGTGAGATAACTGAAATCTTCTGGGAAAATCTTCCCCTCTGACATTAGCACATTTAGACAAGAATATCTTGCCTTTTTCTCAGCAAAAAAAATTAAATATATGATAGATTTCACTTTCTGTTATTTTCTGAAGTGACAGATGAAGTTTATAGACTGGATTTCTTACATAAAGTGCTCATTCTTGTTCTATTTCAGGTGCTGAAATGGAACATATATTTTTGATTCTTTTACTGTTTAGTAAGGCCTTATCACTCGGAGCTCAATTCAATGGATACAACTGTGACGCCAACTTTCACAGCCGCTTCCCCGGTGAGGAACTCAGACCTTTTCTTTCCTCCAAATTACTGGACTGAAATCACATGTGAATGTCTCTTTCAAGGAAAGTTTTCCTCAAACTATCCTCCTTTTCCAAAGAGGAGACAATGAAATGTTTGTCCACAACCTAGCTCCTGATTTGAGCTTAAAACAAAATTTAACATGTTAGTTTTGGACTGTAATCCCAAAACTGCTTTTCTTCCCTAAAACATAATTACAAAATATTTTGTGACCAATCTTTATGTCTCTCTGCGCCCGTCTCTCACTCTTTGTTTATGTCTGTGTGTGCCTTTCAGCCGAGAGGGATATCAGTGTGTACTGTGGGGTGCAGACCATTACCCTCAAGATCAACTTCTGCCCTGTCCTCTTTTCTGGCTACACCGACACTGACCTGGCCCTCAATGGTCGTCATGGAGATGCACACTGTCGAGGTTTCATCAATAACAACACCTTTCCCACTGTAGTAATCTTCAGTATCAGCCTGGCGACGCTGGAGTCCTGCGGCAATGTCCTGGTGGTAAGAAAAGCAGGAAATGTATAATTGATTGTTGGCAGGCATTTAACACTGTTGATGATGGAGTTACATTTGGTGCTTTAATTGTTAAGGTTATGTCGTTAAGGTAATTAGGACCTATCAGAAATATTCTATCGAAAAAATATAATTAATGCTAATAAAATATAGTTTACCGTAAAGAGTAGATAATGTAAGGTTTGTGCTGTCATTCAGAAATGAATCACAGCAGGCACTGCCAGCTGAAAACTGTCATAAAATGGCTCATAGTCTTAGATGACTTGACAATTATCTCTAAAACATTTTGTGTGCTAACTAATTCAGGCAGAGCAAATGCAAACTGAAGTTTAAACTTTAAAAACAGCAAAACGATCAAATGTGTCTTTTATCTCAGCCAGCTGTCTGATTCACAGTATCCATATTGATGCTGACAAGTTGTGTTTATCCTGCATGGGAATGACTCATTATCTTGGCAAAGGGGCTGATGTTGGATCTTAGAGGCCCTGTCAGAATGATGAGTGAAAAACAATTCTTAAAACAGTTTAAAGGGAGTTTAGAGTGAATCTCTGCTGAGCGAGCTGTCTCTCCCCCATGGTTTTTCGCTGAGTGTTGAGCTGTATGGAACGAGACAGTTCCCGGAGGGTTCGTTCTTAGATAAAGAGGGATTGATTTGGGGATTAGTGAGGTGCATTAGCATGCTCTGATGTTATCGGTCCCTGCCCGGTGTGTCTGATAAGATAATGGCGGTCGGTTAGTGAGTCAGGAGGAGGAGTGTTAACCCCACACTCATGTTGTTCATTGCAGGTGTCCACAGCACAAGGACCCAACGCTTATGGGAACCTGTCACTGGTGCAGATTGGAAACATATCAGGGTATATCGACACACCAGATCCCCCCACCATAATCAGCTACCTGCCAGGTCTGCTGTATAAGTTCAGCTGCAGTTACCCGCTGGAATACCTGGTCAACAACACACAGCTGGCCTCGTAAGTCTAACTTCCACTTTTTAATTGGTTGAAAAGTGCTCTAATTAGTTGCTATAGAGAGCCAGCAAGCTATGAATTGAACTGAGTAGCACTAATTGTTGGCATTATTTGCTTTAAAAAAAACTTTGAAAAGCTTTTGACAACTGAAATACAGGGCAGGACAAAAATCCGCAACTAATTACAATTGAGAAAGCTCTAAAAAGTGCAAAGCCTTTTGGAGTTTTAGTATGGACTGATGTGTTGTGTCAACCTAGGTTCAGAAATTTACTCATATGTTTTGCATTTGTCAAAATTGATATTACTATTCAGATTTATTCAAGTACTTAAGGTTAGTGTGTTTAAATGATTACACATTGATAAACACCACAACCCAAAGTAGTCATTATTATTTGGGCGGGGCGCATGAATGAAAAATCTGTTTCTTCAATTCAATTAATATTGTTACAAACATCACGGAAAAAGAGACAGAAACTGCTTTTAACAACATCAACCATTTAGTGGCAGTCTGCAATTCACTGCAACAGGCTTGAAACAAATTAGGAAGTCTTTGCAAGAATTGATGCTGTTCAGTTTTTACTAATAATTAATACAGTACAACACCCAAGTACTGAATATCTGTTATCTTGTCTCCCATGATGGATAAAATATTTGTACAAGTACAAAGCATTTAGAAACGACTCCACAGCCGGAAAACCACGCAGTTGGATGAACATGTTTTTGACTGTGGGTCAACAATACGTTAACATTCTCAGCTTCAAAAAGATACTGGAGCTATTGTTTTACATTTCATCATATTTCACAAGCTAGCTGGCCACCAATGTCGTTAGATGTTGATATTTGATTGAATTTAGGTTACATACAGCAGGTGACCAAAATTTTGCGTTGCGCCAACGTCTGATGCCGACGCCAATTTAATGTAGAATACTGACAGCAGATGACACTGATATTTTGTTGGTATTAAAAGTGCTGTTAAATAACCAACATCTTTTTAAATATCACATCATCAATACCCTCGTGATGTATAATTGACGATATTTAATCATAATGCATGGAGAACACAACCCAGGGTCATAATATTAAGGTCTACACAGCATGAAATTCTAATGTTGTTAGACATTAATAATGTCATCAACCTGATTTTTATTCCAATCAAAGTTTAATGTCTTGAAGACTTCAGTTATTGTATCCGCCTCATGTATCTTAGTAAGTCAGTCACCGGCCTTGGTGTGACAACATGGCTTAATTTAGATGAACTAATAATGATATGAAAATAGAGCATTTTGCTTTAATCAGAATTTAAAGTTCATATATTCATTCATTCATTCATTCATTCATTTTCCATAACCACTTATCCTGTTAGGAGTCGCGGGGGGGGCTGGAGTCTATCACGGCTGACATTGGGTGAGAGGCAGGGTACACCCTGGACAGGTGGCCAGAATATCACAGGGCTGACACACAGAGAAAGACAACCATTCATGCTCACATTCACACCTACGGACAATTTAGAGTCACCAATTAGCCTAGCCTGCATGTCTGCGGACTGTGGGAGGAAGCCGGAGGACCGGAGAAAACCCACACTCACACAAGAAAAACATGGAAACTCTGCACAGAAGGGCTCCCCACTCCAGGTTCGGATCAGAAACCTCTTGCTGTGAGGCGACAATGCTAACCATTGCATCTCCGTGCTGCCCAGAATTTAAATTTAAAGTGGAAGATGATAAAAGGTTGTCCATGCTCTGCACAGTATGATTCAGATATGGTGTAAAGACAATGTGTATGTCATTCGTACACAAGCAAGTTTGTTCTTATTGATATCATGACTACTAACAAGTAAAGCAACATCTACAGTGTGCTTACATAACTGCTTTCTGATTTTTTTTAAAAAAAGTTTGTTCGCAGCTTTGATCTTTTCTTTATCTTCATTTAAGGTCAGCAGCTGCAATCTCAGTGAAGGAAAGCAATGGTACTTTCGTCAGCACGTTGAATCTACTGCTTTACAACGTAAGTTCACATCAGTTCAAACAAAATATCTATTATTTTGCTGCACAGGGGAGCCTGCGCTGTTGCACTGGAGAATAAACTATATACCAAAGCCAGATTAACTCAGCATGCATCAAAGTGCGTACGAAGCTCTGCAGCAATATTAACTTAATCTGCACCTTTTTGCATCTGCAATTGCAACATGTAACATGAAACATGCATGAGATGGGGAGGATACCAAAGGCTTAGAAACCCTTTTATGCCAGCCAAGTAGGCAGCAAATTACCTTTAATCCTGTAATTGGGGAAGATTATACTCTATATACCCTCAATTCATGTCAAATCTTACGCTAAATTCACTTGTCAGTTTGAACCAAACACTAGTTTATGGGAATCTGTGGAAACCAGATGATAGATATGAGGGAATTCATGAAGTGGAATGAAACTGAAGAAATTGCTTTCATCAGGGAATGTGACAAACATGCTGAAATGATATTGTGGTTTATGTGCAGGACTCATCATACATTCAGCAGCTGGCCATCCCGATGGCAGGGCTGACCCTGAAGACGCGGGTGTATGCAGCTGTAAAAGCTTCTAACCTGGACAGGAGGTACTCAGTCAACATCTAAGCCATGCAGCTTCAACATGTCATCAGCACACTGTGTTCATATCAAAACTAAAGGTTTTTATTTTGGAAGGTGTGGGTTACCATATTATTTTGTCCATTATCATTTGTCCTCTGCCAAGTTGCTGGATTGTCATTGAGTGCAGTGTCAGAGACCCACACCCAAACTCACCATATAGAACAATACAGGACTGTAAAATGACACATTTGGCTGCAACACAATGTGAGGAACAACACCACTGACCTATATTTAGGTGATAGAGAAGCAGGTACGTTTAAGGTGCATGGAGAAGAGAAAAAACTAACGAGATCAAAACTCCAGCAACACTTGTAGTATAAAGAACAACTTTAACGCCCCTGATGACCCGATGAAGGCAGCAAGCCAAAATGCATTGACCTGACAAAAAAGTTATTCTTTATATTGCAAGTGTTGCAGGAGGAAGTTTAAGCTAGATCATAGTAAAAGTAAAAGAAATATAAAGTATGAATATGACTAATTTATTTTATACAACTTTAAGTAATGAGTTGGGGGGTTTTTAAAGAGAAATGCAGCTTGACTTTAAAAACACATCTTACAGAGAGTTTTAAAGTCATTGAGTTCTTTAAATTCTCATGGGACTTAAGAAGGATCAGGCTGTTCACTGTGTCATTCTGTTCACCTGAAAAGGACTTATGTGTTTTATGGTGAGCTGCTCCTGTGGATACATAGAGTGCAGGGATACACCATGTGAAAGTCTGTTCTTGACTATGGCTTTGAACCTGTCTTTGATTTTAAATCTTTTTTTGCAATCTGATCTCATGAATTATGAAAGAAAGTCCCTGAGAGACTCAAACATTGTTCAACAGCATGAAAATCACGTGGTACAGTACAACACACTGCTGGCCCTTGCAGTCTTTGATTTAAAAACAAAACAAAACAAAACAAAACAAAACAAAGCAAAAAAAAAACCAGCTTTCATAACCTAAACTTGGCATTCCTGACTGGGTTGTGAATATGACCTCTCCAGGTATCATTGAATATGAAAGCTGGAATACATTCTGCTAAGTGTGACGGATCTCTCCAGAGAATTGATCATATTCCCTGATGTTCTCTGACAAGTACAAATGTCTTTAAATTTTATGATTCTTCAGGGATTTCATGACCAGCAGCAGCACCTTTCACAGTTCTGGGAAGTCCCTTGTTTTCAAGGATCAAGGATATCTTTATCATTCCAGAGAAGCAATTTGTTTAGCTAGTAGTAACCAACAGTCAAGCAACAACCAGTAAATCCAATAAAATAAATAGCCTGCAAATATAATACAACATAAAAATCACACAGCTATTTTAAAGGCCAGTGGCAGCAGGGACAAATAAGTCAAAAGATATTTTGTTATTACTTCTAAAATAATTACTTTTGATTTGCTTCTGTCATACTGATATGTCCTCCCTTTGGCTCCGAACATGTCTATGTTTAGTCTCCAGATTGACGTCAGATGCAGGGGTGGGCTGGCCATATGGCATATCAGGCACTTTCCCAGGGTCCCGATGAGCCTCTTGAGCCAACACAGCTATGTTTTCTTGTTGTTGTCTGACCGGCCTGTAAAACAGTAGATTGGCCCACTTTGTTTATTTTTCTAATTGACACTGGGCGAGTCCAATCACAGCTTTAAACCCCTGTCCCTTTGGCTCAGCGCCTTCATTATACAGCATCTGCGGTTAAAAAAGAGAGAGCCCAAGTGGATAAGACAAAATACAAGGGATGTGCAGAGAAATGTGGGCCAAAAAAAGACATTTAACCTGAACTTTTTTGATCCTTTAGTGGCTTGCTGGCTGCTCGGAGTAAAATCAGTCAGCGCCTCAGCACAGCAGCTGCATTTCTCCCTCTCTTCTCTTGCAGTGCACATGCAGGCAGGAGTTATGGTCATTTTATTGTAAGACTATTGTGATGTAAGCCTCTGTGAAGCTTGACAAAAAAATTAATATATGTAAATGTGTAATAGGTCTGTGTGTGTGCATGTGCAGGAAGGGTGGAGGAGAAATGGCTGCTTCTTGTGCCTCCCCAAATATTGAAAAAACCTAAGCCCTTGATTCTTTTGTCCCAGTTCACCACTGGTCATTTGATCTGCCTGTGGGGCAGGTGGTGGGTGCGGTAGTCAGTTTGGCTGATGGGAGGAGGGTGTAAAAACAAGGACAGGTTTTGGAGGGAGGTGGCTCATTGTTTAACGTACCACCTTATCCTTAGTCACAGGTTATAAATGATCTCACTCTTTGCCTATGTCCAACCCTGTCCCCTAGAAACATGTTAATGCAACAGCAAATCCGTTATGAAAGTGTGCCCCTCTGATTATGTTTTCTACAACATAATAAAAAAGAGTTGTTAATTATTATTCTATAAATATGCAAATATTGTTGTTCAAAAGTTTAATTGTTAGACACACAATGTCTCCCACTTCATTAAGAATTCAATTTTGAATGGATTAAGTTTCCACATCACACTTGTGTAAGTTGCTTATAGGACCACACCTGGCTCCAAACATCACAAAAATCCTACTGGTAAGTCCATGTGTTAAAGTGAGATATAAGATGAGCACAGAGAAACTTTCCTCTTTCAGCAGACTGATGTATAGATAGCCTTTTATTGTCGAAATCCAAGTGAAGAGGCAATAAGCAAAGCACATTTTTGAGTGGAGGGGAAAAAGTCAACAGTGTCTTGAAGACAGGTTATGTACTTTATGTACATTTAAGTGCAACCATCTGCCACAAGGAGGACTCAGAATATGAACACCGGTCCCTGGCGTCAAAGTCCGCCGCTTTGTACACTACATCTTAACCATCCCCCAATGACTCACATGGATGTAACACTTACTACACTAGAAAAACTTTGTAAGGAAACAAAGACAAGGCAGTAACTGCATTTCCCTGCAAAACATGATTGGAAACAAATAAGTAATTTTAGAAATGTAATTTCTTGGTGACAGGGTATTAATGTCACATGGCAGTTATGTCTATTGAAACACAAAGATCATTTTGGTGACCATCTACTTTTCACCTACCATTAGAGATGAGCAAAGTGCCACCAAGGTTTTGGGCAGCCCTTTCTATCTACATGATCTCCTTTGCCTTTAAGTCTATGAAATGGGTTAACTAATCTTTAATGTTAAATAGATGGAACGTTCTCATGGACTACTGTTACACCACCCCCTCTGGGAACCCCAACGATGACCTCCGCTATGACCTTTTCTTTAGGTAACTCAGATTTGAAAACAGATCATTTTTAATTCAGTTCTTATATTTCTGTTGCTCTCCTTTCTCATGATACTTGCTGATTTTTCCCTTCCCGAGCCAGCTGTGAAAAAGACCCCCAGACCGCCGTCTTTGAAAATGGGAAGAGCCAAATGGGCCGCTTTGCCTTTGAAGTATTTCGCTTTGTAAAGCACAAGAACCAGAAGATGTCCACTGTCTTTCTGCACTGCGTCACCAAGCTGTGTCGAGCAGATGACTGTCCAATGCTCATGCCAGTGAGTCTAACAAATGATGCTTTCACACATGACAAACTATTACAATAAAATATTACACACATATTTTGTCAATATCTCTCTTAAACCCATCTACAGCTTTGTGTCATGGAAACATGTGACTGTGCTCTGCCTCACATGTGGAAAGATCTACCACAGATTACCTCATTGCATATAATATATTGAATTATTATATGAATTCAGCTACACAACTGAATGTAAAATTGTGAACATTAGCTCCACTATCTACATTTAAAGTCATCTTACATCAGTATAAATAATAATAATATGATAAATAATATAAAATATATGATGTAACACTAGGTCATTCGATATGGGTACTTTTACTATTTTACATTTTATATTGTACATTGCACATTTCACTGTTAATACGTCTGTACTTTTAGTTAAATAGGAATTTGGAAGCAGGACCTATAATGGAGTTTTTTTTACATTGTGGTATTGGTACTTTTAAAAGTAAAGGATCTGAAAACGTCTTCCTCCACACAAAATCAATTACCAAGTCAGCATGCTGAGCTACCCGTACAGTTCTAGTCATAACAAAATCTGAATTTCAAATTATTATAAGCAAGTATTGACGACATTATTCAGACTGTCAGGGTCTATATATTATCATGAGGTGTTTACTGACAGATATAATCTACTTAATTGCACATATTCCCTTTGCTCATAAAGAAGAATATGTCTCCCTTTTAGATAAAACTTGTGATCTTTTCTGCCAATTAAGAAAAATATCAGATATGTTTGTCAGATGTTATTACAGAACAGGCTGTTTATATTCTTCCATCTTAAGTGACTGTCTCCTACTCACATTTCCAAACAATGTTTTATTGGCAACTGTTGAGGGCTAATTTAAACAGGTAATGAGGTTAGTTCCTTCCTTCAGTCAGTACTCTCTAAGAAGTCTGTTTCCTCATGCCTCTTTTATTTTTTATATTATCAGTCACTAAATGTGAATATTTTATGGAACAGAAGAAATGGGAAATAATTGTATTCAAATCATCATACACATTCAGTCCTATCTGAAAATCAAAACATTTATACATTTCATTTCATGTGACTATATGACCCAGAAAAGCACAAAAATACAGTTTATAAAATGTGTAATGGCAACATTAATAGCTCCTATTAGCCATCCAGTCGGTGTTCCCTGATCACCTTTCCATGACACATCAGGGTGGTTTCATCATATCTCTCTTTGCCTTTTTTATAGATCTGTGGGAGCAGGAAAAAGAGAGACGTCTCAGAGGGAAAGGAATCAAACGCTGCTACTGGGAATGCTGTCCTGACTGCGGGGCCTATCATCACTCGGAGTGGTACAGTTTAATAACACTCCTTCTCTTCTGTTATTCCTCTCCCTCAGTGTCAGCTTCCCACCAACCACTTTTATCTTCCTGGCATTATCAACACTGCACTGTCACTGTCTGAGGAGCCTTTTCTTCCCACCTGAAACTTATATAAGCTCTTTCAATTCTTGCAAACTTAACAGTTCTTCCTTTTTGCTGTGATTTCTAACAATTCCCTGAATTGTTAAAAACCTGCACTGATTTTCAGATCGGATGTATTAAATGGTACTTTTGACACTGGGATGTTGAGTTATGGTGAGAACTTGTCTGGGTGACCTAGATAGTCAGAGAGCGCCTGAAGACATTCTGTTGACTCAAGTACTGTACAAGAAATGATCAACACGCCTTGTACAGTCGAGCATTGTACTGATTACAGTGTATTACCCTTAAATGCCCTTTACTTTTCTTTCCACAGAGGAAACGCCAACCAACAACTCTCAGCTGGGTAAGCCTTCACATTCTGTCCATTGTGTGAAATGACACTTTAAAGGGGACTTTAAAGTGCCTTTTAATTATATATTAGGGAGCCATCTAAAATACTAAAAGCCTTTAAATTGAAGAAAAAGCTTCTTCATGTACTCTTCTACTCCATGATGTCTTGTTATCCTGTAATGTTCAGTACTTGTCATGAGTTATATTAAGTGCCCTTTTCCCCCAGTCCGCCTTTACTGATTGCACTTAAAGGTCCACTGTGTAAGATTTAGGAAGTATACTGGCAGAAATGGAATGTCATATAAGAAGCACATTTTCTTTTGTTTTTAATCACCTAGAATGAGCCATTTATATCTAAAAAAGGGAGCTGGTCCTTGTCCACAGTCTGCCATGTTGCACTGCCATGTTTCTACAATAGAAAAAACCAAACACATTCTCATCCCAAATCATCACATATTGCCACTTTTTCAGTGGCCTGTGGCCTGTGTCTGCTGCTGATGTTCTAGGACGCTGCTACCAACACCGGCATGTCAGCAAAAGTGCGTGGTTAGGTTTAGAAAAAAACTTTGTGGTTTGGCTCTGCATTCATACAAGAAGCCTGAACACCGGGCTCCCAGTTGAATGTCTGAGGTTTGTTGGTCCCATGCACCTTGCCACCCTCCCACCCCATAGGGACTTTCCAGCTCTTTATATTACATCATTACTGGTGTCATTTCAACCTGATGCCGTCCAGCAGCATATCATACTGCCACAACAGGTGCCATCTGCCCAACTAGTGGCATATCAGAACACTCTGAAAGGTTGCAGCCAGCTGCGTTAGAAACTGACACCGCCTGGTGGAGTATCGTACCGCTAGAGATGTGGCCATTGGCGTCAGGTGCCGAAATCAATCACTGACAAAGCCACGGTACTTGATTATTTTGGAATGAGAACAGGCTGGAGGGGCTCATTCAGATTTTTCGCATCAGCCACAATAGTTAGTAGCCACTCTGCAATGAGCAGTGTCAGAAAAACACAGATTTTTTTTTTTAACCTGAAACTGCTTTATTCTGTGTTTTATCCACTTTTAATGAGCACGTCCGTTTGTTTTGGAGAGAAAGAGGACCTCTGCAAATGAAAAAAACCTCCTGGTAGAAACCTACTAAAATGCCTGGATCAGAAAAAAGCTGAGCACACATTGATACATGCTTAGCCATGACCACCAGAACAGCATTGGAGAAACACTGATTTGTAACAGTAGATTTCCTTTTTTTGTAGAGAACTGGAGACCTCTGTGGATATTTCAGCTCCCATTAAAAATCTCCTGAACAATGAACTCCTAACCGGGAGTTTACGCAGTCTCCAATCCTCACCACTCAATGCCAGTCCAACACACTGTGTATTTGATTTAGTTATTTTGCTACACAGCACAGAGTGCTTATTTAAAAGTCCCCCAGAAAATACTGCATTCAGACGGGTGGAGAAAGCAAGATTAATTGACCGCAATGAAGTAGAGTATGGGCAAAGAGAGTGTGTTTTTTAGTTGAGAAAAGGTGCAGGAGTTGTTCCTGTGCTCCAAATGCAGAATATCATGTGGCTTTGTTATGTGTTGGTCTATTTGAGTCAAATGTCAGTGAAGAAATTGGTACATCTGCTGTTCTGATGGATTCCTTTTCCCCCTGATTGTTGAACGTTGATGTTGTTTGACTCCTGGTGTTTTGGATGTCTGAGTCATATTCTGCTATTAAACACCACCATAGCCAAGCTGAAAACATCTCAGCGTGACATTAAAAGTTGTGTGATTTTTTGCAGGAACAAGAAAAACAAACCATTAAATACACTGGACTGACAAATGTTCTGTGTATCACCAATGGCAGCTGCTGTATGGGGGATTTTTGCATTCATGGCGAAGAACAAGTATTGCAAAGGTGGAAGAAATGTGAACAGATTTGTTTGTCTATTTGTGTTTGTGCTTTTGCAGCCCATCTGAAAGCTCCAGTGTTTCAGATGAACACAGTGACAAGCGCGCTCATCTCAGGCATCATCATCCTGGGCGTCATGAGTGTTTGCTTCTTCATCTTCTCCCTAACCCTCCTCAAAGGAAAGAGTGCTCCTGTCAGCAGCCTGTCTGGAGTCCGCAACCCAGCCTTCAACTGAGCACCTGAACCCAACTCACTGCAGACACTCCTCCACAACTGACAGTGCTAAGCGAGGGGCAAACAACATGATGCGACATGATGTTTGTGCATGTAGTCTTTTTACAGGATGTTGATTTAGAAAACTGTTAACAGGTCTGTACAATGTGCCTTAGTGTAGAAGTGAAGCAGGACTTTTTATATGTTGTTCTGTTCTTTGTGTTTCAACCATGTGGCAGGCTAGGCCTCACCCTGCATGTAACTGTCATGCAG
Organism: Epinephelus fuscoguttatus; assembly: GCF_011397635.1. Classification (NCBI taxonomy): domain Eukaryota; kingdom Metazoa; phylum Chordata; class Actinopteri; order Perciformes; family Serranidae; genus Epinephelus; species Epinephelus fuscoguttatus. The sequence continues at coordinate 8,116,183 of NC_064763.1, forward strand.
CTTTGACCCACATAGTGGGGATACTCATAACTTAATTCAATACCTCAGCTATACAGCTTTCATTGCAGGGTATAGGATCAATTACAAGGCTTACAGTACTTTATGATAGTGCATGATATGTTGGTAAAATTCACATTTCCTGCTTAGAAGCAGAAATATAAGAGCACTGCATTAAGAATATAACTTGAGAGAATGAGGGCAACTCTATTATATACAATTAAAAGTTAAAACTCAAATGATTGATTGATTAAGTGAACTAACAGACAGCATCAGGCTTGGATGTTAAGCTTACAGTTTTCTTGATAAAATCTAACTTTTGAAAGTATATTTATATAACAATTGGAATAAATCTTTAATTTATTAATATTGCTACACATTAGAGATGTAGTCTTATGATTAATCACTTGACAGGTCTGTTGTACGTAAATATGTATTTGACTCACATAAATTTAAATAGTTTATGCAATGTGGCAGCAATAAAATTGTTAAGTTTCATTTGTACATGTACCAAATGCCATTATTTGTAACTTTCTCAAACTGTGTTCTTCAAATGTTATTGATGATCTATTCCTGAAATGTACAAATTGTGTACGATTGTGCGTATTGCAAATATTGCACTTTGACTTGTGATTAAAACTTGCCCTGTGTCATATTTCTAAACATACAGTATGGATTTCCTCATAAAAGTGACTGAGGGACTTTGTTGTCAGCAACAACAGGGGGATGACAATGAGGTCAGAGTTTCTGAGGCACTTTCTTATTTGCATCGATATAGCACATAATACTATGATCAAACTGGTTATCAGATACACAAACCTGACGTTAGATAGGCTAATTTTACCTGATAGAGACCAGATACTTTGATGATGTTGTATTTCCATTCTAAATATAATGAGCTCTGTGCTTTGTGATTATCTTCTTGCCTGTTTTATTAGGAGATTAACTAACAGTGCTTTGCTCAACCCTGAGTACGGCCTTCAGGAAAAGTACCACTGGCAACAGGACAACCCATGTTGCCTGCATGGAAAAAAAATAATTCTGCAGATCACACAGCTTTTAGGAACTAAATCAAACAACACTTGACCAAAAAAAAAATTTAAACCAAATGTAAACCAAAAAGTCTTGTAAATGAAAAAATATGTCGATTTTCATTTCATTCCAAAATGACCTCTCTGATGTGATGCATTGATTGTTCTTTCCCAATGACAGATATGACCAAAAAACTTCAACAGAGCAGAAATTAGAAGGGTATAGTGTCTATATGGAAATAGGTTTGTTAAAGTATGGACAAACTTTAAGTAGAAAAAAAAGTATGCTGCAATATTTCTTTTCCAAGTTCCCTAGAAAAATTAAATTAAAAAATATTCATAAACATGATTTATCTATATGTTATTCTATATAAGCCATCCCAACAGCTTTTAGTAGTAGGGGCAACATTAGAGACAGCAGTATGTCCAACTGGCTTACAACCATAGACCACGTGTAACCACGCCAGTTCAGGACCTCAACACTCAATGTCTTCACTTGCAAGATTTTCTGAGACCAGCTACCTGGACAGCTGATGCAATGATTGGTTTGCACAACCAAAGAATTTCTGCACAAGGTGTCAGAAACACTCAGGAATGCTCACCTGTGTGTGTTGTGCTCATTAGGGTCTTGAACTGACTGCAGTTTGGCATGGTAACCAACTTGTGTGAGCAAATACTGTTTCACTATACCAGGCAGATGGTTGACAAGCATGTGTTGCATTGTGCGCGCCAGTGTGTTACTAATGCCAATGCTGTGAACAGAGTGCCCCGTGGTGGCTGTGGGGTTATGGTATGGGCTGGCATAAGCTACAGACAGTGAACACAGATGCATTTTATTGATGGCAGTTTGAATGCACAGAGATACTGTAAAGATATCCTGAGACCCATTGTCTTGCCAGTTATCCACAGCCATGACCTCGAGATGAAGCATGATAATCCACAGCCCCATGTTGCAAGCAAAATTTCTGGAAACTGAAAACATCCCAGTTCTTGCACGGCCTGCATACTCACCAGCCATGTCACCCACTGACGTTTGGGATGCTCTGGATCGGTGCGTACGACAGTGTGTTACAATTCCTGCCAATATCTAGCAACTTCACACAGCCATTGAAGAGAAGTAAGCCAACATTCCATGGGCCACAATCAACAACTTGATCAACTGTATAAAGTAGATATGTCACACTGCATGAGGCAAATGGTGTCACACCAGATACTGATTCTTTGAGGTATCTATGACCAGAAAATGTATTCCTGTAGCTTTAGTCATGTGATATCCCAATAAGTGTCTTTTTTCAAAATAAAATTCAGAATTTTAGAGTTGCCTTTTTGGCCCTTGCTGCATGTATATACGCAGATAGTTTTGAAAATGGATACTTGCCCCCTCTGTTAAAATAAAAAGAATAAAAATCTGTCCACACAACCTTTGATTTACAAAATATCTCTGTCCACAACGAAAAACAAAAACAACTCCAAACACCCCCAGGCACTAGCTGTCTTCCACAGTCTCACCTCATCGCAATGGTTTTAAATTGTACAGGCAAATGTAACCTTTTTTCAAAACACCTTCTGGAGATCTCATCATCGTTGATCCCCCTCACTCAAAGATAAGAGTGGTGCACTAGACATGCAGAAGTTTTCCTTAACTCCTCATCAACAGCAATCCTATTCTAGAAACTGCTCCACCATCTGCTGGTTCAACCTGGCCTGATGATCCAAAACTGTTGTTTTATGGCAGACTTCAAACCACAGGCGCTGAGGTGGACCGAATAACACTGGGTGCAGCAGACACTTCAGTTCACCCGCTATGGAGTGCAGCAGTAATGAATTTAAGTGCCAAATAGGCCAAAACAGGTCTGGCCCAAGGCACACTCTTGTAATAATGATGCTGTTTAATCAAAATCTTGATATGCCACAGGGGTCAGGTGGTTGGATTATCTTGGCAGTGGTGCTCACTAAAACAGACTTTAACAATTTATGCACAACATTTGAGAGAAACCAGCTTGATGTGTGTTTAGAACAAGTCTTAGAACATTTATTTCATCACAATAAAAGGAAAAATAGGAGCAAAAAAAGTGCATTTATATTTTTGTTCAAAAATTATGAAGGAATTCAGCCAAAATGATATCTCTTTTCATTTTCCTTCTAAACAGCTGTTAGATATCAAAGTATCTCACTTCTTTTACGTTTACAGTGGAGATCTGTTACTATGTGCCATAGAGAGTTGACAGTATACAGATTTATTCCAGACAAGCACGACCAACACTTCACTGAATAGGTTCATTCTCTTTGGTCGATGACATGGTATTTAAAACACAAGAGGCAACAATGCTATAATTATTCAGTTGTTTTGTTATTTGTAGATTTCACAGTTTATATTTTATCATATGTAGGTTAAAAAAAATGACGAAGAAAACATGCAATAATATTACCCATACAACACACAGTGGCAGAAGTCCTCAGAGTAGACAGGGCCACAGTGAAGCAGGACACTCTGTATTGTTTTGGTTAATCTGCTGGAAAGGTCACAAATGTCATGTCATCAATCAGAGAGCTACACCCAGCCATTATGTTCACCAAGAAAAATTAGGGGTCAGATCGCTCAGGGTGTCTTCTCACATTGTCCTTTATTTAAACAGCATTCATGTGTCTGACATTTATTGGGAATATGGTGGCAACACACCACTGTGTATGTACAAGCAGGATATGTGGGGGCATGGCTTAAGGGTTTTGATAGAATGAGTTGTGGATTGAATTAAGTTCCTTTTACTTGAGTTTAATATGTTCCTTTTATATTATTTTACGAATATTAGATATAAGCCTCACCTATCAGACAATCAAAGACATTAGCTTTAGCTACTCAGATGTCCTTTGTTACCCTATATCTTAGAGAAGTGTCAGTTAGTAACAAAGTCTTAAGAAATGTTTGCAGGTCTATCTCATTAGTCTCTGTTTATTCTGTGAGAAGGATATTTACTGTCAGCTTTAATTTGCTTTTCTTTAGATATATTGTTTTGTTTTGAATGGTGGCTAGAAACACGTGTCAGCATCCACATTTGCAACAGGCAATAGTTTATTTCAGTTGATGGATTTAATTGCATTTCCAAGGTTACATACACTCTTAGGGAATCTGAATGGACAGGGCTTTGTGTATTATGTTATGATCATTCTGATCTATAACCATGTTAAAAGATTTAGTTATTCTCTCAGGTTTGTTGCTTAACACCAGATCAATTTGAGATTTAGATTAGGAAGTTGTCCCTTTGGGTCTCTTAACTGACTGTGTGAGATTAGATATGTTTGTGATTTGTTTCTGTGTCTGCGTTTATCTAAGTTGTTATTAAAATCACCATTAGTAATTACTTCCCTACCTGTTGTGTTCCTTAAGCATAGTATATAATTTGTCAAAGAAGACAGATTTTGCAGAGGGTGGTCTGTACACTCCAGTGAAGATAAAAGACATCTGCAGTGATGATGTGACATTGGAGACAAATAAATTATTGGTCATTCTCTACAGAGCATTGGATCTGCTTCCAACTAATCTATCTATCTATCTATCTATCTATCTACCTACCTGCCTACCTAGTTTACTTGACACTGCAGTGATGTTGTTGGTTGGCTGGTGCTTACCTGGCCACTCATGGAAGTTGATGTAGGTTGAGAGGAAAGGAACATATAGATTTGACATCAGCTCTGATGGTGTGTTATTTTAGGACTCAACAATGTTCATCTTTATGACATTTCTTTTGGTCGCAGGGATGTCTGTGTTTTTCATTTCAGGGCACAACACACAGAGAAATTTGGAATATCCTTTTATGTCAGCACCATACACGGCCAGGCGCTGTCAGTGTATACCGGCACCTGACAGCATCAGGGGAAAGACAGCTGGACATCAAGTAGGGCAGGTATGAGGGGTGGTGGATGGGTCCTACAATCACCAACTTTCACCTGGGAGGCTGGTCCCATATTTCCCATATGATTGTAAAGCCAAACCCTGCTATTTTTTCTAAACCTAACCACATGCGTGTGTTGTTGAAGGAAAGAAACATCAATTTGCAATGTTGTACCAATACAGTACATTTCCTTTTCAAGGGACTGCATGCAAACTGTACATTTCCTGGGAAAATGGAAGTGTATATTGAAAAGACATAATGCATGTAACAGGCTGAAGTTGACATGGCGTTCCAGAACATCAACAACAGACACACCCAGGCTACTTTGCATGTCATATGTTGATATGAAAAGTCCATGACCAAATGACGAAATGTGACAAGGTTTGAGTGAGAATGAGTTGGTTAATATGTCTGTCTGTGGATAGATTTTTGTCAACACGATAACATTGCAACTGTGCAAGATACAGTCAAACTTCACAGGTGTGCAGTTGAGATCAAAATGAAGGCCAAGTTCGAAGATGGGTGTGGTCCGAGCATAGGGGCCAGAGGCAGTGGGGTAGGAAGTAGGGAAGGGGCAGTTGTGGGTTGCTTGTTGCTGTATCACAGCTGGAGTGATGCCATCACAAAATGGTTTCTAGTTATCAATATTCATGATAACATTCACACACCTTCATACTTTTTATCCATTTTATCCAAGAACTAGTCATCTCAGACCAAAAGACTATAACAGGCATTCACTGGGCTGTCTTAACGCAGCAAATGCAATAAATCATTATCCACGTGTTACATTGTGGACATGCAGTCCCCATTATCACACAGGTGAAATTATGAATCCTGCCATAAATCCTGTCTTAAAGATGTTGGCAGGCTGCAGTAAAGTCTATTATTGTAAAACACATCTGATCTTAGAAATATGCTCTAAAAGGATTTTAGATGCTCCAGCTACAGATTATGCAGAGCTGAATGCAAGATCCAGAAATACAGCATGATTGTCCCTCCTGTCTGGCTTAGCTGACTGAATCCGCTGCCAGATATGTGTGCTTTGTAAGCACCTAGACAAGCCTCGTATTTCAGCTTTCTGCACACTTGCGTCACTGAGCTTGTGCTTTTCTAAGTAAAGTGGCAGCCGACGCACCCCCACACTACAGATTATTGTCTTTTCTATGATAAGAAGGCAAAACTGGAGGGAGAGATTGATTTATATGTGAGGAATATGTGAGATTTCGATTTGGAAAATCACCCCTGCTTTATGTCAGGACATAGGAATTAACAGCTTCTGAATTCATTAGTTTCCATAGGTACATGGACCACGTCATTCAGAGCAGTGCCCCTTGTTAAAAGGCCCTGCTTACATAGTGTGCCTGGTTGGAAAAGCAAACAATGGAGGACATCTTCTAGCCTGACAACACAAACAGAGCTCAAGCCTTCACATTTGGCCTCTCAGGTGTGCTGCTGTCACTGACAGGAAACAAAAAGCTGTAGCAGTTGTGTAACAATAGTGACATTCAGCAACAGTCATTCCAACATCAGTTTTCATTAAAATAATTAGAAAAACCCAAATACACACTCTTGACTATTCCTAACTAATTTAGAATAAATTAAATTAGAATGAAAGGCCCAAGCTGCTGCAGTCTGTGTTTCGTATGGTTAATTCATTATTGTGTTATTCTCACTTGGATACTAGTGACCCACTGTGTAGACTTCCATAAAGATTCCTCCAACCAATGTAAACACAGCACTAAAGTGCAGTACCAACCGTGACCTCTGGAAACGATCCCACAGGATCATCTTTGGGTCTCCTAAAGGATACTTGTTGTTACTGTTAAACCATAGACTTTAACCTAAAAAGGGCATCAAAGTATTGTGTATGGTCCCCAGGGATATCACACTTACTTCATCAAGTCTCATGTTAGTATTCTAAGGGATTCTATATTTTAAAGAAAAGGGGCAAGGCTATTGTTTCTGGTGTGTCATAAAGACTTGCTGTGTAGGGTTTCACTTATCACCCTTAAGGTATGGTCCATGGAACTCCCTATACAAAAGAATTGTTCCCAAACACTGAAGTTAAGGTGGACACACCAAACTACATTGACCTTGTTTCTGTCCAATCATGAGAAAGTGTCCTAGCTATATAAGAATCTCCTATAATTCTATACATTGTTCAAAGGAGGAGACAAGCAGAGAAAGAGGACGACAGCAGTCGGACAGTTAAGGTGGGTGCCAAGTAAGGTAACAACAACTACATCAAAATCACCATTCTTTTGATCCATCAACATCTTTTGCTATTACAGATCTGTCCATACCAAGACAGGCAAAAATGAAGCTTCTTAGCTTTCTTTTCTTGGCATCCATGGTGGCCAGAAGCAGTCAGTTAACGTGTCTAAGTGACCTTCGACGTCCAGGTACAGTATGCCTGCTTCACCTTTTTCTGATGTGTTTATCTTTCGTCTATTCCGAAAAGGCATTTATGTTCTCAACCATGGTGTCTGTCAAGCTTATTATTTCATTTTGACCACAGGACCTCTACAGCAGTGGTTCTCAACCTTTTTTGTATCAGTTACTACTAAATTGATACACACAAGGTCATGGACCCATATTTGGTAAAATTTCACTTCAGGGACTTCCATGTAAAAAAAAAACTGGATATGATCAATACTAGAATTCTATAGTTGTCGAACACAGTTGAGAAGATAACCATGGAGAAAAGGAAACCTGTGATCAGAGTAGTCACTGTTATGAATCTTACTCACATTGGGCTCACTTCTATAGTCAATAATACAGTGAAAATAAATGATTTCTCATTTTTCTGGGTACACCCTGGAACTCCCTCAAGGAGCCCTGGTTGAGAGCCACTGCTCTAAAACAATGCAACTCTGCCACACAATTGTGGACAGCGAAGCAGGAATATTGAATCCAGAATTTGAATCTTGCTCCCAGGATTTGGTGTTTTAGACATGAAAGTATTCCAAGTGGCAATTGCAGACAAAGCTTGCTGATGCACCTTTCCCTGTCTTATAGAACCCACTGACATCTCCGTTGAATGTGGCACTTCCTCGATGAGCTTGGCTATCCAAATCTGCCCTGTCATCTACACTGGCTACAATGAGTCTTTGCTCATCCTCAACCACATGTTCGACAAGCCGGAGTGTAAAGGAACCTTGGATGAATCTGCCAGCCCACCTGTTGTCAGGTTCACCTTCCCCCTCAACATGACCAATGCCTGCGGCAGCACTTTCCTGGTTAGTAGAGGTTGGAGGAGGAGGAGGACTGAAATGGGGGAGAATCCATAATTTTCTTAAAGCATCCTCCTTTTTTCTCTCTGTGCTTGACTATGTTGCCTCCAGACCACCAGTGCAGCTGGCACAGGGATCTTTGCTGACTTCTCCAACATCCAGACAGTTAATATCAGTGGCGTGGTGCGCTCCCATGATCCAACCACGGGGGTAGTCACCTATAATGCTGAGCTCAAATATTATTACTCCTGTGCTTACCCTCTGGAGTATCTCATCAACAACACCCAGGTGGACGTGTAAGATCTCTGCTTGTATCTCTCCAATGACTATTTTCTAGGTATTTACTGTTCATACCTGGACATGTTGTTATGGGGAAATTGACAGTGTCTGTGACCATTCTGACGGTAAGTATTCTCTGGCAGCTGTACTTTATAAAGGGATAGTTTAGATTTTAAAATATTGTGCTATTTCTTCTGGTTGAAATGAATCAAATGAAGTTCTGGATGCCTTTTCTTTTCATTGAGAACAGTCAGTCTATGAATGTTAAATTGTGATATTAATTGTGTTTGGCTTCATCCCTGGTTGTCCCAGGAAGGCTTATGTTACTATAGGCATAGAAAATAAATTATATCAAAATGAATTACATTTTTGTAAGGATTTATACTTTTTTCTATGAGAGTTTATTAAGAAAATTTTTTTATTATATTTCAATCATTTTAAAATGCAAGGAATTAAAAACTCAGCTTTGTAGACGATGTAATTCTCTACTTTGGAGGGGAGCTGCTGAAACAGCAGTTCAACATAAAACATTAGCAAGGCAAACTGTACAGAGGTGTTTGGCTTTAGGCATATAGGAAAAAGTTGCAAATTCCTCAAAAACTATCCTCTTCTTTGTCACTGCGGTCAGGAGAACAAATGTGACTCCAAATGCAGTACTTGCCTTTGATGCTATACATCTGTCCTGCTCACTGTCATTATATTCCTCTGCTGGTGGAAATAAACACCTGGTGTGTAGTAACAAATGGGATGCAGTCAGACATGTATCATCCAGCCAACTCCTCCCTGTTTCTGATGCCACCCCTTGTCCCATTTAGGTCAGCATCTTCCATTGCAGTGAGGGACAACAATGGAAGCTTCATCAGCACTTTAAGCATGGAACTCTTCAGCGTAAGTTAAGATGGAGATGTTTTATAATGAGGTGCACATTGCTCGTGCTTTGCTGTTGTTGGTTCCAGCTCAAGTAATGTAAGCCCCTTTCCCACTGGAAAATAACAACTATAACCCCCCAACATCTGGCATTTTTATTTAATGGGAAAGGTTACAATCGGCATTCACTCCAGGGGCAAATGACTCTGCAGTAGTCATGGGTATTTACTGGCTCCAGTTCCAACTGGCTTTGATAAGCAGTGATGGAAATACAACACCCTAGTGGATGTGCTAATTTTAGCCTCATTGCCAGTGCAATGGAATGACAGGCCACTGCAAAATACAGTCAGTCTCTGACCAAGCAGCACTTGAACATCACTCAAAATTTAGTCTGCACAGAGTTTGAGAGAGACTGAATAAGTAACAGATACAGAACTTTGCATCAAAATTTAGCGTTTTCCTAATTTCCAAGTTTCCTACTGGTGGTGGACTTGTTAAACCATGTGAACACAGCCTCCCTCTTTCATTCCTTCCTTCCTTCATTTCCCTCTAGGAAAAGTTTGGTGTTGTGATAAGCCTGCTGATGTCTAAATCTTTTGTAATGTTTAAAAGTAGGTATGTTTCCTCCTCCGACCAGAAATGTGGGCTTTTCTTTTGGGCATTTATCTCTACCCTGCAGCCTTGCAAACTGTTTGAGAGTTGGCTTGTGTACAACATACCCATGACAATGTACAGAGCTGACCATAAACAGAGGAGATGCCTTGTGTCACAAACTGCAGTAAAAAATCCAGTTGGAACAGATATTCCAAATGCACTGTATACATGTCCAAAGAACACTTAAAAAACTAGAACAATACAAGCATATCCCACGTGTCTCATGTCGGATATGCAAAATGCTAAATTTGGAAAAGCCCCAAATCAGAATATTTAAATGGAGTATGCTGTTTACACGACCCATATCAATTTCAGAATATTACCATATTTGGAATATTTTATGTTTTTTAATATTATTGGGCTTTCCCGCATTCAAAAACCTGCAAACACGTGCTAATGTCAGTGGGAAAAGTACTATTGTACTACATACAATAATACTGGTATTATTGTAACTGGTTATGTCAACATTTAGTAAGCTCTTTTTCTTGTTGCATTGTCACACGATTGAGTGTGTTTTGTCACAGACATTAAATTAAGTGGCATTTATGCAACTATTTTATTGTAAAAACTTTATTAATATTTGCAAAACTCAGACATGTCAGACACTTCAACAAATGTGTGTATAATGTGGATCATAACCAGTGTTTACAGCTATCCAACTTTAACATTTCAAAATTTCTGTTGACAGGATGACCAATACACCAATCCTCTGATCATACCATCACTGGGCTTAGAGCTGAGAACAGATGTCTATGTCCAAGTCCAAGCAGCCAACCTGACTGATCAGTAAGAACATCCATCTGCTGGCTCTGGTGATGAGTACAAGACATCTCAGATTTCACTACATTTTTAGCGTTCTGTTAATCACAATTATCTTGGGTGTTGCTAAGACCAGAATGCAAAAATGGTGATGTTGCAGAACAGTGGCTTGTTTTGGTTGTGTGGAGGCGAATACTGTCATTAAAAATGCTAGTTCTCCCTTAAAACAAACAAACAAACAAACAAACAAACAAACAAACAGCCATATGTTGACTGTGTGATTCATCGTTAACTGATAAATGAGACAAACTCACTTTGCTAGCTGTATGTGGCTCTTGCAGAACATTAATATGACGATATCATGGGAGCTCGTCTATTGTGGAACAGACAGGTGCATTAGTAAAGTCAGTGTCACTGACACATGCCACTGCCAGGGAAAATAGATGTGACAAATAAACTGAAAATGGATCGTCAGGCATGTGAGTCCTGCGAGACAGAGTTTCTTAATTCGTTGTAGATCTTTACAACAATTCGCCGAAAGAGCAAAGCAGGCACAAGTCCAAATCTTTGTCAAAATTTGTCATTTTCAGCATGTAGGTTGTTAGCTTGGAGGTTGTTGTTTGGGGTGGGGGATGCCAGTGCCAGCCCAAATAGCAATGGCAGGCTCACAGCCACAGTCTCGACCACTGGGACAGACTACAGAGGTCCCCACTCCGGAAACAAACCAAGTGAACACAGATTACTTTAAGTGGACGGTATCAAATGTCTGAAGTATTTTAGCACTACCTCTGAAGCCCACTGTTTTTGCCCCACCAGGTACCACGTGCTGCTGGACAGATGCTATGCTTCCATCTCTCCTCATCCCACCAACTCCACTTTCTTCAACCTGTTTGTCTCGTAAGTCCTCAAATCTCATTCTGAAGAGGCTGTCAAAGCCCTTATCAGGCCAACACTGTTGTCTTCTTGGTATCAAACAGGTGCTCTAGGGATCAGATGACCACCATGAAAGAGAATGGGGACAGTCACAACGCCCGCTTCTCCTTCCCGGCCTTCAGGTTTGTCGAACAGCAGAATGAGACAGTGTCCACCTACTACCTGCACTGTATCACCAGGCTTTGTGAGATCAGCACCTGCAATGACTTTAAGGTCAGTGAAGGATCTGTAATGAAAATAGACATTCAGCCCATTTCGAGTATCGCTCTGTGCTTAGTCACATTCCTTCTTCCTTCATCTGCAGCAATGTAACAACAGGAGGAAAAGGGATGTTTCTTCCACTGGTATTTCAGAGGCCACCACCCTATCCTCAGCCATTCCCATTGTCACCAGAAATGGGAATTGTAAGTATGGCTGTTGAGTAACTGCATGCTGATCACGAGGCATTAACAAAATAAAAAAGAAAATAAAAAATGTATAAAACACAAGAGGCAATGTTTTTTTGTTTGTTTTTTTGCTCAGAAATGACCATTAAAAAATTAACTGATTTTCTTCTTTCATCTTGTTCTTTCAGCACTGACACCTAAAGAGCAAGGTAGGATGCTGTTGAATTCCATTTAATGTTTTTCTTAATAGCTCACCAAATAATGAAACATTTCAATTCTAAAAGGCATATAAATGTTTCCTTTATTCCATCTGACTCTATAACAGTGAAATTCAGTATTAATCAGTGACTCTATTGGTTGTCTAATGATTGCCCCGAGGCCATATCCAGCCCAGTCACCAGAAGAAAATGTTGGCAATATGCGTTTCTGCAAACCACAAATATGTTACATTTACACATTTCATATGTATCATTTTTGACGTTTCTAGAGTGACATAGTGTATGAGCTGACTTTGTCATTGGGAGGTGGAAGAGATGGCGAAAGGTGCATCATGTCGGTGAGATGCTGGTCAAGCTGCAGAACAGTATTTGAGACCAACAGAAAAAATGGTTGTGATTTAGTGAGTCATTGCTTTGCTCCTAGCAGCGTTTTAGGCACCAAATATGAGTGTTTCATAGTGATTCATTGCTGTTTGTCAGTAGGATTTTTATGCATTAAAAGCAATTGTTTTTACAGAGACATTGCTGTTTTTGTTGCAAGATAGTGGCATGAAATGTGCTTTTTTTTTTTTTTTACTAAGACATAACTGCCTTTCCTGCCAGGATTGTGCCCACAAATAGGGTATTTTAAGCCAAAACATGATCTTTTCCTAACCGTAACCAAATGGTTTTTGTGCCTAAACCTAAACACTCTTTAGCCATAGCGTTGTTGAAAAATAAAGGTTCAACATATTTGCTCTATAATGATGTGCAAATGTATCTGTGGTTTGCAGAAACGTTTAGTGACAACATTTGCTATGCTGCTATATGCTATATGAGTCAAGATATGATGAACGTGTTTGTATTGGTTGTGTTGTGAGCAGCTGATTCCAGCAGTGACTCGGAATCCAGAATGGGTCTCGGTATAGCTGTGGGCATCCTCACTCTGGCCGTCATTGTGATTGGAGCTGCAGCAGTTGTCCTCTACAAAAGGACCACACACTTTTAAAGGAGAACAGGCACCTGTCTGCACCGCTCTGGACAAGCTTACCTGTTGGATGAACGGGTGTACAGCAACAACCTTTGTGGGGTAAAACTAAGCTCAATTTAAAAAACACTCTTAATGTGTTTTTTCTCATGTAGCATGTAAATGTGTGGTTTAGTGGTCCTGTGGTTGTAGTTGGACTGGAAGTTTAGTAATTTGGGATGCAATATGCACAAAGAGATGCTTTACTCATTGGAGTAGACATGCTGCATTATGTGATGAAAAGCTTAAGTGTTATGCACTGCTGCTCTTTGGCTTGGAAAAGCATAAAAGGAAACAGCTAGTTTGTAGTTAGGGTAACAAAATTATCTAGGGCATTTTGAGACATTTTATTAGCAGACACAAATGTACGAGTACTAATCTACGCAGAAAGTGCAATTGATATTGCGTTATACTGAGTTTTATAAAATCCAAACCAAATCAGTGACGCTGATTGAGTGTTTTCAGGTCACATGTTACAAGCAAAGTTTGACATGAGTTTTGAGGGTTAAGCCACTGATCAATTAATTGTCTTTGTTATGTATTCGTTTTTGTTTTTGTTTTGTTTTTTGCATTATACCAATTCATTTTTACATTCAAATATGCCTGGGTAATTATCATTACTTTACATAATTGGACTGACATTTTCTAAATCAATCTGATGACAGAACCTTTAATATTGATCATGTTTTGTGTTTCTCTCTCTCTCTCTCTCTCTCTCTCTCTCTCTGTTGGAATAATTGTTTAAAGTTAATTACAATGTTAGCAGAATAGGACAGGAAATGGGTGTATATATAACAAAGAATAAAAGTTAATCATGATGTCTTAAGCTCTTTCAACTGTCAAAAAGTGTATATTGGATGTTTTAGCTTTTTATGCATTGATGAGGTTGCAAACCAGAACAGTGATTCTGACTGAGGACATTTATCTATTCCCCCTCATCTTTGTTTGTCCATGACCTAAATCCCAGTTATTTAAGGCACACATGTACAGAAGATGTTTCTAGTTTTACAGCAGGCCTAAGACCACAAAGGAGGTTCACATATCACTGAAACCAGACACTGTCACTTTCTTTACAACCTGTTCTTTCACCTGACCTTTGTGAGGACTCACTAATACAAAAACACTGCATACAATAAAGAAACTCCCACACTGGTTTCCTTTTTTGAAACTGAATATCACATTGTCAAAACTAGGAGTCAGAAATAGCTGGTCAAGCAAAGGAGGTGGGAAAGCCCTCCTGAAAAGATACCACCACCCCTCTGCTGTATGGAATGGGGACACTGCAGCGACAGTCCACTTTAAAGGTATTCTGTGGAGTTTTTGACCACTGGTGGTGCTGTAGAGAAATGTTGAAATGACTTGATTTGGTGTCCACTTTGTTTGTATCACATGCACAAAGATGTACCAGACCAGGCACCAGAAAAAATGGGGCTTTAGTGGTACTGACTTACTTTGAAATTAAAGCCATAGTTGGTAATCCTGTTCAGAAACACTTTTTGTTATACTGGGTGAAATGGTCCTTCCATCCTGAGAGTAGTCAATACATAATGTGTTCAGAAAAAGCAATGAAAAAAATCAGACGTCTGTGGCAGCTGCAGGCCTGTAAAAACTCTGACCAATCCCTGCCATTCGGTGTGAATGGAAAGAACCAATCAGATGCCTTCATGTCTCGTATTGCCTGAGCCCCCCTCTGTCCCTCCCTCCCTCCTCCCTGCACGCACTCATCACATCACTGTTGCCGGAAATATTCAGCACTCCTGAGTAGAAATACTGAGTTAGCAGGAGTTTGCTGTACAGTGGCAGAGAAAATGCAGCCAAAAGTACCACTTCCAGTGTTACTTGTAATGGCTCGCCCCGCTAAACAGGCTGAGAAGAGAAAGTCAGAGGCAGAAAAGGCTGCGACGAAAAAGGCTTTGGATAAAGTGAGAGGACAAACCAGACAACAACAGCAGTCCAGCTTTTGAACAGTGGAGACAACTGAGGGAGCTGAAGGGCCTGAAAAGTGTGCAGAGGTTGCTGTCTATCTGTTGGACAGGTAATTATTTGTTTGCTTTGAGGGGATTTGTTATTTTACTCCTCTGCTCTGCTCACTGCAGCCTGCGCTTTCAGGCATGTCTGGGCTTGTGGCTTTGGACGGAGCACTGATGGGAGAAGGAGCAGGGGTTGGAGCTTAGAGGAGGTGCCGCTTTCAAATCTTGTTAGCTCTCCAACATTACCAACTATGGCTTTAATACAATTCTGAATTAATTCATGAAGTCGAACATTAACATATTTATCATTATTTAACATGAGTTCAGGTATAAACAATGCCCACCTTTGGCCTTCTATTCAAATGCAGATACAGTGATGGATCATTTCGTTGGTTGAATACATACAAATATTGATGTTTTTGTCTCTGTACACCTTTGTCTAGCAGTAGAAACACTCTTCCCTCTGTGCAGTGATATGATTGGTGGGTGTGGGTAAGGTATCTTTCTTGCTTTAAAAAGGTTTCTACTAACAACACTACACAGACAGTGAAGCCAGGCTCTACACTACAGATGGTTAGTTGTGGTAATAGTCAGGTTAACTGTGTGCTACACTGCAAGCTTCAAGACCCTATTACAGAGTGCAGGCTCAACAAACTCTGAGCCTAATCCTGATATCCGAGTTGACTAAGCCTGAGCTGGGAAATTCTTGAGTTTTCAGTTCCAGAACAGTTGATCAGAATTAACTCAATTAACCTTGAGTATGTTCACCCTGAAGGAAGCACGTTCACGGTGAGCAGCAAAAGCCATCATCAATTGAGTGCAAATGACAAGTTTGGCAGAAAGCAGAGTTAAAAGCTGAGCCATTTATTTCACCCCAACTGAATTAGAGATTTCAATGACTTCAATTTCAATGTGGTCTTCGAACATGTTGAGGTAATGTGATGCATTAATGTGTGTCTAATATACAGAAAACATAGAAACATTTTTATATATTAACAATGTTCAAATATTTTAATATAATTTGCCATATCCTCTTATTCAGCTGTAATCTGATGGAGCCCAAACACATTTGGCAGCAACTCAAAATCAAACACAAAAATACTGTACAGACTGGTAAGTAAATTTTGCTTATACTTGTTTCATTCTTCAATATTATGCTGAGGTAAATTGAATTACTGATTTGTTGAATTGCTGTGAAATGACCTCCAGTTCACCTTGCCTCACTGTTGATGTGTTCAGTATCTCCAGTGTTATTAAGAAAATTGCTGTTGTAAAAGAATCAAAGGGCAATGTATAAAATTTGCTCTGATGATAATGCAGATCCATGATTTGTAATATTTGATATATCTGGGTGGAGAAGATTGTTAGATAAATGACAGAGTGTGAGGTGAAACAGTATACTTAATATAGACACTCCTGCGGGAACGATAAAACGTAATCACCTTCTCCTAACACAACAGCCCCTAATAATTTGCGCACAAAAGGGCACACCATGTCTCTCCTTCCTGCTACACGCTCGGTGGGCGACCAGTCTCAGGCTTAGATGAAGTGAGTTTCCCTCATCTCAGGCTTAACATACTCAGGGTTTTCACTAATCCTGCTCTCTGAAATAGGGCCAAGGTGTTAGCCAGACTGATCATTCGAGCAGCTAACCTTTGCTGCAAATTGGCAGGCTAACGTGATTTTAACAGTTTTTACTCAACAGTACGGTATCCATTTTAAACAATTTTAAACTCTGTATTCAACCATACAAATGTTTTTTAAAACTGGGTTGCCCTGCAACAATGTGACCAAAACTGCTGACGTTAAATAGGTAGAGCCACTTGAAATTTTCAAATGTATTTTCTCATAGCCTATACCTACGCTCACTGGATTTATTTATGAGTTTGATAGACACCACAGAAAGGCCGACACACTTTTTTTTAAAATAATAGACTCTGTATCTCACCACTTTAAAGTCCTCTCACCTTCTCATATTATCTGCAACAAGTGGGGTACACATTCATAATAGAGATATCTGTGCAAAAATGACACAAAGACCAACGTTCACTGCTGACATCACACAACTTCCTTTAAACTGCTATTTCCTTTTAATCCCAGAGTTGCCCCTTGCACATGCTTGCACATGCCTTGGCCAGGCTCTTGCAGAGGTCAGCAACAAGTGGCGAACCTTTGCAAGAGCCCCTGCTCTTGAATATAAACATTTTATGTTCCAGCCCAAATGCTGTGTTGTTTCTTTGTAATTATAGAGTAAGAACGGAGGGAACGCTCACAGCTCGTTACTTTGTAATTAAACAGTAAGTACAGGACAGGAGTGGAAACTTCATAATCCAACCCGCATCACTAATTTCACTGTGTAATTAAAGGATAAGAACAGTAGAACAGTGGATACATTCTAATCCAGTTCACCACATCACTCTCAACGGTGTAATTAAAGGGTAAGAAAAGGAGAGCATCACATTACTGTATTATGTTATTTTTCCTTGAATAACAATACAAGCATTTCATAGTCGTGCACTTGAGAAATGTAAGTTTGTTTTCAGCAGAGTTGTGGATGAGCACGCCTGCTAGGAGCATATCTGAAAAAGTCTAGATCCATTCCTCCACTTTCTTCTTTCAAATCATACAGTGAAGTAGAAGACACTGACATAATAATCTCCTGGAGTGTGGGTTTAGCTTTAGCAGGCACCCTTTTAAAAAAAATAATTATCACGGGGTGACCTGTAGCTTACCAGATAGATTGTGCGCCCCACATAGGCTAAGTCCTTTACAGCAGCTCAGATTCGATTCCAACTCATGGCCCTTTGCTTTGTGTCATCCCCCCTCTCTCTTCCACCTTTGCAGTCCATCTTCAGCTGTACTATCAATGAAGGCAAAAGACCCAAAAAATAATCCTATCAAAAAAGAAATTATTGTCACAACTGCAAATGGCAAGGGCATTTGTTTTTATTGTACTTCATCCATTAAAATTCTACGTTTTGTTAACTCATCCAACACATTCTCACTCCGACCTTGTCACGTGCATGGTCATGGACTTTCCACGTCCACATACAACGTGCAAGGTACCCTAGGTGCGTTGGTTGTTGACGTTCTGGAACACTGTGTCAAGTTCTGCCTGTTATATGTATTGTCTTCTTTCAAGATACACTTCCGTTTTCACAGGAAATTTCCATCAACAACAAACACACATAGTTGGGTTTAGGCAACAAAGACATGTGGTTAGGTTAAGGAAAAAATAACAGGGTTTGGCTTTAGAATGTTATGCGACGCGAACAATGCTCTCTCAGGTGAAAGTAGGTGTTTGTTGGACCCGTCCACCACCCCTCCCGCCCGCCCCACACGTACTCTCACCGCCTTAATTTTCGTCTTTGTCCTGCCATGTTTCCCCTTGACGCCACAGGGCACCGTTAAACTATAATGGCAACTAGCCGTGTATCATGCAGATGTTAAAGGACGCCTTTTTCGTGGGTTTCTGACGCCACAAGTCGCTACCCAAGCATCGTATTTTGACGACTTCAGAGTGAGACCAGGCTCGCCCATCAGCTATGAAAATACATTATACTGTAATTACTTAACAGGTGTCACTGGATGTCATTGTTGTCAACTGTTCAGCTGTGTTTACCAGGACTGCCCTTTACAAAAACACTTAACAGTATCAATCATTTCTCCTTTCTTCTAAAATACCCAATATTGTAGGTACCCAGCAGTTACTGAAGTACTTACAGTATGACGTATTTCTCCTTTCCCCTAAAAGTCCCACTTGTTACTCTCTTGTTCTGCTCTACCCAGATGTACCAGTAGGAGCTACACCTTTGAAATTTACAGCTGTCCTAAGCGTGACTGTTGTTGCTCCTTTGTGTTTTGAACCTGGACTGCTAACTTTAGCCAACCTGGTGCTTTTATTTGCACAGCTTGCCAGTGACTTTCATCTACATGACAAGCTTTGTTTGACTCTGCCTGTAAATAATGGGATGGAATTTCCTTTTCAGTTCTACTGAAAACTGCACCATGGATTCAAAGGGAGACTCTATCAGCAAGATGCTCAGTTACCGAGAGAGAGAGAGAGAGAGAGAGAGAGAGAGAGAGAGAGAGAGAGAGAGAGAAGTCGTGGGGTTGTATAAAAAAGGATGACAAGAGAATCATTGAGACTGAATCTGCCAGCAAGCAGAAGTGGTCATCAGTGAGGCTTCAAAGTACATCACTCTCTTTCTCTGTCTGTGTCTGACACACACATAGTGAGAGTTAGAAAGGATATTATGTGGAATGGAACTGAGGTATTATTGCTTCAAGTTAACCTACCTCACATTAAATCTATTCCAGTGGACTGCTGCTATAGACCACCTAGCTCAAACTGTAATTATTTAGAGGCTATTGGGGAGATGCCAGATAAAGTCTGTGAATTAAACATGGAAGTTGATTTTGCAGGAGACTCAAATATTGACTGGCTATCACATAATTATTCCTGAAAACATCAAAGGGTTATCATAACTGATTGATGTAAAAACAAAGCAATAAACATTTCTCTGCATTTTCAGAAGTAACTCTTTAACCAGCAGCTGGTTGGATGTTCAATAAAACACAGGACGCAGAGTGGTAAGGACTGTGTGCCACAGACAGTGTGCACTCCATGTGCGCATTTTGACCAGCAACACAATGATTTCATTTGTGGTATCTAACGCCACTACGCTTAGCAGAATGAATGCAGTCTCCACCTGACCAAGTGTTATTAAACACATAAGATTGAACCTATATCAATGGATGCCAATTTTTGGGAGATCAAATTCCCCCTGGTGGACATTGGGGGGATGTGACCCCCTGTAACCTGTGGGGATTATGTGCATGGGAGAAGGGACCTTAAATTGAATGATTATTTCAGAGGCAAAGTATACAAGTGAAGGAAAGAATTAGCACATGGAAAGAAGCAAAAGTTATTATAGGAAAACATCACCCAGTGGCCCTAATAGTTGTCCTATAAGTTTGTTACCAGGTCTAAGCAAGACAGCATTTAATCAAATACCAGAATACCTCTCAGTAAATAATCTGATAATAAACTTCTATCATCTTACAGAAAGGGACACTCTACATAGACAGCTGTGATGCAAATGACAGATGACTGGTGCAGAGCTCTGGCCAACACAATGACCTGGTATTTGACCCAGTATTTGGTGTTTTTAACCACAAGCTTCTTCTTGAAAAGCTTGAGTGTTATGGATTTAGACCATCTGCAGCTGCATGAATTGAAAGCTATCAGGTAAATAGATCAAAGAGTTTTCTTATGTAATTCAGCAGCACTGTCTCCTAGAAGTTATATTTATATACAACTTTCAAACAGCAAATATTTTGTGAGGGAAACTTCAAGCAAATTATGTTTTCTATTCACACAGAGAAAATGTTGCTAAATATATTGCAAAAACATTGATACTGAACGTATCAGCAAAGTATTTACTAAAAACGATCTTTCCCTAACCTTAAGTGCTTTTGTTGCCTAAACCTAAGACAGGAGTCTGGACGTTAACCTGAAGCTCTGGTGCCAAAGTCCTGCACGTTGTACACTTGCCATCATCCCCAACCATTGATGCCTAAGTGGTACATGGATGCAGTGCTTTGTCACCTAAAAGAAACATTGTCTCTGGACATAGTCCAGACAGTGATAACGTTACCAAAAGGACAGAATTAAGGCAAGGCAAGGCAAGGCAAGTTTATTTGTAGAGCACAATTCGTACACAAAGTAATTCAAAGTGCTTTACAGAACAAGAAAATGCATTAAAATCACAATACAAAATAAAAACATAAATAATCATTATAAAATGAACTTTAAAAGAGAAGAGTGCAGATAAGATCCTTTCAGTCATATGCACAGTGAAATAGAGCTGTTTTGAGCCTAGATTTGAACACAGTAGAGGCCTGTCTCACATCTTCAGAAAGACTGTTCCAGATTTTAGCTGCATAAAACTGGAATCCTGATTCCCCATGTTTAGTCCTGACTCTGGGCACCAGCAGGAGGCCGGTCCCTGAAGTCCTCAGAGTCCGAGATGGTTCATATGGCACTAACATGTCAGAGATGTACTTTGGTGCTAGGCCATGGAGAGACTTGTACACAAGCAGAGCTGCTTTAAAGTCTATTCTCTGAGCCACAGGAAGCCAGTGTAGAGACCTGAGCACAGGACTAATGTGCTCGAACTTCCTGGTTCTGGTCAGAACCCGAGCAGCAGCATTCTGGATGTACTGCAGCTGTCTTACAGCCCGTTTGGAGAGGCCAGTGA
Source organism: Epinephelus fuscoguttatus (assembly GCF_011397635.1). Classification (NCBI taxonomy): domain Eukaryota; kingdom Metazoa; phylum Chordata; class Actinopteri; order Perciformes; family Serranidae; genus Epinephelus; species Epinephelus fuscoguttatus. The sequence goes on from NC_064763.1 coordinate 8,137,669, forward strand.
ACAGGCTGTTACAGTAGTCTAACCTACTAGAGACGAATGCATGGATGAGTCTCCCCAAGTCAGGTTTAGACACTATAACTTTGCTTTTGGCAATGTTTTTTAGATGGTAAAAAGCTGCTGATGTTATTGATTTGATGTGGCTGTTAAAGTTCAAGTCTGAGTCCATTATTACCCCGAGATTTCTAGCCTGATTTGTAGGTTTTAGAGAGAGAGACTGGAGGTGACTGCTGACACTTTCTCTTTGTTTCTGTGGACCAAATACGATGACTTCAGTCTTGTCTGAATTTAGCTGGAGAAAGTTGTTTTGCATCCACACACTGACCTGTTGGATGCAGTGACAGAGTGAATCCACTGGTCCATATTCACCTGCTGTCAGTGAGACATAGATCTGAGTGTCATCTGCATAATTGCGGTAGGACACATTATTACTTTGTATTAACTGGCCTAAAGGCAGAATGTAGAGATTGAACAGAAGGGGTCCCAGGATTGACCCTTGGGGCACCCCACAGGTCAAGGCCATGTGGTCTGAGACACAGTTACCAATTTCAACAAAGTACTTCCTGTCTTCTAGATAGGACTTCAACCAATTTAGGGCAGTGCCAGAGATGCCCTCCCAGTCCTCTAGTCTCTGTGAAAGGATCTCATGATCGACAGTGTCAAAAGCAGCACTCAGATCTAGCAGGACTAAAACTGAGACTTTGCCTGCGTCAGTGTTCAGGCGGATGTCATTTGTCACCTTAATATGACCGGTCTCAGTGCTGTGATGGGGTCTAAAACCTGACTGGAAAACATCAAAGGAGTTGTTCTTTAGGAGAATTAACAAAGCAGCTTGGTAACAAACAAACATAATTTGTAGGAGACAGGGTTGTTCTCAGATAGCGTGTCTGTAGAATGAGGAGTTCCACAAGGCAGAAGCCTAGGTCCTCTTTTTATTCGATTTTTACTGATTAATCTCCGGTTGCAAAAAAATGGCAAAATTAATGATGTATGCAGATGACACTAAGGTATATGAATCAGCAATAACACTTGCTTATCTGATCTACAATATTCAAGAGAGTGCTGGATATAATTAGAAAATGGATCCTTGAAAACAAACGGATACATCTCAGCAAACATTGATTGGATGGTGATGTTGTGTACCTAGCCGGAAATGATCCAGGATTGACCCTCTCTTACAAACCAGGAAATATTAATAATATTGCTATTAAAAAAGCAAATGTGGGTATCTTTTATTTTATATATAATATAATATTTTATTCACAGTTAATTTGTTTGGTTGTGAAATGGCTGAGATCAGAAAGACATGCTGAGTTGTCCAATCTACATCCAAAGATTAGTATTACTTGACGCCCATAATTTAAATATTAAAAACATGTTTATGCCATTAATGTCTCATTGTTTTAAACCCACAGTGTCTTTAAGAGCCAAGAGTCTTTTTCCAAGCCATCTGTGATTCCACAAGGAAGAAGTAGCCCTCAGAGCTTTCTGCCACAAAGTCAGGTGTTGTAGTATACAAAGCGACAAAGATCATTTAGATAGAAAATTGTTGTGGATCAAGCACAGGACGTCCACCCAGGAGACCATGGTTGGATTCTTGTCAGCTAATGTCAGTCAATGTTGGTTTATAATTTGTGCATCTCAACATTTTATTTCAACATTGCCAGGATTCCCAGGAAGGACATCCAGCTGCTTACCAGGTAACGCCATGGATGTCAACACAACTCTCATTTTGGAACTATTTTTGAACCACAAGGGACGCCTTGATTGGACATTCAAACAATGGTCAGTCAGTGTCTCAATGTTTACTGGTATGACACATTAAAAAAAACAAAAAAACATTGTATTTGGTTGAAATCATTCTCTAAGGCAATAGCCAAAACTTCAACTCTTTACAAATGATTCACCCAACCAGCAAGTTGGGCATTACCCTTGACAACAGATTGTCCTGGTCAAAACACATCTATACTATTGGCAATGGAATGGGAAAGGCATTAGCTGTTGTAAGGTGATGTAGAAAACACTTTAAACCTGCTATTAAACTCCAGCTAATACAGATCAAAGCGACACACCTTGCTTTCCAATGTCCTTATAGTGCTAAAATTAATACAATGCACTTCCATCTCAACTTGCTACAAGTTGCAGAAAGGACGATCACTGCGCTTCTACTTTCAACATTGAAGGTTGTACAATCCAAAACTCATCATATCAGTACAGTCAAGTGAAACAGAGTTTAGAGATTAGAGATTTTGTTTAAATTGAAACACACATACATACATATATGCATATATGCACACACACACATATCAGTGTAAGTTTTACTCATATTAATGCTATTCTCTAATATGTCGTGTGTTTTCCATTTGTGTTGACTGTTTACAAATCTGTCAACGGGGGTGGACTGTAATGTTTGACATGGGGATCCTAACAAATAAAACACACACACGCACACACACACACACACACACACACACACACACACACACACACACACACACACACACACACACACACACACACTCTCAACACTCAACAATTGCCATTTTATTGGATAATATTTGGAATAGTTGTATTATTAAAAGTTACATTTCATTTAGACAAAAGCATGTATGAGTAATTTTTTTCCTTACACAGTATTTCCTCAAATAAACCTGTAGGAGGCACTTGAATCATTTGCTTGCTCCCAGGCAGTTTATATAATTTCTCACCTGCTGAATAACTATGCCTCTATGTATTACACATAAAGGTATTAATATACTCCCAGTACCCCCCTGTGTGTGTTGAATGTGAAATTCAGGCTTTTAAATACAGCACTCTGCTGGGGGTTTAAATTTAAAATGAAAATCTCTGCTCACCCTCTTCACTGGTTTGTAATTTTAAAGTCTAAACTGTATATCGCCGAGGGCCTAGAGAGCCCAGAGAACAAAAACATTAAAGATTTAAATAAAACATAATTACCACAAATGTAATACCAGATGTGTGCAATTTTTTTAAACTATTGCAGTCAATGGAAATAAGAGCATCTTGAAACATCAGTTAATCACTTATGTGATTAATCTTTGTAAGGACTAAATTACAGATGTCAGTCTATGCTGTCTAGAGGAAGTACAAAAGAAATTCTCAGAATTCTGTCTGATAACTGAATTTTTGAAACTAGTCTGAAATCTGCATGCAACCCTAGTGACTGCCTAAGTCATAGCGTGAAGCCAGTCAATGATTTCTCACTTGGCAGGCAGCTCAACCAGATCATGACTTAGCCTTGGTGTCTGAGGTTGTGAGTTTTAGCCCTGGGTGATTCAAAATAAAAATGCTTATGACTGTCCAGGCATTGTGATGTGTGGATTAGAGACCAATGACTTTTAAGATATTTTTAATTTAAGAAGTTACTCATGGCCTGGGCAGTTGTTCTGACGGACCCTCCTGTATTTCTCATCTGTCTTCCTTGTTTTTTTTTTTACTTTGCTTCTCTTCCTCCTCCATCTTAATGCCCAGCCCTGACTCACTATTGCACAGCAATAATGGATATTTTAATTTTCTTAATGTCTGTCTGAGGAGCAAGAGGTAAGAGAGAGGGAGAAGTGAGGCAAATATGAAGATAAGAAAAATAAGATGCACCCTGTAGGGTAAATTCACCAAATGATTGTGTGGCTTTTGCGGCTGTTAAACCTGCACCTGCAAAATAAATTGTGTCATTTTCAAAGCACCCACAAAGGTTGAAATGCACCCCTAACTGCGCTGCCAAGCAAATAGCATTTTGGTGCTCCTGTGCAATTCCTACATGTAGGTAATATGCATACATTTAACACAAAATTGGTCCCTTTCTATGCAAATGAACCTCATTGCAAAAACACTCAAATTGACAAAGATCATAGCTAATAACCACACGCAGTTACAGTGAAATTACTGGAGACTCAGATATTAAATCCCAAAGAAGGTTTCTGTCTGTCACGTTTAAATTCCCTTCCTGAAATTTAAAAGATTGCCTCTGCTATGGAAGCCCATTCGTGCCAGTGTGATGAAAAAATATCTTGTAAGTCACTTTAATGGGAAACTTTGCCAAAATAATGAGTTAGTATCTCACAATATTGACTTTCTTATCTCAAAGTAGTGACGTAGCATCAGCCAATGGGAATGCTGAAGAGAAGTATTAGCACTGTCATTTTTGCTTGACGAGTGAAAATCACATTATCATCACGCTGAGTAAAGCTGGTATCTCACTGTTGGTATCTTTGTGTTTTCCATCATTTTTTTCATCAGGAGCTGTTGTTTGTGCTCTGTGTTGTCTGTTGTTTACACGGCTAACAGGTTTTAAAAAATGGTGGTATCCAGTGCTGTATTGACTATGTTCAACCAATCAATACAAACAAGGAAGACTACAACAGTTCAGTGGACCTTTCTTTCTACTCTCTCACATATTTATTACTCAATTCTGCCCAATACATTTTTTACCACCTAAAAGATGGAAGACAATTCGGGAAAACAATTTACACAAAAATGATATGGTTTTGACTTAATTTTCTTTTTCTCTCTGCCATTGTTCTGTCCACAGTTTTTTTTTTTTTTTTGGCGTGAAGGTGACATTTATACTTTTCCATATGGATAATTGCAATCAGATGCAAAAAAAAAGGGGCAAACTGCTCTCAGCTGTGGCTGTGTATAATGAGTACAATATCTTTTGTGAATTGGACCTTTACATGGGCTAGATATGCAAATGATGTGGTGCTATCAATGACCACAATCTAGTCTTTGTGAATTCTTCCTTGTGTGTTAAATAATTGACCAGAGCCACATGCCACACCTATCCACTAGATGTCCCCAGAGAGTTTCTGTCCTGTGGTGACCGCCTTACTGCCCCTGTTATCAGCTGTCCTCCTGCAGAGCTGCACCTTATTTTCTCCTCGGCTCCCCTGCACATGGGAGACAGTTTCTTATATGTTGGGCCAAGGCTTGTTGTTGTTACCTGTTTTATTACCTTTCTAGGTCACTGGCTTGAGCGAGTGAGGCTTCCACCAACCTCTGTGTATCACCTTCCCTACAGACAGACAGGCCTACAGTATCACTGCATTTACATTTTATTAGAATAAACATGTCTCGTGTTTTTCCTGCTTTAAGAATTTACATTTACAACAAATATGAAAATATTGGTAGACATGAAGTATAAATATGATATGAAATGCTGATATAATCATTACTGAGACATTAATGTCAGATCATCCAGGAACTGGAACCATCTGAAAACAAGTTGGATAGTTTAGGCGTGCATCTGCTCTGACAAAGTCTGCTGAACAAAAAGAATAAATGGTCACATAGCAATGGTGTCTATTTACTGTAGTAATTTAGCAGTTGCTGTGGTTACTAGAGAAAATAAAAACAGTAACAGCTCCATAATTAAATTAAAAGATAAATTTGGTAATATTCTATATTTTTCTTGTTGTCACCAAATGATGCAGCATCATCCTGCTGCCACTCTCAATACTCAGTAGTGCACCAAATCTGCAGCTGAAATGATGCGCACCCTCCTATTTTATAAGATTTGTCAAAAACACCAGAGACCAGATGTTTTAGGAAATGTCTTAGCTTTAAAAATTAAAAGCCCTTTATGGAGTTTTACATCTTCAGTCAGAACCAAAGCAGTTGATGATGAGAAGCACAGACAGCTGGTGAAGTCATAATGTATTGTGAGACAGACTAGCATGTTTGTTTTAGTCTTTTCATGGGATATGTTGGCAATAACAAAAAACATCAAATATCGAAAGCCTCGTCCTTTAAACAAGATGAGGGGTCTGTGCCGGTGGCTGGTAGATCTTGGCTACATCTTCAGGCATGTAGTGTACCTCAAGTGTTTGTATATGGCACATCAAAGCTGACAATTTAACAAAAATGCTGTATATTTTTCAATTTACAGTCATAATCTCACAGAAATTATTATTTTTTTTTTTTAAAGATATTTTTTGGGCATTTTTAAGCCTTTAATTGATAGGACAGACAAGTGTGAAAGGGGGAGAGAGAGAGGGGATGACATGGAGCAAAGGGCTACAGGCTGGATTCGAACCCGGGCCGCTGCCGCAACACCCTTGTACATGGGGCGCCTGCTCTACCACCAAGCCACCGACGCCCCGACAGAAATTAATTTTAAAAAATGTCTGTAAAGTCTATCTATGGCCGGATGAGGTAACACAATGATTATTGAGCCTATGACCCACTGATGAAAGCCCTTGCATTTGCAGTATTACGAACTGGGTGCATTGTGCATTACGAACATTCACAGGAAAAATCACAAGCAATGTACAGTCGTTAATAATCTGTCAAAACACACACATACACACACACACACCCATACCCATACCCACCCACACACACACACACCCACACAGAAGCCTTATGCTGGGCCACATTGCCTGCGTGAGCAGCATGTGTGCATTGCAGAAACTATTGTCTTTTTTTCTGCGCCCCATCACCAGATAAGAGCAGCCACACTGCCCGCACGGAACATCTAGAGATTAGGAGCCTCGTCTGTTTTTCTTTGTAAAGCGTGCATTTCTTCAGCAAAATTAGACAGTAAAAATGGTCTTCTAATAATTATATTGACATGGTACCACCCTTCACGTCAGTTTTAATGTCTGAATCACTCACAGACAGGAAAAACTTATATTTTTAACTCAACACTTCCAGTTTCTGTTCAAACTTTAAAGCCCTCGCTCTTAAAACATTTCTCTGGACAGAATCCCTTCATTTATTAACAGGACCATGTTGCTGACAATGCAGTGGCTTGCAATGCTCCATAAATGAACCGAATACCGGCTTTTAATTATGAAAATACAGTACTTACAGCAGCAGGCAGCTCTGCAGCAGCGCAGCAGCAAAAAGCTGGCTATGTGATCATTAAACGTGCGTGAGTCGCAGCAGTGCGGAGATGTAGTCTTGATGCACTGCTTACACAGGCAGTGTGGCCCTGGTCTTGGCCAATACACACACTGCAATAACCACTTATCGCCATGGGTGCCACTAAAGAGAACTAAACGGAGATCTTCAAGACTGTAACTTTAAGGTAGTGCGAGCAATATTCTTTTAACAGCTGCAAAGTCAACTCACATGGACAGAGAACAGCCTGCAGGAATACTGATTCTCGACTACTGTATAAACTATGTTCTAGGGCCAATGATTTTTTTATGAGTTCACATTCTTCCAAATGTTAACCATGACAGCTCTGAGTGCTACTGACCAAAGCGGTGTCAAACTACTGTTATCAGCCTGCTGAATTTCTTTCCACAGATGGTGTTGGTAACTGTGCTCAGTGTTCAGTGTGTATAGGTGACACAACTGTCATTCTAAAGGCAGTTTTTTATCTGAATGTCTTGTGTTCTGTCTGTGAAAGCCCATGCTGCCAAAGTGTCCTTGAACAAGCACTGAATGCATACCAGCTCCAAGAATGCAATTTTAGAACTGACCCCTGGCCTCTCGAGAAATATTCGTGTGGATTACAGCAATCAATGAGGTATTACATTATTTTCACATTGTGGAGAAGCGGAGAAGAGCATAAAAAATGTATTCTATTCAACATCAATAAGATTTCATTCAACTCTACCTTAGCAGCTAGAGTCTGGGAAAAAAAAACATGGAATGTGCAATAGACTTATATTTCATTCACTGACTGTGAGCATTAACAGAAAACAAAATGTTTATAAGCTACAACACTGAATTTTATCAGCTCCACTTACTAAATCAATAAAAAAAATTGGTGTATTTTTTCTTAAAATAAGTGTCACTGTCCACTATTTTTTCCGGTGAGTCCATCAGGAGATGTCATAATGGGTTGATGCTAATGCTTCTGGTAAAATTTGCTGGATATTTTTATTATCTTGATTTGAATCCACGCACCATTAGTTGCATCAACAGTCCAAGTCTTGTTCAAGTTACTTCAGTGTAAAAAGACTGGTTTTATCATGTGGAATTGTCCACAGTGGAATACAATAAATAACCTAGTTTAGTTATCAGTAAAAGAACACTTAGCACTAGTAATACTAACTTTATTAAGTTATGCAAATTTTTCATAAACTCTGGCTGGCATATACTTTATCTAAAATATGTTACTGATGTTTTAGTCAGCTGCCCTTCATAAAAAAAAAAAGCTAACATTATTCCTGTGATGTTCTTTCAACATGTCACCCCTCACTTGTAACATTCCTGTGATATTCACTTACCCTACAGTGGTTCAGTGTCTATTTGTTTTAAACTCTGTTTTAGCTCCGTTTAAGGGAGAAGTTCATCAAGTCTTATTAATACCAAATCACAACTGCAGGCTTTTTAATCTGTCTGACAATATGCAGTTTTATAAATACACTTTAAACATACTCTCAGATAAGGAGCTACTCACACAAGCACGAGGGTATTTCAGTAGTCTGGTATTGTAGGAAGGGGATTTGAGGGAAAACCCTCGGTGGACAGGTTCAGAGTGTCCCTACACAGTTTCTGGAAAAGAATTACACGGGGATTCTCCTCAATAACAGTGAACTGTTGCTTTATTGAAAATGCTGGCTTGAAGGTGGAGCGAACAAGGCGGAAAAAATGCTGCCTTCAGGTGCCCCTCGTAAACCTTTCTCAGTAAATAGAAGCCTTACAAGTACAGGACCTGTGTTCAACTAAATTAGGTCAGAAAACAAAATGTCATGATACATGTGCTACTTGGATGTCAGCTGGTGCAGGGCAATAGAGGGAATATATACAATATAGTCTATATGATGAACATAGTGCTTTTAGTTGGAAAAATAGTGAGGCCACCTTTGGACAGATACAAAACCAGAAAAGAACACAATTTTACAATTTGACAAAATGTGCTATATCAGTTTTATAGGTGATAATCTGACTGTGTTCATACCTAGTCTTCTCAACTTGCTGTTATAACCTCACCTACTGCTCAATTCCCCTTTTGTGAGCGCTGTTGATTTGTGTAGGCATGTCTGCAAGCCTAACTTTATTGCTTTGCCCTGCTGCTCTTTTTTTCAAAAGACAGACTCAGATGTGTGCTTTGGGAGATATTCTACATTGCTCATGTGCAGTTGCTATCTTTTAAAAAGAAATAATAACTCTGATAATAACTTATGCCATTTAAGCAAATGAAGACAGCAGTGCTTGGCAAACAGCCAGTCTAATTGCAGTTGAGGAAAAGCCAATCAATGCCACTTAGCATCAAACTGGTGCCATCCACATTTCATGCCAAAGATTTTGGGCATGCATATTGTTGTTTTCACACACTTGACATTGCAAGCATGGGGCTATCCCCATGGAGCGATGAAAACAGGGCAATTGATTTCAGGTGACTGTAAGGTAATGTAAACACATTTATGAATATTAGATACAATTTCTGCCAATGGATGCTTTCTAAATCCTACACACTGGCCCTTTGATGAATAATGCATTTCCACAGCCCTACTGTTTTGTAGCATTAATCTGAAGCTCGGAAACCATGGAAATGTGTTTGGGAAATAGAATCTGTCCAGAACAAATAAGAGTTGCAGCGTCTTCCCCGTAGCCTGCATAATTTGCCACCTCAACCAATAATTTCCTGTCAATAATCAGATAAGCCTCCACTGTGTTCCCAGAGTGATAATGAGATTTTGCTTGAGTCATGCCTGCTATGAGTGTACTAATATATGACAATGCTGCTCTGTCGGCAGAAGTTGTTGTAGGCTACTTTACATGCTTTTTTATTGTTTCGTGAATGCGTCAAAGCTGCCACTTCCGCAAAGTAACATCAGACTATCCCAGAAAAACAAATACTTCTCAAATTAGCCTCTGGCTTTGTTTGCGGACCTTCACGTGCATTTGGGAGTTTACATATTTCCGACGGCACCTCAAGGCACCATACAAGCAAAAGCCCCGAAGAGCCCGAATAGCTTCCGCCTCCTCCTCCTCCTCCCCTCCTCTCCTCCTGTCCTCTCATTCTGCTCTCTGCGTTTCACCTGCGCTTCCTCACTTAGTCACAGACTTTGGTATGTTTCGGACTTTCCACGCCTCTATCAAACAACAGTGACATATCCACGGGCCGTATTTGAACAGCTCAGACCGACAGAAACTCCTCATATCTTGAAGCTCAGCAGACGTCTTCACAATCCCGGACAGTTTCTCTATTAGGATGGATTCCACTGCTTTCCTGTTGCTGGCTCTCTTGAGCGCCGGGACGCTCCTCCAAGAAGGTAAGTCTCGTTAATAATGTAACGTTAGCGGGGAAAGCTTTTACAATAGTTTGGACACGGTCTATTGATGTGGTTTGACGTAGAATAGGATACTGTAGCTGTGTTATGTTCTTTATACGAGTAACTTGCCGGTTGGCCAACACCGGCATGATGAAGCAACTTACACCTGAAGTTACCGCTCCTTTTTTATGACTGTGTAATACTGGTGTACCGTCACGTCATGTCTTTCTACGCGTGTTTAAGCAGCAGTGACAAAAGAAATCGCACGCTAGGCTTTGGGAAGTCCGTCATAGAAATTCAACCATTAAAAAACGAAAGTGTTGACGAATAGACGGTCTTTATCCCTATTAACTCTATAGTCACGGCTTAATTGAGCGTCCTGCCAGCTTTAAATTTAGGGTCAAGTCGTCCCTGTAAATAAACAGGTGGGTAAACTGAACACAGGTGGCTTCACCCTCCACGAGCCTCCTCCGGTTACTTTTAATAAAGCCAACTCCCTGCCCAAACAAACAACCCCCATCCGCCTCCGCGCGCTGCGGAGCAGTCAGTGGGCTTCACGGAGCTGGATTTGAACCCGGGGGTGAAAATGTGCTTGCTGCTGTCTGATCATTTGTTTGTAATTAAGGATGTGGTTGTTTAAATCCACTTGTAACCCAAGCCTCTGTTTGTGTGTGTTAAGTGTGGCTGTGAGTGTGTGTATGTATGAATGGGTCAAGAAGGGGCCAGAGAAAACACTTTAAATCTTTAATTACCTTTGTCATTCAATATATTTTCTTCCTCTGCAAGGTCTAAATGATTTCGACTTGTATTTGAAAAGAAGATTTGGCACTTTTTTTCTTGTGTGGGAAAATGTAATATCTAATGAGAGCAGTCCATTTATAGCAGCTGGGTATTTGTCATACTAAAGGGTACAACCTGGAAAATTTGAAAAGGCCCCTGGGGCTCCCTATTTTAGGAGTTAGTGGCTCAGCCCTGTGTAATCTCTGATGCTGATAGTGAATAGCTTTTCTTGGTGAGAAAACAGGGAGGCTTTGAAAGAGTTCAAACACTATCACCAGGACTGGCACCACTGACATTGTCTTGTGTCAGTTACACAGGATAAGTCAGAATAAATATCCTTGCAGCCCTTATCTATCCGTTGTGTCTATGTCACTGGCCATCTCTCGTCGTTCACAGAGCTGCTCTTTGTCAGAGCGACTGGAGGGCGGTGCAGCTTGTCTGACTGGTGAGTGGGTGTATGTGTGTGTGATGGGAGGGGGGTGATTGGTGCTCGACACTCCACACAGCCAGGGTCACCATCTCCATCACTCGATGCTATCTGGCCTGTCTCCGGATCAGTGACTCCACAGGAGTCTTTTTTTTTTTTTCGGTCACATTTCGTCCATGATGAAATCCATATTTATCCTCCACATAATGACAGAAACCAGCACAGTAGATAGCAGCTGAAGTCAGTTTCCAGCTTGATCTGTAGCATTCCTCACATCAAAGAGGGAATGCTTTCAAAGGGACTTTCAGACTTAAAAGTTTGAAGCCACGGGAGGCTTTTCAGGGTGACTTTGGAGTGGTAAGCTGTCAGCACAGATGTGAGGGGATAGAGCAAAGTGTGGGCTGTTGAAAAAATGTAGAGGTGAATGGTGAATGCCGTTTGAAAAAGTCATTATTAGTGACAGAGAATGGCATCTTCAGTGAAAGGTTTTTCAAATAAAGTGTGTGATGGAAGTAAATTAGGAGCGTGCCACTTTCACATAATTCAGTAAGGGTCCCTATTGTGTTAGCACGCATATTAGGTCTGCAGGTAGTCCACTTGTAAGTCCACTTTAAAATGCTTTCATGGACTGTTATAGAATGTTACCAATTATGTACCGTATGGTACTGAAAGAGCCATGCTGTTACAATGTTAAGGTTAGTCTTACACAAAGTAATTCATATAGTTATGACCATTATGAAGGGAAAGAGCCTCTTATAGTAAAGGAATACTTCACCCCCCAAAAATGCCTTTTATTGCAGTTACTCACCCCATGTTATGCTGAATTTGTGAAGAAAATTGTGTGACTTTGGTAATCCAAACTAACCCTTTAAAACACAAAAGGGACGTACCGTACATACAGCTTGATTAAGGAGACTTGAAGTATACTGTGTGAGTTTTGTGAGAGTTTGTAAACGGATATTTTGATATAGTTTTGCTATTATTAAACGTGGACCCCTATGACTTCAGTTCATCAAGAATTTTCTTTGTTTTTGGATTCTGCCTTCACTGTGGCAGGTAAGAAAAACAAAGTCTTCTACACAAAAGTCATCATAATACAGGGTGAGTAATTGATATACAAGTGGCCATTTGGGGAGTGAAGTGTTCTTTTAAGATTATAATTTGCACTTTGAAAAATGTACCTCCCTCATTCAATTGAATGGTGCCACTCCATTGATGCAGCAGGGGTGCCAACACAGAGGGCTCCAGGGAAAAACATGCAGGCAGGTGTAGCCACAAAAAAAAAAAAAAAAAAGAACCTATAGAAATTTTTTGCCACAGCAAAATGCACTCTCACTCTCCTCTGGCAAGGCATACATGCAAGCACACATTCCTTGCTAGATTAACACTGCATATCTATTTTGTGTTTGTTGCAGCAAAAGGTAAAATGATTGTCACCGTGATAACTCTAGAGTTGCGAAATCCTGTTTCAAAGTATTTTCAGCCACTGTGCAGTGTCCCATGAGCCTTCAAACTCATGGGCCTCTTACTCAAACTGGACTTCCTGGATCATGTTTCGTATTGTTGGTATCTGGTGCAGAGTCTGAGCACTCACTAAGGCAATCAGTACTCATTAATAAAAACCTGAAGTCCTGTTCCTTTTAAGATGGTCTGTGTTCTGCTAACCTCAGCCAGATAGTGAGGGTCTGCTGTATTTTCTTTAATTTTCTTGAGTTAAAAGCTGGAAAACTATATTATGGTTTTCTATCCTTCATCTTAGCTCAAACTGCAAGGTGTTAAGATTTTACCATGGCAGTAGAGATACTGTTTAACTTTAGTTACACAGTATCTACTATTGGCATGTTACTGCTTTTCACAAAGATCATTGACAGAAATCTTTAATGGCAAAGCTCAGGGGGAAGTTAAAGTTTCTAAAAGGAAACCGAAATTAGACGGGACCTGATGCAGGCCAGATTAGTTTTGGAGTTCCTGTGTAGTTGGTATCACAGAAAGGGAACACACAACGGGAGGCTCAACAAAGTTTAGTTTGAATGAAATATAATTTTTAAGCTGTTCCCGTTTGGCCTAAATTAGACTCTGGCACTGCAGTGAAGAGAATGTAAACAATCATTGTTGAAAATACAGTTTCTTTTTTTACCTCCCAGATATTTATTTACTACCAGCTAATAACACACTTTACAAATCTACCAAATTGGTATGTTGCTAGATGTCTCTCAAGCTCACTGCAGCAAAATTATTTAAATTTCTCATTTTTCATTCGAATCAGAGATCTTTTCTCAGAGGACTCAGCTGGTTGGAGGAGGACTGCACACAGACATGTTTGTCTCATCAGTCCCTTTTTTTTCTTAATTTCAACAGCACTGCGTTGATTAAAAAAAACAGCATTTCCACATATGTCTTCATCAGGGGGCAAACAAGAATGCTTATTTATACATTACCATAGCATAGGCATCCTACAGGATTATCACATCATTCGTAATCAAGTTATCATCTGTGTCACCTTTATTGCCACCTGTCTTTAGGGCCAGGTACTGTTCAGATTTCAAAATTTGGAGTAAATATGTTATTAAAAAAGAAAACAATAACGGAGAGCAGTGATAGCAGACTATCTCTAAAATAATAAAGAAAAGAAAACAGACAAGATAGAATGAAACTATTGGTGCTGCAGTGATATCCTTCGGCTCACTGGGAAACTGACAGAGCTCCGTGACAGGCCTCTGGCTTCCTGCCATTTTACAGCCTCCTTTCTTAGGTACTGAAATTTGGCACCAATTGATTTAACATGAACTCAAGTTTGCTGCCCAACCCTACCTGTGTCTGCCTCACATGTTATGGCGGCATCCTGTGGTTAAATTAAAATAGCCTACATCAGTCCAGCAAAAAGAACAAACCAAAAATTTAATTCCGATATGATTTTTTTTTAACAAATCGTATTGAAAATAATAATTATAACAGTTAAACTTGATTTGCGAGGAAATATCTCATGTCTAGCTCTTCATTAAGTCCACATGGCAACGATAGTGTTTAATTTATGATTCCAAAATGCTTCACGTTTCAAAAGCAGTAGATCCAGATTACCACCTTGCAGTGGACTCAGAGGACTCAGCCTCCATCTACTCAAGTACCTGGTCCTTTGGTGTTGAGCTTTGATCCTTTTTTAACACAGATTATAATTCTTTCCAGTCAGGCTGTTATGCTACACAAGTGCTTTGAACTTAACCTAAGTGCCAAAGTCTTAAGGATGTGGATAATATGGACATATGTGAAGCCCCCCTAAATTGTCCTCTCTTTAAAAATAAAAAAATTAAAAAAGGGGTCTGTGCTGTTGATAGTGGGGGTAGCCAGAGAAGATAATGGGTGTGGAATGCAGGTTCACTTCAAGTCGCTTTAGCTTGGGGGTCGGGACGGTTTGAAATGCTATCTCCATCTGTCCTGACATGCAAAACGGCTCGTCTCTTTCTGGAGGGAAAATACCTTTGTGGGGGTCGGTGGTGGTGAGGGAGGGGAGGGGTTTTGGGGTGGATATATGAAAAGAAAGAGGGGGGCAGCCACTTTTAACCACCTTCATCCAACAATCCCAGTGGCAGATTTCTGAAAGGTCACAGTGTGTTTGAAGCCCCACCTAAATCTTTCTGTCAGATGGCTTTAGTTTGATCTGTTATTCAGAAAGCTCACATTCAACCCCTTCCACTGTTCAGACACGCCACATAAACATCCCATAACTTCTCATTGTCATGTGAAAGGGGTTAAAGGTTTACAAGCTTCCTCTGAGGGTTATGAAAATTCCAGCTCCCATGATCTGCTGTTGAAATCATTTCATAAATGACACAGTGATCGAGCCAAATGCAAAGGTGTTTTATTTAAATTCTGAAAAGCTGACGTTTGGGAGAAACACAGTTTTCACCTCCAGCAGTAATGATATCTTAAAAAGGTGAGACAGCCTGTGATGTCATGATGATAAAATCATCAATGTGAAGAAATGTTGGTGGTAAAATTTGGTCAACGTATTAAGTCTAAAGTAACACATCAGTGATTCAACGCTACAGTTTCCTTCCCAGGGGGCCTGATTTCCTCTGTCGAGCTGGATTAACGCTTCTGTCAGCAGCCTTGACAGGCAAAATGTGGCTCTATATAATTGACTTTTTTCACGTTCATTCGCATGTGAATGCAGACATACCGTTGAATAAATAAAGATGTCCAAGACACACGGTGGCTGATGTGCTGACATCTTTAATAATCTGTCATCGCATAGCAGCAAAAATACATCAGCGAACAAGATGATTTGGCACACAGCTTCAGCATAAACTTCAGGAACTTTAACCTCTTTAAAATGATTTACCTTTCCTTACTTTGCCTTCCTTAATAGTCTACGGATAACTCCCCACTACAGTAGGATATCAAGCATCAGTGAAGATCACAGAGCCGTCAGGTTTGCCTTCCAGGCTGTAATGCTTTATGACTAATGACCATGAGGTAAACTATCAACACAGTTAAATGGGTTTATGAAAACAAAGGACACTGTGTCATGGCAATGTGGCAAATTGCATCTTTAAAAGAACATTGGGCAAGTCTTCTTTAAGGGTATTTAGTGATATGTAGCAGTGAAGATTGCTGATCGCAACCAGCGGAAGCATCTCCCAGTTAGAATTCCTTAAGTGTTCATTGTCTAGGAGAATTTTACTGGAAGCTGAATTATCCGCAGAGGTCTTTTCCTCTCCAAAATAAATGGACCTGCTGACTGAACTGGTAAAAACACTGAATAAAGTAGTAATGTTACAAATCAGTGTTTCTCTGATGCTGTTGGGCTCAACAGAGACAGACCACTAGCCCAGGAACTGCTAATGTTTTTTCTCTGGTAACTTAAGATCCAGACATTGGAGAAGTTTTTACCAGGAGCTGCATTAACCAAAGATGTTTCATCCTCTCCAAAACAAATAGATCAGCTGAATTAAACTGGTAAAAACCTTGAACAAAGCAGTTTCATGTTAAAAAAAATAAGTGTTTTTCCAGTGGTGCTTGTCGCTGAGGGCTGCTAAATGCAGTAGCCAACACGAAAATGAGAAAGGCCCAATCTAGAGCCAGTGTTTGGTTCGTCTGTTCTGGGCTGCTGTAAAAATATGGCCATGCAACATGGTGAACTCCCTGAAAGAGGGCATGCTCCCTTTGTAGATGTAAAGGGCTCATTCTAAGGTAATGAAAAGAAAATGATTCTTATTTTCAGGTGATTATACACTAAAAAAAAACTATACTTATAACATTCCATTTCTGCCAATATATTGCCCTAAATCTTACACTCTGGACCTGTTTGATTGCTGCACAGAGCAAAGGGAGACTAATGACAGAAGAAAAAACAAAATCAGGCCATCTTGAAAATATATTTGCTCAGTGGGAAGTATCCCCCTCAGTCCCCTTTGTCAAGGTGAGAAGTGTGTCTAATGCTGGGGCCTCATACAGGGCTATAGATTGTGTGTGGGGCAGCACAGGGGGCTTTCCACACTGGAGTTTTCAACAACTCCCCAAACTAAAAAAGCACCTCACCTCACCAAAATGTCCACGAAAGAGCAGCAACAGTAGCTGAAAAAACTAAATGAGATCATGGGTAAACCCACGGCCACACACACACACACAAACACACACACAGCAGTATGACTCATGTGTTGCACTTTTCGCCTCGTGGTGAGTGTCAGACTGTTTCCATCTAGTAATGATGTCATGTTGAAAGTCATTTGACAGTTCAGTGGAAGCGTGGCTGCATCAAAAGGAGAAGTGAAACGCTTTGTTTGCCCAAATCTCAGCAGGAGAGCTGCAGCTTTGTTAAATGTGCAGGAAAATTAAATTTGCTGAAGTCCACATTGCCAAGAACAAACTCTGTGGGGAAATGCTCACCAAATGAGGCAGCAGGGAAGGAAAGCAGTTGAGTAGCTTGTGTTATCGTGCTTCTGCTTTCTTACTTATTGACTCAGATGTTGACGGGTTAAACAGGAGTCAAGCAGCATGTTCCAGATTTTTTCCATGTGTATCAGTAATGTTTTTTTTTATCCCCCATGGAATTGTGAGATTGATATTCTCCTCATTCATGAAAGAATTTTCCTCAAGGACAGGATGAGACTCATTTCCTCTGCCTTGATCAGAAAGACCTGTATTGGGTACTGGGTAGTTATTAGATTATCTCTTAAAGAATTTCATTAGATGGTAATAGAGAGTGACAGGAGCTTGGTGGCTGGGGGTCTAGAGGTTGGACTGTAGACAGTTCAGTTTCCATTTACAGGTAAAAAAAAAAAAAAAAAAAATACTTGAAAGTCCTGAGCTCATGGTGTTGACTAGGCCATAAAAACCTTTTACACTAAAGCAGCGTGACAGCGTGAAGAAGCATCTGTTATTTTTTACCATTCTGCAACATTTTTGGACCCCAGAGGAGTCATTTCAGCTGTAACAGAGATGGGGCCTTCTAGTAGACTAGCTAAATTACCTCAGGACAACCCATTTTCTTAATCTACCCTGGAACCACACTCCCTACCGTTCATACATAAAAATGAAAGTTTTATCATCAAGATTGTTTAATTGTCTGTCAAAGAAAAGCTTGTGAATGTAGCAATTTCCATTTTCATATTTATTTAGTTGCTGGTGCTGCATGTGTGAATGATTAGGGTGCTTAATGGATGAGTTACATTTGGAATGAACATGCTGTGCACAGAAACACTATTATTTATGTAGATAAAAGGTTATTCCTTCCCAGAAGCCCCAGCTATGCGGCACACAGAGGGCCATTGAGGAGCTCTGTCAGAGTAACTTTAAATAAAAGATAGAATAAATGTATTTGCAATGTGCTGCTGACTTTGTAGTTGCTGAATACATTAGCCATCTAGTAGAGAGGGGCGGAACAGATTGTGAGGACTGATCTGACACACTTATCAATCTGATGAATTTCATCTTATATTCTGTCTTGAAACTGAACCCTGAACTCTGATACTGAGGACTGGAACAAACTGTGAGTTAATTAGCTGACATACAAGTCTCCACCCATTATCTGAGATATTTCTAAGACTCAGCATCTTCCTTAATGTCAGACTGACCACACTCTCTTGTAGAGGGTTAGCTATTGTTGAACTGAATGGTGGAAAAACCTCTAGGGATCCTGTTAGGACTCACTTGAAACACAAAAAAATCAATAGCCATAAAAGATGTCTTAACTGGGCTTGGACTCCTATAACCAGAGGTCATTATTGAAGCCTTAGATGTCAATTATCTGGATGCAGCTGAGAGTGGCCCCTAAAAGGAACCAGAGACTTTTATGAGTCTGAGACTGATGGACTTTTATGGATTGTGCTGTTTTACGTGGTGTATTTGCTGTTCTGTTGTTGTTGTTTTTTTGTCTACCTGCCCAGGGACAACAAATGCAAATTATCTGCTAGCTGACTCTGGTGCAATTACTTCTAATTGTATGTCGTCCCTGCAAAAACAAACAATAAATTAACTTAAACTAGAGAGGAGAAAAAGCTATATTACCAGAGTTGAAGGAGGTCTGGAGAAAACCATTCAGCTGCGTTGCCCTCCCTGGAGATTTTATATGCCTTTGACTACAGCTGGCTATTGAGCCCATATTCCCCACCTCACGGGTAAAATTAAGTTGGAGGCAGCAAACTTAATGGAGACATTACACAGAATAGAGCTGCATCCATTCTCTGAATCTATGAGTTCACGAAGAAATGCAGGTCTCGGGATTAGCATTGATCCCTAAAGCATCCGATTACTCCGCTGAATAGGCACCCTAGATGCATTTATGGTGATAAAATAGCCTGGCCTACTGTCACAGACCATTTAACCAGCTATTTATCCAATGAGCATGAGGAAGATAAATGATAGTCCAACAAAGTCCATGAGAGAAAAGAACACTGCAGCAGAACTCCAACCTATGAAATCCAGTACAACACAGTTGTGATCATCATGCTGTACAATGCAGCAGTATAAAAACCCTTGCTACCAGCTGGACACTGTTGTTAAAAATTCAGTGTTTACTTTCTCAGATGCCTTTTAATTGCCAAACAGACTGTACCAGGTTTTCTGCAAACTAAACACACAGACTTGTACACTGATGAACGTTAGTACACCTGATATTTGATATGCAAGCACTCTGACCTGTTGTTTGACCTGCTGTCATGAGAGATTAAGGTCCGCTAGGTTCTGCAGGGCTAAAAGTGAAGCTATGCAAGCTACCACATCAGATACTTAAACCAGTGGTTCTTAACCAGGGGTCTGGAGACCCCCAGAGGTCCTTGAGAGAGGTCCCCAGAAAATAGTTTATAGGGAGTAGTTTATTTTCAATGTTTAATTCATGATAGAAGTGAGCCCAGTGTGAGTAAGAGTCATAAGGGTGACTATTCTGATCATAGGTTTCACTTCCTCCATGGTTTTTTTCCTTAAATGTTGTTCACAGCTGTAGATTTCTAGTCTTTATCACATCTAACAACCAATATCTTTCCAGATCGAGGTCCCTGAAGAGAAATCTTATCAAATGGGGGTCTGTGACCTAAAGTGTATCAATTTAGGGGTCTTTGCTAAAAAGGTTGAGAACCACTGACTAGGGTTGGGTCGGTTCTCGGTAATACCAGTTGGTTCGGTACTCCGTCTTGGACCGGGGTTTTTTTTTTTTGAGACCGACCGGACCGCATACTCAGGCGGAACGTATGCAGAGGTCCGCCCGGTAAAAGTGGACGTCCAGCAAGCACTGTGCGTACAAAGCACGACCGCGTGGACTCCGCTCTGCGCACCAGACTCACACAAATGACTGTTCGGCATTTGTTTTTCACATCGCGGGGATTTTTCACGGACATTTTTACATGGAGCCCGCTCCGCTTATAGTACGCCCGAGTCTGTGGGCATTTGTGTCTGCCTCTTCGCCAAGCACACAGCGAGCAGGAGAGAGAGGGGGGTGGGGCGGGGACTGAGCTAGGGGGTGCGAGTGCGCATGTGCCGAGGCCTCTACTGTAGCCTGGAGTTTGTTTAATCGTGACGGGAAGTCGATAATCGCGGACAATTTAGTGTCAAAGAAATCAAAGAATGCGCCACTATGGCAACACTTTGGCTTTGAGCTACACGAAAGAGGCAACCCGTGTTTGCACTGATTGAGTAAGCTGCAAAATTTATTTGTAAGGAATAAAAGAAACAACGTGTTACTGTCACTCTGTTGTCCTAAGGTCGTTTTTTATTTTAAATGAGTCAATTGCGCCCCCAAGTGGCAAAAAGCCGACCCAAACCTACCACTGACCTCAACAATACAATAATGCCCCTTTTTTACTGCACAAAAAAAGCTGCTTATACCTGCTAACATCTGGCTTTGTAATTTATTGGTTAAGGTTATAATCGGCATTCACACCTGAGTCAAATGACTCTGCAGTATTCATGGGTATTTATCGGCTCAGGCTCTGATCGACGTTGATGGAAACACAACCCCCGGGTGAATGCGCTAATTTTAGGCCCTTAACTAGCGAGATGCAATGACACGCCACCACAAAATACCGCCCATCTCCGCCCAGGCAGCGTTCAAACATCGATCCAAATCAAATCAGCCTGTTTGAAAAAGAGACGGAATAAGTAAGAGAAATATAAAAAGAAGTAAACACATTAAAGTTTTCACAGGCCTCCAAGCTGCTTTCTCCTGTTTACTAACCCGCTTTCTGGCCTGTCTGTGATGTTGATTGTAACACAGCAAAAAAAAAAATTCCCACACACAGGAAAGCATACTTGTCTGCTACAGACACATGTACACAGCTCTGGTCTACTGGCAATGGGAAAGGAGTCCATCACCATTTTTTGGTGGGTTTAGCCATGTGTAAAAAAAAAAACCCAAAAAACATACACACACTAATTGTGGTGGAAAAGGGTTATGTTGAACTCAGTCATTGGCTGCTTTTATATTTCTGCTGTAAGAAACTTCAAGCCTACCTGATGCAGCTATGTTGAGAACTGGCTGCAAAGGGTGCATTATTTATCAGCCTGAATCTCATCTGTTTTTTTATTCAGTCAAAACAACTGTGGCATATAAAAAGACACAGGGATAGCCACTCTTTCTGAGATAATTAGATTTCTCAGTCTGACGTCTGCTCTGTGACTTCCTCCAGCCTTTTCACAATATTTCATTCCTGCCCAAGCAGGTTGTCAGTTTGCAGACTACTGATCGTCTTAAAGACATCTGGATTTGACAGAGAAGCATTTCTCTGCATACCGAGAGATTGTGTTACACAGTGTACATGTAGGTAGGGGACAAACATGCCTGGGGGGCAGAGGGCACAGCGCAGTGTTTTTGGACTAATACTGTACAGGCAGGGGGGGTTGTGAAGTCTATGTTGTAACTTCTGCTTTGCTGACAGAGAGTGGTGGCTGACAACATGGGCAGCAGAGGAGACAGGAAAGTGGGTCATGTTGACATTGTTTGCTACTTTTAATTGGTGTGTCCCAGTGGCTTCACAAAGCAAGCATTCATCTTATGTTTTCCCCTGAAGGTTCCTAATGCTTGATGAAAGCGCTACAGTTGTAGATCACCCTGTTTGTGTTAAACCACTTCCAGCTAAATTGTCCACCACCTACCAAGTCTGCAGCACTTTGCCTCTTGGATTCTTTGTGAGCATCTGAATAATGGTGCTGGTGCTATTGAATGTTGTAAATCAACAGCCAAGATGCTTTAGACTCAACACACTGACTTGAATGAGTCTGCAAGGGTTTGAACTATAGCTTACCATGCAGCCTCCTCTTCTCATAATTAGGATATGCTACGGAAGACATGATAAATAATTTCTGACTTATTTTATTGTGAAATATTTCTCGTCTTATCTTACTTTTTGAACTGTACAGAGATATGGAGATGCTGTGGGAAAAGGTACAGCTACACTGGATTTGAAACTTTGGTTAATTAACACAGAATATGTGTTGAGAGAGCATTACTATTATATTTTATAAGGTGTCTTTGTTAGATCAAAAACAAGAAAAACCTTAGAAACTCCTCAGTTACTTTAGCACACATAAAACACACCTCGATGCACATGGTAGTTAGCATTGGGATGAGAGGACCTTTTAGCTGCATAGCCATGTCTCCTTATTTGCAAAGATTGGAAAGGCTGTAAGCTCAGTATACAGCAGCCTGAGACAACGTGGGAATAAAACATTTAGATGCACAAACGTTTGCCTGCAGCAGTGCTATAGAGTTAAGACAGATGAGAATATAAAGTAGGAGGAACTGAAAGTCCTGACCTTGGGCTACAATGGGAGAAAAGCCTAGTTTCATCTTCCTTTAATTGGCCTCCTGGTTTATTGTGGTCCTGACATAAAGTATGTCAGTGGGAACCTGACTTTGGCTGTGTGTGTCTTAAGATCTGTCCAGCCTGTTCTCATTTTCAGGTCGGCAAACACACTGCTTTGTCACGCCCCTCCACATGTAATGTCGACACCAAAGGCAGCCTTTAGTGTGTTTATGAGACACACTGGGCTCGCAACTCACTCTAATGTAAACCCATTTGTGGCAATACTTGACACTAAGAGCTAGGGCTGTACAATTAATTGAAATACTATCAAAACCACAATATGGCCAAGTGCAATATCCAAATCGCAGGAGCTGCAAGTTTTTGGATAAAGGTACAATGTGCCACAACAACTGCCACTTAACAAACTAAACCTAACCAAGTACTTTTGTTGCCTAAACCTAACCACAACTGTTCTCCAATGTTAACCATTTGTTAGAATTTGATTTAGCTGTGCGTCACAAAGAGACGCCAAAGGGTGCCCTGTGCATCACCATAACATGCCAAGTGGCATGACAAAGCGTTGGTATTTGACGACCTTGGAATAGGGATGGGTTGGATCTGGCTCAGCCTTGAAACCAAAAGGCATTACTGATAAAGCTTTTTTTTTCCCTTCTGTTTTCAAGTTTCTCTAGTATGAGCGTAGACAAACTGCGAGCTTCTGTGACATCCTAGCTGAGCCGAGTGCAATTGTGAGATATTGAACATGAAAGATTTCTCATCACAGCAGGCAAAAAACTGTATTGTCTGCCTTTTGAAATATTTAACCACTGAAGGATTTTTAAACAAAACACAAAGCGATGTCAAAAATTGATCATTTAATTCTGACAAAAAGTTCAGATTGAATCTTAAAATTACATTTTGACAAAATTAAATTAAATTATTCAGTTTAATAATTTTGCTGTCTATAGCACACGATTTGCAATGTTTATACACTCCCCTACTTTACTTTCCCTTAAAATCTTGCGGGTGTATTTTGCTGTTATCCCTCCACCATGCTGTTTCTGTTGGTAATCCTAAACCTTATGCAGCCTGGAGCCCAGGCTTTTGGTTTTAAAGCTGACAGCCACCTCTGTGCTTGTGAAGCCGTTGCTGGTACAACATGACGCTTCGCATATGACATTAGTTGTGGATCCCAAGCGCTGTCGAGCTTCTCAGGTTCCAGTCCTATGAAGTAGGACCGCTGCCATGTTCACACAATCTGCGGGAGATTCTCTCTAATACATCTTAAGGGGATTACCACTGAATTTTAGCTTTGAAGTCTGCCATTACTATTCTGTAGAACATTTAGATCTGCATTTATTGAGCATTAAAGACTTGAAGAGAAAGACTTTGTCCCTCCCTCTGATCTGTGATGACACATGGATGTGGAGCCCCATAGAGAACAAAGCAGAGAAGATGAAAAAGGTGTCTGTCACAGCTGTTAATAGCACCATGTCTGAATATGAAACACACCTGAATCTTGAAATTCAGACAGTTATTCTCTATGACACAGTTATTATTTGGTAATTATCAGGCCCTCAAAAAGGATCCAATAATGATATTCGAGTAATAGACTATATATAAGGTTTTAGCCATTTGACACATTTAATTCTTCCTCCATATCTATCCTGGTGCGTTCATGTGTGAGAATAATAGTCTTCATTCCAGGACACCTGTGTTGGTTGAGAAATACCAGAGGTGTGGACTTGATTCATACTCGAGTCACAAATTTGACAACTTCAGACTTGTATCAAAAAAGGCTTGCAACTTTGACTTGAATACAAATGTCGTGATTTCTCTTGGACTAGAGTATTTTGACTCGAAAATACTTACTACCTTTCCCTAAGATTAAAGATTAGAAGCACCCCTTTTTAATTGCCACATGGAACATGCAACAACATACAACATCACAGGAAGAATAATCTTTCAGAGAATATCTTACAAATTTGAGAAGAGAAAGTTATGACACTTTTTCAATTTTAGATGAGTAGAAATACAACAAGAGAGGACAAAAACATACAAAAATCATTTTGTTGTGGTACTGGGTGAGTGTGCTATGAAAGTGCAATGTCAGCACTTCTTTTTATGATTAAGTTCCATCGCACTTGTTTTAACAAATGAATACAAATTTTAAAAAGCCTTCATGATTCTTGTAAATGTAATATGTAATTAACCTGTTGTTAAAATGGAAAAACATTTGGTGAAGAGTGTTTTACGACTTGTTTAGGACTTGAAACTCAAAGTTTAGGACTTGGAACTAGACTTAGGACTTGCCTGTAATTACCTGGGACTTGACTCAGGACTTGTCTTTACTTGGGACTGGACTCATATCTTGCCTATCTTGACTTGGGACTTCCCTGTCTTTACTTAGGACTTGACTTGGGACTTACCTGTCTTGATTTGGGACTTGACTCAGGACTTGCCTGTCTTTACTTAGGACTTGACTTGGGACTTGCCTGTCTTTACTTGGGACTTGACCTGTAACTTCCCTGTATTTACTTGGGACTTGACTTGGGACTTAACCTGTCTTGACTTGGGACTTGACACTGGACTT
Source organism: Epinephelus fuscoguttatus (assembly GCF_011397635.1). Classification (NCBI taxonomy): domain Eukaryota; kingdom Metazoa; phylum Chordata; class Actinopteri; order Perciformes; family Serranidae; genus Epinephelus; species Epinephelus fuscoguttatus. The sequence goes on from NC_064763.1 coordinate 8,162,893, forward strand.
GAGTGCAAAGACTTGTGACTTACCTGTGACTTGCCTGTGACTTGCAAAAAACCGACTCGGTCCCACCTCTGCTAAATACTGTAGTATTTTGTTCATGTGTAGTTTTGGCCGAATATTAAACAGATTCTGCAGCTTTGAAGTTTGCTTTAAATGTTGACAGCAGTTTGGGCTCTGTCACTGGCCTTGTAGTTATTTTGCTTTCATGTTTTAAGCTGTGGCTGAATGTCTTTAATATTAATGTTTTAACTGTCATTCATCGTATTGAAGTAGTAAGTCTGAAATTGAGAGCTACTTAAATAAAGAAGGACTCAAGCTCTCTTTGTAAGCTTTGCTTTTTAGTAAACAGTCCTTGCACCAACAAGCACTTCAAATTGGAACACCTAGCACAAGGAGAAAATTGCAGGTCTTAAGGTTTTAATCTCAAGCACACCCACCAACATTAGGAGGCTTACAGTTCCATGATACAATTGATTTTCAATCAACAAAGTATGCCCACCTCATTGCTGGGCTTTGTGAAACATAAGGCTGAGGGACTTGGAAATGGTTGCACTCGGCACGCCACCATCAAAAATGAGTTTGGCCTTCTGTTTAGACGCCTCTTTGCTGGAGCTACAGTGTTTGTTTACAAAGTCTACTCAGTAATTGAGAGATTATTCCTTTGAATTGTGCTAAGACCCACAGTAAATCCGGGCATTATGCTTGTCTTAAAGTTGTGTTTACTGCCATGGGCTTGTCTCAGTGAATCTACTTTGCAGCTGTAGGTGTTGTTCTTTCCTTTTCCTGCTCCCTGTTCTCTTGCTTATTCTGCATCATGCTTTCATAATATAGACAGACTTTTTTCTGATAGGAGAAAATACAGTTTCACAAACTTTTCAGTTGTTCTGTTTTTCTGGGCTTGGATTTAAATCACCCAACTGGAAAAAGTCATACAGAGAAATTACAGAACTTTGTAAAAAGTTGCTGCTGTCCTTTGAACTTATAACTTTAATTTCCAATCTGTCCATTTCCACCATCCCTTTTAGTCTCTGTCTTCTCTTTGTCGCCCTCCCTTTCTCCTGACATACACCCAATTACTAACCAGTCATGCTGGCCATATGAAACTTGTAGAGATAATTATTTTTTTTTCTCCTATGCTTGTGCATTATTTTGGGATGCTCAAAAACTTTAATGTTAACAAAATTTGGTGAGATCATTGCTCTTATCTTTAAGAGCATATGTACATTATTTCGCCTGACAGGAATTCGGCCATTTTGGATTTCCTGCATTTATTTACAGCCACCAGTTTGAGGACTTTAGGATGCACAAAAACAAAACGTTACCCATGTTCAAATTAGTAATGAATTCAATTTGAAATTGGGCTTAGGTGTAACACATTGGCTCTAAAATGCCCCCCAGTTACTTTTAGCCTTTGAATGCATTTTTGACATCCTTTGTCAAAAACTCAAAAAACTTAGCGCACACATCACAACATGTGAACACTGTGAGAATATATAGTGACTGGGTTCATAAGGGCCCCATAGCACCCCCCATTGTATTAAAAGCCTTAGTTAGAATGAAGTTGTTGTGTTGTTCACGAAATTTGGTATGCACATTGCTCTCATCATTTGAGACATATTTGCCATTGGGTTTCATAACCTCCACCTACCGTAAAGTCGGCCATTGTGAATTTTGTGAGTTTTTCATGTATTTTAATGCTAACTTTTGTGAACCACTCCTAAAGGATGCATTGGAGTTGTGTCAGATTTGGTCAGTACAATTTTAAGACCTCAGCGATAAACAGCTGTTAAAATTTTGAGTCACGAGCACAGTGTCCAACCATCGTGAAAATGCTCTGGCACGTCGACTGTTGTCCTGCCGGTACTCCTGATGTAGGGGAAGGTGTGAGGGCATGTTCCCTGCTGCAGCTTAAATTAGGTTTGTTCTTTTGTTGTGTACCTGAGCCACAGTCTCAGGAGTACACTGCAAACACAGCTTCCTTTCCCTTGATCAAAATATTAATTAAATGCTTTATTAACTCATAGAGGGAGAATCTCATATTATTTGTCTTCAGGTCAGCTACAGAAAAGCAGCCCTGGAGGGTGTAGTGATTAAGTGTTTTGCTGTTGGACACTTCAGGAAAGTGGATGCTGTCTGGCATGAAGCTGTCCTCCAGATGAAGGATGATCTGTCTGTGACTGCACCACCCTGCTGCTGTTCCTCTCTTACTAAGGAGTAACTCAGACGAAACTTGACAGCGGCTTTTGAATTTCAATTTCCACTTTCCATCAATTTAACTTTTTTTTAACCAGTAGATTTAATTTCTATTGTCTGATCTTTCAAAAGCACGAAACTTGACTGCTCTACTGTGCACACATAAAACTGCTGTGTATTTCATACTGAGGTAACATGTAAGCATTATCTGCCAGACGGGGCTTCGGGGGATAGTATTTTTGTGTTTCATCTGCCTAGGACTTCAGTGGATACAGGTCACTACTGCCAGATGAGATGAGGCAAGTCCTGCACAGATCTTATAGTAGTGTTGCTCCTCAAGCCAAGTTATTAGTCTGTTTTTTTTTTTTTCAGAGACAGTTTTAGTAAGCAACAGTTGAGTTCCTTAAAGTGGTATTAAGGTTTTTCAATCTAAGAAACATGTATTGTTGGCAAAGGATGTTTCACCTCTCACTCTGCTGCAAATAGATTTCTCTTAGACTGCTTGTTCTAAAACTTTTGTGTAGGCCAACCTAATGTAACAAAATTGTGGTTGAAGAGAGTTAATTAATGTAGAAAGATGCTTGATTTTATTTTCAAAAGTGAATGTGCAGCAGGGAAGCACAAAGCCATGTTTCCATCCAAGCATTTTTATGCAAATGATCCAATTAGAAAATCTGGATGGCAGCAACAAAATTTGACAAAACTTCCACAATATTGCTATCAAGTTTTTACACTCGCTTGAGGAGTATGTTTTTTTTTTCAATTTGTCGATAAAGAATTCATGACAAACAGATGATGGAAATGTGTTTGTGGAATAAAGAATGATGTGAATATTTTTTTGTTGTTTGGTGTGATTACATTGAACCACAATTCTAAACTGGGTTAAACATACTGAATTGAGGCAGCAAAGGACTGTCTGTGAATGATCTGCAGTTTAACTTTCCTGACCTGTCAAATACACTGCTCAACCCATGGGGGAAACTCAACTATAGATGAAAAGACTCGTTACTGGCACCTCTGTGTCATCATCTTGCTTCAGAAAGCAAGAAATATGTCACATGAGCTGAAACAAAAGAACCTACCCAATAGCTGTAAAGTCTGTGATCTGGCAAACAGCTCTACACCCTGTTACCTGCCTGAAATGCTGTCAGAAGTTGTCACATCAGTCCAGAAATGGAGGCTTGTCCAGTTGGTTCTCCTGCTATCCCCAACTGAGCTTACAGATGGCATTGTCTGGAGTTTCTGTCAGAGCCTGAAAAATCCGCCCACCTGAGAGACACAGGGCTGAGACCGTATAGTTTGAGTGCTAAAACACAAGCATGAGGCCTGTGGGAGTATGTTTAAGAAAGTATCAGCCGTGAACAGACATGATAGTGTTTCAGGCACCGTTGCACAGGCCGGGTCGCTTGTCAGTTATTTTAAAGTTTAGCTCAGGCTGAAAACTTGGCCTGGAGATTTCAGACATCTAAAAAAAAAAAAAAAAAAAGCTTCTAAGTTCCGTATACATAATTTCCTGCTCCGCTTGCTCATCGTGTTTGTATCATTTTACACAATCAGCTCATGTTTTGTGATGTGAGCCAACTGAGAAATAGCCTAAAGGCAGAGCTTGTAGATTTCCTTTTCCACTGCTGTGTTACTATAATATCATACATTCATTGCTCACGGTACAAAATATTTGAATCTGTTGCTCTGAACGCATCTCTCAGGAGATGGCGCAGGATACAGGATAGCGGCCTCCAGCTTTTAGACTCTGAATTAGTACATTTATAATATTATTGTAAATTATCAGCTCAAAGTCGTAATGTTATCAAAGCTTTTGGATGGTGTGCTGTAATCTGATGTCCCCGATACTTGAGTTTATGTTAGCACTCTGATCGTTAACTTTGAATTTCCAACCAGATATCACTTATTAAACAATGTTTAATAAAATTCATTACACCTCCTTGGCAGAAGAATGAGCTCTACTTAATGCATTTCTAGTGATAGAAGTAATTATTGACAAAACATGCCATGATCACCATCACCAGTGCACCAGAGTATAAATTGATGATTTATAACTGGTGTTATTGATCTACATACTTGTGAATACCTGATTTTAGCAGCTTGCAAGTTATAGTAAGTTAATATTATCACTGTAAACATTGCATGTAGAGATGTTTCCCACATTATTAGGTCAGCTAAAAGATAAAGCCAAATTAAACAGGTTTCATCTCCCCTATTTGGCTCGTCAAACTCTGATGGTGAAAAAGGCTTTGTCACAAAATAAATAACACTTGTTTATTTAATATTTGAGGGCAAGATGTCACTCTTTGAAATTGAAAAATAAAAACAAAACAAATGATCTCTTATTACAGTTAAACAGTAAGCTAAAACATGTTTTTGAAAACATTTGAGGGGAGAAATGGACAATGTGGTAACAGGATCTTGGTTTATATTTCATCAGCGCTCCTTAGTTTCACCTTTTGATCTCAGTTTTTTTTACCATTGGACAGTTGGACAGTCAGCAAGAGCAATTGTATTTGCAGCCAAGGTTCTTGTTTTGTTTCCATGAAAGCGGCAGCGTGTGCTGGACACACACACTGACCGACTGTTGCACATCGACGTAACTCAAAGGAAATACAGCTCTTATGAAAACACTGTCATTCTTAAAATATCGCTACTAATAAAATGGGTTATAGTACCATTTTTAACAGCAGGGAATTGCAGTAGCTTTCTAGTATCGGTACACCATGCAACACTAAACTGGACTATGACGTCAAGTGCCTGGACCACTTGGAACAATTTATATACAGGGGTCCTTCAACAGGCTTTTCGTTATGAACAAAGACAAAAAGCAAACTTTTCTCCAATTCCCAAAATTCACAATCCACTTCAGTGAAAACTACCATTCTGCACAGAGGTGTGCCACATACTGCTTTTCATAGGAAATAAACTTAATGGACTTGATGCCAGAGTCGCACTCATTGAAGTGCTGCACAGGGAATTTCAGGCACTGCTCCAAGCCTGGAACTCAGTCAGGACAAAATAGACAATCTCACTCAGGGACACAAATCAGTACAACAATTCATTTACACTCTTACCACCCAGTTCACCTCTGTTACCACCTGAAACAAGGCCACGAAGGAGACTATTCTGGACTTACAAGCATGCAGCATGAGAGACATAACTGGATTGTCTTGTTGGTCTCGGTTTGTTCAGGAATGCAGATGAAACTAAATTCACCCAAACAAACCCCAGTCGACTCCAAAAAATCAATGTAGGAATTCATGACCACACAGCTCAAACTACCCACAGAGACAATCAACAACATTACATTCCACAGCGTACACTGTCTGGGACTGAAGAACTCCAACAACCGACCACGGCTGACCATTGTGAAATTTGAGGACTACCAACAAAAAGAACTAGTTCAACTACAAGTGAGACAGCTAGACGAAACACAACCCATTCCCCAGCCCTCTCTTTCTCTTTCTCTCTCACCCCCTACTCAGCCACACACTCATTCATACTGTCTTAACCCCTCCTTTCCTCATTCCATTTAAGACACGTATCAATTATCATGCTCACCAAAGATTAGATTGCTCTTTATGGCTCTGACTATCTGCAAGAACTCCTAATGAACTGGAAACCAAGGCACACCATACAGGTACATATTAGGCCTATACATTGAAAAAGAATGAATCCACCATCAAAAACACTGAAACAGAACCCCACTGTATCTGTGCCTGACCTGCTGTTCCCTGATGTTCTCTGCTCTGAGGCCAGGGGTATTAAGGTCTAATTTTAACTTTGGGACTGGATGAGAACCACTGGAAGCTCTGCCTCTTTGGCCTTATTGAGGAAATACCAGGGTGATCTCCTGTAGACCAGTCACAGATAACACCCACCACCACCAAGCGGTCTCTCAGGATAGTCTCAGCACTCAGGTATTTCATCCTCTCTTTGAGACAACACTCTTAACTCAATACCACTGTGTAGCAACAGCAGCCTGTGAGTCAGTCTCTCTGACATTTCTTTTTTGCACTATGTATCCTTTAACTCTACTGCTGAAAGCTGCGACAAGGTTTTTCCAAGCGTGTTTACCACTGATAAGAAAGCAGGGCGGGATTTCTGTTTCAAGGGATACTTTTGGGAGGATCTGTATCTCTCACTCAACCTAGTAGAGCGAGACAGAGAACGCACACAGTCACAAAGTCGTTTGGCACTGAAACTGATGGTACAGTTTTGCTGCATGCTGCTGTGGCCACCCAAGTGAAAGATAAGGCTCTGAGAGAAAAAGTCACCCCTCTCGTCATTTATGAGGCAGCCCACACTGCTCGCAACGAAGTGCAGCGCATGCCATCCATTCCTGTGTCTCTTTCTGACATATACAGAGGCGAATAATACTAACCGTAGGCCACTGAGGAGTTAGCTCATCTCCAGCCCCGACTCCCCTCACTGCCTCTGCTTTGGTTTGCACTTGGCCTTTCTACAGCTCTCTCCTCTCTCTCTGCTCACGTGTTAGTACAGTGTGCCCCTCTCCCTTTTTATTGAAGTGCAGCCATTCAGTTAAGCTCCTGTTTAGTATTGCGTTCACATCCTCTTGTTCTGGCTGCCTGTACAGTAGCAAGAGTCGCCTTTATTTGGAAAAACAGATTTTGTCAACATGGATTAGGCTACATCTTAGGCTGAGTATGGGTACTAGATACCTTTAAAGTATTGATACCTTTAAGGAATTGACTGAAATGCTTAAAGTACTAAGTAGTATGGAAACATCTCCAGTCAAATGATACCTACATTCTTACCTTTTTGCCCCAGGGATCTAATTGATAGATGTATCATAATACCTAGATACCAGATCAACATGGCACCTGTTCATTCCAATGGAGTTGCTTGCCAGGCGCATACGCCAAATAAAGGTTTTAGCTTCTGGGTTTACTTACACAAGAAGTAACTGAAAATACGAGTAGCTGGTTCCATCCGTGAGTCCCCCTCGGCACATAGACTTAACGTCGTGATGACGTAACAGATTTGTAAATAACTTTTCTTAGTTCCAGGAAGGTTTAACAAATACAGAATTTCCATGGATCAAAACAACAGAATAGAAATAGAAGCCCCTGTGTGTTTGCAGCTAGAACCCATACAGTCTGTGGTGTGGTGAAGTCGGGCAGGGTGTATTTGAAACATTTGAAAGCATGTCCACACTAAATTTCACTCTATTCATATTACCGGTATTTAATTAAGTACTTTGTTGGTATGGGTATCACCTTAAAAGCATTGGTATTGGTACCGGTATTGTAATTTTTTAACAATACCCAGTCCTAGCTACATCTATTTTTCATGGCGTATTGTTGAGTCCAGGAGAGTATGTGCCCACCCATCTTGTTTTAATTAACACAGTGATTAACTGCAGGAATAGTTGGACAGTTAAGAGTTTTTGGTTGTTAAAGGCAGAGATACACCATTGCTATTTAAAACTCACAATTGAAGAAAAAAGGAAAAGATTTGCTCAAGCAATATTCAGCCGAAAAAGCCTGCTGATTTTGTTCAGACCCATCAATAATTTATGCTTGAAAAACTCTGCTTTGTTGAGATATGGAGCAATTTACCTGTCAAGTTTTCCATCCCATCAGTGGCCTAGATGGTGTGATCAGGGGTTGTTCATGTTTTTTTTTTATCATTCCATCACCACTTTGTTTCTTTTTACATTATCTACCTTTTGTGCATCTTCTTCAGAAGTTCTGAAGGCGATGCAGAGTGAGGAGGATGGTGACAGAACTGTCATTTCAAATATTTAAGTTAGAAAGGATTGCTTCCATCCACAGAGGAAGAAAAAACTGTGATATGCAAATAGGCCCAAAACGCAGGATAGATAACTTGAGGCTTTTCAGCTTTGTTCTCCCTCTCTGCTTCTTGTTCACTCTCGAGGCTTGAGCCGTGACATGCAGCTTTGAAGAGAGATGCTTTGGTGCAGTCAAGAAGCCTGATGTTGCCCTGATAGGCTTGTTGACTGTTTTGAGTGAATTCCTTCATTGAATTTAGTTAATCATGTGCAAAATAAATCAATAGATAGCCTGGGGAGCTAAGCCATCTCATCCATCTCAGTCTCATTTGAATACATATTTGCACCAAATATAGCAACCTGAGTGAATGATGAGTAAGTTTGCGTATGAGCTGGTCATATTGAGTAGAACAGTGTGTTCTTTTTGCCAGGGGATTCCAAATAGTTTTTTTGGTCAAGTTAAAACTTGCAGAGTTTTAAGGGAACTGATCATAGAAAGATGGTTGAGTGCTCGAGGGCAAAATTCCAGCTCGTTTTTGGAAGATTGAACAGAGTCCTATAGGGAGTAGACCCCACCTACAGTTTCTCGGTTCACATACACTAAACATTTGAAGTCTTAAACAAGTGAGGATTTTAAACCAGGGCTGGAGCAGGATGTGGATTATGTGAGCAGTTTCTCCCGATGATGCACAGCTCCACAACTGCCTGTCAAGAAAAAAATGATGCTGGGTTGAATAAAATTCAGACAGTAGTATAAAATATATAACATACCACTTCACCAAATGGCAATAAATGGAAAACATTTCTATTCATTACCGGGGTGTGATGTTACATTACCTTAGTAGTATTCAGTGATGATTTAAGTGGGATTTGGAGGGGTGGTAGGTATATAAATGGAAGCTATTGTGTTTTAAATAAATACTTAAAGGTGAGAATAGGTTAATGTATGTGGCAGTTATGAACATTTCAACCTGTAATGTGCAGTGTGGTAATGAGCTATGGTGTCGAACCTCAGGAACTGTTTCTTGTTGTGAATCGGGAGATGATGCCGAGCATTTAAAAGGCTCCCTCTGAAATAGACAGCCTTGCGTCTTCCATTTCCTGTCTTTTAACGCCTCAACTAAATCAGAATCATTGGTATATTTTCAGTTAGATAATGCCTTAATCTTTTGTGATTGGTGCAATGATTTGAATTAGGTTCTTAGATTTGTTGTGCTCTTAAACTCTGACTCACTCTCTAAATGCTAATCAGTCAAATCGAAGCCAGAAAATGACTCCATTGAAACCAGGTTAGTTCTAGACCAAAACCATAATGTTTGTTTACAATACCTCCTGAGTAGAAAATCAAATGCCACTGAGCAAACACTGCCTACACTAGTTAGTTTTAAGCCACCTAAAAAAGTCCCACTTTGAATAATCAATATCAATTTAAATGTACGTTATATTTAGAATATTTTCACTGCTTAACCTTGCTGTCAGACGGCCTTAGATGGCAAACTGAACTTGTTGTCTAAATGTCACAAGACTTCATTGACAAAAACAGTCATTTTAAAAACATGGTAGTTGCTGGTCTAAAACTGCCTCAGTCAGTTAATGTGTAAGGTAAAGCAGTGAAAATAATCAAAATACAGTGTACACTTAAACTGATAATAATTTTTAATGTGGGACTGTGGCCCTGTCCTCAGCAGTAAATTGTTAGTTTCCTTGCCCGAAGATTTGGTTTGTTAAAGATGCTAGCGAAGCAACACAGTATGTATGTATGTGTCTTTATTTACTTAAGAAAACATATTTTGTGTGTGTTAGAGCCACTGCAAATATTCCAGGCACGCAAACTACAGGGACAACAGGACCTTCCTGTACAAAGTAAACTGCTTGTCACTCCACAAATAGATTCAGCAGCCAGTTTCAGTGTGTGTTCAGCAGTTGTACACTGAGACAGCGGCTATCTAACAGGAATTTTGACAGTGCACAGTGACATACAATAGTCCCCCACCAACTTTAAGCACTCAGTTGATGTCTATTGCAGAACAAAGCGACTTTTCCAGACTGTTTTCATGCTGGTACAATCTCACCACATGTACATATCTTATATTTACTTGGTCAGGTGATGTAGATAACAGAGCTGAAAAGGAGATGACCTTCATGCTTGCCCACACATGCTGTCTGTACGGGAGGGACTGTGTGTGAATGTTTGTATTGTCACAGTCTGTTGCATTCACGTTGTTGCAAGATTAAAGATCAGAGCTGAAGACTTCCGAAGAGTTTCTTACTTTATAATGTATGGAGGTCAGAATATGGACAACGTCCCATAAACATTCTACACACAAAAACCTGCTAAATCACATAAATGTTTCTTTAAACCTGTACCAAATCTACCCAGATATTCTGGGGTTGTCCATGAGTTTGTCATTCAGGAGGTATTGGAAATGGATTTGATTTTTTCCCTTTGAAGGAGGAATAGAATAAAAATGATTGGTAGATTGCAAAAGGAAAAAAAAGCCTAACATTGGCTCAGAGAAATGAAAAAAAAAAGAAGAGGCAATGGAAAAAAGTGGGAGAAAGAAACAAAGGACAGATCATTACTGATAAGTGTGTAATTACAATTCAGTGCTTGGACTGCAGTGATCATGCACAGCAGTTTTATGCAGGAAATGAAACAAAATCATGTTTGGCTTTTAATAAAGCATTATAGAGCTCTGTGGGCCTGTTCAGACTGCAGTCTGTCAGTTGTCTTATTTATACTAAACTGTTCCCTGTAAAAAACAATAAATCATCATCAGGATTTCACGTCTGCCTGAAACAAACTCTGCCATTAGCAATCGACACTGAGAGTCCTTAAATCACCCTCTGCCTGTCAAATCATTCCAGAGGAAATTATTAATTTCCCCTTAATTTGCTGTTGGCATTGTATAAATTGATGCCATCACCTTGAGGATACATGTTTTGCAGCAGAGCAGATCGCTGTCAGCACAGCTGTTGATTTCCTGTCATTGTTTCATCCTTAACTCACAAGCTGACAAACCTGAAAAACACAGGCCACTACATTCCAGGCTTTGTAATTCTAGTCACTACTGTGTCGCATCTTGCATGTCATGTGATGAAAAAAAGGAAAAGAAATTACCCTTTGCAGCTACAAGCCCCATTGTATGCCCGTTGCCCCTTTCAGAGCTGGGACTATGCTTCTGTGCCTGTATAATTAGGTTGAAGTGGATGACAGCTGAAAAACTAAACATTTGTAAAGTTAACAATAATCAAAAACTGCACCCAGCTAACACCTGAATGTGTTTGTCCTCTTACATTATTTGTACAGTGTGTTTACACTGTGATGATGAATGTATTGGCATTCTTGACATTTTTCTGATCCCCTATGTACTATTTTAAATTCAAGTCATATTTTTATCTGTAATAAGCTGCACAGTGCCACTTGTTAACTTGAGAATTGAGTTTGGCCATCCTGACGCACATATTCAGTGAAGACCCCTTCAGTGCTGTAAAAAATAAAAAAAATATTGTTTTTTTCCTCCTCTTGAATCTTTTGAACCCCACATTGTGGCTCTTGACAGATGATAAAATATATCTGCAGAAAAAATAATTGGTTTTCTTAAAGTTATAAATTGAAATGTTATTGTTTCAAGTTAGGAAAGCATTGTAAAATAGGGCTAATATCTATTTTTAAAAAAGCACAAAGCAAATACTCCTGTAGTTGAATCTCCAGTTGTAAGTAATGGTGTGAGCATGATGTCAAGCATTGTGTCTGGCTTGTCATTTTGAAGCCAGGAGATAAGGCTTATGAATGGTGCTTTGTTACCATTACTGGGGGAAGAGCAGGAAGAGCGAGGTTAAAAGGAGGGGACAGTGCAAAGAGGATGAAATCTGAGTGGGGCCTCATGCAGGCTGACCTGTTTAACACCTGGAAAACTCAACCCTAAACAATACACGGTATGAGTCAGACCAGTGTAAAAATTCATGAATAAACACAGAAGGACTCACACATGTATGTAAATGACTCTCCAAATATCTCTAAACTCCCTCTAAGTATTCTTTAATGCACACAATCTTGTTGTTGCTCTGCACTGTTCCCCAGGCTTCTTTAATACCCTAACCATCTCCAACAAAAACAAACTAACCAGCATCACATGCACTGCCTCCAAAATCATCTGCCTTCCCACACCAAGTCTAGTAGACATGAACCTCAGGGCCGTCACATGCCCAGCACTCACAATATCAAATGACGCTGATCACCCCCTAAACCAAAACCAGTACTCCCATGTGGTCGGAGTTATAGGACTCTTAAACGGAGAAGAGTTCATTTCAGCAGGAATATTGTTCCAGGAGAGACGAGAGTTATCACTTACCTGTGGAGAGGAGCTAACTTATCCGACTCCATGTTGAGGTTGACCTGTGGGTAGCTTTAACACCATAGATACTCAGTATATTCAGTAGACAGTGAATTTATCTATGGATGCAACATGAACCACATGATCATTTTGAACAATATCCTTGAATCTACGCTTGCATTGGCTAAAAAGGAGTGACTCATGTGATTGGCTGCAAATGGTGCACTAGAACATATTAGGAATAATCATGACTAAGGTGAGCGCTATGGACAAGTTAGACGCTGCTATCAAGGCTGTTTTGAGTCGACATATCTACTTAAAATCGCCTTGCATATTTGTTTGTTTTACTTTGCTCTGCTCCACTCTTACAACACATGACTACGCATCAGTATGGACTAAAGGTGACGTTAGATTTAGGTGGATATGTAAGTGATTGGTTAGGAAATCACTTAGAATGGACGCAATGTCAGACTGAAGATAGAAACAGGGTTTAACAAGTTCACAATTCTGTCTGATATTGGGCAAGTTTTTGTTTGGATTTAAAAATATTTATACAAAGAGAGTAATTTATACATTATAAATACATTTGTGAATCCTTCTGCGTGCATTCCTCAATACTGAGACTGATCCGACTCCATACATCATCCTCTCTTAGTGTTAAAGGTTGTGAAATAAAACTATGTGAATGATGCAGTAATGAAAACAAGGAGGGTGATGTATGTCTCCGAAAAGAGAAAGAAACATACATGCATGTCTTCTTTTAGCTTTTCTAGCATTATTTGTGAGCCAAAAGTTTAATCAAACACAATGCAACACTTATGCAATTTCTGGTTTTCCTCTTGAATGTCAGCATCCTACAAACAAAGTTAATACGCATTTGACTCCTTTCAGAAAATGTTTTCCATGGTATTTGATAGATAATCTCCCAATCCTTTGGATATCCTCATAGTTCCCAGATAAGGCTAAGATAGGCGCGTTTCCATGGGTTGATGGGATTTCCAGGGTGGATTTGTCTTTTACAGATAACCATCCAAAGACCTCGTCATGATAAAGTCACAGCTCTGTTTAGTGTCTCTTTTCTCCATATCAGCCAAGCTCGCAGCGCCTGAGCATTTAGCTGCCGATGGACGTTTTTTTAACTCACTTGACAAACCCTGTCCATTAATATCCACTCTGATAAACATGGAGAGCTGCCACGAGTTAACTCTCTCCGTGTTTCTGGTAATGGACCTCCGCTGAGTAGGCAGTTGTGTAATTCACTTTCTTTAGCTGGCTATTGCACACTTTATGCATGCAGACTAACTGGCGTAATAGCAGGGCATCTGCTGAAGGTCAACATTTCTGCACTGCTCCTAATTGCTGTACCCTCAGACTGTCTCCTGAACTCGGAAAACAAATGCTCGCAGTGCCCATTGTTTTTGGCAAATGAGGTGGTTAGTGGTGGTTAGTAAGTAATGATAGGCACTAAGGTTAATTTTTTTAACAAGAGATGGTCTTATGTTAGTGTCCACCTCCACTGACAAGCGTTATGTTGCTTTCCAGACATGCTGGTGCCTCTGCAGCCTGCTGAAGCAGCACAGGGCATTTTTCCATAAAGAATGAATTAGCCTCAATTCTCAAGGGTACTTGCTTTTCTATCTCCACCTCATACCACAGGGCACCCCATACAGGGGCACACAGAGGCCAAGATGCAATCAGGAAGTTTATATGAAGTGTGTGTTTCACTTTAGGAGCAGACCAGCATTAACATATGGTCCCATGAGAGGGTTAGGGTTAGGGTTCATCAAAATGAGATGCAGGTCTTTGTTCTTTCAGGCACATAGGACGTTTTTTTTTCCAAAAGTGATCTGATCTGAGTCAGCCTGTTTTTAAATGCAAAAACTGTGGCCACTGACATGCACATTTCATGTGATTTAAGAACAGTGGACCAGAGTCCTGCACGGGTCCAGTTTTCAAGATCTGCCCCGACCCGACCCAGCGACATACAAACCTGCACCCGAACCGCAAACCCGCACATCAGGCCACTTAGTACCGCAACCCTGTCCGACCCGTTGAAACACGACCCGCAGCCCGACCTGTAACCCAGATTTAAAGTAATCATTTTGGGTCATATTGGCTGAATATTGAACAGCATATCGCCACAGTTAAGATGCCAGTGAGTAAACAACAACCTGAATGAAGCAGCTCTCACAATAAAAACCTGACTTCAGCTCCATCATCAACCCCCTGTGTTCTTCTCCCATACGAGTGTAAAAGCACTCGTTTGTTACGTTTAATGCTTTAAACTTTTAATCTATGTAAAGGAACTTTACATGTGGAATAATAGACTTACTTTCTGTCCAGAGCGATGTTCAGCAGTTACGAGCCGTCGCGTGTTTTTAGAATCCATCGAGGAGAGAAGTAGTCCATCAGGGAAACACTTCAGAAACATTATAAAATGATAGTTGTACGTTTTATCCACTTACTTCTCAAATACCTAAATAATTATTTACTGTTTTGGAAGCGGCGCTTGTTAGACGGTGGCAGCCATGTTGATTCTGTCATCCAATCACAAATTGTGTTATTAGATGGTGAAACACGTGTAAACAGCTGGACCAATGACCGTTGTGAAATAGCGGAGGCGATCCTCAGAGAGTAAATAATGACCAAGATAGTTATCTATAGTTTACCGAACTAATGACTGATGTGTTTATCTAAAACCCGCGATCCGACCCGCATGTTATTTTTCCATCCAGATCCGAACCTGGGAAAAAATGTTTTTTTAAAAACCACCCACAAATCGTTGGGTACCTGCGGGTACCCGACCCAGTGCAGGACTCTGCACCACAAGAACATCAGCACCAACAGAACCACTTCCACATCGAGCTTGTGTTATAGAACAGTCATCAGTGTTGAACTGTGGCTGAATAAGCAGCTGGTAGTCTTAAAAAAAAAAAGATTTTTTTTCCAGGACAGGTTTGGTCTGTAACTCCACACAAAAATATTTATTTATTTTTTTAACTGATGTGATAAAAGATTATGTAATGTAATGAAAAACAAGCTGGAGCTCAAATAAAAGCTTATATTTGAAAATAAAACTAATTATGATTTAAATCACATCAAATTGTTATCTCTTTAATATAAAACAATTTGTTTCCTTAACTCGCGCAAGCAATAAACTATTTACTATTTTGTGACTGTCTTATTTGTCCTGAGGTTGAAACTGAAAAGTTTTCTTTTGTGTGCAGTTGAAGATAAAGAGAGTCAAGCATCTGGCTTCTCATATGATGAATCTATCTTTTTTAATATTTAACCCCAATATATTCTCAGAAGCTTTTGATGCCCAGATGCTAAAATTGCTTGATTGTTATTGTGTCTGCTTTTTCAGTATCAGAATCATCTTTATTGGCCAAGTATGTGTGCATGTACAAGTAATTTTTGTTGCTCTCAATGTACATACACAGAATATACATACAGCTAAAAATAATGACAACAAAGCTGAAGAAGGTAAACATAAACCCCATCAGCACTGACTCTATGACTGGAGGGAGAAAAAACACCGTCAGGGCTTGGTGCCTCCCTGATCTTGTATCTGTAAGAGAACTGACACACATCCTCTTCACAGATCCAGAGTGCGGGTGGGGGGTCAGTGCAAGGGGAGGGCTTGGCGGCAGGGGGTGCAGTTGGTTGTGTGATGTCTAAGTCAGAGTGGGTGAGGGGTGATAGGGTGGGCTCGTCAAACCTAAAGGCCCATACACACCAAACCAACTTCAAAGAACTAGCGGCAATGAATGCCGACTGTTGCGTCGCATCACGTCGCCTTTGTCTCGGCCAGAAACTTGCACGTGAACACACTGCAAAGATGTGCCTGCATGAGAGGAAATAACTCTCCATACCAGCTGACGGCAGTCGTCTGTATTTATTCAAAAAGGGAACCTGGAAGACTGTCTTGACGCTGGTTAGCCAGTTAGCACATTATCAACACAATGCAATGTTAAAAGAACAGAGCATAATTACCGTGCACCAGTGAACATCACACAAACCATCAGGAGCCATTTTTGCTAAAGAGCTCAATGACTTAAGAAAAATAATCTTACCTGCAACAAGTTTTTTTTAACTCACTTCCTCCTTACTTCAGCTTTTTGTTTACTTTCCTCACTTCCCTTTCTCATGCACTGAGCTGAACTGCTGATCAGAGTAATTTTATTAACCATCAGACTCCGCCATCGCTGAAACCGATATGCTACATCAGCCGAAAAAGAGCTGACAAGGGCAGACAAGGGCAAACGGTGCGGAACACAACGCACCTATTAGGGCGACAGAAACTCATGGACGGCCAGCTGTCAGCTTGGTGTGTCAGGGCCCCAGGTCCTCAGCCAGTTGATGGGTCGCTGCAATGTAAGAATGATCTTTTAGTGAGGTCCTACAGGCAACTCCACATCGACACTGGGTCTATTGCTGAGAACCTGTTTTTCAGCTTTTCAGAGTAGGTCCTCTTTGTTACGCTGAGCTCCTTTATCAGTGTGTTTTCGGCCTGGTAGAACATAAATCCATCCCCACTTCTGTAGACCTCCTCCTTGGCCTGAGCAAGCTGTCTGAGTTTTGTGGTAAACCAGGGCTTGTTGTTACTGTATGTGCAGGTTAAGGTTTTAGTTTTAGCCCCACTGAAGGTAGAGATTGATGTTTTCTGTTTGACCCTCTGCTATTTTCTAAATGTCTTCTACTCCTCAGGGGGAGTCTCATTGTCTTCATTGTACCATTTTGCGCTTGGGTCAACTGTTTTTTAATCACATTTGCCATTTTGATCTGGCTTTACTTTAACTTACGGGTGTCCCTTAATCAATCTCTCTTTCCCTCTGTCATGGTTGATATATAAATAGCAGACCCCCTCAGACCTCAGAGTGCTATCTGAATCCCCGCCTCCTCTGCCCCCTACTGAGACACTTCAGAGGCAGTTGGAAGAGTTTGTTTGACCTCAGTGACATATTCTATTCATTTGGACTCATGGCTGGAGGGAGAGAGACATAGAGCTCCCCGCCACCTGTTCAGCATTTTATCTTCCAGCAGAGTGTGTGTGTCCATGTACACGCAGTCTGTGTTTGCATAGCCAATGTTCTGCCTTCACCAGCGAACCACACAACATTTTTTTCAGCTCAGGCAGAATGATAAAGGGCTTTTTTTCCTGACTTTTACATTATTTCTTTCCTCAGGCTACGGGCATGGGAACAGCAGGCGAGAAAACAGTGGAACAATTTCCTGTTCAAGGAAAAGTATTTTTTTCCTCGCTAGAGTCAAATCAAATTACTGGTGTAAATATTTACCTGGGTGAAGGTAAAAAGTGCCTAGTGTGCAGAGGAGAAAGTACAATTGAAAATCAGACAATGTTTATGTGCAATTTGTCACATGAAAATGAAAAACAAGCAGACAACAAAGCATTTTATTGTGTGATACAACAGTCAATCCTAGGTGGATTTATATTCTGCAAATCACATTTTCTGAATAGTTTTGTATTTGACAAAGTTTCTGAAATACTTTTGAGAAGATAACCATACTCCAAAACAGAAACAACAAATATGGAGAAAATAAGGCCATGACAGCTTTCCTAACTAGACTCTCTTCTGCACGTATTTTCCAAAAACAATTCATTAAATTTGAAGTTGATCAAATCACCAAGCTCAAAGACAGTTAAATGATGGTAATGCTGGAAACAAGATGCCTCAATTGTTTGAAGGAAATAAGATTATGAAGTGATTCAAAAATACCTGTGATAGCTTACTTTGAGAATATGTTATCCATGTATAGTCTTGCTTTTAATAAATACAGTAAGTCAGCCGGGGAAGATGGGATTTTAATAATTGAGCTGTGACAGACTATCAAGCATATCTCTAGTGATCAGTATCTTCAGTTAGATTCAAATATGAAGGCAACTGAAAATCTCAAAATGCACTTTAAAACCTCTCCCAGACCAAGGGAACTCATGTCTTCCTTTGGGAATGTCAGGAGTTTTTTGGCAGTGGCAGGTGTTTGTTGGAATGGAGGGAATCTGATGTCAAACAATAGTAGCTGATGGAGGAATGAAAACACTTAAAACATTTGTGGCCTCCAGTCCTCTTGTTGTCCTATTGCCTACAACCCTGGTATGTTGGACCATGATGATTTGTAGCAGAGGAGTGCGTTTTTTTTTGGTCCCTCGCTCAGCCTGAATGTAGCATCCAGTCAAGGCCACGTCCTCCTTGGCATTCCTCTTCATGTCGAAGGCACTCGTGAGAAACAAAAGAGCTTTATGTGCCATTTTGAGTCCTTCATTGCTGAAGCACAGGTACTGATTGCTGTTTTTCAGCTGGATTAAAGTAAGGGCTTAAAAATAATAGTTCTGACATATTGACAACTTTATTGTTTAACAGTGCCTTTTGTTCACGTCTAAAACCCCACAACTGTGGTACATTGGGACAAGAGGTGCATTTGAAGTTTCAAGTTCTTTGTTAAAGGGACAGTTCAGACTTTTTAAAGTGAGGTTGTATGAGGTAGCTACTTATAGTCAGTCAGTACGTTTACATGCACAATTAAGTCCAGCTACGTTTAACTTGACTAGTGTCTTTGTCCCAGTATACAAGCACAGAAGGGGAATTGATTTATTGACCAAAGTATGTCCATCTCCACTATGATAGGTGGTGATATGCCCCCTTTCAGTTCGTCAGTATTGGACCTATTACGTCACATACCAAACAGTAGACCAACACGTTAGCTGTGGTAATCTAGTGGCAAACTGGTACCATGGTGGACAACTTTACAGCTCTGTACATTTTGTACATCCAAAAATGCACAGCTTTGAATGTAGATTTAACCACATTGTTACCAGCTTCTTGTTATGTAATGTCTTTAATGCTATTTGGTCAAAGCTCGGGTGGAGCACGTGCAGAGTGCCTCGGCCAGTTTGGGTCTGATTGACTGTATACATGCAGGTGTAATTTGACAACCAATCACATTATTCAGGTGTGTTAGTCCGACTTTGAGAAATTTGATTTAGTACGATTTCAGTCGGACTAACATGTTTCCATAGCCTGGAAATCCAGACTCAAATCTAGAAAGATTTTGAGTCTGGCCCTCACCGATACACCCTTCCTACCCAAGGGCCGGCACTAACAGTTAGTGCCAATCAGAGCAAAAAACAAGGTGACGTATTCATTGCACTAATCCCCACTGGTTTGCCGAACAGTGGGGCTGATAGATTATGCTTTTGTCGTATCCCGTCAGCAAAACAGCAAAAACATCCTTCCTGGAAACGAAGGCTTCTAGGGCAGTCTTCTGTT
The DNA here is from genome assembly GCF_011397635.1 of Epinephelus fuscoguttatus. Classification (NCBI taxonomy): domain Eukaryota; kingdom Metazoa; phylum Chordata; class Actinopteri; order Perciformes; family Serranidae; genus Epinephelus; species Epinephelus fuscoguttatus. The sequence goes on from NC_064763.1 coordinate 8,182,470, forward strand.
CCTCTCTCAAGGAAAAGATAACTGTAGTTGGCTTAGCGTTTCTTCCAAAGCTAAATTGAATGGACGCGGTCCTTCGGCAGCTTCCATCTTGGCTGTTTACTTTTCGACTCCTCCTCCTGGCGCCATTATGTTATGCCTGCCCAGAGCCCACCTCTGTCAGACAGACTGATCTGATTGGTCCGATTGGCAATTCAGCGGGCTCTGCTGGTCGGGGCCAGATTCCCGTGCAGTGCAAATTTGAATTTGCTAGGGGCGGGGCATCTGGATTTCCAGGTTAATGTTTCCATGTATTTTAAAAGTCTGGATTTAGTCAGACTAACACTATTAATCAATTTTCTCTAATGTCGTGCAAACAAACTGAGTATATTGCCTTCAGTAGGTGTCCATTAGCATGCCCTTCCACCTAAAAAAATCTAGAACAGATTAAGTGTATGCCGTATTGAGAATATTTTTAATGCTTTACCTTCCCGTCAGACAGCCCGTTCCAATGAGGAAGCCATTAGTGGCTTTAGTTCACCTTCTATGCTCTTTTCAAAGCCACCAGACTCAATAAACAAAAAAGTCATTTTAGCTCGCTTAACATATGAGACACTGGTCTACTGCTGCCTCAGTTAGTTAGATGTGTTATTGTGTGGCTTTGGTGAGTCTGAACTAATCTTTTTAAATGCCAAAGTCACACAATAACAAAAACAAACTAACTGATCTCCTGTGTTCAGCGATGTTTAATCACTGTTTTTCCTCAATGGAGTCTGGCTTTGAAGAGAGATATAACAGCTTCAGTTCCCCAATGGAAATCACTGTCCGATGGAAAGGTAAAGCAGTGAAAATACTCTCAATGTAGCTTACACTTAATCTGATATTTTGTATATGTATATGTAACCACCTAACATGTTTAGAGTATCTAAAAAGAAAACAGGAGTTTGTCCTCTAATCTAGATTCAGTGATGAGGCTTTGATTTACTTGTCTGACTGCTAAAGTAGCAATGAATCATCCATGCCAAATGATGCACGTAACAACAGACTGACCATGTGTAACAGAAGTGTCTGCAGTTATGTTGAAATCAGTAAAAACCACGCACAAATGTATTACAAATAACCAGACTACCTGTCAACAAGTCCAGTAAATAAGATATGAAATTGGCATTTCCAAGGATAGTCTAAATTATGCGACAATTACACCAAATGGATTTACAAAAAACTTTCCACACATTAAATGTGTTAACCCACAACTGACCAAACAGGTAACTGATAAACCACCAAAAAACAAACAAACAAAAAAACAAAGAGCTCTACAAAAACCAGCTGGGATATCAAAGTTTTAAGCAGCTCTAGGCAAAGTTGGAGCTCCTCGACCAGCTTTTGTTCTCCAGTGTTCAATTCACAAACTTAGTTATCAAACTCTAACTTTGGTTTACCTCCAGAACTCTTACGGACTGAACCAGAGAAAAAAGATTGTGTAGCAAGATTGTGTAACAGAATGAAGACCGCCACTCCTAAGGCTTTCTGCATGCTAAGGCAGAGCGCAGCAAAACCTATCAACCTCACTGAAGGGTTAGTAACAATACTAATCTACCTGGTTACAGTCAGATAAGTCGACATTCCATATTCCGACCTCACACCTCCTAGCAGAAAATTGACTAAAGTGTGTATGCATGTCTTTGTGCGCTGATATGAGTGTCAAAATAGTGTTATCTAGGTAGGCCCAGGGGAGTGCTAACTCAGCACTGTGTGTCCATGCAGTAAGTCAGGTATACTTCTCAGTACCGAAGGCAAAGCAAACACAAAGATAGCTGTCTTATCGCTCCCCCCTCCCCACCTTGTCTGGCTGTCCAGCTGCCTCTAAACCTCACACCAAAGAATAGCCATATTGTTTCTGCAGGACTTTTGATTTTGATTAATGGGGGGTGAAGACAAGGCAGGTACTGAAGTGCGCGCGTGTGCATTAGTGCATGCAAAAGAAGGGGATTATGAACTGTCAATCAATTCGCTCCCAACTGTAAAGTTCTCCAGCAGCAAGGCTAGGGATTAGGGCTGGATCAAAGCACTTATTCAGGCTCTAAAACTTTGTTTGAAACAGACAGGAGAGACGAAAGAGGAGGGTGGACTGAATGGTGGGGTGGGGGTGGGGATTGGGAGTATGCCTGTATTCACACAAAATCAGGTGTTGCAGCGAAAACGCCAGCCCCTTTATTTGAATGTGGGTAGCGTGTCTGGGCTGTGGTGGTGGGGGATGCAACAGGTGTGTGGGGGGGTGTAACAATTCATCAGTCTGGATCCATATATTGATTTCAATGATCCACGATCTTATATTATTGTTGCAAAGTAAAAACATCGATGCACATCATCATCTTTAAGATATGCCTTTAGGTTGAAAGTGCACCTCCTTAACAGTTAAATAGTGCTAGCAGCCTAGCCCCCAGCAAAAAATGGCAAGTAGCCAAAAAAACCCCCAAAACAATTAGTATATAGAGCAGAGCACTTGCCTTGTTTGTGTTTGTGCACGTGTGTCTTTTGTGGCAGTAAAGATACTAATGTTATGATAATCAAAAGGAAACCTACAGATCATTTAAGCCAACATAAACAAACTCACAAAGACAGTACTCAATCGCTTAGATGGAGAGACTGGCTTTCTAAAGTTGATCTCCAGCCTCCATTCCCAAACAAGTGGGCCATTTAAGTGACACTCCCACACCGCCGCACAACCCTGCGGCTAATCGCCACAACACCTGATCTGGTGTGAATGCAGCCTAAAGAGGCAGCCGGGTAATGATAGGGCTGTGCTGTAACACCTGCAGTGTTGGAAGACTCTTTCACAGTAGCTGCAGGCAGTGAGCAGTTCTGAAACAACTAAATGCCCAGTCAGAGGCCAGATGAAGTGCATGAATCTGCAGAAGAAACCTTGTCTGTGTGTGAATGGATGATAGAGCCAAACTCTCTGGAGAAATACGTCTTTTAGTTGCTGTTAGAAAGATAAAAAGATCATTCAACAGTTCTTTGTCTTTACCACATTCTGATTGGTTTCTGTGTATCTGAAGCTATAAAGCTCATGTAAGTTTTTATGTCTTTTTGGGGCATTAACTCTGGAAACACAGGTTTTGTGTTGGATTCTCAGGGCCATTTGATAGCTGTGCCATCTGGCTATGTACCCATACAGAGTGTGGCACAGTAATTGTGCACTGATGCTCGTTGACCCTCTCTCTCTCTTTCTCTCCTGTTCCCTTTATCTGAAAAAGCAGTGTATTTTTCCACTGCTGGTGTGGGTGGAAAAAAGGAGAAGAGATATGGTGGGCATAACAAAGTGGATTCTGCTCCATCATCAACCTCCGTTCAGTTTTCATTGTCTTGCAGGGGCTTTACTACTGATGGTTAGAAGTAGTACTTACACAGCAGTATAAGACATCATTACCACAGTATAAGTGGAGGTGGGTCATGATCATCATCACAATGTCAGCCCAGTATAACAGCAAGAAAAAGAATGAGAGTAAGAAAGGTTACTTCATGGTACAGTTGTAAAATGAATGAAATCCCACTGAAGACAATGCAGTTATCGTATGTTTTCCTTATTAGTGGATTGTAACAATGAGACATCTGTGCTCCTAACAGACTCATAATCAACATGTAAGACACCACAGTGTGCTTCAAATCAGTCATTAGTGTTATCTGATGTAATCTGGCGTGTCTGATTTTCGAACATTTCGGGGCAGAATACAGATGCTCACATTTCAGTCATCGATCACTGCTCACTCTGAGGTTGGTGAGTCTGCATGTTTAGCAAGTGCTGTGTGTGGCGTAATAAATAAACCTATGAACTCACAGCCTGTATGAAAGTGTTAAGGTGTGTGCAAGCCTCTACAAAGGCTTCTGTCTTATGAAAGTATCATTTAGTACCATGAGTCAGGGTTAGGTAACACTGGTATTCCATTGTTGGTACTGATTTGACTGGTTGCCGAAAGACTTCTAAGTAAGTCTCTCATTATTCATCAGTAGTGAAGTCCATAAAGACTCAATAACACAGAATTTCAGAGTGGAGACTAAGAAATTTTACATTACTTTTTGCCATATTGGTGACGTCTAAACTTAGACAACTTTTTAAGATTAAATTTCAAATCTTTATTTCCAAGAACAGCTTTAGAAAAAAAGCAGCTGCTTTTTCTAACAAAGGGGAACCATGTTAATGTTTTGATTCCCAAAACATTTATCCATAAATCTCTATGGCTGAAGCCACACGCTTTTTTTAATCACTAGGGGTATAACGATATATCGATCTGGATTGATATATTGATTCAATGATCAATGATCCATTATCAACAATGCAAAATGTAAACATTGATAAATATCAAGATATGCCTTTATTTTAAATGTCCATGGCACCTCTGTATCAAAACTTTCATCCAAGCGCACCCACTTCCTAAACATTCAAACAGTACTAGCCGCCTAGCTTCAGGCAGATATGGCAAGCAGCTAAGAAAAAGAATATGAGGATATTTACTGATATTTACTTCAATCAAATCGAAATTGTATGACAGACTTTGGGATATCAACAAATGAAATTTATGATTTACACCCCTACTAATTGCAGCACGAAATATCTAATAAATATATTCATATTGTGCTAGTTTGGGTTAATTGTCTTTTGCAGCCAATAGCTACTTTCTTTGGAAAACCCCATATAACACAGTTTTTCTGTCACAAGAAGTTTAAAGAGTGCATTTGCGATCAAATCTTTTTTTTTTTTTTTTACCTGTTACTCCATTAAGGAAGGCAGAAATTATTAAGTTGTCACATGTCTTTAGAGTCAAGCCATCAAGGTTCAGACCTGTGGTTAGGCTACAACCCAGTCAGCAGAAAAAAAATGTTTGCATTGTATGTTTGTGCAAACCACGGATACATTACATTTGCACGTTTCATATGTATCACATCAGCGTTTCCAAAGTGATGTAGAATATGAGCTGACATTATCACTGGAGAATGGAGAGGATGGTGGTTAACTTTTTATCTGTGCTTATGTGCTTCTGTACTTTTGTATTTTTTTATTGATGTCTTTTTCTTATATACACACATACCATCAACCTGCCAGGGACTGCAGATGAAAATTAGCCTGTATCGCTACATCTGGTGCATTTACATGACTTAGCTGATCATGTGCACTGTCCCTTTCTAAAGAAAATAAACATAAATATAAACTGTCCCCTAGTTCTGACGCCCGTCAAGTTGCATAACACTGTTGGAGACCAACAAACAAAACTGGTTGTTTTTAGCGAGTCATTGCTGCATTTTCAGCAGCTTTTTAGCAGCCAAACATGAGTGTTTTTCAGCAAGTTGTCTTTTTCTTTCCACCAGGGATAGTGCCATGAAAAGTGGTTGCTTTTTACTGAGACATCACTCCTTTTTGTGCCTCAAAGTAACCACGCATTAACCACAGCGTTGTGTTTTTTTTTTTGTTTTTTTTTTTTTTGGAGGCATTTTTTGTCTTTAATGGACAGGACAGCTAAGTGTGAAGGGGTGTGGGGGGGGATTACACGCAGCAAAGGGCCACAGGCCGCCGCAGCAACAGCCCCACACATGGGCCGCCCGCTCCACCACCAAGCCACCGACGCCCCAACCACAGTGTTGTTAAACTGTAAGGTTTTAATGTGTCTGTGACATAATCACTTACAAATGTAATATATCTGTAGTTTGCAGAAACGTAGATTGACAGCATTTATTCTGGCAATGGGGTTTTAGGCAAACACTGGTTATGCGGAGCTGTTTCCCAGACTCTGATTATTTTGGTGCTGACAGCAGGCCTCACTCAAGTATGAGTCAAAATATAACAAAAATAAAATTAATTTGGTCCACTGAAGTCGTGCATGCTTGTTCAAAATATATTCATGTAATTGATAGAAAATAACTGATGATTCACTCCAGAGAGGCCTTTGTAAGACTGCAAAAACAGGTTTGTCTGCACAGTTTAATTAGACTGCTGAGAGCAGTTTTTCCTTAATGGAGGTCAATATGTATCATTCTGGCAGAAGGTGCAGTGATTAACATGAGGACAGATAACATACTGCATACCAAAATATTCAAACACAGCAATCCCTGATACTGGCCCTCTTGACTCATATTTACCGTTTGACCAAAAGGCCAAACTCAGGGCCAAAAGTGCAGTGCCTCAAGGCTGATGGGTTTGGAGTCTTGCTTTTTATCTTCTCTTCTCTAAAGCATCGACCATTATCTTAGCTTGTCAAATGGAGGCTGTGCACGTGTGTGTGTGTGTGTGTGTGTGTGTGTGTGTGTGTGTGTGTGTGTGTGTGCGTGTGTGTTGGAGGTGGGGTCCACTGCACTGAGCTGACTAACAAGTGCTAATTAACCCAATCTATAATGGTCTGTGATAATCAGGCAGAAAGAGCTGCTCTACTCAGTGATGTGCCACTGATTGTCTGTCATTTAGCTTTACAAAAGAATGGATGGAAGGAATGATAGAAAGGCAGGAAGCCCTTCATGACTGGTGAAAGCTAGTGATCTCTCCCTCACCATAGACTTGCCATGACAGCACCCTCAATCCCCCTGCCTGTGTCCTCCCACCACCAACCCTCCAACGCCCTGTTGTGCTTTGCTCTGTTCATAATGCGTCACACTGCAAGCCTGATTGTAGAGTGCACTCACCTATAGGGTGCCTATGGGGCTTCGCTCAGGCATGTCCAAACTGTTCCATAATGGGCTGTGTAACTGCAGGTTTTCATTCCAACCAAGCAGGAGTACACTGGACTCAACTCATTTAATCAACTCATCTCAGCTGATCAGACGAATCAGGTGTGCTCTCAGTGGGGTGGAACAAAAAGCTGCAGGCTCTGGGCATGTTGAGGAATACTTTGAACACATGGTGCTCTGGCCACATGGCCTCTGTTCCACACAATAAAGGGGTTTGACCGCCTTTTTCTTCCTGCCTTACAATCTCCAACAGATTGGAATGGATCTGCAAGGGTGAATAATGGCAAGGTGGTTATTTCCAGTGCTAAGCTAAGCTATGATGGCATTTCTTTATGGAATATCTCTGATATTTCTGGTACTCTTTGTTCCATTCTCGATTAATTTACATTTAATGGCTCTGCTGTTATCATCTCCTGGTGTGAGTCATATCAGACACTCCCACTACACCCACTTTCCACTAATCAGTTTCCTGTTGTTATAACCAGTATTTATGCTGTTTCCTCTCCACAATAATCCTCTTTTGTTTTCAATATGTATAAAGGGTACAGTAGAATAAAATTGCATCAGGCAGTTTTACCAGTGTCTGTGACTGAAAAGGTACTCTGAGTCACATATAAACATTAGTCCACTTAAGACGTGCTTTATAAAGTGAAACACAGAGCAAACCTTTCCGTAAGTCAAACTCAAATAGATCAAATGGGAGCTGTGTATACGGTTACTCTGCACTCACACATTCATCCACAGCAAAAATATCCACCTCACCACATCATTTAGTTTCATTTTCATTCTCTGAGTACTCTTCTGTTAGAGGTGCACTGCTTCTAGTGCAGCTCAACTTGTTCCAGGAATTAAAAGGGAAACTTTGGTATTTTTGAACTTGGACCCTATTTTCCAGTGTTTTGTGTCTAAGGGACTTGTGGAAACAACAGTTCTTAAAATTAGGCCAGTATTGAGAGAAAGCACTGCAGCTTAAAAGTGCTTGTTTTTGCCACTGACAGGCTCAGATTGTAAATATATAAGTGTCTGACAATATTATGGGAAAGAGTCTACAGAAAAATGAAATGTTTTCCTTACCTTCTGCTGGTCTGTTTGTTATTGTGACTAAAGGCCAGGACACACCAAACCCACTTCAGAGAACTAGTGGTGACAAAGGCCCTATGCTGTCTTGCCTGACATCGCAGTGTCTTGGCCAAAAAGTTGCACATGAATACACCGCAAAGACCACAACAGACCGTCAACCAGCATGTATGATCTGAGCCTGCGTGTGAGGAAATAGCTCTTCACGCCAGCAGACGGCAGAAGTCTGTAAATGTCATTCAAAATAGAAGACTGCTAGTTAGCCAGTTAGCACATTAACAACACGGTCCATTGTTGAAAGAGCAGAACATATTTACTGTGCGCCAGTGAACAATAAAACAAACTACCAGGAACTGTTTCTGCTAAAGAGCTTAATGGCTAAAGAAAAATAATCTTACTTTACATAACAAGTTTGTTTTGGTCTCTCTCGGTCTCGACTTTAGCTTTTTGTTTACTTTCCTCACTTCACTTTCTCTTCTTGTGCGGCGAGCTGAACTGCCAATCAGAGTGATTTCATTTGCCGACAGGCTCCACCATCCCTGACGCCGATTCAGTATGCTGAAAAAAACGCTGACAGAGGCACATGAGGGGCAATGGTGCAGGACACACTGCACTGACTGGGGCGACAGACGCTCACTGACAGCCTAACAGTGACCGTCTGCTTGGAGAGTCAGGGCATTAAGTCTCCCTCAAGGAGAAGTCTTGGACTTTTCCACATTGTTGAAAATAGCTAAATATTCAGCCACAACATTCAAAATCGTTTAGATAACACTAAGCTATGCTTTCTGCACTCCAAAGGCCCGTTTCCACCGCAGGAACTTCGGTGTAATTTTATGGGGCCGGGGCCGTTAGTGTGTGTCTCCACCGCAGGAACCACCCCCGAAGGACAGAGTTCCAGAAGTTTCACAGTGGCTAAACAAGTCCCTGCCTCGGAGTAGGTACTCAGAACGGCCCTGAGAAATTCCTGGCTGGGGCTTGGGGTTTACTTGGTGCTGATTGGGTATACTCAAGGCGGGATGTGACGTTTTGTAATTATGGTTATCGTAGATTAGCTGGGCTAACTGTTAGCTGTTAGAGGTGTCTGTAATAACTCAATAAACGCTCTGTGAAAAAAATATCTTTTCCAGCAGATATCTTAGTTACAACATGATTGAGCTAGCAAAGCAGTTTTGTGTTGCTGTGTGTGGTATTTATTCAGTTTTGGGAAATCATGATGTCTAGAAAGCATCAGCTGACAGGGACAGTTAACAGCAGCAGCAAAGCTAACATCAGGACGTCATCTGTTAAAAGCCTCCCGTTGTCGAAATGAAACTACTCCAGTTAGCTCAATCATGTTGTAACTAAGACATCCGCTGGAAAAAATATTTTTTTCACGGACCGTGACCGGAGTTATTAAAGACACCGCTAACGGCTAACGGCTAACGGCGTGCCTACGCTCCTACGTCGCCCCAGTCAAAATGGTCGCGCAACGATTACATACAGAGCCTGGTAACTTTACAGGAACCTTCCTCCTACTCCGCTCTCTCAGTGGAGACATGGCAGTTGAGAGGGCCGAGCGAGAGGACATTCCTGTAGTAGTTCCTGCCCCCCAAATAGTACCAGGAACTTCTTTAGTGGAAATGGGCCTCAACACAACAAACTCTTCCACCAATGGTATTCCTGCAACAAGTCACCTTTTACAAGATTTCTAAACAAAAACTTAGAAAATAGGGTCCATGTTAAAAAATACCAAAGTTTCCCTTTAATGAGTGTTCTTACAAGGTGCATGATTACACACTCACAAGCAAAAATACACATCTGTGAACTGCCACAGAATCTGATTTTCTATGTAAAATACAATACATCTGCCCTTTAACATCTTTCTTGTTTTTTGTCTTTCACGTCTACCTATTTATCAGCGTTTCCTGTCTGTGTTGAACAGCACAAGAGCTTTTATTCTCTGAAAATGGAGTGAGTCCTTGCACAGGTCGGTTAGGTTTAAACACCTTAACAATACCAGCAGCATTGCTGGGAAGCTTTGAAGAGTGTATTTGGGGGAGTTAGCAAGGGGCTAGAGGAGGACAGTGATATAAAAACTGCTGTAAATCCATGATGGCATTTTAAGGAGGTATAAGGTATTGTTTGCAAAACTTAGTATTCATGTGTGCGTGAGAAAGACAGAGCAGGCGGGAACGCGCTGAACGTCTGTCCTCTGTTTCAAGGCATGCTAGTGGTTATAGGTAGTAATTTAAACTCTGTCAGAGCTGGAGGAATCCACTGGGACTCAACAGGCCTGCTTTGACCTCCACACCACAAGTCACTGGCCTTGTCCTCCTCCTTCCAGCTGGAAATGAGAAGCCATGCTGACTGTTAGCAGATTTTTTTTTTACCTCGCAAGTCATAAAACCTAAGCTGTCTTGCCAAAAGGAAACCTTTGGGGTTCTCTGTAGTAGCAGAGCGAGGACAGATTAAAATAATGCAGAGGCAAACAAAGTACATTTTAAGACTCTGTGCTTTTGTTCAGCTGCTAAGTGTACTCAGGCTTCATTATACTTAATATTCCCCTGTCAGCACTGTATCAAAAAGGATCTATTTGTTTTTATTTAGCATGTCTCAGTATGCACTGATGGTGTGTAGAGGCTTCAGCTGTCAGTTTTTGCATGCGAGACATGTCCAAACCAGCAGTTTCCATGTTTAAAGCATGTGCTGGAATGCAGCAAAGTCAGTGTGTGTAAAATAGAGAAAAGATGTGAAACAAGTAAGGGCACAGAGCAGATGCAAGTGTATGGGGGGTGCTTGTTTGCCCTCTGAACAAACCCAAGTGAGTCTAGCATACAGGGCAGAATCAGCATCTGCCACACCCTGCAAGTTTTAAAACATCTTTTTTATTAGAAGTGTTTTATTAGAAGTGTCAGAGCAAAGGTTGCACCCCCACCTCCTGTGTTGTCGCTCTGTTGCTTCACGGGCAGCGAAACAAAGAAGTGCTAATACTATGTGGGACCTTGTCTGCATGCGTAATTGATCTTTGCAAAATGAGTAAAAATAGCAACAAAGGACTTGTGATTTTCCACAGGAGAACATTCAACCACATCTTAGAAAAATCTCTTCAGCTGTAGAAGATATACTGGTTGTTACAGCATTCACAAACATCTGAGGCTCCCTCATTTGTGTTCAAACCTCCTGCACGCATTTTTGGAGCGTAACAAAAGCTGTGATTAGCTCTGTGTGTGGTTACTGGGACAGGTTTCAGGATAGTGGTTTTTCAGCTCCCACTCAGAAACAGCTCAAAGGGAAAATCCACCCAAAAAGTTATCCCTCTGTTATTTCCGCAAACATTACAAACCACAAATATGACAGCATGTCCTGAAAGTAGAGTCCAAAATGCAAAGGGTGTGATCTGTGATGTTCCCTTGATCATGAACTGATATATTTTTCTGTTTATGAGAACCAAAATGAGAACGCCCTAATGCACAATCATGTAGTGTAAAATATTCAGATAGAAAAACATTGTGGGTACTGTTTATGTCTGCCAGCAGATTGTATTATTGATTGAAAAACATATTTTATATGTTTCTAGCACTTAGTTTAGCTATATGGAGGAAAATGTCAAATGTGGTGGGTGTAGTCTGCTAAAATGCTGAGCAGACCGACTTCTGCAGCATTTTATTGTGCCCAGTTACTGGCTAAGGCTTTGTGTTGCAGCTACTGAACATGATTAAAGGGATATTTGTGCCAAACAATTTTGCTGGACAGTGTAGATGAAGACAGAGTATTTACATGGCCTTACAGTCAATAATCTCCACGGTCACACACCGATTTCCCACAAAAGATTTAACTATCTTGGTAATGTACAAAATCATGGTTGATAGGAAAAGCTTTGGTAAATCATAGATTTGTTGTTGTGAGACAAACTGTCAGAGACCTTCGGAGGAAACATTGTCCGTCTGCCGACCAATCAAAATGGACAGTTTGGTATATCATATAAGGTGTTATAACTAATGATGGTTGGTAATGTGAGACCATGTAGGAGGTATATGTTGACACTTAAGTAGAGACTACCAACTTGAGCGTATTCCCTGTAGCTTCACCTCAGCCAGATACAGATGGTCCTGCTGGCAGATATTGACAAAGGCATTGATGTGCATATGGACTCTTGATTGCCGTTTATGCTGGTGACAAATTATCTGTTAAGTGCCAGCAACCTAATCCATTACTGACACTGACCCTAACAGATTGGTGTAGTTCACCAGGGGTGTAGTTTTACACTGAAGTGAGTAACCCTGCAGATGGTACAGGCAAGTCCTCTTTAAGTGCTGACATTGTATCCATCACTTACCTCTGAGAGTTATCCCAAATCCCTCAAGTTGTAACCCAGCATCCCTCAGAAGGAAATCTGCAAGCATCTCGAGGGAAAAGACGGGTAATCTAGAAATAAAAAATCAGATTACAGTTTTGAGTAAAAGATGATGGTCTTTATAGCTGTTAAAATAAGATTTATCTCACAATAATCTTGACAGCCAAGATCAAGGGTGAAAGTAGTCCAGTACATTGATGTAGGGTGGGGGAATATGGAGAGAATATAATATCACAATATTTTTGACCAAATACCATGATATCAATATTGCAGCGATATTGTAGGGTTGACTATTGGTGCAACTAAGTGTTTCTTATGCCAATAATACAACAGCAAGAACAGTCTGGTTAGTTCAGAAAATAACATAATTTTATTGTAATGCAGCCATTAAAAATTTAAGATCATATCTAGTCTAATGTCATGATATTGATATAAAATTGACACATTGTCACCACTACAAGTTAGTGCTGGTACGCAATATTGGGTCGAAACCCACAAACAACCTTTCATGATTTTATTTCCAATAACACATCTGCTCATTAAAGGCAAACATAGAAAAACAACAACAAAAATATTTCATCTCAAACACCATGTAAAAGAAATCATCCCTCACAGAGCTGGGAACAACAACACTAGTCAGTCAGTCAATTTTCTGTCAGTCCACAGCAACCTCCAATGCTCCAGAAATCCTCCACTTACTCACGTCTAGCTTCTTAAGCACCCATACTGGTGTCCGTAAGCTTGCACTTAATGGAACCAATGGTCTAACTGGACTCACCTTACCATACATATCTACTGCAATTTGTAGGCTATCTGGAGAACTGACAGCTTCCTCCAACAACTCTGTTTGCAGTGCCTGTAGATAGGTGTTGCTCCCCACTGTCTCTTGATGGCATCACCTAAGCACGACCTGGTGGGCAGCAACAGCATTCACTGTTCTTATTGAAAATCATTTTCCCCGGTGTGGACATATGACAGGAAGTTGAGGAAGTAGAATGCAAAGAACAATTACTGAAATGTTTTAGAAAAGGGGATTGATGTGGAAACTTAGAATATGGTGTTAAAGTTTGGAGAGCAATACCCCGGAGTAAGTTGAGGGCCAAAAGAAGGAGGCAGGAACTCAGCAAAAAGAAGTGGCAGCCACAGGACCCTCAGAAGCAAGCACAGGTGATTATGCTAGACTGACTGCTTACCTTTCTATATGGAAAGAAGAGTGTGGACACTGCATTTGAGTCTACTGCTAACCTGTTAAGGTCAGCATATTATTTGGCCAAGAGCAACAAGCCTTTCACAGACTTTGAGAATCTGATTGAACTTCAGCAAGACAATTCTGCTGATTTCTGTTGGGATTGAAGATGTTTTTATTCCATACACTGGCCATTTGACCTTGGTAAGAATCATTCATTTCACCCTCTCCTGCAGATCTTATCAACATGCCACACTGTGTCTTTCAGGAGTGGGGATGCATTTGAATTTTCGAAAGCAGTACGAAGTAGAATGTTAAAAAGAGAATTTAAGGGGTGGGATGGCGGTCTCCATTCAGAGTTGGCCTTAAGTTTGCCAGAAAAGCTTGAATTAAAATGTAAACTGCAGGATCAAACATCTCTCCTAGCTGACACAGTGCTAATGTGCTGGAGACTGCACTTAATCTGATCCGTGGATCATGCTGGAGCTAATTACCATCTGTTCACTTACACTTCCTGGCCCCAGAACACTGGCTTGTTTTCAATTACTGCTCCCGAAAGAAGATTACGGCTTTCATTTTTTTATTTTTGGCGACGAGGGTTGCATGGCTTCGTCTTCACCAGGTGAGGACCATTATGTGTGACTGCAGGAAGTGCCAGCCGCTTATTTTCCCCACTGTGTTGATGGTGGGGTCGAGGGCTCAGAGCAGAGATGCTGGATTGTTCAGCTACAGAGTCATTATTTAGGCTTTCTCTTCTGCTGTGCACAACACTGAAATTCCAGATTCAAGTAGGATCTTTTGCCTTGAAAGCCTTTTTCCTTGAAGCTCCGACACTTTCGACTTGTTTGGATATCCTGCAAAGTTTCTTCTAGTCATCATCTCTCCCGCACTCCTTTATTTCATAAGGAAATCCTTAATATTTCTTATTAGGCCCCTAATGTTTCAGGAAGTGTTTTATTCTTTCATCTTAAGACAGGGCCACAAATGCAAATGAGTTGTTCTCATTAAGTGAATGCTTCCGAAATGCCCCATTCATGTAGAGCTGCTCTTAAGTAGAGGCAGCTGCAGACCCAGGCCCAGGGTGAGACTGAGTGAGAAGGAGGCAGCTGCCCAGAGAGAGAGAGGCTTTGCCTGGTCAGGCTCCAAGATAATGTTACTGTCTGCCTTTTACTTAGCGGCGTAAAATTTACAGCTTACAATAACTTAATGCAACGACACAGTCTCTGGCTTTTGTTTGATATCTAGTGTTGGCAAAAAATGTCTGTCAAATTTTCATATTGAATAGCCAAATCTGTTGGATGCAGCCCTACGTACATTCATTGCATTTGTTTAGCGGGAACATAGTGGCAACTAAAACCCTTTCCCTGGCAGATGCTGTAATCTCATGCCATCACATACATGTATCCACATCCTGACATACAGTCCAAGCCACTACACTTTCTTAACACTGAGCTTTAAAGCTGTTTCTCACTGGTGCTAAAGATTTTGTCTTAGTTGACTGAGGATATCATTAGTCCAGAAACCTCTCTTTGGGCTTTGTCTAATTGGGCATTATGGATTTAAAGCATAAAACACTGATACTGGGGATGGCTGAGATAGCGATTAAAGGCTATCAGTCTTCCTGTTGATACATTCACCTATTGGAAACACAGTGATGCTGTCAGCTCCAGAAGCAATGAAGAGAAGCAAGACAGAGAGCTTGCTTGTTCGAAATGTATAGCTTGACATAATAACTGTATGATTGTATAATTAGTGTTGCCATGGGGATTGGTTCTACCTGTGGCTAAGACAGGGTTGTACAGTATGTTCTTATCAGTATTATGGATAGCTGTTTTACCTGTAATGGAGCCCACGTGAGATTCACTCTCGTGTCATGAAAACTGATTTTTAATGTCATACATGAAAGTCATGTAATTCTACAGCTGACCCAGGTCACATGCAAGAATTCAGTTTTTAAGATACTAAAGTGTTTTTGAGATAGTGGCAGATTAATATCAGTGTGACCAGATGGATTTAGCTGGATACAGTAGGAGGATAGGAGAATGAGCTGGCTTTCAGTTTTACTTTCACCATTTTCACTTTCCTTCAAAGCTCCTGAAAACACTGTTTCGAATATTAAGCATCTATCTATTAAATTAAATTGTTGTGACTGAATAAGCAACGATCAAACTTTCAGTTTGACAAAAAACATCCTTAGATGTTATTTATGTAGAGTCAAAAACTCAGTTAATTTGCTCTGTCATGACTGTGTGGGGGTGGTTTGATTAGTCTTGACTGCTGGCAACAGAGGCAAACCTCACAACTGTCAACACATTTTAAATTGAATGTTGCTGAACTCAGATTAGTGCAGGGAAGTACCAGGCATCACTTTTTCCAAGTCAGGAAGGACAAAAATATAAATGCAGAAATCTCTCATGAAACAAAACAAAACTCTTAGTATTCTACTTTGACAGAAAATTGCGAGTTCATTGAGGACCACATCTACACAATATTGTGATAAACTGATTGACAAAATAGGTTTTGAGATGACAGTGTAAGTACTGAACATACAGGACTCTTCAGGTGAATTTGTGTAGCAGTATTTTTTTTTTAAATTCCTGGACAAATCTTAAAGGTGCGCTCCACTGATTGCACACATCAGGTTCACTTAACTCAACATGAGGAGTACACAGAAAGCCTGTGTTGTGAACTAGGTTCGACAGATGTGGGCATTTTCCAGCCAGGAGGGTGTAATGAAAAAAAGGCTTTTGGTTGCATTATGGGGAGTGTAGGATCCAGTGTTTTTGGAACATGGTTCATTCATGGGACTAAAAGTTTGGATATTTCAATCATTGCTGTACAGTTTTTAAAGGAAGATTTTAAAAAGATTTTAAAAAATATTTCTGCAGCCAGGTATTGTATACAATGTGTTGTTGCTCTATACAACAGCAGTGCCATTACTCAGGACACATGTTAACATGAGGTGAGGAGGAGGTCTGAGGCTTGTCAAGGGGACGTCTGTGGTACATATCTGGCGACAGATATTGTGTGGGTGAAGTAAACATCTCCTCCTACTTGCGTGCGCCGGTGACACACACAGAGTCAACAGACAGCAGGATCACTGCTTTCCCCTCAACCAAGCTTCCATTTTTAGCCATACAGTCTGACTTTCTGTCTGCCTTTGATCACCGCCATGGCAGAAACCCTTTTGATGACTCATGCAGATAGGCATCCGTACAGAGGCAAAAACAATCTCTCTCTGGCTTCACTCACACACTCATACATATACTGTTTGATGGGTCATGTGGGATGGCCTGATGTGTGATCAGTAATTGGCCAGATTTAAGGTGTTCCTCCACATGTTGTGACATTCGGTATATTCTTTGGACTTTCTGTTGATTTAGTTTGAGCTTGTGAAAGTACTGGTCTTTGTCTGCTCAGCCATGGTGGCATTACTGCACACGCTAATACCACTCTTACTTTTATTTATTCCATACATTAAACCAGTGTTTCCCAGAGGGGGGTACCCAAGTACTGTGGGGGGGGGAGTAAGATTTTTTTAAATGTTCATTTAAAAAGTAGCAGTCTTGCATGATTCCTAAAATAATTATATCAATATATAGTGCAACATTATTGTACGTTATTGCACAAATGCACAGTATGTACATTATATATAATATATATATAATATATAATATGTTTGAGAACCACTGCATCACACAGCATGTTCTTGCTGTTTAAAGACATTTCCCAGGAAAGTACCTGCAGCTTTTAATCTTGCAATAATGGATTTTTCGGCCAGCTGGGGGGCAAGTGGAACAAATTGTAAACAAACATTGATATACCTTGTAAGCTGATATGGAGAACTTGTCAGCAAACAGTTATCTTTTACACATCCAGCTATTATGGAGCAACATAATCATTCATTTGGAGTCATGTTTGTGTCCACCTGATAAATGTGAGACCAATATCCACTCTCTTTTAGCTCTATTTTTGCTCTCCATTAACTCCAGAGGGAAATATCTGTCTCTTTAGCTGCTAAATTCACCACTGTGTTCACCAGCTAGTCTATTACTGTGTCTGTCTGATCAGTGGCTTTTTAGAGCTGCTGTGGCTGAAAACAACATGGGAGCGGTGAGAGTGAACCAAAATAGTAAAGTTGCTAGCTAGACAGCTTAACAATGAACTGAAACTTCCTGCAAAGCTCCGTGAAGCCGAGAGGAGCTGCAGATTCAAAACCTTTGACATTATCCTTTGATACTACAGTTGATCGATCTGTTAGTTATTTTCTTGAATAATATGTTAGTTGTTTGGTCTATGAAGTGTCAGAAAATGGTGAAAATTGTCGATCAGGGTTTCCCAAAGCCCAAAATGAGGTCCTCAAATGTCTTGTTTGGTCCACAACACAAAACATTCAGTTTACTGTCATAGAGGATGAAAGAAACCAGAAGATATTGACTTTTTTTCATATTATACAGACACAAACATTCACATTCTCTCTAAGATCTGCTTTACAGCAGACTGAGCTTCTTTTAGCTCATCTTGAAATCTATAACTATGTGGTCTGTCTGTGTGAGGATGATGGTCTCAATCATCTCTCATTAGCTTTAGTATGTGTTCCTCTTGCAGAGATAATGTAACTACATTTGCTCTGTGGCACTTATTTAATAATATAATATTTATCACGCTTCTTCCCTTAGCATATAGGTACACTGTAAATTTACACCATCTGGCACAAATACTGGATTCATAGAAATTGCACTTCTCTTTGAGAAGGGAACTGTCCACTCATCCTAGCCATCACAGCAATGTCAAGCTTTTCACATTATGCTCCAGAGTACAGACAAGTGGACAAGCTGTTATGCTAATGCATGTTTATCAACTCCTCGCCTGAACGAGCGCTTACCCTCTAACATTTCACATATCGGCGCAGCAGCAGACATGCAAATGTTTCCTCTGCTGTCCGCAGGCTTGATAGAGGCAGAGAAAAATGATAATGGTGGCATTTTATACCTGAATTCTCAGACACAGCATTAGGACAGCTTGATAAATGAGGCTGACTGTGTACACGTAATGTGCTGACATCTTTGTTCTTCCACCAGAAAAGGCCATGTGAAGGCCTGTGGGTAAAAAGACATGCTTAAACTCACATACATGCAAATAAAAAGCCACACCCTGCTGTGCTGCTGTCTGCTCGGCCATGATGTATCCTAAAAGAGAATTTTAATATTAGTAAGCGATTAATAGGTAAGACAAGTTTTTAAAAATGAAGTGTCCATCAAACTTAAGGTAAGCTTATTTTCCTAGTGAACAATAACATGCCTTGTCCCTCTTGTCATGTTTGGAGGCTGCAGTGCAGCACTTTATTAGCTCAGGCTAAAGGGAATTATGCTATGATTGTCTATGACACAAAAGCTTGCCGTGAGTCAAGTTGGATTACCTGCAGCCTGAACAAATAAAGGGATGCCACCTGTAACGACACAGTAGCCACAGCAGCTATGTCATGTTGCAGATTGTGTGTGTGTTTTTGTGTTTGTGTTCACCAGTGTGGCAGCGTATCCTGTGGCCTATGTTGCCTGTTTACATGTTGCAATTAAAAGAAGTAGTAGTTTCGTATTTTTTTTAGTACCTTTTTCCATTGCTTTAGAGTTTGCAGGTGTTGTTGTTGACTGAGCTGCATCACAATGACACACACACACATGCACACGCACACAAACACACACACACACACACACACACACACACACACACTTGACAAAGGACAGAGTGAGTTTGTCCCAAAGCCACGATACATACCTGCTCTGCAAAGGAGGAAGCTGAGTCTTGTTGTGTTTACTAGCGGCGTTGAAGGTGAAGAGGGATGTATCCGGCAGTTTATTGTTGCTTCACATTCTCACTCAGTGTTAAATCCACCATATTCCCTGGGCTTCATTGTTTTTTTTTGTTTGTTTGTTTTTTTCAGGAGGGAAGTGGTGGGGGGAGGGAGGTGCAATCACTTTTCCAGTTTGATTTGGAAGCTTTGCTTGACACAAGAAATCACATTTCACTGTGACAGCTGCAAGCTGGCATGGTTTGGGGCTCTATGCCGGTTTACGCACACCCACCCTCTGGATAATACTTTGACTTGCCAGTCGAGGCTGACTGGGATGAATTATTGCATGAGGAAGTCTTTATGCTCTTGTTAGAATCCATGTATCTTCTTCCCCTGTGTGCCTTATTCAGTCGATGCCTTTTCATGTCATGTTTCATGTCTACGCTCAGCAACATAAAAAGGCATCACTTGTGCTATTATTGTACTGGAGGCATTGTGGGAAATGTTCATTACTGGTTAAATTCAAGTCTTTATTTGTCGTGTGCACAACAATTACAAGAGCAGGCACTGGCAATGATATCCTTATGCTTGGCTTTCTCCAACAATGCTACTACAAAATGTATAGTAAAAATAAGAATTCATGACAAGTTTGTAAAACACAAAATAGTGCAGATCTTAAGATTGGAATAAATACAACATATGTAAGTAAAATAAAATAAAATAATGGATGGAATGGAATATATGTAGTATATGTATATGTAAACTGTGGTTTGCTCAGGCACAATAGGTAGTAGAGGTAGTATGAATGTAGTGTACAGCAGTAAAGAGGTAAACTGTACTGTGCGGTGTAAGTAAAGTGACGCAGTGGTGAGCTTGAGATCTCAAGACTTTTAACAGTCTTATGAGCTGTGGGACGAAGCTGTCCCTGACTCTGGTGGTGTGGGACCAGATGCTGCAGTACCAGGTCAAATCCTCACTGATATCAACCCAGAGGAACCTGAAGCTGCTGAATCTCTTTACCATACTGCTGTTGTTTGAGATGGTGTTCTTCTCCCTGTTGCTTTCTGTAGTCCACAATCAGCTCCTTAGTTTTGCTTTGAGGTCATTGTCCTGGTTGATATCAGCGCTCTGTTCTCCACTCTGTGGGCTGTCTCATCACCATCGGTGATTAGGCTGTTGATGGCGGTGTCTCAAGCAAATTTAATAATGGTGTTGGAGCTGTGGGTGGCCTTGCAGTCATGCATAAACAGGGAGTACAGGAGAGGGCTGAGCACACAGCCCTGAGGGACTCCGATGTTGAGAGTCAGTGTGGAGCATGTGGTGTTTGTCTCTGTATTGTCTCTTGGCACTGCTAATTGCTCTCCAGAGTGCATACCTGGATTTCTTGCGCTCATCTCTACAGTAATCCTCGGTGTGACATAATCAATGCATTGGTCGATGTAGCCAATGATTATATCACTGTATGTGTTCATGTTGTTGTCCTGAAACACATAGCCCTCTGTTGTGCTGAAGCAGTGACATGGAGCCAAGTCTGATTGGTCAGACCAGTGTTGAATGGTCTGTGACACTGGTAAGTCATGCTTGTTTTTCTGCCTATAGGCAGACAGAAGCACAATTATGATGTGAGAAATCCAACCAGCACTAAGGCTGTGTTGTGACAGTAATGTTAGTACCAGATTATTTCACTACTGGCTAAGGTGGTGGAGATTTAGTTTATACCAAGTGAAAATTCTGTATTATTTCGAGTAGGTTTTGTCAAGACTAGCTCAAGTAAGTGGTTAGTGTTTTGCCATGTGTTGGCCAAAACAAACTTAATTAAAAAAAAAAAAAAAAACAGCTCACATTGAAGCATGGTATTTTCATTTTGTAATGAACAGAATACACTTGCATACACATGCATATTAGCTCAAAAACATTAAATCAGTCAAAATACTGGAGGGCAAAAACATCTTTGCTTTTCATTATGGAATGACTGCTTTTTAGTCATTTAAAATCCACAGTCCCTTTGCTTTTCCTGTCTACATCTCCTTTACAGTTTGATTACACAGAGCGCTCAGAGGAGATGCAAGAGGGAAAAAACCCAGTTGGATGCATTTTAAATTATTGAAAAGTGCAAAAAGTTCATAAAAACATAAAAAGTACTAACTTTGCAGTGTCAGTTAAGGTGCTTCTCTGGTGAAGCCTGGATAAGGAGACCCTAGAAAGGCCTTTATTCGTCTCCCCTGGAACACATTGTTCCGCTGGTGGATAATCGTGAGATAAGAGCTATTGTGTTAGAGCTGCCGGAGCAAACAAAACCATGCCTTCAGGACAGAGAGAGAGTTGCAGGTTTCTGTTTGTGAAAGGCGGTTGCCAAACATGGTGGGAATAAGACGGAAAAATGTTAAAAATCCTAAGTAGCTTTGCAGCCAGACTGAGAGGAAACTCGTCAAAGTGCACATTAGACCAAGTGGTAGCGAACCCATCAGAAAGTTTGCAGAGTGGAAAAGAGTGCATCAGCTCTAATGGCCCTGTGATTTTAGGAATAGGAGAAGAGTGAAAATTGAGAAAAGTAAGTGGGTTAAGTGTTTTGCAGTAAACCAAAGACAACCTGCTGTGTATAACCACACTCCTACTTTCTCCAGCAACAGGGGGATCTAATAAAATGATTCCTGCAGAGTCATTAATCAGTGGCAGAGAGATTGACAGTACATTTGCTGTAGTAGTCTATGAACACCACCTGTGCATAATTAGTTGTTGAAATCTAATTAAACTATTGTGTTAGTAAGTTGTCAACAAAACTTTTTAATGGAGTTTTAAGGTGTTCGTTAGCATTGCAGGATGTATTTCACTTGGGGAAAGATGATTATGTACCTTTTGTCTTGTTCAGGCTGCAATACACATACCAGGAGGGCAAAACTCATAATATGAAACCCAGTGAGGTAGACCTCACAATTCTTCCATGCTCTCCCCTCTCTCCTATTTTCAGTTCTTAATCAGGGAGGCCAATTGCTACTACTCCCCTCTCGCCTGTGTGAACAGTACTCTGCTGTAGTGCAGCTTCTGGCTCCCAAAGATTGTCTTTTCTGCAGATACAGGATGACTTATAGGGTGAACCTGGAGAGATCAAAGAGGCAAACCTATTTATTTGGTGCATTTCCAGCCCCCATTTTCCATTTTCAATTTGTACATTAAAACACAACCTGAGTGGAAGCACCAAAGTTTTGAAGAAAAAACAAAACAAAACGTCAAAATATTGCAAAAAAGTTTTTACGCTCTGACGAGGTGAAAAAGTTGATGTATAAAAGTAAGTACTATGGAAACAGATTCAGCTAATAAATGATGACTTACAGTCATTATATACCATCATTGCATAGGCCGCTACAAGTTCTCTCTGTCATCTCTGGAGGCTTTAACAGCTTGTGTATGTACACAGAGCTGTTAGCAGAACTCTTCCAATAGCACCAAGCTGTAATATCATTTGTTCAGAACTCTCTTTTCCCATAATCCAGTGTCACTATTTCTGTACATCCCTTGTTATCTTGTAATTCTCATAACAGCAGTGGATGGAAACGTGCATATATTCGCATTTTCTTTTGCCAACATTATCAAAATATCTATTAAAGTTTGTGCTCCATGTGGTTGAAAATTCAACTATTGATGTCTGAGCATAAGAATAATAAAAGTGACCTATAACCTTGAAAAATATTAAGCACGTAGTTAAAAAAACATAAATACATTCAATACAAAACCTGAGCTACAGTTGGTTTAGGACAGAGTTATTGCAGTGTTGTAGCTCATTAAAACCTAAATGTGGGTGTCTCTAATGAAAGTGCTGTTGCCTTTATATATGCATGATATGAGGCACTGTAGACTGGAACAAATGTATTCTATGTATTAACTTGTAAAGCACTCAGTCATAAGGTTCATTTTCTGATCAAGTGATATCTAGGCTAAGCTGTATGCATGGTATATCGTATACATTTGATTAGTTCTTTATTGCCGATGATTTAATTCAGTCAGCAACATCTAAAAACAAACAGGGGTTTTGGGGTCTTACAGCTGTGATTTGCTTCCTCTGGCCAACTTTGCTCATGTCATTTGTTAAATTACACCATAAAGTCTTTTGCAATTGAAAATGTATATTCTCTGCAGAATTCTGGCAGGTTTAGACACACGTCTTTATCTTGCTTTGGAGTCGCTGCAAATGGTTATTTTTTCTCTTTTTGGCAAATGTCATTCACCGGCAAAATGTATTAGGTATACCTTTAGAAAATAAAAATGTCTTTGTATGCACACTTTTTAGCTACCTCTTTCTATTTTCTGTAAGTACCTGCAGCTGTCACCTTTGTACACATGCATAATCCAGTGATTATAAACTGGGCAGGGAAACAAACCGTCTCAGATCTCCTAAAATTAGAGAACTTTTTTGGGTACCATCATAGTTCTTTGCACTCTGGAATTTTCAGGCACACAGATTCTCATAATTGGCCATCCAGCTTAAATTCACAGAGACAGTTTGTTTACTTCACCATAGCAGTTGTTATGTGTTCAAAGATGATAAATTTAGCTGACTCTTTGAGCTGAATCCCCATGTGACTTGGGTCTTGCATTACCAGAGAAAACATGCAGTTTTTTTCACCACAGTCTCATTCATTAAACCATAACTAGCGTTGCACACTGTGTATGTGGTTGTTTGAATTTGAAAGCAGCTTTGTGCGTGATATCTTTGAAAAAAAAAAAAAATCTTTGTATTATTGGAAGTTTTCACAGCTGATGTATTTCTTGAGATGTTCAAACAACACTGGCTGTTCTCGTCTTGTGAATAAACAGAACCATAGGTCAAAACTGATTCTATCATAGTACTGTTTGATAAAATCTTGCAGGATAAGGAAGGCCATATGCTCACTTTCAGACAAAGGCTGACAGATTTCAAATATCATCACTGGTGAATGTTTGATATAATCATTGATTACTGCAGTAATCTGTGTTGGTGATTGGATGGACACTTCTTCACAGATGAGAAGGACCAACACAGCCTTTACAAGTTATGTTTTGAGAAAAAAATAGATGCAAGTATTTTTTGCATCAACACATATTTGTGTCTCACAGCCCCATTGCCAGAAGAAAATGTGGGCATTGTACAATTCTGCAAACCACTAACATTTGCACATTTCATAAGTACCATCAATGTTAAAGTGAGGTAGTGTAAGAGCTGACTGTCTTTTGGAGGCAAAGAGGATGATGACAGCGTGTCACCCAGGCAAGACAAAGCAGCAACCTCAAGGGCTGAAAAATGAAGCCAAAACAGAAGTGCCAAAACTTGCAGTTCTTGGAACAGCCACTTGAGGCTAGCTCCAGAAGTCAATCCCCCATAGGCCCCATGTTAAATGCCCAACTTTACAGCAGAAATAAACATGTTCACAGCCTGGTACAAAAAACAGTTTTGGTCTTCATAGCTAATTTCCCCCTTCATGGCAACTGTACAGGGAGTCAATTTTTATATAACTTACCTGTTTACATTTTATTAAGGCTTAAAGTTACGCATAATGAAGAGCAGTTGGCTTTGAGTGAGGGCTGTCTGCTGACAGTGTCCTCAGTTTCTCAGTCAGATCCACCCCTCGCTCCTCCACAGCACCAGCCTCTCATTCAAATATGGCCACTTTTGACTCCAAAAAACCAAGATGACAACGGCCAAAATGCTGAACTCGAGGCTTTGAAACAGGAGCCCACAAACATCCATTATTTTTCAGTCTGTGGGAGAGACACATGCCAAGCTGCAGACTAAACCTCTGTTAGAGATAAGCCAACAACAGAACTGGTTGGTTTTTAGTGAGTTACTGCTATGTTGCCAGCAACTTTTTAGCCTCCAGATATAGGTGTTTTTAGTGTCCTGTGGTTGTTCTTCCAGTGGGGAGAGTGACACAAAAAGCAGTTGAGACTCCTGCTTTTCCTGCCATGATAGTGCCACCAAAACTTGACCTTTTCTTTACCACAACCAAGTGGTTTTTGTGCCTAAACCCAACAATATGTTAACAACAACGTTGTTGAAATGTAAGGTTGCAACATAATTGCTATATAGTCATGTGCTAAAAATATCATATCCGTGGTTTGTGGAAGCGTATAGTTTGTTTTTGTTTTTGTTTTTTTGTTTTGTTTTTTTGCGATTGGGTTGGTGTTACATTATCATTGCTTTTCTTCACTTTAGGTGTCAGACCCAGTACAATAAAGAGATTATGTTCAAGGATAAGGAAGGAGTTTAAAGAGTCTGATGTTTTGATCTGAAGTGTTACAGCTGCAGCAAATTCAATAATGAGATGGCACTGTGGGGGAAATTGGCCCTGTTTATAAAATCTTAGTTTATATTGATATAGGAAGAAAATCACTGTGCTTTTTAGTTGAAGCAATTGTGTATTGTGTTTTGTTATTTGTGGGTTGTTTTTAATATTTTGCATGAACTCTAAAAAGAAAAGTGATACTGGTGATGTGTTCCAACTGCAGGTAAAGATTTAATATCAGTTAAAGTCATCTCAGAGCAGAAGAACTATGAAAAGATGACCAAGAGCTACGACTCGAGCAAAAGCAGCCGCTTCAGTCAGCAGCTGCACTTGTGCATTTTCTGGCCTCACCACTTTGGAATGACCAGAATCCAAGCCGCTTCTTGTTCTGCCTGTTTAGCTAAAAGCTCAAAGAGAAAGAGTTGGAGCGTGGAGACCTTAGTGTCACTCCACTCTGCTGTGACCTCCGTCCATCCATCTTCTCTCCACCTCTTTTCTCCCTCCTCCCACGTTGCACATGATTGGACTGTGCCACCATAGCAACCACTCCAGTGCTCCCTCACTTTGTGGTCGGAGGAAACCACTTCCTTGTGTTAAACACAGAGCACTGACCTTGACCCGCTGAGCCCGACCTCATCAACCTTAGTGGGAGGCATGCTTAAAATGCGATGTTGTGACATTTTGAGTGACAACATATTGTGGTGTAGCTTCATGATTCACTTTGCTTACACCCATCCATTACTAGACATTTATACTTGGGAGGAGCTGGCCAGTCTCACCACAGTCTCTCCCAGGGTGTCTGACACTCTTGGATCATAGTGATATGAGTGCCGTATTTTACTCTTCTGTTCTTCATGCCCTCACACTGATCAAAGCATCCAGATCAAGTGATCTAAGACATCAGGTTTCTCCTTTTCAGATAAAAGTGTGGATCCCGCAAGCACTTCCATATTTTTTTGTTGTTGCTGGATTTTCTATGATCTGATGCCCATCAGGCTCCCGACTGGCAGAACTCGGGACAAAAGCTACTGTTGTTGCACACCTGCGACTGAGTCAAGCAGTCAGGGTTGTTGCTCTTTTCAGTGGGGGGCAGCTATGTGTCAGGAGCTAGAGCAGGTTGTCCGCTAATGGGAAGATAGGCAGTTTAATCAGCAGTCCACAGTCCTCCAGTCCACATGTAGAAGTGTCCTTGGGCAAGATGCTAAACCCCAAATTACAGTGAATGTTTAACTGATGAGCAGGTGGCACCTTGTATGGTAGCCTCAGCCAGTGTATGAATGGATAAATGTGTTGCATGTAGTGTAAAAGTGCCAAGAGTGGTAGAGACTAGAAAGGTGCTATACAAATGAAATTCCATTTACAGTACCATTCAGTGGATCTTTTGGAAGTACAGTGTATTTCTTAAAATAGTAACATTCTGTTTCCTTTTGTGTTGCAGTGTGGGGTACAGACAGTGTGACTGGCTTGTATGGAGACACCGTTGTTATACCATGCAACGATGGAGCTCCAGCACCAGCTGATCTGATGTTCGTCAAGTGGAAATACGTAAGTAGATACTCTCATGTTGATAAAGTATTTGAGATTTACTGAACGTAGACTTTGCCAAGATATTCAATGACAGAAAAAAGTAAAAAAAAAAAAAAAAAAAAGACGACTGCATGTAATACCTTGTTTTATCTTTGGAGAAGAATTAAGAAGACTACAGCCCTTTTTTTTTACTTTTTACAGATATAGCATTTTAAATATTGTGTCATCTGAGAAATACTGTAGGACAACTACGGCTCCACCCAGTTTAGTTTTGGCAAGGTGCTTGAAACATCAGTAAGTCCAATCCGGTAGAAAAGATTTCCGCACACTTGGATCTATGCAGTTTTTCACTTTATCCTTGCTTCATCGGAGCATGAAGGTCTAATAGACGACAGACATGCTCCGATGAAGGTCTAATAGACCGAAAGCTCAAGAATTAAGTGAAACGCTGCATAGATCTAAATGTGTGGAAATCTTTTCTACCAGTTATCTCATATGAGAAATACTGAAATACACAAAACATCACCACACAATGGAATGGGAAGAAATATGTATGTTAAATACACCTACGTCATTTTTAGAGTTTTAGTCAGAATCATTGAAATATGACATGTGAAAAAAGTTAAAAACAAAACAAAACAAAACAGGTAAGTAGGTAGAAGCATATTTTTGAGTGTTTAAAATAATTCATTGTGGTCATCACAAAACATTTGTTGTAGCTTATGACCCTCAGTGAAGAGTCTACTGTAGACTCGCAAGTCAGTCTTTAGATGCTTTGCTTAACTAAAGACCGATGTCTTTCTCCCTGATTTTGTGTTTAGATGGGCGGATTCAATTTCAGAGTTTAAAAAAACTCCCTACGTTGCAGAACCAATAGTAAATCCACAGGGCGGTCCTTCAGTGGCTTGCTGAACTCTTGTACTTGTAAACATAGTCCTACTGCGTTAGAAGTTTCAAACAAAGTCGCTGTAAGTCCTTCATTTCCACAATCTTGTGGACTGAGCACACGTTTGATAAAACGGAGGTAAATCTCTTGGCATTCATTCTCAAGCTCGGATGAGAAAAGGGGGAGCGCACATTTCTGGGAGGGCGTGTCCTTTTCAAAAATGCAAGCGGCGTTGCTTTGTTGCCGGCCGTTTTCTCCGGTGTGTTAAACACACTTTAGAAAGGAGTGTCCCCAGACTATCAGAAGGCGGAGATCTCTGATTGTCCGGTGGCGAGACTACTTCTACTGAGGTTTTTGAATGAAGCTTCAAATGTCTGTTGATTAATTTTATGTCATCACCCTAAAAAAAATAAAAATAAAAATCCTCGTACAAAATCTTCAACTTGAATAAAATGATCCATTGGCTGAAATGTTGTTGATGTTGGAGCTGAAATTGATTTTTTGTTATTGTGGTTACATAAATGTAATTTATGGAGCTGTTGGAGGCCCCATTAATACAGGTCAATACAGATTTTGACAGCAGTGAAAATGTTTTTAAAAGCTAAACACCAACAGACATGAATTAAAGCAGAAATTCTGATTTGGCAGAGCCAGATCTTTATCTTGTTATTTTTTAAAATATGTTTTTTGTGCCATGGGAGCTTTCTGACATCAAATGACTAGAGTTTCGTTATTAATTCAGTTTATTTAATTTCATTTTACAAAAGGTACCTCAGACATGTTTCATATAAAGCAGGTCTAGACCATACTCTTTAATTGACAGAGACCCAACAATGCAATAGGCCTACACAAAATACAATGTATTGTATGTATTGTATGCCATGATAAGTAAGTGAGTTAAACAAGATAATTGCTGACATTTTCCTCATCATCCAGCTTTCAATATCCTCTATAAACTGGATGGGATAACATATTTAGTGGAACGTTTGCCCAGGAGTAGAAGCTTTTTTGAGTGAAACATATGTACAATACATGGTCTATTTGATACAAGAAGATGGACTTCTGCCAGTCGGTACTTGAGTGCTTTGGTGTGAACACTGCAAGACAGAAGAAATGTGCTGTACTCAGTTGCCTTTTGAGACAAAACAAGACATATGAAGATATCAGATTGGACTCTGGGCAGTTGTGACTGACATATTTGACATTTCATAGTGCAAATGAGTAATTGTTTAATCAAAAAGATAATCTACAATATTAAAGATAATGAAAAGACTCATCAGTTGCAGCCCTGAATGTATTCTCCTAGTAAATCCAGCCTATAATCAGTTCTTTTGAACTCAGGGGACATTCAAGTAGTGTCTGTTTTTGATCAAAAATGTGGAAATTAAATGCAGAATCTGTGGTGGAGTGAAAGTGCAGAGGTATGTCTTAAATGTTTTATGTGCCCGAAACATCTCCTCAAGGCTGCTTGCTGTATGCAGGAGTTCTGTTGTCCTAGCAAACTGTGTATCACTGTGCCAATACACCTACAGTTATGCTACACTAACTACGCTGACTGTGTAAACATAACCTTACAGTATAGATACAATTGGTATTTATGGTAAGACCCACAAAAGGTCACATCCTTTTACGCCGAGGAGGAAAAACAAAACATTCGTCTTCTTGCTGAAGAGTTGCGGTGTGCCTTTCTACATGTCAAATAAACTTAAAAATCCAGAGTTAAAGGGTATTTTTCAACCTGGAGCCCTTTTTTCCAATGTTTGTGTGTCTAGGTGACTAATGGGAACAACAATTTTTGAAATTGGTTGCAATACAAACACTCAGGGCATGTTTTTACCATCAATTTATGTCCACTAAAAGTGCTTGTTTTTACCATTGACAGGCTCAGATTATTCTAAGTGTCTGATGAGATTATTGGAAGAATCCCTACAGAGACAGACCTTTGTGTTAAAGAGTAAAATCATTTTTGTTTAACCAGAAACAGCCTGAAATTGCCATTATCGAAACCAACAGATTCCATTTAAATACAGGTTTGGTCAAAATAAACCCATAACTCACTCGGTTAGGTGTGAAAATATGCTGGCTCTATACACGCTAAAATTACTGTTTCTTTAAAAAGAGTCTGATGGGCTTGGCGATGGGGATTTCGGGGCTATTTCTGGTTTATCTGGATCTGGATCTTGTGCTTTATCCAGACATTGTTAGATTGTTTAGCCACTGGTAAGAAGCTGTGAGCCTCCGAGGACCTGTAGTTCTTAAGGTCACAAATCCTTGTGTGGTAAGGTCATAGCACATAGCACATGTCGAAGCATAGGCTAATGGTGTTGTGTAATGCTAGTGCTGCTATACTGTCTCGAAACGTGTATCGAACTCACTAAAATAATATGTTTGTCTATTACATCATAGCATACGTGGCTGAAGGGTACTGATTTGATGGTATCTGTCATATCTGTGGTAAAAGTGTCTCTTATGTGAGTTGAAAAATGCGCTTTCCCAGGATTTACAGGCTTGGGGACTGTTTTCCCCCTCGCCAACTCTGCCCACACTACACCTCCTGACTATGACTAGACACCAGGTGTGTCTATGAGAGAGTGAGTTATATGAAAGTATGAGAGTGATTCCCTGTTTAGTTCCCATCCTTCTTATGAGTGCAGGTGCTGGAAAAGTGCTAGAGATGCATGTGCAATTTGAGGGAGGAACTTCAAGAGATGACTTGGACAACAGTTTAAAAGCTTTGGTCCCTAATAAAACATCTAGAAAAATGGATTTAGTTATCTATATCATATCATCATTGTCTAAAATTATGGGTAAATAAGGATCATCATAATCTGTAGGGTAAATAAACAGTAACAGTGAGATAAATTGCGATCTATTGTTCTAATTCTACTACTCTACAAAACCACCAAACCTTTCTGTCCTCTGTCTCTTCAGGAAAAAGATGATGGCACTCCTGGCGATCTGTTGATCAAGCAGGCCCGCAGCGACCAGGCCACAGTTCAGGCTACAGACGATTATGCCCAGCGAGTCAGCATCGATGACAAGTTAAGCCTGCTCATCAGTCAGGCCTCACTCAGAGACCAAAAGACCTTCACCTGCATGGTGGTGTCAGGCTCCAACCTCATGGAGTACCCTGTCACTGTCACCATTCACAGTAAGCTGAATATTGACACAAAACACTAACCATTTTTTATCCTCACAACTACACTGTTTAGATCATCTTAAATAAGCTTTCATTTTAAGCACCTGTGTCTCAACATCGGTATATAATCACTCCACTTAGCAACGGGGTAACATCTGCATTTGTATACTGTAATTCTTATTCTTATTGTGACCTCGTGTTTTTTTCTTCTCCCTCTGTTGGTTTCATCTCTTTGACTTTTAAGTTCAGTGCAATTATTGACCTTTTGCATAAAAGTCACAATGGCAGTCTGATGAGGTCAAAATTGTGACATTTCTGTTTCACTTCAACACTGCATGCGTCTGAAGTGAATGCTGACAGATTCATGTAAAGACTGCAACAGTATTATTTATCAGTGTCTATGCTTAAAGGAAATAAATCAGTTTAGTAAAGTGAAAAACTGCAAATGAGGCAATTTGCATTGTTGAGGAGATTTTTTCCCTTTTACATAAATATATCAAAAAAGGTAAAACAAAAAACAAACATTTGAACAGTCACAATAATAATCGCAGCAGCACAGCTCTCTTTTTTTACTTTCACTCTTGCCCACTGCAGAGATGAAATCCCTCAAAAACTCTTAAGGGAATGGAATAAGAGTCCAGCTTAATGACTTGTCATATTATGTGTCCAGTATTATGAAACAAGCAGTAGAATTCTTTATCAATGATAAAATTAATGAAAAAATATGTTAGAAGTTTCAATGTGAGAAACAGGGTGTGGCCGTTCCTCACCCTCACAATGGTCATTTATTTTTAGGCTTTCAACTGCAAAATATGTTTTAAAATCAGAAGAGCTATATCATATTGATATATATTTTTATGTAGAGAGCTCAGTGATTTATTCACTTTAAACCGACATCACAATGTAATGGAACATGATTTTCAAATTGCGAAAGCTGTGATTTAAAAAAGTTTTTAATGTGACGTAGTGTAACTAGCCAGAGGTTTGGAAACACCACATCCTGTTGGCTCCACACACGTTGCCCAACATTCCATGTGACATGTTTGAACAAGAGTAGATTAAAAAAAATTTTTTTTCTTTAATTACTGTTCATGTACGACATTATTATAAGAGCAGTGTGTTCCCCTTTGGGGAATGTTTCAGTACATAGTGTGTTGTTGAGCGAGACAGAGAGTGACGCTGGCTGCGCTGAGAGCAGACAAGTATGATCGATTGGAACAGAGGAGAAATAGTAATAAGGTGTTGAGATTTGATATTTCCACACTTAAGTTAGTGTGATTTGTCACTGTAACTGACTTGGGATCAGTAAAGTTCATATTTCATGTTCATAGTGTTCACACCTGGCCTGTTGTTCTGCAGTGATTTGTTCTTGTTTCAGATTTTATTTAAATCATGATGGTTATATTACAGTACATGTTAACAAGCTTGAAGATACAGTTATAATATTCTACTGTGGCTATCTTTCACAACTGTTCCTGAATATATTGATTGATGTGAAACATTGTAGTGTAGAAATACATTTGCAGTGCTCCTCTGTCTGCTGGAACGCAAATACTGGCCCAGAAATACTCTGATATTTATTCAGTGCACTCTGCAAAATTAACTTGTGCACATATTTAGTCCTTTTAGAAAAAAATAAATTAATGCAGACTGATCTGTTTTTAAATTCTGTGAATATTGTCACATTACAAGCTACTTTGGTGATATTTCCAGGAAGTCTCTGGTATAAACAGAAAATCATTAGCACTGAAACAAAAACAATTACATTTGTTAAGCTTATTCAGAGATATGTTTGTGACATTTGGAGGCAGTTTTCCTCACAAACAGATTGGTTTAAATAACATTAAAGCTCAGTGTTATCCACTGTGAATCTGTCACTTTTGTTTCCTTCTGTGCTTTAGGAAATACAGTTTTTTAATTTCACTACCTAAGACTGCCCATGTATCACCTGCTAATGGACTTTGCAAACCAAGCGTGAAATAGGACATGAAGAGTCTAGCTCAATAGGCCTTAGCGTATTAGGTTATAGTTAACAGAGGACAAGATTAAATTATGTCCTGCAGCTTGAATATTAACAAGGCAATAAGTTTGTAGCTAAGCATTTAGATGAAGCGGCTGTCTACTTTTTAGCTGCTGAATATTGTCGGTGAAATATTTGTGTATGCACTCACTGTGCCTATCAGGTCTGTAGATACTGAGAAATTATTGACAGTATGAAGAAAGGATCGGTAATTTAACACCTCTATGCAAATTCACCACAAGCCACTCTTTTGTGATTCCATAATCTGATTGTTTCCTTTTGTGTTTGCAGAGGAACCATCTGAAGCTCAAATTATGGACAAGTCTGAAGCACTGCAGAAGGACAAACTGACAACGGTAAGATTTACTGCAGCGTTACACTTTGGTGTCCTGTACAGTGGAAGTGTGAAGCTGTCCAACCACACCACGTGAATTCTGCTCACGTAAATGTGTGTGTAGGCTGAGATGTTTTTTCATGGGCTGCGGTACGTGTAGTGTTACATATTGAATATAAATATTTACCCACCCTGGGAACTGCTGTTTCTCTATTTGAGTGGGCTCGTGAATTTCTATCATATTGTTGATACATGGTGAAGAGAGCTCAGAATGTGACAGGAAAACCAGTTGAGAGTATTGCATGAGTTGCCATTGTCATCCCTGGCGGGGGCACAGCACACAGAAAGCTGACATGTTGGATTATTTACACAGTGAGTCCAAGCAGCCCGAGGCAATAGGGGAAGTCAAGAAAAGCAACTGATATGAGATTTGTGACTCAGCTGCATTGGTGAAAGGTGACTGATCTCAGTATCAAAATGTCTCTTATGGTTGCTATTAAAATGCTTTTTTGTAGGAGAACTCTGACATGCAAAACCACAACGAACGTCAGAATGTGACAGCATATGCACAAGTGTGTCTCAGGGCTTTACGAGCAGTGCATACGTTTCAAATCTGAACTTACTTTCATTCATAGTTAAACACCAACTCCTGCAAGAATTTCTCCACTTATTTTGCCGTTTATTTTCATTCCCTGAACACACACACAAACACACACACACTATTAGAAAAAAAGAGAAAACTTTTGAAAAGCTTTGGGCAGCACATTCACCGTGCCTCTTCTCTCTAGCAAGCAATGCACATTTATTCCACCACATGCGGCAGCAGATACACATTTATTATGGATCAAGTGAGTACTGCTGTCTCCATTGGTATTCCCACCTAAAAATTCAGGTTCTATTGACCAGCTTTGAGCATTTTGTGGTGAGGGGAGAGAGAGACAGGGAGAGAAGGAGGGAATATGAGTTGATAAGGAAAAAAAAGTGTGAGTGGAAGCGTGGGATTTCAGTTTTGATAACTTGCAGGAGGGATGATGGAGGGCACGGTTGCTACATACTCAAGTGGAATACCAAATGAGAGGAAAGTGTCAGTGGTGGAGAATGCAGCAAACCTGAACTGTCTCAACCATGGAACGGCAGAGGCTGCATTTCTATTTGCTCACAAAAGTTGGCCAATGTGTATTTTTTCATAAAGAAGTGAGTCATGTTGCAAAGCGACATCTGGTAACTTTTATGAAAATAACTTTTTGTTGTATTTGCTGAATCTGTCGCTATACCCACGAAGTCTTATGTGAGACATATAGTCTGAAAAATATCATGTCCCTCCTCCTCCTCCTACTGCCTCTAATGGTACATACTTGAATATGCCGCGGCTCACAGAAAACAACCTATCAGAGCTGCACAGTCTGTAACACAGCTATCAGTCAAGTCAATCGTTCCTGAACTGCGGTCAAACTGTCAAACTAGGCAGCGCTGATCAAATATTAATCAAGATCCTGTAACTGCATTGCCCATTTCTCACCTCAGATGTTTTCAGAAACATATTTCAGTGTACTGTTTAGCTATAAATGAGGAATTTAGAATGAAGGATTTACATCAAGCTGACGGGCTGATGCATTTCCTGACACTGCTTCTCCTTTTTCTCTTCCGTTATTTCACAAGTTACCGTTGGTGCGTGTCTGTCTTTGAGTACAGATGGCAGTCTATGGTGATGTAGCATGCAGACTATGATCTGCTGCATGTTACATTCATCTCTCCCACTGCTGGGGAGGCAAAAGCAAACACTGCCAGTCAAGTGGCCTCTCTCTCTCTCTCTCTCTCTCTCTCTCTCTTCCTTTCTTTCATTTTTTCGTCTTTCTCTCTTGCATGCTCCGTCCCTCTCCCCTGGTTCTTCACTATATTGCTCCATTGCTCCATCATACTCTCTCTATCGTGCCCCCCCCTCCCCATCTCTGTCCGTCATTTACACATGAGAACCGTCACTTTCATTTATAAAAAAGAAGGTAAGAGCCCTACCCGATTCAAGCCAGGGGCATATTAAGAGATTACAGCTCAGCTCTGCGAGGCCCGCCGGTTGGGTTGGACCCACTTGGGCTTGGGCAGAGAATCAAAGCTCTACCAGGTTGTTACAGTAGGCTACAAACATACAGACCTCTACACACATCAGACTGGTTGGTTCACTCAATATTCTGCTTTTTTATAAGATAGTCATCTGGTTAACCAGGGCTCATCAATGCCTCTTTTCCAACTTTCTTCTTAGCAAAAGTAGCATGTCATGATTTATCCTGAAACACATCGCAGTACAAACTGTGATTTGTGATGGCTTTGTACTTTTTTTGGTTGCCTCCATCAGCCACAGGACAGATTATCCTTCGCAGTGCTCAGGCCAAACTAACTTTCTGAAAGTGACAGAACAAGTGTGAGCAAATGTGAATAATGTTGTTTTTACACTCTTGGATTCACAGACTCGCTGAAACAGAAGCGACATTCACTGACAGACTCTTGCAGTGGGTTATATCAGGCTGATTAACAAACAGTGTGACACATGCAAAAGTAACAACTCATTACAGTGTTGTAATGATTTACAAAGGGTTACATTTTCTAAAAGTGTCTGTGTTCTGATGTGACTTACTCCTTCACAGTTAACCCTGGAACATGTTAGGAACCGTTATAGGATAGTATAAGGAGTATATCTGTTGCAGTTAGATAGACCCAAACACAGGACACTGACAGGCATGTGAAGGGAAGAAAGTATATTGCAGGATCAAAAGGGGAAGGAGGTGGAATGGGGGTGAAGATGACAGCTGGCTGAGGCAAAGGGCAGAGGGCTGATGGTGGATGGCAGGATCTGCAGGACAGATAGACGTGGGTGAGTGACGTGCACAGTGCTGGACTGGCACAAGTTTGCGGGCAAGCAGGCAGACAGGCAGGCAGGT
This sequence comes from Epinephelus fuscoguttatus, assembly GCF_011397635.1. NCBI lineage: Eukaryota > Metazoa > Chordata > Actinopteri > Perciformes > Serranidae > Epinephelus > Epinephelus fuscoguttatus. Next base: position 8,218,643 of record NC_064763.1, read on the forward strand.
AGTGCAATGTAACTGAGACAAAGATCTGGCAAAGAGCAAGAGAACAGCAAGGGTTGATGTACTGAAGGGATGATGAGCTGAATGCTGTCAGGTATTTTGATCGAGCAGAGAGCCCGGAGAGGTGAGGAGCAAACTGAAGGCAGGTGTGCAAGTGGAGAGTGTGAGAGAGAGAGAGAGAGAGAGAGAGAGAGAGAGAACCCAGATAGAGAGAGATGAACAGGGAAGCCCAGGAGACACGAGGAAGTGGGGAACACAAGAACACTGGGGCACGGCTGTGGCTGTGGCAGAGTTCTTTTGAAGTAAATTGTGCACTCATCTACCAATATACACTACACCCAGCCAGAATGTTTTGAAAAGGTTCAAAAGTGTAATTAGATGGGGAAGATCAGTGCATTCCCCTAGGTTGACTGGTTTGGGATGGTAAGCCGCCGGGTATGTTACCCAATTAATTACTAGGGGTGCAAATCACAAGATTTACCATGATATTATTATTGGTTAAATTGGCTTCACTAACACACATGAAACATGACTTAGCAACAAGAATATTTACACATTTTGATTTACTTTGTCACCAAGCCTGACCAACCTAGAGCCAGGAGGAGTATTTCCTCTCTGACAGCCCGATGGATCAAAGTCTTTTTGTGGTTTTGTATCAGCAGGAAAGCTGCTAGTGCTCTGGCTAGAACTGGCTTCGCTCTCATCAGCAGGATAGCTGCTTGCATCCTCGCCACTGTTGCTAGATTCAGGTTGGGAGGTGCGCTTTAAAAACACAAATATTTTAACTTGATTTTGAGACATTTGGGACATCTGTCCAATTTGCTTTTGTTACACGTAATGTGTTGTCATCAATTCAAGTAACGCTCACTCCACCTGTCTCTCCTCTCCTTATTTGTGGCGTTAAACAGGTTGGCTTGGTGGTCCACCAGGTCTGTACACTTACAGAGAAAACACTGAAAGTGATGTACGTAGAGGTTTTCTTTTTCCATTGATTGTGATGCTGGTTTGGTAGATCTGAGTAAGGGAGAGAAGCCACAAATTATTCTTTGATAGGAGCCTGTGCTTGCTTAATGGTAAGTCAAGTGAACTTTATTTATATATCACTTAAAACACAGAGTTGATCCAAAGTGCTCTTACAGCACACACAGAGAAAAGCAAATACAAAAGGAAGGAAGAAAAACACAAGAATTTGAATGATAATACCAGTAAAATAATAACAGCATGTCACTACCCTTATTATTGCGCCTATAGCAAAAAAATGTATCCTTGTTGTTTTTATACTGTCACCACATTGTGACAGTAACAGCAACAATGACAATCTCATTATGCACAATTAAAGGCAAGTGGGAAAGGGTGTGTTTTAAGATGACTCATAAAAATCTCAATGGTCGGGGAGAATTGGATGGTGGGAGGAAGAGAATTCCAGTGTTTTGGGGCAGTTATAGAAAAAGCCCTGGGTCTCGGGACAGGCAGAAAGTAATTTAGTCATTCAAACGGCTATTTAAACAAAACTCTCCTCCTGGACCTATAGTATGTTAAAAGCTCTGTGTGTTACTGTAGACTATTGAACGATGGATTTTTGCTGGGGTATTTGTTGTTATGTGACTCAGCACATTCAGGCTTGCTCTCTGCTCTTGTGGTCAGGTTAAATAGCATTGCATTCTCAAGCCTTGCTCGTTAGATAAAGTGGGTGTTTTGGTTCAAATAAAGAATTCAGCACAACTGACACTGTGGAATTTAAAGCATTGTAATTTGTCAATGGAGGGAAGCTAAAGAGGTCTCTTGCACTCCTCTGGCCAACAACAAAAGCCACAATGCATACATTGACACGCATGCATTCACACACAATTCTGTCATGAAGGCAAAATATAAACTCCTGATTTTTCCTGCTTCACATTACATAATGACCATAATATACCTGCAGGGGATTCATAGAGTTGTTGATTAATGCCAGCAACTCAGCGATTACTTCAATCACTTTCTGCCCTGTGCTCTGCTTCGGAACAATAACGCTCCACTGTGTACTGCACTTCAAGACTCTCACAATCGCTCTCCACCTACTGGCATTTTCAACTGCTCAGTGATTGATGCTAGTGCTATTAGTGAGCGACCGGCATCAAAAAAGCAAATAAGAAATCTGCTACAAAGCTGAAAAGCCGTAAGCTGAAAAAGCAAATGCCAAAGCAAAATTATTATTGTGATATTTAGAATGTTGATATATTACATCTTTACAGAGCATTTCAGTTCATTTGCATTCTTGAATTAAAGCTCAACCAGTAATCAACTGACTATAAGGCTGTAAGAACTGCCAGTCAGCATGTTTATCTGCAGCCAAGATGAGCTGAGTAAAGCTTTATTACTTTTAATTTAGAAAGTATGTTTATTACAGTACTATGTTAGGTTTACCCCATGTGTAAACATAATTTCCAAGCCAGGAACATTGGGATTGTACCATTTGTTTGACTTGAACATTACTGACATAGGAATAGTTTCCACCATTTTTCATTCAGCCACCACAAGTTATATAGTATCACTGCTTTGACATTAATGGAACTAGTTTGTAGATCTAATTCTCTGTGGGAATGAGTCGTGCTGACATAGTCATATGTATTGGTTTCTTGCTTTTCTTCTTGCCATCAGCAAAGCTGGCCAAAACTAATAAGATAATGAACTGAAACATATAGTCTAGGAAAAGACATGTTTTTAGGGTTGCTCCCCCTGGTTCTTTGGGCCTCTCACACTGTAGCTAACATGCAAAATGATCAACAGTAGAGGACTGGTTGCACTTGGCAACAATGCCTTTGGGTACAAGTTAATTAAATGCTACCTTATCTCTTGAATTTTTATGGTTCTCAGTAAATTTTCAAAAATTGCCCCAAGCTGGACAATGGTAGATGGTGGACAGATGGGGTGCATGATAGCCCCAATGAACTTAGCTATATTTTTGTTTTCATTTGTTGTCATTTTGCCTGTTTGTACCTATGGCTTATGACAGAGATTCACTCATCAACATCAGAGCAGGAAGGACTGGGACTAGATTAAGTGCAGCAGACCTTGGGTCACTCACTGCTCATGGCATCATTCGACCACCCAGCCAAACCAGCTGGACCAAGTGCCACCAACGGTGCAACCATCCTGGGAGGAGGAGGAAGTTGGTGGGAATAAGAGCTGGGCTGGCACAGCTTGGACCTAATATTGTTCCATTACCCAGCCTGCTCCTGGCTGTTGTCCAATCACAGGAAAGTGGAATGGATTAAATAGGACTCTTGAGATCAGACTGTTGTTCCCACATCTTTGCAGAGACCTGGCTCCATAGGGGTGTCCTGATGTTTTGTGCCGACAGACGCATGTTTCCAGTGGGGAGGCAGACTCTGCGTTTACATCAATGATACTTGGTGCTTTAACCAAAGTTGATGGAAAATGTTTCCCTAATGTTGAGTTTAATATGCTAAGATGCCAGCCATATGATCTGCCCAGAGAATACACCAGTGTTTTCTGTTTACATTCCTCCTGATGCAAAATGAGAAATTGCACTACAGGAATGCACTGCTTTTTTTGTTTAGCATAAAGAGACTACAACTGCAATTTGCTGTGTAAACCTGTGTTGTAAAATGACAATAAATTAACCTCACACCACAAAGATGGACACAATATCAAACTATCAAACAGACAATAGACAACATTGCATGGACTTCAGAATCAATGTAAAGCAACCTTATAGTATGTCTTGGTTAAGGATGAAAAGATAAGTTTGCCTTCAGTCAGGAATGTGTTTTGCTATTGATCCTTCACTTGAGCTGCACTGTGCAGAGTGATGTTTGTGCTAGGTTTGACACTATGAGGCTGTTTTCATGTGCTGAGGGAGGAAAGTTTCTCTGTACCTCCTAAATCTAAGTTAAATGCATAGACGTACCAACAGGATTTATGACATCACCACTGGTTTTGAAGCCAAGCAAAGTACAATACGCAGCGTACACAAGTGTGATGTGAAAATTTAAAAACCTCAAGCACACATACACCAAGATTGGACTTTTCAATGACATATGACACATCTGGTGTTGAGCAGTTAAACCTTTTGATATTTCATATTCAATATACATATTCATAAATTCTGGATTTTTTTGATGAGGAAAAAGAAGTAGGTGAGATTTCAAGAATTTTTAACAAGGTAAATGGATTTTTTGTGGTAAAACCCAAACAAGTAAGTGCTTCTGCTGCTGTTAGGTTGTTTTCCTGTATTTAGTAGTATATTTAGTAGTAGCTTGTGGTGAGCCGCTGTTATTCAGAGGTACAGGCTGTAGTACAGGATATAAAACCAGGCGGTTTGGGAAAAGGAATGTTCTTATGACTCACTTATTGTAGGGTTCACACGCAGTGAATCTCTGCTACCGTTGCTGACCTTCAATACTGAAGATGTAGCAATGAGATAGGGAGAATGCGTGCTTCTGAACACAAAAACTAATTCATTCCAAAATGAGAAAGTTGTTTGTCTCTTCTGGCCTGCGTCCAACATTCTCCTGATAATGTTGGAAAGCAGACATTAAATTATTCAACTCTAGGACAGAGAAATTACGGCTTCACTGAAATGGGTTTTAGACTGCGGCTGCTAATAGCAAGTATTTTGAGCTTTTTTCTTTTTTTATTTGCCATGTTTCCTACACAGTTATTCTTCTCGGGGTGAAATAGCCTCTGAAGTAATGTTTACCATCTACATTGAAAACACAGGATAATGTCAAATTGATAAATCTTTGTGTAAAAATTGTTGCATTACAATCAATTCAGGTAAAGGGCATAACAAGTTCCATATTGTTCAATTAATAAAGATCAAACTGTGTCACTTCATACTGGCAGTGGATACTGTTGTAACCACATTAAATATTATAAATGCATCTGTGAAGTCCTCCTGGTCTGCTTCTTAGCATTTTCAGTTAGTCTTGTGAGTATTTGTGTTGAGACTGTGTTTTATTGTCTTATAATTCATTGTTTTGTTCCCCTCTGTGTTCTCTTCAGGTTGGAACATGTGTTGCGGCAGATGCAAACCCTTCAGCTACAATCATATGGAAGAGGGATGGAAAGCCCTTAGTGGCCGATGGGAAAGGTAACGCATTGCATGCTGTTTGCTGACACACCCAGAAACTACTCAACAGTTACACCACCCAATATGCTGTCATACGGAGATCCCCCAAGGGACCAGCAAGTGCTCTTGTACAGTGACAGAGTGAAAATGAAGCATAGTGTGTTGTATTTAACAAAGACAATAGCTTAAACAATAGACAATAGAAATACATCATTCATTGTTGTTTACTTGTTGCCAAAGGGTGCCATAATATGACACTGTGTCTTGACTTGACTCACTCATTTGAATTGGATGAACCCCTGGATTAGACAGTAAGGGTTGGAGCAAATATACAAAAGTTTGGCATCTGTTTTGTTGTATCTAGGCACAGCCAGTGAGTACCTGAAAGTAAAGACAATCACGTAACTGATCCAAATGGGCAACTTAGACCTCAGGACTTTTCTTTGATGACTAAATTCCCATCATCTAGACTGGTCTGATAAAATAAACCCAACATAGGGCTGGGCTGTAGACTGCTAAAATACAAAACTACTTCATAAAGTACAGTTACAATGAAGTTGTATCGAGCACTTTTATAACAAACTTAAACTACTGTTATAAAAGTACTTTTAAATAAAGTAAAATAATGTTACAATAAAATTAGATAAAGTACTGTTGAAATAATTTTAAATAAAGTGCTATTTTATTTAAGTTAAATGAAGTACTGTTAGAAAAATAATAAAGTTAGATAAAGAACCGATTAAGTTGAATAAAGTATTGTTATCGTAGAATAAATTAAAGGGCAACCACTGGTGCTTTTATTCCTAATTACCTAGCTCATCTCAGACTGTATGTGTAATGTTTTTTGCTCTGAACCTAAAGCTTTAGGTCAACAGTTAAATGTTAGCAGTAAGCAGAAAGTTAAACATGTTGTTAAACATGAGGATTTATTCACTGTGAGTGGGAAACTGTCCAGTTCATATGTTATCAACATTTGCAAGTCATGCTGGTGCTCTATGGTTGCAAAATAGTTGCAACCATAGAGCAACTATGGTTGCAACTATGGACAGTTGCAGTATGGAGCCCTGCAGATACAAAAACACACTTCACCTGCTCACACTATTACCCAGGAGAAAGTGATGTGGATGGGCAGGGGAGTGTGTGTGACATATCATGTTTGTGAGTCTTTTTTACTTTTATGTCTGTAAGAAAGACAGTGGGAGAACCGAAATGCCAAAATAAATGAAAAAAATAAGCTGTCAATTTATGCTCAGTGGTCATAATATAGTCATTTATATATCTCACACAGAAGAGGAAGCGATACATCGAGTTAATAGAGATATCAACCACCCTTGCCCCAGCCCATCTGATTTTGTAGCTGAACCAAACTAAGCTTTTTGCAGTACTGTTTAACGCGCAGGTTAATGCTCCACCTGCAGCACTATATGACATACTCATCTTTCTGTCCATCCCTTCCTCTGCAGCCATTGTAATCACCCCCAGCATGAAGGTAGATCCAGCCACAGGCCTGTCCACCACCTCCTCCACCCTCCAGTATGCAGCTACCAAGGAGGACTCTGCCTCAGTCTTTAGCTGCATGGCCACACATGAGCTGTCCACTAAGGAAACTGTGCTGGATCCCTTTCCCATTCACTGTAAGTGGAATACAGCGCCGCCATCAGGCTCCATAACTATATTACATACATGTTTGTTCTCCCTCCCCACATACAGAACACTGTCAAGAGGATGGAGTGAGGCTTTCTCATGCAGGATGAGGGCAAGCTTACTGTTTCAAACTGCTTCTTCAGCCAATATTCCAAATATTAAAAAATATATTATTTGTTTAAGCCATGGCTACAAAGATACAAACCATCCCATGAAAAGTTTATAGAAATGTAATATATTTTGAAATATACAAGTTATTATAAAGGGAAATGCAGGCTATCAGGTTGTGTTTGTGAGTATTTCCATGCTCTTGAGAAAGACAGTGAAGACACTAGCTCACTCATTGTCAACTCTCAACCAAAGCAATGCTTCAGTGTCTGAAATGCAAGAGTGTAAAATACATCAGACTTTCCCATAAATTATTCACTCACCAAATACACCGTGATTCAAGATAAGAATAATTCCGCTCAAGCTTCTTTCTGATTAATGTAGTTAAAGGCTGAGTTTAATTAGTTCAGTTGAATGGTAAATGGACTGCATAAAGCACTTTTCAACCTTACCAAACAAAGTACGGGATCAAACTGCCAGCTTTGTGATTAAAGGACGACCCACTCTACCTCCTGAGCCACAGTCACCTAATTAAAAACCTCTCAATACTGGACTGATTGGCTGACAATCGCAGCTTCCATAATTCACGTGTGAGATGCTGCGAATGGTGACTTCACAGTTTAAATGCTGCAAATTGCTCTGATTAGCCAACTTTAGCAGTAATTTTATAGAGAGGGAAGTAAATCAGTCTAGCGAGTCTAGCTGTGAGCTGTTTAATGCAGTTAGTTTATGAAACTGCCTTGGAGCAGGAGGACCGATTAATACTTTTAAAACCATGATTTAGGGCATTATTCCAAGATACCTCGTGTGTAGCCCCAGAGTCATCCTGAGTAAGGGCCTGTGCTCACAAAGAACTTTTCTTAGGCATGAAGTCTATGTGGAGCGCTTCGTCCCAGCGCTTAATAAAAAAGTGCTGGCAGTATCTTTTTTGATGGTGCACTACGTGTAGGTTTTGTTTCTTTGGTAACAATATCTAGGCATTAACACTAGTTAGGTGGCTAACATAACACTACTTTAACAGAGGGTTGACTACACAGTTAACAACAAGCTTATAATGTGCACAGTGATGAAAGCACAACACTTACCAGCAGCTTTATGTGTGCGCTAGCCGATCTGCTCCCACAAACAGGCTTTTCTGTCTTTGTAGTAATTTTTGACTGATATATCATGCAGCTCAGGATAGACAGAAACTGAAGGAGCAGCAGTGACATTCTGAAAAGTTCAAAGACTTTCAATTAGAAGCACTCAGAGCAGCCACACAAAAAAGCTGGTATGCTCTGAGAAAAAGACGCAGGGTGCTGTGCTTTTTCTCTTGGCTCCTTCCTCATTGGGAACAATTGATAAAAGATGCCGGCGATCAGAAGAAAACACTCACACAGGTCCTAACAGTAAAAAAGAAAAAAAATCTATCACACTTTTTAATTCCATCTTACCCAGAATCATCTTGCTGTTGTATGCAAGGTAATGACAACATATAAAGAGTACATATTGACGTATAATACACGGACAACAGGACCTGCACGAACACTGCAAGATATTTAGCTACACCAGACTGCATTTAATAAAACATGTATTTATTCAGTTGCTCTGTGGTGTCAGGCTACATGACATATCTTATCATGAGCTGAATGCGATGTATAATTTACAGGATAAATGCACTTGAGAAGCATACAGTGCTGTATGAAGCTGAACATAACTCCTCAAGTAAAGAAAAGTGCCATGTGCCTTGTTTGGTGTGTGGATGACTTTTCTGTTAACCATATGTGAAACACTTGCAGTCAGTCCTAGTTTGAGATAGTTGTTGATTGAGAACACAGAGGTGTATAGGATTGAAAAACTTGTCATGGGAGGTAGTTTACCACAAGTGCACATAATAGTGATGCAGTGAACAATGTGCTTGCTGAGCTTTTGCTGGCTTTTTCGTTGGCTAAAGGATTTTTTAGGATTTGTGGGTTTTGGGGATTTACAGTCAGTGCACTCGTTAGGTTCCTGATCACATCCCTGAACTTTGAGGAGCAGATGGAGTGGGAGGCTCGGATCAATAAATGAAAGCAGGGATCTTGAAAGGCCTCAGCAGTAGCAAGTTCATGAGGGAATTTCCATTTTGTAAGCTACTGAGGTGACTTTTTTTTTCCAGTTTATTCCTGTGTAAGCAGGGTGGCCTACATGCTTGGCTGATCAGAAGACTGATAGGGTCACCTTCCTTTCGAAATGTGATGGAAAATTATTCAATTGTTATATGTATCTGTCCTGCTTGATGGTTGAGTTGATCAACTTTGAGGGTAATTTATTTGTCAAGAAAAGTGTCTATGAAGCTTTGACGCCCATGTTTTTTTTTCTCCCATTCCTTTTTTCCCTTAATTGCCCTCTGACCCTCTCAGATCCATCAGAGAAGGTTAGCCTCCAAATCATGTCCAAGGGACCCATCGTAGAAGGAGATAACGTGACATTGAAGTGCCATGCCGATGGCAACCCTGCACCCAGCTCCTTCACCTTCCACATCAAGGTTAGTCACAGCCCAGAGTTCAACCTCAAACAGCACACTGCTGTCTGCTGTGATTAGTAGTTGGTCAATGAGAATTCTGCCAATGCTTTACCACCCAGACTGTGGCAGCCACTTTTTACCACTTACCACAAGTTTCAATTTTCTCTTCTGAAATAATCTTAAAAGTGGAAAAGACAGTATTTAAAATGTAAACTAGAATTTGGTGGCAGCTCAGTTTTTAAGTATTTTATAGATGATTTTGACATGAGTCAGAATGAGTGATGAATTTGATGACTTTAAATTCAACAAAATAAAAAAAGACTTGCGACTCAACTTCAACCTAAACACCAATAATTTGGGATTTCACTTGGACTTGAGCTTTTTGACTTGGAAATACTTGAAACCTTCCCCCAAGCCCAAAGATTATAAAGAATATTGCCATGAGTCAATTAATTTCCCTTCATTTCTTGAATTCATTTCTTGCAGGAGACCATGAAGAACTAACTTAACGTTACTGAGCGCCAGTTAAAAAATGATACCAAAAATAATTTGGTTTGTGTATAAAAACTACAGGTGATCAACAATAGGAAATTAGAGTATGTAAAATGTGCAGGTGGAAAATTACCAGTGGAGATGCAACAACTTCCAATGAACTTGTTTAAACAAATGAATCCAAATTTTGAAAAAAAACAGTCCTTTTTTTGTAAATGTAATATATTATTACCCTGCTGTTATAATGGCTTTGCATTTGGTGAAGAGCAAATTATGACTTGTTTAGGACCCGAAACTCAAAGATTAGGACCTGGGACTTGACTTAGGACCTGTCAGTATTGACTTGGGACTTGAGTCCAAAGACTTGAGATTTACTTGTGACTTGCGAAACAATAACTTGGTCTCCGCTCTTGTTATTGCTATAGGTCTTTAAAAGCTCCATATTCTTTATCAATCTGACTTTAGGTTAAGAGTATTTACATTCAGATAATTAAGTGGACCTCTGCACTAGTCTCGTAAGAAATTACTTCTGTCTTCGTAATGTCTTCTTTCTTCCTTCCTTTCTCATTTTCTGATATTCTATCAGAGTGACAGAAGCTAATGGTACCTCTCTCCTCCTTATCCCTCCTCCTGCTCTTCTCTCTCCACCAGGGCCAGAAAATACTGGTGGAAAATTCGGACACCTACACTTTGGCTGCCATCAGCAGAGATGCTGGGGGTGAATACAAATGCTCCCTGCCTGACAACGAGAAAATGGAGGCTTCCCAGAACGTTGTTGTTAGCTGTGAGTACTCGTGACATATGCAGAGCCTTAGCACACTGTACCACAACAAGGTCATAAAGACAGAAACTTCCAACTGTTGTCCTCGCTGTGCTTTTGCCTTGAGCCACGGCTGCTCCCTTAAAACTCCCCATGCTCTTTCCATCTTGACTGAAACTTCCTGTATTTCCTATAAATAACACAACACTTTTATTCAACGTAAATAAAGTCATGGGAGCAGAGTAATGGTAATCAAATTTAAACTTCGAGAGCCCAGCCTGGCAGGGAAGCAGATCGTGGAGTGCCAGGCTGGGAGGAGGAGGAGGAGAACTAATTAGAAATTTCTGACACAGAGTGAGCAAAAGTGTTTGGGAGAGGAGCTCAGGCAACTGATAAGCTGTTTTCCCTCCTACCATCCACCAGCACTCCCTCAAGTAATTACTCCCTTCTTCCCAGGTGTATGTCTCTGAGCCTTCAGTTCAAATGGGTCCTATCATTGTAATAAAAAATACGTCTGACACATTTCCCCTCCTCTACGTCCCATATCGCAGCTTCAGTGCATTTCACACATCTTAAACAAAGAAGTGTTTCTTCAGCTCCCAACTTTTAAATTGAGTTTGTGACTGAGGAAAGAAAACAATAGCTCTCTAAATTGGAAATTGTTACAGATATTTTTGTGACTGTGTGTTTGTGTGTGTCTCATGCTGTCGTAGAAAAGGAAAGTTGCTGTTGCTCCGACTAGCTGGCCCGCAGTAACGTAAATGTCCTCTGACAGCGAGTACCTAAACATTTACCACCTCGTTGTATGATGTGATTTTTTTTCCCTGTTCCCGACAAAATGAGATGATGAACTGCCCTCCCAGAACAGCAATTCATGCACTCAAATACATATGGTAGTTTTTGTAATAATACCCATTCTGGAGTATGAAAACATTGACAGGAAGAACAAAAGCAATTTTACTTAAACCACACTGGACGAGAGATGTATGACTTGTGACCTGTAATCTTTGACATAGCAGATCCTGTCCCCATCAAAACAGCAGCACAGACAGTTGGTATTGTTACAGCCACTGCTACTCTCTTTTCAAAAGTTGTAATTCATTCTTATGCATGCTGCACATGGATTAAAAGCCACAGTGTTTAGCTAACTTGCAGAATGGGGTATACTACCCAAATCTGTATTAATCACGGAGTTGCTAAGTAGCTTAACGGTGTATTACAGCAAAGCTATTGGTGATTGTTTCATCTAAGCGGATGGAAGATGATTATTCAGTTTGGGAGGTATAACCATGGATGTATGAAGAGACCTGGATACAGTGTTGGAGGCTGGATTCTGTTCATTCCAATGAAATTTGCCCAGTGGCGCATGAAGCTAAAAAAGTTTGATTTCCAAGTACTAACATTACCCAAATGATCAGCACTGCTTCAGCATTATTAGGCTCAGAGAGCAAGCGCACTAGGGACCTCCGCTGGCTGAGCTGTCTACTTCTGGTTTGGCGCTCTGCTAACTTGAATGGGGATAAAAAGATTAATTCTTGCTGCGCAACAACAATCCAAATGTTATAGGACCAAAGGGATCAAGTCCTGATAGTCACACAAATCATTTCCAAAGGGTGGTGATGCTCAAAAATTTATCCACTGATTTACAGACATCTCTTTCCCAATGTAAGTCTATGGGAAAGGGGCCCAATGGCATCAAGTGACAGGCTTGGGAGTTGAAGTTCTCACCATTTGGCCACCATGAAAATTGGCTTCAAAGCCCGGCTATAACTCAATTAAAAACATTAAAAAAATATAGGTGGTCTACCCTAGTCTGCTAGTTAACAAATTAGTCAAGACAACTTGCAGACTACTGGGGTAGTGGATAAAAAGCTAAAAGGTTTTACATTGAAAAGCTAATGCTAACTGTTTCATGTGAGTGAATGGAAAATGCTAAAACAATCAGCGCCATATTCCGGGAGGTAGAGTTTGATAAAAACACAGATTTTGGTGGTCTAACCTAGTTTGTTAGTCAGTCTTTTTGGCTTCCTAACCAAATAGGGTCTGTATGATAGTTTATGCCGTGGCAGCAAAACGTTATAACTACTGACTGAGAGGTAAATACAGTGGTAATGTTAGTTAAGCTGAAAGGGAGCTGATCAAGCTTAATCGATCACACCACCACAACCCAGACAAATGGTGTGAGCAGTCAAATTAGCTGTTTTTGAACAAGGTTATAACAATGACAGACATTTATTTTTCCTCACATTTTTATGGATGCTTTCTGAGACACTCATTTTTGACATCATAAATGGATTTTTACTATTTCTAGCCAAGTTTCCAGTGGCTTTAAGGAAAATCTCCAAATATCTTTGTGTATGCTGTCAATTATAGTTTTTAAAGAGAAAGGAAATTGGAATCGGCCAAAATTGGAAAGGGCAGGTCAAACTATTATAAAAAAAAAAATCGGAAATTGGAATTAGCCAACAAAATTGCAATCGGTGCATCTCTGTATTTTACTTTAAACAGGGTTTTAGAAGTATTTCCTGATCACAGTTAAATACTCATTTACAAGTAGCCTATACACTGAATTGACAAGACTGTTGTGAATGGTATATTGCAGTGGGGAGCTAGTATCTGCCACCATCACCTGGATGCACCTCAACACCATGTTCTTGTTATGTGTAATTCAAGATGTTCTGGTGAAAACATGTCAAGCTCTGTCTTGTAATTAGGCTCACCAATGGGGCATATGAGAGTGTGACATTTGAGCTTGGCATCACTGCAGAATTATGCCAACATAAAGTCAAAATGTAGCAGAAATACACCACTGATGCTGGCATTATTCTTTATTTCTGTTACTGTCAACAAATGTGTTTGCATATCTCTCATTACTGTCTGATTTCCCTACCCTGTCTGTGGCTCTCAGCTCTAAGCCCATTGGTTCCCGCTGAAGATGTAAAAGTTTAAAAGCAGCCCCACTGTTATGCAGTTTCATATTGTTAAAAAAAGGCCCAGTAATTTCCCAAAAGTTTTAGTTACTGTAGTTTTCAGCAATCATTAGTCACACCTACTTTTTGCAGATCTATTTTCTGTGGCAGATTAATCAACATTTGGTGCTCTATTGAGTATTTGTGGCAGCAGGACTGTGTACGTGGGATTGAGTCAAAATAAACTACAGTGCGTGTGTTCATGTTAATGAAGGAATGTGTCACCCAGTGCAGCAGTGTGGCTCACTGATGTGTTTTTAATAGTTTTTGGACAATAATAGAGCTCTGTGGCATAGAGGAAGGCTTTGGATGCACACACAATTCTTGTTAGTAGAAAGATTAATTGCTGGTTTGGGTATACACACACAATTTGTTGACAAGGAGATTTATGAAGATGTATAACACTCCCAGCTGTAGCAGCAGAATGTCATCTCATAAGCCCTTACTCTCAGATCAGTGTAGCTGGAGTCACCTTGAAGTGTGGAGTTTTGTTTTTATTTACCATACATTAACAGTTACATATTCAACTGACCTATATTCAATAAGCAAATACTGAATAAATGCTGTCTGATCTATTTACTCTTTGTTAATAAGTGTTTCCTTTGGCAGATGTGTGTTTTAAAAAATGAAAATATTTTGGCTCTTCAGAAAGTAGACATGAAAGCTGAACTCTCAGCACTAAATTGTGTCTGAAAGTGGACCTTGTGACATCAGTGTTGAATGAGTCCCCTTCAAGGCTACCATCATAACAGCTTCACTGCCTCCGATAAGATGCAACCAGCCGATATGACTCAACAGAACCATCCTTTTTCTGTCTTGTTTTCTCAGTCCTGGACCTGAGTCTGACTCCCACTGGGAAGATTGTGAAGACAGTAGGGGACACCTTATCTGTGCAGGTGCAGAAGAGCTCCTCGGGTGACGCTAAAGAGTCATGGACAAAGGTAATGGTGTCAGGGTTGGTTTGCTGATCAGAGACAAGTGGCATCAATGTACTGTGTTAAAGAAAATAAAAGTAAAGCCAGTAATCAAACCTGACTGCAGAATCACACTCTGATCTGTTACATAATGTGAATAATGGTTGGATGTTGATGATTTCTTTTTCCTTCAACACATCAGGAGCTTAGATGGTAGCGTCAAACTAATTGTTCTACACTGTATCTGACAGAGAGCTCAGCCTAAACAATAAAATACATTAAGGAGAGCACATTATGCTGCATTTATAGAAGGGATGGTAGATTTAGAAGTGTTTGCACAGGGGCAGCTGTTAATCAAAGGCTTATCCACAACTGAAGTAGAGTAGTAGTATTAGTAGTATCTTAGTAAGATACAGTTAATGTATTGGAGTCAATTTATTCTATATAAAACAAAATAATAGGAGAAAAAGCCAGTGGTGAAGTACAGAGGTGGGTCCAGGTCATTGCTTTGCAAGTCTCAAATAAGTCTCAAGTCTTTGCACTCAAATCCCAAGTCAAGACAGGCTAGACCTGAGTTGAGTCCAAAGTCAAGAATGGCAAATCCCAAGTCAAGTCATAACATGCACTTCACTGAATGTAATGCCATTTTACAACAGAGTAATATTATATTACATTTACAGAATTAAGAATTAATTCAGAATTAATTCTTAAAATTTGTATTTATTTGTTAAAACAACATTATTGGAAGTTGTTGCATACTGCAATTCGGCTGGGAATGAAAAGCATTACTATTAGTTTCTTTGGGAAATGAAGGGAAAAGTATTGTTTTTTTTTATTATATTAATTGTTATTATTACAACTACAAACTAAATTTATGGTAGCCTACTAGAACACCATAACACCATAGTTGCTTTTTTCAGTTTACTGGATACAATTTGCTGCAATAAAAATGACTGAAGTGACAATAAAAGACTAAAAACTTTATTTTACCAGATAAAACTGTTGACATTGACAAAGTTTTCCTTTGGGGACATAATTTGCCACTGGAAAAGGTCATGGCTCAAGTTTAAGTGAAGTCACGAGTCATTGGTGTTCAAGTCCAAGTCTTCTGTATTCGTCAAATCAAGTCTAAAGTCGTCAAATTTGTAACTTGAGTCTGACTTGAGGCTAAGTCATGTGCCTCGAGTTCACAGCCCTGGAATTTCCACTGAATTGCGCATCATGTGACCCTGAACAGGAGAAGTGGTTATAGATGCATAGATGAAACTGCGGTCTTGCCTTCATACATTTACAGTTCCTTATTATTAGATTTGCGTTACTGTGGCATTTAAATTTAGAGTTACAGCCATACTTGGCTTAAAAAATAACATGCTGACGTTGTGACTCTGCTTTTCAGAATGGAATGGCACTGAAGGAGCTGGAGTTGACCAACTTGACCTTTGCTGATGCAGGAGTCTATGTATTGGAACTTTCTATGACTGGCCTCATGAGACGTCAGAGCTTTGAACTGGTTGTAGAAGGTGAGGAAGTGTGTGTGTGTGTGTGTGTGTGTATTAGTAACCCTTGTGCTTGCAGTTATGAGCAGAACACTAAAAATGTTACACTCATATTTAGTCGTACAGACTTCTTTTCTTAAAAAAAAAAAAAAAAAAAGGCAAACATGCCAGGGTGTAAGTGTTTCAATCAGTTTTTGGGAGATCATAACAACTCTCTACATATCATGAAATATGTGTGTGTAATGAAATGTTAGTGAACGACTGTGAGTGACAACATAATGTGTTTGAAACAGGAAAGCCTGTGATCACCAGACTAACCAAACACCGTGCTGATGACGCTAGTTACAAAGTTCTGACCTGCGAGGCTGAGGGAGTACCAGAGCCAAGCTTCCAATGGAGCGTCAATAGCACAGACGTAAGTGTTGGAGCAGGAGTGAGAAAGTGTGTGTGTGCTTAGTGTCTTTAGTGGAGAAAAAGAAGCTGCAGCAAAATGAAGCAAAATAGCAAACAGTGCAGTGGGGTGTCAAAGTGTTCTTTAAGGAGCCTTTCAGAGTTGGCTTAGTTCTTTGCAATAAAAGTGGAGAGCTCCTGCTGAGGCTTTCACTCTTTTCTGCCATTGCTCCATTATGACATTCATCTGTACAGTGCTGTTTCCCTGAGGCTGTATGCATAGAGCATAACTATGTCTTAGCAGCCATTGTATATTGGAACTTGTGAACGACCTCGCTCACTGCTGGAGTCAAAATGCATCAAATGCAGTTGAGTGAGGATCATTTCAATATTGAAGATTTGGATTATTTTATTTGTCCCTAGAGAAATTTGACTTGGACATAAAAATACATATTGCAGAAACAGACATAAAGTGCACAACACAGACAGGTGCAAACATAAAGTGCATTCAGATACGTGTATCACCAGCCCTCATTTCACACCCTCCTCATATCCTGAGTTAAGAAAATTCACTGACAGAGGGATAAAAGACTTTTAGGTAACTCCTCCTGTGGT
Source organism: Epinephelus fuscoguttatus (assembly GCF_011397635.1). NCBI lineage: Eukaryota > Metazoa > Chordata > Actinopteri > Perciformes > Serranidae > Epinephelus > Epinephelus fuscoguttatus. Next base: position 8,235,590 of record NC_064763.1, read on the forward strand.
TAATAGGAACCCCGTAGCGTCTACCTGATAAGAGCAGTTCATATTCTGAAAACAGGGCATGGGAGTGGTCTGCAATAATTTCCCCAGCCCATTTAACTATAGTCATTACAAAGAGCATTTGGAGGGAGAGGTGCCTATGTAACCCCCAGTCACTTTCATTGCTGTGTGGACCAGTCTATTTATTTGTTATTTTAACTTTTCTGATAAATTACCAAACCGAGCTGAGTTCTGTAGCGTAATATACTCTCAACAGAGCATGATAAAATAACAGCATTACTATTCTAGTGCATACATAATTCACACAGATATTCCAAGATAGATGACAGGCAATATGTACACCCCAGTATTTGTACGATTTTTTGTGAAAAATACAAAAAAAAAAAAAAACATTTTAAAAAATCTGTTCTCAACTATTATGTGAAAAAAGCATTACCACACAGCTGAAAAGTCACAAGGTTAGGGGTTAGAGGTTAGGGGGTTAGTACCATTTGGAGATAAGTGATTTTCACAGAACAGCAACCATACGCAAAAATGTGCTGCATTCATCAATGGAAACTATTATTCCTGCAGTTTATCGTGATGCTATTTGTGTGGTCTTGATCAAATATTGGCCTCAACAGGACAATTAAGCAGCTTTAAGAGCAGAAGTGTGGGTGATAAAATAGTCTCGCAAATGTCCTGGATCAAAAAATCAAGTTTACAATGAAATAATGGTAATCCCATCATGGTGCAAACTTTTTAGCCTCCACAGTGAAGCCAGATATGTCAACATCTGTATTGATAAGCCCCAAGGTAGCAGTGTCACAAGAGAACTTGTACAATCATTTGCTTTTTTTTATGTAAACAGAATAAGGGGAAACTCACACATCCTTGAGGAATGCCTGTGGTAATGACTTAAGGCTCAAATAATGTCTGGTTTCCTGGCTGGGTCCGGTTGGTTAAGAATGAGTGATACCAGCTAATGATGTATGGATTAACACACATCTGTGTGAGCTTCAGTTCTGCTCTTAAAGCTACTTAATTGTCCTGTTAAGGCTAACATTTGATAAATTGTGGCAATTTCTCGTCACAAGTAGCCTCACAATAAACTGCATCATAAAGTAGTTGCAAATGGTTGCTGTCATGTGAAGTCACCTATCTCCAAATGGTTAACCCTAACCTCCTGACTATTCAAATAATGATATTTTTTTCAACCCATAAAGGCACACCTCATCCTTGAATTTAAACATGACATGATTTTTCAGTTAGCAGTGATAGTGCACAAAAGCTAGATCTTTACAGGGCATGATAAAACATATTGTAACAGTGCCATGAATGTGTTAAAGAGGCCCTGGCCCTGATATTGAGAGATCAATGGAAATGCAAACAGTGTTGCACATCACTGGTACACTGAGGGAGATTTAATAAAGAATAGTTTTTTAATTAGCCAAAAAAATCTGTGAGACAGGCTTTCCACACCGTGTGGGTGAAGTTCAGCCTCAGTGCAGACTGTGATTCACTCCTATAAATATTGTACTTATCAAGATGCTGTGTGATGAAGCGCTCCAGGCCTCATCATGAACAGGTAATGCTCTAACAACGAGGCAATATGTCTCTGCTGGATTCAGGTTTGTTGGCAAGGAACAGGATGTTTTGTGTTTACTCCTGCATTCAGAATGAGTTTGCAGTTTTCCGCTTACTGTCTCCCCTGACTCCCCTCCGTTGGCAGAGTTCAGCACTCCTGATGTCGACATTTGGAGTATTTTCCTCCTGTTCTGACTTCCCACCATTTCACAGTTCCCCACCTGTCGAGCAATACACATAATATCCTGTAGAATGGAAACGTTGATAATGTGTGTGCAACTAAAGAAGCTGCTACATGTGTGAGATTTCTTCCCCCCAAAAATATGTTCCCATATCTTCTTCTTGTGACTGTTTTCTGCTGTGCCTCCAGGAGAAGAGCTCGTACTCTAATGGCAAGGCCATCCATAAAATCACTGTGGTCCCCAGGGTGAATCTGACTGTCACCTGCAGCGTCAGCAACAAGCTGGGAGAAGATACCAAGACCATCAATGTAGCCTCTGGTAAGTTAATGCTTGTCAGGAAGTTGGTTGGTTGGCTTTGTTTTCCCAATTGTGGGACATGAGAGAGCTGCAGTAATGCTTCTAAGGGAGAGCTCAAGTTCTACGTCTTTGAGAAGACAAATCATGTATTTTCACTCGCTTTGCTGTGATTCTGCCTTTTGTTGTTTTGAGTCAATGTATTTGGCTAATTAGGCAGTATTAGTTGAAAACTGCGACCAATTAGTCAAATTAAATTAAAGTTCCACTCTTCTTACAGTGTTCACACAGACATTTGCTGTGTAGTGACAGCTCCTTACAGCCAATAACCTTGTTGACCGTCTCCACATGAGTTTTTTCTGCAGCTCAGTACTGCAGGAAACAAACAGGCTGCTGGTGACTTGATGTTTGCGTTACTGCCAGTGTGACTTCACAGTCGGAGGGAATTTGGCCAGCAGCTTTCAGCTGCAGCTTGACTGCTGAAGCTTCATTTTATTAATGACTGCTCATTATAACACTGCAATTCTTGTTTTGCAACAAAAGATGTTACATGAAACAGGACAACACTGAAACAACTCAAAGCCTCTCTGCAGTTAAGGGTTATCAAGTTGCTTGGGTGTGAGCTATCTTATCTTTTATGGTCAACCCAGATGATAAGAAGAGAAGATAAAACTTCAATCGTTGGCACAATGCTGTAAGATCATTGCACCAACATAATATGATAGGATATAACAAGCAATAGAAGAAGAATAGAAGAATACAAGAAATATATAGATTGGATTATGAGTATAAACATATTTTTAAAGCTGGCATTGAAGCATTGAAGCAAAACATACTGAGAAAAAGAAAGTTATCTAGTAATGTCTGGTATATAAGAATACACCAGACATTAAATATATGAATTATGAATGATACTGACATCTAGAACAACATGTCATCCCAAGACTCAGTTCATCCCATGTGGAACCCATTTCAGCAGTAAAAACAATAAAATGTGATCAGCAGTATTCTTACATTTTCAATCCCATCATAGCAGCGTTGTGGTTGAACAGTGGGGGTCAGGCACTATGATGCTGACAAAATAGCTTAAGCATCGATTTCTTTGCTCATCACACTGTTGTTCTTTGCAGCTTTACACCCGTGGAGAAAGTTACTCACTGTTAATGTTTTAGGACTGCTGGGATTCTTTCCTTCTTCTGATGGATACACTGGCATAGCAGCTATACTATATATATACTATACCATACTATACTATATTTTTGCAGGTTTTGCAGGTTTTGGTGATGATGATCCTGGCTTAAGTCAGAAGACATCAATCTGTAAGCTGTTGTTACAGACAGCACTTGAATGTGAAGAGACTTTAAAGAGACAGTTCACCTAGACCTACAGCTATTTATCAGTCTAGATTGTTTTGCTCTGAGTTGCCGAGTATTTGAGATATCGGCCATAGAGATGTCTGCCTACTTCAATATAACGTAACTAGATGGCACCAAAAATTGCTTTTAAAAAACTCAACAGAAATGTCTCTTTCTAGAAAGCATGGCCCAGTCACTCAAGATAACCTGCAAACCTTATTGTGAGCAGTTTAGTGTGGGAATTATTTTCTTTCTGTCAAACTACACCTGCCAACTGTATCACTGTGGAGATGGAAACGTGCATCTACTCATTGATGAGAGGCTCGTGCTCAGGACAGCGTGAGATGTAAACCTATATGGCATACTCCTCAGCTGAGCTGTAATGTTGTAATGGTTGTGCTAGGTGAGCTAGCAGTTGATGCATGCGTCCTCCTTCTCGAGTTTTTTAAATGTATTTTTTTTTGGAGCACCACAAGCTAGAGTGCCCTCTAGTTACATTACATTGGAGAGAAGGCAGACATCTCTACTGCCGATATCTCTAACACTCGGTAACTCACACCAAAACAAGCTAGACTGATAAATAGCTATACAGGTAAGAGGAAAATATGTATTTTTGATTGTATTCAGTGAACTGTCCCTTTAAATTGTCTTTCCTGTCATTGAGGAAACTGTATAATTATCATTTTCCACAAGTCATATAAACATCAACAGCATTTATTTGCTGAATCTAACAGCTGCAGAATATGCTTATATTGAAATGCGCGCAGTGAAGGGCACCAATTACTTACACTTAACACTTCCTTCCTACACTACACTTCCTTACACTGTGCCCACCATGGATACTGGAATGAAATCAAATAAAACAAAAAGGATTATTTAACCAAAGCCTGGGACTGTCAAAGGCTAACACTAAATGCTACAGTGACATCAGTTCATGCATTCATTCTGTGCCATTGCTGTTCATCCTCATTTGTTCTGTCTGTCTTTGACAATCATCCTTTCTTTTGTCTCTTCACTATCTCCTGGGTCTGGCTGTATTTCTTCTTTGTTCGGGTGCTAAACCTTGCTCGCCTATTTTCCCTGCAGTGTAAGAGCCACTGCCTAGCAAATGCTCTGAAAGCATAGTAAATTGTTGCTTTTAGAATGTATTGTTGCATTCTCCTTTCCAAGGTACACTTTGCTTATTGTAAGGCACTATCAGAACGAAAAAAAAAAAACAACTTTTGTGAGGCTACACCTGGCCAGGCCTCTTTAATGTTTGATGAGTGTAGAATCTTGTTTGGCTTCAGGGTTTTTAGACAAACAGCACATATATGTTTTGTTTGCCTTTTGCTTTTATGATTTCTAATTCATTTATGTTTGATTTCAGTTTTTAAGGAGAAAAGGGAGGAAGAAGGTAAGATTTTGTTTTCCTTTGCCCTTATCTTTTACTTTCTACACACTTTTCAGTAAGCTCTGCTGAGTTTCTTATTTATTTATTTTTCAAAATGTTATGGTATTCCTGAAGTAAAATGTACTATCTTGGCGAATTGGACTAAAGTGTGAATAAAGTGTGGATTCTCTGATGATGCACCCAACACTCACCACTCTGTCTTCATGCATAAACTGAGCTACATTCATTACTTTACCTGTAGACGATACTGTGTGTGAACATTTATCCTCTCAGCTTTTCCATCATCATTATTTATTTTTTTAACTGGCTAACTCATGCAGACAATTATGAAGAGTGCCTGATGATTATTAAAGGACACCACATAGTTAAATGATGAAGACACACCAGTCCTATCCTTGTGCCAGTGATAATGCCACCATTTGGACAACATATGCACATGGATAATGGGACACTATCTGTTAAAAGCATTTTGTATTCAAAGTACAATATATGGTCTTGTAGCAATAAAATCTCTGCAAATACAGTATATTTAAAAGATGACACTTCAGTAGCTCAGTGTAGCTGATGTTTTTTTTAAGCTGTGTTAGATGAGTAATCATGTTTCCGTCCTCTGAATAGTGATTTGTAGCTGCGCACATCAACTTCTATGACCCACCATCCTTAGTTCCTGTCAATAAAAACAAGTCACTGTAACCCTGAATTATACTGTAGTAAAAAAGTATCAGCAAATGATGCACGTCAGCGATGGGTTCCACACACCTCACCAGCTACCCTCACACAGTGTCATTCAGCAGCTTTAGCACCACCTCCTGTGACCTGGTGAGAAAATGGAAAGTAATGAGTCAGACTCAAACATTCATTAGACTGGTATGAGTAATTGCTGAATATATTTGTGATGAAGCACAACGTCAGTTACAGAACCGTTGACAGAAAGGCAAAGATACAGTCAGTATTAAGGAACACCCACAAAACGTCACATCCTTATACACCAAGTGGGGAAACAAAGCATGTTATCATGCTGATCAGGTGCTGTTTGGCTTTCTGCACATCAAATAAACATAAAAATTTTTCAATCTGGAACCTATTTTCCCATGTTTTTATGTCAAAGTGTTAATGGGAACATTTTTTCATACATTGGTCCAGTATTGAGCTAGACAGCTGCAGCTCAGGGCATGTTTTGCACCAATAATTTACATCCACTAAAAGCATTTGTTCTTGCCAGTGACAGGCTCAGACTGTTATTCTAAGTGTCTGACAAATGTATGGAAAGGATCCCTACAGAGATAGACATTTTTGTTAAAGAGTAAGATCCTTTTTGTTGAACTAGAAACAACCCCAAAATCAAAAAGGCAGTTGTCAAACCTTCCAGTATCAATTCAGTAATTTTATCATTGTAAAACAAGTAAAACTCACAATCCCGGTTCTTCTTTTCACTGTTTTAAGATGACCAACTGTGATTTGGTTTAAATAAACTCGTAGTTCTCCTAGTTAGATGCGAGAATATGCAGGCTCTATACAAGCTAAAATTACAGTTTATGTAAATGGAGACTGGCGGGTTTGGTAAGGATGATTTTGGGGCTGATCTAACACTTTATCCAAACAGTGTTAGATTGTTTAGTGACTGGTTATACAGTTGTCAGCTTCCAAGGAGCTGTATTTCTTGAGGCCGCAAATTCCTGTGTGATAAAAGCACATTGTCAAAACACAGGCTAATGGCGTTGAATAACATCAGCACTGCCACTGCCTTAAAATGTGGATGGAATTTACAAAAAACTGAACCTAGTCTATTGCATCACAGCCTTATTGGCTGTAGGGTGTCATAGGGTATCATGTTAAGTTTAATGAATCATATCTATAGTAAATGGAATTTTTTCCTATATGTTTTTATGTGACTTTAAAAACTGCACTGTCCCAGCATTTACAAGCTTGGGGAAAGGACTGTTCTCCCCCTCTCCAACCCCGTCACCACACTCTCCCAAGTATAACTAGACGCAGACCGGATTTATTTTCTCGTCTCCCTGACACACTGATAATCCTCTCCTGTTCTATTAAAGAAACACACCAGCCACCATCTCCAAAATAGTCAATATTTCATTGTGTACTGCTGATGTTTCCTGGAATATAAACAAAACTTTTCATGTAGCCCCAGATAACAACCAAAACAAGTTTCCCAAACACAAGACGAAGCCATAAAATGTTGAGGAAGTGTCATTTTATTGCTACAGTATAAACCAGTGCAACAGAGGAGAGTTTGTAAAGGTGGTGGGATGTTGGCTGTGTGTAGTGTTAGCTCAAGCTAAAATGTTGGCATAGAGCTTCACAGTGAATTATCTCCCTAGGACGTGTCATGATTTTGGTGTCTGTGTTCTCACGACAGCTAAGTTCAAACAGTCTGTCAATGAATTCCTTTAGGTGCTCAGTTGGAAAGCTTCTGTGTGAGTGTTTGAGTGTGTGTGTTAGTCATACAGCTGAAGTAGAGTGCTGCTGTCTGTTGTCAGGTTCTCAGGAGGAATCTGAGGACCAGGCAAAGCTCATAGTGGGAGTTGTGGCAGGGCTCCTCATAGCTGCTGCTGTGGTGGGACTCATCTACTGGCTCTACATGAAGAATTCAAGGTATAGAAACACACACTGGTGCACAAACCCAAATCTGTACCACACAAAGTGAATTAGAATGACAAAAAGGAAGGTGAATAAGGGATACACTCACAGTCTCTTACAGTAGATCAAGCCAACATTTCTGCATGCCCTTAAATGATCACGTCACAGTGATGCATACGGAAGCTGAGAACAGCCGTGCTTTAAAAACCTATTTTTGATGCTGTTATCTTGCGATCACAAGGTATTATTTAATTATCTTGAGAAAACAAGATTTGTCGTCTGGAGCTATTTACAAAAAGGTTGTTTCCTCTTGCTAGGCTACTTAAAATGTTATTAGAGATCAGGAGTGTCAACATGCATAACTGACATCTTGACAACTGTAGAAACTGATTCAAGCTGAAAATATCAGATCAAGGAGTACCCATAATATTATTGATTGCAATAGATGGTAATAGTAATAAAGTGGTAACAGGGTGTCTTCTTGTGTGCACAGAGCCTCTGGTTTGCACAAGAGGCACAGAGTAATGGTAATAAGGAAGTAATTCACTTGTGACCTTGAGAAACGACATTAAAAATATAGTTGCAAGCATGGCCGTTCTTGGCTTCCATAGATATGCAGCTAAGTATATACTATCAGAGCATGTAGCAGAGGGAGATATGGAGAGAAAAGAGAAAAAAAAGACAGCTGAAAATATTCCATAGCCTGTAGTCACGCCATCAGTTTGAATATTAATAGGGTAGAGTTGTAGATAGTCTGAAGTGATGTATGGATATTGAGGAGATGAGTTTGCACCCCACTGTGGAGCGACGTCTGGAGCGTGGTGAGAAGGTCATTCTGTAGCAGAGTTGCTTCACGCTTTTGCAATTCTGTATTCAACACAGGCAAGGAAGCTGGAAAACTGGTGAGAAGGAGGTTGGAACATCTGAGGAGAGCAAGAAACTAGAGGAGAACAATCACACTGTTTAAGGGCACTCAGGCTGTACCATGTGGGATCAAAGAGGTGAGAATTGTCACTTTTAAATATGTACAGTACAGGCCAAAAGTTTGGACACACCTTCTCATTCAATGCGTTTTCTTTATTTTCATGACTATTTACATTGTAGATTCTCACTGAAGGCATCAAAACTATGAATGAGCACATGTGGAGTTATGTACTTAACAAAAAAAGGTGAAATAACTGAAAACATGTTTTATATTCTAGTTTCTTCAAAATAGCCACCCTTTGCTCTGATTACTGCTTTGCACACTCTTGGCATTCTCTCCATGAGCTTCAAGAGGTAGTCACCTGAAATGGTTTCCACTTCACAGGTGTGCCTTATCAGGGTTAATTAGTGGAATTTCTTGCTTTATCAATGGGGTTGGGGCCATCAGTTGTGTTGTGCAGAAGTCAGGTTAATACACAGCCGACAGCCCTATTGGACAACTGTTAAAATTCATATTATGGCAAGAACCAATCAGCTAACTAAAGAAAAACGAGTGGCCATCATTACTTTAAGAAATGAAGGTCAGTCAGTCCGGAAAATTGCAAAAACTTTAAATGTGTCCCCAAGTGGAGTCGCAAAAACCATCAAGCGCTACAACGAAACACACATGAGGACCGGCCCAGGAAAGGAAGACCAAGAGTCACCTCTGCTTCTGAGGATAAGTTCATCCGAGTCACCAGCCTCAGAAATCGCAAGTTAACAGCAGCTCAGATCAGAGACCAGATGAATGCCACACAGAGTTCTAGCAGCAGACCCATCTCTAGAACAACTGTTAAGAGGAGACTGCGCGAATCAGGCCTTCATGGTCAAATAGCTGCTAGGAAACCACTGCTAAGGAGAGGCAACAAGCAGAAGAGATTTGTTTGGGCCAAGAAACACAAGGAATGGACATTAGACCAGTGGAAATCTGTGCTTTGGTCTGATGAGTCCAAATTTGAGATCTTTGGTTCCAACCGTGTCTTTGTGAGACGAAAAGGTGAACAGATGGATTCCACATGCCTGGTTCCCACTGTGAAGCATGGAGGAGGAGGTGTGATGGTGTGGGGGTGTTTGCTGGTGACACTGTTGGGGATTTATTCAAAATTGAAGGCACACTGAACCAGCATGGCTACCACAGCATCCTGCAGTGACATGCCATCCCATCCGCTGCGTTTAGTTGGGCGATCATTTATTTTCAACAGGACAATGACCCCAAACACACCTCCAGGCTGTGTAAGGGCTATTTGACCAAGAAGGAGAGTGATGGAGTGCTGCAGATGACCTGGCCTCCACAGTCACCGGACCTGAACCCAATCGAGATGGTTTGGGGTGAGCTGGACCGCAGAGTGAAGGCAAAGGGGCCAACAAGTGCTAAACACCTCTGGGAACTCCTTCAAGACTGTTGGAAAACCATTTCAGGTGACTACCTCTTGAAGCTCATGGAGAGAATGCCAAGAGTGTGCAAAGCAGTAATCAGAGCAAAGGGTGGCTATTTTGAAGAAACTAGAATATAAAACATGTTTTCAGTTATTTCACCTTTTTTTGTTAAGTACATAACACCACATGTGTTCATTCATAGTTTTGATGCCTTCAGTGAGAATCTACAATGTAAATAGTCATGAAAATAAAGAAAACGCATTGAATGAGAAGGTGTGTCCAAACTTTTGGCCTGTACTGTATGCACTATACACACAAACACAGGCAGTGAGTCTGCTCAGATTATATTTAAGTTCAAGTTCAGTGTGAATGTTAATATACATACAAGTCACATATAATTCCAGTTTATTACAACATGCACAAATCAGTTGCTGACATCTCAATGTACGATACAGCTTGCGATCTGTTAGATGATTAGACAGAAGAAAAAACGGGTTAGTCCAATTTATTTAGAGGAGAAAACAAAAGTGAATGATAGCATAATTACCCAACCTGTGTAATGAGGAGTTATTGTAGACATTTCAGGTGCACTCACTTTCATTTTTACCTTAAAATTAAGTGCTTTAGATCAGTAGTGTTATACATTTTTGCTTTGTCACCCTTGACAGAAAAATATAGGACCCCTCTTCACAGCGTGTCAATTGTTTGCGACCAATTAAACCATTTACACACAAATTTGTGCTGGGAGTCACAGGTTTAAATCATCTGGATAAAGTGTTGCCTGATTACACATCAGTGATTTGTTCAGTGATTCAAATTAGTCTGCTGTTGCGCACAGCAGTTTCTACAGTTGCTGTACAACAACTGAGCCAATCAGAGCTCTATTAGGGGGATGAAGAGTGGGCACATCATCTCCCTGTGTCACAGATAGAAAAATTACCACAAAAGAGGCTCTGAGTGAGTAAACTCTTTTTGTTTGTTTAAACCTGCCTGATCTTAGCCCAGGGGCCGGATGCACAATACTTTAAAAACTCTGTGACCACATAAACACAAAAATGCATTTGCATTCTTTTTGTTAGATTTACAAAGCCATGCCTATGTCTGGTTCCGTTTTTATAAATCTCAATCATTATTTTCATAAATGGACAGATAGACGTGCCCTTGAATACGATTTGCATAGCAATACATGTAAACACGTACCTGTAAAACATCATCTGCACACAGAGTTTAGCAAGACTGTCTTTAAAAAATAGTCAAAGACCCATGAGAACACTGAAACAGGTTTTGCTTGCTGTAATCATGCCTCCTGTTCATACTGGACATTAACAGATCCCTTCCTAATGTTTTTAATGGAAGTGATGGAGGAGTCTGCAGTTCTTGTTTTGTTCAAAAATGTATTCCAAAGTTTATCTTAAAGGTCTAGTGTGGAGGATTTAGTGGCTTCTAGTGGTGAGGGTGCAGATTGGAACTGGATTTAATTTCTCCCATGTCCCAAGCGTGTAGGAGAACTACCGTGACTGACTTAAAAACATGAATAGCCCTATCTAGATCTAGTGCTTGGTTTGTCCATTCTGGGTTACTGCAGAAATGTGGCAGTGCAACATGGCGGACACTGTGGAAGAGGGCCCACTGCATAATATAAACAGCTCATTCTAAGGTAACAAAAACACAACAATTCTTAGTTTCAGGTAATTATACACCAATGAAAACATAGTTATGAATATTATATCCTATTTCTGCCAGTACATCCTCCTAAATCATATACACTGGACCTTTAAGCTAATGGCAGGCACAGCAGTCTTATCTCGAAATAAGGTGATGATCAATCCATTATCACAAGAAAACAAAAGGTTGTTCTGTTTCGTGATCTTGAGGAGACAAGCTTTGTCATCTTGAGATAATGAGATAATTACCAAAAGGGTGTTTCCGTTTATTAGGCCAATTATAAAGTTTATCAGAGACCAGGGGTGCCATGCCAGCATTCCAGATGGCATCTTGACAACTATAGCAACAGATTAAAGGTGAATTATCAGATCAAAAATTACCTGTTACTGATACTATTGATCGTATCAGATGGTAATGATAATTAAGTGGTAACACAGTGCCCTCGTGCACACAGAGCCACTAGTGAGTACAAGGGTGTAGAGTATTGGTAATGGTGGTAGCGGGAATTAATTAACTTGCAATCTTCAGATATCAGCATTAAAAAAATGTTGCAAGTAAGGCTGTACATATCAGGTGGGATGTTTTTGGAGCTTGTAGCAGAGGGAGATACGGAGAAAAAGAAAAGACATTTAAAATATATATCATGGCCAGTGTTCATGCCAACAGTTTGAACACTAATAGGAGTTCTAAATAGTCCAGAGTGACGAGTGGTCAATGAAATAATTTTGCGTCCTGCTCTGAGCGGTGAAGTTACAGATTGCAAGCAATTTAAAGTGAGTCTGAGCAAATTAGGTGGGTATCTCCAAAGTTACAGTATTTGTAATACAAAATTCCCTCTGTCTGTTTTCTGGACAATGATTCTCTGTTGCGCTGCAGTGGAAGGACAGTAACAAAATGAGGGCATTATGCACCAAAAAGGCAACTAATACCCACTTAGGTCATTTAAGAAGAACCGCTGATAAACTCTGGAGTGTGTTTTTGTAATGTGAATTTTGTCCCCCATCACCAACACCGAAAGCTCACATTGAAAACTGTGAACCCATCCTGCATGAAAAGGTATAAATGATTGAGTTTACCTTTTTAAAACAGACTTTACAAAGTGTGCCACAGGGATAAAATGATAACATCATTAACTCAAAGAATTAGAGTAGTATCTCCAATACATATTAAAAAATCATGTGCCTTTGATTGGCATTTTTCAGATTGCTGTGTAGACTGGAAAAACAACTTTAATTACTGTTTTATCATTAGATTCTATCCCTGTTTATTTCCCTCTACGTTATCATGGGCCTTTCATGATCATGTCACCCTAAAAAAATTTGTCTCTAGCCACTCTATCTGTATTTGTAGGTCGAGGGATGGCACTGTGGGTCTTTTAGTCCGCCTCTTCGGTCCAGACTGATATATCTCAACATCTATTGGAGGGATTTTCATAAAGTTTTGTACAGATATTCATGATCCCCAGCAGATATCCCACCAAGTTTGATGATTTCCTGTAGTGTCAAGTCAAAATTTAAGTTTGTCCAATACTTTGATTTATGACCAAATGCCTGCAAAACATAGACATTCCCACTAGCCTCAGTTGTACTTTGTGTTTAGTGCTAATTAATTATTTAGCATTAGCATTTTTTTGCTACTCAATGTGCTGTACAGTGTATTTCTGTGGACATTTGGTCCCCAGATTCTGCTGTGGAGTGAATGCTCTTGAGTACCAACAGCTTCAGACGGGATGCAGCAGCACAGAGGTTGAGAAGACACCACCATTCCACCATCAGGCTCTTAGATAACATTATCTTTTCTCTTCTGCTTAGAAGTGTGAATTTACAGTTCACAGCAAGATAATATGACACAGTCTCTGACTTTCCTTTGACATCTAGTGTCGGCAAAAATGTTGCTGCACATTTCGGATCCATCGTTAGCACAGTTAGCTTGTTGACTATATTATATGAATGCTGTCGTCACACTGAACGTCCCACTGAGCCCCTTAAAATTAACGTTTTAAAACTTAATATGGAAAAAAAGACTTGTCAAATATTGTTATTGAACAGACCAATCTTATTCGACTGAAATAATTCTGAGTCGGGTACAGCCCTAATAATAGCATTGTCATTGGGAGCATGTTAGCATTCTACCAGCTTGTGTGTTTGAAGCGGTGTTTTAGGTATTTGCATCATTACTGTATCTGGCCCCTGGAGTTTTTTGCCACATCTTATTCTCAGATCTCGGCAGATACTTTGATGAACCACAAGGTTGAAATCATATTTCATAGGACTGATGGCTCAAACCAATGAAATAACATAGATGTTGTAATGAACTGGAATTATACTTTAAGACAAATGTGAGTAGCTGTTTTTCTGTGCATTATAGACATGAGTCTTACATGACTGAAATGCTAATGACTGTTTCTCTGTATGTCTTTGTGGGGGAAGAAGCAGTTGAAAGCAGCCTTGCAACATAAAAAAATACAGACTCCCAGTTGGCTGCTGACACACTCCATCAGGCTCCACATAAGCAGCAACAATCAGAGTCATTTTCCGCCAAGTCCTGCCCACAGCCTGCTGTCCCACCTCACTGTTTGAAGTCTGCACTGAGGCTGCCTCGTGTTACTGTTTCATTTTGTGTTTTTGTGTTCCTGGTGAATGCTCCCTGTTATGTTTTGTTTGAGCAATTCCGCTCAGGCTGTGTGGTGGGCTTTTTTTTTGCCCCCTTCGTTCTTTCTTTAGGATTTTTTTTTTTCATTTGTTTGTTCTTGAATCTCTTCAAAGAATGTAAATCCCTCGTACACTTTTTAAGGCCTGTATAATTATAATTATGCGTGTGCCCTGGCTGAGCATGCCAATGTTTATTTTTATTGTTTGTTTTTTACTTTTTGTGTGTGCTGTGTGTGGAAAAGCCTTTGTTTGGCTGTGCTCAGAGAAAAAAAAGACACTTCACTACTATAGAGTCCTACTGAACGTGTTCTCAAACTTTAAGATAACCTCAACATCTCTTAACCTGCTGGCTCATGTTTTCTGGTTTTCAAACACTGGCGACCCTGAATATCTGGTTAATGGATGCCCAGGACTGAAAGAGTGATATTAAGTAAGCAACTGGATGAATGGTTTCTATACATGCAGTTTATCATAATTGTGACCCAAAAAACAAACATACTTTATTTAAATTTAAATCCATAAAAATTGCATTTGTGTGGATTTAAATTGGATGCCAGCAAATGGACACAGTCAACCACTAATTGATTGATTTTTTTTTTTTTTTGTAAATTACAGTATTTTCCCTGTTTTGTTATTCTCAAAAGAAACTCTACAATCCCTTTGTGTTGCAAAAAGTTTTATCTGAAAAGGCAAAAAAAAAAAGAAAAGGAAAGAAACTTGTAAGATTGAAAAAGTGTATTCTGCCATAATCTTTCTTTCTTTTTTTTAAGTTTATACCAAATGACTTTGTTCACCTGTGATTCAGTTTAATACACTACATTGTTGTCTACATGTCTTCACTTGTCTGCTTTGCAGCTCCTGTATTTTATGTTTTTTTTATGTATTTATATCCTGTGTTCAACTTCCCTGGATGGCGATGCTGCAGCATGCAAGGTAATCTTTTTTTTAAGCCTGCGTGAAAGGCATCATCAAGTGTTGGGAAGGTACCGTATGGTTGGAGAGTTACACGAGAGTGAAGAAGGCTATACAGTATCTGTGCTCATTCTCTGCTGTATTACTATTATGATGTTATTTTTAGCTCAGTGGTGTGAAGGATAACCCAAACTGAAGACAGAGGTTGAGATTGGAGGATTAGATTAGGTCATAAAGATGGTGGCTCTCTGGCTTTACACCATTTTTGTTTTCAGTGACCCATCAAGGGGAAAGGGTTAATAAGACAGTTTGAGAGGAATCATGACTCTTGTTAACATTTGTTGTTCCGTTCATACTTTAATTTACTTAGTTGTTTGGTTCACACCATGTTAATTTACATATTTATGACTTACATTGTTCTGATGAATAACTTGACAAAAGAAGCATCAACCTTTCACCTCAACCATCTGTTCATATTTCTGAGTGGATTATGACTATTGCCAACAGTCAGAGTTATAATAAGTTTGAGTTGTTATCCTGCAACAGCTTCCTTGTGGCAATTAAAGGTTGAACATTTGGAACTGGTTTTGTAGACTCTTATTTTCACCACCTGGTATGAAAGTAGAAATTCCAGACTTTTAAGTTGACTTTGTCAAGAGCTTCAGATGTAGAAGCTGTTGATTATAAAACACTAAATGTTAACTTGAAGGAACCATGCTCCGGTTGATCTAGTGATGGTCTCTTTGATTCCAGTTTTCCAAACTGTAGCAAAGATATGACATCCCATTCTCTTGCTTTTTTTTTTTTTTTTTGAACAGTGAAGTTACCAGTGTATCACACTTCCCCACCCAGCATAATCAAAATGACAGCAGTGTAATGTTATTGGGAGATGGTTGCAAAAGTACACATCATGAAAGCAGTCAATGAACATTTGAAGCACCCGGTCCATTCTTTTCTCATGCCTTTTTGTTCCTTTTTGAATAATCAGGTCAGCAGTGAAACCAAAGATGGTAAGATGAGAAGGCCATAGTAGTGTTGTAAATATAGACTTTTGTTTTGTACTGTTGTTGACAATAAAGTGTACATTTTGAAAAAAGGGTGTTATGTCTGTGTATGTGGGGTTGAGAGTTCCTTTCTGTAAACAGTGACTAGCATTTATACAACATCTTTCTAAAGAGCTTTACAATTTGCCTCTCATTCACCCTATCACATATTTTAACAGCGATGGTGGTGGAGCTGCCAAGCATGGCCTGCCCATTGGGAGCAACCTGGGGATCAGTGTCTTGTTAAAGGTCACTCCAACATGCTGAAAGAAGGAGGAGTGAACCCACAACCTTGTCATTTACATGGCAGTGTGGTTCCAGTGAGCTGAATATTATCACATTATAATATTGGGTCATTCCTGCTTCAATCATGGTGAGACAAAAACATTTTCATGGCTAAGATTGCATCTTTATATGGCAATTATTTTACTACCCTACTAACATCGACCAGTCTCAACCAGATAATTGCCATGACAACCATGCCATAAATATATCACAAAAAGACCTATTTTACTCACATCAGTTCTTGATCACTGGCAGGGAGGATCATCCATAGTCTAGAATGCAGGATTGTCAAACATACGGCCCGTGGGTCAGAACAGGCCCGCTAAAGGGTCCAGTCTGTCCCACTAAATGACGTTACGCAACTAATATTGGTGATCTTGTGAAGACTAAGTCGGAATTTTCTGCGTTGAATCTGCGCTGTTGCTACGGCGTAGGCTCTTCGTCAACGTAGAGCCTACACTGTAACCTACGTTGAAGTCTGACGTTCACCTCCTCCAGAAATGTAACTACACGTTACGGCAATGCAGACCTGTTTATTTTTGTAAGCTGAAACCATTTCCCTCAGTGGAAACAAAGCTTTTATTTACTTCAATTTCACAGATAAGAAACTATAAATTGTGTAGATAATAAAGCCTCCACAAAAATAGCATTTAAGTCTTGTGTGTGATTTATACTTTGGGATTTATCCTGGCTTCATATGAGCAGAGGAAATCTCCGCTCATCACTCGGCTAATTTATACAATGTAAAATACCATATGCTTGTACTTATAACATGAGCATGTTGTATTTGTTTGGAAAACATGTTTAGTATAAGACAGTTGTGTTGTTGGTGAACTTAGTGAGTTGTAATGGAGCTGAATTTTGTAACTTTACCTTTGTTAAATGTTGCTGTTGTCCCAGGCTTTGTATGAGAAGAGGAAAAGTTCGCTAGCTGCTAGGCTAATTTATACAATGTAAAATGCTGTAGTTTTGTGCTAATAACGTTAGCATGTTGTATTTGTGCTTTGTCAAGTGCTTTGTCTGTGAATGCTGCGAGATATTGTGTTTGAAATTGTCACTATTAAGCCATGCTTAATGTGTGCTTTGAATCATCTAAACTTTACAGCACAAGTGTAACAGCAGAGTGACACAAACACACCACCGCACAAGTATAACGGCGTAGGCGACGTGGGTAGGCGACATGTGTAGGCTACGGGTTGGGGTCTGCTGCACAAGTAGGCCTACAAATCCCGCTTAAGAGTCACTGGGTTTCAGATACAAGTTAAACAGTGAGTTGCTTACCTCATTTAAAACCGCTTTTTCACCAGCCTATTTTCACACTCTCTACTTATCAAATATCACTGCTTTCTTAGCAAATGGACACACCAAGATTCTCTTTGCGGCGGTATGACACGCACCGGGCGGTGGCTATAATTGACCATGCAGGCAACTACCATAGCATCAAGAGCAACAAAGTCCATATAGGGTGGATGGGTCAAACAAAAACCGGACTTTCACCCGGGAGTCTGCTGTTCATTTCCTGTGTGATACCAAAAGTCAGTAGAGTTATTTTAATAACAACACAGTGTGCTAGTATGTGTTGCATGCTATTCAAGTGATGTCATGTGGTATACCTTTGTAAGAACCATACTTAAGCCAAACCAAGATGCTTTTCTGTAAACCTAACTATGTGTTTTTGTTGCCTAAACATAACCATAGATTTTGTTGGCTCAAATTGAGGAAATAAACCCAAAAACAAAGAGTTTTACCTACATTGTAAGTTTATTTTGAAAAAGATGATACACATGTAACAAGCAGAAACTGTACATTTCATGTGTTTCATATATATTTCATATATTTTAAAAAGGTACATTGCATGTAAAAAGCATCAATTGACACGTGCTTCATGAACAGCCAAAACCGACGCATCTGGTGTGAATCTATTGAGTCATTTCTTGACGCATAGGTCCACTGACAAAACAGAGGTAGTTTTAGTTGGGATGACGATGAATAGATTGTTTCCACTCTGACCAGAATTCAGTCCTCCTAAAAACAATGAATACTTACTGTGGTCATATTTAAAGATATTAAACACTGTGCAAAATATTCTCAGTCAGCAGCTTTAGTACACAAGAATCTGTGTCAGACTTTGTATGATGCCAGCATTACCACACAGGAGCTAAAATGTATGCACTGAGACATATTGTTAAATTTGCACTGATTTTTCTTAAGACATCTCAGACTGTTCATCTGTTTTGTAAATGGATGAACTTTTACAGAATGTACTTGTTCTCCTTCGCTCTAAAAGAAAGTGAAAAATGTGGAGGTGTTGTTATTTAGGGTTATTATGCAAGAGTTTTAGTAAGTGGTAAATGGACTTGTATTTGTGTAACAGCTTTCTAGTCTTCAGACCACTTTGAAAATGCTTTTACACTACATATAAAATTCACACATTCACACATCCATTCATGCGCTGGTGGCTGACTCGATCAGACAAGGTGCCACCTGCTCATCAGTTAGACATTCACATGCACTCACATAACGATGACACAGCCATCAGGAGCAATTTGGGGTCAGGGAATCGAACGGCTGATCTTCCACTGTATGTGGTCCATGAGCTATTAGTTTTACACCCTGGTTTAGAGCTATTGAAGCTCCTTTTGGGGATTTGTAGTCCAGTAATAAACTAAGCTTTTATAGGTGAACAGATTTGTACTTTTGTTTTTAAGGGAAATTGTGTTTTTGAACAAATGCATTTCTAATTGCACCATTTATATAACCTCTGAGAATTTAGAGCTCATCTAATTAATGAAAGTCAGACCCCAGCACAACCACAACACCATGTACTAAATACATTAGGAAACAGAACACACTCTCTGTAGCAGAAATGTTTCTCTGCATAGTATGCCACACACAAATCTATGTAAAAACTCACTCAAAACTCATTTCTCATCACAACACTCACAGCATAGTGAGCTGCAATCAGACTTGTATAATCCACACATGCAGCCAGAACCACCACAGTGAGACCGTTTTGGCCCAGTTTTTGGCCTCTGTCCCAGCACAAAGACCACAGAGGCTCCAGTTAGAGTTGAGCCAGTCAGCCTCCAACATATCCAGCTGGATCGACATTAAGACATAATTTATCTGTGCTCAAGCCAGGACTACTGAAGACTGAAGATATCTTAAATGTACAATAAGATGAGTCAATTCCCTTTTGCTGTGGGGCCTAATTCAGAGAGCAACTTCAAACCAGACACAAAGACAAACAAATTACACCGCTATAACATAATTTCAGTGTTTCACATTGTGATGTAACCTTTTCTCTTGGATCTCCGTGCTAATTAGCATGTTTACAACTCTGTGCCATGACAATGTGACTTTGTTTGTGCCACTCCAGCCCTGGGAGCTGTGAGGGGTAGGAGGACATCTGAGACTTCATGTACTGCGTGTAGGAGGAGATGAGCTTCATCGCTGTTGTTTCAGCTTCCTGCTGCTTCAGAGATTCGCTGATTTCTTCATGCCCTTTAAATCCACGTTTTTAGTTTTTTTCAGGGAGTCTCATCCTTAAGCTCCTGCATCATTTGCATGTAATTCTAAGGCATTGTGTCAAAATATAGATGCAGAAACCCAGCACCCCCAGGAAACAGTTATTTTGATCAGACACATTCCTTGGATGATTTAGTTTGGCTCACTGTGGGAAAAAAAATCACTGCCTCCTCTTGGTTTTTGGCATTTTAAACCCAACATAATGTCCTAGGAATTTGAATTAGCTAATAGTGTGTTGTGAGGGAAAAAATCCTGCATTTGATGCATTTAAAAAACAAAGCAGTGGTAAAGCTACAGTAGGTAACTTTTTTCTTTTCTTTTTTTTTAATCAAATATGACAGCCAATAACTGTCACTATATCTTGACAGTAGTACATGAGGCAGATAGTCTGTAAAAAAACATACACACACACACCTAGTGCTCCATTTTCAAGAATCACGAAAACAACCTATGAGAATGGAGCAGTCTCTAACACAGCTGTCAATCACGTCAATCACTGCTTGTGAACTTCAGTCAGACTGTTAAATTAGGCAGCACTAAACAAATATGGTTTGAGATTCTGTTAATGCATACTCTTCTCCTTGAATGTTTTCAGAAACATATTTTCGTGTACTGTTTAGCTGTAGAATGAGAAAGTTTGCTCTAGCCAGTGGGCGGTGCTGAGTTTTTGGCTCAAGTGTTTTCATCATGGCGGTTGGGTCACAAACTTTGGCTGAATCCAAATGTATACCCTCTGGACTTGCAGACTGAGTCCTCACAGACTTCAGTCGTACGCACTGTGACGAGTTCACCGTCATCATGTAAAGTCAGTGATGGTAGACACCACAAGTCGCTGATAGATAGTCCTCGAGACAGTTTTACTTTATGGAAATGTTCAAATGATGATTACAATCATTGTAACTGCTGTCATATTCTGTCTGCTCATCTGTCCCTGCAGATAACAAGATATAAATCTCATGTTTAGGGTTGTTTTGTGAGTGAACAAAATAAAGTTCAGTATAACATACAGGCTGCGGACATTCAAATACAGAGATGTTTGTGAATAAGGATCAAGCTGTGACTAAATTAATAGGGTAACCTACATCAGAAGATCTTCTTTTGTTGTCTTTTGGCCACTTTTGCAATTATACAATGCATTTTGATTCCCCTCTATAGCCTATATGTCTACATAGTTCTGTATCATGATGTTGTTGAATATTATTTCTGGCCTACACGATTCAAGTAGAGTTTTAATAGGCTGCAGTAACTGTTTTACACACACATAAGTTTTTGGGTTTTTTTTTTAGTCGGCTATTGAAAAGAAAAACTACTATGTCACATCTGTATTTTAATGCATTGTGGGAAATTAAATCAGTCAAGTCTGCTGAAGTCTGCACCCCAAGCAGACTCTCTGTAAGTTGGCAGAAAGTCCACTCCAGGCCCCTTGTGGACTGGATGAATTGTAGATTTGGACAGACCTAAGTACTCCCAGACTTCTCGGGAACGCGGCTGCAAAGTCTGCAAGTCTGCAAGTGCAAAGTCTGCAAAGTCCAGACTCATTATCATTTTACAGCTGAAAACTGAAAATGGCCTGTGATTGGCCCAAAGTCTTGCGTCATGAGCTAGATTTTCTAAAGCTTGTAAACAGCCAAGAGGAGATGCAGAGGTCTAGTGTTCTTTCAGACCACTTGAAATACTTCAACTACAATATGCTTAAAGGTTATTATGGACTTTTTGCCCAGTGACACCAAACTGTCTATCCCAGATATAAGTTGCAAACTTGAGTTCACCCCATGTATTTAGTAAGTTCGACAGGATAAGACTGGAAATATTCTGATTTTTGTTAATATCAGCAATCATGAAATGATGCAAGCTAACAACAGGTTAGTCTATCCATGCTGTCTGACATCCCCGCTCTGTCTGTGGCTCTCAGCACCAAGCCCATTGGTTCCTACTGAAGATGTAAATCTTTGAAAACAGTTCACAGCAGATCTTATTTTCAATAAAGGCTCAGTCATTTCATAAAACAGCTGGTAACTTTAGTTTTTCGCTTACGTTAATCAAATAGGAAAACAGTTATTTACTGGGGACTATTTTCAGCAGCGGATGAATCCACATTTGGTGCTTTATGAATATATCTGGCAGCAGGACAGTGAAGGATTCCAAATAAACCATAGTGTGTGTGTGTTTATGATGAAGGAACTTCACCCATTGTAATGATGTTTTCACACTGAATTTGAAGCCAGTGTTTTTGCACGATTACATAATAAGTCAATGCAAAGACATAAATTGACACAAATTTGAGGTGGGCGACGTAAGTGATGTGATATTTGTTCTACTCATATATTTGCGTGAGATTAAATTTTTTAGCTAACATTAAAAATTGGCGTGATGCTGCATTGTGAGCCTGTCAGCGATGAGATCTGGTTGAGATTCTTCTTTTGTTACTGAGTAGGCCTACTTAGAAATGGAGGACAAACTTTTTGTTGCCAACTGTGGGCACCGAGAGCTCTACTACTCAATGTCAGTGTGTGAAGGAGTATTGTGGTGTATGTGTGAGGGTACGATAGTGCGTGAGTGTTTGATTGTGCATGTGTGACGGTATGGTATCTTTGCATAAGAGTATAGTAGTGTATGTGTGAGATTATGATGTTACTTGTAAAATCAAGTATGAATTATGTCTCAAGGGGCCTCTCATACAGTACTGTACAGAGACAGAACAAAAAAGGACAGGGCTCAGAGAAAGTGAGCAAAGCCAGAGGACTACATGGTGCGTTCAAAAAATGTGTATTTGGTATTTGCATTTTGTTGAGTTGCTATTTAGCAATGCGCTCTGATTAATTTAGGTTGGTCGTGTATTGCTTAAGGTAAACAACGGAAGGAGTGAACCAGTAATGTGTTTGTGTGGACAATATGAAAAATAAAAAGTGTCTTGTCCTGTCTTGTTTCACGCTGGTTCAGAGCACGAGGGCATGTTTGGCGTGTTCATATCACTTGAATCCTATCAGTTGTACTTTACAATGAACTAAGTTAACATGTTAGCGTTAGCAGCCTTCCCTAGATAATTAGCACAACGGTTAGCACAAATGGGGCAAATTTTCACCAGTTGCTAAATACTCCAAAAAACACTCAAGCCGGCGTATTCTTGCAAGTAACACAAGTTTTGAGGTATGTTGTCACAAAATGTAAGGACAAAAGGGTATGTATTGATAAAGATTACAGATAGTAAAAAATGACTGTCTTTCAATAGAGTGCTAACACAGTAGCATCAGACACCACAGGCATTTCTGCTGTCTGTGAGACTATTTCCCACTTTCTTTCATAACTTCCATTTAACTTTTCTTCCCACTTTTAACTGTTTCTTCCTAATTCAGTCCCTTCCATCAGCTGTCAGGAGCTTTCTCCTGATCTGACTGCAGTAGCTGGCGGGCAGCGTGAAGCTCCCTGAAGTCATAATTACTGCTGACACATTTGTTATTTCTGTTGCAACAAATCAAACCTCTTTTGACTCATGAGAAGCCTCTGGCTTAAAGTGATGCATTTATTTTATACTGGAGCAAACTGTCAGAAAACAGCTGTCCCATGATATCATGACGCAAAACACACACACACACACACACACACACACACACACACACACACACACACACAGAACATTAACTAAAACAAAGGAACCGTGACTTTTTATTTACTTATCCATGAAAATAACATATCAAGAAAAAAAGCATTAATAATGTATAAATTAATTGCACATTACTCTATGCTTTACATATTATCATCATATCACTTTTTTGTCACCAAAGCACATTAATACGAATGGCATTAGAAAATAAAAACTGCCCTTTGCAACCTAAGGCCACTTACCCCCTTCACGAGGGAGTCCAATGGAATGGACAATACTAAGCTCCGAGTAGTTCAAGTTTGAGAAAATAAAAGTGAAAACAGACCAGTGCAAAAATGAAGCCTCAAGTTAAAGGGGAATGCCACTACATTTTCATATGTGAATATGTGTGGTGGCTCGCTCTACTAGAAATAAACCAGACGAGTCTTAAATCATCGTCTAATCTGCAACATTAACAGCACTCTAATCCGGGAGTTAGAAATGCAGAGTGGTTTTACAGATTTCTTTGCAGGGATTTTCTGCTTCAGTACAAACTGTGACAATAAACATCATTTGAATGTTGAAATGTAAATGAACTTGGTGAGTTCCGGGAGCAGACAAAGCTGCTAAGCTGATGACTAAGCATTATCTAAGTGCTTAATTATATGTTTATATGTGTGTTTTTGTTTAGCTGACATACTTTTATGGCTGTGCTGCAAAAATGCTTTATGAATGTGTGTGTGCAGGATGATAACAGAGATTAGAGACTTGGTTCTCAGACTTCCTCTTTGCACACAGCATCGCTCATTATCACTAATTCTCTCTTTTAGGCTTCAATATTAACATATGTTAAAGGGATAGTTCTGAATTTTTTAATTGGGGTTGTATGGGGTACTTATCCATAGTGAGTGTATTCCATACAGTAGATGTCAGTCAGCAGGCCCCCAGTTTGGAGAAGCAGGCTGGAGTTTGACATGGAAGCTAAGCAATGTACTGCTGTGGATGGGGGTCAGCAACAAAATGTATTTCAGCCACCTAAAATAAGTCCCACCTTAAAAAGTCAGTATCAGATTAAGAGTGTGCTATGCTGAGAGCATTTTCACCGCTTTACCTCACTATCAGACAGCCCGTTCCATCGGAGAGAAAACAGTAAGTTTAGCTTGCTGGAGCTGCTGGACTACCAATACTTTGATCAGTTAGTTAGTTTGTGTTATTGTGTGACTTTGGTGAATTCGGACTAACCCCATAATAATACAAACAAAATAACTGATCAAGGCAGCAGCTCCTGTGTTTAGCAATGATAAATCACCGATTTTCTCAAAGGAGTCTGGCTTTGCAGAGAACGATGTAACTGCTCCATTTTCCAGTTGGAAATCACTGTCTGACAGCAAGGTAAAGCAGAGAAAATACTCTCATATACATTATTTTAGGTGGGACTTTATTAAGCTGGCTAAAATCCATTTTGTTGCTGACCCTTCCACAGCAGTAGATTGCTTTGCTTCCATGCCAGGCTGCTTCTCCAAACTAGGGGGCGTGCTGACTGACATCTACTGTATGTAATATAATGCCTATGGATAAGTACCCAATACAACCCCACTTCAAAAAAGTCTGAACTACCCCTTTAAACTACAGCAGTGTTCCCCTTTAACATGCTGCTTATAAAAGGAAGGTAAGGATGGTGGTGGTGGTGGTGGTAGTGGTGGTGGGGGCGTTCGTTTGATGTTACACTGACCAGATGACTAAAATAATAAATGAAATAAAACATTACATCTTTTGTGCCTCCCACATTACTGACTTTAAGAGCACATTCACTGATGGGTATTGTGTCTCCATCACCAAGCATCATTTTATTCCCATGGTTGACCATGCAGCACAGAGAGCCAAACTCACATGTTTACATGCACATAGCAAATTTGGTTGGTTGCTATGGTAACATGGTTTACTTAGAAGTATAAATGTCAAATCAGGGTTAGGATGACCTCATAAAATCATACTGTAGTTGAAAGCTGTTAAGATGCCTGGTGCATTCCAACATAGAAAAACACAGCACAAGTTGAGAAAGTGCTTTCACGTTTGGTTTCACACTCTCACTCTGTGAACAGAAGCGGATGTAAAAAAAAAAAAAAAAAAAAAAAAGTTAGTGAGCTGTGTCATTAAGGACAGGAATCATCATTTTCTCCTGCTGTATTATCCGAATGTTCCAGCTGAACCTTTTCATTTCCAATTTTGCAGCCAGACTATTCAATCTTTAACCAGGAGCGCTGTGTGAGACCTCATCATTCAACACTCTAAGGCTCCTCTATTAGGAAAACTACAATACATCATCTCAAATGAATTTTGCTAGCATAGTAATGGCTGCAGAAAAAATGAGAGCGTGGAGGTGAAAATGGGTCAATGCTGTGTGTCGCTGTGTTTACTCGGCTCGTCCCTGGGTACACTGTGGTCTAGCTCAAGGCACAAAGGGGGGACCTCAGTGCAAACAGACAAAGGGATCTCCCGGTCTTCCTCTGCTTGTTCGTTCAGAAACACACAGACCCACATGCTGCACAGTCTCAAGGTTCCTAGCTCAGCTTGCTGCATCGGCTGTTAATATAATAAAAGTTACAACAGTCCTGGTATACATTAGTTAGGATGACATACCATATCATATTGACATATCACATTGTACTTTCAAGAAGAAAAGATCCACTCTACCCATCTATTTACACTCCAGTAGATAAAATGTTTACCTCTGTTAGCCCAATGTTTCACAGACAATAAATTCTCCGTTAAGATTTGTTAAAATAGCTTTTCTTAAATAATCTAGCTGTAACCAGTGAAGAAGTGCCGACTGTTATGGACGCAAATACTACAGGGTCTCAAGAGGTCATCAGTCATCACATTTTAAATTTTACAGGTAGTAAACTTAATGAAAGACCTAACCAGAATAATATAGGTTTTTATCAGTAAGGAGAACACTGTATCATCAAATTGCTGACAACGGATTGCTGCCCATGTGGCAGAAAGTAGTAGTAGTAGTAGAAAATGTTTGCATTGTACATCTCGGCAAACCACAACCATGTTACATTTGGACATTTCATACGTATCATATCAACGTCATAATTAATCTTTATTATATGAGCTGACTTTGTCATCTGGAGGTGGAGGGGATGGTGGATGGTGTGGTCTATAGCTTGTCAGGCAAGACCACTGTTGTAGACGAACAAACAACAACACCTGTTGTTTTTTATCGAGTCATCACTATTTCCACTGGGAATAGTGACGAAAAGAGTCATTGCTGTGTTTCCAGCGGGGATTGTGCCATCAGAAGTGGGTATCTAACCACAACCAAGTGGCTTTTGTGCCTAAACATAATCACGTGTTAACTGCAGTGCTGTTGAAATGTAAAGTTTCAATCACCCCTTTTGCACTGCCTGTTCAAGATGGGAATTTCACGTTGTTATTCTGCCTCGCCATTCTGTATAAAAGATACAATTGTGTAATGAGGGGACAGAGTTGTCTCACTTTTAAACAAACAAAGGGGATGGTAACAGCACCAAATTGACGTCTGTGTAAAAAAAAAGAACAGCTGGTAGGGTGGGACCAGATTGGTATGATGTTTCAACAATGTGTTATGTGTGCAACACACTGCTGGGAGATTTAAAAAACAACTATCAGCAGTTGGCAGCTAACTCAAAGAAGAGTCTGGGAGCTCCTCCAAGCAGAGGACAGGATCAGCCGCCATGTAACAGGGATGGTAAATGATTGTTATTACCATGTTATGCCACTGTCGATGCATATATTATACACCACACTGGAGGCTGATGTTGCTGGCATGCTGTCTAAAATCACACAGTGGAGCTGCATGATGCTGCTGTCGTTTGGTTCTGCGTAAGACTGCGTGAAAAAGGGACTTCATGGTGGCCCTGTAGCACTATGTTTGTGTAAAAAGGGCTACTGGACACACAATAACATACAAATGTAATCTATCCGTGGTTTGCAGAAACATACAGTGCCAATACTTTTTCATGCAACTGGGTTGCAAACTGGGAAATAAATGGGAGGATCCAGACATGTTTTAAAGAAATCCCCAGGTTAGACAAACTTATGTGGAGGAAGAAACAAAAAAAGTTTGTCCTCATCTGTAGAAATGTATTGATGTCACAGTGTTCCTAGATCCAGGTCTGAACAATTATTTTGGTGAATACAATGTCACCATAACCAATGGTCAAAAGAATAAAATTAAATCCCAAATTGCAAACTCTAATTATCCTTTAATTAGTATGAGAACAACAGCCGGGTAAACATAGCCCTGTCTTATTGCAAACTGCACCCCTAACAGATCTATCACAGATCTGCCAACAGCTTGCATACCGCTCTGAAAAGGAAAAAGGATAAAAAATAATTTTGCATTTGAACAAACCCAATATTTGCACTGGTGAGATATCTTGCAGTCATTATGGAGAAATACACCTGATTCCAGATTCTGGGTTAAGGGGCTTTTAACTTCACGCTACTGCATTGTGAAGGTGCATATGACTCATCTCAGTGTTTGAATGCTCTGCAGTACTCTGTTCGTCTCTGCTGTATTCACACTATAACCCCACAGAGAAGATGCATAATTACTGCAAATCAGACTGACAGCGATTCCTCAGACACGTGGGGAATGTGGACATTTTCAGCACATGATGGCTGTGTAATTGAAGTGGCGACAGGCGGCTGCAGAGCACATCGTCTCTATCAGCGACGTCTGGCTCACTCCTGTCATTTAAATGCTTGAGCTGAAATGCAGGCACTCTGGCTTTTGTCATGGAGAAATTAAGAGAATTCCACAAACATTAAACATTTCCACCACTTAGTCACTTAAGGGCAAGATGGGGGCCTGAGAGGAGCTCAGTGTACAAAGGTGTAGATCACTCAAACAGAATAGATACATTCATAGGCTTGCTGTGCTCAGATGAAGAAAGTTAAAAAAAAAAAAAAAAAAAAAAAAGCACCAGCTAATGAATCCCCTAGTCTTGGAACGGAAACAAGGAGAAAATAAACCTTCTATCCTCTTCCTGTTTCCCTCCTCTTGTCCAAATAAGATACCAAGTCCAACAAGAGTGCTTGTCTGGAGGTGTCGCACAGTTTTCTCCAGGTCTGAGGGAAACAAGTGAATCAATAAGGCATCCTCTGGCTCCATTTAACTGCTCCTGACTCACCACACCTTGTTACGACCTACAAGTCAGTCAGACCTTGGGCAAATAATGGAGTATCCTCTAATGGGCAACACACGAAGGAAGAGCAGAGAGTGGGTGAAATAGCAGACATGTAGAGAGGAAAGTAAAAAAGGAGTTAGAGAAGAGAAACGGTGGAGTCTGGCTCCCCCCACTGGTTGTAAATAAAAATGACCCCTACACATTGGCTGTGCATGTTCGGCTAAAAAAGAGCTAGAGATGTCTTGCTCTATTGAAAGGCCCTTCAAACCTAATCAGGAGAGTGGCAGGATGTGAAAGGAACAGTAGCAGCAGTAGCAGGATTAGGCCATTAAACAGGCATACAGTCCAAGCCTGGAGACAAACAGGAGCGTTTGAAAACCAGAGGCCAGCACCGGCACAGCTCACTGTAAACAACACCAAGCCTGGTTTCTTTTTTTCACAGGTTTAAATCATTCACAGATGGTCTTTTCTCCCTTTTTTTTTATTCTCTGTGTTCTACTGTGATTTGGTTTTAGCCACTTTGTTGTGCATCATCGTCTCTGTTCGGCAACAAAAGGCAATTGTCTTGAAATATTTCTGTTGATAACTGTAGTTACAACAGTCCCAGGCCGAGCAGAATGAAGAAGCCCTTTTAGTTCAGTTCATTCAGAGGCACAGCTTCATTGTTGTGCTCCCCTTTCACTGTCTCTAAGACTAGAGGTTCAGCCTCGGGGCCACTAAGGCAAACTCTCGCAGAATGTGTCGGGCCACGTCCACTTTGTACTGGGCGATCATCAGTGCCCGCTTCACGTCCTCAAAAGAGTAACCCTCCCCCATCAGCTTGGCGATTTTGGCGTCCACGTTCTCTGACTCCAGACTATGGGGTTTGCTCGGCTGAATGTCCGGAGGGATCTTTCTGGGCAGTGGTTTGGGCGGCCTGGCAGGGGCCTGCAAACAGTCCATCGATACTTAGAGAAAGAAGAGGAGAGAAATCATGTCAGTGGAAAAATGCCCCTGGCACACAGGCAGAGTGTTATTGGTGGTCAAGGAGAAGCTTGTCTAAAGGCGCAAACTTTATATATATATTTATATATTTATATTTTATTTTTACCCCTACCCTCATTTTCAAGTGCCTTTTGTCCCTTGGAACACAGTTTGAAGGGATGGTGGTTGGAATCTTCCCCTATGAAATGGGTCAAGCCTCCAATACCCTAGTACCTCATCAGTAGTCACCACACACAACTATGGCTATAATGGCATTATTACAATAACATTTGCCTTTTTTTCTGATGGAGAGAAAAAACATGTCACGAATCATTCACAATTTGAAAATCTGCTGCGGCCCAAAAACACCATTATAAAACAGATCTCTGTAAAACTGTTGACAGGACACCTTGAGCTATGAGCAAGGTCAGTTATATCATATCTATTATAAATTTTTGATCCACTGAGGTTTTATATTTGTACAACTTTCATCGAGCCAAGAAAAGCAATTGAAAAATCTGTGATGTCATCGCAATGTAAAGTCTATGAGCCAAGCGGGAACTTGTGGGTGGGGCAAGCAGGAGAAACATGACCGTGGAAGTAAATCTGGAAGCTAGAAACATTGTCTGGCATATGTGGCAGGCGAGAAACTCCACTGGACTGAACAGGCGCCATCTTGGGGTTACACATCTATGACTTCTACTGTACATACAGTACCCTGCCAGCCTGCACTGATATTAGAGGAGCGACAAGTGCAACAACTTCGCTGCTGGACTTAAGTTAAATCTCCCCATCATGTCCCCTCAAACGGGGGAATGTGACATGGAAACATGTCAAAATTGGGAACTATCATATGCTTGTTATAAAAAAGCACCATGTTACATTGAAACAACATTAAACTAAGATAATATGATAGTTATTGTAATGTTAAATCTGTATTTATGAGGAAAATACACTTGTAGGTTTCTTTGCGTCTGCAGACATCTTGTAAAACACAGGGTAAGGGATAAGTGGTAAGGGGGGCAAAGCATGTATTGGGATTGAGCCTAAATTCTGCTTGTCACAGAACAGCAGCTTTGACATTTTTTCTAATACCTCCTGAGTTTGGACCTTTATTAGTAAGTAATCACCATCTTTCATAGCTACAAAGCAGATATTGACGTATTCACTGCACAGTAGTCTTCGATGTCCTGCTCGTCAGTCTAATATCAGAGATAGTAAAATGTGGTCAGCCTGCTTCCAGGGAAACACATTAGAAGTGCTGAAACCAAGCTGATTTGAAATTCAAAGCTTCAGGCAAACTTGACATGTCTGCTCAAAGCAATATCTACTGTCAACACTTAAAAAGAACTGCTCATGCAACATGAAACACGTTGGTCATGTTGAAGAGACTCTCTGGCCCATGAGAGCATACATGATTCTCTCAAAAGACAGGCAGGGATTTTTTTCTTTGAGAGTAACTTTTTTTTTTTTTTTACCATATTTCTTTCTTCCTTGAGTTGCACAATTTCAATTTCAAAGCCTCATATTTTTTCCAGACCTTAATTCCAGAAAGGTTTTGATCTTTTTTGGTTTTATGTCCAGTCAGAATATGTAAGAAGACTGTAGTCCAAAACACAGACCATATGCAGTTATACAGTACAGGCCAAAAGTTTGGACACACCTTCTCATTCAATGCGTTTTCTTTATTTTCATGACTATTTACATTGTAGATTCTCACTGAAGGCATCAAAACTATGAATGACCACATGTGGAGTTATGTACTTAACAAAAAAAGGTGAAATAACTGAAAACATGTTTTATATTCTAGTTTCTTCAAAATAGCCACCCTTTGCTCTGATTACTGCTTTGCACACTCTTGGCATTCTCTCCATGAGCTTCAAGAGGTAGTCACCTGAAATGGTTTCCACTTCACAGGT
Source organism: Epinephelus fuscoguttatus (assembly GCF_011397635.1). Classification (NCBI taxonomy): domain Eukaryota; kingdom Metazoa; phylum Chordata; class Actinopteri; order Perciformes; family Serranidae; genus Epinephelus; species Epinephelus fuscoguttatus. The sequence continues at coordinate 8,267,041 of NC_064763.1, forward strand.
GTGCCTTATCAGGGTTAATTAGTGGAATTTCTTGCTTTATCAATGGGGTTGGGACCATCAGTTGTGTTGTGCAGAAGTCAGGTTAATACACAGCACAGCCCTATTGGACAACTGTTAAAATTCATATTATGGCAAGAACCAATCAGCTAACTAAAGAAAAACCAGTGGCCATCATTACTTTAAGAAATGAAGGTCAGTCAGTCCGGAAAATTGCAAAAACTTTAAATGTGTCCCCAAGTGGAGTGCAAAACCATCAAGCGCTACAACTAAACTGGCACATGAGGACCGACCCAGGAAAGGAAGACCAAGAGTCACCTCTGCTTTGAGGATAAGTTCATCCAGTCACCAGCCTCCAGAAATCGCAAGTTAGCAGCAGCTCAGATCAGAGACCAGATGAATGCCACACAGAGTTCTAGCAGCAGACCCATCTCTAGAACAACTGTTAAGAGGAGACTGCGCGAATCAGGCCTTCATGGTCAAATAGCTGCTAGGAAACCACTGCTAAGGAGAGGCAACAAGCAGAAGAGATTTGTTTGGGCCAAGAAACACAAGGAATGGACATTAGACCAGTGGAAATCTGTGCTTTGGTCTGATGAGTCCAAATTTGAGATCTTTGGTTCCAACCGCCGTGTCTTTGTGAGACGCAGAAAAGGTGAACGGATGGATTCCACATGCCTGGTTCCCACTGTGAAGCATGGAGGAGGAGGTGTGATGGTGTGGGGTGTTTTGCTGGTGACACTGTTGGGGATTTATTCATTGAAGGCACACTGAACCAGCATGGCTACCACAGCATCCTGCAGCGACATGCCATCCACTATTTTGAAGAAACTAGAATATAAAACATGTTTTCAGTTATTTCACCTTTTTTTGTTAAGTACATAACTCCACATGTGTTCATTCATAGTTTTGATGCCTTCAGTGAGAATCTACAATGTAAATAGTCATGAAAATAAAGAAAACGCATTGAATGAGAAGGTGTGTCCAAACTTTTGGCCTGTACTGTATGTATTTTGCAACTATATTTTCAAATGTTCTGACAGTCCACACATCGTGTGATGATGCACTTCTGTCACTAAGAAGGAGAAGTAATCAAATCTGACTGGCTGGTAAATGGTGATATTATACCAATATCTGGACTTTATTCTATGTCTCATTTAGGCAGAGGAGCAGCACTGTTCAGCATGTCAAACACCGTGTCTAGACACAGATGACATTAAGGAATTCAGGTAAAGAAGCCTATTGCTATCTGTCACACATCAAAGTAATACAGTGTGTATTTTCCACAATTCAGCGAACATAACAAACTCTTTACCCACTGCAAGAGAAAATAATTAAATTAGCATAACATTGTACGAGATGCACTATATTTATTCTAGGAGTTCAGGAGTTTGGCAGCTCACCGGGGGTTAACAGCAAGTGCTCGTGTCCAGAGGAGGGCCTGTGTGGTCGTGCAGTGACAGAGGATGAGGATGTGGAGGAGCTGCAGAATGAGGACGAAGAAGAGGAGGAGAGGTCGATGAAACTGTGCCGTGCCGGTGGAGGAGGAGGCTGGGACGGAGGGCGGCTGTTGAAGGGGTCTTCTAATGCTGAAACACAACAGAAAGCAAGGACAAGACTGAGCTCTCTGCTCTGCTCTGATTCACACTTTATACTTCTTCCATGAAGAGGTGGCTGATGCTGCTATAAAGTCTAAACCATGTGCAGTCCCAGCAATGGGATTACATGCTGAAGAGCAACTGACATGCCGCCCGTTAGAGAGAAGCCAAGAGAGGATATTCTTGAGACATCAGAGGAGGAGGAGGAAGAGGAGGAGGACTGGGAGAGGAGGTGCAAGAAGGCTCTGTTTCAAATACTTAGCCATGCACATTGCAGACATGCATGACTCCGTAAAGGTGTTGACTGAGTTAACAGAACCCTTAACTGGTGCTAATCAAACAATACAATACAATAATAAGCACATTATGAGTAATCAGAATAATCAGGCAACTATAGCTATGGAGGCCCATAGGGGTCTTTATCAAAATGATAATGTAAACTTGAAAATGAAAATGTAATTCCACAATTGCAGATCATCATTCCAATAGTAATCCATGTAGCATTCACATGGTCCTCATCTGTGAAGAACTGAAGGTGCACTGTGTTACTGTGATGCTGTAAGGGATTGTTTGCTATTCACTAGAGGGGAGGGGATGGTGCAAAAAGGGGGAGGCATGTCAAATAATTTTTGAAGCACGGGGAAGGCACTGAATGTTTTTTATTTTGCCTTAGGGGAGGGGCATACAAATTTAAATGGCTGTATTTTGTATTTATTTTATCGCTGATTACACAATATATCACAATCAGAGACTGTAAAAACAAAAATTATTGTGTATTTTCAAATTTCTGACAGTCCTTGGACACATCGTGTGTGATGGACACTTCTGTCAGAAAAAAACAGAATCAAATCTGAGCCTAAAATAGTGATATTATACCAATATCACTTTATTCTATGTCTCATTTAAAATTTGGCCAAAAATAAACCGTTTTCACTAATTCACCAGCATGCATGAGTGAAAATCCAAGGCTTTTTTCATACCAGGATCTTGAACTGTTGACTTTTAACTTTAAAACATCAAAGGGTAAGTTTAAAAAATCGAATGACTAATTTACAGTGGAGGGAAGGTCATGCATTTTCCGTCAGTCACTCAGGGAGGCTTAAAGGGATAGTGCACCCAAAAATGAAATGCCGATAAAGGCCCTGGTGAAGTTTTAGAGTCCTCACATCCCTTGCGGAGATTTGCGGGGGGTGCGGCTAGCACACCTAATGGCAGACGGCGCCCCAGACTAACGTCCAAGAACACAAAATTGAATCCACAGAGTACCTCCATACTGCTCATCCGTAGAGATCCAAGTGTGCTGCAGCCCCGACATAAAAAGTTGTTTCGAAAAATGTCATATGAACTCTGTTTTTAGCCTCACTGTAGCCTGTAGCTCTGACTGCTTCTCTGTGCCCCCCACCGCCAATCTCCGCAAGGGATGTGAGCACTCTAAAACTTTACCAGGGCCTCCATCGGCATATGGGTGAGTAGATAATGGCTGAATTTTCATTTTTGGGTACACTATCCCTTTAAGGAAAAACATTTGTAGCTTCGGGGAGGGTCAAAATAAAATATGTAAAATAAGAATTAAAACTCCTCTAAAGAATTTAAAAGTATTCCGCATACAAATAGCTATACTATTCCACAATAGCCATATCATTTTCCACGTATGTATGTTATCTGAATAAAGACAAAAATAAAATGTAATAAACCAATTTGCATTTTACATTTTGACTTAAATATTGCTTGCATACATGGAAAATCAGGTCACATTTTTATATTGCATTTTAATTTTCAAATTTCAATTAACATTTGAATATATTCCACTGTTCAGCGGGGTGCAATTTTGAAAATTAAATGTCAAACAGCTTTTTCATTTTTATTTGAATACGGTCTCAGAACGCTCATACAGGTAATGTTAAAATAAAAATGTAAATTGCATTATTGCAATGTTGTGAAATTTTTTACTCAAATAACACATTCATAGCTGGAAAATTATAATGCAGCTGTGGAAATACATTTTCAAATTTACATTATCATTTCAATAAAGTCCTCTTTGACCTTCTATAATAGCTGAAGCCTAGTTTTGCTTTTTGATGACAGCGTTGGAGTAACACACTGCAAATGTAGACCATGTGAACTCTGCTACATGTGTTACTATTGGAATGATGATCTGTTGAATAGATGCTGTATACTAGCTGCAGAATGTGGTTTTAATAAAATGACACTAAAGTTAATCTTATTTTGGGGTTTATGAATAGATCTTATCTTCTGATAATCTGCCTGTAATCACACTGAACTTCTCAACAGAAATTCCTGTATAAATGAAGGAGACAGATATTCTCAGCCTGTCACTTGAGATTCATTGGTAGAAGTCAAGATTGCAAGTCTGACACTGGAAGATTTTTACGTGACAAGAGTGACATTTTACAGTCAGACAGGTTTGACAACACAGGTGTGTTGCAGAGAGAAGACAGGCTCAGACAGGCTCAGACAGGTGATTAGACAGCAGAGGTGCTGAGACAGACAGGGAGCTGTGGCTGGGCGAGGGGAGGAGGGGGTGGAGGGGTGTATCGGACGGGGGTGGCTACCTTGTGGAGGCAACAGAATGTCATAGTCGGAGGGTATCTTGTTGGTGCTGAAGGGGCAGGGGGCAGTGTGTGGCACCCGTGGGACCAAGCCCCTGACTGACTCGGAGTGTCCACCTGAAGAACAGAAGCAGAGAGCATGTTTTTCTCAATGAATAAGACAGAATTTTGCCAATGGTTGTTATGCACCTTTACATTATTTAATATCTTCTATAAGGTTTAACATCCTTAAATGAGACAGAATTCTGGTATCAAGATAATATCCAACAGGAAACTTGAAACCAGGCTGATGTGTAATGGAAACACATGAAATTATATGATATGTTCATACAGTTTCTACAGATCATTTCTGGGCATCTTATTCACCCTGCTCATTGCAACTTCATCTACATCAGATGAAGATGCAAATGATCTCATAGCACCAGAGATTCAGATAATTGTGATGTTAAATCCTCTCTGCTGGTTTCAGGACTCACCAGGCTCGGGTGGCTGGGACTTCTTCTCGTCGATGGAGGGCTCTGGAGAGCCGTTCTCCAAGTGCCTGAACGAGAGGAAATCTTTTTGGTTCACAGCAGCTTAATTAAACTCTAATGGAACCATCATTGCTGTATCACCACAGTAAATTGAAAGAGGGCCGGTACCTGCTGGGTACAGAGATGCAGATGGGCGCCTGGCTCAGGCAGAGGTTGGATGAAGGGATCTGGTAATCGTCCTCCGCTCTCTCCATCCCTCCCCGCTGTCGTTCTATCACAGGACTGCTGAAAGGGTTGGAAGGTCTGTAAAGAGCATCATGACAGGTCAACCTAACCTTTCCATTAGTGTCACTCATGTAGTTATTACATTCAAACTGCAATCACTGTCCCATTCCCTTAAAATAAAATAAAATGTTTAAACAGTGTGTGACAGCTCTATTCAGCCTTTCTGGTACTAGGTTACTTAGAGCACTTTGAACAGTGTGGCGTTGTTTCAGTTGCAATTTCTGATTAAATTTTTTTCTTTTTTCACTTCGCTCCCAAATTCATTACAAAAAAACAAAATGCACCCTGCTAAGTATGTAGTTTTGTCACAACTAAAGAGAACTGATTGTCCAAGTAGTGCATCATGCTCTCCAACTTGTAATATATCAATGAAAGTGAAAAGATTTGTCACTGTAAATAGAGCTAATAAAATGCGGATACATTTCAGCACACAAACAAATCTGAGCTGACCAAGACGACTTATATCAGACTGTACACTCAGAGCCACTTGACAGGACAGGTTTTCGTTGCTTGTGGGACAAATATTCATCACTGTCCAACACTGTATTTAGGGTGGTACTGCCATTCGCAACGTCATATGTGTGTAAGCCGATATTTTTATCCCCGATGGAAGACTCATCTGTCAGTAGAATCAGACTTACAGGCTGCACTGTCTCTAATTAACCATATTTTAATAACCCTGCATAATTCACTTTGCGTGTGCATAACAGCACTTTCACATATCCCACAAAATGCTTTATAAAAATGAAAGAAATACAACTAACCAATTTTATTCCAAGTTTATTCTAAGTTGTATCTGCCAGTCTGCACAGTAACCTATCCTAAACCTGCTGACATCCTTTATCCTGAGTGATTAAAAGTTCACTGACACCAATTTTGGTTTAAATATGAGAGAGGGAGGCCTGTGGACTTAGGGTGTAGGGTGTAATCTCCCTCCAAGTTGTTAGGAATATGTGAAAAAAATGTGAAAAGCAGCTGAGCTCCCTCACCTTTCTCATTACTACTCAGCCACCCTGGAGCAAAATACTAAGCCATGAAGTGTAGCCTATCAGCAGAAGTGGTTGCACGTATGAAGTTGTGACTGATAATAATCAGGTTCTTTCTGGATGGATAAAAGTCCCAAAACAACACAGACAGACTTCAAACCACAGCCAAATTCATTTAGACTTCAATTTTGTGTAGTGTAATGTGAAATTATGCAGCACCACTTATCAGCTGGCTCCACCCTGCTGGCTGTGTTTGCATACCTAACGTGTCACAGTACAGTGTTTTTGTGCCGCAGAGGTACAAAGTACACTAACTGTTGTGTGTTCTGTGGGAAACCATGAAACATGGGAACAATGAGGGTGCTGTCTACCATGAATGATGCAGTAATTTCTTTGGCCAATCAGTTACAAGAAGCTTCATGTCCCACTGTAACCCCTGTTACATATTAATCATGAGCATGGAAACTAAGCCAGTAGTTAGTTTACTAAATAAACATTCAGGTTTATGTCAGGCCTTCTGGGAATAAATGGTAGTCTGCAAATACATAGTGAATGGAAATACTACCTTGTGGCTGTACGCCTCCACCAGCCAGTCAAGTTGCAATTTACATCTATGTCTGTCCAGACTCATGTAATATATGTAGTGAAGGCTTTAATAAGTGTATTTTGGGGGGAAACATTGATGATTCACACACATCTTCAACCAAGCAGCACACAAGATCTATTTAATCACCACTGTTATCTAACCTCGGGCTAGGCGATACTGCCTACCAGTAATATTGCGATAAATTGAAATCTCCTCTATCTGTGGAGTACTAAATACTAAACTACTAAATAAACTACTGTTACAATAAAGTTGCATAAATAAATTGATAAATAGTTAAAGAAAGTACTGTTACAATAAACTTAAATAAAGCAATGTTAATGTGTAAAGTAATATTATTATAAAGGTAAAATAAACTGTTGTAACAATAAAGTGAAATACAGTACTGTTACAATAAAGTTCAATAAAGTATTGTTAGTAATTTTGTCGTAATCAGCGTGGGAATTCTCGAGTTACGGCTTTGTGAGGTCACAGTGACCTTTGACCATCAAATTCTAATTGGTTCATTGTTGAGTCCAAGTCAACATTTATGTTATTATTTGAAGAAATTCCCTCAAGTTGTTCCTGAGATACCATGTTAATGAGAATGGGACAGAGGGACAGACTGATTGATGGAAGGATGGACAAATGGCTACAGCTGTTGCTAACACAGAGGCACAATAAAAAAAAGTGTGTTATCCTGTGAAAATAATCAGTGTTTGCAAAATGCATATGTGCATGTCAGCTACAGCCATTTGTCTAAGGCAAGGCTGTGTATATCACTCTAACAACCTCACAATATTTAACAACACTAAATAGTTTTCAGCCGAGCCAGAGCTTCCCCTCTCAGCTCAAGCTTCATCAGAAGTGACAGCTCTATCCCCTGCCTCCACTACAGCAGCCCGATAAACAGAAATACCTAATCTAATTCTGGCTGCAGCTAAAAGGCTATTAGACATCCAGCCATCATTTTTCAAAGCTGCTTCTAACCAGGACTTTTCCCTAAGGCTAAAAGACCTCACTGGTTGACGGTCCCTGAGTCTGAAACCACAGAGAAAAAACAGAAGAAGGTTCAGGAGATGAAACTTTAGACTGGAAGGAAAGACTAAACAACTGACTAGTGTTAAACTGAATGTTACTCAAATCTAAAACAAGTGTCCAATTTTGTTTCACCAAAGTTTGCTTTAAGACTGCAGATCACTCAGCTATTTTGTTCTATTCCCATGTTGGTCTGCACAGTTCTGCAGTCAAATAACTTTGTGGGTTTAATATTGGAAATTAGATATTAGGGATGTACCCGAATGGAGGAGGAGGCGTCATGTGAGGGAATGGTGAGACAAAAAAGCCTTGTGTGGCAGCTGAGCTCCCTTCAAATCTACACAAATTATATATCAACATGAAACTCAGAACATTCAGTTTTCTGGTGTATTAACTGGCTCCGTTTAAAATACTCAACAACCAACAGATAATTTTACCTTGTATTTTTGTATTTCAGTCAATGTTCATCCATTTAAGATGTATCATGCTGTATGTATCTGCCATAGGTTTCTTAGAGTTTTGATTTAGCACCCACTGACAAGTTTTTAATGGTTATCTAAACAGAAATAACAAGAGCTGAGAAATAAATGTGGCATTAGAAAATAAAAGTCCCTTGAAACAAATAAAAGAAGTCCTCAAAAAAACATCCTTTAAAACAAAACAAAAAAATAAATAAAATATATATGTACAGTATATATATGTATTTGTATTTATATACAAATATATACTTCCTCATACTTCCTCCTATAGATTTCCTCATTCATTTATTTCAAGAATTATTTTGTACATATGTAGGCATTTTTCTTATTTATTTCATATTAGGGATGCACAATAATATCGGTACGTCATCGCTATCAGCTGATATTGGCTTTACAATGAAGTATCGGAATCGGCCAACATGCTTTTTCTTAATTTGCACAATGAATGATTATTACATACATTGCAGTATGTAATTAAGTATTGTATTTCATGTCTCCATCTGCTGGTGAGCCTTCACAATAAGAGAATGCATGCATAATATGATGTTAATTCCACTACAGCAGAGACTTGATGATCAGTAAAATTAGGGAGGGAAAAAAGACATAGTATTGGATATATCTATTGTCGATATCGGTAACAGTTATCGGCCAAATGATTTGTTACACATCGGCATATCGGCAAAATATCCAATTATTTCATAGGGATATTTATAGAGATAAAGTCAGAGAGGCCAGACTGAGATGGTTTGAACATGTTAAGAGGAGGGATAGTGGTACATCTTTAGAAGGATGCTGAGGTTGGAACTGCCAGGCAAGAGGCCTAGAGGAAGACCAAAGAGGAGATTTATGGATGTAGTGAAAGAGGACATGAAGTCAGTTGGTGTGAGAGAAGAGGATGCAGAGGATAGGGTTAGATGGAGGCAGATGATTTGCTGTGGCGACCCCTAAAGGGAACAGCCGAAAGAAGAAGAAGGGATATTTATTTATGTACTTATTTGTTTTATACTGACTTAAATGGCATTTCATAGTGTTTGGGTTCAGAGAGTTCATAAAACTTTGTTTAGTTAACAATAAAAAAATATTAATTATATGGCATTATTACATCAAGCTGATGCTTTAAAGGCAAAACAATGTCATTGACAGTAAATATTAGTTTAGAAAATATAACACTTGACAATTTAATGTGACTTCTGATATAAATCACACCCACTTCTTTCTTCTATTCAAATACAGACACAGACAGATAATTCCCGTGGTTGAACAGATACCGACACAGATAATAATGTCTCTGTGCATCTCCATTAGATATACCAGCATGTCTCATCTCTATGATTTACACAGACATGCATTTTGATACACTGGTTTTCGATACGGCCCACAAACAAGTTCACTGGGAACTCACTGGCTGCAGAGACGTACCACTGCATGGATACAGAGAACAAACACGCCTCTAAACTTCTCTGCCCATATTAATACAAATGTGTTGATATCATTTCACAACTTTCATAGGATACTTCCAGGGAAACTCATATCTCGCTGGATAAATAGTCCCATTGTGTGTGTGCGTGTGTGTGTGTCTATGTATAATACTCACTTGTGGCTACAGGCAAGCGAGGACTGCGTTGGCGAGTGCCGTGAGGGAAGGATGTCATACTCATCGCTGACTTGCACACCATTAGAGAAGGGCTGAACACAAGAGAAGGAGGAGAATTATAAACACAAAGAAACAGCTGAAAGCTTAATGTTGGCTGAACTTGATGAACTAAAATAAACTTTAATACAGTAGATTCTGCTTCTCATGTTCCTCCCTGATTTTGTCGTAGGAGGAAGGCAGTTTAGTCCTTGCCACTTATCAAACACTGCCAGGACACATGAAGGCTTCAAGAGCTTTCAAGAAACTTACTAGCATTGCTGCGCAGATTACTTGTTTGAATCAAACCTGATACATTTCAAACTAAGGGTGCTTTCTCCAATCATCAGCTGGCAGGGCTGTGAACAATATAATTTACTTTCTGACATCTGTTTTTATCTTTTATCACAACATGACAAAACACTACATAGACAATGTCACATTAAAGCAGTGCTGCTGAGAGGAAATGCAATGCAGCACTGCATAACAGACATCCTCTGTGACTAAGATTTGCATTGATCCCGTGCCAACAATAATCTACATTCACAGGACGGCGTGACCTGTGAATCTTCTGCCTGATTTGCCAGCATGTAGTAAAGTGAGTAACTCTCCAGATCTGCAAAGACACATAAAGATGCTGTGGGAGAAGCATTTCAGCCTGTGGTACTGTCTTCATATTTTAGGCCACATCATTGGACAGCTCTGAAACTCCTCATGCAGATTTGACCTTCAGTAACACTAGCTGAGAAAAAATATTCCATACACAAAGCGCACCTGTCTTTGAAATCAAAGCAGCTCTATATGGAAGACAAAAAGTATGCAAATAACTGCATGAACTTCCTGAATATTACCAAAAGTGACAATGCTCTCCACAGGCGACAGACTGGAGGCACTTTCTGATCAAAGAGTGTCTCTAGAGGGAGAGTGAGTGATTGGCTGAGTGTGTGTGTGTGTGTGTGTGTGTGTGCGCGCGTGTGTGCGCATGAGTGTGTACTGCACACTAGGCTTTTAAAAGATAAAGTGTCGAGAATGTACAAATTATGCGGATGCTCAGCAGCACTCTGGTTTCCACTCCGGTGAATGTTGAGGCAGCCTCTGTAGGATCTGATTGGTTGTATTTGAACGGTCAGACTGAGTTTCAGTTAAATCAGGGATTTCATTATTTAGCATAGATTATCATATTTACATTCCATCTAACACACTTCAAGTGTATATTTACACATCAGAAGAGTGGCGGAGCAGCTTACAGTAAGAGTCTTGTGCCTGCTGCACGTCTTATCTACAAAGTGACTGTGAGAAAAAGCTTCTGTTCTTACTTCTGGTTTCATGTCTTTGACATTCAGGGTGGTAAACTGTACGCATGAGTAATTAAATCAGGAATCACATCTCCCTCATGAATAAAAACAACACAAAACAAGTGAACTCAAATTCTATGTATGACACATTACAGAAACGTATGCATCTATGAATAATGCATATTCAAATTATGGGCACCAGGACATCCACATGATGGCATAAACAATACTAACCTACATCTGTAAGAGGTGAGGGAGATACTGTGTTTCCCTGATCCAACAGTGAGTTAATGTATGTTATTAGATGCTTTTGGAAATCTAAATCAGTCTGAGTGACCTTTCCAAAATAAACAGGTTATTATTTAGCATGCTAGTAAGCTGTGGGGCTAACCTTTGGTTCTGTTTGTCCCACTAATACCCTCTCCATGGGACACCTGGTCGAGAAGGATCAATGTGTTGAAAGTTGTAAAATAAACTCATAATCAACATAGGTGGGGCTGAAAGCAAATGGCACCCAAAACCTATTAGCCCACCCCTTCCTTCATACTGTGTCTTCAGTTTCTCTGTAGAGACTGTGACACTGAAAACACATTTTACCAACTGGACTGGACTTCTCTCTGCTTCTTAAAACTGCTTCTTACTCGGTCTCATGTATTTGCTGTGTTCAAGTCCAAAGAAGATGATATCATTGGCCCCTCACTGAAACAAGACCTTACCAGACAAAGCACTTACAATTTGTCTCTCGTTGACCCATTCACAAACACATTCATACAACAATGGCGGTGGAGCTGCCATGCAAGACGCTGGCCTGCCTTAAAAACTTGGGATTCTGTGTCTTCCTCAACGACACTCCGACATACATAAAGGAGGAGGATCGAACCGCCAAACTTGTGATTAAAGGATGACCCCCTCCAGCTCCTGAATCACAGCAATACGTACTGATCACCGTAGCTTTAGTTTAGCAGTTAGTTTACAAAAAAGTAAACATACTGAAACTTTTTATATTAACAGGAAAGATACAATTGTAATGAAGCAACATCTACACATGCACAGATGCACGTCACACAAACTGCAACGTTGGTGTGAATGTACATTAAAGGGGCTCCATGTGAAATTCAAAGCATATGAGTTGTCCATGCACTGTTCTCAACATGGAGGTGCCTGAGCCAGTGGCTAGCAGCTAACAGTGCTAACTCCATAAACAGTGCTAAACAACAACAAAAGTGCTGACAGAGCTAACAGTGTTAACCGGGGGGAACTGGACGGTGGGGGCTACGCTTCTGTGATGACCCTGTCCTGATCAGCGATATTTGAGCGCAGTGCAGTGTGGCGATGACGAGTTACGAGTTAGTCAGTGTGATACACACATACACCAGCATGCATGTGCGTCTGGACCAGTTTACCAGCTGACCAGCTCAAGACACACAGAGGGAGGATGACTTCATTCTCTGCTCAGGACGCCATTACGCAAATAGTGATTTGCTGCAATGCTCTGGAGGTCACATATCAGACCTTTTCTCTTCTAAATTAGACATACAAATGTATTTGCAAGGGTGTTTTTTTCTGGTGTGTCCACAAAGCTGTTTTACCACTGTCTACAATGTTTTCCAACTGTGAGTAGCTCTTCAATTTCCTTTGAGCACTGTACTGTGCATCAACAGCCTATTACAAAAAACAAGGATTGTTTAGTATGCATACAGACTTCTTTGATACTTCTCACTTTTTCAGTGTGAGCACACTACAAAATGAAAACCTATTTAGATTTATTATGTAGTTGAATATATTATGGGATACACAGTAAATGTGTACAGCCATGCTAGCAGCTCTGTAGGGCTGCATTGCTCATTGTTACAATGGCCAAACAATGAGATGGATAAAACAAAGTATTGGACAAACAGAAATTTTGACCTGCTGGTGGAGCGAAATGAAAAGTTCTCCAAGACAATGAATGACTGTACCAAACTGCATGACACTCCATCCAATAATTGGTGTAATGTTTGCCATGTTCGCCGTCTTAGTTCAGTAAGTTTGCAGAAAGTCCATCAATCAATAAATCAATTTTATTTATAAAGCCCAATATCACAAATCACAGCTTGCCTCACAGGGCTTTACAGCAGTCCAGCTGAGATGGGTGTGTCATTGGTCTTGCAGGTATTTGGTCATAAACCAAAGTCATGGACAACTTAAAAGGTTGGCCTAATGATGGCGCTAGATTAAAAGCCAGAGGTTCACCAAACTTATCCCTTTTCATCATGAGGGGAACCTGAATGTCATTACAATTACTACATAATTTCATTACAATCCATCCAACTGCTGTCGAGACATTTCAATTTGTACCACAAGTGGCACTAGAGGAAAAGGCAAAGGATAACCAAGGACACTGGGATTCTCAGAACCCTGAATGTCTGAGCAAAATTTCATGGTCATAGATTTCTTTGTGCTTATTGAGAAAACAAAAGAAAGAAAATAAAGAAACAGTTTTTTCTACTTGTCACATACAAACATCTTAAATGTTCGAACTGATATCTCAGCCCTACCTTGGAGCTCTCTGAGGTTCCTGCTCCCTCCATTCTGTGATGTAACCTCCCAAATCCAGCTGACGGACAACTGAGCGGTCTTCCGTTAAGGTGAGAGGGGCCGCTGGGTTCCAGCTGGAGCGGGTGCTCCGATCCAGTCCTGTGGGCATCTGCAAAGTGGCTGTCTTTGGGACATCGTGTCTCAGGGGGCATCTGGGAGTCTGACAGCGTGCCAGTAGAAGATGAGATGGAAGAAGATAAGGAGGAGGAACCTGGGAGCCAAGAGTGACGCGACTCTGGGGGGATGGGAGGGGGACGCTCAGGAGGAGGCGGTGGAGGTGGGTCCCTCTGGGGAGGAGGCGGGGCTGGGAGAGGCTTGTCCTGTTTCCTGGACATGCCTGGTGATGACTAGAGAGGAAAGAGACATGGTATTTTCACTGAAATGATAAGAGACATTCAAAATAATGCTATACAAATTTCTAAATGACACCACAGTTAATGTTTTACTGTTGTTTTTGTGTGGACTGAAATGTGTCAAGGTTGTAAAGAAAACACTTTATTTTACAACAAATTTCAGGCACAGAGATTTTATTTTGAAGTGCTGTTTCCTGCAGTAGAATGAGTGGCAATGGACAGCTACTTGACAGAGACAGCAAACTAGCTCGACAACATGGTCAAACGAAATTATGATGCTAAGTGTATTAAACTGTGTGGACCTTAACTAGATACTAAGGAGAAATATGGACCCCGGGGCTGGACTGGTTGGGAACCACTGCTTTAAAGACCTGTCTAAATTTTATTTTAAAATAAAATTATCATGTGACAGCCCACTGACACTTGACTTTGGTGATTATGTGCAGGAAATACAGGCAACCTATTTTTCTTTATATGTGGGGAACTGTGTGACTGACCTTCGGGGAGCCGGTGGGACTGGCAGACGGGGAACGGATGGCACCCTTCTGGATGAGGTCGAGTCGTGGCGGGACTGGGGGAAGGCCGAGGTGCTGGACACAGTGGCTGGTGTCTCCACCCTGGACTTTTCTGTGTTGGCTGACAGGTGAAGAGCTGGGAGACACCATGGGCGAGTTCTGACGCTCTGCACAGTGCTGAGAGAAAAGTAAATAATCTGTTAAAGGGCTGTTCAGTCATTTATGACCAGCTGTGGTGCAGTGTTGTAAGAGAGTTAACCATCTGTTCATATTTATTAAACTGCTAAAAGTAAAATTCTGGACCAAGTGAAAGATAAAAGTAGAAAATCTTTACCTTTACCCCTAAAAATTAAAAACGTAATGTAATGCCTTTAAATTTAAGAGAGCTTGAGAGACACTGTAAGGGCAGATCATAGATGACTTTAGTAGGGAAACAGAGATGAGGACACACCATTTAATACACGTTCTGGACTGGACCTGTACAAAATGATCATTGATCATCAAAAATAATGTGTCAGTTTAAGCAATATGTGTGTGCAGTAGTTTTAACAGACTATTTGCATTTGATCTTAATATTTAATAGGATGTTACTACTTTCTTTGCAGTTATCAGGGCTGCGACAAACAAAAATATACACGACAGTGGTTTTGTTTGGAATCACTTTTCATGTACCTTTACTGTCTGCTCTTGTCATTGTGCTCCTAAATTCTCATATTTTTTCTCTGATGCACCTCGTCTACTAAAAATTCCTCCAGTTAACTTCCAGTTAACCTTTCTTTTTGTTAGTATTTCAGCAAAATTGATATTGGCGGATACCAATGAAGTGCCACTTTTATTGTGCATCCCTAACTAAAAGAAAAGGCTAATCTGATTTTGTGAAGCCCTTTTACCTACCACCAATCAACAGATCAACTACCAGCTGGTTCTGCAGGTCTTTACCTTCCTGATGTTGGCCAGTCCATTCATCACCAGGCAGTCCTCTCTGTCTTCCTCATCATCCAGCTCCAGCATGGGACAGCTGTGCTGGTCCAGGAAAAAGCACTTGTTGCCCTCATTCCTTGGGTCAAAGGGATCAACAATGATGGGCTCTGTGCCTTTGATCTCACAACGACAGAATGGACAACCCTGACCATCCGATTCCTGGAACAGATAAGAGAAAGGGTTTGCATGAAAGAGGATTTGTCATGCAAACACACACACCAACATACACAAGCTTTAGTATGGCAGGGACATTTGTAACCCTACAGACGTTTCAAGATCTAACAATCTGATGAGCATGGCTTTGTTGCTGCTGTGTTTTGGGAACATGAGGAATCACTTGGGCTGTGGAACAGGAAGGCTTGTTTCTGCACACAGCTGGGATACACATGGTTAAGGTTATGTGCTGCACTACTGCCCTATATCTTACTCGCATTTCCCCCATTCATGCAAGGATTCTGGCAAAGTCAACCGGACACATGTTTGCGTAGATCCTCTCCAGGGAAAACTGTTTTGCAACTTTACAACATTCATTGGCCACATGTACATATTCCACATGGCTGCCTCTGTCAAACAGGGGTCATAAATAATAGGATAAAAGAGGTTTCGGTTTTCAGTGCATCTCTCGCCATTGACTCAGGGGCTACAATCAAAGGCGCACAATATTTACAGAGAACAAAGCTGCATTTGTGGTGGCCATATGGTTGGGGACTTGGCGGGGGACGCACAAAATGCATGTTTGAAATTGAATCCTAATTAGAGTGGGTGGAGAAGGGAAGGAGTGGGAGGCTGAAAGGAAGGGAACCCAGACAGGGGAGGAGATGGTGTGATGGTCGGAGACACTGAGGAAACTGTTCAGCGACAGACGCGACTTAAGTGACAAACTAAAACAAACTGCTCCTGAACATCTGTCATGATGAAGGGGAAAAACCTGTCCAGCTTTACATCAACTCTGAGCTATGCAGAAAATAGCCCTTTTGTTCAAAAACAAGCTGTTGGTATACTCAAGCTTCCCACATTAATTTAGTGACTTGCAGATGTCTTGACACCAAGGTTAAAAGTGGGCAGCACTGGTTATGGAATAAAGCTTTTTTAAATGTCTAGTTTAAATATAACCATCGTTTCAACAGCATTTGAATTGACTGAACTTTAATGGGTAGTCAATTAAGTAGCCCACTAATGTATGTAACTTTGACATCTAAACACTTGACCATGACCATTATTCTCTGCAGGTTTGTCACTATGAGTGACACATTTTACAATATACACTGGCAGCCATTTAAAGTAGTCAGCTGGGCCCTGACAGGGTTTGGGCTTATTTACAGCTGATGTCCGCTAGGAATCAATGACATAAAGTATAAAATAAGCACCCACCAACTGTACCACAGCGCAGAGGAAAGAGTGTATGTATGGACAAGAGTAGGGTTGGGTATCATTCACATTTGAACCAATGGCAGTGCCGATTCCAGTACCTGGAATTCCTTAAGGGTACCCAGCAGTATCTTTTTTCAATACTCTACTTTCTCTGTAATAACAACAAAAAAAAACGTAACAAGCTGCAGGGGTTAACTAAAAACACAATTCTGCCCCCCCTTTTTTTGTTGGGCAGCAGTAGATCAGTCCATAGGAACTTGGAAACCGGAAGGTCGCTGGTTCAAGTCCCCATATGGACCAAGTATAGAGCATGGGCTGGTAGCTGGACAAGTACCAGTTTGCCTCCTGGGCACTGCCAGGGTACCCTTGAGCGAGGTACTGAACCCCCCCCCCACCACCACCACCACCACCACCTGCTTGGCGCAACTGTCCAAGGCAGCCCCCTCACTCTGACATCTCTTCATTCAATGATTGTTTGTGCATGTACATGTATATGACAACAGAATGAAAAAAAAACTGAATTTCCCCTCTGGGATGAATAAAGTATAACTTCTCTTTCTAAAACATGGAGCTAATGTTGTGTCTGTCTGCTTGTCTGTGCATATTTGTCTGTGTTCGTGTGTGTGTCTGCTCATCTAGCAGTGATAACAGACTATTACTAAAATGATATAGAAAAGAAAATACTCTGAATGCAAAAGCTATCACAGCAGATCGGTGCTGCAGCAAGAGTTTTGGCTTGCTGTCAAACCGACTGAATGGCTGAATGAGTGGCTGTGCAAATCTGTGACCTGCTTTCCAGCTTTGGGGTGCCTCTGCCTCCAATCTAAAGTTGAGCCCAGCAGCCCCACAAAGCTTCACTATCGACCTCAGAGTTCCGTGGCTGACTTCCAGGCTTCGGGGCACTTCGCGGCACTTTTACCTCTTATCTAAACCTGGTGTTCTCACCTAGATGCACT
Source organism: Epinephelus fuscoguttatus (assembly GCF_011397635.1). Lineage (NCBI taxonomy): Eukaryota > Metazoa > Chordata > Actinopteri > Perciformes > Serranidae > Epinephelus > Epinephelus fuscoguttatus. Next base: position 8,284,728 of record NC_064763.1, read on the forward strand.
CTCAGGTACCGACATTTCACACTGATGAATTTAACGTGAATTGGTACACAGTAGTAGTGACAGCATCATCTCACAGATTTCTGGAAAGAGACATTACTGTTGAGTTTTTCAAATGTATTTTTTCAATGTTTTGAGCACTGCAAGCTGAGCACCATCTTGTTCCATTATATTGGAGAGAAAGCAGACACCTCTACGGCTGATATCTCCAACACTCCGCAACTTACACCAAAACAATCTAGATTGATAAACAGCACTACAGGTAATAGGAAACATATGTATTTTTGATTTTTTAATGAAGTGTCCCTTTATAAGGAATAAATAAATTACAGCAGCTTTCAACATCATCCACATTTTTGGTTGGGTTAAGCAGTTTTTGTCCATATGTCCAGATCTCTTTGACCTGAAAGTCACCAAGGCTCTGTTTGCATCAGTCTGAACAATGTTGACTTTACATTTCGTGGAAAGACCTAGTTACCACTTTCCAATGCTCTTGATCCAATCATTAGATGGATACACAACCCTCATCATCTAATGGAACCTATAGTCTGCTAAATAAGAGAGAGAGAAAAGCCCCTGTGAATCACTCAGTAATTCCTCACTGCATTGATTCAGGATAAAACTAATAGCAAGAACAAGGGAACCCTCTCATGTGCCCCCATACTCTGCAGAGATCAAAAAGGGTCATTATAAAGAACAGGATGTGGAATTACATCAGCCAACTGTGGGCGTCTGATCCACCCCAGCTGACTAATATACAGAGTGAGAGGAAAGATAGGGAACCACCACTGAGTCAATGACCTGAAAGGACCACTGCTGGATTACTCACTGTCACAGGGTAGGAGGGTTCCCTCTCTCTCTGACTCACTGTTTCATTAATGTGGCGGAAAATACTTCATTACTGAAGCACAGACATATGTTCACACACGCAGTGACACACGTCAGTCAGTCAGTCAGTGACTGAGGTTGTAGAGGAGGCGGGGTCACAACGAGTTGTCATAACAGGAAGTATGACAAACAAGCACTGTTAATGTGGGTGCTGTTGGGTCCCACTGTTTACAGAGCAGAGGACTGAGCTCTGGAAAGACTGCGCTCATTTGCTTAACCTACAGCTGTGTTCATACTGAAAAAGGTTTCCAGCTCCGTAGGCATGAAAATGAACTTCTTAAGAACAAACCAAACACTTGTGTGCACTCCAAAAGCTGCTCAAATGCTGGAATCAGGGTTTTCCAAGACCTTTTACATCAAGGACAGTTGAACTTACACTCTGTGAAGCACAGATCTATGTTTAGTAAATGCTTTCATTATTTCCAAATCATTATGACCAAAAATATTTGATCTGGGGGCAGATAACCCCAAAAAGAAGTTGTGGTATAATTTGAGTTTTAAGCTTGTTTGTTTTTTTTGAAGATTAATGAAAAGTCTACAAAAACACCACAGATGATGACTTCCTGTGATGGTAAACACAGGCTGACTGCGTTACCACAGCAGCTACTGACGAGCGTTTAGTTCTTATCATGTTTGCAGTTTCACCAAAAGACACTTTCATATTTACTTTGGTGAGGAAAACATAAAATGTAATGGATTTGAATATGTTTCATGGTATAAAATGTGTTTCATTGTTTGTTCATTTAGACATCCACCCCTGACTAACGCAATGCAAACAAAAAGCTCATGATAAATGGAAAGTATTCTAGCCCTGACTGACTGAAAAACAAAGTGCACTCAGCTCCGTGTATAAAACCTTGACTCATTGTCCTCTGAATCATCTTCCATGTCCTCCCTCGCAAAAGCTCCACTGCCAAAGTAGATGTTTGAAAAGCAGCGTTGTGATATGGTGTGCTTGTGTAAAAAATACAGAATGCAAAATACAAAAATATAAATAATGCAAGATTTGCTGTTGGTCTCTACTTGAAACCATTCCAGTTAGAAAACAGAAGGAGTCCAGTGATAGGTTTCTCTTGTAGAAAGTTTCCAAATATATTCAACACCAATCAAAAAATATACCTAATTTGTCTGCTGACTAAAAGTCTTTGATATGAACCCCTCTGAGAATTACAACAAATGTACTCTCCACCAACTCAAAATAACCTTGATACAGAATTGTCATTGCAAGTCAGGCTTTTGGGCTTATGTCCAGGACTGCAGGGAGAATGTGTACGTGTATGTGTGTGTGTGTGTGTGTGTGTGTGTGTGTGTGTGTGTGTGTGTGTCTGCCAGAGATCAATAACATCAGATTCAGTGCAGACCTCGTACATGTCTGGAGAGCCACCTCTCTGTAACTGCAACACAGATGTCCCACACAAAGGAGAGAGGCAGGGGGAGTCTTTGGACTCGATGCTAATGACTCATTAGGGGAAGGTAATTACAAACACACTTTGCTGGCACAGCTTCTGAGTGCACAAGCACAATGAATGCAGTGGTGCAGGACAGTGTGCTGTGGGATGCAAACATTACAAAAAAAATAGCACACAGCAGGAAGCAGAAAAACACACGCAGAAACACTGGAATATACCGTGTGCACACATTCTCAGTTTTCACTCCCACTACTGACTGATATGTGGAAATTTGATTAGGACAGATGCAAGGACACAGCGAGGAAGTGAGTGAGGGACAGAGTTTTTTTTATCTTGCAGTGGAGGCTGAAAGCTGCTTCTATTATTCAGTAGTCTCTCCTCACTTATATACAACCGCTTTTTTAGCTTCAAACTCAAAACTCTAAAAAACCCTTGGTTACCAGTGTTGAATAGCTCAGAAAACATTCAGATCAGCATCGAGAACAGAGATAATGTGATGATGTAGACGTACAGATTCTGTCATTAACCCACAATGTCCCATGGATGTGTGTAATGGAAAAAGCAATCGGTCAAAGCCACAGATGTGCCCCCTTTGTTCAAAGAAATGATCTGGAAATAAGTTTGCGCAGTACGGTTCATTACTATACCTGCCAGGCTGTGAGACAGGAAGTACACATGAGGTGACCGCAGGGTTCAATCTTGACGTCTTTGTCATTCTCAGCGCAGATCTTACAGAGTTGGAAGGTGGAGCCCATTTCACAGTACAGCTCATACTGCTCCTGTTCAGGCAGAGTAAACTCCTGTTAGTCATCAAGTGATGCACCTATCTATTCTAACCATACAAGAGAATAGACACTAAACTGTACAGACACAGTAAAAGCTTCCCACCACGGCCTTAATGTTCTGTGATGTTTCCCATCTCTAATGTAGAACTATTCCATGACCTTCAATAGTCATGGTTAATGATGTTGTCAACAGGGGTGAATAATCTATTTTCTCTCGGTCATGGTAAAATCACTGGAAAACAAATCATATGACAATGTATGTTACCCGTCTGCAAAATCCCCTAATATTTACTGACTTCCCTGTTTGGAATACACTTCTAAAAATATCATCTTATCAAAAATTCCCAGTCACACAGCAGCAGCCTATCATTTTCTCTTCACACATTATCATTTGGTCAAGCCAATAAAAATTAGCTTGAGACAACATTACAGCTACAGTTGGTAACTTCAATAACAATAACTGTTTATTACATTTGCTGGCACTGTCACTATAACCTGACAGTAGCCGATTAGTGCTTCCAAAGGCATTATCGTACGTCAACAAATACAACCAAGCAGAGTCGAGGACTCTCTAAAGTCAGCCAGGTCAATCACTACTTGTAAACTGTGGTCAAACTTTAAAACTAGACAGTGCTGATCATATATGAATCAAGATTCTGTTACAGCATTCTTTATGTCTCACCTCAAATGTTTTTGGAAACATATATAAGTTGTTTAGCTGTAAAACGAGAACATTTGTGACCCGGCCGCCGAGTTGGAAACATGAGAGCCGCCCACCAACCAGTAAGAATGGCAATAGCACAAAATTTGGTTTTGATCTGATACCAAGTAATACAGAGCCAGAATCCCCCATATCAATATCAATATGATACAATACGATCTGTTATATTATTAAATGTGGCAATTTTTTGTTTTATGAAGGGAAAAGCTAATGATGACCAATTAAAGTTTGAAAATGTAACATTAAGCAATGCTGAAGATCTGATTTGACTAAAACATTCATTTCACTAGGCTACTATATACCTGGATATTTATTATCTGAGGCTCTCTAAAAAGACACTGTCAGTGAACTTGGTCTCTGTGGCAGAGGTCTGGATGTTGACGCATTTCCCTCATCCTCCCTTCCTTTTGGTTCCAGCCCAGATTTCTCTTTCTCCTGTTTTGTCCTCTTTCATTAAGCTATGATTGCTAGATGTGTATACAACAATGGAACAATGTTTGCACAGACAGTTTCACTCTTGAAATACAAATAGGTGCAATGTAAAAGAGAGAAACAAATAGAATTTGTTATTTACAGCTAAACAGTACACTAAAATATGTTTCTGAAAACAACTGAGGTGAAAAATAGGAAATGCAGTGACAAAATCCTGATTTATATTTGATCAGCCCTGCCTAGTTTGACCACAATTCACAGGCAATTATTGACGTGACTGACAGTTGTGATAAAGGCTCCTCTGGTCACAAAAATCTGTTTCATTTCATAACATATTTCATGTAATTTTCTAAACACTGCATACTGAGCATACCACAACATATTTGGTCAAGTTCAGTCAGTTCTCAGTGAGCATTTTCCACCCTTAAATGTCATAAGGAAAACTGAGCCTACAAGATGTATTCTGGCTCTGTGAGGCTAAGAAATTCCATGACCACTGGGAACCATGAACATTACTCTGCTTATTCAGATGAGGTGTGTTTTCAGTCATACACATACACAGACACACACACACACACAAACCCACTTGTGTCACTTTGATGTGATCATGAGGCGTCGGCTCACATAAACCAGTGAGGTCAGGATTGTAACTGCGACCATCGGGGAACAAGTAGCTGCAAATGAGACAAAAAGCTAACAGTCACAAACACACAGCAAGACATCTGCACGAATTATTGATTTAAGTCATGTTTTGTTAGTCATGTCCTCTAAGAGGTTATTAAATATGAATTTTACTTACTGCACTTAAGGGATTTTTACATGTTACATATATGATATTTTACACATGTAAATGTGTAAATAACCCATAGATATGTTTCACATTATGTGCTAAAATATGATGAAACAAAAATACTTACAACGAGTAGCAATTAGAACCACTAGCGGCAATGGGAGCTCTTGTAGTAACAGTTTTAAATGTTTTACAGAGACTTTAATTAATCCTGATGTCTGACTGACACATAAATTATGAGCTAAATGAGTTAAATGATTGAAAAACACTAGAAGTCTTAAATTAAAAAAATATGAGTTAGTAATATCTCTCTGTATGGAATAAAAAGTACAATATAGCCATCAGCAATTATTACAGAACTAAACTTAAACTCTTTTCCAATTGAAGCCCATTTTGCAAATTAATTCAGCATTTACAAGCCTGATTAATTACTACCATCATGACTGACATTTGAAAGAGCGTCTGATGAGAGCTTAACTTCCCCCAGAGTTGCTGGGGTCTCCCTGCTTGATCAAAAACAGAGGTGCTTCAAACAGGATCCCCCCCCTCCTCCCCCATCTCTCTCTGGCTACAGTGGACTTGAAAGAAGACACGCCACTCCTTGAAGAGCCCCAGCCAGCTGCAATTGACGGCTGAGGGAAGCGAGACGCTGCACACTAAATGGAGGGAAGCTTGTTTGATTTGTCTGGGGGCCTGTCAGATTATCAGGTACGATAGAAACAGATGGTCTCGCAAAACGACTTGAGGCTCAAAGACATCCTCTCGTCTGTCTGAGACAAAAGGAACACCTTGTTTCATCTAGGAAGTGGCTTTCAGAAAAGAGGCACTACAGTGCGCTCTGCAGAGAAACATTTAAAAACTATGCAAATCAGACGTGACTGATTGAGACAGTTTCTCATTTGGATACAGCGGATACACAGTGGACAGTTTAGCACAGCTGATCAATATACAAACAGCGAGTGAGCTAGAGAGAGATAGAGAGAGTGTGTGAGTGTGTGATAGGTTACGTACAAGCCCTCTCTGTAGCCATCAATGAGGGCCTGGAACAGCGGTTTGTTGTGGGGGATGGTCTGCAGTATGTTGCCATCATTAGTCACATAGCCAATGGCCCACTGGCCCAGCCGTGTACAGCTCAGTCTGAAGATATAACTGTTGGAGACACCCAGGACAGACGTGCACGGTTCACACACACAGGCTGCTAAACAAAACATGTACCAAACTTTAAATAACAATGCTAAAGTAATACAACATTTGAATGTAAAGGTTCCTGTGAAAATATATGCAGAAGACTCAAAGAGCTATGAGTGAACTGCTGCAATTAACTTTTAATATAAAAAGTGTTTTTCAATAACTATTAACAGCATAACATCCTTATCAAACTTTGACTAGTCATAAATAAGCTAATTATTAATATGTTTATTGACTTTAAGCTGAATCATAATTATATGATCATAACTACAGATAAGATTTTATTGTCCTGTATTTTCTGCTGCCACCCTTGCTAGATTTTGTTCATGATTTTATTTTGTATTCTTTGTTGTTGTAGGCATTTAAAAATTAAGTATGTTGAATTTACATGCAATAAAATGTGCTACATAAATAAAAGTATTTTGTTTTGCAAAGGGCACTCTTTTCAAAGATCAGGTCGACGTGGGATTCAACATGTTTAATCAGTGTGTCCGCCCTGGATTTTTTTCCAACAACAGTGCTGAAGTCTTTTTGCTGTATTTCGATCAACTTCACTCACAGGCCAGAAAACAGGTTAGTAAACAGCAGAAAGCAGCGTGAAGGCCTGTGAAAACTTTACAGTGGTTACTTCTTTTTATATAGCTCTCTCTTTCAAACTCAGTGCACATGAATTTGGATCGATGTTTGAGCACAGTTCGGGCAGAGATGGACAGTATTTTGTAGTGGCAAGTCATTGCATCCCACTGCTGAATCATTTGATCTGGGTGTGAATGCCAATAATAACCTTGCTTGTTATATTAAAAAAACAGATGTTAGCAGGTGTGGAAAAGGGGCTAAACATTGCTCACACAAACAAATAATGATTGTTAACATGTAGAACACAGATACAAGTTACCTTGATAAAAAAAAATGTATCCAAATAGTTGATATTTTTGAGTAATGACATCATAACCAAAAACTGCTACAGTCGCCCTCAGTCTCTCCTACTCAACCCTGTGTTTCCAGTCACGGAGACAAAACATCTTAAATCCTGGAGAAATGCAGATGAGAAAGAGCTGGTATACATTAAGATGCAAAATTATATGTCAACAGCTGAGTGTATCGCAGCCTCTACAGAAGTGCGTCTGGACAGGCAGGTGAGCAGGACATAAATAGCAACATTCAAACCATCAATGTAAATGTGAAATCAAATCAGTGTGACCTAGTTTGTCACAGTAAAAAAAAAATTGTATGTAGAAAAGTGTCTCTTGTGTTTTTTTGGTCATCTAATTGGCTCCTCTGATCGACCTTTAAACTGTTTAGAACAAATATTGTCTGATACCGATCGGTGGCCGATAGATTGCAGGATCCTTATCAGGGGGTGTTCAGTTTATATATCTTGCTCATCCCTAAGTCTTGCAGCTTACAGTAGAGATAGCAAGTTAACTGTGTATGGGGAGATTTTTATACAGCAGCGGTGCTTATCATTTAGCAACAATGCAGCGCCACAGCTAAATTCATGTAGGAAGAACGCTGTTAATTATAATCATACACAGCAGAGTGGTTGAGATGCATTCAAACAACTGCCTCAACAAATAAAGCAAGCTCTAAGTCTTTTTAGTTTCACCATTTGTATATGGTGTGACTGAAAATCCCCTTCTGCTAAATTGAAAATATAAAACCACTATGTGGGACACACTGCAGTCAGACCTCTATAACTATTTCTGCTATGTTGCGTGTGATTGTGTGTGTGGGGGGTTTTTAGTGGTTTAAGAAGAAAAGATAGATTGAGTCCTCTTTAGGACGAATGAAGCTTCAGCTCTGTCCTTGGAAAGACTTTACGTGATTATTGGGTGCAAATATAGAGATAAAAACTCATTCTTTGAATTATCTTTGAAAACGTAATGGGCTTTCAGATTTGGCTTATTTCAGGAAGGACATTTGCATTGCTGGCACTTTTCAGGATTATTTCCAGGGGTGAAAGTGGATTTAGGTTCATGCCGGTGTTACTACCCCAACCTCTATTGCTCCATGTTTCTGCTCTGGCCCCCAGCTTCATGCATCCATAACACTAATACTCAGTTTTTTAACGCCGGTATGGTGTAGATAGAAAATAAAACACTTGCCATCATATGTAGCAAATCATTTAAATGGTGTAAGTGTCACAGAATAATTCCTGAATTTTGACAAAATTATCAAAAATGAGAACAATTTGTTTTGTTTTGAATTAAAAGAAAATTACACAAATTCATCAAAAACAGTCCAATAGTTTAGAAATCTCTGTCCTTGAATTTTAAGAACACTGCACATAAAAAACAACTTTCTAAGAGTGAAGTTACTGAATATTTGGGCACACTGTAGGCCTATGAAATTTAATTTTTTTTTCAATAAAAAAATGATTTTGGTAACACTACACTGTTTAAGAGTAAAGTTATTGATTATTTCGTATTATCTCTTTTTAGTGTTGCACTTTGTAGATGGTCCCTGCGCACGTGTCTCACAGCCAGTGGTTGTGTTTTGATGAAATGTAGCATGTTGTTTATGTCATTATGGCTAGAATACGAAGTATGAATACAAATACAAATATGAATATGTCATTAAGACATGTATAAAAATGTGTATTCACCATAGCACATCCCACAAAACGCATACATACAACATTTAGGCTACACAAAAACAGAAACACAAAATGCTATGAGATGGAGGTGTCATTGTGTTTTAAAAAAGTTTCGCTTGTGAGTTATTGATCCAGGCACTTTAAATCTGTGAATATTTTTCCAGCTTTACCAAACTGGCTAAGGCAGGCAGGCAGCTGTTGTCCCCTCTGTCCAGTACTGTGTACTGACACTGAATATATGAGTGGTAAAGAGTACCAGACCATACCAGCCTACTTTCAACCCTGATCATTTCATCAACAGCCATGGCGAGTCTATCCCTGGAAATAACGCTAACAGCCTTTTAGAAATAGCCTCATGATTCAATTGCAAAGACCTGATGTGATCAGTTACACCTGAGTGACCACTGGAGGGTACAACAAATGAGATCATTACAACTCACCCGCTTCAATCAATGAGAAATGAGCCAATAACCAAATAACCAAGAAAACAATGGTTTTTTTTTCTATGGTGAAATATGAACTTTCTACCTTTGGCTTTTATATAAAACTAAACTGCAACAAAAAATGGAGCTTCTACTGCTTCTTTCAAGCTTTTGTGATTTCCTCGTGCAAATCATAGCTGAATACAAAGGGAAGAGCTCAGCACGAGGTGGAACAATCTGAACGTGAAAAAGATGTGGAAATGAGAAAGAGGAGGTATTATAAATTCAGTTCAGTATGAGTACTGGGCTTAGAGCGAGCCTTGACCACAGTATGATCCCACCTCTACCAGCAACAAAGGCACCAAGCTAAATCCACCAGGGCTTTGACTGAGAAGAGATGTGGGAAGGCAGTTTGAGAATTTCAGACTGTTTTACTGATGTTAATAAGATGTGTTTCCTCTCTGACGGTAAGAGCTCTGCTGAGGATAGAAAGTCTGCCTGCCTGCCTGTCTACATGATAATCACACATGCAGTCCCACATGCATTACAATTGCTTTATCATCACTCTCAGTGTGATAACCATGTTTGATGTTGATGTTTAACTGAGATATGATAATTTTTCACCAATCTGTAAGATCTGGCTTATCCCAAGTGCATAAACAGAAGTGGGTGTGTGTCTTTGTGGTGTAGTGTGGGCCTGTGTGTGTGTTTGAGTGTGTGCCTGAGTGAGTTGAAGTGGTAACATGACATATGACCGCCCTCCCCCACACAGCTGTGTGTGTTTGATCCAGTGTTGGTTCATAACAATGGCATCTGCATGATTCACTCTGTGATCAGCACACTATACATTTGCATACTCAGACACACAGACACATTTAAGCCCCTTCCATGCTCACTTACACCACACACACACACACACACACACACACGCACACACACACACACACACACACGTTTCCTGTCCTGTCATTATCTGCTCTGCTCTACCATGCTGCCACGCAAGACCGCCTAATCACAGGGCATGCATGGCTCAGCTCAAGGCTATATGAGCTGCTCGCAATGAATTAGCACTGTTTTAAAAGGTATTTTTTCAAGCTACTTTCTTCCCCCCACCAGGAACTTGCCACGTGGAGGGAAAAAACCCTCAAGATTGCCACCAAACCAAACACAGCTTGCCAGCATTCATTTTGGAGATCAGCATGTAGGCTTTTGCCTCGACACACACAAGCACTTAATCCATATTATTGCAAAATTTGTTTTCCAAAAAGGTTGAGTAAACTCTATTATAAAATGTCTTACTGCATTTTTACATAGCATCTGACTTTCTTTTTGATGTTCTCACAGTTTTTCACTTTTCTTTCATAATTCTGCTGTTGTTTAAACTGATCCAGGCCAGCTGGATTTCCTTCACTGATTCTTGCTGTGTTTAGGGACCATATACGTGCACACTGCTGCTATCATAAGCTTTAAAACAAAAATGTGACATGTTTTATGAATATATATGACAGTAATAAGTAGCTTAGGGAAGGTTTTTCAGACGGCGGCTCAGAGGTGTGACAGTAAAGCATGACCTGTTTATGACACACATAATCCTAAATGCAAATTTGGTAAACTCAAAAACATTCTTTATTTCTGACTGATATTTGTTGCCTTTAAGCCAGTGCTCTAAGGCTATTTGCTACGGCAACCAAGGTTGTAAATATTCATGAGCATATGTGCAGAGGAGATCAATGGTTTTATCCCTGAAAACTGGATCCTGAGACAGACATTGACTTTCAGACCTGGCTGTGTGTCTGCACTAGATAACTAGAAAAGTGCACTCAGTAGAGCGCAGATATCCGCCAGGTGGCGCCGATCGCGGCCTCACTAGACAACGCATGTGGTGCAGCAGCACCCGGTGGAACTATCCCTCTAGGCTCCCTAAAGCTGAAAACAAACCAGCGACGTGGCTGTGCAGCGCATCATCTAATGCGTGTCAAGTGTCACCCCTAGCACACAATGGACGTGTTTCACTGCTGCTTGTCAACAGATGACCACGCAAAATTATTACTACTTTTACTGAAAGATCTGTACGTCTAGCAGCTGCTGGTGTGGGGTTGTAGATCGAAAATAATACAGCCATATTTGGCAACGCTTGGCATTTGCCGCTGGTGTGTTTTGGTCTTTACAGTCAGAATGGCAGGTAAAATAACAGCAAAGGCAATTTTTTTCATCTTGTATCGTGCATAACTTTAGTGGATCATACAGTACCAGGTATGGAAATAATTTGTAGATGCTCCACTTTAACATGAGCACAAACTTGTCTATGGATGTCAGTTTTTAGCCATGATGAAGGCCACAGCCTGTCTTGAAACAGATGCTAGGGCTTCTTGTTTGCGAAATGATACAATTTCTGCAAATGTTTTTTGCTACATGCTTTTGTTGATTACTTGCGGCCCCTACCATCCGTTTAGGAGGAGTGAGGAATCAGCAGTCAATTGTGAATCACTGCAACTATGAAATGTCCTTGAGCAGTTATACATGCGCACACAAAATATAAGGCAGATTGGTCTGGTAGTTTGCGATGTTAGCTGCAGACAGACAGATACACACACTCACAGATGCACACACACACACACACACACACACACACACACACACACACACACAACCAAATGCATGATCCTCTTCAGGCTTTCACCTGGTGGAGATAACAACGGAGAAGCTGCAGGTGACCAGCAGCACCCAGGTGGGTGTAAACAATTATTGGTTTCATAAAGTTACAGAAACTTTTGGACACAGCTCTGAGCCACTCGATTCCTCAGCTCTATTAATACCTCATCAGTGTTCCGCTTAAATAAAGCTTCCATTTAATTTCATGTTGGGTTGAAACATTCCTGTTACCGTTTAACTTATTATTATGTTATTTGATGCTTTCTATTGCTTTTCACAGTGTATCATATGTATGCCAATATGATTAACAGCATTCTAAATCAACTAAGAATATTTATTTTCTAACTTTAACTTTGCTTGCTGCTCATGTAGTCTTGATATGTAATGTCATAGAGAAATACTCTGACATCAAATTTTAGGTACCAAAAATACACACAGTTACCCTACCTGCCAGGCTTGTTGATGTACTTGTGCAGTCGGGCCTTGACTTCATCATATGTAAGGAAGGCCATGTAGCCAGGGTGTGTCACCGCCAGGAAATTCCAGTTCCTCAGAATTGATCCCCACGGCTGAAAAAGACCAGTCAAAGTTGTTTTAATAAAAAAGATTAACATCTATTATTTTTTTCATATTATAAGCATGAAGTTACATTGAGTCAGTGTTTTGCCTAAAATAAATAGTAAATAGTAATATCATAGCATATTGACTTGGCTGAATCTGAATTCTCTGGCTGTCATCAAGTTAGTAAGTAACAAACCAATTGAGGGAGAATGCAGAGCAGCTCAACAACTAGGAGTTTCCGGTTGAGTTTGAGGTTTAGACCATGCTAACTTGAATGGGGATAAAATAACTAATTTGGGTGACTCTTCTGGACTTTCCAAATGTTATCAGACCGAACTGGTCAAATTCTGATGGTGAAATAAATCATTTTGCCAGGGGTTTTATCCGCGGTTTTACTGCCACAACAGTAGCGATGAAGTAGGCTACAGTGCAGCCTTTAATGTAAGCATAAGCTTACCTAACTTGGTTGTGACTGGCCAGTGAGCCCGCATGCGCTCATGCACACAACACTCCTAGTTATGTTATATTCCAATTAATTCCAGGACCCACAGTTTATTTTTTAAAACATAGTCAAGAGAAAATAACAGTTCATGGCTAGCTTAAATGTGTTTTTCCTGAATGACAACCACACGTGCTGCTAACGTTTAAATAAAAAAAACTGAGCACAAATTCATCTAAAAAAATGAACATTGCCACCGACAGATGAGCTGTTTACATCCAATCTCTGAATTAAGACCAAAACGCTGTGGGGCATTGTGTTTGGAGGTCTTCAGTGAGACTGCCAGTTGGCTCCAAGGTAGAGCCAAGTGCCACAACATTCACCTGCCTGTTAGCTGGAGCTCACCAGGCACAATGCTCTGTTGCCCTTACTGTGTAGCTGGATTGGCAGAGGAAAAAAACCTAATGGATACTGGAATTACTGGCCTTCGGGCTGAAATGGCAGTGGAGCCAAGCCCTGACCACTCTGTGAGTTTGTTGATTTAAGCTGTAAACTGGACAGTGGCCCGGCCCAAGGAGGCACGCGCAGCCAAATGTCAAAAAAAAAAAAACCAACAAAAAAAAAAAACCCTCCACTAACTACTGAGACTGACACAGAGTGGAAAGCAAAGCAAGTTAAAACACCCCTCTCACTCTGTCCTTAATGGTCAGATCACACATTTGTGTTATATGAGTTAAATCATTTTGTCAATTTTAATGAGAGCAGAAGCTGTCACATGACCTACAACTAGCTGACACACTGCATATATGTATGCACTTATGATGAATAATGTGGAGCCTCTGATCCTTGCTCTGCCTCTTAACAGGACTCCTAACCAGTGAATCAACCAGGGCAGGGACATGAGGTTGACCACAGCTGACTGCCTTGACTGCCACACAGGTTACACAGTCAGTCAGCGGCAACAACTACCCAAGACTACATTTACTTTAATAGACCATTCTGCCCTATTACGCACATTGACCACCCATGGGCTCAGGAAAAGTCAGCAATGAATCAGAATTTTAGGATTATTTCTAGCACAGATGAGCCCAGGTTCAGATATGGCCACTCTGTACCACATTTGGTGCTGTCCAACTCTGTTATCATTTTGTTATGCCATCTTTAGAAAAACTCTACAATATTTCTAAAAAGGAGATAGGACCAGATCCAGGATAAGCAGTATTTGGAGTAGCTCAGAGAGAGTTTACACTCAGGTGTACAGTCTGACACTGGCACGAAGGTTAGTGTTGATTCAATGGAAATCTGCCAAGCTGTCACTTCTCTCTAAATGGGTGGAAAGTATTATAGCACATCACTCAAGTGGCTAAGCTGATGTCTGCTGATTTTTGTGAAGTCTGGAAACCTTTCCTCAACCACTCTAGGCGTACACGCGGAATGATTTAGTCGCCTCTCCGGCAGTTCCACAAAATGTGTGGTAATTTATAATAATTTATGCTCTTTAAGTTATACCTTTTGCATTTAAATTAAAAAATGGTAACATAAGACAACCTAGTGAGGTTGTCAAAACCTGGTAGAGGTTTCCAAATGGAAAAAGTGGACATTTACCTTTTTACACAAAAGTAATGTATGCTTTTTAAACATGGGAAAACATGCTAAAAAAAAGGCAATAGACTGTTCCCATTGCCAAAAAACCAGAGCTATGTACACGGCTTTGCAGCAGATGAGTATGCCATTCTGTGTGTGTGTGTGTGTGTGTGTGTGTGTGTGTTTTACTGGTATTTCACATAAAACATCATGGATAAGCTGGAAAACAGGTTAGTAAACAGTGGCATGCAGCATGGAGGCCAGTGAAAATGTTGCGGTGGTTACTTCCTTATCTATTCAGTCTCTCTTTCAAACTCTGCTGACTAATTTGGAGCGATGTTGGAGTGCTGCTTGGACAGAGACAGACAGAACTTAGCTAAAATTAGCACGTCCACCCCTGTGTTGTACTTCCATCACTGCCAGTGGAGGTTGATGGGAGCTGGAGCCGTTAAATACCCGTGACCCGGGAGTGAATGCTAATTGTTAGTGTTTTTTTGTGTAGTGGAAAAAGGGCTATTGAGAAGCATGATCATCTGTGCATTTTACATTTCTACATCAGAGAAGGCACTGAGGTAACGCCGGCTGCAATCCTAGCCACATGGATCTTACCAAGCATCTTGCTAGCCAATATAGACGAATTCGGCAAGCGATTTGTGTATGCCGCCATCTTGCGGCGGCGCCATTGCTGTGGTGACATGTGTCAGTCATCAATTCATAATGCCGTCAGTGTGAACTTACTCTCTGGCCTCCGGTAACTGATGAAGGTACCTTAAATGAGTACCGATATTAATATAGAGATTAATCATTTGTTTGAGCGATAAGCAGGAACGATTAGAGTAATAGGGAGATAATAGACTGTATCATTAAACACTGTGTAATATTAATAATGATAATTGATAATTGATACTGATAATTGATAATGATTAAATGTCACGCTGCTAGCTTGCTAACGTCAGCACACGTAACGTATGCTAACGTTATATTACACAGTGTTTAATGATACAGTCTATTATCTCCCTATTACTCTAATCTTTCCTGCTTATCGCTCAAACAAATTATTAATTTCTAAATTAATATCGGTACTCATTTAAGATACCTTCATCGACGTGATTGAATCAGGGAATCCGTGTGTCCACCACGGGAGAGGACCCTAATTGACTTTACATTGGCATTGTTTTCGTGGTGGCAGCACGTAATTTCAACCCATTACGTGCTGCCACCACGGAATGCGGTGTTAAGAGATCGTGGTCATTTCACGTATTTCTGTGAGATCAGATTGCCTTCATCAGTTACCGGAAGCCACTGTCTAACATCATCAGTCCAGCTATTCATGATGCTGTCATTGTAGAGAGTCAGTTCACAATGACAGCATAATGAAATGATGACTGACACATGTCACCGCAGCAATGGCGCCGCCGCAAGATGGCGGCATACACAAATCGCTCGCCGAATTCATCTATACAGGCATTAGATAATGAACCTCAGAGCCCGCATCAGTTTCCAACTGGATATCAGGAAGTGGAATATCCTTTGTTTCACTTAAACTTGCCTAAAACCTTAAACACTGGACAGCACCATTCAACCAGTCTACTCTTTTTTCTAAATACCAATCTTATAGAGAGAGGACTCTGACAGGAAACGGGAGGAGGCGTGTGCTTCATTGTGACTAATAAGTGGTGTGACAGTGTGAATATAAAATACGTATTTGTTCCTGCTCACCTGATCTGGAGTTATTGTCAGCCGAATGCATCTTTTTACTAAAGGAATTTACACTCGTCATTATCACAGGGGTCTTCACTCCACCATAAGCAAATACAGAGGCTGCCCTGTTGGATGTCTGCAAAGAACCACACAGACCAGTAATACTGATGCTGCGCTAAATGTTGCTGGAAACTTTGATCAGGCTAACCTTAGGAAGGTCATACCTAACTTCCATTATCCCATCAGAACTGAGGAATTGCTATTCTTACACCATAAACAGCATCCTGACATGAAACATGACTGCGTGGTATAGAGACAGCACCAAGTCCTTCAAGGCCTTTCAAAGAATGGTTCGTTCAGAACTTAACTGAAGGATGTTTACACCAGGCACAGCAAGAATAAGGCCAGGAGAATCATTAAGGAGCCGAACCAATTAAATAGCAGCCTTTTTTCCCCTGTTAAGGTCAGGAAGAAGATACTGGTTACCCAAGGCCAGCACTGAGAGGCTCAGGAAGAGCTTCTGCCCTCAGCTACTAGGATCCTAAATAAGGACACTGCCTTAGACTGCCTAAATCCAGCTAATAAATGTTTTTTTCTTACTGTTAAATAGTCAGTGCCACATCTTGTATTCTTCATTAGAGTAGGTTATGATAAATCATCAGTGACATCGCATTTGATGGTTTGAGCTGCTTACTGAGTTACACCCGCAAGTGCATTGCTTGTTAGCACATGTAATGACAACACCACACTTTATGAGCATTCTGTTTTCTGTTTTCTGTTTTCTGTCTGTCCTCTGGGTTCTCAGAAAAGATTATTACTCTGGTATGAAAAAGCTCCAATTTTCATGATATATTATAAATAAAATGCCATGCCTATTATTATGTTGAAGGGTGTCATTTCTGGCAGTAATTTGACAGCATGTCTGGCTTCAAAGGGAGACTGAAAAATGCAATCTGCATATTCCACGCAAAGAGGACATGTGTAAAAAGAACACAACAAGCTAAAGGCACTACATGCAAACACCACAACCAAACCAGCAGTTAAGTGCTATGCACCATGTGTGTCAAAGTCATTTTAGTAGTTTTATGTTGACTGACCTGGAAGAGGCGTGTGAAAATGTCGAACTCAAACACAGAGATGTAGTCGTTGCAGGTGAGGTCGATGGTGGATTTGAGAGCCATGGCCTCCAGGCCTGAGCTGATGGGATGCACTTCGTGAAGGCACTGTCGGAATACTTTCCACGGCACTATTGTCCTGCAAGAGAGCGACAAGTCGAATCATAAAAGTGAAAGCTCCAGGGATTCACCAATTGTCACATTCAGGGCCAGTACTAATACCAATGCTTAAATTATTTTGGCTAATATCCAGTACCAATGTTTTACTGCTGTTGTTGTTGATATTGTTTTTGTTTTTATTTATTCCCCTTTTTAGTGCCGGGGAAACAAAGAAATCTTAATTTACTGCTGCACAATTCTCACTTTAATTGAACACATCATAATGTATCTCAATGCAACCTCTGTTAGCTTAGCCACTGAGTGCTAACAGCAAACACTAACTAGCTCGCCTCCTGCCGCTTTCAACACATATATGTATTTCATAATGTAGCATTATCAAGGAATAAAAAGGATATGTCCCCATCAATAGTGAGTTTGCTGCATCCTTTTGTCCCAAAAGTGTAGCGGGAAAGATCTCTGTTCGTCGATACCATTAGTCCCAAGCCCTACTTTTTAGCCTCTGCAAAAATTGATGTGACACAACAGAAAAACATCGGCCATTGCACCTGCGTCACCTTATTTGCTGGTAGGCCAATGGCAGCCAACAGGGCAGAATTCAGTCGATAATGATGTTTGGCCAATAAGTCGGTACACCCCTAGAAGATACAGCAACTTGTGTGACTAAAAAATATTTAATCAAACAACACATCTTTACTGATAGAAATATACATTTGACAAACAGTGGAAGAGATTCTGTAGAACAAAAACTGCATGATAAGGAATGCAAATCCACAGCTGATTTGAAGATCTCACAGATAAGGTGAAACGTTTGTTCTACTGATACAGCTTTTTTTGGCTTTAGATTAGATAAAACAATGAAAAGAAAAACACATGTTCTCTAGGGTTATATGTTAAAGTGATATTCAAGTCTGGTGGTACAAACTGAGGAGGAACCACAACTGACAGAAAGTTGCCGTGGGAAATTAAAGTATCTGTTGGTTATGCCAAATGCGAAATTACCAAATTTATGTGGTGACTGATGTGCAACCTCAGTTGCAAAACACAACTAGTTTATCTCACACCATTTTATCTTCCTTCCTGACAAAGTTTAAAAACTTCCATTGCAGCAACAGAACAAAACTGAAGAACACTGTTACTGGGCAGCAACACAGACTCATTCAATTAGAAAACGGCACCTGCAGAGAGATTAGTGTATACTGTAGCACTAAACAAAGCCTTCCTGGAAAAAGTAACATGTTTTGTACATAAGCGAGGAATGGGATGGTCACAGGTCTGTTACATCTGTTCCCCAGCTAGTGCTAAACCTAAACCTCATACACAGCATGTTATTAATGCTGTTGTTTTTTATGATTTTATCTCAAGAGGCTGCACCATATCGAGGTGGAGATAATACAGAGAAAACTCTTGCACCAAATACTTCTATTCTATTATTCACTGCATTACAATGAGAAAAAAAAGACATATATTATTATTTATTATTGAATGTATAAAATAAAAAAATGAAAAGTGTATTTTGTCGCCATATCAGCCAACTGATGTGAGCTCCATAGCTCAGTTATTGCACTGACACAATGACAAATGTGGCTCTGCAGCAAAAATATAAATGTGTGTTTCCACTGAAGGTGAAACCCTGAATCTCCACAAGGCCGACCGAAATGAGGAGTGGCAGCTCCATTATGAGGACATTTACAGAGGCTCAAGAGAAATGTCTCTTGGTGAACATTTCCTCCTTGCTCATCTGAGCGCCAGGCTTTTAATTTTACCATTCAGCCACAAGCATTCGAGTGTGGAGACGTGTCTTAGCTGAAAGCCCTCCTGCTATTCTTATGATTGTCTTCCTTATTTTAAATACAAAATATAGATGAACACATTAACAATAGGCCTGTCACGATAACTTTGCTGGATAATATATTGTCCTAGAAATTATTGCAATAACAATATTACTGTCATTTTGAGACCATTTTATGCCACTGACATAATAATAATATAATTACAAGTACACCCTTTCAAAGATCAATGACATTTTAATTTTTAACAATACTCAGACATAAGAAATGGAACATGGAAAAAAAAAATTAGCATATGTTTAAAAAAGTAATTAACTCCTGTTAATATATACAAGAAAGTACATATACTATAAAATTATAGTGTCCTCACAGAAGTAGCTCAAAATTACTTTATTTGAGATTTGATACAAAAGTTGACGACCAGAAACAAAACATTGTGATGCCTCTTGCAACTAAAAGCCAAACTTAGCCAAGTTCCACGACCATCACAGTTGCTTCCATAATCCAGCCAGTGTGCTGCAGTCCACTCCCAGGGATGGTCAGCCTGGGGAACAGGGCAGTTTGCTGGTGGACTTAGAGAGTGGAAGATTTGTTAGATGTAAAATTACAAACAATGGACTTTTCAGCCCATTGCCAGGGGTGGCAAGCTACAACTATCAGGACTGCCTCTTTCACCTCTGAAATGTAGATGCAGGCTACCAGTAAGCTACACTGTGTCGTCTTTGAAGTGTAATTTTGACCAGATTCACATTAAGTAGGCAGGGTGGAGGAAAAATTTTTTTTAAAAAAAGGCAGAATTGCTGTGCCCAAAATGGTCCTGAAAATGTAGATTCTGGCATCATTTTGCTAAAATATTGGTGGTATTTTTATGTTAACAAACCTGCTTGTAAACACAACGGGCGATATCAATGTCAGTAAAATGATCGAGCTCATGTCCATATATCATACAATAAATTGATAATGTAATTATTGTGACAAACCTAATAAACACTTAGTGGCTCCTTACATCCATCAGATCATTGTTATATGTGATTATAATATTGTTTTGTTGTTGCTGCAACACAATATACAACTAGGGCTGGATATCAAATAAAAATAAATAAAAATATTTCAGTCTGTATGAAACGAAAGAGTCACGAACCAAAAGTTATTATCAAATGCTTTGTCAGAAATGTTCTTGTGTGGCTGCTGGGTTGGGATTATCCCCGTTTGTGCCTCTAGTGTTTTACCATTACATTCAAGTTAAATAACTAAGCATCTGATTTTCGGTAAATCATTACCTGTCCATCTCTGACATACCAAAAGCTTCAGGCCTAGTCCACACAGACATGAATATTTTTGAAAACTGGGTTTTTCCCTTATTCGTTCTCAAAAAAATGCCTGTCCACACAACCACTGTTATAAAACAATATCTGTCCAAATAAAAATGCAAAGCTCGATTGAAGGGCTGTAAAGAGCAGGGCAGTTTCTGAACATATTTACCCTGGATAGAGTTTTACAAAAGACCCATTTTCAGTAGGGATGCACCGAAATGAAAATTTGTGGCTGAAGCCGAAGCCAAATATTATTAAACGCTTGGCCGAATACCGAGTACTGAATACCGAATACCGAATATCATTTAGTTTTTCATTAGTTTTTGCAGATGAACCCCTCCAGATTAGTATTGTCACGGTACCAAAATTGGGACCCACTGTGCGATACCAATGAAAATACCATGGTTCTGAGTAGTATCACGATACCACAGCGAAAATGAGGCAGATGTGCCTTTTGTCATTTATGAAAAGATAAATCACTTTTCTATAATACATCAATGATATTTCAATGGAATAAATTACTTACAGACTTATTCATACTTCAAAAACAGCATCAATAAGTGATTAACATAGGGGGGATCAAAATAAAATAAATAAATGAAATAAAAATCAACGAGCCCCCCTCCTCCCCTGACAGTCCCTTCATAAGTAATGAACAGTCCCTAAAGTGCAGTGAGGTTTGTGGGCCGTGAACGGCTCGTTTCTCCTCTGACACGTCACATACCTGTGTTCGGCTGGCTCGGCTGTTCAGGTACTTCTGGGCAGTCATGACGCCAAGAAGAGGATATTATTGGAACCGACTTCTCCGGCGCCCGGTAAGCCGATGGCCGCCATATTTGACAGGAATACGTTACTGTCTGTGTCTGTGACCCCCGTTCAACCCACAACCGATGGGATTCGCCTTTCGTTTCTGCTGCTGGTTGAAATCTGTAGGCTGCTCGCACAGCATGCTGAATGATTTAAGCCTATTTTGCTCGCTCAAAACTATTTTTAATCGCAAATGCGAGTGCCGTGACGGGCGGATCGCCACACTACCGACATTTTATTCCGCCCGTCACGGCACGCCGTTTGATTGCGTTATCAACATGCCGCTATTATTCGGCCTTGCTTTTAACTTATTCCACCGAATACCGAATGTGTGTTTTTTTGCAATATTCAGCCGAATATATTCAGTTACCGAATATTTGGTGCATCCCTAATTTTCAGTGACCTGAAATGCAGTCTGCATGTGAACAAAAGGCCAAAATGAACAGAAAAGGCGACAAAGAACCTTGTACATATGGACAAGACCTCATTTAACAAAACTTACACTACACTGAAGATATTTTCAGAACCCTCGAAAAAGAGCAAGGACATGTGATAAAGTGACATTTCCTGCTAACTAGACAGGAAATACAGTCTTAAATCAAGAAACAAATTAAAAATATTTCTCAAAGTAAGACATCACAACAAATGTGTCAGTATCACTACTGAAATTAAATTGTTGTATTCAAAACAGTATGAGATGATGTCAAATGATTCCCAGCCGTATGTGCAACACAATGAACAGCAACATTTGATTTTAGAATCATAACATAACAGCCAATCCTGTAATAAGGCAAAGATGGTATATTATGAAATGGACAGCTGGAGTTTAGAAAATCAATCAAAGACTGTGTGCTACAAGGCCAGCCGATTGTATTGTGCTGCCATGATGATGACAGAAATAAACCAAATTGGACACAAGCTGGCGACATCACAGCAGCTCCTGAGCTACCAGCTGGAAGAGCTTTTAATACGAACACACAGTCGGAGTTAGAGGAGAGGAAAATGAGCAGAGAGAGGGAGGGAGGGAGACAGAAGGGAAAAGAGACACTACAAGGACAGTGAAAGAGTAATGAGAGCAAATACAGCACACTTGAATGCTTCATGACAGCAGAATGCCTTTTGATAGTAATCAATGCCTTTAAACAACAACAACAAAAAAAGCAGCACAGTGCTGACGGGAACAGCCCTCACGAACTCAACGCTTGGCCGACCACAACTTTAATATCAACTCGCCTGTATGCATTAGCCTCACATACACACTGCTGTGTCTGACACCACCTTACTGGAACACGAACACACACACACACACACACACACACACACACACACACACACACGCACACAGAATAAAGTGATTAATTATGCTGCTGTATTAAGAATGGTGTATGCAAACCGTACTTCAAGAGGAAGCTCGTTATCCTGCACATATGAACCGTGTTTTGTAACATTAAGATATTTTACACATAGAGTTATTTGATTACAAAGAGCTCATGTGATGTACAGTAGGTAATATAGTTAGCTCATTTGCTGAACCTGACTATCCTGAAATCTAGGACAACTTTGATTAAATGATTCAGTATGACCTTGACTAGGTGTAATTTATGGTGAAACTCCTTTAGCAAGTTCTTGCAGGGCGTGGGTCTCCCAGCAGTCCTCTCACAGTATTGATGACGAGCCTCCATCCTCTCCCCCTAACCACGGGAAGCTGAGGTTTGTAACAATCTATAATAGATTAGTCTTTAGAGTGGCTGCAAACACAGTGGACACGTAAACTGCAGTGAGGAACACATAGTCTCAGGTGGGATTTTTGTCTCAATTCACTCTTCTGCCAAGGATCTGACAAATAAAATAATACACACATGTACATATAACATGCAAGGTTTTATTTTGTGTTTCTAGAGGTACATGTTTTTATGGACACATAAGAAATTGTCAATATGTCATTTCTCAAAGGGAGTTTGGCATAATATTTTCTACCAGGAGCAGGATTGGAAATAATTTTCAAAGAAATCTAATGGGTCCTATAAACAGTGACCCTGCAAGATCCCTAGTTCAGTCAGGACCACTTTCGTCAAAGAAAACTTTATTTCCATTTGCAGTATTATACTTGGTGGTATGGCTCTGTTCTGGGGCCTCTCTGCCTTTCCTAGGCCTACACAGAAAGCTTAAGGCGGAGAGAGCACACCCCTTCCACACACAAAAAGGGAACGCCTGAGGAAGAAAGAGCAAACCTCCCTGCCCTTCCATGTGCAGCAGCAAAGACCCCCGGGGAACAGTACAAAGCCAGTATCAATGACAAACAGAAATGCTATTGATATGTAAGTCACACACAAAATGAAAAGAAGGAGCTGGGGTAGAGGTAGGTTGCAAAGCAGCTTACAGAGGAAGCAGAAACAGTAGGCAGGGTTCTTCGGAACATTCTGAAGCAGCATTATAAAGAGGAAAGCATTTCGTATTGTAAACAGCGGTGTGTTGGGTGAGTACCAGACAACTTGGCAGCAAGGATCACTAGGAGCAGAAAATCAAGAATTTCCTCCACTCTCACTTCAAAGAAATCCCTATTAAAATGCCAACTGCTATTGAAACAGCAGAATATTATGACTTCAGTTTGTCTTCACCTAACAAGTGAAACTATTGAGACTTTGTCACATGCAATACTGACCTGTTGCAGTCCATGGAAGTTAGCAGTACATAGGATAATTCATTCACCAATATCAGTATCCTTGATACTACTGCAACATCACAACTAATAGGTGTACTATACAGCAACTGACAATAAAAATTTAACTGGTTTATCGTAAACACGATATGTTATGTTCAAAACTGGGCTCCTTTCTCAGCACTACACCTACATATACTTTTTACAGTATGACACAAATAAGAAAGCTCTCATTTTGTGTTCTTGTGGTTTATTTGTTTGTTTTCAATCACCCCATTTAGCCTAATTGCCTGCATTTGGTTTTCTGTAGATAACGGACACATTTAGAGAAAAATAAAGCTTTTTAGTTTACTCCCTTTAATCTAAATTTAACTGTTTACTGGGTATACCAATATTCTGAAATCATTTAGGCAATACAGAAAGTGTTCCTCTACTTAGGGAATTCAGTAAATTAATATGGGACTCTTCCTTCATTAAATGAGACCTCTCTCTCCTACCCTGTAAAATGCTTCTTTTGGGGTTAGTTGTGGGCTAAATGCTGTTTGATAGTGCCATTATTACTCAAAGAATTACTGAAACCTTTAAATGACTCCTAACTTCTACTTAAAGTGTAATTAGGGGTTCTTTAAAGCATCTTGAGCTTCCAAACACAACAAAGAGGCACTTCTGAGCTTTCAGTTTATCAATTAAAAAACACTGATGGAGCAGTTCAAACAAGAGCCTGAAACAGTACTGATAGCCTAGGCTCCTAAAACTCACAACTGTTGTCTTAACAGGAAATAAAAACAAACAAATCTGACTTCTGAGCCTGGTGGAAGTCTTATGAAAAAATATACTCTTCCTATCATATACATCCAAAATCAGAGCTGCACTAAGAAGAGGGCTCTAAACCCCCTGATACAGACAATGTAAGGTTGTCTTTTTTTTTTTTTTTTGCAGATAAAGTGTCATGTATGGTTACTGGTAAGGCACACAGGAAGTGGTGAATCGAAACTTAAGCTATGTTCACATGAAATGATATTCAAAGTCATCAGATCGGTGAAGTGTTCACACTAGACAACATTCTGTCTTGTAATCAGGAGTCTTGAGTCATTGTGGCTGTTCACATGTTATGCCTATCCAGCAACAGGTCACTTACTACAGGATCTTTCAACAGGAGGAATCCCAGATGACTATGTCATGTGATGCATGGGTCGAACCACAACCCAGGGTCACGGGGGTGTGCTTACTAGCAAAATATTAAAGTCTGAAAGTGACAAAACAGCATTCTGGTTAAGTTATTAGACTAACAACTTAAAGAAACACTGTGTGCAATAGTCCACCTTCCACCCTCTCCTCTCCTCTCTTTGTCACTTTCTCTCTCTCTCCCTCTAAAACACACACACACACACCTTGAAAAGTGCCGCAGCAGTGCTTGTCTCTGTCCTCAGCCCTTGTTGTGTGCTCTCACTGGCTGTAGCTCACCGGCACAGTCCAGATATTAAGCATGCTACATATCTGAGGAGCCTCTGCAATGCACTTACGAACCCCTCAGCTCATGTCTTTGAATAGTTCAAACATGGCACATAAATGTCGATTTGTAAGTGCCAAGCCAACATTGATTTGTCTCTGATCTGAGGCTTTTGTCAAGGAGCTCCAAAGCACTGTCAGCGTGGGGAAAATCAGGGCTAAAGGCCTTGACACACCAAGCTGACAGTCGGCCATTGGTCAATGAAAGGCCATCTGTGAGAGTCTGTTGCCCTAGTTTTTGCTGTGTGTCTTGTGCCATTGGCCCTTGTGAACTTTATTTCCAGCCAATTCTGCATGTTGAATCAGTGTTGAAAGCCCGAGCCCATCAGTGAATGAAGTCACTCTGATTGGCAGTTTGGCTCAGCACACAAAAAGAGAAATGGAAGTGAAGAAAGTAAAGAAAGAGGCAAAGTCAAGAAGGAGTGAGATCAAAACAAACTTGTTACACAAGGTCAGATTATTTCTTTTAGCAATGAGCTCTTTAGCAGAAACATTTCGTGATGGTTTCTGTTATTGTTCACTGGCGCACAGTTAAATGTGCTTTGTTCTTTTAAGATTGGTGTTAATGTGCTAACTGGCTAACTAGCATTGTGGCAGTCTTCCGATTTCCCTTTTTGAATGACAATTACTGACTGCTACAGTCTGCTGGTGTGGAGAGTTACTTCCTCTCACGCAGAATGTATGTGCTGGTTGGCTGTCAGTTGTAGTCTTTGTGGTGTGTTCATGTGCAACTTTTTGCCGAGACACAGGCAACATGAGGCAATGCAACAGTAAGCTTTCATTTCATTGCTAGTTCTTTGAAGTCAGTTTGGGCCGTCTGGGCCTTAAAGTCATGTAATGTGAACTAGGCATTAGCGAGATCTGGCTGCCTTTACCTACAAATCGCAAAAAAAAAGTATTTTCTCATTTAAGGAAGGCAAAATGTGAAGCTGCCAAATACAGCTGTATACCAAAAATACTGTTTTTGGACTGCTAAAGCTTAGCAAAAGGTGACAACATACAGACAATGTAAACTAGGAGAGCTTGGGTAGGCACACGTTAGCGCATGAGAGAGGTAATGACCTTGTCTCTGTTGTGCATGTTAGTAAAACAAAGATGGTTAAACACAGCAGTTGCCCTCTGCTCTCTGCATGTGTGCGTGTGTGATCAGTGCTCAGTGTGACAGTCTGTCACACCTTTCTTGGAGGAGCTCCAACATCAGAGCATCTCTTCCTCATGTCATTATATTGAGAAACAGAAAGCACATGTTTGAGCCATCAGGAAAGTGATAGTATCCTGGAGATGAAAAAACAGGAAACATCCACACACTGACATCATTTAGATCCTGATGGCAGCTTCTCTTTATCACATAATTCAATCTTCCACAAAGGGGAGTGTCAACTCAGTGCAGCAAAAGAAGAGGCCAAAACAAGGTGAAGCTTACTTTTCTCCAAAAAATTTCCTCCAGAAGTCAGCGGCATCAGCTTTGGTGATCCTGAAAGTGTCCCCCTGGAACTGTCCTCCAGGAAAGATGGCTTTGATTTCAGCCAGCATGTGGCTGAAGATCAGAGACAGCTTGGTCAGGTTCCTCCTGCAGAGAAGAGGCCAGAACAGAGAGGAAACACTTACTACAATTATAGCTTCAAATGCTTGACACCATATGGAAATTATTTGACCATCAGAATTCTTGACATGTTTGCAAATTTGGTTGACTGCAGATTTACTGGTACTAGAACATAGAAACTACCCTTTCTGACACTGTCTCAGACCAATATACAATACTTCAAAGTACAGTGATGATTTACAAAAGTAAATCCAAACAAAATGTCTCACAAAATATAAAAAAAGAAGCCTTAATAAAATAAAAGTAAATTGTTGGTTATCTGTGTTATATCATGCATCTATATCACATCCATCTGTCACATGATAAATTAAACTGAATATGAAAAACTGTCCGTGTGTTTTCTCACTCAGGAAGTGTTGTATATGACACATGATGTGAGAAAGGTCACACTTTTGACATTCAGAGATAATTCTGTGATTAATTCAAAACCAAAGCCAAGTCATGTCATTTTCCAGCCTACAAAGTTGCTTCTGCAACTTCCAGATCTAAAATGTCACAGTCACAGCAGGGCTCAGTTCAATCAACTTGGTGTTGCTTGTTTCAAACTATCTTTGACTGTAATTGCTCCTTGTTAGTTGTCACACCAGCCAAAATGTTTGATTGCAGTTGTCGTGTTAAGGGGAAGTCAAGTTCACTTAATTTCTACCCTTGCACAAAAACAATCCAGTCTGTGTGGGCGTGTACCATTGCTTCTGAAAGCCAGAAAACATACTATAACCCTTTAAATGTGATTTAGGATGTAAGATCTCGCATTGCAGCGAATAACCTGCTGACTTTTTTAACTCAAAGGACCTTTAAGGAGTTCTTGCACCCAAGTGGTTACATCTATTAAGCGACTACTGCATACAGGGCACAGTACTGTAGACTACACAGTATTTGCTTTAATGTGGTATTTAAACAAATGCTTTACAATAACACACCTGTACCTTGTCATTGATACACATGATTATTATTATCATTACTACTATTATTATTAAACAAGTATAACTTGTAGTCACAAATCTAACATTATAGTAGATTGCATTGTACTATCGCATCTTACATTATTACTACACACTGAATCACAGGATAATAATCATTACTGTACATGCATTATTATGTATTTATCAATTTCCATGGCATATATATGTAACACTTATGTAATAGTACAGTGTGTATATTACATATACTGCACATATATTCAACATAATATATTTACAATACATTTTTATATATTATCTTTATTATTCCTACCTATATTTAAAATATTATAACATAGTCTAAAGTATTGTAATGTATATAATGTATATTGTTTTTGAAAGCTGCAAATTCTTTGAATTCTGATTTTTACTTTGACCTATTATTCAAATAGTTCATCTGTTTTATTAGCTTTTGGTCTCTTTGCTGCTGTCATGTGTTTTTTATTGAGGAGCACATTTAAAAAATATAAATGTCCCTGTGGTGTGAGGGGCAATGGTGCAGGACACACTGCACATACGGCCTAACTCTGAGTGACAGCTGACTGCTGGTTTGGTGTGTCAGGGCCTTTACACTACATGCCACATTTACCTATTCACACACACATGCATACACTGGTGGCTGAGACTACCATACAAGGTGGCATCTGCTCATCAGTTAAACATTAACACGCACTCACACACAGATGACACAGCCACTGGGGGCAATTTGGGGTTCAGTATCTTGACCAAGGATACTGACCAAGGGAAAGCCCGCCCATCTTCTGATTAGTGGATGGCTGCTCTACTCCTGAGCCCAGGCTGTCCCAAATTTGAGAAAATGTTTTATCCTTGACCACCAAATTCTAATCAGTTAATCCCTGAGTCCAAATGGACGTTTGTGCCACATCAAAGAAGTTTTCCTCAGGGTATTCTTAACGTATCAGATTCTTGAGAATGGGACAGACAGACAGACAAAGAACCAGAAAACTTAATCCCTTCAGCTGCAGCTGTTGCCAGTGCGGAGGTAAAACAATGACTACTAAGTTTACACTGCTGGAGCAGGATCATCTGTAAAGGAAATACAGCTATGAAGTAACATTAAACTGGCAGCGGTAGAGTCTTCATCAAATATTTCACTCCATAATTTGGTGTTTTTCATTCCATTTCCATTCCATCTTTATAATATACAAACATGAATTTGCATTTAAATTACATTAGTAAAACTGAGTTGAGTACTTGAATTTTCAGAAGTGTAGTTTACTGTTGAAATTACAGCTGAATTGGCTGCGATATGGATAGTGGAGTTTAAGCTTACAGCCACATTTAAATGAGCAATTCCTAAATCCTCAAGGAAGTATGGAAGGACACTCCAGGAGGGTTTTTTTTTAGCTTATTCTTTGTGAAGTGTTGGTGACTCCCATCTCCCTCTCCTCTGGGATGGGGATTTGTCTAGCTGTGAGATTAGACTGTAGGCTCGTAAACACTCCCTGGTAACACTCAGGCACACACACAAGACAGGGTGACTTTGCCCAAGGTGTGAGTGTGTGGGACAAAGACAGCACACTGGCTGTGGGGTACTGATAACAAGCTTTGTGTGTGTGTGTGTGTGTGTGTGTGTGTGTGTGTGTGTGTGTGTGTGTGTGTGCGCACACGTGTGTGTGTCTGTGTGTGTGTGTTTTGTACCTGAAGCACATCATCCAAACTTTTAATTCTTCTTTCAAACGTGAACAAAAAAAAGTTTTGTTAATCACACCTCTGTGATTCACCAGTGTCACAGAACAATAATTCAACTGAATTTATCATTTTAAGTACATGTGTTGCTTGGGTAATGGGGGTGTGTGTTGTGTCATATTTTTTTTAATTATCAATTCAAATCTGATATAAGCTTACTGACAGTGACACAGCCTCAACAATAGTAAGAGATGATAACACTTTAGTGGATCTTTAGCGTGACAATATTTCATGATATCTTTGTCTCAGTCCTCACAGCTATACTTCTAATATCGGCCTCAAAATCTCACATAGAATGGGAGGGGGGACAAATCGATACAGCATAGTATCGCAATATTTTGCATGGCAATATTGTATCCATACATGAGCACTGAGTATCGATATTTTATTGTATAAAATATTAATGCTGCATATACAAATCAAACTTTTAGCAGCTTACTAGAATAATAAAATTAATTGCTTTTTCAGTCCAATAGATTCATTTTGCTGCAATAAAAAGAATCAAAGTGAGACTGAAAACTTTAATTTATTAGATAAAAAAACAGATGAAGACAAAGTTGTTTCTTAATTTGTAGATAGAAAAAGGCAATATGTTTTCGCAATACCCAGCATGTTGCAAAACATAAAAATATAGTAACAGTAATAACAATAATAATAATAATAATAATAATAATAATATAAAGACAAGATAATAATTCAGAAATATAACAATAACAATAGTATTGTATGATGACCCAAGTATCATGATAATATTGTTTCGGGGCCTATAGTGATTCCCACCCCATCACATAGTGCACAAAACTTATCAGGACATTTTATTTATCATAGCATTATCATAACATTTTTCACATCACTGTAAATATTTATCAATGCATTTTAATTGTTGTTGCTTTTTAAATTAAAATAATCATTCTCAAATAATGCTGTCAAACTAATTAATATTGTACTAATATTCAGCAGGATTATACTAATATTATGGGAAAGAAATGTAATTAAAAGGATGTCATTTAATAAGAGTGACTTGAAACTTTCATTGTATTTATTGAAAATGCCATAATTCTGTAACTATAGATAACATGGTCTATATTTAGACTCACTGTCTACACTTTAACTTACATATTCTCAATACTTTAATTTCTCTCTGACTATGTTTATTACAGATCAACAGAATTATATTTTATACAGGTGTTTTATACTAATGGAGCTCATCATCACTGTTGACCATACTGTACTTATTTTTGTTTTTCACAAAAATACACACTCAATACATACACACACACACACACACACACACATACACTTATTAGATATGACAAGGTGCTTATTGTCAGACTGTTACTTAAGCTTAAACAGATGTATGTTCAGTGAACACACCAAATCTAAATCACTTTTTTTTTAACTTATTGCTTTGATACCCTGGCATGTGGTCTTTGAGCCCTCAAAAAATGACCTTGCTTCTAAAAGGCCTAGTTACAAGTCTGGTGTCAATTCAACTTAACAGGAAAGCTGAATTCATGGAATGGGATTAGATTTTAGTTTGATTTGTAAATAGATACTATGCTTTTTGAACTTTTTTCAGACCCTATTAGTTCAAAATCTGTCTGGTAAAGAAAATACATGCTTAAAGGGATAGTGCACCCAAAAATGAAAAAGCCATTATCTACTTACCCATATGCCAAAGGAGGCTCTGGTGAAGTTTTAGAGTCCTCACAACACTTACAGAGATCCGAGGGAGAAGCGGGTAGCAGCACAACTGCACACCTAATGACTGACGAAGACCCAGATTAAAACGTCCAAGAACACAGAATTGAAACCATAAAATATCTCCATACTGCTCGTCCGTAGTGCTCCAAGTGTCCTGAAGTCCCGACATGAAAAGTTGTTTGGAAAAACGTCATTTGAACTCTGTTTTTAGCCTCACTGTAGCCTGTAGCTCTCTGCCTCTCTGTGGACCGTGCTCACGTGTGCAAGCGAGCAGTATGGAGATATTTTATGGTTTCAATTCTGTGTACTTGGACGTTTTAATCTGGGTCGCCATCAGTCATTAGGTGTGCAGTTGTGCTGCTACCCACTTCCCCTCGGATCTCCGTGAGTGTTGTGAGGACTCTAAAACTTCACCAGAGCTTCCCTCAGGGTATGGGTGAGTAGATAATGGCTGAATTTTCATTTTTGGGTGCACTATCCCTTTAATAATATAATTATTCTATATTTTTCTTTTTGTCAAGAAATCATGTGTGCAGATCCAAATGAACAATCAATTAATCCTACAAACAAGTATTGTGTGTGTATCAGAGCCTGATATATCTTCTTCCTCTGTGCCATAGAGCTCCATTGTTATCCAAAGACAAATAAAAACACATCAGTGAGCCACACTGTTGCACTGGATGACATGCTCCGTCATTACCATGAACACACACACTGTAGTTTATTTTGACTCAGTCCCACACGCACCATTCTGCTGCAGAAATACTCACTAAACAACCAAATGTGGATTAATCCGTGACTGAAAATAGTCCCCAACAAAAGTAAAGGGAAATTTAACGTTAAAAAATATGACTGGCATTTTAAAAAATAAAACTATAAATTTGTGATCTGCTTCTAAAGATTTAAATTTCAGTAGCCAATGGGCTCAGGCCTGAGAGACAGAGATGTCATAAAGTATTCAGAGACAGACTAACACACTGTTGATGTGGGTCTCTCAGTGGACTTTGTCAGCTCACAGAAAATATAGTCCAACACTGGCCACCAGTGTTGCCAGTTTTAATGTCAGGACAATGTCTAATGTCAACTCCAGTTAATTGGGGAATGCTGATGATGCTGATATGTTGTTGATTTTAAGTTATTTTTTAAGTAACCAAAATCCAGCATCTTCTAATCGTCAGATTAATGACACTGAGTCTTAAGACACAACTGGAAATTCCAACATCATTAGAAATTTAAAATATCGACAGCTTGATTTTCATTCTAACCAAAATTTAGTCTGTCTGACGTTAGGAGCCTCACGACTTTCATTCATCATCATGACATCCAGCACCAGCTGGGGAATAATACAGCAATATCTGTTAAACTCTGCAGGTTTAGCAGTCACATATTCCCTCTTTCCATATCAAAGGCTAAATAATACATTTTAGATTCTTACCAAATATCTTAAATCAATCATTATCAGCAGTGCAGCACTGTCAAATTGTATGTGTTAATGGAGCCTAGCTGGAGTTTAATTTCCTCTACATTAATCTGTTTTAACACCATCACATCGCTAATGCAAATGCTGTCAGTAATGATGACTGCTGTATAACCTTGGCGCCTGTGTCTGTGTATGGCAGGTGTTTGATATTGTATTTTCTATACTCAAGTGATAATTGATGCAGCGCAACCACGTGAATAGACACCCACACGCAGTGTGGTTAAGTTCTAGTCCTTCTAGTTTGAGAATACTGATTCCTAATGATAAAATAAAGGTTAATCAGCAGTGAGTTCTGGCGACTTCTGAGCTTCAGTGGGAGTAGTATGTTTCCTGTGTCTCACATAAAAAGAGAGACACAGAAAAGAAAATGCTCTCCACTTTCTCCACTGTCTTGCAAAGCATACATGCAAAGTAGAAATTAGAACAGAAAGTACCAACAAATCATGTAAATAAGTCATAACAGTCTGAATACTGAATGCACAACTAGGAGAGGTGAGGGATCTAATACTGTACTAAAGCTCCTAGGTTCAAGCCAATCGTTGGGGTTAAAACATGACGCCAATATGAAGTGTCAAAAGGTGCAGTTCCTCTTATGGTGACTTGAGACTGGCAACGAGAACGAGTCAATCCCCATAGACCCCCATGTTATGATTAACGCTTAACTTTACAGCAGAAATAAACATGTTTACAGCCTGGAGCAAAAAGCAGATTTGACCTACATAGCTAATTTCCCCGTTCATGACAACTGTATGGCAGGTGAATTTTTGTATAACTCACCCATTTAAATTTGATCTGGGCTTAAACTTACACATAATTAAGGGTGTGGCCACCTTGAGTCACAGGTCAGATCCTACCCTTGCTCCTCCACAGCAACACCCTCTCATCCAAATGTGGTCACTTCTGGCTCCAAAAACAAAGACAATGGCAGTCAAAATGCCGAACTCAAGGCTTCAAAATGGGCTTGTCTATTGTTTTTAATACAGCTGACGGCTCAAGCATGGAAATACAATGAGAGTTCCATATACATTTCCAAACAAACTACCTTGCAGCAAGTGGCTGACTCCCTGAGGTGAGGTTTTGCAGTAACAACCAAACTAGCAGTGGAGTAGTAACATTAGATTTTCCAATAAGGAATCCTTCACTTTTAAAATATCATCGTAACTGTTATTTCCCTGTTACTTTTAACCCTACTAATTTCATGTTTGTGGAAACATGATGTACAGAGTGGGAGCAGAGACACAGCATGTAGCAGCAAATTTTTTTTACATCTAACTCTGAATCAGGGATTTATTTTGACTGAACTGGAGCCTGTGACTGTTGGAACGTTGGACTAAAAGCTAGATGAGTAACAAGATGATCTGAAAATGTTTCGGTAAATTTTATTTTGTGTCTGTTGAGTTTGCATGAAGTGTGTTTTACTATTCGTTAACAAGGCAATTAAGTTAGCACTACGGCCCCGCTGATGTGTGCTGTCACCATGACCAGTGGTGACGTGGTAATTGATGAGGCTGATGTACTACTAGAATGATATGTCAACTACCGAGAAGGAAGTGAGTATCCTCTTTTAAATATTCCAATGGCTTTTTGGTTGATAGGTGGGTATACTGTAAACAGCCAAAAATAGGGGTAGGTGTATGCCCATATGCCTGCATATAACCTGCAATACACCACTGACCATCAACGAGCAACAATCGTTTTCTATTATACTTAAATGACCATAGCAAACAGTCCAGTGTCCTTGCTACTCATTTTATTTCTATGGGTTCAAGCATGCATCAGTTGAAAGTCTTGCAGCATGTATGTCTGAGCCACTGAGGCTGGGGAAAGACGATATCTCACAGTGGCAGTATCCTCAATCAAATAATTTTATAGTTAAATAATGTCCCGTGTAGGACTGTTGAAAATAACAAATCAGCTGCCAACACATTTGAATATTTGAGAAAAATGTATCCTGTCTTTTCTGGCAGCATGCAGCGCAACCAACAGCAGTAAAAAGGCTTCACGAGCAATAGGAAATCAAAATGCACATAATCTCCAGATAAACCTGTCTTCAGTCTGTGTTGGACTGCTGACTCATGCTGAAGGCACTGGTACATATCTCTGTTCTGTACATCTAGATAGTGGTTACAAAGTGAGGTTGACATGATTTATTTATGATCGCTATGTTTTCTACTGATAGCAGACTACGATCAATCCCAGTGCTGCTTAGGTCAAATTATTTATGACATAGCAGATGCTCTGCACTTTCTGTCCTTGACCACATATGCTTTTGCATGTGGCGTACACAACACAGCTGACAGTGATATGACTCTATCAATGACTGTGACTAACAAAATAAACTCCAATTTGTTCAACAGCAAAAACTGGATGTGTTTTCTTCATACTAGACTGATCAAGATGTCAAATAATCCAGAGTTTTCTGTGTAGTGCACTTGCAGAGTAGTGACTGGAATAAAGTAAAGAGGGGAACAGCAGGGTAAAGCGGGATAAGTGAGAATCACTGTTCTGTGCCTTGGTGGTAGCATACACTCCAGTCTGTGTGTGTGTGCGTGTGTGTGTGTGTGTGTGTGTGTGTGTGTGTGTGTGTGTGTGTGTGTGTGTCTGCGATGAAAAAGCCAAGCCCGTCTCAGTAATTTCATGCTCATGCTTTCATGCTCTCCAGTCAGCATTAGGCCTCTAATCAACCAAGGACCAGCCAAAAAAGCTCTCTATTGGGATGCAGAGGGAAACGCTGCAGATTCTTACATAATGGTTGTGATTTGGAACTCAATTTCCAGCCTTGTTGTGGAGGAGGGCTCAGCTCCGAAACACCCCCAAACAACCAGAAAAACAGGATGCATTCTGAGCTGTGTGATGTATTTGCAGCTATTTGTGGTATGCAATATTTATCTTTGCTTATTGCATCATGAGACTGCACTGCTTACTGACAAGACCCATATATTTCTGGACAAAAACTGCAGGGCAGATTGTATGTTCACGTCCCATGCAATAACATCCTACATGGTTTGGTTCGTTAGTCTTCCTCGTGTGTCCTTGCCATGCCCTGTGCCATTAGACTGGTTGTGTAATCTGCCTCGTTTGACAAGCGCCCCAGGAAAGCCCAGCCCATTCATTAGGGCTAATGTACTCAGAGTGTGTGGAGCAGGGTGGCCAGAAACTGTTGGCTGACTAACACAGTTGTTACAGACATCCTTCCATGGCTCTGTTATGTGCATATATGTACATCGAACCATCATCAGCACCAAATGGAACCGTACCAAGAGGGTTTACATCGAAATGTTTACTGAAAAAGTCACATTTCAGCCTCTTCTGAGACAAAATAGAATCCTCCAGCCGAACACTTGTACTACCAGAACACAAACTTGCTGACACGGTGTCACTCCATTGTTGTGGTGACACCTGCACTAGTGCAGCTCAACCGCTCACTATCTCAATCCCTACTGGTTTCCTGTCACCTGAACGACATCACTATCCTCTGTCAAAAACTGTTGTTCCTCTAACTCACTGTGGCAGTGTACATTTCCCTCTAAAAAATTGGGCCACTTTTACCCCTTTTCGCAACGTGGAAGAGGTTACGTTTCAGTTCCCAAATCTATTTTGAACCATTCTAAGCAAGTGTTGCATGGCATACCAACGTTAGTAAAGTACTGCAATACCCTGCTGTTATTAACAGTACAATACCTTGTTTTATTAGTATTGATACTTGAAGAATGAGCATATTCCCTATGAGTTGCGTCTATGTGCAACAGTGGCTCGCTGTGCACACACACACTGCCCTGCTGACTGTGTGTGCAGCACTCTGCTTCCACTCCCAGTAAGCATAGTGGTAGAGACATAGCTGCAATACAAGTGCTCTTGTCGACAGCGCAGACACACAAGGCAAAATATGGCACTATTTGGCTTACGTAGCCAACAGTCAGGTTGAGCCCACAGACACCACAAAGCCTGTCTGTGTAAGATGTTTTAAAGCTACGCAGACTAAGGGAGCTAACCCTCTACTGCATAGCATTGCCCTCAGGCAACAAACCACATTTTCAGACCTCACACTGGCCCTTTAAAAGAAAACAAAATGTTTTTTTCAAATAATGTTACCAGACACATCTCTGGCCAATGAAATGATGAGTTGAAGGTGGTGTGCCATTCATTTGGGGGGCGGGAAACCCCCTTTCAGGAAGCAGCACCACATGGGACAGATCACCACTAGTAGGTAAGATAAATATCACTATTTTACATGTTTACATTGAAATAACTGTATATAAAAAAATACTTGCATGTGCATGAACATGTAAATAAGTATATTTGATTGTTTGAGTACTTATTTTGTTTTTATTTATACAGTAAAACTGTTTATTTTCATTCGTCGCCTCAAGGCAACACTGTGCATTTAGCCCAATTTTTTTCAGTCAATATAATTCATTAGCATATGTGTGTAGAGATGTGTTTGTATTCATTTAAATGATCATAGTCAATGTTTTTTACTTTACAATCTACTGATACTTACAGGACATGGACATAAGAACATTTTACAGCAGAAAGCAGCAGGAATGTGCAGTTAGTGACATTAACTCAGAGTGTGAGGACAGTGAGCTGTCTGACAGTGACAGTGAGGGAGTGGATCAGGAAGAATGGATCCCTGAGTCAGGTTTGAGGGACACTTAGGGGCTCAAGGGTCAGTTAGGGGTCAGTTGGTAAAGTAATTGTGTGTGTGTGTGTGTGTGTTTGCGTGTGTGTGCAAGTGTTCCCGTTGCATTTACTTCTTTCTAATATGTGCTTCCTTTTTCTTCTTTTCAGGAGAAAACCAGCCTCAAGACAGCGAGTCTGAGACAGAGGAAGAGCAAGGAGATGAAGATGAAGAGGAAGGTGGAAGGGGGGGGGGGTCAAATTTTGTGATTGATGTATTATCAGGGACCCCAAAGCTCCCCCAAAATAGGGTGAAATATTTTTTTCCCAAAAAATTAAAAAGTCATGCAGTAGAGGGTTTGTCCAAAGGTGGAGACAATGACAATGTATCTGGATCTCCAGACAAGTGAAAGGTTAGAGGAAAGGCTGATTAAAACCAAACACCTGCCTGAACTCCAGGGTTTTCTGGGATTGGTGATAGCTATGATAATGAGGCCTGAGGGTTAAAGGTCAAAGCTGGTGGTTTAGGGTGGAGGGGGGAGCAGTTGTTATATGAATAAAAGCTACATGCTTTGATTCATCGGGGCCAGGAGGGGCCAGTCCTGTTTTCCTCTGTGTGTGTTTGAGTTTGGGTGTGTTCTCACAGCTGACAGCAGAGATACGGCAAGAGCAGAGTGGCCATGAGGGACTGTAATGGTTTCACAAAGGGACTATCAGACAGATGAGATGTCTATCAGATCTCCAACATGCTGCTGCTGCCGCCACACTGACTCAGCCAAAGGGTAGGACAGAGGCTGGTGGAGAACAAACAGCTGCAATGAGGGTGCGGAAGGAGAGGTGGTGGGAGGGAAGGCTGGGTGGGTGAAAACACATTGTGGGTCAAAGCAGAAAGATGGAGGAATAATGGAGAGTGAGAAGGGCACTCAGTCAGCCGAGTCCCCGATTTAATTGTTTCTTGGGATTATAATTAGCATCAATTATTCAGGCAAATATTTGTCACAGAAAAAAGCTACAGAACACCGTCCATTAAGTCAGGGAGACAGAGTCAGAGGAGGGAAAACAAGCTCCTAAAAGCATTTTATTTCAAACAAGACCAAGTCGAAACCTAGTATATGGCTGGATTGCGTATGGTCAGTGTGCTAAATTGTGGCCAAATCGTTACACGTTAAGTCAGTGGTTGTGTCTAGAGAGACAGAACACATTTACGTCCTGTCCCCACTGGAGGGAAAAACAATTATCACTCTCATTGACTTTGTACTGCGTGAAGGTGCCTCCTTATCATTTATGTCTCTTAGCAAACAACACAAAAATGCCTAAAAGCTTCTATGTGGTGGGATGCACTACGAATATGGTAAGGCATCCATAGCAAAGCTTTAACAAGCTGCTGAACCAAAAAAACTGAGCTTTTAGGCAGTAAGATGTGAGTCATCTGCAGGAGGATATGAGAAAACTGTGGGATCTAATACTCAGTATGCCTACGTGCAGCAAGCATTTTGCTTATTTGGCCAGACAAACTGTTGAGGTTGATGATCTTGCCTAGTGATTCGATCAAATAGTTGTAAATATCAAAACTACTGGCCATTAAGTGGGATCATTTCTCCGACTCCAAGATAAGCAAAGTAAGGAGAAGTGACACTGACACAGATGCAGATGTGAGTTTGTCAGTAAAACTTTTCTTCTCTGGTAGACATAAGGTGCTAAAATAAGCCTTTGACATGCTGTTATCTAAGGTTTTTAGCTAGTCATGGGCAGTGTTTAGTGAATCAGCTCTGGGTTGCATATTGTGGCGCCAATGTTATTTCCCCTACGGAGGGCATGGTTTCCAGAGTATGACGCATTGAGCTCTGTCTCTATGATGTGAATTTCTGGATGTTACGACTTCATGTGGGGGCCCCTGTAATGTTCATTCTTAAAGGAGAAGAATACCAAAAGACATAATGAAGACACGTTTGAGTCAGATAATTGAGGAGTGTCCCCACGGCACTGTAAAAGCCTCCAGGGGAGTCCGGGTTCCCATCCACACTTCACATGGATGTTTTTAGAAAGCTTGTCTCATTTTTCTGTCTTTCTTCTGCTCTCTCCTCTCCTGCTCTTCTTGTCTGCTCACTAGTGATGCCATAGTGAGGTTGCCCCACTGGATAATAAACTCGTAACAACACCGGTGTTAGTGATTACACAGGATATTTTACCAAAAAAAGACATTTGTCAACAATGCACAATATGTCTAGAACCCTGTGGGAAGTGGAATGCAAATTAAAAAAATCCTACTGCTGCAGCTTCACATTTAAAGTGTTGAACTGCCACAACATAAGTTGACTTTTACTGTAAAGTACACACTAGAAATGCAATATCTTTGTCAGTGACATTAGTACTGCCGCTACTGTTCATAAAAGTGCATGTACAAAAAAAGACACAGTCACCTTTGGCATTTTTTGTCAAGATGAAATGAAAAATTACTTAGCCACCCTTTTAGATCACATCCCTGACAAGTGTTTGTACCTATTTAACAATATATGCCAAAAGAAATTACAGAAATCAATTTCTTCATGTTCTTATATCAAATCCAATCATGTTTTCTTCCTGTAGAACAAAATATGATGTCTGCTTACATATGCTAGTACCAAACAATAATATCATGACTTTCACCCATCAATCAATCTGCAAGTTTTAGCTGCACAGAGCTGAGATGAAGTTAGCTAGCTGGCAAAATCATGCTATGTCGGTGTATCTTTGTTTCCCCAAAATACTGTGGCATCAGGCCCTCTAGCTAGAATTTATTCATAATGACTTTAGTTGTTCTTTTATCTCAGACATGTTAGGATGTTACATACTTTGACATGTTTGAGTGGAAACTTCCGCCTTCCTCAGAAGTGTAACTTGGTATTAGGGAGACGTGACCGTCCTGTCAGTTTTTGACAGGACGGTCACACCTCCCTAATATCGGCTGATTGACAGATCAGCTGATACGTCACTCGTCGCTGTCCATCAGCTCCTGCAGGCCTGGGTGTTTTTTCCAGTTTAACTTAGTGATTGCTGCAAAGTTTTCACTCCTTGTGATGCACTCTCTGCGGCGGTTTTCCTCCTGATGATATATCTCCCCAACGATGGTAGCACCAAATCCCATTCTGTGCAGCAAAATGATTCCACCTCCGTAGGAATATGTTAGCTAGCCCCGCAGCTACACCAACAGTCCTCCCCTGACCTCCGTCTCCCCTCGGCCTGTTGCTGCTCCGCCGCTCCGGAGGATTCAGCCTCTCTTCTCGCCTGCTCAGCATTGCGGTGATGCAGTTATTGTCACAGCCCTACCATCAAGTGACACTTTTGAGGAAGGCGGAAGAAACTAAAGGCATAATCAACACCACTGAAGTACAATTTATTCACCTTGAGGAAAGAGGTATCTGTGGCAGCTCCAGATTATGCGGAAGGCAGTTTACAGTGTTACATGGAGCATACGACAGGCATCATCTCGCTATCCCTCCTTTACAGATAGTACTAGCCTATTGGCGTTACACCATAAGAGCCTCACTGGTATGACCAATACGACACGCCAACCAATATCGTTACCTTTTTTTTTTTTTTACTTGAAAAAAATGGCATCAGTCAGGCTATACCTAAATGTGTTTAAACTGTGGGAGGAAATGAAAAGTAACCACTCAAAGAACGTACAAACTCTAAATATAAAGGTCACAGCAGTCAGATTTAGATCATTGTATTAAATGATTGGCAGACATGTATTAGTCTAACTTGTGTGGGTGTGAGTGAGAGGTGATAATGTTCGTATTTGTAATCCCTCATTAAGTTACAGCAGTTTAAGTAAATGTCATGAGTTAGTTTGGGAAATATTTGGCTCTAAGTTTATCGAGTCATGAAGGAAATACTCCTCCGTGTCCATTCCACACAACTTGTGTCAGCAATTTGAGAGAAAACCTTAGTCAGAGTGCAGTGAGTAAGCCTAGCAACGACCCTTATTCCCCTCTGCCACACACACACACACACACACACACACACACACACACACACACACACACACACACACACCTCCCCCTTGTTCTGAGCCTCTTGGTCCCTGGCTGAAGCGCTCTGGCTTCCTACTCTGGTGCTCCACTTCCTCCCCAGATGGTTCTACTTTCTGGAAGCTTACTCATCTCAGGCAGGCTCAGGCCTTTTAAGCCTTCCATGGGAACACGTGACATCATCACTTCAAAGCTTGACTGCTCGCTGTGACGTACCGACGTGTGAGGATGTGTACAAGTTCATTCTACAGAACTGACACCAAAGCAAATACCACATTAAAGCTTATACATGTGGCAACTAGAGATCAAACTGCCAATTTTGTCTGTAAAGTTTTGAATAAATATGTTAAATACTATAAACAAATACAATTAAAGGAAAGGGGATTTGGAAAAACACAGCTTTTGATCTGTATAGGGAACTATGAAATGACAGCAAGAAAAAGGGTCTCATCTTACACCATTGGTTATGCTGCAAAGTGATCCTGATTTAAGACAGCGAGACATGTGGTGAGATTATTCACAAGGAAACACTTCCTGTCCTTTCAGCTCAGTAATTCAACCACATCACTTCCATCCAACCGGCTACAGCCTGCACTGTTAACAGGAATCAGGCATTCAAACATAAAAGGACACTATTTTATCATAGGAGCCAATGCCATTACCTCAATAATAATCAATGGAGTCCAACTAAGCTCTGAAACTTTAGAAGCACAGAAAGATCCAAAAAATATGTTTGTTTTGTCTGCAGTGCCCTGGCCAAACGAGATAGCAACTTAAATCTAAACTTTCAAAATACTGATGATCAATTAGCAACATGAGATAAACTGAAAAGTGTCACTGTTACAGTGTCATATGTCTCATATGTTAGCTTGGTATGTTAAAATGAACGTAAATAAATTGTCTTTCATTTTCCTGTGAAAGGTGGAGACTTTGGTAAGGTCTGCCTGTATGTGTAACACGTGACTTCAGTGGTTTCGGCGATGGGCACCACAGCAGATAGGAAACCAACTCAAATGGAGAATTACGGTAAGCAACCAAACCTAAACCCACACCAGAACAATTAGACAACCGTTAATAGAGCTGGTGACTACTTTTCCAGGTTTTATGGAACATTTATTTAGGTGTTCATTCTCTCAGCTGCACAGTGATTAAGTTTAAGTAATGGACAGTGATCCTCCATTTTAGCCCAACAGTAAATTCTTCATATACTGGAAACACTGTAAAGTCTGTGCCAGACACAAGCTTCAACTAGTTGGCAGCCATGCAGACACAAGAGCTGTAAGACCTCAGAGCGTTATTTAGTCAGATTTTTACAGCATATCTTTTTCATTCAGTATGAAACAAAACTTTGCTTGTCTTTTTCTCTTTGAGCTGGAAAGGCTTGCCAGACCTCTATTTATGTCAAAAGTGGTGATGATTCCTAAAAGCCTAAACACACCAAACCATCATCAAAGAACTAAGAGCGACGAGGGCAGACTGTTGCGTTGCCTCATGTCGGCCAAAAAGGAGCACTTAAACACACTACAGACCACAGCCAATGTCCAACCAGCACTTACTTTCTGCACCCGCATGGGAGGAAATAACTCTCCAAACCAGCAGATGGCGACAGTCTGTATTCATCATTTAAAAAGGGAAACCAGAAGACCAAAAGACAGACTCATTGTGATGGTGAAAGTAAGCCATGCAACTGTGTCGCAGTTTGTTAGCGTCCTAATGTTAGCTTTTAACTTATGGTGATTGCATCTGCGCTTCAAAAATTGTACTAGTGGTGTTCCCCTATGGAGATCATCTTACTGAACAAAACAAGTAAATATCATAAATGTTTGTTTCCCACAGAGCTCATTT
Source organism: Epinephelus fuscoguttatus (assembly GCF_011397635.1). Classification (NCBI taxonomy): domain Eukaryota; kingdom Metazoa; phylum Chordata; class Actinopteri; order Perciformes; family Serranidae; genus Epinephelus; species Epinephelus fuscoguttatus. The sequence goes on from NC_064763.1 coordinate 8,328,137, forward strand.
GTTGCAATAATTCAAAATTCAATGAAAAAAATCCAAGGGTGATGCTAAATTCTGTGTCGGCCTACAAAACACGTCATCCCTGCAGCACCCTATATAATAAGTCTGTTTTGATCTCACTGCCTCTTGACTTAAGTCATTTATTTGCTTTCCTCATTTCCATTTATAGGGATGTACAATAATATCAGCATGTCATCGGTATTTTCTGATATCGGCTTTAAAATGAACTATCAGAACTGGCCAACATGCTTTTTCTTATTTTGCACAATAAATGAATGTTACATCCATTGAAAAGCATTTGTTTCATGCCTCCATGCTGGACCATCACAATAAGAGTATGCGTGCGTTATATAATGTTAATTTCACAACAGAAAACACTTGATGATTACTAAAATTAGGTGGGGAAAAAAGTGGATATATCGACATCAATGTCAGTTAGCCAAATGAGCTGTTACATATCTGATATTGGCAAAAAAAAACAATATCGTGCATCCCTATCCATTTCCCTTCTTGTACACTGAGCTGACATGCCAATCAGAGTGATTTCATTCACCAATGGGCTCCACCATCAATGCCAATTTAACATACTAAATCAGCCAAAAAGGGCCAACAAGGGCTGACAAAGGCCAATGGTGCAGGACACATTGCAAAACTAGGGCAACAGACGCTCACGAGCAGCCCGACATTGACGAACAGCGACCGTCGGCTTGGTGTGTCAGGGCCTTAAAATCTTTTTTTGATGAATAATTCTAAATGGTGGCTTTGATGAAGTAAAGTGAACCACTGTCAAGCCTGAAGAGGCTCAATCTCCAATCAGGAAGATTCAAAAGCAAGTGTCCATTTACAGTATTTCCCCTCTGAATTACAAAAAATGATAAATTATCAATTAGACTAAGCACTAAGCTGCACTGTACCTTCCAGAGTCAGCAAATTACAAATTAATGAGAAAAAGATGATATTCAATCCACTCTTGTTCTGGGTGAGGCACACAGGACACAGGATATAAATCTGTAAGTGATGGAGTCATCTTGAAAGACCATTTCTTCATTCATTCTTAAAGCCTTAACACTCCTGTTAGAGAGTTACGAACATTAGTGTTGGTCACAGCAAACAGTAACAAAATACTGAGCAGGTTTCTCCAACATGTCACTGCACCATGAGTCAGGAGTTATTCACAATCAGCCAGAGGCGGTCGAGGAGATGGATTGAGAGAGGAAGGGAGGTCAGATTGTCTTTTATCTGCATCGCTCTGCTTCCTGGCAAAAGAACTGCACTTTTAATCCATCTGATTTAGAGACAATCACTTTAGAAAGCTGCTAAAGCCATTTTTGTCAAGCCGGCTATAAATTACTGTGCAAATCACTTCAGATGTGCTCTATAGCTGTATCGAAAGGGCATGAAAGAGTTTGCCACTAATACATATATTGTTACATTATATCCAACATTTGACTTACTCTATGTGGAACTAGCAGGCACACTACCAAATACATACTTTAGTGGTAGTTGTAGGGCTGTAATTATGTAATTATTCGATGAAGCCCATTGATTGACTGTCAAGGTCTGCCTTTGTGGGATCATCCTGGAAAAAAAGGACAAGTTGACCCAGCCTTCACTGCAGAAAGGGTGGTTTCTAAGGCAGAGGCGGATATCTCATTCAAAGAGCAGCTTTATGTTTTACAGCTCAACCTCAGCAAATAACATCTCATGCAGTGAATTGATCCTTTGCAGCAGCACGCTATGAAAGCCACGGCTCTCGTGTTTGTCAATGTCATTTTATGCTGTGGTTGCAGGTCTCTCTCCTGAGAAGGGTTTTCATCTCAGAAAAGATTAATCTGGCTGAATGTAGAATTAGAGCCACTATTTTGACCACTAACTGCCCCCATACAGTGTTGACCATAGTATATCTTTAGTAAGGAAGTGACTCATCTTCTACACTGATCCCTCTTTAGGAACACAGACAGTAGAGAGTTCAGTCATTGCCAAGGTGCTGAGGTGCCAAAGGTTTGTTCGAGAAAAGATTTAATTAAAAAAGGATCTTCAAAAAATGTCAAGGAATCCAATTTGCCTAATTGCATAAAGCAGCCCACAGACTCACATGAGGGGCTCTTGGGCATTTTTATTCAAAAGAGGCTACAAAAGCAAATTGTTATTCAGGCTTAAGTGGCAAATATAACTCAGGGTCAAAGACAATTAACTCAAAGAGACATGAACAAAGTTCTATTGCAATCTGTAACTCTTTAACAAGAACAGTTGTTTGCAATTTTCCCCCATCCTTCAATTTCCTAATTAATATTCCTATCTCGTCCGTGTCTCACTCCGCATGTGAAAAAGAAAAATGCAGCGGGATGGGGGATCAGGTGGTCAGATGTGGAGACGAGGACAATGAAGGCTGGGGGGTTGGGTGTGACGCATGGACATCAGATGGCTTAAGACAGGGTGCAGCCCTGAAGAAAGGTTTGGGGGTGATCACAGCAGTTAATCAAGCGCATGAAACAGACTGGTGCTAGACAGGCTGCTACAAAGACACAGCAGGCCACATATGGGTACCCACGTCCCTGGAGACAGATGTGATACCAGATGTGAGATCACCTCACTGTTACCTCAAAGACTGCTTGTTCCTTTTATTCCTCTTTATTGGAGGATGTTGTGTGTTGTGTTAAACAATAATTACACAATATGAGACACTGCCGAGAACTGATGTTTACCATGACACACAACTAACAGTTAGATCCAGCTCAATGTGAATTAAATACTTTACATGTGCAACCATTTATTAGTGATGTACACTTTAATCTATGTGACAGGTTTTAATGCCTATTTACACAATTCCAAGTGCTTACACAAACATTTTGTCATTGATAATTTTGCTCATGTAATCTGACAATAACAAACAGGGATGGATTACTGAGAGGGCCTACGGGGCACAGATCAAGGGACCCTACGGGTAAAGGGGGTATCCATTCATGTTAACAAGGAGTTGAAACTGTATTAAGTTAATAGTAAGATATGTTGAAATTTGAGTATGAAAGACCATATTATATACCACAAGATTATAATTCAACACGGTATTGGCTGGCAACGATGAAGAAGTCATTTGTAAACTGTATGGTAAACAAGTTGGGACTAAGGGCTCATTTATGCTCAACGTTAAATACGGATCCGGATAGGGACGGAGCCTTCTGTCAGTGCTCTGCGTTCATTTCGTCCGTATTTCTGCACGTTTCCATAAAGCTTACGGATACGGGCCAAACGGAGCAGTACCACCGGGAACTGTGGGGGCAGTGTTGCTGTCATTACCCGATACGTAGCTCTAGTGAGACACGAAGAAGAAATAACAATTCAATTTCTCTCATCGGCAGTAGGCTACTAGAGAAAAGATTTCTACGTTGTCCAGTCGGGATGTATTTAATGGCCTCACCGACCACCGCCTCCTACAACGCTGCCTCTGTTTTTGTCTTTTATGCAAGAGGTACATTATCAATATCTCCTCCACAGTCGCCATGTTTGTTTTTGAGTTTGTTGTTGTCATAAACTTTTGACGCTGGGCTGCCTCCTGGTGGATATATTGGTTAACATCCATGCCAACGTAAAGGGCGCATGGAAGTATGTGGGCAGTGACGGTAACATCATTTGAAACAGACGTATACATTTCCGTACGTAAAGGGAGCATAAATGAGCCCTAAAGATGGAAACACCACAAAATTTCCGCTTCCATATTAAAATTTTCCATCCAACAAAGGGCTAGGCGATATGGCTTAAAAATAATATTGCAATAATTTTAAGCTATTTCATGATGCACTATATATATATATATATATATATATATATATATATATATATATATATATAGTTCATCGTGGCATATATATATATATATATATATATAGGTGCTACTGTAGACTACAAAAACCCAATATTATTAAATTAACTACAGTTACAATAAAGTTAAACAATTAAATTACTGTTATAATAAAGTTAAATTACGCATTGTTAAAATTAAATAAATCAAAGTAGAACCACTGGTGCTTTTATTCTGAAGCACCCCACTTGTCTCATGTCATAGGTGTTGATGTCCATGCTGTGAACTTGAAGCTTCCAGTCAACAGTTAGATGTTGGCAGAAAGTTAAATTGATTGATAAAGTGATCATTTATTCACTGTAAGCTGGAGACAAACTAACAGCTCTCCAGTTCATAATTATATGTACAAGTTGCACTGGTGCTCCATGGTTGCAAAAATCTACTTAATAGTCACAGTCTGGAGTCCTCTGGATACAAAAACACACATTTCGCCTGCTCATACACTATCAGTCAGGAGCTAGTGGTCTAGATGGAAGAAGAACCACGTGTAATTCATCATTTTTGATATCATCATTTTATACATCCCACAAGGAACAAGCAGCGATACATTGAGTATAATCAATATATCGACCACCCCTAATCCAACAGAATACGCTAGTCTGTAACCAACTTCATCCACATAACAGCCGCACCAAACTTGACAGTCAACGATGGCAAGACTGTACGAGGGCGGTTAAACATGATATAAAATAAAAATAACCTTATCAGTTGACTGATCTGATTTATTGATCTCAGTGTGCCCTTGTGTAAAATAGCGTTTACTGCCTATACATTGTGGCAACTTTTAGGTATTCAGTCTCCAGTCCGCAGATATTTATATCTATGTGCATCTCTCTTCAGCTTTTGTTTGCACAATGACTTCACTGTTTTTATAAAAGCAATATCATCAGTAGGGAAATTTCAATATTACCCAACCAAAAATGACACAGCAACATGACCTGTAGAAGGATATGAGGGGGTGTATATGTACGTATGCACAAGGGCAAGCCTGAACATGGTCATTTAACACTGCACTGTCTGAAATGTTTTAGGTCTGTATAAAAAAAATCCCAAACTGTGTTTTATGTGGGCTTTGGTTGCCTAGAGATTAAACCAGGTAGCAGAGGGAAATGGAATTCATTGTGATTACAGACACTGTTGCATTGCCATTATTACATGATTGCACTGAGAAGGTGAATACAGCATTCTTCTTCTTCCTTTTGTTTTTAGCGTTGACTGTATTATTTTGTTTTGTTGTCAGGTTTACTGCTGCTCTGAGAAGTTAATAATCCTGTGGCCTGAATCACGCCGAACAATTGCCAGTGGGCTTGTGCATAATTACAAAAGTAAGATTCCATTGTAATAACAGGTTGTTTATGGGTAAAATTTATTTGATTAAGATGCATGAAGAAAACATCTGTTTCAAAAAACAAATCTTTATTGTAGTATTTTTTATAATAATTTACTTGCAATTTACTTTGCAAAAATATCCCTGTAGTGTTAGAACAGCACCCCTGGAGCAGGTCAGGGTCCACAGGGAGAAAGCCTGCAGACAGCTGTGTTTAAAAACAAGATCTGGTTTAAGAACGGTCTTCCTGTTCACTATGACACCCCGCTGCCTCTGAAATGAGCCACACCACAGCCATGAATAGAAGTGGTATGTCTATAAACGTGTGTCAGAGCAGCAGATCAGACAAAAGAAGCTGCTAAAAATCTTCTCAGTCAGTCTCCTTTGGTGGGACTATGCTTGTGGTGTCCAACAACACCTGCCCACAAAACAACAGCTCACCCTCACATATGAAAGTAAAAGCAATTAAGTCAGTAACACCAGTCAATAATGAAATTAAATCCTGAAACAGTCATACTAAATTGTTTTTTCCAGTAATGCAATAATGTGTCTGTGTAATGCAGCACTGACTGGATACCGCACTGTGTGTGTAACTCTTTTACTAAAGGTGTCAATGAAATCACAGTCAATATTCAGTACTGGTTTAAGTGATGAATTAACAAAACTATATAAGTGTCCATAAGTGGTACCAAGAATCTGATTTTAGTCTTCGTTTAATGGAGACACTACAGATGAAAACACAATTTTTGTCTTCTTTCAGACTTGTGGAAAGAAAACATCCAAAATACACATTGAGGTGTTTATTTTAGCTCGGATTTCTGTTTTGGAAATTTCTGCAAAGAGAATATATTTAAATGTATAATGCCTCATTTGCATATTTAAAAGAAAACTTGTAATATAAAAAGTAATGTCAGTACCCTATTTACCTGCAGTGTCTTATTTTTCTGTCTGAATTTGCGATTTTGCAATACATAACCTTATAGACAATTTTCACAATATGAGTTCTTTCTCATACTTTGAGCCAGAAATCTCTGCTTCAGTGGCACTTACCAAACTGTTCAGTTTTATTCCTCTCTATATTCTGAAGGTTTTTACAAAGGGGCTTTTTCATAAATCATTCATAGCCTGAATTTTATGACTTTTTATTCCTAAAAACATGGCAAAAAATGTTTGGTTTTTTTTGTGGCTTTTCTTATTTATGGAGTAATAAAAAAAAAAAGAGAGATTTTCAAAATTCCCTTTGTAAAAAAAACCATGACTCTTAACATGCAGACAAAAGCAACAAGAATTTTGAGCTGGACTTTATCCAATATTTAGATTTATGTTCCAGAAATGTCTCAAAATTCGTGTGTGTTTAATTGTATAATGCCATATTGGCATATTTAAACATAAAATTTGAAAAAAAAACTTGTAATATAAAATGATGTCCTCATGTAAGTAATCAAATGGCGAAGTTAGTTTTGCTCTATTCACCTAAAGTACTTCCCCTTAAAGCAGGAGATATAGTCAGGATAATTAGGGTGGGGTGTTACATTTTTAAACTTATTCTGCTTTAACAACTGCTCTTCTCTTGCTGATACCAAAACAAATTTAGTCCATCTATCAAGACGTCTGACACATCCTGCATGACTCTCAACATCTAATGCAAGTCTGAAAGATACTATGTTAAAAGCAGGAGATGAGACATGTACGCCTACTTGTTGTAATGCCTGTTAAAACCTGCCTAAAATGTGAGTGGCAGAGGGACGTGTTGTGTTTCTTGGGAAAATTACGTGAATTGCAGCTTGAACTATCCCATAAGTGGCAAACAAAAATCTGCTGAATTACAGTGTACGTAATGAGTGAGCATGTGATTCAACTTTGACATTTAGTTTAAAGAAACATACAATTCATGCCTGATTTCTCCTCTTTTACTGTAAGTAAAAGCAGCGATGTGCTGTGTTTACTGTAAACCCTGTTAACATGCAGATAGATAAAAAAAAATCTGCTGGCTGACTATCTCAGAGCTGAACCAGAAAGGAAATATATGAACAGGATGTAAAGTGCATGGGGATTTTCCCTCTGCTCTGCACATGGCAACTAGAAAGAGCTCCTGAGAATCACTGGAGCCTTTCACACCCCTCATTAACTCGAGCTCTTCTCTTGCACTAACTGTTTAATAAATGATATGAATAAGGAACCAGATTCACTTTTGATGGTCCTTACTCCTTTTTGGAAACAGCCTCCAAAAAAGACAAATCATGTGATCCAAAACATATGCTGGTGTACAGTGGGGCAGTCCTCTGTCTTTGCTGTTGTGTTGTTTTTACAGAGTACTTTATCTAAAACAAATTTACTACTTAGTAGTTCCCATTCATCCAGTCTCATTCTCCTTACATCCGGCACTCCAGTCAGTACTAAGTGATCATAATGCGTTTAGGTCACCGTTAAAGAGGAAATCATGTGAGCTCAAAGCAAATTTAGCTGCGACAATCACAAAAAAAAAAGGCTGGAAAAAAATGGTTCTATATTTTGGTTGACTTAATAAAGGCAAACTCCCTGTCAGCAGTGTCAGCAGCTTGACTCTCCCAGTACCACAGATATGTGACATTTTTTAATATAGTGCTTCATAAGGTAAAGCATAAAGCAAGTGCAGCAGCATAGGCTGCTAACACAGATAACCAAAAAACTGAATATGCCTCTGCTCTTTATTCTCCCTCTAACTCTCCTGTTTTTCACTTCTCCATCTTCACCTCCCACACTCTCTTTAATCTGAGTCACTCAGGCTCATGTCTAACACATCACGATCACAGTGGGTTGATTTAAGTAAAGATGACATGCCAGACGGTTACAGGCCACACACCAAAATCTGCGTTTGATATGTTGCAGCCTGCACAGTGAGACCGTGGAGGGGACAGGACTGCTGGGTGTCCTTCCTGTAAGCCTGGTGAAATGGGCAAACCCCTGTCATCACGGTCATCACAACAGCTCTGCCGTCAACCCATGCTGAGGTTTTAATATCTATCGTGACAGTGACATGGTTGAGGTGAGACAACATTGGCATACACCAAAATGATCATCATTAGATGACTTTTAAGATAAGCAACTTGCAACTAAAGAATTGAATTCAAGAACTAAGAAGTATTTTTGCTTATGAAATCTACTTTTTATCACCAGGCTGTTTTAGTTCTGAAATTCAGTGTGACAGATATGAGTAACTGTGGATTCAACTGATGCTGTGGGAGGTCAGATAGTTCACACTATCTCTAAGATGACACACATCTGAAGTACAAAGCTGAGCCCAGATGACGAAATGTAGCCTTATTTAGTTTTGATGAAACGAAACATTCACAAAAGCACATTTTCCATCAGTAGCGTATCAAAATAAAAATGCTGATGGAAACCCCGCTCAGCCGAGAGAGGACAGTCAGACGCTTGTGACTTCAGCCTGCCATCTCTTCCCTTGCCACTGTGACCATGGTTGTCAGTGAGTGAGAAAATGAGCGGTGCAGTGATGCCAGACACAACTCACATCCTGTCTATTATATTATTCTAAAAGGGCACTGACAGCTGAATAGAGGGCATCCTGTAGCATCTACTGCATGCTTAACCCACAGCATACCGCATGAAGCACTGGAACCAGGGGATCTGAACAGAGTGTACCCTCAGAACATTTTAATGCTGAAACCACCAACAAAAGTGTTTTATATTGAACTGCTTTCATTTGTCTGTCTGACATTGTAACTGGAAAGTGTCATGATTATCATCTCTTTGAAGGGGGTTTTCCTCTGAGGGGTTAATGCAGGTCAAGTCAGTGACCCTCTGTACACCACTGTCATCTCAAAAGTTAGAAGTTAAAAAAAGCACAAAAACAAGATTCTTTATCAAAAGTTCTCTTACCTGTCCTGTGACTGCTCCTCATACATCCTCTCCTTTCCCTCTTTAAAGAGTCTGATGGCCCGTTTGGATTTCCTCATAAGGCTGTCGATGTAGATTTTAAAATACTCGTTTTCACTGAGCTGTGTGAGTCTCTGGTTCTCTTCATATTTGCCCAGTGTAAGCCGCAGGTGCTGGTAGGCATCAGGTAAGATATCCAAGATGTATGGCGGACTGTTTTTCAGCTGGAGTCTGGGATTTTGGCAGAGGCGAACCTGTGGCAAAGAACTCCATGAATGACTGTATCAACTCAGTGTCATCAATGAGTTATTATAGAGTTTGAAAAATATGTTCCAGCCAATATGCAACATTAGAGGATATCAAATACATGCTTGTATTATTTGAATACACAATCACAAAATGATCAGAGTACACATGTGCACCTCATTAGCATTTGCTCCACCTCTCCATGTGCATCTACAACAATGTGCCTACTACCATCTGGCACGCAGGCCTGTCGGGTTTATCACTCTAAACTTACAACTTTATCCATGAGTTTCCAGGTTTTCTCCACAGTCCGCCGGTCGGCAGCCGCTTGTTTCGGCGGCCCCACTGCATCATGGATTGCATCGATGATGCCTAAAATCCGACCCTTACTTCTGTTCGGCCCTCGTCCTCCAGGGTTTCGGCCACTGAGAGCAGTTGCCATTTCCTATACACTGAACACAAAGACGGAATTATTACAGACAGTGAAATTGCCTTTTGTTCAGTTTATACAAATAATCAGTTACAGTTATTCAGTAGTTTGGTTCAGATCCATTAATAGTTGTTTCTCCGAGAGAGTTCCTTAATGTTTATATTAAACAAGAAAGAGCTGGATCAAACAGCAACGGATCATTTTCACACATATATTCAACAGACACCTGAAACATCTCTTACTGTTTGACTGATGCTGTTTGTGAAAGGTGTTCAAGGACCAGAGGAGGTCTTTGAAGGTGCACCAGGGGTTCACAGTTTAATAGCGAATAGTATTTTATTTCTGTAAATTATCACGATGAGAGAATCAGAAGAGTCATTCTCTTTGACGTACGGCAAAAATAGGTAAGAAAGCCTGTACGAAATCATAACTTGTTTCAAATGCTTAGAATACAGGTGGGCCTCATTGTTTTGTGCATTTATGTCTGCTTGGTCGCTGACATGATGGTTACCCCCTTCTTTTATGCATGCTATTGTCTTCCCTCCAGAGTGTCATTGTCCACTGACGATCATGTCATTTTCGTACATAATAATTCATGACATAACTACAGAATGAAACCAGATTGCACGTAACAAACTGCTAATTATAGTGTTTTAAGGTTTAAAAGATTAGTTTACACTGGTTATCACTGAATATGTTGTGATGTACTCCTTTATGGACTTGATTTATGGGCTATTTTTACACCTCTATAGTCACAGTTATGTGGAAAAAAACAACACAAGAGAATAGTCATAGTTTCACTAGATTAGAATATAATCTATAAACTATTTTAGTTAAAAATTAAAATATTATTTGTTGACTATGCAGTCTTTAAAAAAAAAAGAATAAAATAAAATTTCACAAAATAAAAGCATGTTTTTTTTCTTATTGTTTGTCTGTTTGTTTTTTCTATGCATGATAATTTGATGGATCTGAAAACTTTTTTATGGCCCCCCTGGCAGAGTGTCCCGGACCCCTGGGTGTCCTCGGACCCCACTTTGAGAATCACTGACTTGGAGTATTGCTGGTACCATGTTATTATCATTCTATTTTGTTTTCCGTGGGTTGATTTTTAAAGCGACTCCGCGCTGCCACAGACACTCACACAAGCCTGTGAAGCCCAGAGTAAAAAAAATCCCTCTACGGCCACTGTGTGTTTTTAAACAGGAACTCATAGGAATCGATCATTAGGAAGAAAAACTCAAAGTCCTAACTTACCAAACCACCAGGGACTGTCTGCTGGGATCCCTGCTGAACTCGGTCCACATCGAGCGAACAAAAATTAAGGAGTGTCCAAGTGTCCAGAGGGAAAGAGTGGCAGAGGAAGTATCCAGCGTCTATAATCCCGTCACTTCACTACAAAGCCTCCATATTTTACACACGTCTTATAAAAGCTGCTCCCAGTATGTGTCGGAGGAGTTGGATAAACGCGGAGCTGGGAGGTCTGTACTGTATGTTTTGTACGGCCACATCAGTGTCAAGTTAACTCTTTTTAAAAATGTCGCATCCTTTTGTACATTTCAAAATAAAAGCTCCATCATAATTAAATTAAAATTACTTTTTACTTATTCATACTCAGCTTTTTCTGACTTTTGTAAATCAGATAAGCGTTTTAAATTCTGTTGTTTTTATCTCCTTCACACTTGCCCTTTCTACTCAATAATAGCACATGCTCGTCCTTTAATCTGAAGGACGGCTTGTTACTTCCTGTACTGTCTGTCTGTGTGCTGGCTGGCTTGATGCAGCTGTTCCAGCGGTAGGAGGGTCAATGGGAGTATGAAGCAATATTTTCCAGGAACAGACCAGCGCAATGACAGAAGCGACCAGACACCCATTGGTGCTCTGTTAGGATGTCACTAATGTCAAGTTTGACATGATCAGACTGAACAGCGACCTCCGGTCTGAACTCCCAAGATAAAAGACTCGTTGATGACCCCCAGGGGGACAGAGCTGACAGCTGATGGCACAATAATGCTGTAGTGAAGGATCACTGAAACAACTTCCTGGATGTTTCCCTCGTGAGCTTATTAAATGTGTTCAAAATACACTTGTGTTCATTTGTGTTTGTTGTTTTCTAAATTATGATTACAACTTACTGTGAGCATGGGTAGCACATGGATTAAAGACTGACAAAGAAAGAAAGACAGAAAGGCAAAACAATGTATGTCTCAAAGGGTAGCTTAATTTTGTAATAAAATTATGGAGTAAATTATCAATACTATGATTACTACGATTACTACGAATACTACGATTTTTGTGACATTGTTATTATTTTTATAACGTCTACACAAGTGAACATGTACATACACATTTACTGTTTACACTCTCAACATCAACACAACACACTATTTAAGTGAGAAACAAAAAACATTTTATTCTCTGGACTTTCACAGACTTACATGTGGTCAGAATCCGTAGAACTGTGCTGTACGATTGCTTCTTATCACATTCCAAAAATAAATAAATAAATAAATAAAAAAAATCTATGCTTTTACTTTGAAAGCAAACTAGTCTCATTTCCGGTATTGCTCTTGCTTCATGCTGGTGTCTTGATGCGGCCACAGAGGAGATGGGCAGGAGAAGGGCCGCTCCCAATAAATCCTCGCAACTCCTCTCACTCTGATCAAACGAGCACTGTTCTACCGGAAATGACACAAAGAGCAGTGTGGGTGTACTATAACTAGGAATAAAGGGTTAGTGTGTGTGTCTGTGCGTGTATATATATATATATATATATATATATATATAAGTGATGCACCCACAAACCCAACATCTGAGGACTCTGTCCAGAAGAATGCAGTCCTAGGAACAGCTAAAAACCTGCACAGAACCCTCAACTGTAACCCTCAATATATATAAATTTAAAGTTATTACACCACACATTACACAGTAGTACACTGTATACAATGAGTGTCAGTCAGTCAATTAATAAGGTTCCAAAACCTCGAGACAATACTGTAAAAAGGTATCAGATGTTGAATTTGTATTGGCGCCTGACAAATGTTAATCAAAGAAACTGCATTTTGTCACATTATATACAGTCCAGGCCATATGGGAATATAGTAACGGTACTTTTACGAATACTCTGATTGATTGTTTGTGTATACACTTATCAGCCACAACATAAAAACCATTGACAGCTGAAGTGAATAACTTCTCCTTGGACCAGACTTGGCTCTGACCTGAAGAGGCATGGACACAGGGCCTCTGTGGGTGTCCTGTGGTGTCCAGCACTAGGGCCTTGGCAGTGGATCCTTCAATTCATGTGCATTGTGAGGTGGGGTACCAGCAAGTCCCATCCCAGCTCAATAAATTGAGTATTTGGGATTGTCACTGCCATCAGGGAGTGCTGTTGCCATGAAGCGGGGAACTTAGTCTTCAATTGTGCTTTGGCGGGTGGAGCGTGTAAGGTAACATTCACATGATTGCCAGGACCCAAGGTTCCCAGCAGAACATTGCACTGTAACTAAATGATCAGTTACTCACTTCACCAGCCAGTGGTTTTCTCAAATTTTATTATAATTATTTTCACATTAGATTTAGTTACTTTGAATTAAAAATTGAAAATGAAACTATACCCTGAATAAATTAAATCATTATTTGACTCAGTGCAGCTCAACTTGCCTGCACTGACTTATTCAGTGATGTGTTGATATGGTAATTTTGACATTTAAGAGAAGAATGCTGCAGAAAAGGTTGTGCAGGTGGCCTGCATAAAATCTGGAGAAAGGTGTGAAGTTTAGTGAATGTCATAACGCCTTGCTGTGTGCACTGTGGGGTTTGTCTGAATGCTGCTTAAAAAAGATGCAGGATTATTCTATCTCTACTTTGACCTCATAAATGTCAGCAGTAAGTTGGCAGAAAGTTTGTTGATCATTACATAATTGGTCACATGCTGCTTGTATGTAACTTTGCACTGTCTGCAATAGTTTGTCATGTCTGTCAGTCATATCTTGTATATGATGTGCTTTTATAGTTTGAGTCATGGAGAGATAAATTAAACTGAAACTCAAATTTTAATATGCAATCCGCATGACAGCTTTAATTCACTCTGAGATAAATATATCAGGATGAACATTACACAACTTATTTATACATTTTATTTGCTCCTTCATTCTGTTCAGTGTGAGGGTGGCGGTTGCCAAGGCTCATCCCAGCATGCATTGAACAGAAGCTTATAGAATACCCTGGACAACTCAGATATCAGGTTACTCACGGTCTTACATGACAGCAACTTATCAGATGCACCTGACTCGTATGTCATTGAAATGTGGGAGCGAAAGCAGTGTCATAAGGTGGGGAATGCACACAGGGACAGGGATCCAAATCACTCTGCCTTTTTGTTAGTGACAAAATAAAACCACCTTCACATGCAACATTTCACATCAAATGTGTGTGCATCGAATCACATTTGATGGTACTTTTTATCTTTTCCAGCAGAGGGCGCTGTACTCAAATGGAAAAGACAACTTGATGTTACAGAGTTAATGCAGTACATTTATGGGGAAAATGTGATTGCATTGTCCTTATACACTGCACTGTTTAAAGTTTTTCACATAGGTGGCACATTTGTAGAGAGACGGTGGCTGTATTCACTGGCATTTTAATATATTGTTCAAAAGATAATTTCATTTTCTAAATCAGGGGTGTCAAACTCATTTTAGTTTAATCTGACCTCAAGTGGGCCAGACCAGTAAAAACCATTGCAAAGTAGCCCATAAATAACAACATCTCCAAATTTTCCCTTTGATTTACTGTAAAGAAAAACAAGCGCATTCTGAAAACATCCAATTATAATACAGATGATGAACAGCGTGCAGGTGTCTGAAGATGAATACATACAAGTTCAACAATATGTCTCAGTTTTCCACATTTATTCAGTCTGCTACTCAATGATATTACATGTGCATTATTCCATACATGTCCACTCCTGTGTAGTAATGCGGTCATCACCACACCAAACTGAAGTGGAAGATATTGAGGAAGCATGTGAAGTTATCCCCTGCCTCCCAAACCATTTACAAATGTAAAGTTTTGGTTGTGCCTTAGCAAAATGGTTCCACCAATATTGTTTCAAGAGAGGTCTGGTCAGAGTGGAATAGTCAGAGTGGAATAGCCTCTGCAGCAGCAGTTTACATGACGGAGGCTACTCACTGTTTAACTTGCCCATGAAACCTGGCACAAAAGTGCAGCAATAGGACTTTTAGGTCTGCAAAATCATCCAGTAGGCCGGACTGACAACCAAAAATGTATGTAATCGTTACACCTACAAAACACTAAAAGAAAGGACTGATGACTTTAAACCTGATATATTTTAACCTTATGTCATGTTTGTATTTAGCTTAGGGGTTAACTGTGTGCACAGAAAGGGAGTACCTGCAAATGTTTATCATGTTTTTGAAGGTTTGCCCTTTACACTTATTTCCACACAGACCCTAGAAAAGTAAGATTCAGCCCAATTTTTCACATCCCACATTTCCCCAGACCCTGCTCTTCTCATTGAGTACATGTAGTTACTTGTTTTGTTAATCCTGATGCAGGAATGAAAACCAAGACTGCATAATAATATTAGCCAAGTATTTGATGGGATATGATTCAGTAATGTAATTTTCAACCATATTTACATGTGCTATATTCAAGAACTAATGCTACTGGAAAGTATCCAAACACAGCACACCCTTTCTGTGTGTAAAAACAAGTAGGGGAGTCACCTTCGGTTCTCGTGATTACTCATTGCTCATCAGGAGTGCCGAGGGAATCCCACCAAGCCAAACATGGACTCCACCCTTATCAGCTGAGACCAGACTCACAGAGTAAGAGGTTTCACCTCCCAAACATCACCTACTATCCAATCATACCCTCACACTTACTGGGCGTCACATTTATCTGACAACCCATGACCAGCAAACGTGTGTGGGGGGGTGGAGATATAAAGTGTTTTGAAGATAATAGTGCAAGCCTGGTTCATTCCCGCAGAGCTCCACAGGGTTTACCACCGAAGCAGACATGCAAATGACTTGATAAAATGTTCCTTGTGTTTTAGGACTCTGAGCCTAACGTGATTTATTTTGTATTTTTTGTAAGCGATTCCAGATAAAAAAAAAGAAGATGAGGTAAGGAAAAAATAATGATATAAATAATAATATAAATTGGCAATGGTTCAATACACTATGTGTGTTTGGTTTTCTATAATTAACTGAATTCTAATTTTATATCATTCCTGCTCAAGCCTGTGATCTAATGGAAAACAACAGTTCTGAATTTGTAATATGGAAACAAATCAACCAGGAGACCATGGTGAGTTTATTTCATTCCTCAAAGTGATTATGTGGTTCTCAGCGTTAAAGGATAACTTCAGCATTTTTCAAACTGGATCCTATTCCCCTGTGTAAACTGATCAAAGGGACTGATGTGAACAACAATTTCTGAAATTGTTCCAGTATTGAGGGAGTGGGCAGCAGCCGCGGAGCGAGCTGCAATTGAAGCACATGGGGCAATTGAGCACTGTCACTGTATGCCATTAAAAGAGGCTATTTTTGATGCAGACGGGCTCAGATTGTTAATATAAGTGTCTCAAGTATCTCTTTACCTTTCACTTGATCCAGTCTGTTTGTTATTGCCTTTATAAGCAGGAGTCTCGTTCTGAAATATCACGAGTATAATAACCAGAGTAGTTTACAGAAAATGTAGTTCAGTATTGTCTAGAAGATTTTCAATATCATGGATGATTATTTACCTGATTTCAATAATGTGGCTCAGGCCTTTGAATTTGATACTGTATGTACTGTACAGGAAGAGAGGATGAGGAGGGAGAGAAAAAAGGCAGCTCCATCCAGCTTCCATTACAGCTTGTTCCCTGCCTGCTGGCAACTATCGGCTCTCTCAGTACCAGACAAATTTCAAAAATTGTTGTCCATATCAGTCTCTTTGACCATTTTTCATGGGGAAATAGGGTCCGGATTGAAAAATGTCTAAGATATCCTGTAAACATAGTATTTATGTATTACAACCATGAATGTCATTCCAGGTTGAACTTGCTGTCAAATTTACCCCAAACTGCCACTGTGTTGAAATCTATTGCAAGTTTGTTGTTCTGCAAAACATGTTGTGACTGTTGCATGTTTAAAAGATTAGTTTTAGTATTCTGGATGTATGATTAAATGAAAACCTACCTTGAAAACTCAAAGAACATTTGACAGCACAGTAAAGTACCACCAATGTCAAATTACTGCCAGTCACTGCACACATTTCTGCTTGTTAAAATATCTAATGGGTAGAGAACTAAGAGTCTAATTCATTTGTAGTGGGGGCCTTCCTGGAGGAGTTCAGGGAGCAGATCATTGCTGGGGTGAGATCACCCGGAGCCATCATACAAGCCTGGATCTCACAGCAGCCGACGACCATCAATCAAACTTTGACACCACAGGAACAAATCAGGGAGCTGTTTCATGTCGTGGAAAATGGAACATCACAATCCAAAGTTTGCTTCTACCAGATACTTTCGCAGGAGGAACCCGAGCTAATAGCTGATTTAGGTAAGACAAACCTGTAAAATGGCATAGTAATACATGTTTTAAACACCAGCATACTGTTGAGGAATTCAATGTGCTATAACAAATGACACAATTGTGACAGTGGATAAAAAAGATGCTCCTGACTCAAAACAGCTGCAGTCAGTTTTTAAACCAACATGACCAAAAAAAAGTAAAGAAACAAAAACAAGAAGTAGTCAAGGGAAGGTTGGAAAGTGTGTGAGGGTGATCAATGCAATTTTCCTCCAAAATTTTTTTGTCATATTTGTTGAATGTGTCACTATATCCTGACAGTAGTACATGAGACAATCTAATCAGTGCTCCTCATGGCATTTGCAAAGATCCACCACATCTGCTCTACCAACAACAGCGCTGTCAATGTGTAGTGACAGTTTCAGCAGATATGATAAAAAGTAATGTTTATAAACATTACCTACTGAACCTTTAAGCTACAGCACCCACATAGCCATGGGTGTGTCCAGATGTGGCACCTACATCTCAAACTGGCACACCCAGCATAATCATGACAAATGTAGGAGTTAGCTACAAATTTAAAAACAAAATCTCTATACTATAGATTTCCCTTGTCATCTGTCCCACCCATGGATATATTATAGGATCACCCATCTATGCCATGTTGCACCCTTGGGGGTGGGCCAGGCCGGGCTGCTGTGCCAGCTCATTTAAACTCCTTGCCAAGTTGCCCAGGGCTGATTCACTGACAGGGGCCCTGCCCTGGCTTCACATTTCACCAACTTTTGATTGACAGCCTGTCACAGGCTGTGATATTAAGTCATTATTGTGACACCGCTGATGTTGACAAGCGGAACTGCAGTCACCAAGTGCACATTATGGACTTTCAGTTGAAGGCCCTGAACTGACTTGTACAGCAGATAAAAAGAGAAGTAGGCCTAAGACATTGTTTTCCCTCACTAATGGAGGTGCTGGACTCCTGTCCCAAAGACATTTTTCCAAAGATGAACAGTTGCAGGTCTGTGAACACAGTTATGTTCACAGACCCACTGAACAGTTTATGTTGGCTACTCTTTTATTTGAATGATGATTAAATGATTACATTGTTCAAGACCAAGTCCTGCTGTCTTACTATAATGCTAGCCTACTAGCTAACATTGCTCCTACAGATTGCTGACCTGTGCTTTTTTGTATATAAATTGTACTTGTACAATTCATGGTTGTGTGGTTAGCCTACTCTAATATGTTCAGTGGGTAGACCATTGCAGTCGCCACCACTCCAGATTTGGTGCTGCTTTTATGCAACAGTTGCACTGTAATGCTGTTGGGGAAATCATTGCAGCATTAAATGAAGAAATAATGTTGCAACTTGCCTCTGCCACCCTGTTTCTTGTAACTATCACATGTTGCTAATCATTATCAAAAAGTAATCAAAACCAGTAGCATATTATGGATATCAATGTATGTTTATAAACATGTTATACATGTTTTCTTCAGCAAGATAATCCTGACAAATGAACACCACTTTTATGATTTTTAAGATGTAAATGCGATTGCAAGTAAAAAGCTAATGGTAGGTTAAAAACGAACTACAACATGGTTGAAAAGACTTAATGTTGCCACCACAGTGAGGCTGTAAAGCCATGTTCGGTGTGATGATGTTCTGCAGTCTCATTTAGCCAGCTGTTTACAACCAACGCATAAAAGTAAATAAATTCATGTGTGGGATATTTACTAACGAATTTTATGTCGTAGAACAAAAGGTGAAAATCTCTTTAGCTTGTGATAGCGGCAGACGTTATTTTAGGAATCTAAACAATAACCCATTAAAAAAAAACATTGATTTTAACAGGAGGGAACTGGGAGAGCAAAAGTGCTGGCTCATTTCCCTGGTTGTAGGACTAGCTAGTTATACCCAAATTTATGAGAAAAATACAAACTTATCAGTGTGATAACAACTACCTAAAGTGGCAGAAACTGTCTTTTTTGACATTTTCATCTTTAATTTGGCCCACGTTCATCTGCTAACACAGAGGTGGCAGACTTTATGACCTATACTGCAGCCAGCCACCAGAGGGTGATAGAGATGTTTTGACTTCACTTTTGGGGAGCTGTCATGTTGTCCATCTTTATGTACAGTTTGTGATTGATACAATTTATAGTAGGTATATACTCTAAATAACATTTCAATGAGATGAGAGACAGAGTTCAGCAAAGAGAAGAGAGCGGAGGTTGCAGTGAGTGGGGATAGAGAGAGACTGAAAGAAGAGAAAGGAAAAAGAAAGGAAAACTCCTCTGACTGTATGCTGAAAAATCAGTGAAGCACTGTCACCTGGCCAGTGTGAAGGAGTGTGTCTTACTAATAAATAAATAAATTAAATGTTGTTGTACTTGCTTTTCTATATGTTTAATTCTGTCAATGCCTTGTGAAAAATGTCTGTTCTTGCTATACTTCTCTTCCTTTTGGTGTCACTAACAAAGATAAACATGCTTGAAATGTGTTTTTCAAGTGGCCCTGCACTACCGTTCCACCCTCTCATCTGTAGTCAAAAGAATTTAACACAATATAGGGTACAGTTTGAAATGACAAGTGATATCCTGTCCATTTTCTTGATCAACAGAGCTAAGACAACAGAACAGCAGGACGACCCAAACAGAACAGAAGTGGACAATGGAAAACAGCAAGCAATTAGAAGACGAACACACAAACGTCTACATAAAAACCAAAAGGGATACTATTAAAAGACAAAGAGAATTGACATGTCAGGTAATGGGGGAGATTGAACAACTTTTGGAAGAGACACAAAGAGGGAGAAAGGAAATTGACTACCTAAAGACAAATACAGAGCAGCAACAGGAGGACATTGCCAGGCTGACAGCTGAAAAACATGAGCAGGACTTACTGATAAAAGGACTGAGATTACAGATAGAAAATGTTATTGAGAAACTCGAGGAGAATAAAAATGAAGCCACTCTAGAAAAAAGACAACTTCTAAAAATGCTGACTGAAATATACCAAGAGAGGGAAGCTCTGGAAAAAAGACGCAAGGAGCTCATGAATGAGAGACACAAGTTAGAAATGGTCAAGCATGATAAGACAAAATCACAAGAAAGCAAGGAACCCCAAAAACCCATGGAGCAGATAAAGAGAGAGCAGGAGATAACAGAGAGGCTGATAGCTGACAGTCTGCAGAGTCTCATTAATAAAAGTAAGAAAATGATGCTTGAAGCAAAGCATGAAAAAGAACAAATGGAGAAAAACATAGCAGACCTCAAGCAAGAGTTAAAGAGAAATAAAAAGGATATTTCCCAACATAAAGATCAAATTGAGCACTTCAAACTTATTCTGAATGTAAGTACCAACACAATGAAGCAAACAAAAACTCAAAGAGCTGTTGAAATGCAGAAAGCTGCAGTCCCACAGATGGAAAGCAGAGAAAGACAGGAAGAAGACGCAGACACATTTGACACTGTGAAGATAAAACTCTGCAGAATCCAGGAAGAGATGGAGAAACTTTGGGATGTGCTGGAAGATAGTGAACAAGTAGAAGTAACTGTGGGAGAGGAGCTAAAGACAGAGAGTGGTCGAATTGAAGATGTTACATCTGACTCCAAAAAGCAAAGACAAGACAAGCATGAAAGCATGAAGACAACACAGTGGGAACCAGAGATAAAGGCTGATCTGCAGAGGCAAAAACAAGACATAGAGAACAAGTTGGCACAAATCCAATCTGAAAGAGATGAAATACAAAAAACCAAGGCTGAAATACAAATAGAGAAAGAAAACATAGAAAGAGACAGGCAGTTAGCTAAAGCTGAAATGAATGCAATGAAGTGTGTGAGGGAAAATATCGAAAAGCAAAAACAGGAGCTGGATGACAAGTTACAAAAGACAAAGAAAGAGATAAGAGAGATGGAAGTGATGAGCTCTGAGATTGAAATAAAGAAAAAGGACCTAGCAAAAATGATTAGAATGAGCAAGAGAAAAAGGGGAGAGATCAGCAAGATGGAGGAGGAGTGTGGACACGCTAAAAAAGACACAGAGAAAAAACAAGATAAGACTGAGGGGCAGGGGATGGAGTTGAATGTGGAGAACAGATCTGAAAATCAGTTTGAGGAAGACAACATGGACACAAGCTCAAAGAATGAAGTGAACACTGGCATGAAGAGAGTTATCCTCGACATAGAAGAGATCAGAAAGATGCTGCACAGGGTGAGAGAAGATACAGAGCAAAGCAGGAGGGACTGTACACAGGAAAAGAGCGAAATCCAATGGATGAATTTTCAAGTAAAAAAAAAGAGACGAGAGCTTGACCAACAGCTGGAGAAGACCATGAATGAGAGGGATGAGTTAGAAATCATGAAGGTAAAGATACAGCAACACAGGAAGGAGGTTGAACAAAAACTGGAAGATACAATAACTACAATTCTGACTTTTGGGGAAATAAAAGCTTGCATAGAAACAGCTGCTGCAGAGATGAACAACACCAGGGAGGAGATAGTCAAAGCACAAAGGTCGATGGATCAGAACAAGGAAGAGGTCAAAAACTACATGGTAAGTAAATCTTTTCTCTTTTTTACTTTTTAATCCTGGACCAGTAATAAGCAGTTTCTAATTTTAGCATGTCATAGCAGAAAGCAGTTGTTTAAATATAATGCACATGGCTTGCTTTCTTTTTAGCTGTGCCAATTCCAGAGTCCAGGTTTTATCACTGATGATGAGTTTTATACTTTAAAGAACAGAATTAAAAGGAAGGTAGAATATAAAATAGAACAAAAAAAGCTTTGACAGAGAATTTTTGCACAGTCTTTAACCTCCACCTCGTCATTCTTGCCTGATCACATTCTTACACTGTCATAAATCACTCATTTTGGTTTGAATCAGCAGAACAATCAACGTGGTCTCACAGATGAAAATGACCATGGCCTCCTACACAATATGTGGTGGGGGCAGATATTGTGTTAAAATTACATGGTGGCAGCACGTTTGGATTTAGGCACCAAAACTACTTGGTTAGGTTTAAAAAAATATCATATTTTCAGTTAAAATACCGTAAGCACATGTAACTAGGGGTGAGCTATATATACCTGAAGTATTGTGGCTTATTCCACATGATATATTAAATGACAATAACATAAGCATCTACTATAAATTGTCATTTTTTAAAACCACTGGTATGACACTCGCTTTGGTGTTTCAGTTCGCTTTCTCTCTCCAATGCCTGTATTCCTCTCGCAGGCACACATACATAAAGACTCACAAACATGATACCTCACACACACTCCTCCCATTTAGATCAGCTCCAGATCACAGCTCCAGACAGCTACTATTTTGTGACCATGGAGCACCAGTGTGACTTGCACATATTTTAATATATGAACTGGAGAGCTGTTTGTTGTTTCCAGTGAATAAATCATCCATGTTTAATGGCGCCGCTGTAACAGTTTAACTTAATGAGTTTAACAATAGTGTGTGAACAGATTAAGTGTGTGTTTCTGTACACGCGGGGCTCCAACCATGACTCGCAATTGCATTTTGTGACCACAGAGCACCAGTGCGATTTGCCCGTACTTTTGATGTATCAGCTGGAGAGCTGTTGGTTTGTTACCAGCTGTAAACATCTTCACATTTATAGGCGCCACAGTAATAGTTTAACGTTCTGCTAACTGCTCACAACAACTGCTGACTGGAAGCTTCAAGGCCACAGAAAAAAACATCAATGCTTCTAGCCCTAGTCTTCGATTCATTTATATATCCTGTTAGGGGTTGCAAGGGGGGAGGGGAGCCTATCCCAGCTGACAGTGGGTGAGAGGCGGGGTACACCCTGGTCAGGTTGCCAGACTATCCCAGGGCTTTACTATAACAGTACTTTTTTTGATGTGTATCACGATGTAGCCTAAAAATATCACATTATTTTTTTAAAGCCTTATTGCCCGGCCCTACATCTAACATTATGAATTGTGAAAGTATGTTCAGTTAAAAGAAGTCAACATTGACTTTGTCGATGTTTCACACAAAACATTAACAGCGCTTTTCCAAGTGAAAGTCTTGTGTTTCTTTGACCCATCCACCAGCCTCCTCCCCTACGATCTTTCTCACCATTTATGCTACCTATGGGGTCGTAACATTAAACAATGACCACTGTGTGATGTCGTTGAACCTAGGGAATTTGTGTGTCCACCATAACAATGGTGGACAACAATGGTTGACTTTCCACTAGTGGTGTTTTCAGGGTGCTGCCATGTAATTTCCACGCAGTATGTGCCACCAAAAAGTTAAAAGGTCTTTGCCATTTCCTGTATTTCTGTGAGTCCAGGTTGAGGAGAACAGAAGTCATCATCACTAAATATCACACTGCTGTGGTAAATCCATGGATTGCACTGCCTAGATTATTGATACAGTCTTCATATCCTTTTTTTTTGTAGGCGACTGATATTCTATCCTGACCATGTTTTGTCTAAACTTCTTAAAGATTCCTCCTGCACATACATCATTCTGCACAGTAAAGCTTGGAACATACAAATGAAGTAACAATATGTAAAACACATTTTTTGAGTAACATAAAAGCCAACGTGAGCTTAGCTGACTTGATCTAAGACAGTGGTGTGAAATTCAACTCTCATATACTGCATGGTTTTGAAATAAGGCTGGATTTGTAAGTGTGTGTGTTCTAGGTAATGAAGATACATGTCAACAGTGGAGGTCTATGGCTCAGACAATGAAGATATACCAGGCTTTGGATACACAGAGTACTTGTAGGATTGATTTGTTGTTGATCAGGGTCTGCACATTGGATTTTTTTAGAGTACTAAAATTATGGAATATCACCAGACTTATCCTTTGACTTATGTAACATTAATATATCTCAAGTTTTTCCAAACCATAAATTATTATTTCCCCACCCGATGAGGGCTTGGTTTGGAAGTAGCTCTAGGTACTGTTCCATTTAATTACATTTTGCATCTGAACTGAACCCATTCAAATCTTACATTAAATCTTTTTTGACCTTTTACTTGTTCTTTGTAAATATAATACTAGAAAATAATTTGTTGGTACAACAAAATAATATGTAATCAAGAAAATAACTACAGTAGCCATCCATCCATCCATCCATCCCAGACTAGCTGGTCTTTGTTTTTTGTTATATTAGCACTTTAAAGATGATGATTAATGAATTATTAAATTACTTTATGCATTCATTTCTTTTTGAACCAATACAGAATAAGCATCTGTAAAAAAAAAAAAAAAAAAAAAATAGACAATAGACATTCAAATCACATTTATAATAGCACATACTTTTACTTCGGTAACATTTTTTTATGCAAACCTTTACTTGTAGAGAATTTAACAGTTTGGTATTATTTTTGCTTTAGTCAAATATTTGAACACTTACACTTAATCTGACACTGCTTCCTGTCAGTGTGAGTTTGACAGCGTGAGTGTCTCTTTTACACCCATAGTTGTTTTACTGGGGGAAGTACTCAATCAATATAACTAATGATAATATTAATTAATTAAACTAAAAGTTCTTTGGATTGTTGACCTAGCATGGTCGCATGAGAAGCAATAAGAAAAACCATGACAATGCTTTCTTTTTTGTGAAGGATAAGATGACTTCCATGAAAGCTCAGCTCAGCAAATGGACACTGACAGACTCTCCAATCAAAAAGACTTTTCCAAGGAAAACATCTAAACTTCAGGAACCACAGAAAGAAACAGATGATCCTATCAAAGATCAAACATTTAAAATTCCAATAAACAAAGAAGGAGAAGGAGAGGAAATTACAAAAGAGACCATGTCTTTGCAGCAATCTTTAACACCAGAAGACCAGCATCAAAGAGAAGAAATAAAAGAACAGGAGAGTACTGAGTCAGAGTACAAACAAACACAAGAGCTCAATTTTTTTGCCGTGGACGTGAAGAAAGAGCAGAATGTTTTCTTACAGACGCAGACAGAAATTCATGAAGAAACATTAATGGATGATGATCAAACAGAATTACTGATAAATGTAAGAGAAATGGAAGAAGTGCAAAAGCAGATGTCCAAACTCAAAGACAGAGAGGAGCAAATGAGGGAGCAAATAAGCATTGCTATGGGGAACATGGAGGGAAACAATCAAGAGATTAAAAAGCTCATTATGGAAATAAATGAGCTGCAGAGCCAAAAACCAGATTATGAAAATGGGTTACAAATTGCAGTCAGAGAAAGCACAGATGTTTTCAAACATGAAATAGTTAAATATGAAGTGAGAGTGCGAAAACAGGAGAGTGGCAATTGGGTGAAACAAGAAGTTATTGATGATGTTCAGAAGCAAAAACAAAATCAGGAGTCAAGAGAAAATATGCGGACACATACTGAAGAGACAGATGGACGTTCTGATAAAAAGGACACAAGAAGTGCTGATGTACAACAACTTAGGGCAGAGATTCATAGAACACGAGAAATCATGAAACTAGTAAAACTAGAACTTGAATATCAAGCTGAAGAAAGTAATATAGACAAAGAGCATAAGGATGAAGGCAGTGAACACGAAGGATTGCTCCAAGACATGAAACAATTCCAAGAGCTTTTAAAACTGGTACAAATTACAATGAGGCAAAAGCAAATGCATCTGAATGAAGAAATGAGCAACATGAAATCAATGAAAACTGCAGCAAAAAAACAGAACAGACAGCTGGATCAGAGGTTAGAGAGAACCTTGAGAGAGAGAGATGAATTTGATATTTTAAAAATAAAAATGCAGAGACAAATTGAAGTGACTGAGCAGAAGTTGGAGAAAATGGGCAAAGTTAAAAGCACCATGGAGAAAATTGCTGAGAAGACAAGACAGAAAAGTGAAGACGTAGAGATTATTATAAAAGAAACCGAAGTCAAACTGAGACAGTTGGAAGACCTGAGCAATAAGATTGAGGCCACAAAACAAGAACTGGAGAACAGCTGTCCTTTAATATCCCAGAAAAGAGCTGAAATTGAAAAAATCAAGACTGAAATCAAGCAGAAAAAAGACAGAGAATCTGCCTTAGAAAGTCTTGAGAGTGTAAAGGGAGACATAAAGAAACATGACAGAGCTGAAACAGATGTGGAAAGGGACAAAATCCAGAGAAGAATGGGTAAAGAATTGGAAGAAATGGAAAATGAAATCTCCAGACTCAGATCAGAAAAGGAGAAACTGGAAAGGGATAGAAAACTGACAATGGATAATTTGGCTCAGAGAAAGAGTGAAATTAAACAGCTGAAAAAAGCCGTAAGTGACCAAGTGAAACAAAAGACAGAGAGACAAGAGATTGAGATGCTGAAACAACAGATTCAAGTAGAGAGTGAGAATGTGAGAATGGAAAAACAACAAGCTGAGGCAGAAATGCATCAGATGAAACACTTAAGGGAGAGTATGGAAAGACAAAAACATGAGCTTGATGACAAAGTGCAAGCAACCAAAAGAGAAATAAGAGAAATGGAGCTGCTGAAGTCAGAGCTAGAAATAAAGAAAAAGGAAAGTGAAAAAATATTTAGAAAAAACATGCGAAAAATTGAGAGTGAAAGAAAGTGGAATAACATACAAAGAGAAAAGGAGAAATTAAGGAAAGAGACCAAAAAGAGCACAAGAGAAGTAGACCAAAGACCTGAAGAAATTGTGACAGAGAGGGGAGAGTCAGAAATGTTGGAGATAAAACTGCAACAGCAGGAGGAGGAGCTGGCTGAAGAGAAGCAGAGAAATAAAGACCAGACTACTTTTATCCAAGTACACAGGAAAAATGAAAAACAACGTCTGGAAACACAAGCAGTCAGAACCATCAGCAAGGAAGCTGAAAAGATGCATCAAAGCTCAAAAGCCACAGATTTCAGTTTTGACCTTCAGAATTTGAGACAAAAGATTCATGTAAATTTGGAAATAATTAAGAGGGAAATGGGAATCCTTGAAAATGTAAATGTTCGTTTAGGGAAACAAAAAGAAGGACTCAAAGCATTAAAAGCTGAGAGTAGGACTGTGAGAGACAACATGAGTCAAATAAAATATCAGATAAAGATGACCTTTGACAAAATGACAATACAAGCAAAAGCAGAGATGGATGAAATGGTCCACATGTGGGATGATATCCAGACAAAAGAACAGGGGATTGAAATCAGATTAGAAGAAGTTAAAAAAGAAAGAAGAGAAATGGAAGTGTTGAAGTCCGAGTTGGAGATCAAAATAAGAGAAAATCATAAGATGATCCGAAAAGGCATTAAAAAACAGCAGGATGCTAAAAACATATGGACTGAGATCAAAGGAGAAAAAGATGCCCTCAAGAGGGAGACACAGAAGAGGAAGAAAGAGCTTGACAAGCGACTGGAGAGGATCATCAGAGAGAGGGATGAACTGGAGATCGTGAAACTGAAGATGCAAAGAGAAAAGGAGTTGAGCGATGGTACAAAAGATCAAAAACGAAGTAAGACAAGATGGTCCAATGTGGTCATTGAAAAGCACGATGTGAAAGAGCAGTGGCAGCTAAACATTGTTGAAGAACATGAAGTTCTTGAAAAACTGAAGGCAGAGCTGAAGCAAGACAGAGAGGATCTGGACAGAGAGCGTGAGAAGATGAACAAAGAGAAACTGGACTTGGAGCTGATGAGGTCTGACATCCTGAAACAAAGTGACACATTAAAACAAGCAATACAACATATGAAAGAGCAAAAAGACAAAGTGGAAATCACACAGTCTGAGCTACAAAAGAAGAAAGAACATGCAGACAGTCAGTTTGATGAGATAAATAAAGAGAAAAGCAACATCAAAGATCTGACCCTTCAGCTTCAGACTGAAAGAGACAAATTTGAGAATGTCATGAACATGATTATCTTAAAACAAGAAGAACAAGAACTCAAGGACAACGAGTTTAAGAGACAAACACAAGAACTGGAAACTCTTAAGAACAGTGTGCTGGCAGAAAGAGAGGAACTGGAAACTTTGAGGAAGAATCTCAACAAGAAGAAAGAAGAGGTTGAAGCTGCCCTTACCACCATCGGTGAAGAGAGAGAACAAGTCACTAAAATGAAGACTGCATTTTACAGGGAGAGGGCAATGCTTTCAAATGACAAGGAAAGGATGAAAGAACTGTCTAAGCTGAACATGAAAGCCGATCAGTTAAATAGTACACTGAAATCCATGGAAACTCTGAGAGCAAAACTCAAAGATTTCACTGAAACAACACAAGAAGGTCTAAAAACCAAAATGGACAGATTAGCACAACACACTGAAGATTTGCAAAAACTTTGCATGATGTTGGAGCAAAAACAAACAGAATTTGAAGCAGACCAAAACAAGCTGCCTGATTTCATTCAAGAGTTAAAAAGAGAAAAGGAAGCTCTTATAACTATGTTATCAGACGTGCTCCAAAGCAGATATGAAGCAGAAGATCAGATGAAGACAAAGCCTATTTTGGAAAGGCAAGATGGAGAAGAACTTGAGGCTGAGATGATCAAAGGGAAAGACGATCAGAAAAGTGTCCATGACGTTATTACCGAACAGAAGCAGAACATAAAGAAGCAAACGAACCTGTTAGAACGAATCATACAAGAAATAGAAAAGAGAAAAGATGAGCTTCAGATCACAATGACTCCGCTGAAAGGTGAGAAAGAACACATCAGCAGCTTCCTTGAAGAGATAGATAAAGAAAAAAGCAACATAAGAGAGATGGTGCTTCAGGTTCAGACAGACAAGACCAAAGTTCAGAACATGATGAAAATTATTGTTTTGAAACAAAGAGAGCTAGATCTAAAAGACGCTGACATCGAGGAACAAATGCAAGAATTGCTAAACAGCAGGAACATCGTACTAGCAGAAAAAGAAGAACTGGAACTTTTGAGAAAGGATCTCAACAAGAAGAAAGACAAGGTTGAAGCTGCCATGAACACTATCAGTGAGAGAGAGAACAAGTAGTGAAGAGTAGTGTTGACATGGACAGAGAAATGCTTGAGGATGAAAAGAACAAAATGGAAGGAGAAAGGTCTGATCTTAAAATAAGAGAAGATCAACTCTTGGATAAAATGAAATCAATGGAAACCCTGAGAGAAAAACTTCAACAGCTGAAAGAAAGGATGAGTGAAGACATGAAACACAAACTCATCAGACTGGAACAAAACAATGAAGAAGTACTGAAACTGGTCAGTGTTTTGGAGCAAAAGCACGAAGCTCTGAATAAACAGAAAGAAAATATGTCATCTTACACTGAGATATTACAGAGAGAAAGAGAAGGGTTGAGGAGTACCTTGTCAGAACTTGCCATTCAGAGACAAGAGATTGAAAATCGACTGAAACAAGACGCTTTGTTGGAAACAACACATCTTGTCGAACTTAAAGCAGAGCTGAAGCAAGACAGAGAGGATCTGGACAGAGAGCGTGAGAAGATGGACAAAGAGAAACTGGACTTGGAGCTGATGAGATCTGACATCCTGAAACAAAGTGACACATTAAAACAAGCAATACAACATATGAAAGAGCAAAGAGACAAATTGGAAATCACACAGTCTGAGCTACAAAAGAAGAAAGAACATGCAGACAGTCAGTTTGATGAGATAGAGAGAAAAGCAACATTAAAGATCTGACCCTTCAGCTTCAGACTGAAAGAGACAAATTTGAGAATGTCATGAACATGATTATCTTAAAACAAGAAGAACAAGAACTCAAGGACAACGAGCTCAAAAGACAAACACAAGAACTGGAAACTGTGAAGAACAGTGTGCTGGCAGAAAGAGATGAACTGGAACTTCTGAGAAAAGATGTCAACAAGAAGAAAGAAGAGGTTGAAGCTGCCATGAACACTATCAGTGCAGAGAGAGAAATAGTCAGTCAGATGAAGAGTAGTGCTGACATGGACAGAGAAATGCTTGAGGATGAAAAGAACAAAATGGAAGGAGAAAGGTCTGATCTTAAAATAAGAGAGGATCAACTCTTGGATAAAATGAAATCAATCAAAACTCTGAGAGAAAAACTTCAACAGCTGAAAGAAAGGATGAGTGAAGACATGAAACACAAACTCATCAGACTGGAACAAAACAATGAAGAAGTATTGAAACTGGTCAGTGTTTTGGAGCAAAAGCATGAAGCTCTGGATAAACAGAAAGAAAATATGTCATCTTACACTGAGATATTACAGAGAGAAAGAGAAGGGTTGAGGAGTACCTTGTCAGAACTTGCCATTCAGAGACAAGAGATTGAAAATCGACTGAAACAAGATGCTTTGTTGGAGACGACACATCTTGTCGAACTTAAAGCAGAGCTGAAGCGAGACAGAGCGGATCTGGACAGAGAGCATGAGAAGATGGACAAAGAGAAACTGGACTTGGAGCTGATGAGATCTGACATCCTGAAACAAAGTGACACATTAAGACAAGCAATACAAGATATGAAAGAGCAAAGAGACAAATTGGAAATCACACAGTCTGAGCTACAAAAGAAGAAAGAACATGCAGACAGTCAGTTTGATGAGATGAACAGAGAGAAAAGCAACATCAAAGATCTGACCCTTCAGCTTCAGACAGAAAGAGACAAACTTGAGAATGTCATGAACATGATTATCTTAAAACAAGAAGATCAAGAACTCAAGGACAACGAACTCAAAAGACAAACACAAGAACTGGAAACTGTTAAGAACAGTGTGCTGGCAGAAACAGAGGAACTGGAACTTCTGAGAAAAGATCTCAACAAGAAGAAAGAAGAGGTTGAAGCTGCCATGAATACTATCAGTGCAGAGAGAGAAATAGTCAATCAGATGAAGAGTAGTGCTGACATGGACAGACAAATGCTTGAGGATGAAAAGAACAAAATGGAAGGAGAAAGGTCTGATCTTAAAATAAGAGAGGATCAACTCTTGGATAAAATGAAATCAATGGAAACCCTGAGAGAAAAACTTCAACAGCTGAAAGAAAGGATGAGTGAAGACATGAAACACAAACTCATTAGACTGGAACAAAACAATGAAGAAGTATTGAAACTGGTCAGTGTTTTGGAGCAAAAGCATGAAGCTCTGGATAAACAGAAAGAAAATATGTCATCTTACACTGAGATATTACAGAGAGAAAGAGAAGGGTTGAGGAGTACCTTGTCAGAACTTGCCATTCAGAGACAAGAGATTGAAAATCGACTGAAACAAGACGCTTTGTTGGAAACAACACATCTTGTCGAACTGAAGGCAGAGCTGAAGCAAGACAGAGAGGATCAAGAAGGAGAGCGTGAGATGAAGAAGAAAGAGAAACTGGACTTGGAGCTGATGAGGTCTGACATCCTGAAACAAAGTGACACATTAAAACAAGCAATACAAGATATGAAAGAGCAAAGAGACAAATTGGAAATTACACAGTCTGAGCTACAAAAGAAGAAAGAACATGCAGACAGTCAGTTTGATGAGATGAACAGAGAGAAAGGCAACATCAAAGATCTGACCCTTCAGCTTCAGACTGAAAGAGACAAATTTGAGAATGTCATGAACATGATTATCTTAAAACAAGAAGAACAAGAACTCAAGGATGATGAACTTAAGAGACAAACACAAGAACTGGAAACCAGTAGAAACAATTTATTGGCAGAAAAAGAAGAATTTGAACTTTTGCAAAAGGATCTCAACAAGAAGAAAGAAGAGGTTGAAGCTGCCCTTACCACCATCGGTGAAGAGAGAGAACAAGTCACTAAAATGAAGACTGCATTTTACAGGGAGAGGGCAATGCTTTCAAATGACGAGGAAAGGATGAAAGAACTGTCTGAGCTGAACATGAAAGCCGATCAGTTAAATAGTACACTGAAATCCATGGAAACTCTGAGAGCAAAACTCAAAGATTTCACTGAAACAACACAAGAAGGTCTAAAAACCAAAATGGACAGATTAGCACAACACACTGAAGATTTGCAAAAACTTTGCATGATGTTGGAGCAAAAACAAACAGAATTTGAAGCAGACCAAAACAAGCTGCCTGATTTCACTCAAGAGTTAAAAAGAGAAAAGGAAGCTCTTATAACTATGTTATCAGACGTGCTCCAAAGCAGATATGAAGCAGAAGATCAGATGAAGACAAAGCCTATTTTGGAAAGGCAAGATGGTGAAGAACTTAAGGCTGAGATGATCAAAGGGAAAGACGATCAGAAAAGTGTCCATGACGTTATTACCGAACAGAAGCAGAACATAAAGAAGCAAACGAACCTGTTAGAACGAATCATACAAGAAATAGAAAAGAGAAAAGATGAGCTTCAGATCACAATGACTCCGCTGAAAGGTGAGAAAGAACACATCAGCAGCTTCCTTGAAGAGATAGATAAAGAAAAAAGCAACATAAGAGAGATGGTGCTTCAGGTTCAGACAGACAAGACCAAAGTTCAGAACATGATGAAAATTATTGTTTTGAAACAAAGAGAGCTAGATCTAAAAGACGCTGACATCGAGGAACAAATGCAAGAATTGCTAAACAGCAGGAACATCGTACTAGCAGAAAAAGAAGAACTGGAACTTTTGAGAAAGGATCTCAACAAGAAGAAAGACAAGGTTGAAGCTGCCATGAACACTATCAGTGGAGAGAGAGAACAAGTAGTGAAGAGTAGTGTTGACATGGACAGAGAAATGCTTGAGGATGAAAAGAACAAAATGGAAGGAGAAAGGTCTGATCTTAAAATAAGAGAAGATCAACTCTTGGATAAAATGAAATCAATGGAAACCCTGAGAGAAAAACTTCAACAGCTGAAAGAAAGGATGAGTGAAGACATGAAACACAAACTCATCAGACTGGAACAAAACAATGAAGAAGTATTGAAACTGGTCAGTGTTTTGGAGCAAAAGCATGAAGCTCTGGATAAACAGAAAGAAAATATGTCATCTTACACTGAGATATTACAGAGAGAAAGAGAAGGGTTGAGGAGTACCTTGTCAGAACTTGCCATTCAGAGACAAGAGATTGAAAATCGACTGAAACAAGATGCTTTGTTGGAGACGACACATCTTGTCGAACTTAAAGCAGAGCTGAAGCAAGACAGAGAGGATCTGGACAGAGAGCGTGAGAAGATGGACAAAGAGAAACTGGACTTGGAGCTGATGAGGTCTGACATCCTGAAACAAAGTGACACATTAAAACAAGCAATAAAACATATGAAAGAGCAAAGAGACAAATTGGAAATCACACAGTCTGAGCTACAAAAGAAGAAAGAACATGCAGACAGTCAGTTTGATGAGATGAACAGAGAGAAAAGCAACATCAAAGATCTGACCCTTCAGCTTCAGACGGAAAGAGACAAACTTGAGAATGTCATGAACATGATTATCTTAAAACAAGAAGATCAAAAACTCAAGGACAACGAACTCAAAAGACAAACACAAGAACTGGAAACTGTTAAGAACAGTGTGCTGGCAGAAAGAGATGAACTGGAACTTCTGAGAAAAGATCTCAACAAGAAGAAAGAAGAGGTTGAAGCTGCCATGAACACTATCAGTGCAGAGAGAGAAATAGTCAATCAGATGAAGAGTAGTGCTAACCAGGAAAGACCACCGCTTGAGATTGAAAAGGAAGGAGAAAGGTCTGCGCTGAAAATAAGAGAAGATGAACTCTTGGATAAAATGAAATCAATGGAAAGTCTGAGAGAAAAACTTCAACAGCTCAATGAAAGGATGAGTGAAGACATGAAACACAAACTCATCAGACTGGAACAAAACAATGAAGAAGTATTGAAACTGGTCAGTGTTTTGGAGCAAAAGCACGAAGCTCTGAATAAACAGAAAGAAAATATGTCATCTTACACTGAGATATTACAGAGAGAAAGAGAAGGGTTGAGGAGTACCTTGTCAGAACTTGCCATTCAGAGACAAGAGATTGAAAATCGACTGAAACAAGACGCTTTGTTGGAGACGACACATCTTGTCGAACTGAAGGCAGAGCTGAAGCAAGACAGAGAGGATCTGGACAGAGAGCGTGAGAAGATGGACAAAGAGAAACTGGACTTGGAGCTGATGAGGTCTGACATCCTGAAACAAAGTGACACATTAAAACAAGCAATACAAGATATAAAAGAGCAAAGAGACAAATTGGAAATCACCCAGTCTGAGCTGCAAAAGAAGAAAGAACATGCAGACAGTCAGTTTGATGAGATGAACAGAGAAAAAGGCAACATCAAAGATCTGACCCTTCAGCTTCAGACTGAAAGAGACAAATTTGAGAATGTCATGAACATGATTATCTTAAAACAAGAAGATCAAGAACTCAAGGACAACGAGCTCAAAAGACAAACACAAGAACTGGAAACTGTGAAGAACAGTGTGCTGGCAGAAACAGAGGAACTGGAACTTCTGAGAAAAGATGTCAACAAGAAGAAAGAAGAGGTTGAAGCTGCCATGAATACTATCAGTGCAGAGAGAGAAATAGTCAGTCAGATGAAGAGAAGTGTGGACATGGAAAGACAAATGCTTGAGGATGAAAAGAACAAAATGGAAGGAGAAAGGTCTGATCTTAAAATAAGAGAGGATCAACTCTTGGATAAAATGAAATCAATGGAAACCCTGAGAGAAAAACTTCAACAGCTGAAAGAAAGGATGAGTGAAAACATGAAACACAAACTCATCAGACTGGAACAAAACAATGAAGAAGTATTGAAACTGGTCAGTGTTTTGGAGCAAAAGCACGAAGCTCTGGATAAACAGAAAGAAAATATGTCATCTTACACTGAGATATTACAGAGAGAAAGAGAAGGGTTGAGGAGTACCTTGTCAGAACTTGCCATTCAGAGACAAGAGATTGAAAATCGACTGAAACATGACGCTTTGTTGGAGACGACACATCTTGTCGAACTGAAGGCAGAGCTGAAGCAAGACAGAGAGGATCTGGACAGAGAGCGTGAGAAGATGGACAAAGAGAAACTGGACTTGGAGCTGATGAGATCTGACATCCTGAAACAAAGTGACACATTAAAACAAGCAATACAACATATGAAAGAGCAAAGAGGCAAATTGGAAATCACACATTCTGAGCTGCAAAAGAAGAAAGAACATGCAGACAGTCATTTTGATGAGATAAATAAAGAGAAAAGCAACATTAAAGATCTGACCCTTCAGCTTCAGACGGAAAGAGACAAACTTGTGAATGTCATGAACATGATTATCTTAAAACAAGAAGAACAAGAACTCAAGGACAACAAGCTCAAAAGACAAACACAAGAACTGGAAACTGTTAAGAACAGTGTGCTGGCAGAAACAGAGGAACTGGAACTTCTGAGAAAAGATGTCAACAAGAAGAAAGAAGAGGTTGAAGCTGCCATGAATACTATCAGTGCAGAGAGAGAAATAGTCAGTCAGATGAAGAGTAGTGCTGACATGGACAGACAAATGCTTGAGGATGAAAAGAACAAAATGGAAGGAGAAAGGTCTGATCTTAAAATAAGAGAGGATCAACTCTTGGATAAAATGAAATCAATGGAAACCCTGAGAGAAAAACTTCAACAGCTGAAAGAAAGGATGAGTGAAGACATGAAACACAAACTCATTAGACTGGAACAAAACAATGAAGAAGTATTGAAACTGGTCAGTGTTTTGGAGCAAAAGCACAAGCTCTGGATAAACAGAAAGAAAATATGTCATCTTACACTGAGATATTACAGAGAGAAAGAGAAGGGTTGAGGAGTACCTTGTCAGAACTTGCCATTCAGAGACAAGAGATTGAAAATCGACTGAAACAAGATGCTTTGTTGGAGACGACACATCTTGTCGAACTTAAAGCAGAGCTGAAGCAAGACAGAGAGGATCTGGACAGAGAGCATGAGAAGATGGACAAAGAGAAACTGGACTTGGAGCTGATGAGGTCTGACATCCTGAAACAAAGTGACACATTAAAACAAGCAATACAACATATGAAAGAGCAAAGAGACAAATTGGAAATCACACATTCTGAGCTGCAAAAGAAGAAAGAACATGCAGACAGTCAGTTTGATGAGATAAATAGAGAGAAAAGCAACATTAAAGATCTGACCCTTCAGCTTCAGACTGAAAGAGACAAACTTGTGAATGTCATGAACATGATTATCTTAAAACAAGAAGAACAAGAACTCAAGGACAACGAGCTCAAAAGACAAACACAAGAACTGGAAACTGTTAAGAACAGTGTGCTGGCAGAAACAGAGGAACTGGAACTTCTGAGAAAAGATGTCAACAAGAAGAAAGAAGAGGTTGAAGCTGCCATGAACACTATCAGTGCAGAGAGAGAAATAGTCAGTCAGATGAAGAGTAGTGCTGACATGGACAGACAAATGCTTGAGGATGAAAAGAACAAAATGGAAGGAGAAAGGTCTGATCTTAAAATAAGAGAGGATCAACTCTTGGATAAAATGAAATCAATGGAAACCCTGAGAGAAAAACTTCAACA
Organism: Epinephelus fuscoguttatus; assembly: GCF_011397635.1. Classification (NCBI taxonomy): domain Eukaryota; kingdom Metazoa; phylum Chordata; class Actinopteri; order Perciformes; family Serranidae; genus Epinephelus; species Epinephelus fuscoguttatus. The sequence goes on from NC_064763.1 coordinate 8,364,777, forward strand.
GCTGAAAGAAAGGATGAGTGAAGACATGAAACACAAACTCATTAGACTGGAACAAAACAATGAAGAAGTACTGAAACTGGTCAGTGTTTTGGAGCAAAAGCACGAAGCTCTGAATAAACAGAAAGAAAATATGTCATCTTACACTGAGATATTACAGAGAGAAAGAGAAGGGTTGAGGAGTACCTTGTCAGAACTTGCTATTCAGAGACAAGAGATTGAACATAGACTGACACAAGACGCTTTGTTGGAGATGACACATCTTGTTGAACTTAAAGCAGAGCTGAAGCAAGATAGAGAGGATCTGGACAGAGAGCGTGAGAAGATGAACAAAGAGAAACTGGACTTGGAGCTGATGAGATCTGACATCCTGAAACAAAGTGACACATTAAAACAAGCAATACAAGATATGAAAGAGCAAAGAGACAAATTGGAAATTACACAGTCTGAGCTACAAAAGAAGAAAGAACATGCAGACAGTCAGTTTGATGAGATGAACAGAGAAAAAGGCAACATCAAAGATCTGACCCTTCAGCTTCAGACTGAAAGAGACAAACTTGAGAATGTCATGAACATGATTATCTTAAAACGAGAAGATCAAGAACTCAAGGACAACGAGCTCAAAAGACAAACACAAGAACTGGAAACTGTGAAGAACAGTGTGCTGGCAGAAAGAGATGAACTGGAACTTCTGAGAAAAGATGTCAACAAGAAGAAAGAAGAGGTTGAAGCTGCCATGAATACTATCAGTGCAGAGAGAGAAATAGTCAATCAGATGAAGAGTAGTGCTGACATGGACAGACAAATGCTTGAGGATGAAAAGAACAAAATGGAAGGAGAAAGGTCTGATCTTAAAATAAGAGAAGATCAACTCTTGGATAAAATGAAGTCAATCAAAACTCTGAGAGAAAAACTTCAACAGCTGAAAGAAAGGATGAGTGAAGACATGAAACACAAACTCATCAGACTGGAACAAAACAATGAAGAAGTATTGAAACTGGTCAGTGTTTTGGAGCAAAAGCATGAAGCTCTGGATAAACAGAAAGAAAATATGTCATCTTACACTGAGATATTACAGAGAGAAAGAGAAGGGTTGAGGAGTACCTTGTCAGAACTTGCCATTCAGAGACAAGAGATTGAAAATCGACTGAAAGAAGATGCTTTGTTGGAGACGACACATCTTGTCGAACTTAAAGCAGAGCTGAAGCAAGACAGAGAGGATCTGGACAGAGAGCGTGAGAAGATGGACAAAGAGAAACTGGACTTGGAGCTGATGAGGTCTGACATCCTGAAACAAAGTGACACATTAAAACAAGCAATAAAACATATGAAAGAGCAAAGAGACAAATTGGAAATCACACAGTCTGAGCTACAAAAGAAGAAAGAACATGCAGACAGTCAGTTTGATGAGATGAACAGAGAAAAAGGCAACATCAAAGATCTGACCCTTCAGCTTCAGACTGAAAGAGACAAACTTGAGAATGTCATGAACATGATTATCTTAAAACAAGAAGATCAAGAACTCAAGGACAACGAGCTCAAAAGACAAACACAAGAACTGGAAACTGTGAAGAACAGTGTGCTGGCAGAAAGAGATGAACTGGAACTTCTGAGAAAAGATGTCAACAAGAAGAAAGAAGAGGTTGAAGCTGCCATGAATACTATCAGTGCAGAGAGAGAAATAGTCAATCAGATGAAGAGAAGTGTGGACATGGAAAGACAAATGCTTGAGGATGAAAAGAACAAAATGGAAGGAGAAAGGTCTGATCTTAAAATAAGAGAGGATCAACTCTTGGATAAAATGAAATCAATGGAAACCCTGAGAGAAAAACTTCAACAGCTGAAAGAAAGGATGAGTGAAGACATGAAACACAAACTCATTAGACTGGAACAAAACAATGAAGAAGTATTGAAACTGGTCAGTGTTTTGGAGCAAAAGCAAGCTCTGGATAAACAGAAAGAAAATATGTCATCTTACACTGAGATATTACAGAGAGAAAGAGAAGGGTTGAGGAGTACCTTGTCAGAACTTGCCATTCAGAGACAAGAGATTGAAAATCGATTGAAACATGACGCTTTGTTGGAGATGACACATCTTGTTGAACTTAAAGCAGAGCTGAAGCAAGACAGAGAGGATCTGGACAGAGAGCGTGAGAAGATGAACAAAGAGAAACTGGACTTGGAGCTGATGAGGTCTGACATCCTGAAACAAAGTGACACATTAAAACAAGCAATAAAACATATGAAAGAGCAAAGAGACAAATTGGAAATCACCCAGTCTGAGCTGCAAAAGAAGAAAGAACATGCAGACAGTCAGTTTGATGAGATAAATAAAGAGAAAAGCAACATTAAAGATCTGACCCTTCAGCTTCAGACGGAAAGAGACAAACTTGTGAATGTCATGAACATGATTATCTTAAAACAAGAAGAACAAGAACTCAAGGACAACGAGCTCAAAAGACAAACACAAGAACTGGAAACTGTTAAGAACAGTGTGCTGGCAGAAAGAGAGGAACTGGAACTTCTGAGAAAAGATCTCAACAAGAAGAAAGACAAGGTTGAAGCTGCCATGAACACTATCAGTGCAGAGAGAGAAATAGTCAATCAGATGAAGAGTAGTGCTGACATGGACAGACAAATGCTTGAGGATGAAAAGAACAAAATGGAAGGAGAAAGGTCTGATCTTAAAATAAGAGAGGATCAACTCTTGGATAAAATGAAGTCAATCAAAACTCTGAGAGAAAAACTTCAACAGCTGAAAGAAAGGATGAGTGAAGACATGAAACACAAACTCATCAGACTGGAACAAAACAATGAAGAAGTATTGAAACTGGTCAGTGTTTTGGAGCAAAAGCACGAAGCTCTGGATAAACAGAAAGAAAATATGTCATCTTACACTGAGATATTACAGAGAGAAAGAGAAGGGTTGAGGAGTACCTTGTCAGAACTTGCTATTCAGAGACAAGAGATTGAACATAGACTGACACAAGACGCTTTGTTGGAGATGACACATCTTGTTGAACTTAAAGCAGAGCTGAAGCAAGACAGAGAGGATCTGGACAGAGAGCGTGAGAAGATGAACAAAGAGAAACTGGACTTGGAGCTGATGAGGTCTGACATCCTGAAACAAAGTGACACATTAAAACAAGCAATACAACATATGAAAGAGCAAAGAGACAAATTGGAAATCACCCAGTCTGAGCTGCAAAAGAAGAAAGAACATGCAGACAGTCAGTTTGATGAGATAAATAAAGAGAAAGGCAACATCAAAGATTTGACCCTTCAGCTTCAGACTGAAAGAGACAAACTTGAGAATGTCATGAACATGATTATCTTAAAACAAGAAGAACAAGAACTCAAGGACAACGAGCTCAAAAGACAAACACAAGAACTGGAAACTGTTAAGAACAGTGTGCTGGCAGAAAGAGAGGAACTGGAACTTCTGAGAAAAGATGTCAACAAGAAGAAAGAAGAGGTTGAAGCTGCCATGAACACTATCAGTGCAGAGAGAGAAATAGTCAGTCAGATGAAGAGTAGTGCTGACATGGACAGACAAATGTTTGAGGATGAAAAGAACAAAATGGAAGGAGAAAGGTCTGATCTTAAAATAAGAGAGGATCAACTCTTGGATAAAATGAAATCAATCAAAACTCTGAGAGAAAAACTTCAACAGCTGAAAGAAAGGATGAGTGAAGACATGAAACACAAACTCATCAGACTGGAACAAAACAATGAAGAAGTATTGAAACTGGTCAGTGTTGTGGAGCAAAAGCACGAAGCTCTGGATAAACAGAAAGAAAATATGTCATCTTACACTGAGATATTACAGAGAGAAAGAGAAGGGTTGAGGAGTACCTTGTCAGAACTTGCCATTCAGAGACAAGAGATTGAAAATCGACTGAAACAAGATGCTTTGTTGGAGACGACACATCTTGTCGAACTTAAAGCAGAGCTGAAGCAAGACAGAGAGGATCTGGACAGAGAGCGTGAGAAGATGGACAAAGAGAAACTGGACTTGGAGCTGATGAGGTCTGACATCCTGAAACAAAGTGACACATTAAAACAAGCAATACAACATATGAAAGAGCAAAGAGACAAATTGGAAATCACACAGTCTGAGCTACAAAGAAGAAAGAACATGCAGACAGTCAGTTTGATGAGATGAACAGAGAAAAAGGCAACATCAAAGATCTGACCCTTCAGCTTCAGACTGAAAGAGACAAACTTGAGAATGTCATGAACATGATTATCTTAAAACAAGAAGATCAAGAACTCAAGGACAACGAGCTCAAAAGACAAACACAAGAACTGGAAACTGTGAAGAACAGTGTGCTGGCAGAAACAGAGGAACTGGAACTTCTGAGAAAAGATGTCAACAAGAAGAAAGAAGAGGTTGAAGCTGCCATGAATACTATCAGTGCAGAGAGAGAAATAGTCAGTCAGATGAAGAGAAGTGTGGACATGGAAAGACAAATGCTTGAGGATGAAAAGAACAAAATGGAAGGAGAAAGGTCTGATCTTAAAATAAGAGAAGATCAACTCTTGGATAAAATGAAATCAATGGAAACCCTGAGAGAAAAACTTCAACAGCTGAAAGAAAGGATGAGTGAAGACATGAAACACAAACTCATTAGACTGGAACAAAACAATGAAGAAGTATTGAAACTGGTCAGTGTTTTGGAGCAAAAGCACGAAGCTCTGGATAAACAGAAAGAAAATATGTCATCTTACACTGAGATATTACAGAGAGAAAGAGAAGGGTTGAGGAGTACCTTGTCAGAACTTGCCATTCAGAGACAAGAGATTGAAAATCGATTGAAACATGACGCTTTGTTGGAGACGACACATCTTGTCGAACTGAAGGCAGGGCTGAAGCAAGACAGAGAGGATCTGGACAGAGAGCATGAGAAGATGAACAAAGAGAAGCGTAACTTGGAGCTGATGAGGTCTGACATCCTGAAACAAAGTGACACATTAAAACAAGCAATACAACATATGAAAGAGCAAAGAGACAAATTGGAAATCACACAGTCTGAGCTGCAAAAGAAGAAAGAACATGCAGACAGTCAGTTTGATGAGATAAATAAAGAGAAAAGCAACATTAAAGATCTGACCCTTCAGCTTCAGACGGAAAGAGACAAACTTGAGAATGTCATGAACATGATTATCTTAAAACAAGAAGAACAAGAACTCAAGGACAATGAGCTCAAAAGACAAACACAAGAACTGGAAACTGTTAAGAACAGTGTGCTGGCAGAAACAGAGGAACTGGAACTTCTGAGAAAAGATCTCAACAAGAAGAAAGAAGAGGTTGAAGCTGCCATGAACACTATCAGTGCAGAGAGAGAAATAGTCAATCAGATGAAGAGTAGTGCTGACATGGACAGACAAATGCTTGAGGATGAAAAGAACAAAATGGAAGGAGAAAGGTCTGATCTTAAAATAAGAGAGGATCAACTCTTGGATAAAATGAAGTCAATCAAAACTCTGAGAGAAAAACTTCAACAGCTGAAAGAAAGGATGAGTGAAGACATGAAACACAAACTCATCAGACTGGAACAAAACAATGAAGAAGTACTGAAACTGGTCAGTGTTTTGGAGCAAAAGCACAAGCTCTGGATAAACAGAAAGAAAATATGTCATCTTACACTGAGATATTACAGAGAGAAAGAGAAGGGTTGAGGAGTACCTTGTCAGAACTTGCCATTCAGAGACAAGAGATTGAAAATCGACTGAAAGAAGATGCTTTGTTGGAGACGACACATCTTGTCGAACTTAAAGCAGAGCTGAAGCAAGACAGAGAGGATCTGGACAGAGAGCGTGAGAAGATGGACAAAGAGAAACTGGACTTGGAGCTGATGAGGTCTGACATCCTGAAACAAAGTGACACATTAAAACAAGCAATACAACATATGAAAGAGCAAAGAGACAAATTGGAAATCACACAGTCTGAGCTACAAAAGAAGAAAGAACATGCAGACAGTCAGTTTGATGAGATGAACAGAGAAAAAGGCAACATCAAAGATCTGACCCTTCAGCTTCAGACTGAAAGAGACAAACTTGAGAATGTCATGAACATGATTATCTTAAAACAAGAAGATCAAGAACTCAAGGACAACGAGCTCAAAAGACAAACACAAGAACTGGAAACTGTGAAGAACAGTGTGCTGGCAGAAAGAGATGAACTGGAACTTCTGAGAAAAGATGTCAACAAGAAGAAAGAAGAGGTTGAAGCTGCCATGAATACTATCAGTGCAGAGAGAGAAATAGTCAGTCAGATGAAGAGAAGTGTGGACATGGAAAGACAAATGCTTGAGGATGAAAAGAACAAAATGGAAGGAGAAAGGTCTGATCTTAAAATAAGAGAAGATCAACTCTTGGATAAAATGAAATCAATGGAAACCCTGAGAGAAAAACTTCAACAGCTGAAAGAAAGGATGAGTGAAGACATGAAACACAAACTCATTAGACTGGAACAAAACAATGAAGAAGTATTGAAACTGGTCAGTGTTTTGGAGCAAAAGCACAAGCTCTGGATAAACAGAAAGAAAATATGTCATCTTACACTGAGATATTACAGAGAGAAAGAGAAGGGTTGAGGAGTACCTTGTCAGAACTTGCCATTCAGAGACAAGAGATTGAAAATCGATTGAAACATGACGCTTTGTTGGAGACGACACATCTTGTCGAACTGAAGGCAGGGCTGAAGCAAGACAGAGAGGATCTGGACAGAGAGCATGAGAAGATGAACAAAGAGAAGCGTAACTTGGAGCTGATGAGGTCTGACATCCTGAAACAAAGTGACACATTAAAACAAGCAATACAACATATGAAAGAGCAAAGAGACAAATTGGAAATCACACATTCTGAGCTGCAAAAGAAGAAAGAACATGCAGACAGTCAGTTTGATGAGATAAATAAAGAGAAAAGCAACATTAAAGATCTGACCCTTCAGCTTCAGACGGAAAGAGACAAACTTGTGAATGTCATGAACATGATTATCTTAAAACAAGAAGAACAAGAACTCAAGGACAATGAGCTCAAAAGACAAACACAAGAACTGGAAACTGTTAAGAATAGTGTGCTGGCAGAAACAGAGGAACTGGAACTTCTGAGAAAAGATCTCAACAAGAAGAAAGAAGAGGTTGAAGCTGCCATGAACACTATCAGTGCAGAGAGAGAAATAGTCAATCAGATGAAGAGTAGTGCTGACATGGACAGACAAATGCTTGAGGATGAAAAGAACAAAATGGAAGGAGAAAGGTCTGATCTTAAAATAAGAGAGGATCAACTCTTGGATAAAATGAAGTCAATCAAAACTCTGAGAGAAAAACTTCAACAGCTGAAAGAAAGGATGAGTGAAGACATGAAACACAAACTCATCAGACTGGAACAAAACAATGAAGAAGTACTGAAACTGGTCAGTGTTTTGGAGCAAAAGCATGAAGCTCTGGATAAACAGAAAGAAAATATGTCATCTTACACTGAGATATTACAGAGAGAAAGAGAAGGGTTGAGGAGTACCTTGTCAGAACTTGCCATTCAGAGACAAGAGATTGAAAATCGACTGAAAGAAGATGCTTTGTTGGAGACGACACATCTTGTCGAACTTAAAGCAGAGCTGAAGCAAGACAGAGAGGATCTGGACAGAGAGCGTGAGAAGATGGACAAAGAGAAACTGGACTTGGAGCTGATGAGGTCTGACATCCTGAAACAAAGTGACACATTAAAACAAGCAATAAAACATATGAAAGAGCAAAGAGGCAAATTGGAAATCACACAGTCTGAGCTACAAAAGAAGAAAGAACATGCAGACAGTCAGTTTGATGAGATAAATAGAGAGAAAAGCAACATCAAAGATCTGACCCTTCAGCTTCAGACTGAAAGAGACAAACTTGAGAATGTCATGAACATGATTATCTTAAAACAAGAAGAACAAGAACTCAAGGACAACGAGCTCAAAAGACAAACACAAGAACTGGAAACTGTTAAGAACAGTGTGCTGGCAGAAAGAGAGGAACTGGAACTTCTGAGAAAAGATCTCAACAAGAAGAAAGAAGAGGTTGAAGCTGCCATGAACACTATCAGTGCAGAGAGAGAAATAGTCAATCAGATGAAGAGAAGTGTGGACATGGAAAGACAAATGCTTGAGGATGAAAAGAACAAAATGGAAGGAGAAAGGTCTGATCTTAAAATAAGAGAGGATCAACTCTTGGATAAAATGAAATCAATGGAAACCCTGAGAGAAAAACTTCAACAGCTGAAAGAAAGGATGAGTGAAGACATGAAACACAAACTCATTAGACTGGAACAAAACAATGAAGAAGTACTGAAACTGGTCAGTGTTTTGGAGCAAAAGCATGAAGCTCTGGATAAACAGAAAGAAAATATGTCATCTTACACTGAGATATTACAGAGAGAAAGAGAAGGGTTGAGGAGTACCTTGTCAGAACTTGCTATTCAGAGACAAAAGATTGAACATAGACTGACACAAGACGCTTTGTTGAGATGACACATCTTGTTGAACTTAAAGCAGAGCTGAAGCAAGACAGAGAGGATCTGGACAGAGAGCGTGAGAAGATGAACAAAGAGAAGCGTAACTTGGAGCTGATGAGGTCTGACATCCTGAAACAAAGTGACACATTAAAACAAGCAATAAAACATATGAAAGAGCAAAGAGACAAATTGGAAATCACCCAGTCTGAGCTACAAAAGAAGAAAGAACATGCAGACAGTCAGTTTGATGAGATAAATAAAGAGAAAGGCAACATCAAAGATTTGACCCTTCAGCTTCAAACTGAAAGAGACAAATTTGAGAATGTCATGAACATGATTATCTTAAAACAAGAAGATCAAGAACTCAAGGACAACGAGCTCAAAAGACAAACACAAGAACTGGAAACTGTTAAGAACAGTGTGCTGGCAGAAAGAGAGGAACTGGAACTTCTGAGAAAAGATCTCAACAAGAAGAAAGAAGAGGTTGAAGCTGCCATGAATACTATCAGTGCAGAGAGAGAAATAGTCAGTCAGATGAAGAGTAGCGCTGACATGGAAAGACAAATGCTTGAGGATGAAAAGAACAAAATGGAAGGAGAAAGGTCTGATCTTAAAATAAGAGAGGATCAACTCTTGGATAAAATGAAGTCAATCAAAACTCTGAGAGAAAAACTTCAACAGCTGAAAGAAAGGATGAGTGAAGACATGAAACACAAACTCATCAGACTGGAACAAAACAATGAAGAAGTACTGAAACTGGTCAGTGTTTTGGAGCAAAAGCATGAAGCTCTGGATAAACAGAAAGAAAATATGTCATCTTACACTGAGATATTACAGAGAGAAAGAGAAGGGTTGAGGAGTACCTTGTCAGAACTTGCCATTCAGAGACAAGAGATTGAAAATCGACTGAAAGAAGATGCTTTGTTGGAGGCGACACATCTTGTCGAACTTAAAGCAGAGCTGAAGCAAGACAGAGAGGATCTGGACAGAGAGCGTGAGAAGATGGACAAAGAGAAACTGGACTTGGAGCTGATGAGGTCTGACATCCTGAAACAAAGTGACACATTAAAACAAGCAATAAAACATATGAAAGAGCAAAGAGACAAATTGGAAATCACACAGTCTGAGCTACAAAAGAAGAAAGAACATGCAGACAGTCAGTTTGATGAGATAAATAGAGAGAAAAGCAACATCAAAGATCTGACCCTTCAGCTTCAGACTGAAAGAGACAAACTTGAGAATGTCATGAACATGATTATCTTAAAACAAGAAGAACAAGAACTCAAGGACAACGAGCTCAAAAGACAAACACAAGAACTGGAAACTGTTAAGAACAGTGTGCTGGCAGAAACAGAGGAACTGGAACTTCTGAGAAAAGATCTCAACAAGAAGAAAGAAGAGGTTGAAGCTGCCATGAACACTATCAGTGCAGAGAGAGAAATAGTCAATCAGATGAAGAGAAGTGTGGACATGGAAAGACAAATGCTTGAGGATGAAAAGAACAAAATGGAAGGAGAAAGGTCTGATCTTAAAATAAGAGAGGATCAACTCTTGGATAAAATGAAATCAATGGAAACCCTGAGAGAAAAACTTCAACAGCTGAAAGAAAGGATGAGTGAAGACATGAAACACAAACTCATTAGACTGGAACAAAACAATGAAGAAGTACTGAAACTGGTCAGTGTTTTGGAGCAAAAGCATGAAGCTCTGGATAAACAGAAAGAAAATATGTCATCTTACACTGAGATATTACAGAGAGAAAGAGAAGGGTTGAGGAGTACCTTGTCAGAACTTGCTATTCAGAGACAAAAGATTGAACATAGACTGACACAAGACGCTTTGTTGGAGATGACACATCTTGTTGAACTTAAAGCAGAGCTGAAGCAAGACAGAGAGGATCTGGACAGAGAGCGTGAGAAGATGAACAAAGAGAAGCGTAACTTGGAGCTGATGAGGTCTGACATCCTGAAACAAAGTGACACATTAAAACAAGCAATAAAACATATGAAAGAGCAAAGAGACAAATTGGAAATCACCCAGTCTGAGCTACAAATAAGAAAGAACATGCAGACAGTCAGTTTGATGAGATAAATAAAGAGAAAGGCAACATCAAAGATTTGACCCTTCAGCTTCAAACTGAAAGAGACAAATTTGAGAATGTCATGAACATGATTATCTTAAAACAAGAAGATCAAGAACTCAAGGACAACGAGCTCAAAAGACAAACACAAGAACTGGAAACTGTTAAGAACAGTGTGCTGGCAGAAAGAGAGGAACTGGAACTTCTGAGAAAAGATCTCAACAAGAAGAAAGAAGAGGTTGAAGCTGCCATGAATACTATCAGTGCAGAGAGAGAAATAGTCAGTCAGATGAAGAGTAGTGCTGACATGGACAGACAAATGCTTGAGGATGAAAAGAACAAAATGGAAGGAGAAAGGTCTGATCTTAAAATAAGAGAGGATCAACTCTTGGATAAAATGAAGTCAATCAAAACTCTGAGAGAAAAACTTCAACAGCTGAAAGAAAGGATGAGTGAAGACATGAAACACAAACTCATCAGACTGGAACAAAACAATGAAGAAGTACTGAAACTGGTCAGTGTTTTGGAGCAAAAGCATGAAGCTCTGGATAAACAGAAAGAAAATATGTCATCTTACACTGAGATATTACAGAGAGAAAGAGAAGGGTTGAGGAGTACCTTGTCAGAACTTGACATTCAGAGACAAGAGATTGAAAATCGACTGAAAGAAGATGCTTTGTTGGAGACGACACATCTTGTCGAACTTAAAGCAGAGCTGAAGCAAGACAGAGAGGATCTGGACAGAGAGCGTGAGAAGATGGACAAAGAGAAACTGGACTTGGAGCTGATGAGGTCTGACATCCTGAAACAAAGTGACACATTAAAACAAGCAATAAAACATATGAAAGAGCAAAGAGACAAATTGGAAATCACACAGTCTGAGCTACAAAAGAAGAAAGAACATGCAGACAGTCAGTTTGATGAGATAAATAGAGAGAAAAGCAACATCAAAGATCTGACCCTTCAGCTTCAGACTGAAAGAGACAAACTTGAGAATGTCATGAACATGATTATCTTAAAACAAGAAGAACAAGAACTCAAGGATGATGAACTTAAGAGACAAACACAAGAACTGGAAACCAGTAGAAACAATTTATTGGCAGAAAAAGAAGAATTTGAACTTTTGCAAAAGGATCTCAACAAGAAGAAAGAAGAGGTTGAAGCTGCCCTTACCACCATCGGTGAAGAGAGAGAACAAGTCACTAAAATGAAGACTGCATTTTACAGGGAGAGGGCAATGCTTTCAAATGACGAGGAAAGGATGAAAGAACTGTCTGAGTTGAACATGAAAGCTGAACAGTTAAATGGTAAAATGAAATCCATGGAAACTCTGAGAGCAAAACTCGAGCGTTTCACTGAAACAACACAAGAAGTTCTAAAAACCAAAATGGACAGATTAGCACAACACACTGAAGATGTGCAAAAACTTTGCATGATGTTGGAGCAAAAACAAACAGAATTTGAAGCAGACCAAAACAAGCTGCCTGATTTCATTCAAGAGTTAAAAAGAGAAAAGCAAGGTCTTATTACTATGGCATCAGACATGCTCCAAAGCAGATATGAAACAGAAGATGAAGGGACGACAAAGCCTGTTTTAGAAATACAAGATGGTGGAGAACTTAAGACAGAGATGATCCCAGAGAGAGAGGATCAGAAAAGTGTCCATGACATTTCTAGCAAAGAAAAACTGGACATGATGAAGTATATGAACCTACTAGAACGAAACAGACAAGAAATAGAAAAGAGAAAAGATGAGCTTCAGATCACAATGACTCAGCTAAAAGATGAGAAAGAACACATCAGCAGCTTCCTTGAAGAGATAAACAGAGAAAAGGGCAACATAAGTGAGATGGAGCATCAGGTTCAGACAGAGAAGGACAAAGTTCAGAAGATGATGAATATGATTGTTTTGAAAGAAAAAGAACTTTATCTAAAAGAAGCCGACATCAAGGAGCAAGTACAAGAACTGCAAAACAGCAGAAACATTGTACTTGCAGAAAGAGATGAACTAGAACTTTTGAGAAAGGATCTCAACAAGAAGAAAGAAGAGGTTGAAGCTGCCATGAACACCATCAGTGAGGAGAGAGAAAAAGTAAATCAGATGAAGAGTAGCGCTAACCAGGAAAGACCACCGCTTGAGATTGAAAAGGAAGGAGAAAGGTCTGCGCTGAAAATAAGAGAAGATGAACTCTTGGATAAAATGAAATCAATGGAAAGTCTGAGAGAAAAACTTCAACAGCTGAAAGAAAGGATGAGTGAAGACATGAAACACAAACTCATCAGACTGGAACAAAACAATGAAGAAGTATTGAAACTGGTCAGTGTTTTGGAGCAAAAGCATGAAGCTCTGAATAAACAGAAAGAAAATATGTCATCTTACACTGAGATATTACAGAGAGAAAGAGAAGGGTTGAGGAGTACCTTGTCAGAACTTGACATTCAGAGACAAGAGATTGAAAATCGACTGAAACATGACGCTTTGTTGGAGACGACACATCTTGTCGAACTGAAGGCAGAACTGAAGCAAGACAGAGAGGATCTGGACAGAGAGCGTGAGAAGATGAACAAAGAGAAACTGGACTTGGAGCTGATGAGGTCTGACATCCTGAAACAAAGTGACACATTAAAACAAGCAATACAAGATATAAAACAGCAAAGAGACAAATTGGAAATCACACAGTCTGAGCTACAAAAGAAGAAAGAACATGCAGACAGTCAGTTTGATGAGATGAACCAAGAAAAAGAACAACTGTATCAAATGAGAACAACGATTGAAACTGAGAGAGAGATGTTTTTAAATGAACTGAAGAGGATGAAAGGAGAACAGTGTCAGCTGGAAATAAGAGAGGACCGGCTCACCAGGTTAATGTACTCCATGGGAAGTCTGACAGCAAAACTCAAAAAACTGTGTCAAAGGACACATGAAGACTTAACAAAGAATATGAACAGATTAGGCCAGAAATATGAAGATATGCTCCAACAGAACTCAATATTGGAACATAAGTGTATTGAATTTGTTCAACAGGAAAATAAGATGACTCGTTATTGTGACCTGATTAAAAAGGAGAAGAAACATGTGGTGACAATGACATGTGACAAGGCAGAGCAAACTGATATTTTGAAAGAATGGGTGGTTGTTCTTCAGTCAGATGTTGCGATCCAGACTGAAGATCAATGGAAGCCAGAGCGACATGAACAGGATCTTGAAAGAAAGGTTAAATACTTGAAAAGTGAGAGGAAAGGTCTGCTGATAGAAGCAGAAGATGAAGAGCTGGAAAATGAACAGAAACAGAGGCTTGAGTTGGCTTCAGAGCAAGATGGTTTTACAGATGAGAAAATATCAAAACGAGATTGTTTGCGAAAGCTGTGGAAGGACACTAAAACAGAACGGAAGGAGATTGATCGGATGAGGCGCGCAAGCCATGAGATGAGAAATAACCTCGAGAAGAGACTCAAGGGGATCAAACAGTTTGCTAAGAAAACATGGTTACAGAAAGAAAAGGAACCGTTGGACAGGAAGCTGAAACAAGGACTCAGTAAGGACACAACATCGCAATGTGACTGCAAGAAAGATCATACAACCCTTGATGAAAAATACACAGAGCTCCAACAAATTAGGTTTCAGATGCTCAGTGAGATTGAGAAACTCAGTGTTAAGGAAAAAGTGTCTCGGACAGTGACAACTAGCAACAAAGCTAATCAAACATCCCAGGTTGATATAACCACAGGGAATGCAACCGTGCAGGTAACAGAACAAGCCTCTGCCAAAACGAGTCAAGAACAGATGTGGGTTGAAGAAACAGAAGCAGATACTGACTTATCCAGTGGACTCCTCTGTCAGCTACAGCATTACTGCTATCGATGCTGTTGCCATTGTGATGCCTGCTGTAAGCAAGTCTGTGAAGGGGACAAATGAGAGACACATCTGGGTCACTGTTATCATCAATGTAAATGTTTCTAGCATACAGCTGAAATACAAAACAAGTGTTCGACTGAACCATTTGTAATACAAAGATAGTAACTGAACATTTTTGTTATATTTTTAGTCCAGCAAATATTCATCACATTGCTGGCAAACGCTTGCTTTGGCAGTCCAGATAATTGACATTTTTAAAATTATCAGCCTAAAATTAGGTTTCCTAATGGATAAGAATTGCTGGAGTGGAATCAAACTAATATATTGACACTTTTTTAAACCATCTTAATAAAAAGTAATAGGATAACTAAATATGTCAAGGTATTTGGCAGATCAGAGTTCAAAATCTGTGATGCTTGTGTGTCTTGAATAATTCTTTACTGGCTATTGCACCATATTTGTTTGCATAATAATATAAGATTTAATAGTGCACTTGAGCCATTTTAAGAATGAATGCTTCATTTTTTTTTAGTTTTGCAGCAGAACCACCATTCTTCATTTACAGAAAATCATACAAATTTAAGAACCCATGTTCCCATGTTGTGTTACAATTATTTTAAGATATTCAGGCAGAGAGCTCCAAAGCCCTCACAGCAAAAGCCTGTTGACCTGGTATTTTTGCGCTGTGACCTGCAGGAGAGCAGGTCTCAAAGTCCAGATCAGCCCAGTTACTGTGCTGCTGTGATATTTTGGAAGTATCTAATGATCCTGAGTAGAAAATATATGATGCTGTTAAGAGATTTGTAAACACTATTTGTAAATGTAAATAAAGCTTGTGTGAAGTAGAAAAATATATAGTTGTATCTGTTTATTTCACACACTTTTTTTCACGCAATTTTGTATAGAAAATGCTTAATCTCTTAAGTACAGGTGTTGTAAGAAGAAACATTTTATGTGTGGTTGACAGTCTCATCCTGTGGATACAACACAACACAGACCCTTTTTGCATCTTTAATTGCAAATATTATAAAACTTGTAGATAACATGCAGTAAATGTAATGAATTGGTTGTATGGTGGATGAACATAGACTTCTTCTTCTTGGTGTTTGATCACAATGTTTACCCTTTACATTTTGCAAAGAGCCTAAAGGCTGACTTACTTGGTCCAGTCAGGTGCTCCCAGATTTTTGTGTAAGTATAATAATATTGCGTGGATACCAACTTTTAGGTGAAGACCAGGATTCGTGGAGCCAGCCCTGACACAAAAGCAGACCGCAGACCATGCGGTCAGTTTGCAGTTGGTGAACTGAAATGCAGCTATCACTAGGGAAAACCTCAAGGAATTTCAAGGATTCAAAAAAGTAGATTAGAGTAGATGTAGATGCACGTTGTATTCTAAGTGAGTTACTGTGATCTGTGACCTCCACATGCATACTTTCTGTCTGTTTAACTAGGTGATGACAGCCAGCTAGCTGATACAGCTACACAGTGAGCCCAGCAACTCCAAACTAAAGGTTGTTTGATAAAGATTAGTAACATTTTCTATACTGGACTGTGTTTCTTATCAGTAGAGAATTTTTGTGATGGTCGACATGTCATGACAGTGGGAAGCACCAATGCATTTGACTGTTGGCTGCAAAAAAGCATGCATTGTATGATTAGTGAAAAGCCGCTGTTTCACATCTCCAAGCACTTAAAGGAAGGAACTTGCAATTATAAACATATAAAAGGTATTGATATAGATGGGAAACAGGGCTGTAGCTGGAAAATTAACATTCATTCATTCATTTACCATAACCACTTATCCTGTTATGGGACACAGGGGTGCTGGAGCCTATCCCAGCTGACAATGGGCGAGAGGCGGGCTATACCCTGGACGGGCTGCCGGACTATTGCATGGCTGGAAAAATAACAAGTGTGTATAAATAAAAGTTTCATTCTATTGCAGTTATTACTTAAAATGAAGACACAACGAGACTGAAGGGGCTGGATAACTAAATTCTCACTCACTTATTTACATAAACAAAGAATAAGTTGTTCTTTCACTGTTACATTTTCAGTACACATGCAACAAGGCATGTGAAGTGGAATGTAAAAAAAGATTTTTTTTTATATGGACCTGGTAAATGGACCTGCACTTGTATAGTGCACTTTCTAGTCATCCAACCACTCAAAGCCCTTTTTACACTTCGAGTCACATTCACCCATTCACTGGTGGCCGAGGCTAACAAGGTGCCACCTGCTACTCGGTTTTGAACACACTCACACACCGATGGAACAGCCATCAGGAGAAATTTGGGGTTCAGTATCTTGCTCAAGGATACTTCTACACGCAGACTGGAGGAGCCGAGGATCAAACCGTCAATCAGTGGATGACCCGCTCTACCTCTGAGCCACAGCCGCCCAATATATGTCATTAACGTTAAACTGTTCTTTATTTGGTATTATTTATTTCCATTAAAAATTACTTTTATTCTTTCTTTTGGGGTTGTTGCTTTAATTTTTTGTCTTTTTGTCCTCCTCTGATAAGGATGTGAGTGATGAGGATGCAAGGAGGAAGCTCCTGTACCTTTCTTTTCCACTTTTGCCCATAAATGTTATTTCCCAAACAATGCTTCACAGATAATGTTTTACATAAGGTACATGAAATGTATCTATGCAACTGACCCTTAGCTAACTCCCACTCTCCTCAATTACTTTTGTCTAGTCTGTCCAGCCTTCACATCCAGCATGTCAATATGGCCATTTCAGAAATAAGAGTAAGAGCTATTCCAAAGGAAATAATGGCAAAATCTGAAATAACAGCTCTGAAATTTCAGACAGAAAGAGATAGGAAAGGGACTTCAACATGCATTTGAGAGCTATGAAAAATTCCGTGTTGTCACTATGGAAAAAAAACACCATAGTTCAAGGCTGGATTACAGTTTAGCAGCTCAGCTAAAAGCTCTGCTTCAGCAATAAACTATAGAAGTTGGGAGTCTATGCAGTTTATTTTTAGTGAACGTTACATTAGACATCACATTTATTTTTCACTGGCCCAAATGGACATGAGGCATTTCACTTTGAGTATAGCTACCTAGTATCAAGCCCTGCTTCCCCACTACTCTCTGCTGAATGGAAATTGTTGCTATGTAGAGGAAAAGTAACACTTAGCAGGCCAGAATAACTGAAAGATGGCTTCCCCATAAAGTGCAGTAAAAATTACTTGAAATTGATTCAGCTAAAACACATAAAACAAAGCTTATCAATTCAGCTCCCTTACAAATTACAAGTCCCACAGACAAAATAATTGTCTCTTGCTAGTCAAGTTTTACCCACAGGGGAAGTGCTTTTGTACTGGGCACTCGGCCTATGACCGAATCAAGCGCCGTTTATCAATAGTAAAAAGCGGCAATGGGTTAAACATATATTTTTAAACTCCGCTACCACAAATAGTTCGGCAAAAAAATTGTTGCCAAACAATGCACTAAGTAGCTAGCCTACTCCTGCACACTAGCTTGCAATTCTGTGTTGCTCCACGTTAACACAGACCAACTACATCTGTGTGTTTCCATTTATTTTGTACCACTGCTTAATCAGTACCTTGTGCCGTCTTCTGCTGTCATATGAGCATACCTGGAGATTTTCAGTTAAGTATTCAGGCTTTTTTTCGTCCCTTCATCCTTAATTATTTAACTCAAATGTTATTTGTGGTAATGTATTTCCTTTTGCGGTGCTAACTTTGTTGCGACGACCCTTAATTTCGGCTAATTTACGGTTAAGATAATTAACGACTCATAATAACGCCTGTAAAGCGGAGTGATACACGCATAGTGTGTAAGTCCACGTGCTGTTATCGTCAGATTGTGCGTCACTACATTAGTTCCCGGAAGTTACTAACGGGCCGTTTGAATAAATAAGGAGCAGAACTCCGATTTTTGGTAGCTGTCAATAACTGCATCGATTTACAATATATATGTAGCACATCATATGCAGTTACATCCTTATATCCTAATTATGTTGTTATTTTAAGTAAAATTTAGTGTTAACAGCTAGGGTCAGATAACACTTTATTAATCCCACACCTGGGAAATTCACACCTTACAGCAGCTCAAAGCTCAGTGTCAGAGTCATTTTTTAAAAATACAAATTACATATATCCTAATTAAAATAATAGAAAATCTATACACCTTTCACTGAAACAGATACTGTATGCTCATGATTGATCGTTGCACAGGATGATTGTAATACACATGTTGTGTAGTATTTTTACTGTAAAAATATAGAAATGTATAAATATTATTCCACAGGAAGTGGAAAATATTGGAATTTGCACAGGAATATTACACAATATAATTATAAGATAGAAATGCATTATTACACAGTATAACTATGTATTATATATATTATTATATATTGAACATATATATTGTATTATATTACATATATATATATATATATATATATATATATATATATATATATATATGTATATAGTCTGTATATAGAGACTAGGTCAGAACTAACTGTATAAAACATGCTAACATTAGCATAAGCTTATAGCATCTTCACTGCATAAATTAGCTTAGCTACTCACCTACTTTTCCCGTACTCATTGCTTAACAAATGATTATACATTTTCTTACTCACTGCTGGATGGTTTCAGTCCCTGCACCTACCAACACAGGAGCATATGGTTGACTTTCAGGCAGCATTCACGTTTTGTCAGCCCAACAATATTTAAACAGAGCAGCTGAAAGAACAAGAAAGCAGAGACCACGTCTGTTAATTGGCCTCTTTGCTCTGCAACTTACCAGGCTGGCTTAATTCTCTATCCACCTGAGGAAAGTATAACATTTCCACAATGATATATTGTGCAAATACGGTATTTTCATGTTCAGTACTGTCAGTTTATTCATCACTGTTCATTCATAATTGATAACTTCATCCTTTAAGACTTTATATCCCTCCTGATAACTTGGTTTTATAACTATTGGACAGCATTGCCACCTACTGGAGAGAGCTGTGAACAAGCTGTGAGCTTTCATCAATGCTTGATTATACCTGTACTGTGAGCTAGTACAGTGGATGCTGTGCAATGATAAATAACTAATAAACTACATGCAACTTAGGTTTCCATGAACAACATGTTACACAGACAGACAAGAACCCAAGGACTCAGAAACATCCTGACATAGAGCCCTGATGTCTCTTCATATTGCAGAAATCCAGCATTGACAGGAAAGAGAAAAAGACCACCACTTTATAGTCCCATTTTACTATGTTCATGCTCACAAGTGTTCAGTTTTGGTCTGTGGTGACTGAGTGGGTTTGCAGTATGGATACTGTCGGTAGAGATGAATGAACAAGGCTCATCTGCAGCATGACATGTTTGCAAAGGCAGACTAGTCGCCACTTGGCGGGTCAGTCTACTTAGCCATACTGTGGCTTGCATGGAAAATAAATTTTAAGAATTCTTTAATTTTCTAATATTACAACATGAAATACATTCACAAATAACATGTTAAATGCAAATAATACATTTACATCTGCACTAAAATGTGAACCTGAAATACAAGTCAGTATTAGGGAAATGCAATATCAGCTGGGCCTTAAAGAGTTTCAATAGCAACCTTCACTGACTCAAAGTTTTTACAACATAATAATGTATTGCAACACATTATGGTCTACAAATGCAGTTATTCAAAACGCATGAAAAAAGTCTATGAACCATCCATCAGCTGTCTACCTAACAACAAGAACAGACACTTAAAAATGCAGAAATGTTTAACAATGTCCATCCATCTCTATGCCTTATTTTGGGCCAGGTCACAGTGGCAGCAGGCTAAGCAAGGTAGTCCAGACATGCCTCTCTTCAGCAGCATTTTCCAGCTCAAAGCATTCCTAAACCAGGTGAGATGTATAATCTCTCCAGTGTGTTCTGGGACTACCTTGATATCTCTTACTAGCTAGACACAGGTGGAAAACCCCAAAAGGGGGGCGCCCAGGAGGTATCCTAATCAGATGCTCAAACCACCTCAACTGGCACCTTGCAACATGAGGGAGCAGGAGCTCTAGGCTGAGCTCCCCCCAGATAACTTATTTTTGCTCTTCCTTTTCAGTTTACATTCTCTTCCCTTTTGTTTTGTTGCGTGTGTGTGTGTGTGTGTGTGTGTGGCACGGGAGGCTGGTAGATACTAGTTTTCTCCCCTCAATATGTACAGCTTTCTTATTGCAGTTTGAATAATTAAGTATTTATATGATTTCTTATACTTTTAAACCAATTAGATTTTATTAATAGCATTTTTTGGTATCCTGTGTAATTTTTAATGGTTTAGTTTTTTGAGTGACTAAATAATTGTGTAACTGAGGAGGAATTCCTTGCCTCTGTCCATCATTCACTATGTTTAATTATATGCCAGTCATGTCAAGTCAGGCCCGAGGGCCAATTGTGGCTTGTCTCTTAAAATATACTAGGCTATATGTGGCCTGCCACTCAAGATTAGTAAATCAAGCAAGTTAACTTCGCATTTTATTTCTGTTAACCTCACAATGGCAACACTGTCATACAGTTTGTAGACATGCACCAAGTGGTAACTATGTAGGCTGAATTAATGGGGCCAATGAAGAAAGACTCAGTCTGTGCCCACCTTGATAAAAATAAAAAAGATAGGAACCTGTGATTTTTGTGATATTGGACTTCATACATCAAACTGAAATTGAAGCTGAAATGAAATAACTATTTGTACAGCCCTTTGAGTCATGCTTTGTGTTTGGGCTACAGTGAACTTTGACATGCCTAATCTGTAAAGCCTTTTGGGTTGCCTTTGGGTATGAAATGTGCAATATAAGTAAATTTGCTTTGCCTTGCCTAATGTGTTTTCATAACCAGACGGTGAACGAGCAAATAAATGGTTACCCAGCAGGGGACATTTCCTGCCAGATATTACACATGGCCACAGCAAAGAAGTGTTAAGTCAACAGCAAGACTTGTCACTTTCAGGGTTGGCGGAGGGTTGAATACTTTTTCACTGAAAGATTAAACTGTTACGTTTGTGAGGGGTTTTTTATATCCCATATGAAAATTGATGAGGACGAAAGAAAAAACATAGTGTTCATGAGTCAGAGCAGATTTATTGTTTATGGTAGTGTTTAAGCGCATATGAAGAGAGTCCATTTCTTTTGCCATTTATCTGATTATCACTTATGTGTCCCACATCTACAATCAATCATCAGTTAAATATATAATAAAATCTCTATGAGCAAATGCATGTTTACAAGCTAATCAAAGATCTGTACACATTCATTGACACACACACACACACACACATACACACACACCTTCATGCATACAAACATTATTACAGAGGGTGAAAAAAAGCAAATAATTCACAATACTGCACTGCCAAGCAAGACCATACAACTATTTGAACATCAGTAGAATTTTCATTCAGTAATCCATGAAGTAAAACTACAGTGTATGATGTCAGCTTCCCAAGTCCTGTCAGGCAGTTTGACACATGCCTGTACCAGATGATCATTGAACGCCTCCACAGATCCATCAGTCTGTGTTAATGCATTGCTTTGCAGTTGAGCCAAATCTCAAAGAGCCACATATGGAGGTCCAATGGACAACTGTATGTGCACTTATGATTGAATGTACAGTATGTAACATGCATCAGTCATTAAATCAGAACACATCTGATCGGACTAATCCTAAGCTAGTGGCAAAATCATGAATTCTCAGGCAAAAATAGCATGAAAAAGACTCATGTATTTTCTTTTCGATTCTTTCTTTTTTTTGTTCTTTTTTGTGCAAAGGCAGCTGATTTGTGAATTCAATTTGTAATCAGCTGATCCCATCTAGTGTACACTTAAAGAGTTGACACTGCCAGGGGGTGCTGTCTTATCTAACCTGAGCTGCCACATATGCTATATTACATCAAATTGCTATTATAAATTGCTTTGGCTCAAATTTCACCATGTGCAAAACTCTGAATGCTATATATGGCCTCAAAATCTCCCATAACATGGAAAATATACAGACAAAACATCTGCTATAAAAAACTAAATCACACATCAGTGTGTTTCTCTGAGTATCACAACAAATTATGTATAACACTGAAAATGAATCATTGTTGATTTCAGAACAAAATGGTTGTCAAATAATGCTATCAAAAATAAACTAATTTTCATCAAGAACTTAGTCTGCAGTGGTCAGTTTATCAAGATTATAAAAATACCAATGAGACACAACATGTGCAGTTTATGCAGAGGTCAGCATTTGAGATGATGCAGAAACAAACACTTCAGACTGTATTTGTTGAATATGCTGTTACTGTAAATTTAGAACAATGCAGACTAGAGTCTAATTTTATTATAAATCTACATTCACACAAGATAAAATGCTGATTGTAACTGTTCTTGACTGCATTTGTTAACTGTTTCTGCTGTGCATCCAACACAAAGTTGTTTTTTATTCAGTATATCAAACCTAGTGATATTTACAGTACCTGTACGTTCACTGTAAACATCTAAAACACAGTAACCTACAGTAATACAGCAATGCTGGAGAGCATTTAACATTATCTGAATTTTACACCATAGTCAGAGGCAGTAATTAAACCATGTTGACAGTATCAAAAGGAGATAAATTACTTTTTTTCCCTCTCCTCCACACACTGTGGTAACAGTGGTGAAGTAATTAGCAGTCTCTTTGCATTAAGAGTATTGCACACTGACACTTTGTGAAAACTGTGCCAAAGCAATTGTAAAACACTGTAATAACCACTAAAAGCTTGTCAGCCCCTTTGTGAAATATTTTCTTGTGTCAAATTCTTAAAAGCAACACAACAAAGACATCCGTCGCTGACTGTGAATGTGACCTGAATGATAAGCTTGTCTGTAGAAGAGAAACACACAGATGAAAAATGGACACCTAGAATGAGCAAATCCCTGACTAAAAAGTATGAAAATATACAAATCATGTTCAACTTTAAACAGTGTGCTTAATAAGAAAATCATCATTCTACCCTTTCAAACAGTCATATTCACTTTTATACTGACATTTTGGGCAATTAAAACAAACCCATGCTCTCCTGTATTGCTAGGGTCCACATGTTACATGTCCACATCTTCTTCTTCACCTGGAAGCTAAAAGAGATAATTATTGTGTGTTGAGCTCTCTGGCAACATAGCGAGATCACTCAAGTCCTTGGCCATAACTCCTTTTTTGGATCCCTGCTCAAGGACAGACCTGGAAAAAGAAACACCGGGGGAGGTGGGCATTGGGTCCAGAGAACCTTCACCATGCTGTCTGTCTTCTGTGTCTGGCGAGGGAGCAAACAGCGGTGAGGGGGGCGATGTTCCATCATCTATGTTGTGTAAAGACCGCCCCTGAGGTGGGTTGCTGTGTGTCTTAGTGCTTCTTATGTTGTTATCCTTCTCTTTGTCTTTCTCACTTCCAGTCTTGCTCTGATGGCTGCTGCTGCTGAGCACTTTCAGTTGACTTACATCTAAGTCTGGGTAAGAACCTGACTCAGTCATGGTCAGAAGGAGTTTGTCAAGGCTGTCTGAACCTTCATTGCACCTGTTCTGGGTCGCCTGGGCTACCTGGCAGAGGAGACTGGTGTGCTGACGGAGCTGGGCAATTTCTCTCTCGGTGGCAGTGTTCTGCTTCAGCAGCTCCTTGGTGCGTAATGTGATGGCCAACAGGCCCGACTGGTTCAGGATCTCAGCTGTGTTGAGGAAACGTTGATGGCGTGACGACGAGCTATCTGGAGCCGGGCAATATGGGCTGTGAGCCTTGGAGGAAAAGGGAGATGAAGAGGAAGGAGAGACGGATGGGGGGGAATCAGAAGAAGAAGGTGGTGAGTGGGTCTGGGAGCTGGAGACGGAAGGTGAGCCCATACTGTCAGAGCTGGAGTTTTGTTGGCTGTGGTGGGACTTGTGTTGGGTGGTAGAGGAGGCATGGCTGAGCAGCGAGCCATGAGATGAGCTGGGGAAGGAGCTGTGCCCTCCTCTGCCTTTATACTTGGAATGTGGATCGACTCTCCCCTCTTTCTGATGCTGTTGCTGGGGCTTCAGAAGGTGGCTGGTGGTGGATACAGCCTCTCTCTTCTCTTCCTCAGTGCACACTCTCTTGCTCTGACTCTGGCCTTCACTGCCACTCTCCTTAATCCCCTCCACCCATTTGGCACTCTTGGCCTCATGGCTCTCCTTCCTAGGGTGAGGGGCAATGCGTGGGTAAGAGTTTAGGATGGGCAGGTATGAGTTCTTGCTGCTGTGGTTCTGGTTGCTGCGGCTGCCTCCTTTAATAACTTGACTTTTTGGTGAAGCAAGACTGGATGAAGGTGTCGGGGTAGAGGAGGAAGGGGCAGGCATCGTTGGCTGTTGGATTAGTAAGAGCTGGGTGGGTGCTTTGGCATTGGTAAGGCTGTGCCAACCTCCACCCCAAGCCAGGGAGGGGCCATGGAGTAGCTGCTCCGGTCTAGACTGTACCATCAGGAGGTTGTGAGCGGGGTTTTAGGTGAGCAGCAATTAGAGAGCAGAGTAGAGGAAAGAGCAAAAGATGGGGAGGAGGTTAAAGTCACAAAGAGATAAGCAGTTGGACACAAAAAGATTTGAGAAAACAAAACCTGAAGGAATATAGTGACCAGATTACATAAATAGAGGTAGTAAATAAATAAATATAAAGTGGTAAAACTTTTATTGAAGAGACACTTTGCAGTTTTCCAACCAGGTCTATGTCACCATGGTGGTGTGGGGAGTGTGTGCAACATGGTGTTAAAGGATGCAGGAGGAAAGTTGGGTTCCTCCTCCTGTCTATTTTCAAATTGCTCTCCAATACCAACATAAACTGAATCATTCTGCTGTCAAGAATTTCATTGTGGGCAGTTTTTGGATGGTGACCTCGAAAGGTTGTGTGTCTGAGTTTCTGCATTACTATGCATGAAATTTTACTTCTTATTTGGACAGAGGTATGCTGAAGACGTTCTTCAGGATCCCAAAGACAAGCTGCAAAAGACAACCAATAATCTTTTGTCACCTGACGCTATTGTAAGTTATTTTGTTGAGTTGCCTCTTGGCAAAATCCTCTGAGTAATTTAAGTTGGGCTTTTATGGTGAAAGGTAAAAATATGGAAGTAGTGAAGTGGTGATTCGTTGCCAGGAACAATGTGAAATATAATAAAGAGTGCTGTTGTCTTGGTTCACGCTGGTTCAGACTATGGAGTCTCCATGTTATTTTTTCTTTCTTATCTGCAGAAGCAAAGGTGTGACTTCCAAACCTTGGCTACACTATGTTTTGACCAACAAAAAATGGCTATATGCTGGTAGGCTAGTAATAGTTGTGGGCATTAGAAGCTTGCATGCAATGCATTCTGGTACATGTAGGCACCACTGACATGGCTCCGCAAGCAGAGGAACTCAAATTTCTTTGTTTATTGCTTCAATTGACGACAGTTATCGTCAACACTGACTGGATATCCATGTAAAAAGTGGTGAATTTTCCCTTTATGATTATGATTGATTAAATACAGAAATAATCGTTTAATTAATCAACAATAAACTACACAATATATCTCAGAACTATTATATTAGACTTTAACATACTGTATATGAATCTCATTTTGTGATGCAACAAAGTAGCAGGCCAGAAAAAGCAAGTTGCTATATGACACTGAATATCTCACCGGCTTGACCACCAGGTTTTTGATGACATAAATGGGGGTGAGCTCCTCATAAGGAGCCATATTGCAGCCAGCAGCATTCACACTGTTGTTACTGGAGCTTCTGCTGCTTTTCCTGTGAGGTTCGCTCACACTGCTGCGCTGGTCATCTACATCAGTGTGCACAGAGTCAGAGGCAGCCTCTGAAGGAGAGAGAACAAATTATATTTCACTTGATAAACCTTATTAACATTTGTAAATCTCATAAAAGGTGTCAACAATATACATAGCGATATGTTTTCCCTCCTCCAAGAGTTCATTGTAGTTTTATCACCTGAAGTACATACAGTTCTGAGGAAAACATGGAAAACAAACATGCCTTTGCTCACCTGAGTATCCTGAGTCTTTTTCAGAGTCCTTCTCTGAGTCACAGCTCAGCATGCAGTTGCTCATGTCACCCATTCTGGATTGTCCCCTGTGGGAGCCACTCTGGCACGCCCGCAGTGTGGCACTGTTACTCTTATCTTTGGCGTTCTTTGAGGTGCTACGTGCAGCGCACTCCCCCAAATGCCCCTGTTCCTTCGGCATTCCAGACCTCTAGAAATAAAAGTAAACAGACAAACTATGAGATGAACAGCAGTGAATATTAAAGACATGTGAATTGTTGTCTTTGTTTCATACCTCTGGGTTTACCATACTGTAGCTAAGCATTTTCTCACAAGCAGAAAAAATCATATTCATTATCATAACACAACATTATTTCAACATAATTATTAACCTAGAAACACCAAATAAGATGGGGACTAAATACAATCTATGTAAACTCTATGTTAAATGAGCCGGTGTCTTCAGTTCTTCAGTGGTTTGTCTTTCTGCTGAATACCGGATATTGGAGTCAGCATAAAATCTACAACCTACAGTAAAAACCAAGTTTTTGTCAACTTGTCTCAATGGTGACTTTACCCATCATTTGAAAAAAGGATGGCAAAGTTATCTATGTGGCTCCTGCTGATAGCTGTATCTGGTGTTTTTGCCTTTATTTAGTGCCAGCCACCACCTCTCAGTGGATCACAAACCTGACAGATCAGAGGCAGCAGATGAGGCTGGGGAAAATCACAACCAGCACCCAGACAATCAGCACAGCCAAATCCAGCTACCTAGCATATATGAAGCAACCTGTTAATCCCATAGTTACTTCAGCACCCTTTGCACTACTTTAGTGTGTTGTTTATATATATAAATCCCATTCTAACCCCCCTTGGGGGGTGGTGTGTTGTCCTCAAGCTTGGGTCCAGAGGCCTGGGCGTTCAAGGATTCTGTGCAGTATCTTGGCTGTTCCTAGGACTGCACTCTTCTGGACAGACCTCAGATGTTGTGCCTGGAATCTGCTGGAGCCAAGCTCCCAGTTTGTGGGTCACAGACACTGTCCACATCTTTTCTAGCTCCTCTTTCAGCCCTTGGTATTTTTCAAGCTTTTAGTGTTGCTTCTTCCTGATGTTGTTGTCTCTCGGGGTTGCTACATCTATCACCACTGCCTTCTTTTGTTGTTTGTCGATCAAAACAGTGTTTGGTTGGTTAGCCATCACTGATTTGTCAGTCTGGTTCTGAAAGTCCCACAGGAGCTTAGTTTGGTCATTCTTAACCACCTTAGGAGGTGTCTCCCATTGTGGCCTTGGGACTTCAAGCCCATACTTAGTGCAGATGTTCTTGAACACTATGCCAGCCACTTGGTTATCGTGTTCCATGTACACTCTCCCTGCCTACATCTTACATGTTGCTATTATGTGCTGAACTGTCTTAGAGCATCTTTGCATAGCCTGCACCTTGGGTCCTGTCTGGTGTGGTAACCCCTGCTTCCATTGATCCTGTACTAAGTGCCTGTTCTTGTGCTGCCATGATTAGTGCTTCTGTGCTTTCTTTCAGTCCAGACTTTTCCAGCCACTGGTAGGATTTCTTGATGTGTTCCACTTTTTCAATCTGTCGGTGATACGTAGCCTCTATCTCCTCCTTTGGCCAGCTTATTATCCCATTGGGGTATCTGATGACTGGCAGGGCATACATGTTGATGGCTCAGACCTTGTTCTTTCCATTCAGTTGACTTTTCAGGACCTGCCTTACTCTGTGAAGGTATTTGGCTTTGGCTGACTTCCTCTTCATGGTTCTCATTTGCTTTGTAGCTGTCCTGGTCATCTGCAATGCTGTCTTCTGGTAGTTCAACCCCCTTGGTTCTGATCATCTTCACTCTCTTTGACACCATCCAATCACACTTAACTAGTCCATTTTCAAAAAAATTGCGATGCATGTTGTGTTGTTTTTGGGCTTTTTTTGCAACGAAATTGTGGGGGCAAGAGAAAATTGCAAATGCAGTAGCTGTGATGCTGTCTCTGATTGTGAGCCTATTGTTACAAGCCTTCAGTGTTTCCCATTAAATTAGAATCTATTTGTGATGTTAGGGGATAGCTGTTATTTTTGACATTCTGCTAAAGGGAAAATGCTCTGGTTTGTTTGTATTTCTTTAAACCCATCACAACTGTCTTGAGTGGCACTAAGCCAAAGATGCAGTTACGGTGCCCTTGCAAAATAGTGTTGGGGGAACTGGTTTTGGTAGAACATTTATGTGGGGAGGTTAGCATTGTCATTAAAATTGCTGAAGAAAAATTGCAAAAAAAAACAAAAAACAAAACAGTTACAGACATATATTGACTGTGTGATTCAACTTTCTGTAGCCCTAGAGGTGAAGCCTGAATATTCTTTAGCTCTGAAGGAACTCAATGGAGCTGTTAAAACCACAGATGATTTGCTGGCTGTATGTGGCTCTTGCACAGTATTACTACAACAATATCAAAAAAGCTTGTGAGAAGTGGAACTGGTACTTTCTTGAAGTCAGTGTCACTGACCCATGCCGCTGCCAGGGTAAAAAGATGTGGCAAGTCAACCCTGACTGCACGTGTCAGAAAACACTGGGCATGAAAGTCCTGCAAGACAGAGTCTGGGCTTTTTCGAGGTGCGTTCACAAGTTGTTTTAATTATTGTAGATCTTTATAACAATTCACTGAATGAACAAAGCAGATATGCCCTATTGCATGATACAAGCCTTTGTCAAAACTTGCCATTTTCAGGGTGTAGGTTGTTAGCTCGGAGGCTATTGTTTCCCGTTGCAAAGGGGATTTTGAAAACAGTAACATGCAGATAGCAGAAGGGAGGAGAATGCCAGCCTAAATAGTCAAGAGTCAAAGTCTACATCCAACAAGTCAGACTATGTTTACTTACTTTGGTTAGATGTCAGATTATCCAACAAAACTCACACTGAGCACTTTGCTCAGAATCTAACAACTTCAACTGGACTCCCATAGTGGAGCAGAGCTGCTTTCACCTTTCAAAAAAGAAAAGCCAATTCACCAATACTGTCTACACTGGTTTATGCTGATACCCTATATGCTCATGCTGCTGCCACTACCATTAAACCATGGTATGCATTTCCATTCATCACTGTAGGCAGCTGCCACATTCACCACTGTTATATGAAAATGTCACAGGTCATCACTGGCATCTAGATGACATCAGCATACATGTGTTTTCATGCTATGCTGTCTAAGTTGCAGATATATTTATCATCCTTAGTTGAGTTACATGGGCCTCTTGACTAGAATAAGCTACAACACAAAATTAAGTCTAAGACGCCATTTGGGGGATTTTATCATTCCTCTCACCAAGATATATTTAATTGTACTTTTATGTTTTCTTATTTTATTGTGTTTCTGATGATTGTTTTGTATCACTGGCTTGTCTTACTGCAATGTTGTACACTGCGGATATTATTTGTTTATAGGTCTCTCTCAATAAAGTACTTTTAAAAAATATGTATTCATCATTAATACGCAAATAAAATGCAAGGTGCTCTAACGTCAAATCACTTCTATTTAATATGGGGGTGCTGTCATATCAACATGGCATCTTAGCATGTTATATGTGAAATGTGCACATACAACAAGTTTAGCATCTTTAAAACCCAAAGTTTTAAAACCGACACAAATCTACTACCTTGCAGTCCTAAATGACAGGTGAGACAAACTGCAAAGACTGTCTGCATTCAGGGGGGAAAAAGTGTACTTTCTGTTCCAACCTCCATCAAACTTTTAAACAATTCTGCTTGAGGCTGAAGATTGTGCAATAAATTTTATAGTGCTTTTATTATGGTGATCTTTTAGCATGTGTTATGTATGCATGGCATATGTATGTGTTATGTGCAATGTTATGGGATATGTGCAATACTGGAAAATGTCAAAAGAGCTCCAGCAAAAAACTTTATTCATCTTCTTCATTCGTCAACAGGGTCATCATATGTGCAATACTCATGTAATTGTTGTTGGGATGGTATGGCTGTTGATGTATTGTTTGTTGTCATTGTGGCCGTCAAGGCATTTATGGCACAGTTGCTGAGTCCAAGACAAATTTCCCTTAGTGGGACAATAAAGTATATCGTATTGTATCGTACTTTCTTTCCTCAATAGTGGAAAACTGGGACAAGTCTATGTGATTTATAATCAGAATAGTGGGCCATTTCCAGCACAACCCTGCTTCTGAAAAATTAACCATAATGTAGAGGTAAAGAAAAATGTAAGAAGGGCATTAACCGACAGAATTATGCTCTCTGAGGCAAGTTTTTTATCACACGATTCTGCCGGGTCTCATAGAAATACAAGAAACAGACACAAACTCTTTACACCACATCATATGGTGGTGGGCACGAAATGTTTTAAACGAAAATACAAAAACAATGCCAAGGGAAAGTCAATGAGGATCTTTTTTCCTGGTGGACACACGAATGAAGTATTTACAGCGAGAAAGTCTGCGTAGGCAGGCAATGGACTTTCAACTCCACATGACTTTTTTACGTAACAACCAGAGACTGTATAAATACTGGATGCAGCTACCGTGATCCTTCACCCATTAGCTTGTGGACTCCTGTTTTGAAGCCTTGAGTTTGGGATTTCAGCCATCGGCATCTTTTTGGAGCTAAAAAGTGACTATATCTAGGTGACAGGCTGGAGCTGTGAAGGAGTGTCTCTGACTTGTAGACTGTGGTGACACCTCGCAGACAGTTTCTCAGTCAAGGGGCCCCACCCTTAAATGTGCGTAATTTTGGGCCTGTGGAAATTTACTCTGTTTTGGAGCCAGCCTCAAGAGGCCATTCGAGGAACTGCAGTATTTGATGCTTCCAAATTGGCTTCATTTTTCAGCCTCGGAGGTGGCCACGTGGTAACAATACAAAGTAATTTAGGTACATACATATAGCTAGGTACAATTTAGGTACATACATAACTTTACATCCCGTAGGTACTTGCTTTAACTGAAACCGCAGTCTTTTCTTAACCTTAACTTCTTATTTTTTTAGGCCTCATCAGTTGACTCAATGTTTTTCTTTCCCTATTCCTTACCATACTCTCATCATTTTAGGACATTGACAAAGTGTTTGAAACTTCGCCAGTTGTTAAAGACTTTACAGTGCCATTGTTTTCATGTTGCCAACCTGTAATTTTAACACATTTCAAGCTCACCACCGTGTGAGAGCTGGTGTCCATTTCACATTTGTCTGTGAGACTGTGTTACCTATTTTTAAACATTAAAAACTGTACTTGTGAGTCAGTCACAGACTGATAACACATATTGGTAAAACTTAATTTTAAATCAAAACAAACAAATCCAACTTTTGGTAAAGTAGTCTACTTTATATCCAGTTGAAAAACAGCTATAGAAATTCTTAAACATAAAATAATATCAGCATAGTTCACATTATTGTCATGGCATCTGGCAGTTCAAACATTTATTGAAGTCATTCATAAGACACTGTAGGAATAGGAATATAAACATGCGTTTTCTGTCAAGTGTGAAGTGTTGTACCATCATGTGAACAGGAAACTACTTGACACAGCAATGCACTTTGTGATAAAGTTAATAAAAACAAAAGGCTGGAGGTCAATGACAGCTCCTTCATTACAGTGGTAGTGTCTGTCATGCGTTCAAAGCCTCGGGTGTAAACATGACACACGAGGCTAGAGAAGGAATTTGATAAGATGGTTTCTGGCAAACTGTACAGTCCCACCCCCAACGCTGTTATGTAATACACTGCTGCTGCTGCTCAGAGGGAAAAAAAAGCCTGCTGTAAATCCTCATAGCAGCTTCCCATTCACTGCCTGTACTGACATTCAAATACACAGTCTAAGCATCTGAAGCCTGCAATAACAGTACAACCGAGCAGCTGTCCATGACACATTATTAAAGTGCATGCAGAACAGGCTCATGCATGGACATTAGGTCAGTGGACAAAAGTTTTGACACTTTTAAACTTGAGGTTAGGCAATTGACAATTGACTCACCTGTCAGTATCCTGTCAGTAAGAGAAAAACAGCTCACTTGTGGTAGATATCCATCTTGAACAAAAGAAAATGGATAGAGAATTATATATACATATATATATATATATATATATATATATATATATATATATATGTATGTATATATAATTCTCTATCCACTGGCCAAAGAAATGCCAAAGAAAGAAATACTAAGGAAATGAAACAAAAAAGAAGAAGTTGTCAAACTCATACATTGTGATGCTGATGTCCGCCGGAGTCCTCTCCCTGCTCCTGGACACACGGTCGCTCTCATCAAGTACTGAAAGCGTCCATGCTGCTTGTTTGCGTAGCCACGCCCCCGCCGCCGACATGTTAATGAGTGTGTCATTGCGCTGAACAGCTTGGTGGTGACGCAACGGCAGTGGTTTGGCCAATCCCGTGCCGAGACACGTGTTTGGGTGGTGACGTCCGACAGTCCACGTGAGCGGCGCATTCGGCTCTAGTAGGGTGCCTTTAACTGCTGTTGTAAATATCAGAGCTGAACGTTGTGTTGCTCATGGAGAAAGTGACAGAGTCGACCGGATATGATATTGCTTTCAATATTTGAATAGAAAGTTAAATGTCCCACAGTTACTTTATTTTACCGTTTGTCATTTGACATATTGGATAGAAAGGACACTCTATATCTATATCTGCTTCACGTGTAAGGTGCGATTAGGCCAGACATCACCCACAGCATCAGGACCTGATATGGTTATACATCCCAAGTTTACCAAATCACCATATTTACAAGGGAATGACC
This sequence comes from Epinephelus fuscoguttatus, assembly GCF_011397635.1. Taxonomy (NCBI): domain Eukaryota; kingdom Metazoa; phylum Chordata; class Actinopteri; order Perciformes; family Serranidae; genus Epinephelus; species Epinephelus fuscoguttatus. The sequence goes on from NC_064763.1 coordinate 8,398,012, forward strand.
TATCTGTTAATGATGAATTGTACTACCAAATAAACTCAATTTGTAGTTTTGAACTTGGTAGTTTTGTAATCAGTGCCATCAGGACATTTGCTGTGTTCCTCTCATGTAGGCTTGCATCTTTAATTTCCCACACATCGCGAATGTCTCACCCATTAATGTGTGTGTTCACTGTTGAAGAACTGATTATTGCCTGAGAAACACTACAGTGACATTTTCCAAGACTCCCATTGTCCTCTTGTCTTCCCACAGGACATGCAGAGTAGGAGACAGTGGGTGTGTGCGGCAACATGTGAGGCAGGCGGGTGGAGGCGTGGTCGCTCCCGGATAGCACATGTTCCCTGCTGGGGGAGTGTTGAAAAGCACCGTGAGGCTCCCGTGTTTCTGAGACCGGAGCACACAGCAGCCCTGCACCGTCTCTGACAAACAGCACAGACAAAGACAGACACAGTGTTACCTGGTTACATAAATGTCTCACACTCTCCCTGTTTGGATATTTATTGTTTTGGTTGTGTAGGCCTATTTTGAGGAGGAGCACTGTATGCACATACTAATACAGTAAGTATGGACATAAGATTTTCAGTCTTACCTGGAATGTAATCAGGTCGGCATGGGTCTAACTCATCCAACCAGTATGGATAAACACTGAACACTGGACAGTGGAGATGAATGTGAAAGGATCATGGTTTAACCTACAGAACATTTTTTAAGTTTTCAGAAATCAGTGTTCTCTGTTTTGATGCACTGTTTTAGAAACTACACTTAAACATTTCAATGCAACTTCTGTTTTTGCTCCTTGTTTCACAGGTTTAAGTTAAAGATTTAATATATTTTGCACAAATTTTGGTCACAAAGGTGTCAAACCTTTTCCAAGATAATCCATCCACCTGACAGGTGTGGCACATCAAGCTGCTCATGAAGCAGTGTCATTACTACACAGGTGTGCCTTGGGATGGTCACAATAAAAAGCCACTCTTAAATATGCATTTCAATTACATAACACAATGCCACAGATGTTTTGATGGAGTGTGCCATTAGCAGGCTTTCCCTGAATTTGGCAGTACATCCAACCGGCCTCACAACCGCAGAGGTCAGTTGTGATGACGTACTCCTGTCAGGTCAAACACTGATGAAGATGAGCTTCCATGAGGCAGTTTCTGACAGATTGTGCAGAAATTCCGAAGTTGTGCAAACCCATTTTTGTATCAGCTGTATGGGTAGCTGGTCTCAGATGGTCTTGTAGGTGAAGACACTGGATCTGGAGGTCTGGAGCCGGTGTGGCTACATGTGGTCTCCAATTGTGAGGCTTTTTCGATGTACTGCCAAACAAATGGCATTGGAGGCATTGTACTGAAATGAACATTCAGTCCACGGGCAACAGCTCTGGTGGACATTCCTGCAGTCAGCAGGCCAATGGCACCTCCCCTCAAAACTTGTGACATCTGTGGCATTGTGTTGTGATCACACTGCACATTTCAGCGTGGCCTTTTATTGTGACCATCCTGGGGCACAACTCTGTAATGATGCTGTTAAATCAGCATTTTGATACGCCATACCTATCAGGTGGATGGATTATCTTGGAAAAGGAAAAGTGATCACTTACACAGATTTGAACAAATTTGTGCAATAAACTTGTGAGAAATAGGTCTGTTGATTGCATAAAAAATCTGGGAGTAAAAACAAAAGTGTTGTGTTTCAGTTACTGAAAATATATGACAGATTTCCAGTTTACAAAACCATGTTCCAAATAATGTCTTCCCAAAATTCTAATACAATCAGTAATATTATACTGAAACAGTGCATCAAATCACAAGTTCAAACCTGCAGTCATTTTGTGGTGATATTGTCCTCTTTGTCTTCCCACAGGACATGCAGAGTAGGAGACAGTGGGTGTGTGCGGCAACATGTGAGGCAGGCGGGTGGAGGCGTGGTCGCTCCCGGATAGCACATGTTCCCTGCTGGGGGAGTGTTGAAAAGCACCGTGAGGCTCCCGTGTTTCTGAGACCGGAGCACACAGCAGCCCAACACCGTCTCTGACAAACAGCACAGACAAAGACAGACACAGTGTTACCTGGTTACATAAATGTCTCACACTCTCCCTGTTTGGATATTTATTGTTTTGGTTGTGTAGGCCTATTTTGAGGAGGAGCACTGTATGCACATACTAATACAGTAAGTATGGACATAAGATTTTCAGTCTTACCTGGAATGTAATCAGGTCGGCATGGGTCTAACTCATCCAACCAGTATGGATAAACACTGAACACTGGACAGTGGAGATGAATGTGAAAGGATCATGGTTTAACCTACAGAACATTTTTTAAGTTTTCAGAAATCAGTGTTCTCTGTTTTGATGCACTGTTTTAGAAACTACACTTAAACATTTCAATGCAACTTCTGTTTTTGCTCCCTTGTTTCACAGGTTTAAGTTAAAGATTTAATATATTTTGCACAAATTTTGGTCACAAAGGTGTCAAACCTTTTCCAAGATAATCCATCCACCTGACAGGTGTGGCACATCAAGCTGCTCATGAAGCAGTGTCATTACTACACAGGTGTGCCTTGGGATGGTCACAATAAAAAGCCACTCTTAAATATGCATTTCAATTACATAACACAATGCCACAGATGTTTTGATGGAGTGTGCCATTAGCAGGCTTCCCTGAATTTGGCAGTACATCCAACCGGCCTCACAACCGCAGAGGTCAGTTGTGATGACGTACTCCTGTCAGGTCAAACACTGATGAAGATGAGCTTCCATGAGGCAGTTTCTGACAGATTGTGCAGAAATTCCGAAGTTGTGCAAACCCATTTTTGTATCAGCTGTATGGGTAGCTGGTCTCAGATGGTCTTGTAGGTGAAGACACTGGATCTGGAGGTCTGGAGCCGGTGTGGCTACATGTGGTCTCCAATTGTGAGGCTTTTTCGATGTACTGCCAAACAAATGGCATTGGAGGCATTGTACTGAAATGAACATTCAGTCCACGGGCAACAGCTCTGGTGGACATTCCTGCAGTCAGCAGGCCAATGGCACCTCCCCTCAAAACTTGTGACATCTGTGGCATTGTGTTGTGATCACACTGCACATTTCAGCGTGGCCTTTTATTGTGACCATCCTGGGGCACAACTCTGTAGTAATGATGCTGTTAAATCAGCATTTTGATACGCCATACCTATCAGGTGGATGGATTATCTTGGAAAAGGAAAAGTGATCACTTACACAGATTTGAACAAATTTGTGCAATAAACTTGTGAGAAATAGGTCTGTTGATTGCATAAAAAAATCTGGGAGTAAAAACAAAAGTGTTGTGTTTCAGTTACTGAAAATATATGACAGATTTCCAGTTTACAAAACCATGTTCCAAATAATGTCTTCCCAAAATTCTAATACAATCAGTAATATTATACTGAAACAGTGCATCAAATCACAAGTTCAAACCTGCAGTCATTTTGTGGTGATAAAACAGAAGATCAAATTAACAAAATATTTTGGTAGGACATGTCTTCCGTATTTTTTTTTTTTTTACATCAGGCCATTGATTTTCATCCACATGACCTGATATATTATCATCTCTGGTCAGACAATTTGGATAATGGATTGTTAATGTGTCATAATCTGCCAATCTCAATTGTTCTCAAACAGCACCGTAGTCTGAGGGACCTCCACATTGATCAATAGAGAATGAGAAGTTGACTTCATGCTTTCTACGGTGGTCAAGCAACAGTATTTAGACAAACTAATCATGATTAATAAGACAGATCCATATGACAGGCTAAGGCTGGATTATAGACCCAATACACTACCTCCACTCACATACCCAACATTGTAAATTATCTCCTTTTTGAACTGAGTGGATACAATTTGATAACAGAAATAACATCATGTACCTCACAGGATGGCACCCCCGCTCCACATGGTGTGACGTACCTTCACATTTGATGTAATACAAAACATTTAAACAGATCAACTGCATCCAAGTGCTATACTTCTGCATATTCTTATGCAATGAATGAGCCAACACAACCAGAAAATATTTCTCCGAGTCACTCGTGTTCAATGTTCTGCACACCATGTTTTCTATGTGATGGTTTTGTGAAAAGAGAACTGCTCAAAATAAACCAAAATCATTAAAAGTGATTGCATTTAGTTGTAATCACTGCATCCCTGCAGTCAGCTTCTGAGTGTCATTGGCAGAGGTGCATCAAGTCAATGGGGAAAAACTGTTAAGTTTAAAATGTCTCCACCTCTGTTCCTGATATATGACGTTGAGTATTGGCCAGTGTGTGTTTTTGAAAAACATAATGATGTCACAGTGAAGTTGATGGTTGACCTTTTGGATATAAAATATCATCAATTCATCATTACATCCTATTGGACATTTGTGTGAAATTTTGTCATAATTTGACCTTTGACTCAAGAATAAACTAATTAGAATTTGGCAGTCACAGGAGACATTTGTGCCAAATTTGAAGAAATTGCAGGTCACACTGACCTTGATCTTCACCACAAAAATCTGATCTGAGTTCATTGTTGAGTCCAAGTGAACGTTTGTGCCAAATTTGAAGACATTCCCACCACATGCTCTTGAAATATCTTCTTGATGAGAATGGGATGCACGGATGTGTGAACATATGGATGTACAGACGGACAGTGCAGAGACTACTATGGCTTTCAGGAGAGCTCTATTGTTGGGTGTGGGAGGGTGGTGTTCACATGCATGCTCATACATTAATGTGGCCATGTTTAACAACAAACAAACGGAACAATTGTTCAATAAATGAACGATAGCAAAAATTTTGTCACGTGTCGACGCATTTTAGACCTATGTTGCGTCAGCACCTACAGAGATGAATTCACTGTTCTGTTACACAACATGGAAAGTTATCCATGATGTGTAAGATTACAGCAAAAAATAATTTCATTAATCACAACAAAATTCAATGACTTTTCCAAACCTTTCAAGGATTTAACTAAGACCACGACTTTTCCTGGCCAGGAACATGAGATTTAGAAATCCCATGACTTTCCCAGGTTTTAGTGATCTCAGACTGGCTGCTTGTAATGTCTGCTTCATGCCGTTTCAACACAGGAGTGAAAAGTGACAAGGCAGGAAACCTGCAAAACTAAGGGTGAGGAAGGCAGGACTAACAGTACACTCTGTGTCTTAAGGTAAACAGTTGTTTATCTACCACCGCGTTCACAAAACCAAGAGGAGAAACAAACCCTCAGCACCTTATAGTGGTGGGATGAAAAGAATCAAGACACGACATGTCCAGGATGTATTATGACAGTTAAAAATGTGTATTGGATCACTGTCTTTCAGAATTACATTCATAGACAAATAGAAATGAACTGTTTGAATAGTATAATGCAACTGAAAACATACATTTCTTTCAACCATTATGAATTTCCTTAATTTGAGACTATTGGTAAAGGAGGTTCAGGGTACAGGAAGGATGAAGGAAAACAGCAAGTTGAGGAGTAAAACCAGCAGAAAAACATGATAGAAGGCTCTGTGAGCAACAGGAAGCTGAGCGGGTGATCTGCACCTGCTCTTTTTTTATTACCAGTGACTCAACAGTGTAGCACCAATACAATGTTGGGTGCATTTTCATGTACAGTATAACACCCAGTATTGCAAATCTTAACGGTTTACCTCCCCTTTTTACCATTTAATGTTGTGCAGCGATTAATAATAAATGGGAAGAATTGAAAATAATAAGAAGACATCCTTGCAAGTCACCATTGCACTCAAACATAAAATCTCACAATGGACCATGTTCATGATTTCCAGAGCTCCCTGGATGATTTCTTAGTGCTCCAGCTAAAATATGTCAGATTAAATCTGGTAGCACAGAGGGTCTGAAAAGCAGCAGTGGTGGATGCACTGAAACATTGTAAGCACACTAAGATTTACAAGATGACAGACACACGATAGCCAGCAGGACATGAAAAATACTCAGCCACAACTTCAAACTTGAAAAGTCTCTAACAGGTAAAGCATAAAATGGTGAATGATGATCTGAAGACGGACTACTTTCATAGAAAGGCTACCAAGATACATCATAACAAATATTAGAAATATTACAGAAATAGCTTTGAATGCTAACAAAGGATGACACTCCAAATATGAACATGTACTCTGAAAGTGCTATTAATTCAGTTTGGTGCTGTTTTTCCCCAATAGTAGTGCTGATTCAGCACCTTTGTTTCAGTACAAATACAATACCATAGCGACCCTGACACAATTGTTGCCCCCCCTGGTGAAAATTATTGGAGGCCAATATTACTTTATCTTTTTTTACTATCTCTTTATGAGGCTGCGCGCACATTTTTAAGCTAGCACAAAGGTAGTGGTATCTTGGGAAACCACACAAAGTAAGTCATCCTTTGGTACCTTTGGAATTAAAATGGGTTCTATGGGTACCCACATGTCTGTCCTAAGCTTGAGAAGACTTGTTCACAGTAAATGTTTTGTTCCTGTAATCCTTCAAATTAAAACTGTAAATTTATTTTTTTAAGGAACAAGACAATCAGCCTATTTGAAGAACAATGAATCACCTAACAAATATAGATACCTAACATCAAAACAGGACTGTTATGGAACTCAAATTGTTAGCTGTTCTGGTATTAATCTCAAAAACAGCAATATTAACTGTCTAATAAGAGACCAAAGTACATCAGTATGCAGTTTCTTAACTCTCTACTTCAACAGCATAGTCGAATTCCTGAATTCAGTTATGGCTTTTGGTTTTGGTGTATCACCCCAAGATTTTCAGTGGCCCCATCTGGCCCCCCCATAAAAAATTCTGGGGGGCGCTACTGATACGTTACTTTGATGGTTCTAACATTTTTCCCCTCAGTTAACCAAAATAAAAGACAAAGTTCTGAAATGTTAAATGTTGTCTACACTCATGCAGCTGTGTAAGAACTTTGTCAAAATCAAATAGTCTAATCTGGCCAATGGTTTATGTAAATCAGTCAACAGGATAATGAATCTGACCAGACTTTTGATGCCAGCTTTTGGGTATCTCACAGTTTTTGACACTCGGTGCAACAGACACATATTCATGAGATGTTAAAAAAAAAATTCCAGGAAGCTTTCAGCTACATTAATGAACATGGTCCATCTGAGAAAAATGAGGTCTACTCTGATCACTAAGTGCTTATTAAGCCTCTTAATCATGTGGATGGTGTGTATTTTGCTGATCAAGTAGGATCAAATATGTGTTAGAATTAAAAAAATCTTGTTTTAAAAAATAACATGTACACCTTGTGCATTAAGGTATTCCCAATTCCCAATAATTGACATGTCGCACTTGACAGATCTGTTCACAAAAGTTCAAATTCTGAGATGAGAGGAAACTGATAAACAAGTGATTTGTTTTCATTGCATACAGTTTACAAAGGACAGCCTCTCTCTCTAACATGTCTTGCTCTACTCAAAGCTTGTCTCCGCGGAGACACTTTGATCATCATCTGTTATCAATTAATCTGTTGTTCCTGATGCACATCGGGCAAGCGTTGTATTAAGACACACACAAAATCTCATGCTCGCACAGACTCACTCCAACTAAATTGATGACATTCAGTTTGAATTCGATGCCCCCCTTTTTTTTCTCGAAAAAAGAACAAAAAAAAAAAAAAAAAAGATAAAAGATCCACACACACACACCTACAAGAAAAACACCCAACAAACTACCACGCTTCTTCCTCCCTCATATAAACTTGTCTATCACCAGTGGTAACAGCTAGTTCTGAAGAAGAGCACTTGGAAACATCATGAAGGAACTGTATGGCTTCTCATAAGACCATAAAAGGGAGAGCGTTAAAAATGATTGGTGGTTTACAGTCTGAAAAAGCAGCAGTAGTTGTTTAGAGGCCATCCATTGGTGCTACAGACATTGTGTTGTTGAGTTGTGCTGCTGACCGTGCGAGGTACTGAAGTCCAGTTTGATACAGTACAGCCAGTGTGGCCAGGCTTTGTCCATAGTGTGGACGAAGGGGTTTTCTATAGAACAAAATGGCCGCCAGCCGAGGCACTTAGATCCTGATGGGATTAAAACCTCATTGAATATGGAAGTTCTGGTCATTTTATAGCTGTAAGGATGTGGCCAAGGTGTTCATGCCTCATGTTGTTTGAGTGTGTGTGTGTGTGTGTGTGTGTGTGTGTGTGTGTGGCAGAGATGCTATCACTCTCTTATGCTGGCAGAATAGGAGAACTGGGGGAAATGTGCTTGCTGGCCTGAGTCGTCACAGTCCAGACTGTTATCTGTAAGAACAAGAAAGCATAAGTCAGCTGTCACATTCCAAGTCAAGAAACCAGACCTTGATCAGGAACAGTGGTGGATCAGGAGCTGACAGAGTGTCACTGTCCAGATCTGAAAACCACAGTCATAGGACACTTACACTTGTCTGGAGGAGTGAGTGTGATGGTCTGTGCTGTGAACTCGTCATCAAAGTACCGGGTGTCTGTCTCTGATGTTACTTGTGGTCTGAAGAGTGGGTTGAGCTGATGCAGGAAGGGGAGAAGATTGGTGAAATGTAATTAGATTGGGAACATTATAAAATGACTGCATGTAGCCTTGAGTCTCTGATGCAAGCGGCTTTTTTCACCCACTGCCTGCATACTTTGTGTCCATCTGAGGTATTAAGTAGAATTACTGCCTCGCGGTTGTATGTCTCTGTAAACCAGTCAAGTTGCAGTTACAGTTTACGTCCATGTCTGTAAAAACGTGAATACTTCACACACATCTTCCTCCCAGCAGCAGAGGATCTATACAATCAACACATTTTCAAGGTGGGCACCAAAGATTAGTGCCACCAATTCAGCATCTGATCAAACGTCTCCCATTCTGTTCCTGAGTTATGACACTATGATGTTACAGTGAAGTTGACCTTTGATTTTTTTGAATATGAAATGTCATCACTTCATCATTTTATCCTATTAGACATTTGATTTAATTTTGCCATTATTAGCGTATGAATTCTTGAGTTGTGGCCAAAAATATGTTTTGAGAGGTCACAGTTGTCTTGACCTTTGACCACCAAATTGCAGTTTATTTTTTTCAAGTTTAAGTCCAAGTCCAAGTCCAAGTGGATGTTTATGCCAAATTGAGGAAATTCCCTCAGAGCTTTATTAAGATATGGAGTTCACAAGAGAGACTGATACAAGGTCAGATTGACCTTGACCTTTCACCCCAAAATTCTAATCAGTTCCTTGTTGAGTCCGGTTGGAAGTTCGTGACATATCTGGACAAATTTCGTGAAGGTGTTCTTAAGATGTCACGTTCACAAGAATGAGACAGATACAGGTCCCAGTGACCTTGACCTTTGACCACCAAAATCTAATGAGTTCATCATAGGTTTGCAGCGATATACAGGTTTCAAGGTAAACCGTGGTATGAAAACTGACGGTTATCATACCATGTACATTTGCTTATTTACAGTGTTGAAAAAAATGCAACTGGGTGAAGAATCTCACCTTTATTTTAGTTATTTTCAAAAGGCTTTTTAGTCATACTTTCATCAAACAAAAAAAAGATCTAAATTTCAATTATAGTATTAAATGATCTGTTTAACTTAAAAAAGCCCGTCTGTTTTCATCCCTTTAAGGGTCATTGTAACTGATAATAATATTAAGTCTGCAATACTGTGATACCGCAGTATTTTCTGAGACAGTCATCATACCGAGAAAATCTCATACCATTGTAACCCTAGTTTCTTGTTCAGTCAAGCGGATGTTTGTGCCAAATTCCCCCAAGGCGTTCCTGAGATATCATGTTCATGAGAATTGGACAGATGGACGGATGGATGTACATATATACATACCAATGTATGGACAACCCGAAAACACAATGCCTCCAACAATGGCTATTGGTGGCACAGAGACATAAAAATATATCCAATAGGGGGGAGATCAGAGCTGTATCATTCCGACACTGTGATTTTCTTTGAGAACTTTGAATTTTTTTTTACAATATAAACATAACTACACACAGCTGCACCCAACAGGGTTACTATGTTGTTAATGTCGTCCTTCATGACTGAGCCTTCATTGAGAACTGTTTATCTATCTTATGCTCCCAATTTGGACATTTAAAAGCGGCTAGAAGCAGTTAGCAGCTAACTTGAAGAAGAAGAACAGCAACTAAAGACATCCACGAAATGGGGAGACAATGAGGTGCGGGCACTCCTTACTCTCCAAGCAGAGGACGAGATCAACCACCATATAACAGAGATGGTAAATGATTGTTATGCAATTGTTCTTGTTTAGAAAGCACTGCCAGATTGCACGATATATGTCATGCTAGATGCCAATGCTGTTGTGTTAGACGACACGCCCGTCACGACTCTTTTGCTTCTGGAATGTCAGCATGTTGTCAGAAAGTACACACTGGAGCAGCATTCTGCGAACGTTGTTTTGTTTTGATAAAAAAGCAAAGCCAGCAGGATGTAAGGTCTTCATTGCGGCAGTACTGTGGCATCTCTGTGTAAAAAAAGGCTTGCGACTTAAAAGCAAACCTCCGTTTCACTTCCTCTAGCATGAGAATATCTTACCTTCTTCTGTACCACATCCTGCCAGTTGATGGTGATGAAAAATTTGTGACTCATTACTTCTTTGGCATCATTGGGACCTCCACCCAGCCTGTCAGTCCAAAAAATATCATGTAAGAATTAAGCAGATATTTCCAAAATTAATACACACACAGGATCAACCCTGACACATACCTCTGTTTGGGGTCCTTCTTGAGCAGGCCAGCCAGCAGGGACTTGGCCTCAGGTGACAGGTTCCTGGGGAAGCGGATCTCCTCCATGAGGATGAGTTCAAACAGACGCTCATGGTCCTGGTTGTAGAAAGGCAGACGGCCGCACATCATCTCATACATGACTACACCCAGACCCCACCAGTCTACCGCCCGGCCATAGTCATTATCTTCTAGGACCTGTGAAACAGACATTTGCCTGGTTAAAAACTGTTTCAGGAACAACAGGCTCAGATGCATCATGAACAGGTTGCTTTTATTCTGAAGTTATTATACATGCTCTTACTGAAATGCTTGTTATATAGTACCACAAAAAACGTCTTTTTTGAAGTAGAGGCTACAGCTTGTGGTGGTGATTTAAGTGTTGGAACAAATTCCTGGTACTGCCAGCTTTAGCAGCAACCCATTTGTGTCATATTTTGCAGAGGATAGTAATTTGTTCCACATCTGCTCCCCTGAAACCTACACATTTTAAATGTTCCACATATGAGCTGGAGACAAGAGTTAAGTTCTTGCATGCAGAGAAAATGCACAGATGTGCTGTAGTGTCTCAGCTAAAACACTAAACAACTTAGAGAGGCACCCAAAGAGCACAGACCTCCACCAAGGCCAGAAGTCAAGTCTTTTATGATATGCAAGTCTGCAAGCACAACCACAATGTACGTCTGGATATATACCAGGAGATCTATTTCAAAAACTGTCAAAATTATGTAAAAATATGGTCATTTGGACTTTTAATATGTACTTCTTAATTCTAAATATCTATTTTTTCAGTAAGATCTCTTGTGGAGTTTATTGCAGAAAATTTAAATGTGGATGTGAGTAAGAGTTTATTCAGTTGTATGATATGCATGTATTTAAATTTCCATAGCCATACCTTAGTTTAAAAAAATCAATAAAAATAGCATTGTTACAACTGTGGCAATGATACAAAAGTGAACCTATTCTACCACGACACCACTGTACCTGAGTGCTCCATAACAACTGCTTTCTGCATGATGTTTACATGTGTAGGTTTGCCCAGAGGACTACTAGTACCTGTGAATTTGGATATAGTCATCATTTCTGTGACGGTTATAAATTGTAACTATTGAACTTTACTACCATCTACTGGCTATTAAGATGTATGGCATTTATTCAGCTGAGTGGTGTAGTGGAGATACACGCAAGTATACAGAGTATATGCAAGTATACAGAGTATACCCACAGTCCGACTTTCTATTAGTCAAAAGGCCATTGGAAGATAGAATGGTAACCTACTCATCTACCTCGTAGTACATCCACCTCATCAACTGCCACTACACCACTGGCTGTAGCCTATGCCCTATCTCGCAATGTTAATGAAATAGAGAAATAATTTGTGTATTGGCCCCAAGAATCAGATCCAAACAGACAAACAAACCAAACTGAAAACATAACCTCCTTGGCGGAGGTAACAAAGGAAAGACATTTTGTAAACTGTATGATGACATGTTAATGATAAGATCCAGGGGAAACGAAGGCACAGATGACAAACTGAGGTTATTCTAAATAAGTAAATTTCAGTAATCTTTTTCTATAAATGCCTTCTGTTTGTTAAACCTGGCATTCTCAGATTTAGATAACCGCAAACATTCAAACATGTGTGATTAACATCCAAATTTACAACCTTCTGCATGCACAGTGTATTCTCCCATCACATGTGCAGCACCCACCTCTGCCAACACTACTGCACTGTCTGAGCCAAAGGACCCAGTGCTCCTTATGTAACTTTTAACTATATTACTGGAGTAAATATATTTTAAAATTCTTATGATACTTAATTTAACCAGCAGACAGCAGCCTGAGGCAATGTACACAGATAACTTAACAACTTGTACATTTTGCTGCTAACAGTTACCATGTGGGATGTAGCTTGATTAAGCATGCTAATTCAGGAGTTTTAATTAATCTATTCCCATTGATTTTCCCTTTCTTTTTTAAGTTGGTTATTTACTTCAGACCATAAGTTTACATACAGCCCTCATTGTTGCCACCTTTCCCCATTAGTTAACTTGCCAGGTAGCTAACTCACCACATCATGTTTCACATGCTATATAATAAGACAAATGCATGTATTATATCTGCATATATTATGGTAAAGAGTTGTTTCTATCTGCATGTCAATGGTAAATACAGCCTGAGCAAATGACCCTTTTATTAATGTTATTTCCCATGTATACTCATAAATTCCAGTTAATTCCCACAGAAAGTTTTAACTTGAATATTCCTGGAATTTTGAAACCCTGGTTACAATGCTGTTAAATGGGCATACTTTTTAACAAAACATGTCACAAGACCTGGTGTAATTTCCCCTTCAAATAATTTCACTATTCAAAGGTGTGATTTTTATATTGAAATTATACAAAAATTGAAAAATTCTAGAGCTTAACTTCCCTTAGAAATTTTCGATTTTTTTTTCCTGACCCTTTGCAGCCCTAGCAGGGCTCGAAAATACTTTTGTCTGCACACACGCACAGCTGCATGTAACTATTGAAATTAGATGTGCCATCATTTTTTTTTTTTTTACCTGCACCAAAAATATGTTTTATCGCACCATTCTGGTTGGGACCAGTCTGGCCCCGCTGGACCTATACAGTAATGTAGGGTGAAACTACTTCATATTTTATATGGTCATAGGAACATATTCAGAAATAAATAAACAGATAAATAAATTGATATCACTGACTGAAAACTGATATTGCACACATTGTTATCATATATAGTTATATGTATATTTACATTTCATGAAAATATACTGTAGGTAATGGAGACACTGAGTGTGTGGGAAAATGTGACTGCTTGTCTAGAGGTTAAAAACTGCTGTACATGTGCCACCCAGTCAGTTTCAGTGCCTTACCTCAGGTGCGAGATATTCCGGAGTACCACAGAAGGTTTTCATGGTAGCGTCCGGGGTAATTCCCTCCTTACAAAGACCGAAATCAGTGATTTTGATGTGACCATCTTTATCCAGCATCAGATTCTCCAGCTGAGAGAGAGTGGAATGACATACACATCAGATGTAACTCTTAAGATCATGGATCTAATGACAGATTCTGGGGTTAGAATTTATTATTTTAACAAATACAACAGATCATTTGATTAGGTCACTGATAGGGCTGTAACACTTCATGTATTTGCGCTTAACCGTCACAGTACAGTCTGGTGCACACAGCTGCACGCATAATACACAGTATGTAGACTGATGCACTCAATGCAGAACTAAATTCCACAAGATTCACAAACACTGATTTTTTTAATGTGAAACTGCTTTGTTTAGTGTTTATAGCAGTTTGGATCACCGTTTGTTTTGGAGAGGAAGAGACCTGTGCAGATAATGTGGCTCCTGGTAAAAACCTCCTGAACATCTGGATCAGAAATTAGGTAAGCACACATTAGCAGGTGCTAGGCTAGCAACCCATCTGCAACAAAGTGAACAGCATAGGAGGAACTGATTTTTTTTTTTTTAACATGAAAATCCTTTATTCAGTGTTATACCAGTTTTAATCACCAGGTCCATTTGTTTTGGAGAGGAGGAGACCTCTGCAGATAATTTATCTCCCCCCAAAAAACCTGCTTAACAATTAACACTGAAGGAATTCCAACTCTGAGAAGTTTCAGCTGGTTGCAAACTGTAATCTTTATCGGCACATGCTGCTAAATCCCCCTTAATCTTACACACTGTTCCTTGAAATTAAGACTGAATTTTTGTGGCAGTTGGTTGGCACTCCTGTCACTTCGAGGCTTACTGGCCAGATGTGTAAGTCCACTTGATACGATTGTTACATGTCAATAACCAGCACAAGTTTTCCTACATTTTTACTAAAAACAATTCATAAAGAGCAAAAATTTTGAGAGATAAAGCAACTTTAACATAAATTCATCGGAAGATTTTACTGCTCCCCTCCATTCTAGTTGTTATATCCCCCACCAAACATTTAGTCCCATACATACCTATTTTAAAATTTGAAATGGTCTTTAAAAAAAAATCTTAAATTTTTAAAATCCGTGCTGGGTATCAAAATGGCCATTGAGCCGAATAAAGTCCCATGTCATGTGAGCTGTTTAAGAAATTAGAAATTAAACTTTGATTGATGTATTAAAACAATTAACACTGCAACTGCTATTTAAAGCTTCTAAATGCTTGAACTCTTTTCCAAGAAGTCATCTTTATTGAACCTTTTAAAATGTCCAAGTAAAATCTAAAATAAGAATCCTTCACATCATCTTCTCTGAAGTCATGATACAAACCCTGTATGGATACTGTGTATTTCAGAACTGATGGGAGTATTCACCTTCAGATCACGGTAAACAACGTCACGTGAATGGAGGTACTCGAGTGCTGACACAATCTCGGCACCGTAGAAGCGAGCCCGGTCTTCTGTGAACACTCGCTCCCGTGACAGGTGGAAGAAGAGCTGAAAGAGGCGAGAGCATATGGAGTCAGGACTCACCTCTTAGAGAAGATCTGTTCATGCACAGCAAGCTGTTGACAACAAGTGTTATTAATGTATCTCCATGTGACTGCGGCTGTGTGCATGTGAGGTCTCACCTCGCCTCCATTGGCGTATTCCATTACAAAACAGAGTCGATCGTGGGTTTGGAAGGCATATTTCAGTGTCTGCAGGAAGAAGCAAAGAGAGGATTTCCGCGCAATTACATCTGTGCAATACTTTACTTTAGTGTTTAGTGTCTGCAGGAAGAAAATGGTAACAAATTACAGGTAAATACTAACAAACAAATGTAAGGGTTGCCCCCTAAATGAGGATGATTCACATCATCAGTTGTGTAGCTCCTGACTTCAGTTTAAGATGCATGACTCAAAAAGTGACTAGAAGTACCACTTTGTTGTTGTATGCCTCCGTAAACCCATCAAGTTTCAGTTACAGTTTACATTCATGTCTGTGAAAACATGGATGCTTCACACACATCTTTCCATCTCACCTTCACATCTTTCTAATTGGTTCATCATTGAGTATAAGTGGACGTTTGTGCCAAATTAAAAGAAATTCCCTCAAGGTGTTCCTGAGTTATTGTGTTCATGAGAATGAGACAGATGAGTACATATGGACCTTTAACCACCGAAATCTTTTTTTTTTTTTTTTTTTTAAGATATTTTTTGGGCATTTTTAGCCTTCAATGGATAGGACAGACAAGTGTGAAAGGGGAAGAGAGACAAGGAGTGACACGCAGCAAAGGGCCACAGGCCGGAGTCAAACATGGGCCACTGCGACAACAGCCTTGTACATGGGGCGCCTGCTCTACCACTAAGCCACCGACTCCCCAACCACCAAAATCTTAACAGTTCATCCTTGAGTTTAAGAGGGCGTTTGTGCCAAATTTGAACAAACGCCATCGAGGAATTCTTGAGACACTGCATTCACGAGAATAGGATGAACAGACATACAGTGGTGGAAAAAAGTTTTCGGACACCCTTAAAATTTTACACAATCTCAAATATTATCATGAAATATTTGTGGAAAAATCTTTTTTGTGTTTCAAAAGGTGTGGCTGCATTAGACAGATACAAACAAATACAAATTATATTGTTTTGTTTATTGTTTACAAGAAAAACTAACAAAACTAAATTCTTGACAGTTTCAATATGTCAGTTCTCAACATTGTCGGTATCAAAGTCAACAAATAACAGAGAATGTGTTCAAAACTGAACAAAAAATAAATAAACCATCACATCATCAAATTAATATTTAGTAGTCCTGCCACTGGCACGTAGTAGAGCTCTAATCCTGGCTGGCATGTTCCCCACGAGCCTTTCACACTGTTGAGGGGTAATCTTGTCCCATTCTTCTTGAATTACTGCTTTTAATTCTTCTAAATTCTTTGGTTTATGCTTTGAAACAGACCTTTTGATAATCCACCACAGATTTTCAATGGGGCTCATGTCCGGGATTGAGCTGGCCACTCTAAGACCTGGATACTGTGCTCCTGCAGCCAAGTTCTACTGGCCTTGGATGTGTGCAAGGGCATTATCTTGTTGAAACATCCAGTTTTTACCTCGACGGAACAGTGCACGTGCAGAAGGGAGCATGTGGGTTTCGAGAATGGTACAATACTTGGTAGAGTTCAATGTGCCATCACAGACAGTGAGATGACCAACACCAGCAGCACTCATGCATCCCCAAACCATGATACTGCCTCCACCATGCTTGACAGTAGGTACTGTACATGCTGGAGATAATGCTTCGCCTGGCCTTCTGCGTACCCTCACATTAGTAGGAGGAAGATAAAGCTGGAAACTAGACTCATCTGACCACAAAATCTTCTTCCAATTCCTGGCTGTCCAGTTCTTGTGTGCCTGGGCCCAACGACGCCGGGCTAACCTCTGTCTCTCATTGATCAGCGGCTTCTTGATAGCCTTGTAGGACTTTAAGCCATGATCTAGAAGTCGGCCACGTACAGTGCAGGTGGAACACTGGACACCAGTTTGGTTTGACCACTGCTGCTGAAGCTCCTGTGATGTCATTTGGCGGTTTTGCCTGCACATGCGGATCAGGATGCGATCATTTCTTGCTGAAGAAACCCTTGGACGCCCAGATCTTGGTTTGTCTTCCAAGCTGTTGGTTCGTCTGTATTTCTGCAGAGTGTATCCAACTGCTGAAGGACTGCATCTGCACTTCCTGGCTATCTGGCGGCAGCTGTACCCTTCCTGGCTGAGAATCTTTATCTTCAGGCGTGTTTCCTGCATTAGGTTCCTTGTTTTAGCCATTTTTGTGTCTGAAGAACTTTCAGATGTGCTGGCTTTATGTAGACACGAAGCTTGGCAACAAAAATTGTGTCTTTTAATAAAAAGAACGACCTTCATCACTGGTACCAAAATGACTCAAAATTTCTTATGTATTTTTATGGAACCAATCAATTTTAAGTTTTTAATGGCTTTTTTTTTAGGATTTATTTAGTATTTTGGCTGTGACTGTACTAAAAGAAATTGCACTTGAAGACCTAAGAGTGATTCTTAGTGCAATATTTCACAAATGCATGGGGTGTCCGAAAACTTTTTTCCACCACTGTATGTGCTTGATATGATTTTTTACTAAAAACTTTTTATTTTCCCTTTGGCTGTTGTTTTTGTTTTTTAAAAGTGGCCATTATCAGATTTTAGTGGGAACTGGTCAAGGTCCTGAAATCACTGGAATGCGCAAAAGAACAAAAACAAAAATTAAATGTTTGAAATAAAATATATTTAATTTAACTATTCTTTTTTTACTATTTAGGATACTAACATTTGACAATTCGTACTAAACACATATCAGAGTTGAGGCTACTGGGATGGGATGCAGGTCTTTGGTCATTGAAGTATTGGACAAATTAACATTTTGACCTGATGTTGGTGCTAAATGAAAAGTTAGAGGATCACTGACTTATTACAATTCATCCTGAGAGTAAGATCAATGTTCGAACCAAATTTCATGGCAATCTCTCCAATACTTGTTGGATTTAAATGGTGGACCCACAGATGCTGCCATCTACACAATATCTGCTAGAGTGGCTAAAAAGCACAGTGTGTGTGTGTGAGCAATACATGCTGGTAAGAATTATTGTATGTTGAGCCAAGTGCCTGGTGAAATCATCCAATAGGGGATCAGCACATAGAATTTTCAGACTGACCTGAGGACCATTCGGCTCATGAAAATGAAAATCTCAAGCGAGTGCTGGCTGCTCTGACACAGCATTGGGCTTACTTACAGCGCCCTGTCAAGTGAAGTCATTTGTAAGTATTCTTACCGTGAGGAAGGGATGTCGTGTATTTTGTAACACTCTGCTTTCTGTAACTGTATGGGCCACCTCATCCTGCCAACAAACACAGTATTGTTAGCAACACAGAACAAACATGCAATATATAAAAGGTAAAACTTTACTTAAAACAACAAGAGGCATCAAGATGGTAACTATCCGGTTTGTTATTATCTTTGATTTAATCTGCAAAGTGTCCAAATTTTCAAACAGCTGGGGTGCAAGAAAGAAGATGGCAGTAGTCTCTTATTTCATGCTGCCAAATCGCCCCAAAATCAGCAACAGTCCAGTACATCATCACCATGGAACCAGCAGGGGGCACTTCATTTGCAATGTAGTTTAAACACCCAGGAGTCCTCACTGTGCACCAACAACCTCCACCATAACCTGATGCCGGTCTGGTCTAAGTGTATTGAGTGATACTAGTGACATTTCAATGGCAGTGCAGCACTAGATGTTACCTTGGTAGTACAAGGAACCTTTTTCATGAATCACTAGACATATTTTGGGATTTAAAAATAAAAAATCAAACAATAGCATAACAATATACTGTATTTTCAAGACTGCTATTTCCAAACCATTTCCAGGCTTGGAAAATAGTTATTCTAATTTCTTAACCTTTGCAGAAGTTTCATGACTGTGGGAACCCTGGACAGATGCTTTTTACACAAAGAAATAAATAAATAACTTGATGTAAAACATTTAATGTCAGATTTAAAAGAAGGTATCATTAAATTAAATTAAATTAAATTATATTAAATTAAATAAGGGATTCTTTCTAGACACAACTTAAGGAGTATAATACAGTTACAGTTCACTGTATTTTTAAAATTTGATGTCTTTACACAGTCAATAATATTTTACAAATGGGAGTATGTCTGTTTTCTTTAACGGTGTAGATGGTGAAATTAGTTAAAACAGTGTATTCACAACTTTCTCCATAAAACACATTCTTGTGTCCCTGTTTTGTTATTTTGTGTGGCAATAAAATTATTAAATGTATGTGTTTTTGTGTTAATGTAACAAAATGGCTCTAAATGTGTCCATAGTATAATCTTAATTAATTAATTAATTCTTATTTTTCAGTCTGACATAATATTGCCACACTGAAATTAGCCACTCTGCTGTTCTCTAGTGTTCCTCCTTCACACACACACACACACACACACACACTGCAGCATTCATGGTATAAAGGTGCAAAGTGTCTTGGAGCAAAAGCGTGGCAGAATGAGAAGAGTGACTGCGATAGCTAAAATGAAGTGCGTCCACACACACACACACACACACACATACACACACACACACACACATCCTACTTACCTTGGCTATGATGACCTCTTTGCGCAGTATTTTCATGGCGTAATGTACTCCAGTGGACTTCTCTTTAACCAGAATCACCTTTCCAAACGTCCCCTTCCCGAGCAGTTTCAGGTACTCAAAGTCACTCATTGTCTGCAATGTACACCAGGCCGAGGTGTGAGAATTAAACTGGGATATGGATTTCAACAAATTTTGTAAAGAATTGATTCAACTTAAATAAATAAATTAAAAAAACCGCATTAAATCTTGAGACAGGGATGAGCGTTTCATACAAGTCACACCTCATATCTTCACAGCCTGGAGGAA
This sequence comes from Epinephelus fuscoguttatus, assembly GCF_011397635.1. Lineage (NCBI taxonomy): Eukaryota > Metazoa > Chordata > Actinopteri > Perciformes > Serranidae > Epinephelus > Epinephelus fuscoguttatus. Next base: position 8,418,172 of record NC_064763.1, read on the forward strand.
TACTATGCTTCCTGCTGTTGTTAGTTTATTGTTCTTTTACAACTAGTAATAGAGGATGTCTCTCTTTTTAGAAAAGCTTTTATAAAATTGAAATGCGCAAAGAATAAGATGTCTGCTAAATGTTTGGTATGGTTCAATAAAGATGGTGTCTATAATAATAATGTATTAAAATTTATTTTCCTAATTCTATAAAATTGCTTTGGTCTTTAAATAACTGACCAAATGACTAGGGTCCACTGTTACTGGTTCCCAGTCTCAGCCATTGGCATACTGTTAAAACTTGACTCTAGTTGTTGATTATAGCTAAAAGAAATTGCTTTCTTTTTTGTCTATGAAGACATGGATGCTGAGCAAACCTCTCCCCAGCAGCGCAGGAGATCTATATGATCAGCACAGTTTCAAGGTCAACATCCAAGATTTGTGTCACCAGTTCAGCATCTGACCTGAGTTGAGTTTTTGTCAAAATTAGTGTATGAATTCCTGAGTTTTGTCCAAAAGCATGTTGGTGAGGTCACTTTGACCTATGAACACCAAATTCTAATCAGTTCATTGTTGAGTCCAAGTGGATGTTTGTGCCAAATTTGAAGAAATTCCCTAATGGTTTTCTTGAGATATCATGTTCATGAGAATGAGACTAACAATGTCACAGTGACATCGACCTTCAACCTATGACCACCAAAAGCTAATCAGTTCATCATTGTCCAAGTGGACATTTGTGCCAAATTTGAAAAAATCCTCTCAAGGCGTTCTTTTTAGAAAGACCGGTGACAGCTTTACAGAGCTTTGTAGCGAGTTTCAATTCATTATTTAACTGTCACCATATAGACTTAAAGGTGATGAAGTCAATGTTGTATTACAATTTATTTCTGCTGCTAAGAGGCCCAGAAAATCTGTCATTGCAGGTTTAACATTAAATGAATATCCCATTGCATGTAGTTTTTAAAGGAACAGTTCCACCCCAGATCAAAAATACACATTTTTTCCTTTTATCTGTAGTGCTGTTTATCAGTCTAGATAGTTTTAGTGTGAGTTGGGAGTTATTAGCTGTAGAGGTGTCTGCCTTCTCTCCAATGTGGAACTAGATGGCACTTGGCTTGTAGTGCTCAAGGTACCCAAAAAATACATTTGAAAAAATTAACAGTAATGTGTCTTTCCAGTAATTATGACCCAGTAATTATGACTCAAGACAATCCACAGACCTTATTGAAAACAGTTTCATTTAGGAACTACACCCAGCAACCACATCATCATTAATGGACGAGAGGCTTCTGCTCATGTAAACATTAATGACGTCCTCCTCAACTGAGCTGTAACGTTAGCTAGCTCAGTGGTGCTGGGTGAGCTAGCAGTAGATTTTCACGTCTCTGCAAGGACATAACTAAATATTGCCAAAATGCTGTTGTAGTCCTACAATTTTTTAGATCAGATCAAATGAGCTCACAATATTCTATGTCCCCAACTTTGTCTCACCACTTTGGAGCGGTTCTTGGACAACAAAACCTCCATCTCCTCCAGGCTGCTTTCGCTGGGTGAGCCGAACAAATCCATTGGTTCCTCCTCCTCCTGTTCCCGCATCTTCAGACTATTTGCCACTGACTGGATTGCCCGCATCCACTCCTCTCTGAGAGGGAAAAATCCCAGATATTGTCAGCCATTACATCAAACAAATAGACCATGTTTTGGAGAGACTTTTACACACACAAGGTGCAGCTGCATGCCATCGAAATTCCAAAAATAAATTCACCATAGTTTGACACAAGCCCAGTAGAAACATGGCAGCTTGCTTGATATACAGTACCTCACATAAGTGACTACACCCCTCCCACTTCTGCAAATATTTCATTCTATCTTTTCATGGGACAACACTATAGAAATGACACTTTGATATAACTTAAAGTAGTCAGTGTACAGCTTGTATAGTAGTATAGATTTACCTTCCTCTGAAAATTATTCAAAACACAGCCATGAACATCTAAACAGCTGGCAACATAAGTGAGTACACCCCACAGTGAACATGTCCAAATTGTGCCTAAGGTGTCAATATTTTGTGTGCCAACCATTATTATCTAGCACTGCCTTAACTCTTTTGGGCATGGAATTCACCAGAGCTCACAGGTTGCTTCAGGAATCCTCTCCCACTCCTCCATGATGATGTCATGGAGCAGATGGATGTGAAGACACCTTGTGCTCCTCCACCTTCAGCTTGAGGATGGTCCACAGGTGCACAGGTGAGTTTAGGGCTGGATACATACTTGGCAAGTCCATCACCTTCACCTTCAGTTTCCTCAGCAAGGCAGTTGTCATCTTCTAGGTGTGTTTTGGGTCATTATCATGTTGGAAAACTGCATTATAGTGGTGGCAGCATCATGGTTTGGGGCTGCGTGAGTGCTGCCACCTCTATACTTGACTGTAAGCAAGGGACAGTTGTCTTGGTGCTCTTCACCAAGGTGCCACACATGCTGAAAGAGCACCAAGACAACTGTCCCTTGCCTACAGTTAAGTATAGTGGTGACAGCATCATGGTTTGGGGCTGCATGAGCGCTGCCGGCTCTGGGGAGCTCGGTTCATTTAGGGAAACATGAATTCCAAGCAGAGCATGATCGCCCCTCTTCAGAAACTGAGCCGCAATGCAGTTTCCACAACATGATAATGACCCAAAACACACCTAGTCGATGACAACTGCCTTGCTGAGGAAGCTGAAGGTGAAGGTGATGGACGGGCCAAGTATGTATCCAGCCCTAAACTCACCTATGCACCTGTGGGCCATCCTCAAGCTGAAGGTGGAGGAGCGCAAGGCGTCTTCACATCCATCTGCTCCATGACGTCATCATGGAGGAGTGGGAGAGGATTCCTGAAGCAACCTGTGAGCTCTGGTGAATCCCATGCCCAAAAGAGTTAAGGCAGTGCTAGATAATAATGGTTGGCACACAAAATATTGACACCTTAGGCACAATTTGGACATGTTCACTGTGGGGTGTACTCACTTATGTTGCCAGCTGTTTAGATGTTGATGGCTGTGTTCTAAATAATTTTTAGAGGAAGGTAAATCTATACTACTATACAAGCTGTACACTGACTACTTTAAGTTATATCAAAGTGTCATTTCTATAGTGTTGTCTCATGAAAAGATAAAATGAAATATTTGCAGAAATGGGAGGGGTGTACTCACTTATGTGAGATACTGTAAGATTTTACCTCGTTCTTACCTCTCCTCATTGCTGTCCACATGAAAGGTGCGTTCAATGACAGTGGTCCACTGTAGGCAACGAATGACAAATGTGTTGGGCCGGGGTCTTTCAGTCTTCATTAACTGGCATTCTGTGAATAATACAAATCAGATTGATGTTTATGGGAAGCTGCTGAAAATGTTAACACAGAGGACATAACTGTATTGAAGTCAAAGCAGCCAACTAGCATTGGAAAGTACAAAGCGTTTGTGTTTTGCCCTTTGGAGGACAGACCTGCCACTGAGAAGTTGTTGAGTGGTGGTGAAGTCTGGTCGGTTAGCTCAGGCTTCTCCTTGTAGCCGATGAAGGAACCATCACTCTTCAGGATGAAATACCTGGGCCTCCATGTTTTGATATATTCACCTGGGTCAGAAATGAGAAGCAATTTTATGTACATTTAATTAATAAGAACATTGCTGACATTTTAAGTTGAACCTTTAAAATCAATTTCACATTTCACTGTGAATTATCAGCATGATAATTTATACCATACCAATCCTTATGCTTCTTACCTCTTTTATGAAGCCAGCCCTCTCTGACTATATTAACTTCATTCATGGTGAGAGATGTGTTTCAGAGAGGGTCGGGAACAGGAGGTTGGGGAGGGGAACAGTGAATTTCTCTCTCGGCCCGTTCAAGTCTCAGTTACAGCTGTTGAATCTGAACAGCACCTGCTGAATAAAATAAGCAGTACAAAGAAATAGGACCATCTTCAAACACTTAAAAAAAAATCTAACAGAAGTTTAGACGGTCGACAATCGTTATATGGGGTTAATACGATTAACTGTATTACTAGACCTAAGTTTTACAAAGTTAAATCTAAAACTTAAGTTTCTTTTAAAAAAATTAACTCAAGAACAATGTAATAACTGATGTACAAAAACAACACCTGGATATACTGGAATGACTGGTCTCATTTCAACAAGTGGTCAGCAAAGAAGCACCATATCTGTAAGATCTTTAAACCCAAAACATGAGCTCAGCTGTGCTCTGCACCTATTACAGCTCTGCATTTAAAGGAATACTTCACGCCACCCCAGAGCTAATTTCTTATCTAGGCCTAACTGTCATATCGATTTTTACTAAACTTGGTAGATATGTAGAACAGGACGTCTCAAGGTGACTGCAGAAATTTAACTCTAATTGGCAACTGGGTGGCGCTATAACAACAGAAAAATGCTTAAAAATGGCTAAAATGCGACCCATCGCTATGGCTCCCCCTGTGGCTGATTGTTTGTTTGTTTTTTCTCATTTTTGGTATGACTAAGTCATGGTATGGTATGCTGTACATAATCACAGAAATTGTCAGTGTGTCATTCTGTCTGTCCCACGTTTTTCTACTCACTGACATGGTCAATCTATGTGAAACTGCACATAGGCATTGAGGATTGGCATAGGTAGGTGACAAAGCTACTTTTTTCAAAAATTATACTATTAGTATATTCTTTTCCCATGTGAACTACCAATGCGCCCCTCTTAAGTACAAGTATACAACACATAAACACTTTAAGTATCTGCCTTTCAACGTGATACCTCAACTACTAACTTACAGTTTTAGCCCACTAACTATCCCAATGGTACTATTGTACATTCAATAAAGCAATTGTACTATCAAATTTACAAAAACTTTGTCTGAATACATTGCTCTTCTTAATGGGTTCAGTAAACTATTTAATCTGCAATTTCCTATGACCTGTATCCCAAACACACACCATGTGAAACTGTACGTGGGCAACTGTGCACTCAATGGGTATGGACTAGTTTTTACTATTGTTAAAAACGGACCCCTATGACTCCAATCACGAATTTTCTGTTTTTGGATTCGTCGTCCACTGGAGGCATGTGGGAAAAACAAAGTCTTCTACACGGAGTAACGTTAACTGATACAAAAATAGACATTTAAAGGGTGAAGTATTTCTTTAATGTCGAGAAGCGTGTGTGATCTCGACGTGAGCAGAACAGTTACTGTAGGTGTTATTATCCCCCACCGTGTCATGATAACATGTACCAGAGGGCGAAGTGCTACATTTATAACTTATGTCTAATGTTAAACACTTAACACTTCAGGAACATACAACGTCATGGCTTATGTTGGAGATAAGGATGACTTTAAGCTTTAAATCTAGTTCAATGTTCTTTTCCGCCGACCAAATCACAGTGTAAAGCTAATTTATAGCTAACCTCGTTGTTGTTGTTATTGTCGCTGTTAGCAAGGCTGCCATTTAACATTAGTTAGCTAGCTGTTAGCACATAAACGCTGACAGCTGTTAGCTGTATGCTAGCTGTGATCAGTTAACTTTCAACGACCCATTTACGGCAGAGAGAGTTGGGAAATGTTCATCGAGATAATAACCCCACAAACATCTGACTGTGAATCTGTATTTACTGTACACCTAAACCACAAATATACTAGATAATGATTCTAGTATTTCAAATAACTTAAACATCGTATGAGTTAGAAATAACTTTGCTAATTTACGTTAAAGCCCAGTATCACATACTAAGTTAGTGTTTTACAACGAGAAAGACACAGTCGTGCTTTCCATACGATACTTGTAGGCGAGTTTGCCCCTGTACCGTAATATTACTAACAAATGCTTGACCTAGCATAAGTTGCAAATGCTTGTTTATTATTAGTAAACAGTCTTACATTAGCGATCATATGCCTTCTTGTAGGTTACTGATGTAGCCTTGCTAATAGCGAGGTAGTCAAACAACTATTCTCATTAGCTTTGCGTTAGAGGCTCCTCAACTTGTTTCGTAATGCGATATATTTTACTATTAATGATATTAAAACAATATTTAACGCACATTTCACAGACTTTATCCCACGTTGCTCTTGTTTCAATGCAGTTTTGACAGGCTAGATCCAGAGCAGGCCATCCACCCAGGAAAACACCATGGACTCTCTTCTTCTCGGGATTACAGAGATGGTCGCTGTTCTTGGGACACACACCGCCACCTGCAGGCAAGACGAAGTTATTTTCAAAGCAGTGTGGTTGCTTGCCAGATGTCTGGGAGATATGACTGGGATTATCTTTACTTCTGACCTATAACTTCTATACTTCTAAACCATAATCCCCTTCTGGGAAATCTTGGGTCCTGACATTCGTGAGGAGCCACTTAATGAGCACCACCCACCCAAACACCTGTCACAGACCAAATGCAGCCCCAAAGGCGACAACACTCCCTGATGGCAGTGGCATATGGGGTTCCATTTGTGCCAAAAATATGTCGACACGCGCACTGTCTATGTCTATTAAACACTGAACTATGGGGTTCCATTTGTGCCAAAAATATGTCGACACGCGCACTGTCTATGTCTATTAAACACTGAACTCTCCTTGTGTCATTTGACTTTGTCATTACATCGTGTCGTCATGCTGTGTCATTTGACAAAGCGTTGTTATGATGGGTTGTTTGACAGTGTCATTATGATGTGTTATGTTGTGTTGTCTTGCTCTGTATTATACTAAGTGTTGTTTGACAGTGTCTTTACGTCGTTACTATGTGTCGTCTTGATGTGTCGTTTGACAACGTCGTTGCTATGTGTCGTTACTGCGTGTCGTTGCTATGCGTCCTTACTATGTGTCGTTTGACAACGTCGTTGCTATGCGTCGTTACTATGTGTCGACTTGATGTGTCGTTACCGCGTGTCGTTGTTATGCGTCGTTACCGCGTGTCGTTGCTATGCGTCGTTACTATGTGTCGTCTTGATGTGTCGTTTGACAACGTCGTTGCTATGCGTCGTTACTGCGTGTCGTTGCTATGCGTCGTCTTGATGTGTTGTTTGACAACGTCGTTGCTATGCGTCGTTATTGTGTGTCGTTTGACAACGTCGTTGCTATGCGTCGTTACTATGTGTTGTTTGACAACGTCGTTACTATGCGTCGTTGCTATGTGTCGTTTGACAACGTCGTTGCTATGCATCGTTACTATGTGTCGTCTTGATGTGTCGTTTCACAACGTCCTTATGCCTGGCTACCGCGGTGGCACCGGGCGCCCCTTTCCCGACTTACCCTTTGCGGTCGGCGGAGGAATCACGATCTGCACATTAACTTCACCTATAGCACTGGCGAGGGACACAGTCAGTACACACACACACACACACATAATTCAAGTCCCCCCGCTGCAACAGGTGACACGGAACCATAAAAATACTTAATTCGATTTAACACTGGTTTTACAAAAATATGAACATACATGGATAATATTACACATAGGTTTTGAGAATGTTCACAAAAATACAAGATTTAAAATAAAATACATGATAATATGTGGAACACATTGACACAGCTACACAATAAACATTAGTCAGAGTGATCAGAATTTATTTAAATGTTACAATACAGTAATGCAATAAAATAATAATCAAGGGGCATCATTGTTAATCACTGCTTTCACACAAAATTACACTGGAAACACAGGGCCAACAGTCACCAGTGTCCACTCAACTTCAAAGTTTACTGAGCACCTCATGTAGTTGGCTTTAAAGATACCATTTCATTTCAAAAGTAACACAAATAACAAAAATATTGATTAGACTGTATTTCACTCCAAATAATTCTGAACTGTCGTCTTCTTTTGTATAATGTTCTTTGGTATAACAAGAAAGTAAGCAACGATCTCACACGCAGTGAAAAATCTTCTAAAATACTCTATGTTTTTATTTCCATCCAAGTCAGATGCACAATTTTTCCATGTGTCTCTTGGGTTCCTCCTCACGGACTGAAGGATGAACTGAACTAGTGTGGCCCAAGGATGGCGCTCACACCAAAGTGGTGACGTCACAGTTACCCACAGCCACCCTGTGGTGAACAAACAAACCGTTAACAGCAGTGTTTAAGACAAATTACACATTTCCAAATGGAGTTTCATCATCAATTGACACAATCTGTATCAAAAGACAGGAAAGGACATAGAAACAAAGGTAGCACACATCACAGGACCCATCAGTCTTGTGGTCACACTCAACTTGGCCCTGAACAGACACTCCACAGCAAAACCTGCAGAGGGAAAAAAAACTATATAGCAAAATCAGTCTCCAAAACACATGTACCATACGTACATGTGCAACCAGTGTAGTGTAACAGGCTGGATTTGACAATTCCACTTTCAAAGTAAAAGCCTATAGTTGTTAGATGAACACATTTCAGCATTCAATGCACATGCAACAAGTATTAGCGACAGAGTGAGTGACACAATTACCGCTGAAAAATAATGACACAAATATGAAGTACAGGGCATTACCTTGTGGCCGACAATTTAGGCGTGGTGGTATGGTACTATATACAGTGCCTTGCAAAAGTATTCATCCCCCTTGAACTTTTCCACATTTTGTCATGTTTTAAGCACAAATCTATATGTATTTTATTGGGATTTTATGTGACAGACCAACACAAAGTGGTGCATAATTATGAAGTGGAAGGAAAATGATACATGGTTTTAATTTTTTTTCTACAAATAAAAAACAGAAAAGTGTGGTGTGCAAAAGTATTCACCCCCCCTGAGTCAATACTTTGTAGAACCACATTTTGCTGCAATGACGGCTGCAAGTCTTTCGGGGTAAGTCTCAACCAGCGATACACATATAGAGACTGAAATGTTTGCCCATTCTTCCTTCGCCCCAGTCTCAAGTCTTTTGCAGACTCCTAACAGGTTTTCTTCCAAGATTGTCCTGTATTAGGCTCCATCCATCTTCCCATCAACTCGGACTGACTTCCCTGTCCCTGTTGAAGAAAAGCATCCCCACAGCATGATGCTGCCACCACCATGTTTCACAGTGGGTATGGTGTGTTCAGGGTGATGTGCAGTGTTAGTTTTCTGCCACACATAGTGTTTTGCATTTAGGCCTAAAACTTCAATTTTGGTCTCATCTGACCAGAGCACCTTCCTCCACATGTTTGTTGTGCCCCACATGGCTTGTGGCAAACTGCATGGCTTTGTTTCAACAATGGCTCTCTTCTTGCCACTCTTCCATAAAGGCCTGATTTGTGGAGTACATGACTAATAGTTGTCCTGTGGACAGATTCTCCCACCTGAGCTGTGGATCTCTGCAGCTCTTCCAGAGTTACCATGGGCCACTTTGCTGCTTCTCTGATCAGTGCTGTCCTTGCCCTGCCTGTCAGTTTAGGTGGACGGCCATTATCTTGGTAGGTTTGCAGTTGTGCCATACTCTTTTCCATTTTCAGGTGATGGATTGAGCAGTGCTCTGTCAGATTTTCAAAGCTTGGGATATTTTTTCATATCCTAACCATGCTTTAAACTTCTCCACAACTTTATCCCTGACATGTTTGGTGTGTTCCTTGGGCTTCATGATGCTGTTTGTTCACTAACGTTCTCTAGCAAACCTCTGAGGCCTTCACAGAACAGCTGTAAATTTACACTGAGATTAGATTACACACAGGTGGACTCCATTTACTAATTAGGTGACTTCTGAAGGCAACTGGTTGCACTGGATTTTATTTAAGGGTATCAGAGTAAAGGGGGTGAATACTTTGCACACCACACTTTTCTGTTTTTATTTAGAAAAAAATTAAAACCATGTATCATTTTCCTTCCACTTCATAATTATGCACCACTTTGTGTTGGTCTGTCACATAAAATCCCAATAAAATACATATAGATTTGTGCTTAAAACATGACAAAATGTGGAAAAGTTCAAGGGGGATGAATACTTTTGCAAGGCACTGTATATAGTACCATACCATCACGCCTAAATTGTCAGCCACAGGGTAATGCCCTGTACTTCATATTTGTGTCATTATTTTTCAGCGGTAATTGTGTCACTCACTCTGTCGCTAATACTTGTTGCATGTGCATTGAATGCTGAAATGTGTTCATCTAACAACTATAGGCTTTTACTTTGAAAGTGGAATTGTCAAATCCAGCCTGTTACACTACACTGGTTGCACATGTACGTATGGTACATGTGTTTTGGAGACTGATTTTGCTATATAGTTTTCCCTCTGCAGGTTTTGCTGTGGAGTGTCTGTTCAGGGCCAAGTTGAGTGTGACCACAAGACTGATGGGTCCTGTGATGTGTGCTACCTTTGTTTCTATGTCCTTTCCTGTCTTTTGATACAGATTGTGTCAATTGATGATGAAACTCCATTTGGAAATGTGTAATTTGTCTTAAACACTGCTGTTAACGGTTTGTTTGTTCACCACAGGGTGGCTGTGGGTAACTGTGACGTCACCACTTTGGTGTGAGCGCCATCCTTGGGCCACGCTAGTTCAGTTCATCCTTCAGTCCGTGAGGAGGAACCCAAGAGACACATGGAAAAATTGTGCATCTGACTTGGTGGAAATAAAAACATAGAGTATTTTAGAAGATTTTTCACTGCGTGTGAGATCGTTGCTTACTTTCTTGTTATACCAAAGAACATTATACAAAAGAAGACGACAGTTCAGATTTATTTGGAGTGAAATATAGTCTAATCAATATTTTTGTTATTTGTGTTACTTTTGAAATGAAATGGTATCTTTAAAGCCAACTACATTAGGTGCTCAGTAAACTTTGAAGTTGAGTGGACACTGGTGACTGTTGGCCCTGTGTTTCCAGTGTAATTTTGTGTGAAAGCAGTGATTAACAATGATGCCCCTTGATTATTATTTTATTGCATTACTGTATTGTAACATTTAAATAAATTCTGATCACTCTGACTAATGTTTATTGTGTAGCTGTGTCAATGTGTTCCACATATTATCATGTATTTTATTTTAAATCTTGTATTTTTGTGAACATTCTCAAAACCTATGTGTAATATTATCCATGTATGTTCATATTTTTGTAAAACCAGTGTTAAATCGAATTAAGTATTTTTATGGTTCCGTGTCACCTGTTGCAGCGGGGGGACTTGAATTATGTGTGTGTGTGTACTGACTGTGTCCCTCGCCAGTGCTATAGGTGAAGTTAATGTGCAGATCGTGATTCCTCCGCCGACCGCAAAGGGTAAGTTGGGAAAGGGGCGCCTGGTGCCACCGCGGTAGCCAGGCATAAGGACGTTGTGAAACGACACATCAAGACGACACATAGTAACGATGCATAGCAACGACGTTGTCAAACGACACATAGTAACGACGCATAGCAACGACATTGTCAAACGACCCATCAAGACGACACATAGTAACGACGCATAGCAACGACACGCGGTAACGACGCATAGCAACGACGTTGTCAAACGACCCATCAAGACGACACATAGTAACGACGCATAGCAACGACGTTGTCAAACATCAAGTCGACACATAGTAAGGACGCATAGCAACGACACGCAGTAACGACACATAGCAACGACGTTGTCAAACGACACATCAAGACGACACATAGTAACGACGTAAAGACACTGTCAAACAACACTTAGTATAATACACAGCAAGACAACACAACATAACACATCATAATGACACTGTCAAACAACCCATCATAACAACGCTTTGTCAAATGACACAGCATGACAACACGATGTAATGACAAAGTCAAATGACACAAGGAGAGTTCAGTGTTTAATAGACATAGACAGTGCGCGTGTCGACATATTTTTGGCACAAATGGAACCCCATATAATACACAGCAAGACAACACAACATAACACATCATAATGACACTGTCAAACAACCCATCATAACAACGCTTTGTCAAATGACACAGCATGACAACACGATGTAATGACAAAGTCAAATGACACAAGGAGATTTCAGTGTTTAATAGACATAGACAGTGCGCGTGTCGACATATTTTTGGCACAAATGGAACCCCATAATCTGGCACCAAGGTGTTGGTGGCAGATCTTTTGAACCCTGTGAGTTGCAAGACGGGGTACCACCTGCATGCCCCACAGATGCTTGATCAGATTGGGATCCAGGGAATCTGGAGGCCAGGTCAATGCCTTAAGTACTTTGTGACATTGCTCATGTCATTCCTGAGCAGTTATTGCAGTGTGGCATGGTGCATTTTCCTGCGTTTGCCATGAGGGGGCGTAATTGGTCCGTTACACTGTTTGGGCAGGTGGTGCATCTCAAGAGGCATCCACATGACTGCCAGGACCCAAGGTTTCTCAGCAGAACATTGCATTGTAATACATTGTACAATGAGATAATAAACAGTATTCCCATAACCTGTCAATGGTTTAAATGTTATGGCTTATCATTGTGTATGTAAATATTTATAGGCCTACAGTTTGACCCTGGTTTATCAAGTTGTTTAGGCTACAGCACTCCGACTTAGACTTGTATTTATTTGTTAAATGTATCCATTCACTCCACAGAACTTTATTGATCCCAATATTGATCCCAATAAGGTCTTACCTTGTTATGTTGACAGCTTCTTCCTTTCTCCACCACCTAAGTAATCGTAATTGAAAGAGGCACCCATGAAGCACATGCGTTTTGCAAAACTTGCTGTTTTATTTGCAGAATTTTCTCACCCCGTGTCAACATGAAAACTGCTAAAAACACTTTAAAATCAGTTTTCACACTTTTTCATTGCAAACACATACGAAAACACATAAGATATTCCACTGAATGTTAGTTGTGTCTACCTATTATCAGTTAGCTGTTATGAACCTGTTTGGTAACAGCTTTTATTATTTGCATAAACAACAAGAAAACACAAGTTAAAATGTAACATAACAGTTATTACGCACAACATAGCAGCATGCCAGTTGTTTTCTTATTCTTTCAGATGCACCAGCTCAACAAAACGTCTTTGGATCTATGGTATATAAAGGCACATTATGTGGTCTGTGAAAGTGAGAGACAGGAAATAAATCAAGTTCAGCTACAAGGTATCTCAGACACATGCGTGGTGGAAAGGAACTAAGTGCATTTACTTAAGTACCACAATTTTGGCAATTGTACTTTACCTGGGTCTTTCTATTTCATGCTAACTTATAGCTATATGTCACTACCTTGCAAAGGAACATTTTGTACATTTTACTCTGAGTACAAGACTTCTACTTGTAATTGAGGACTTTCACAAAGCACTTTCTCCCCCAGTGGAAGATTACAGTAGTTATTTTCTTCAAATGTAAGCAAGCAAATAAATAAGTACAACAGCATGAGAATCCTAAAGAGGGAAGCTGGGGTTTGTTGTTCTTCCTGTTGCATATACTTTACTGCATAACAAGAAATAGTAGCATGGAAATGCCAGATATATGTTTGAGATCATTTAGAAACAGTGTTTCCATCACATTTGTCCTGCAGAGAACACTTTATGGCACACATTATGGCCATACTTCTTGAAACAAACAAACTGAGACGTTCTTACAAAAAAAATATTGCTGATTATGTCTTTATATAAAATGCATTTTAGCCAATATATCTCTATTAGATCTGTGATATCTATATCTGTATTGGCCTCAAAAATCCAGGCACTAAACTGCACTATAGGAAAATATGAAGAAGACACAGTGATAAATAGAGGAGAATACATCTGCATTGCATAGTTTGCTATCAGCTGCTCTAGCATTGCATGATAAAACATTAATATCTATTCATTATTCTCTTGATCCATTCTTCAGCCTTCAAGAGTCTTCACCCTTTTGCACTTTGCAGCTCCTGGATCAGTGCTGGAAAAGAAGAGAAGAGTAATATACAGGTATAACTTAACATGACATGACATAGCAACGCAAAATGGTAATAGTTTATACAAGCTTTATAAACTAATGACAATAGGCAGCATACAAGTTAGAACTCACCTGTGATAATCTCCTCCTTCACTTTTTGAAGTTCTTTTTTCACCTCTTCAATAATTTCCTACAAACACACATACATGCCATGAGACCTTGGTGTTAAAATGTTCGTACATAAAAAATCCTACATCATAATTGAAGCCAATCAGTATTTCAGCAAACGGCCTGAAAGCTCTGACACAACAATGACATCCTGGACAGAATGTTATGACTTTGTAACTGCAGCCTGTTCTGCCTTTGATAACATTACTCCTTGGTGCTTGCATATCACAGTGGATTGAGAAACACATGCAGAATCTTACAACATTACATTGTTTTTAACATCTCTCTTTATTTTACACAGAAGCCACAACAGATGTGTTTTTCATGGATGAAAAGTTAATATTCTGCTGTGAAAAAGTCATAACACAGATCTTAACTGATATTGGATATTGTTGTGTGTTCAAATCGAGGAACCAACCTGTTTGATTTTTTCCATATCAATATCACTTCCCGCACCGTCTGAGTTCTTTTTTACCACCTTCATTCTAAGAAAGAAAAAGACCCACGTTTACAGTCAGCCAAACACACTCTCTCAGATCAAGAGGGTCTTTTCCATAAGAAGCGGGCCAGGAGGAGCAGCCTACTTTGAATATATAAAATGTTAGAAAAATGACAGAAGGGCAGAGACAGAGCAGCAGCAGTCAACAGTTAACAGTAAATGTAATCTTGCATCATCCTAACAACTGCTCATACTTTAGTAAGACCGACCACTTCCTCAAGTCTTTATAAAGACATCCGAACACGTCAGTGAAGCAATTAGAATTTAGGTGAAAATCAAAATGTCTCGTTCTGCTTGTCAGTTGCCAAACTTCATGAGCAAAAACTCCCCCAGTTTATGATTTATGCTCATGCTGTCAAGAAAGAAAACTAATGAATGCAGTTGCAGGGTTCTATCATGGCAACATGTTGCATGAGACTGTCACCAAAGCACCTGAGAAACAAGTTTCAGTCTCTTTAACTGCAGCCTCAGATAAAAACCACCAAATGTCGAGTGCTGAATTTGCTGTAGCGAGTCATTTGCAAGCAGCACACCACGAACGAAAATATCGGTCATACCAGCACAGAGCTCATTTCGCAGGTTTATACTGTAATGTAGGCAGCAGCGTACAAACCAGAGAGCGCTGAGGAGTAGCACCTCGAGACGGTAGAGAACATTGGTGGCAGGTGGGAACAGAGAGGAGAGTGATACCTGGACACTGGGTTAGTGGTGAAGTTAGAGGAGGGGGATGTGGAGGAGCTGGGTCTGGAGTCCTTTTGATTGTTGGTTAAGGATTTGGGCCTGTTGTAAAAACATGCAGATCCTTTAAAGCAGTTTGTGATTGGGTTTTTCAATTTGCATGAATGGCTCAGGGGAGGCTGTTATTCAGCTCCAAATATGCAACACAGTCTCCCAGAAATACATAAAATGGACACCACCTCTTAGCAACGCATGACATTGTGGTTGGCATGAAATGTGTTAAAATTACTGCTAGTAGCACAAAAACAATGAAACTGTCACAGCTTGGTTAGGTTTAGAGACCCAAAAAGTACTTGGTTAGGTTTAGAAAAAGATTGTGGTTGATTAAATACCTATGTATAGGATGTAAGTGAAATGGCTGATTGCGTATGAAAAGAGCGTTAGAAAAAAAAGAAAAGCAATCTGCAGCACAGTACAAATACGAGAAGAAAATGAAATTCAAAAATTAGCACCTATTGTATTCTCTTATTGTTTATTTATTATTATTGTTTGTTTGCCAAGTTGTTTTTTGGGTTGATTTCTCATCAGCTCTTGTTCTGGTGGGTGCCAGTGGAAGCATGCCCAGGGCACCAAATGAGTTAGGTCCAGCACTGAATGACTGAAACCATATGTGCTTTGCTTAGTGAAGTAAAATACGTATACTTCATTGCATAGTCACATGACTATGTTGAGTTTTGGTTTCACATTGGACACAAACAGTGTTCTCCTGGTTGAATAAAACACCCCTGCCCCACATGCTCAGACTTTCTTGCTCTTTTCTCATTTGTGTGTCCACCACACCAAAAGATTCTCACTGACTTTGAATGGCATCGTTTTCGTGGTGCCAGCATGGAATTTTTACACATTTTGTGTCCACCACCACTTAATGTGTTGTTGAGACTTTGCGTCCATTTCACATATTTCCATTAGAGCAGGCTGAAATATGATGGGTGTCTGTGTAACATAATGTGATGTAATGAAATAATCAACCATCTCAAAAGCTTAACGGCTCGAACTCACCTTGGCATAGTGGAAAATTTTTCCTTAGGTTTTCCACCGATTTCTGCTAAAATATGATCATATGTATCAGTACAGCACACACAAGTTTTAATATCATGTTGTGGTATAAAGAAAGAAGATAAGATAATATATAAGGCATATATTATTCTAAAGCTGAGTCAATGTATTGGTTGTCTACAAAGAATAAACAATTGAATAGCCTGTTTTTGTTTTTGAAGCCATTTATTTTAGCACGTATTACAGTCCAGTAGGAGGGGAAAAGTGACATTACTCACCTGCTGGTCCTGAGACTTGTGATGTTGAAGAGTCAGAATCCTGCTGTAGTCATGTACAGACATGTACAAAGGTTATCATCCAATATCACTGTTCATTCTACAGATATTACAGAATAATGAGAGGAAATCAATGTTCATGAAATCACTGACAGGAAACTTACACTGGGAGGTTCCACCTTTTTCTCAGCAGGATTATCAGCAGCTTTCCTCCTATTTAAAACAGATTTATTATAGATGTTCAAAAGTGCCAAACATCAGATCATCACAGACATATCTGGCTTATACAGATTGTCTCTTCAAGTAAGAACGTACCTTCTAGCAAGGATGGCACTCATTTCTCCCATGAGACAACCTCCTCCACCTCCACCAGATGAGGGTGCTGGTTTGGGGGGTGGGGCTCCTGCTCCTCCCTCATCCTGGATACACATAAACACCTCCAGTTACTATCTTCTAAATAATTTGTTCTATTGATCAGCTTACTCAGTTTGTCATTAATGTAGACATGGAAACCAAAAACCTCCGTCATTTGTGCCAAGCTACATCTTTTTGTTCAGTCTTATACTGAGCAGCTGTGCATGGTTGTGATTGCGCTGGTGGTGTACACTACCTTGACTGTTTTACGTAGTTTGGCTCCTGCCAGAGCTGCAGCAAGATCATTTGCACCTCCGCCTCCGCCTCTGCCTCCTCCTCCGTCTCCACCTCCACCTCCACCTCCTGGGGGTGGAGGTGGAGGCGGAGGTGGAGGTCCACCCCCACCCCCAGCTGGAGGTGGTGGAGGTGCAGGTGGGCACGGTCCTGAGGAAGGTGGCGGCCCTGGAGGTGGTGGGGGTGCCGGTGGAGCAGGTGGAGCAGGTGGAGCAGGTGGAGCGGCTGGCGGGCAGGAGGAGCAGCAGGGGCAGCAGAGACATGGCAGCAGAGGCCTGCCTGGCTTTCTCCAGACGCTCCTTCTCCTGCTGTTCCTGCCTCTGTTGCTCCAGTCTGGACAGAGATCAATAATTCTAATGTTAGTCTGACAACCCAGCAACCTTTAAAAGCTGTTCCATATGTATGTTTCTGCTTTTGGGACATGGCAGCATTTTTCACAGTTTTCTGAAAGTGTTTTTACAATTGAAAAAACATCATCAAAACAACAATCAATGATACAGATAAACAACATTAGCTGTAGCCTCAGTATCATTTATAATGAACAGTACCTTTTCTGCTGTTCCAGCTCCTGAGCAGAGGGTCCATTCTGAGCCGGGCCTGAGCAAAAACAGTCTTGTGTTGTTGACAAGTGAATTCCTCTGAATCAAGACTATTTAATGAAAACAGTAGATGCCAGCAGGGTTGGAGTCCAGAGAACACCCAACTTATGGAGATCATCACATCCACTGTGATAGCATATGTCAATAACAACTCTATTATAACATAGCAAAAATGTATTAACACAGCAGGACTATGACAAAAATAGAAACATTTGCAAAATCCTCTGGTGACCTTTTTATGATTTCAGTCCAGAGTTAGGCTGTTACTGTTAAACAGACACAATCAGGCTGTGGTTTGGATTTATGCCTGTCTGGAAAAGGCAGCATGGTCACAACATAAAGATCACAACATAACTAACACAGAAACACTTCACACTGCCTGACCTGGATCTAATGCACCCTCTTGCATTGTAATGTTTACCTGTGCCTGCCGGTGCACTGAGAGCCTCTAATGCATGCATCATGGAGTTGGCAAAAAGAGTAGCATCTTCTTTACTGCCGAAGTTCAGCCCCCACACGTGCTTGGGATCCCGCCACTGGTGGAAATTTGGTGTGGCTTGATTATACTTTATCCCTTTGATAATGGGACAGTTGATCACCACCTGGCAGGAACAGGAAGCACAGGAGAATGAATGTGTTGACAACTTGAGTACTTGACTAAAAATCTGTTTGCCTGTTTTCTTTTTCCAGTTGTCAAAAACTGATGTTTGGTCATTGATTTCAGCATCAGACCCCAACGAAAAAGGCACCTTTCGCAGCTGTATGTATCTAACGAGCAGAAACCATACGTGTCCTGTGAAAGAGTCGAGTAGGAAGTAAGAAGCCACAGTTGGGTACTGGTCTCAGCACTTCTACAGAGCAACATTTCAAAGTGCAGATACAAGCTGTGACTTTTCTCGCTCATGAGTTGTTGTTTAAAAGTACAGTGAGTCTCTTATGTCTGTTGGAGAGCTGCTCTCACATTGTATTTCATAGACTAACAGCCAAAAAGTATCAGCTCATAGCAAGAGAGGTGTGACTAAACTTCTCCAGTTTACGTCCAACAGTTTCATAGATTATGATTTTGAACCTGTGTACACTTGTCTTGTACCTGCTGGTCGGCCTGCATTTTGCGGCCCACCACTCTGAAGGTGTTGGCTGCAGGGTTGTGATAGATCTGGACGCGGCTGATGGAAGGACTGTCAGATCCCGCCGGCACCCAACGCTTGTTGCCGTCATCATACATCATGACTGTCGCCCTCACTTGGCAGATACTGGACTCACTGTGGGGAGGAGACATGATGAGAAAATGATGATGAGATGCAGAGTACAAGATCATAGGGTGGAAGGAAGTGTGAAGCAACAATAGAAGTGTGTAGTGTGATATGTAGTGTGGAAGCACTGCAGTAATGGACAACTGGTTTTAAAGAGGTAATCCCTGAATTAATATTTCTGGTCACCTTTCCATGGTGTAGCCTGCCTGTCACTCAATGCCACGCTATCACAGGATGCATTAAGATAACGCCTGTCCTTTGCATGTATGCCATATAGCCAGCATCACTCCCATCCACATCAGGTGATCCCTTATCCCTCTGCTTTAGATAGCCGTGTATATTACTATACTGTGAAGTCTGGTTTAAACTAATCTTACTGGTTGCATTAGCAGACTATTAATTTGTATATCAGATGTGTTGACATAAAGCAAGAAGAACTACATGCATGCAACGACATGTTACTTTGCAAAGAGAGTCACAGTCAGCCGTGAGCTGCCCGGAAAGCCATGGTAGAGTTTAAAACACAATGTGCAGGGCCGAGTATAACTATGTGTCATGTGCTTCAACCTGGCAGTGAATGCCTATTCAGAGTCATAGTTTTCTTTACTTAACACAGTTAATAGTCAAATAGCAACAACTTTAACAACTGAGAACTTTTACATTCTTCAATACAACGTACCAAAAAAAGAAAAAAGTTAGGGTACAGGTATGGTGCTCATATCAGAAAAATAGATGCAGTGCCCTAGTCAACAGTGTATGTTTTAAAAACAAAACTCTTTCATGGTCGGCTATAGATTCATGTACATAGTATTGGACCAGTGGAATATGTATTCTGTAAGTAAATGTAGTAATACCGCAATTTAAAAATATTCTTTAAGTCTTAAATTTGAAAATTATGCTTAAGTAAAAGTAAGGAACTATTATTAGTAAAATGTAATTAGAGTATTAAAGTAAATGGATACATGATGCTGCATAATTTATACTGTCAGTGATAAATTATGATATTAATTAATATTTTTACTGATACAAATGAGCAGCAACAGTTAAGCTTATTTCAAATGTATATATGGGCAGTACAACCTGTAACAATGCATCACATCTTTTAAAGTGCTCATACATTATGTTTTGTATGTTTGAGACAGGATAAAGTAGCATGAAATGGAAATATTCAAGTAAAGTACAAGTGCCTCATAATTGTACTGAAGCACAAAGCCTCTGTAAATGCACTTTCAACCACTGTAAAAAAAAAAAAAAAAAAAAAAAAAAACTAGACAAAGATGTATTCACATACTTCGTGGATAATTTCATAAAAATTATCTCTTAGGTTATGTGCTATACTTGTATTGTATAATGTATTTGTATTGAACAAGTTTAAATGTTTTCAGGGAAAGTTAAAGAAATAGAGAACAGAGATATGTTTGCAGCAGTACTGCAGATACTTATTTCTATACTCTGAAGCATCATGACAATGAGTTAATTCAATCTACTTGTTGCTATGTCTAGCCTGTGGGAAATATGAACTTCCTGCCAGAAAGGTTTTCATGTTTTGACCACTTCCCGTGCTCAGCACAATGCTACCTAATATGGACTACATCATATCACTTGTCAGTGATATATGCTAACTTCTCAAAGTCTTTTTTAGGATGTCATGATATACTTTGCCCACAGAAAATACAGATAGCAGAGCTCAGCTATTTTCCCTATTCTCCCTCCCCAGCTGTAAAAACTGAACACCTGCTTTGAGCTCGAGACACTCGCACACAGCAGGAAACATAGTCAGAACTGAAGAGCTTGTTAAGAACGTGTAGTGCAGAGTTGATAGGGAGCAGTTCTGTTCTGCACAGCTTTACTTGTTCATGCATGAGACATTCAAAATGATTTGAATGAAAAAAGGAAAGCAGATCTGAGTCGATAAACATTTTCACTGTAACAGAAAGTGACTCACCCCATATTCCAGCTACAGTCAGTGTCCAAAGTTTCACTTGCTTTTTAACAAACTGCTTCTTCTCATCAACTTGAACATTCCCTCTCTCAAGTACATGTGTCCATCAGTCTATTCAGTCAGACCTGCTGCCATTACTGCCTGCACACCTCCATCACTCGCTCTCACGACTTTGTTTAACACCAACAACTTGCACTTCTGCCTTTGTACTCTCATTTCCTAGACAGGTTTTTTTTTCTCTCTTCCTGTTCTCGTTTGCTTCACTCGTTCTTTTAAATTCTTATTTTCACACCTCGCCCATTTTCTGTCCCCCAGTCAACTCTGATTTCTGCTTGATTTCTTCCTTTCCTTCATATAGTTTGGAATTATTTCGGGAAGGGGGGATAGTTTGTAGTACAAGTGGTGCCCTGCTGAATGTCACTGTGTGTGCGTGAGTATGTGTTGGGGGTGAAGGACGACAAGATTCACTGTATTTGCACGCACACTGGTCATGAGTCCTCTTCACATTATTATTTAGACTACTTCAGATAAGGAGTCGGAGGCATCACATGCAGTGGTTCAGTGTAACTTTCTGTGTGTTACTGAATTTTATAGCTCAAAACAAACACGTATTACTGTTCTGTATTAATAAATGTATTATTTATATTATCCATTCAACAGCAGCAGTATATAGTTCAGTTTTATTTATATTATGAATGTAACAGCAGTAGTATAGAGTAATGTTTAACTCTGAATGTGTTGAGACGAACTTTAGTAGTAGAACTAGAAGCTGAAGTAGTAGTAGTCACATCAGCACTACAGGTACAGTAGTAGTAGCCTATTTTGAGTATTTTACAGTGTCTGGATCAGGGGTAGTGAAGGGGAGCTGAGGGACAGTCAAAGCCACATCAAAATGTTCTGAGTCATACCAAAAGAGGGAACTGCCAAACTATTCAAGTAGTAGCAGTAAACACTGCAGCTCCTCAACACCCAAGTAAAATCCCAGTGTCTTGCTTCTCAACTGCTGAGTAAAGTGAAGCTCCTTAGCATCAACCTTGGCTCTGAAGGCAAAATAAGCATTAGCACACCTCAGTTTTCACAGAAATGGTCAAATGAGCCACTAAAAATTTTAGGGTGGCACACCAAAACCATAAAGCCATGACTCAATTTAGCAACCTATATAGGCAAGAGTTATGGAATGGTACAGTTACAGTTACTAATCATCTGATGTGCATAGACTAATGAAGCCCTCGTGAAAGTTCAGTCAGGAGGATAATTTTTTCATGCCTAGACTGTAACTTTCTTCCTCACCCTCCCATTCACTCCTTGCACGGATGCTCACTCTATGTCTCTTGCTGTCAGTTTTCAGGGGTGTCAATCGAGTCATCACCTGTTCTGCAGCAGATCTACAATGAACCAATAGCACAGCGACACACCCTCTGTCAGCCTATCATCTTACAGCTCCTCATTTTAAATATGGTTCTTTTTCTGCCTGCAGTCCTTTCATGCTGCAGCTGTGTGCACCCTCTACCTCTATCACTGCCTAGTCTTCGCGAATTCAGTCTCATTCACCTCATTAGTCATCCACCACAAAGTCATCAGCCACCAGTGCCTAGACTTCAGAGATTTATCTCGGTGCCGCTAAGATGTCCCTCGATCACAAAATATCTCCCTCTGGTGTCAAAGTACCAAAAACTTATGTTAAATCTTATCAGCATAAATCATCTGTTAATCTGTACACTCATATTACAAATTAAACTATCTTTAGTCAATTGTTCTGTCACTAATGAATGAAATCAGTGCAGTTGACATTTTGAGTTGTATGAGGGTGGCCGTGGAACCACCGCCCCTTTGCAATCACTGTACACCCACTATATGAAACATCACTATACATATACACACACACACACACAGAGTTGGAGTGGAGCAAGGAAGTTGGAGAAAGACGGGGAAGTGAACGTTACCTGAGTTAACAACAAATTTTTACGATACATGTAATACACACAGCCATTATCTATGATTAACACAATTGTAGTAACAAATGGAAGGAACACATGGAACATAAACATGAGACAGAGTCGCACATATTTACAGGGGATGTGTACGAACAGTCATAATGTCAAGAAATGGTTACATTTTTGGTTTTTGAGTTTTGAGTCTGTATTGGCACAGGGGCTTGCTATGTAGCAAGTGTCTGGTTACTTTTATATTTCTCTGCATTTCTTTACCCAGCAACCCCCCCTTTTTGTAATCAGCTGCAGCCCCTTCAGATTCAGTGTTTGCCTCACAAATTTGGGGACCTGTGTTACATGTCATACCTGTCTCTTCCTTCGTCTCCTGTCTCCATCTTCACTGTCAAACTGTCCAATACAGGCAAAAATGCCTAAAGGTAATCCAAAAAAAAGGAGAAGAAATGGTGTTTGAGCTAGAGATGCTCAGAGATAGAGGTTCAACCACAGAAGAGTCAAACAGGGGTGTGTGTGTGTGAATGAGTTTCATGCAGGGCAGATGTATCCTGAACACACATTAATGAATGTGTGTACACAGCAGTCACATTGTTGATAAGCTCACACATTTCAACATTACTTCTCTATTGCGTTTGCAATAGAGAAGTACACAGAGATGCACTGACAGCCACTATTACATTAGCTCTCCTCAGTGGATGACGATGTGTTAAAATCTGAAGCTCAAATTGTTTCTTAAGTAACTGTTGTATCAGGGCTCTATGATTCTTATGATACCAACTGAATTAGAATAAGAAGCTTTTTCAGTGGTATATCATCCTCCCCAAAACTAAACGCTCTTCTTTGCATTCATTTTTGTATAATTACATAGTGTATAATGTATTAACCTAATGTTAACCTGACATTGAACCTGATGATGATGAACCTAATGATGTTACATACTGCTGCGTTAAGAGAATGAGGAACAATAGAGTCATCGCTAGAGATAAGAGGAAATGAACAACACTTCAATGTGGCTAGAGATGACTATTAAAGGAACACAGCACACACACGCACACGCACACGCACACGCACACACAGGCATTCAAGGTTATAGGTTGACACGCACACACACTACAAATACAACATGTATAAACCCATCCCAACAACAAAGATACACCTCAGATAGCTGTATGCTTTTGTATGTAAGAGTTCAAAGACTTTCTTTATGCAAAGGGAACTCTTCTGCTCCACACAAGGCAACATAGTTCTATTTTATATCATGCAGATATACTAAAAACACACTTGTTGCTGTCAAGTTCCTAACTTACGAGAAGCTTCTCAAATGCTTTGGCCAGAAGCATTCGGTAGTTAGTGATTAGCTAGCCATTAAGTTTTCAGTTGGACAGTTTGACAGTGAAGATCTATGTAACATCTATCATTTACAACACCTGCAATCAGTGAAAATCATACTTTCCCTTTGATGATGTTTTATGAAAATGAGCTAATCATTCCTCAAAACTGATATCTATTCAGACCCTTTGAAGCAAAAATAATGAAGTTCGCAGTTCTTCTTCCACTGCTTTAACACTATAGGAGGAAGTGAAGTGCCAGTTAGTCATGGTGTGACAGAGACTGAGAGATAACACATTACACTTTGTCATTAACACCAAGCCCAGTACATTTGAAGCACAAACACAACTACATCAGTGATTTCACTTTAATACAAAAACTTGATGACTGAATATATTTGTTGCTTTCAAATGAATATTTCCTGCAGAAATGCCTGAAAATGTTGAAAAATGAGCTGCATCAAATACAAAAATAAAAAAACTGCATGAAAAGTATGTCTAGTATAGAATTACAATACTTGACCTTTTAAGTCATTATGAAATGCTTTATAATATATATAAGCACTCACATGTATTCATAATGCTGTATAACAATAATCATAAGTATAACAATACCGTGCTATAAGCAGATTACAACACATTATAAGTGTGTTTATAATACCTTAAAGATCAGGGCATCATTGAGGGTCAGCGTCGTTCTTCTTTTCAAACACATGTTCAACCAACTTGTTGTTTCAAGCCTTTTGACCATCAAGGCCTTCCAAAATCCTTAAATCCTTTAGGGTCACCAACAAATGCTGCTGGAACAGCTATGTGACCCACCCACTGGCTACATGACTCGCCCATCATACCTACACATCCAAAGACATCCACGATCAGCTCCCTTCACCCCTTGGCCCAGAAGCAGAAGCCCCAAAGAAAAAAGCTAAGTTAGTGATTAGCTAGCTATCAAGTATTCAGGTAAAAGAGAGGTGGTAAAGGGTGGGGTAAGGGTAATGAATTATTTGACCTCATATTTATCCACCACAGTGTCATATTGTGGGCGTCACAATGATGGGTTTGTCTTGTACAAGTGGTGGGTGGATGCAGCGTAACCTAACTTTAAATACCTTGGTGCAGTTATGGACTCCCATGTGAGCTTCTGTAGAAATACTGAGTATATTTTCAAGAGATGCTCACAGCGACTCTATCTTTTTAGGGAACTCAGTGGCCTCGGTGATTGTCAGCAGATTTTAGAATTAGTGTCCCTAACTATGGTTGAGAATGTTTTAACTTTTCACCTCCCTGCCTGGTATGGTCATCTTAACTATGCATCCAAGACTAAACTCTCTTTTGTGACAATGGCAAGTAAAACAGTTGGCAAGCCTCAAAAGCTCCTGACCCAACTCTTAACACAGAGGATGAGGAAGAAGGCAAAGAGTATAGTAGCTGATGGCTCCCATCCTCTCTTTAGCCAGTTCAAGCTTGTGAGCTCCAGGAGGCGTTATAGAGAAAGACAGACAATGAGCTGATTTGATCCGTTAGGTGTTTTATGACCTTGTATGTTTGTTTTACTGACTTTCTGTCTGCTTTTTACTGTGTTGTCTCTTGTAAACCCCTGGTGGACAATAAAGACTCAATTCCATTCTGTCCTATTCTAATGTTTCCCCTGTGTGGGGTAAACATGTGCAAAAAGAATGAGAAACATTAACATGGTTATTAGGTGGTCCTGTTGAATGGATCATTAAAGGTTTACACCACTCCTCCAAACCTTATTGAAAAATGCTAGTCTCTTCTGACTGAGGTGATTACCTAATTCATTTTCATCCTGATTAGGCTACTGATTTTGATTATGAGTGTAATATTAAGGTCCATGTAAATGCACCTACATCTTGTATTACATCATTTTATTCCACACATTCCATGTCTCTTGCATTTAGTATACATGGTTTCATGATATCATTCATAGCCTAACACTACTCCCTGACTTGTGAGCCTGAATTTTCTATCGGCTCAGTTTCGTTGGATTTAGGGGCATGTTTAAGGTGCGAGGCTAAACTCACTGGGAAATCACTGTCCCCAAAACACAAAGAAAATCTGAGTGATTCAAATGATATGAATATATCATTCAGACATTAGATCGAGCACAACATGGATTTAACAGAAAACTTCCATATGTTTTGATTCAAATTTAAGGGTCAGCATTTTTAACAGTAAATACAGCTGTTGACAAATAGATGTAATCTCGGAAATCAGATTTACAGACATGGGTTTAATCTTATCCCAAAGAATACAGACATAATAGGTAAAGCTAGAGAAAGAGCAGCAGTGAATCAGCACACAGAGCTTGACATTGTAACTGAAAGAGGCAACAAGGGTGTGGCCGACCATGAACACTTCAACAGTTAAGCATGGCCTCTTGTGTGTTCACATTCAGACTGGTCATTTACCTGAAGCAAAACAAACAGACAAACTTTTGTGGCTGCCAGGCCATTGTAGATGCTTCAGCAAAGCTCATTCTGAATTGTGCAAATATGTTAAATAAAGTTTAAACACCATTAGCCAAGGCTAACAGTGTGACTGTCAATGTAACCATCAGCTGAATTTATTGAAAAGACAGCCTCCTTTTAATAAATGCAGTACTTCTCTCTTTGGGCATCTGTCTAAAGACAACAAAGCTCACTACGTCCACTGGTAAACCTCGAGTCAGTGGACAAAGAGGTTGAAAGAAGAGGGGCCATCTTTTTGTCTTGCACAAAGAAAAGTGAAGCTACCTTTTGACCATTTTTAGATTAGCCTTTAGCATCACTTTAAAGAAGCAACACTGTTTAATTTCTCTGTTATTTACTGGTCTGAATATCATAGCTTCACATTCCAGATAATTAGAATAGTTAAGTGTGTAGCTGTTTGATTTTAACGTAAATGAAAGATGCTGATAGCTTTCCTGTTCTTTCTTCCTCAGTAGGCCATCATCAACAGTAATGTGAATAGCACTGTTGAAATGTGGGACATATACTGGTTAATGTAGCCGTCAGGCAGGGCTGACGTGTGTTTATACTGCAGTACAGTTCGCATGATCCTCCTAATGTTCTTGGAGTGACCTCTATTGTTATTTGCATGATGGGGTTTAGTCTTCAGCTGCATTTGTATTTGCCATGCAGAGTCCAGTGAAATGAGAGGCACACAATATACAGTAACTGTGACTGTCTGTGGGAGTTCCTCTTAGGTTACAATGAGTGAACAACTGGACACCATTAAAGGACTGTGTGGGAAACATTAGTTACATCAGCGAGAAAAAAGAGACATGTTGTGATTTTTTTTATAAAGTTTGTCATTAAATCAAAAATTACCTTGACAAATTTCATGTCTTAGGAAATTAATTGACATTTTTCATCTTTGAATTCAACAAGCTTCTGTGGGTTTGATGAAATTTGGCCTCACCATAAAGATCAGCCCACTAGTACGCCCGATCATTGTCTTGGTTAATGTTAATGTACTTTACTTTTTAAGTTGCATAAAAGATAACTGAGTATTTTATAGTTAATATGAGGGGTTTTTTTTTTTTATCTTTTTATGGGAGCTTTTGTTATAAGTTTGTGTGTTTATGAGCAAACACACATCATTCAATATTTTTCACTTATAAAACGCAGTAATACTGATGTTTCCACAGCAGTGACTGGGATCATATAACAGACTAAGATTTGACAGCAGCAGGAAAAAAGAGTCAAAGGTCCTGTAGTGTAGTCACCTCCAGGGGGCACAGTGTGTCCATATCAGATACATTTTGGAAGTTTTTAATATGGTTTGGTTTTTGCAATGTCATCAGTGTCTTATGGGCCATATTTAGTGGAGTTTGCACATACACTGTCATACAGCATGCCAATTATATGTAATTCGAATTAATTACACTGGAGTAGCGTTGTTCAAGACAAAACACAACTGGTCATTTCTTTGTTTGCTTGTTACTCTTATAGCTACTGTTTTATATCAGTATACATGAACTTTATAATTGTGTGTTGATACAGATTGATTTTTACTACCTACAATTCACTAAAGAAACAGTTCTTGCAGGTCCAAATCTGCCAAGTCAGCAACCTTTTAGCATGATTAAAAGAAGACGTTTGTCAGTGTAACTGAGCTTTGCTCTGTCTGGCTTCATCAGAGAAGGAGACGGCCCAAGGGTGAGACCTAGAGCCCAGACAGCATCTTCTACTACTGTCTGGGAATACAGCAGGTACACACACACACGCACACACACACACACACACACACACACACACACACACACACACACACACACACACACTATGTCACTGCTGTCTATCTTGATTCTTTCTATATGTTTGTTATTGATTCCATCATTTTTTTCTCCCTCTCTTTGTACAGTATCTGTTCATGAAGGGCTGCACACAGAGCATCTTTACTGACGCACTGTACAGTCGGTTTGCTGAGGAGGTGTGGTTGACCCTGTTGCTAGGTATGATGTATTCTTTTAACAGAAATGACTGGTTTTGTGAGCCTGAAAGGTGTGGACACCCAGTGGATATGAAATAAACTGCTGTGAAAGTGTTCTTATTTTTAGTGAGATCACTCTGCTGATGGAAGGTTTAGACAGACCCAAGTCATCACAGCTGCACTGTTGCATTTTTCAAGTTTTCTCTTCCCTCATCTTACTGTAGTATTGTGATCATTTCATTTCTGCCGTTAGGTTGGAAATGTGTGTGTATCCCTAATGACATCAACCTCACATATTATCTCTACACAATCTCATCTGTAGTATTTCATTTACTCACTGTCATTCATGGTTTGGAGAATATTTCTCCGACCCCCATTTTCTCATCTGCTTAAAAGTCCTCCTAACAGTTTTTCCACCTTAGGAGCTCTATTAAGGTCTGAAAAGAATAACTTATACCTTTACAAGGACCTAGTCTGAACTTTAAGGGGAAATTCTAAGAAAATGTCACAGTTGTAAGAATTTTCTTAGAATTTCGTTACTAGGAGCAACTCTCAGCACGAGGAAGCTTTGTGAATACAGCCCCAGATTATTTTGTGGTGTGTGAAAAACAAGAACACTTTTTTATCCTTCATTTTTATTGTAAGTGTGAACATAGTGGAAGAAAAAATAAAAGAAACTCTTAAAACGGGTATAAAAGTAGTGTTTTACATTAAAAGCTGTCGCTGAAAACAGAAACTGATGAATAGACACCAAAATATACAAATACAGATGTTCTAAGTGTCACACGGTTGAATTAACATTTAAAAAATCCTTAAACTAACAATTTTTTTCTTAAAATATCTTTAATGAAATAGCTACAACACAGTGTAGTCCAGGATCAGAATGACCCCTCCATGTAGTATGCAGGGGATGAGTACAGTAAGTAGGGGTTGAGTTTACGGTCTGCTGAGGCAAAGCTGCTGTTCTCATGGGCCTGGCGGCGGTAGTATCTGCGGAGGGCAGGACTGCCGGGGTGGCACTGTCTCACATGGAGGAAGTACTCATCAGGGCGGCTTGAGGTGTAACCACAATCCTCACACACAAAGATCTTGGAGCGTCTCTGGCGGTAGGCATACTGTTGGTGAACACCGTGGATCTTCCTCATATGGGACTCCAGAGAGCAACGCTGAGTGAAGGCTTTCTCACATAGCTCACACTTGTAGGGACGGATACCTGCAACAGGGGGAGACAAAAGAGAGGGTTTATTTTTCCTGTGCATGCTTGTGGGGATGTAATTATACATTCAGACTGGCACTGTTAGGTGTGTGACAAATCTTGCAACTAAGGCTACACCTATCAGAGAGGTATCTAAAAGCATGCAAAGCACTAATAATCAATACATATATACATCTGAAGACAAAAAAGAGACATGTATGAAAAATATTAAAATGACATGATCTTGAATCATCAAAAAAATCATCATAACATTTTATGGTCTTAAAGCTGATTTGTTTCTGGGGGCCTGTCTTTTGTACCTCGGCTCTTGAATCCATCTCTGATTGTAGGTTTTTTTTAATCTTTTCAAGCAAAGCATCTCTGAATATCTTGAACAGCCCTCTGTAAATGACATGCATTTTTATCAACAAACCTAGGTCTTGTATGACTGGAGTGTGTTCGGTCAGTTTGCTAAATTGTGGCCAAATTGTTACATGTTATGTCAGTGGCAGTGTCTGCAGTGTAAATCCATCTGGAATTTTCTGTCATGTTCCCAGAAAAGGTTGTCTTCAAGTGTACTAAAGAAACACATAACATGCACAGAGCCACTGATCTCACACAAAGGCCACTGCAAGACCTTCAGGGGGCAAATGTACACTATGGCTGTGAGAACAAAAGGGGCTCTACAGGCTTATATTGCATTAAACATTGTATACGTGTCAGCATATTTCAGATTTTAGGGTTTGCGCTAGCATTTTGGGGGACTTTTGGTTGGAGTACTTTCATTGCAAGCCCTATTTTATGATTCAGGATAGAAGGGATGGTGAATGATACTGAAGGATAATGGATAATGCATTAATTATTTTACTGTAACACACTACACAGTAACATATACATTTAATGCAGACTTCTGAAAAAATAATAAGCTTGTTTTAATGCACATGTGAGACTTAAACCATTATAATTAGAGAGGTGTTGGAGTGTTTTGGCCCGTCTTGACGGGATGCAATAAGTGTTATAAGCCACCAGATGTCACTGTTCTTGCTGTGTTTGGGGGTGAACTTTGAGCACAGAGGTTTACTGATATTTTTAGATTGCATTTCTAGTACTTTGATTTAATGCATTTTCAAAGGAAGCAGATACGGTGCGTGTGTATGTGTGAGCAAAGTCCTAACCTGTGTGTGTTCGCATATGCCTCTTGAGGTCGAAGGTGTCGTTGAATCCCTTGCCACAGTATCGACAAGGATGTCGTTTGACCAGGCTGTGGCACTTCAGGTGTCGAGTCAACATTCGCTGCAGAGGGAATATCTTGTGGCACACTGAGCACACAAAGTCACCTGAACTGGGGGAAGACCGGGGACGAGGCTGGTAGAAAGAGAAAACCACTGAATATTAAAATGTGGATAACACTGGTCAGCATCAGGCACAATTTGTTGTCAAAACCTGCAGGAGGTACCAGGCTGTGCCATCAGCCCTCTGACATGATACACCATTCTCTAACTCTTACCTAATGTTTCTTAAATCAGCCTTGAAATGCTACATGCACTCAAGTGATGAGCAGATACGCTGCTGCTTGAAACAGCCATATATGTATATTGTATCAGCTTAGGCTTTACTACTATGGTTAGCCCCTTTGATTTCACCTGACTGGAAACACAGCAGTCAAGCTGACACTGCTGCTCATCTAACTCAACTAGTCACCAGTCCACTAAATATTGGATTCCAGTCCAGGCCATTTCCTACTGTAAGGTTTCTTTCCAGGCTGTCAGCAGCCCTACTCACAGCAGTCACTAGCTAATGCTACCTAATGTATGATTCTTACCCATACACAGCAACAAGTGCCACAAGTTAGGTGGCAAATTGTATGGAAGCCAAGTATACTTGGTTGTAATACAGGAGTGACACTACACTTCACAAGAAAAGTCTGACCTTACCTTCGCTCTGCTAACCAGTGCCAGTGCATTGGGATGGTAGAAGGAGCCACGTAACATAAGTGTGGACCAGTTCGGTCTGGCGTCAGCTCCCGGTCCTCCTGATCCTGCCAAAGGTACTGATAGTCTCATTCCAGCTGCTGTCCCACATCCTAACACTCCTGACTGAGGCACAGCTGTAGGCTGTTGGATGTCACGACTGCAGGATATCTGCTCCACAGCAATGTCACTCACTAAGAAGAGATAAAATGAAACAACTGTGTACCTTATAAGTAAATAAAAAGGGTCAAATTACGTAAAAATGGTACTGCTCATCAGGGATAAATCAACTTTGATGTTACTGCTTACACTTCACAGCTGAAAATGTATCAAAAGATACTCCAAATTCTTACCTGCTGTATTATCTTCTTTCCATTCAAGCTGTTCTGGCTCTTTCCATTGCCACGCTCCACACGCCCCACGTTTCTTTTTTACAAGGAAAGACCTCGGCATCCTTTGAATTCTATCAATCTGAATTATCTTTTTCCTTGACTTCTGTTGATTGTATCTCACCCCGACCTCTGATCCTTGCTCTCTTACTGCTTTCAGTTTTACAAACCAGCCTGCTACCTTATGTCTAATCCTTACATCCAACCCTCATCAATGGACAACCTGCAGGTACAGTATCCCAGCAAAATCACAGCACTCATTTCCATAACACTATCTGGGAAGAGTGGTGAAGGTTTGAAGCTCTAGTGACAGGGGGGTATGAAGTTCGGTGTTTTGACTGGAGTACACCTGTGTAGACTGTGCGCGTGCGCCATTTTAACTGGTCCCCCACTGGTTTTGCATGTCAGGTAGTGAGAATCCGGGGAGCTTCACATTCAAGTGGCCCTTGGCATGCAAATTTTTGCCTCGGACCAAGCCCTGGCCCCAGACAAAGGGCACAGTCTGAGTAACAGGAGCAAGTACAGAAGAGCCACAGCCTTAACTGCTAGGTAAATCAGCCCTTTCTCTGTTTTTTGAGTCTCTTTCTGTTTCAATTGTTTGGTGGGATTACAGAGCTTCTAAAAATGCACACAAAGGCCATTCAGACACACATTCAAGCAACTGCTTCTGTTGACTGTGTTCTTTACATGATCGCACATACATCATAGTACTTTCTCTTCTTGTGATCAATTATTTAGATAATGCAAAGTTGTAGATCACCAAGCACTGGGGGGGACAGGGAACAGGAGTTGGTCAGCAGAAATGACAAAATGACGAGGAACAAAAAATGCAATAAATATTACAATAATAATGATAACTATAAATAAATGTAATACAAACAAGGAAAAAATCGAAATAAAGACAAAGAATAAAGTCGGATAATTAAAAAGCCCACATCAGTAAGTAAAAAATGGAATTAATATCAATGCAACAATCAATAATCAAAACAACCTCAACACAGAATGTAATTATTAGCAAATCCACTGTAGCAAACAACCACATCACAACAAAGACACAAAAGAATGAATGCTAACATACACATACCATTAAACTGTACACATGCAAGTACATGTACCTGTTCAGAAAGGAAATAAGGTCAAGGCAAGGCCAAAGGTTGGATTGAGTTAAGCTCCTGGATGATTTCAGTAGCTTCAGACCAGCTATTGACAATGTCAGCTCTAACCTCAGTAATTCTGCTAGAAGACCTCTCAAGTAAAAACATATGAAAAAAGTTAACTAGATTCTCTTCATGACAGTCATGGGTTTGAACCAATTTTTAATAATGGTTTTCTTAGCAGCAGTTGAGACAGCTAATATTATCTGTTTCTCCTAAAGCAATCACAGTATATTCAGATAGTACTCAATAAGCTAAAAGGAGCTTCACCAAAGGTCATTCAATAATGTTATTCATATATCATGGTACTTTTTATCCTGTTGTGTTGTTCCCTAGCTAACCTGACAGTGCTGGTCCTAGCACATTTGGCACCCCAGGCCTAAGCAAAATATTGATGGATTCCCTCATCAAACCTGTTAAAAAGGCCATCGCAGAGTCTATCACAGAGACGGTAAAGGAAACCATACAGTATGAACTAAAAGACACGGCTGATAAACTATGTGAGCTGCAACAAAAGTATGATGATTTGATTGATAACCTGGAATGGAACTTAGATTAGTTTTTAGTAGAGTAATAGGAAGTAACATGAGGTCTTGTATTTTGGTCTTAGTTCTTTTCATCAGTCACCCAACATTGAATTATTGTCTCAAGTTTACATTGTATGGGATCAAATGATTTAGACTGTACTGTAGATTATGATGAATTTGAACAACTTTGCCTCTACAATGATGGGAAGCTAAATTGTAGGCAATTTTTGCCAGACCAGATGAAACACTTAAACCATAATAATAACTTTTCATTGTTGCACCTCAACATTAGGAGTCTAAACAAGCATCATGATGACCTAGTTTCCCTCTTAACAAGTATAGACCAGAGCTTTAATGTCATTGGCTGCAGCGAAACCTGGCTAAATGAAGGATCTTATATGGACATCCTTAATCTTGATGGATATAAATTATACAATAAAAATAGATCTGGTAGATCAGGAGGAGTCTGCTTGTATGCAGCCTCTGATCTCTCAGTTAGCATTTGTGATGAATTTATTATTGCCAATGGTCACTCTGATTCTCTTTTCATAGAGATAGATGTAAAAAGTAGTAAAAACATTATAGTTGGAGTAATTTATAGGCCACCAGACTCTGATATTGACATCTTCAAAATTAATTTAGAAAAACTCTTATGTTTCATTCTCGGGGACTTTAACATAGACCTCGTAAAGGATGATACTATGACAAATGACTTTATTAATATTTTACAATCCTTTTAATTTTTTCCTACAATCAATACATTCACTAGAGTTACAGAGTCTAGCAGGACAATAATTGACAATATCTTCACAAATTCTCACAAAGCTCATATAGATTCTGGTATAATATTCTCAGATCTAACAGATCATTATCCTATTGTTTTATTCACTGATCTTGTTAAGAAAGTTGATGATTCCCCCACCAAAACTAAAGTTAAGGTCTTAAATGAAAAATCTTTACAAAAACTATGTGCAAACCTGTGAACTAAAACGTGGGATTTTGTCTATAATTGTAAGGACCCGAATACTGCAATGTACTAATTCAAGGGCCAGTGTGTAATATTTGGCATGGTTTATTGTCAAATCTGAACACAATGCCACATTTAGACAATATCTCAAAGGCAATTGTTTAAACTCTCTTTTCCTTTGGCCAACTGAGACGAAGTGATGAAAATTGTTACAAAAATGAAGAGCTCGTACACAGCTGGTGTAGGTAAAATTTGTAGTAAAATTCTTAAAGCTATTATAAGTAAAATTTTGGAGCCGCTGGTCTACTCTATCAATCTCTCCTTACTCTGTGGAGCTGTGCCTGATATGACAAAAATTGCAAGAATTGTACCAGTGTTTAAGTCGGGGGATAAAAATGACTTAAATAATTATAGATCTATATCTATTTTACCTGTCTTCTCCAAGGTACTGGAGAGAGTTGTCTATAGTAGACTAAGTGACTTTTTAGAAAAATTTAAAATCCTATCTCGACAACAGTATGGCTTTAGGAAAGAGAGGTCCACCTCTATGGTGATTCTGAATCTCTTGGAAAAAATTTATGATTGTATTGATAAAGGCAAGTTAGGCATTGGAGTTTTCCTTGATTTGTCAAAGGCTTTTGACACGATTGAGTTTGAAATTCTTTTAAATAAGCTTCAATATTATGGTGTCAGAGGTACTGCACTCAGTTGGTTCCGTAGCTACGTTTGGGAAGAAACAATATGTCTCTATATCAAATCACTAATCTGAATGTAGAACAGTAGAATATGGTGTACCCCAGGGATCTATCCTAGGACCACTCCTCTTTATTTTATATATAAATGATTTTATACATTGTTCTAACATTCTACACAAAGTTCTGTTCGCAGATGATACGAATTTATTTTTGTCACACAAGAACATAAATGATCTGCAAAAGAATCTGAACTGATGAACTGATCAAGGTTGATACATGGTTAAAATGCAATAAATTATCTCTAAATATAAACAAGACACACTTTATAATTTTCCGATCAAACAGAGACCGGAGCAACCTTGAACTTATTGATATTAAAATAAATGACAGTCCTATTGAGAGCATGAATTCCACTAGATTCCTGGGAGTTCATATGGACGAGTTCGTAAATTTCAGGGGCCATATTGATATATTGGTTTAACTAAGAAATTATCGAAATATGTTGGATTATTTTTTTAAGTTGAGGCATTTCTTACCTGGTGAAGCACTCGTAACATTATATCAGTCATTATTTGAGCCTCATCTTAATTATTGCAATATTATTTGGAGCAATACATTTCCCAGCCACCTAGGAAAATTAATAATCAGAAAATCATTCGTGCCATGTCTTGGTCTAAATTTGATGCTCCTTCTGACCCCCTCTTTCATCGTTATGGCCTTCTGAAAATTACTGAACTTAATACTTTTCATAATGCTTGTACTATGTTTTGTGTTGTTAATAAGCTGAACGAAAGACTTTGTGACCTGATTCCAATTTCCTTTCCTCCGCATTCATATCAGACTAGGAAGAAGCATTTTATCAGGGGAAAATAACGGAAACTTAAATATACCAGCCTCAGTGTTGTTTGTAAAGGTCCACAGGTATGGAACAATCTTGATAAAGACTTGCAAATGTCCCCATCTATACTTGTTTTTAAAAATAGACTAAGGAGGCATCTGTTGTTGAAATATTCTCAGTCTTGATTTTGATATGGTAATCTCTCTTCTTACATGTAGCTTAATTTTTCTTGGACTGCTGGTGACGTGACCACTGGGACCATGTTAGGATTAGGGCTTAGGTTAGGTTAGCCTTAGGTTAGGGTATC
Organism: Epinephelus fuscoguttatus; assembly: GCF_011397635.1. NCBI lineage: Eukaryota > Metazoa > Chordata > Actinopteri > Perciformes > Serranidae > Epinephelus > Epinephelus fuscoguttatus. Next base: position 8,454,835 of record NC_064763.1, read on the forward strand.
TCTTGTATGTGTGTATATGATTGAAAGTGCTATGTGTATATGTATGTGTATGTATGCGAGCATGTATTCACAACTTCGTCTAATTGTCTGCACAGTCAGTGCATGCTAAAGAGGAAAATGAACTGCGTGCCTCTCATTTCACTGGGCTCTGCTGGCAAATACAAATGCAGCTGAAGACTAAACCCTGTCATGCAAATAACAATAGAGGTCACTCCAAGAACATTAGGAGGATCATGCGAACTGTACTGCAGTATAAACACACGTCAGCCCTGCCTGACGGCTACATTAACCAGTATATGTCCCACATTTCAACAGTGCTATTCACATTACTGTTGATGATGGCCTACTGAAGAAGAAGGAACAGGAAAGCTATCAGCATCTTTCATTTACGTTAAAATCAAACAGCTACACACTTAACTATTCTAATTATCTGGAATGTGAAGCTATGATATTCAGACCAGTAAATAACAGAGAAATTAAACAGTGTTGCTTCGTTAAAGTGACGCTCAAGGCTCATTTGGGAAGTCTCCTCTGCAGTTCACAACATTTAAGCTTTCACAGATAATCACATTATCTGAAGACATAATATTTATTTATGTAGGTCCTAAGTGTAAATGTCTTCAGACAGAGTAAATAAATGTGTCTTTTGGTAATAAATCTCTTTATACTTGAGAATGATATGTAGTATTAGCATTTCCTAAAATGCCTGCTGAGACTGTTGACTGTACCGTGTGTTGTTGCCCTATGGAGCTGCGCTCTAACTGTATGCAAAGCACCAGTCCGTGTGCTGCAGCATGGAAATTAAATGGTAAAAAGGTAGCTTCACTTTTCTTTGTGCAAGACAAAAAACTTGCCCTTCTTATTTCAAGTTCTTTGTCCACTGTCTAAACAAGTGTGCACAAGATAAATAAGGTTTTTTTTGTCTTTCTCTTGGGGTTGGGGGTTGGGTGAGGGGCACTATTTGAATACTTAAGCAGTGTCATCTTTTTGTAGGCTATGACTCAGACCATTTTAATGTGGCTTTCACTGCCCTTCAGCTTCCTACTCTCCACCCTCTACTCTTCCCTTACACTACTATTAAGTACTCAGTACAGGCTACCACTACTGTACCTGTTGTACTGATGCGACTTCTACTACTACTTCAACATCCAATTCTACCACTACTGTTGCTAATCTTGTTTTGATTTAATTTCAACACATTCAGAGGTCAACATTGCTCTATACTACCGCTGTTGGATGGATGCTATAAATTATACAGTTATTAATACAGATTCAATAAAGCTATGAAATAGAATAACACACAGAAAGTTACACTGAACCACTGCGTGTGACGCCTCCGACTCTTTATCTGAAGTAGTCTAAATAATTATGTGAAGAGGACTCATGACCAGTGTGCGTGCAAATACAGTGAATCTTGTCGTCCTTCACCCTAACACACACACACACACACACACACACACACACACACACTGATGTTCAGCAGGGCACCACTTGTACTACAAACTATCCCTCCTCCCCAAATAAACCAAACTATATGAAGGAAAGGAAGAAATCAAGCAGAAATCAGAGTTGACTGGGGGACAGAAAATGGGCGAGGTGTGAAAACAAGAATTTAAAAGAACGAGTGAAACGAGAACAGGAAGAGAGAGAAAAAACCTGCCCAGGAAATGAGAGTACAAAGGCAGAAGTGCAAGTTGTTGGTGTTAAACAAAGTCGTGAGAGCGAGTGATGGAGGTGTGCAGGCAGTCATGGCAGCAGGTCTGACTGAATAGACTGATGGACACATGTACTTGAGAGAGGGAGTGTTCAAGTTGATGAGAAGAAGCAGTTTGTTAAAAAGCAAGTGAAACTTTGGACACTGACTGTAGCTGGAATATGGGGTGAGTCACTTTCTGTTACAGTGAAAATGTTTATCGACTCAAATCTGCTTTCCTTTTTTCATTCAAATCATTCTGAATGTCTCATGCATGAACAAGTAAAGCTGTGCAGAACAGAACTGCTCCCTATCAACTCTGCACTACACGTTCTTAACAAGCTCTTCAGTTCTGACTACGTTTCCTGCTGTGTGCGAGTGTCTCGAGCTCAAAGCAGGTGTTCAGTTTTTACAGTTGTCACATATAAAAGGAAAATATCAGAGCTCTGTTATCTGTATTTTCTGTGGAGAGGCTATTTCATGAAATCCTAAAAAAGATTTGGAGGGCTAATGACTTTGAGAAGTTAGCATACAGTATATCACTGAAAGTGAAATAATGTAGTCCACATGAGGAAGCATTGTGCTGAGCACAGGAAGTGCTCAAAACATGACATGAAACCTTTCTGGCAGGAAGCTCATATTTCCCACAGGCTAGACATAGCAGTAGCAAAGTAGACTAAATTAACTTAATGGCATGATGCTTCATAGAGTATAGAAATAAGTATCTGCAGTACTGCTGCAAACATACCTCTGTTTTCTATTTCTTTAACTTTTCCTGAAACATTTAAACTTATTCAATACAAATACATTTTACAATACAAGTATAGCACAGGCCTGCTTGCATGTAAGTATCCTGTGCCAACTGTATATACAACCTGAGAGATAATTTTAAAGAAAGTATGCACAAAATACGTGAATACATCTTTGTCTAGGTATTTTTACAGTGGTTGAATGTAACTAAGTACATTTACAGAGGCTCTGTACTTCAGTACAATTATGAGGCACTTGTACTTTACTTGAATATTTCCATTACATGCTATTTTATACTTCTATGTCACTACATGTCAGAGAGAAATACAGTTTTGTATGTAAAACCTGAATCTGCAATGGCTATGTGGCATAGATGCACGCGACTGGTGTTGTTTTAATGCATCCCATGATAATGCGGCATTGAGTGACAGACCTGCTACACCATGGAACGATGGCAAGAAATATCAAGGGGATGTGTAGTTCAGAAATACAGCAGTAGTGCTCCCATACAGCATGCAGCAAAAGGCCAAAGGTTGGACTCGAACCCAGCTCATGGCTAAGGCCTCAGCTTACATTGGGCACACTCTGTTCTCTGTGTTATTTTCACAAAGTGAAAACAAAACAAAGTGAAAACAATACCGGCCCCTGCTGCGTTGTCATGTTTGGTAAATATGAATATTCATCGATTACATCTTTAAATCCAGTTGTCCATTACTGCAGTGCTTCCACACTACATATCACACTACACACTTCTATTGTTGCTTCACACTTCCTTCCACCCTATGATCTTGTACTCTGCATCTCATCATCATTTTCTCATCATGTCTCCTCCCCACAGTGAGTCCAGTATCTGCCAAGTGAGGGCGACAGTCATGATGTATGATGACAGCAACAAACGTTGGGTGCCGGCGGGATCTGACAGTCCTTCCTTCAGCCGCGTCCAGATCTATCACAACCCTGCAGCCAACACCTTCAGAGTGGTGGGTCGCAAAATGCAGGCCGACCAGCAGGTACAAGACAAGTGTACACAGGTTCAAAATCATAATCTATGAAACTGTTGGACGTAAACTGGAGAAGTTTAGTCACACCTCTCTTGCTATGAGCTGATACTTTTTGGCTGTTAGTCTATGAAATACAATGTGAGAGCAGCTCTCCAACAGACATAAGAGACTCACTGTACTTTTAAACAACAACTCATCAGTGAGAAAAGTCACAGCTTGTATCTGCACTTTGAAATGTTGCTCTGTAGAAGTGCTGAGACCAGTACCCAACTGTGGCTTCTTACTTCCTACTCGACTCTTTCACAGGACACGTATGGTTTCTGCTCGTTAGATACGTACAGCTGCGAAAGGTGCCTTTTTCGTTGGGGTCTGATGCTGAAATCAGTGACCAAACATCAGTTTTTGACAACTGGAAAAAGAAAACAGGCAAACAGATTTTTAGTCAAGTACTCAAGTTGTCAACACATTCATTCTCCTGTGCTTCCTGTTCCTGCCAGGTGGTGATCAACTGTCCCATTATCAAAGGGATAAAGTATAATCAAGCCACACCAAATTTCCACCAGTGGCGGGATCCCAAGCACGTGTGGGGCTGAACCCGGCAGTAAAGAAGATGCTACTCTTTTTGCCAACTCCATGATGCATGCATTAGAGGCTCTCAGTGCACCGGCAGGCACAGGTAAACATTACAATGCAAGAGGGTGCATTAGATCCAGGTCAGGCAGTGTGAAGTGTTTCTGTGTTAGTTATGTTGTGATCTTTATGTTGTGACCATGCTGCCTTTTCCAGACAGGCATAAATCCAAACCACAGCCTGATTGTGTCTGTTTAACAGTAACAGCCTAACTCTGGACTGAAATCATAAAAAGATCACCAGAGGATTTTGCAAATGTTTCTATTTTTGTCATAGTCCTGCTGTGTTAATACATTTTTGCTATGTTATAATAGAGTTGTTATTGACATATGCTATCACAGTGGATGTGATGATCTCCATAAGTTGGGTGTTCTCTGGACTCCAACCCTGCTGGCATCTACTGTTTTCATTAAATAGTCTTGATTCAGAGGAATTCACTTGTCAACAACACAAGACTGTTTTTGCTCAGGCCCGGCTCAGAATGGACCCTCTGCTCAGGAGCTGGAACAGCAGAAAAGGTACTGTTCATTATAAATGATACTGAGGCTACAGCTAATGTTGTTTATCTGTATCATTGATTGTTGTTTTGATGATGTTTTTTCAATTGTAAAAACACTTTCAGAAAACTGTGAAAAATGCTGCCATGTCCCAAAAGCAGAAACATACATATGGAACAGCTTTTAAAAGTTGCTGGGTTGTCAGACTAACATTAGAATTATTGATCTCTGTCCAGACTGGAGCAACAGAGGCAGGAACAGCAGGAGAAGGAGCGTCTGGAGAAAGCCAGGCAGGCCTCTGCTGCCATGTCTGCCCCTGCTGCCCCTGCTGCTCCTCCTGCCCCGCCAGCCGCTCCACCTGCTCCACCTGCTCCACCGGCTCCACCGGCACCCCCACCACCTCCAGGGCCGCCACCTTCCTCAGGACCGTGCCCACCTGCACCTCCACCACCTCCAGCTGGGGGTGGGGGTGGACCTCCACCTCCGCCTCCACCTCCACCCCCAGGAGGTGGAGGTGGAGGTGGAGGTGGAGACGGAGGAGGAGGCAGAGGCGGAGGCGGAGGTGCAAATGATCTTGCTGCAGCTCTGGCAGGAGCCAAACTACGTAAAACAGTCAAGGTAGTGTACACCACCAGCGCAATCACAACCATGCACAGCTGCTCAGTATAAGACTGAACAAAAAGATGTAGCTTGGCACAAATGACGGAGGTTTTTGGTTTCCATGTCTACATTAATGACAAACTGAGTAAGCTGATCAATAGAGCAAATTCTTTTCAAAATAGTGAGTGGAGGTGTTTATGTGTATCCAGGATGAGGGAGGAGCAGGAGCCCCACCCCCCAAACCAGCACCCTCATCTGGTGGAGGTGGAGGAGGTTGTCTCATGGGAGAAATGAGTGCCATCCTTGCTAGAAGGTACGTTCTTACTTGAAGAGACAATCTGTATAAGCCAGATATGTCTGTGATGATCTGATGTTTGGCACTTTTGAACATCTATAATAAATCTGTTTTAAATAGGAGGAAAGCTGCTGATAATCCTGCTGAGAAAAAGGTGGAACCTCCCAGTGTAAGTTTCCTGTCAGTGATTTCATGAACATTGATTTCCTCTCATTATTCTGTAATATCTGTAGAATGAACAGCGAGATTTAAGATATGAGTGGATGATAACCTTGGTTCATGTCTGCACGTGACTACAGGAGGATTCAGACTCTTCAACATCAAAATTCTCAGGACCAGCAGGTGAGTAATGTCACTTCCCTCCTCCTACAGGACTGTAATAAGTGCTGTAATAAATGGGCTTTCATTTATTAGTATCTCCTCGTTGTCACACTACATAATACTGTGAACAGTTTTAAAAAAACAAAAAACAAAATGAGCTATTTAGATTTAGACTTTTTTGTCCCCGAGAGGAGATTCTTTTTCCCGGCACTGTGTATTATACATTTATTCTGTGTCGACAACCAAAACATCGACTCAGCTTTGGAATAATGTATACTTCATATATTAGCAAATCTTCTCTGGTATGAAGACTTGGAATACATTTTAGGATAACAAATGTGCTGTACTAATACATATATTCGTATTTGATCAGAAACCAATGGAAAGCCCAAAGAACAATCTGCCACCATTCCAAGGTGAGTTCGATCCATTATGCTTGCTCTATCCTGATGATGGATCATTACATCACATTATGTTCCACAGACACCCATCATATTTCAGCCTAGTCTCATAAACACATAAACTAAGTATAAAGAGCAAGAAAGTGTGCGTAGGGTGTGGACTTTCTACCAGGAGACTGCTTTTCATGTCCCATGTGAAACCAAAAGTCAGAACAGTTATGTGACGTTATGGACTTAATGTAACCACACCAAAGTCTTTACATAAGGAGTCCTACCTCACGTACGTTTATGTCACTTATGTCCGATAGTTATTTTAACCAAAACCACGATCATTTCCAAAACAACTTCGGCTTTGTCCATTTTATGTATTTCTGGGAGACTGTGTTGCATATTTGGAGCTGAATAACAGCCTCCCCTGAGCCATTCATGCAAATTCAAAAACCCAATCACAAACTGCTTTAAAGGATCTGCATGTTTTTACAACAGGCCCAAATTCTTAACCAACAATCAAAAGGACTCCAGCCCCAGCTCCTCCACATCTCCCTCCTCTAACTTCACCACTAACCCAGTGTCCAGGTATCACTCTCCTCTCTGTCCCCACCTGCCACCAATGTTCTCTACCGTCTCGAGGTGCTACTCCTCAGCGCTCTCTGGTTTGTACGCTGCTGCCTACATTACAGTATAAACCTGCGAAATGAGCTCTGTGCTGGTATGACCGATATTTTCGTTCGTGGTGTGCTGCTTGCAAATGACTCGCTACAGCAAATTCAGCACTCGACATTTGGTGGTTTTTATCTGAGGCTGCAGTTAAAGAGACTGAAACTTGTTTCTCAGGTGCTTTGGTGACAGTCTCATGCAACATGTTGCCATGATAGAACCCTGCAACTGCATTCATTAGTTTTCTTTCTTGACAGCATGAGCATAAATCACTAGGTCTGCCTAAATTCTAACTGCTTCACTGATGTGTTCAGATGTCTTTATAAAGATTTGAGGAAGTGATCGGTCTTACTAAAGTATGAGCAGTTGTTAGGATGGTGCAAGATTACATTTACTGTTAACTGTTGACTGCTGCTGCTCTGTCTCTGCCCTTCTCTCACTTTTATACTCACTTTTTTCTAATATGTATTAAGTGCTTTTGGTTGTTTTTGTCTGAAATAAAGTATGCTGCTGCTCCTGGCCCGCTCTCATATGGAAAAGACCTTCTTGATTTCAAAGAGTGTGTTTGGCTGACTGTAAACGTGGGTCTTTTTCTTTCTTAGAATGAAGGTGGTAAAAAAGAACTCCGACGGTGCGGGAAGTGATATTGATATGGAAAAAATCAAACAGGTTGGTTCCTCGATTTGAACACACAACAATATCCAATATCAGTTAAGATCTGTGATGACTTTTTCACAGCAGAATGTTAACTTTTCATCTGTGAAAAACACATCTGTTGTGGCTTCTGTGTAAAATAAAGAGAGATGTAAGCACAAAGGAGTAATGTTATCAAAGGCAGAACAGGCTGCAGTTAAAAAAGTCATAACTTTCTTTCCAGGATGTCAGTGTTGTGTCATGTTACCACATAGAGCTTTCAGCCATTTGCTGAAATACTGATTGGCTTCAATTATGATGTAGGATTTTTTTTATGTAAGAACATTTTAACACCAAGGTCTCATGGCATGTATGTGTGTTTGAAGGAAATTATTGAAGAGGTGAAAAAAGAACTTCAAAAAGTGAAGGAGGAGATTATCACAGGTGAGTTCTAACTTGTATGCTGCCTATTGTCATTAGTTTATAAAGCTTGTATAAACTATTAACATTTTACGTTGTTATGTCATGTCATGTTATGTTATACCTGTATATTACTCTTCTCTTCTTTTCCAGCACTGATCCAGGAGCTGCAAATGCAAAAGGGTGAAGACTCTTGAAGACTTCAAGAGAATAATCGATATGAATGTTTCATCATGCATGAGAAACTGTGTTTCATTGTTTCTTCTTCATATGTTCGCAGAAGAGCTCAATGGATACTGGATTTTTTAAGGCAAATACAGATATTGATATTTATAAGTAAACTGAATCTGGTTAAGATATGTTGGCTGATGTTAATTTTTTTTTAAATGAAGACATAATATTCACAATAATATTTGAGAAGAATATCTCGTGTTTGTTCGGATTTTCTTTCTTTTTTTTTGGTTTGGTTTGGGTTTTTTTTTAGAGAGAACTGTGGTTACAGTGTGTACTAAACCTCTAAATAAATAAAAAAAAATAAACCTCTAGTGTTCCTTGGTGGGCAGGAGTAATGAAAACATGGTTTCTAAACAAAGGAATGCAATTTCTAAAGAAACTGCACTGTGAGTGCTGGGTGTTGAAAACTGATAGTACACTGCAATGCTGGCTTTGAACCTCAGATAATACGAGTAATGTATGAATGCTGTGGAATATTTTCAGGTTTGTTGAAAAGCTGACACTACATTGCAAGGTTTACTCTTTATGAAGAAGCTGTCGAAGGACTATGACTGAGTTGTTAAATTGGGAGAAGGTCTATTTAGTGAATGGGATTTAAAAGTTGAATAATTCCATAAGGTTTGAAAATAGTGGAAATATATATTTGTGTAAAGTATGAATTAGCGCAGAAGACTTGAAGAAATGCTTGAAAAGGTTTAAAAATGTCAAAGTCCTATCCATCTGCGGGTGTCAAACTGCAGTAGCTGATCTCAATTGGCTGTGTCTGTCCAGCATCAATCAAAGGTTGCCACTGTGATGGTAACTGCTAACTCCCACAAGGGTTTCCCAATAAAAACTCACAGCATTAAACACATACTTTGTACAACATTGCCGTGAAACAAAAGGGAATGTTTGGAACATTGGAAAAGATGAATATCAGCATTATAGTATGGTATCTCCCAGATGTCTACCTGGTATCTACCAGGGCTGATGATTTTATGAGGCACTGAACATTTTCGCACACCTTCCAAACCATCCTCACAAATTCGTCACTCCTCTGCGACCAGGCAGGAGGTGCAAAGAACCAGAGCAAGGACCACAAGCAACAGCTTCCTCCCACAGGCCATCAGGCTGCTGAATAGGTGACCCATCTCACTCTGACTAGCTGCAGCTTAACTTATAAGAGACTCTTAATTAGCATATCTTATCTGTGGACACCTGTAATGTATACATTGAATCTTTTTTCAAACAGATTTTTTACAACTTCATACTACTGTTATTTTTATTTTTATTATTTTAACTAGTATGTCTAGTATACTAGCATACTATGTCTAGTATGTATGACTGTGTTGTGCTGTATAAATGTTTGTGTTACTGTATACAATGTTATTTGTGTTAAGAGACCGTCCTGACCTCCCTTAGACCTGAAGCCAAATTCAGTTAAGTGGCCCTCCTACCTGACCGGTGAACCACTTGCCATCACCACACTGTCACAGCTGACAGTGCTCCCACTACAGTTCTCCCTCCTTTATAACAGTTTGTTCCATCTGTCGGTCAAAGAATAAGAAAACCCTTAACAGAACAGAATAAGGCATAAATAAACAATATTTATTGAATAGAACATATTTTCTATATAATCTTAAGAAAAGTGAATATTAACATTAATATAAATAAGAACGTTTGCTGAAGCCGGCTGTACTGGTTGTCTTTTTTAGTGGTGGCTGAGGCTGGATGTGGATCAGCTGAGTCTGTACTTGTTCTGGCTGATGATCCAGCATCTCCTCTACTAACAAACTTAAAACCACAGCAAGTAACGTTTTCAGCAGACAAAAAGTCATTTTTGAGAACTGTCACTATATTCTGGCAGTAATGAGACAGATAATCTGGGGAAATCATGTTCCTCTGGCTCCTCCTAGTGCTCCAAACAGCACTTGCAAGAGTACCTGAACAAACAAAACCAACCACAGAGCCAGAGAGAGTATAATGCAGAATCAATCACTGCTTGTGCACACATTTCCCTGCCAGCAACAGCAGCAAAGACGATTATAAGAGAGAGACTGACGACAAAAAGCTTACTTTCACTTTCATGAAAGAAGCACGCTGCAGGACTAAGAGGAGCCACACAGACATGATTTTTTCAAGATTTTCTGTCTTGTACTACTGTCAGGATATAGTGACAGTTATAAACTAGACAACATCTTGTGATAACTTCAGCCATGCCACGCAACTTAACTAAAAAACGAATGTCTCACTATCTCAACCACTCCAAATGCTGGCTGTGTGGACTGAAAGTCAAGCCATCAAGGCCAAAGGGTGAGTACATAGACTGTAAAAAATAATGTATGGAGCTACAGTGACATCACCCCTTGGTTTGTGGACTCCTGTTTTGAAGCCTCGAGTTAAGCATTTTGGCTATCTCCCTCTTGATTTTTTTTGGAAACAGAAGTGACCATATTTGGGCTAGAGGCTGGAGCTGTGGAGGAGCGATCTGACTGAGAAGGCAAGCACACTATTGGCAGATAGCCTGTCACTCAAAACTGATGGCCCTTAATTATGTGTAACTTTAAGCCTGGATAAACTGCCTCAAAGGGTGAGTTGTATAAAAATTCACTCCCTGTACAGTTGTTATGAATGGAGAAATTAGCCATAGAGACCAAAACTGCTTTTTTTGCACCAGGCTGTAAATTTGTAAATTTCTGCTGTTAAGTTAGGGGGTCTATGGAGACTGGCTTCTGGAGCCTCAAGGGGCCACACAAAGAATTGCAGTTTTTCCGGCACTTTGATGTTGGCTTCATTTTTCGACTTCCCATTGGTGGTGTAATTAACATTTTTCACCCTGCAGTCCTCCGTTGCTGCCTCAAACTCCAAACTCCACCTCTCCTCATTTTTGTAGTCTGCCTTGTTCCATTGAGGATTCTTTTTGCAAGAGACTCTGCAGAGCTTGCCCCATCACAAAACACACATCTCTAAAACATGAGGAGGTGAGCCCTGGCCTATGGAGCTGATGCCACTCCTGGTGTGCTGCCTCCTCTTGTGTTGCTGCCTCAATCTTACAGCCCACGTCCAGTGTGACCATCAAGCTTTTGAGGTAGAAGTGCTCTTACTCAGTGCACACATGCACATACTCAGTTGGGGCAACCCTATACTCCCTAAGAGGCAGCAGTGGGTTAGGTGGAGGATCTTTGAGGATCTCAATGAAAGCTCTCGATGTTATGGAAAAACGACTAGTAGCATGTGTTCCAGTGATGAGAAGGTCACTGTTGTAACCTTTGAACTCCCATACTGCCCACGATGTAGGTCAAGATACACCAAGTTCCACCCACAAGACCCAGCCCTGCTTCTATGGGAGTACTGCAGGATGAAGAATGTCAACTGTACATCCTGGCTGCGGTGTTGCCATGCACACTGATGCCCCTTGGCTCGGTATGTTACTGCTGTTCTAGGCTTGTGCCGTTGCTGCTCTGGCTCAGAGCAGGTGTAGACAAGGGGGCACAACCTGCACATTCACTTCCAATAAGTGTGCAGTTTGAAACAGCAACAGTCAGTGAGCTTGAATGTCTAGCCATTCAGAAACAGCTGATAAACCATTCGTTCTTCAAACATGTTATGTCAGCCCAGCCCATTCTCATTCCGAACTCATCAAATACCTTATGCACCTTTCGTATAATATGCACCCATTGAGTGGATATCCGCGCGAGATACAGACGCACAAAGCCACCTGTAGTAAAAATCCTTATTCTCTTTTAGTTTCTCATTCCTTGTCTCACTCACGTCACTTTCTTTACCTCACTTCCTTTCTCCTCCTTTCCTCATTTCTGATTGGCTTTTGTTTTCACCTTTTGTCACTCTTCGTTTAGCTGATTGAGTTCACCTGATCACTCCTTATTTAAAGTCTGCACTCCCTCTCACCAGTCTTTTCTTCCTCACCTTTGCATGAGGCGGCAGTGCTAGTAAGAGTTTAAGTTATCTGCTCTTTAGTTTTGTCCATGTTATTTTACTAATAACCTTATTTCTTTAAGATGGACATGTAACCTTATTTCACTTATTATAATATAACTTTCTAAGTTTTAATCTTATTTTTGCTTTCTTCCAGATTCACCACCCATGTGTTTTCTGTACCCTTTATTGAATTCATTATTTAAAGTCAAACTCTGAAAAATAAACTTAAGTTTAAAGATTCAATTCCTGAAGTTCTGGCTCATTGCATTCTGACCAGTGCCCGTGGTGATGATAAATATTATTTGAACCTCCTAATAAACATCACCACTAACGATGTTATGAAATGCACTGGCTGCTGCCGATAACAATGCAATATAAAAAGCTGGAAGTAAGGAGTATAAGGAAGTGGATGGGTCTAACAAACCCTGGACTTTCGTCTGGGAGCCACTGTGTGAATGCTGAACCAAACATCACGGTTTTTCTAAACCTAACCACGTACTTTTGTTGCACAGGGAAATAAACATAAATATGAGGTGTTTTACCCACAAAGTACATTTATTTTTGAAAGACTGTATGCATCTAACATAGACTGTACACTTCCAGTGAAAATGGATGTGTACTTTGAAAGGACAAAGATATAAAATCGGCAAGCCATCCCAGAACGTCAACAGACACAGAAGGATGCCTAGCGCATCATATGTAGAAGTGAAAGTACTCTGACAACGCGGTGATATGAGGAGTTCAGATAAGAATATGTTGGTCAGTCTCTGAAGATACACATCGAATAAGTTCATGCATTAGTAAACTAACAATTAAATATTGTCCATTAAGAGGAGTTTGAATTCAAATGTTTTTTGAAAACATTTTTTTGAAATTTCATTAACCTCATAGCATAATTGCCAAAGCCAAATTGTGATATCTGCCTAACTCTACTCTCCTAACATTGCTGATGTGTTTTTTCTTTTCTGAAAAACCTTAAAATATGACTTAGGCAATTATGCTACGAGGCTAACGATTTATTGTCTTAGCATAGATTACAAAATGTTGCCTGGAAATAAACCTGTGTTAGTGCATCTACTGTGGTGACATTTTTTAAGGGCAAGACCGAGCTTATCTGTTAGAAAATCCTCAATTAACTGAAATAATTACTACAGAGTTTTGATAATGGCGATAATTTGTCGTTGTCCACTGATGTTTGAGCAACAATATCACTGCAAAGCTGCCTTCCGAACATATTGTAAAAACATGATTAAACTTTCACAAACTCTTGAGTGTTTTACACATGACAGATCCTTTTTAGCCATAAGCCAGTAGCTCCCATGACCTTCACTACATTTTCTCATTTGTTGTAGGGCTGGGCAATATAGGCCTATCAATATGAAATCGATATTGTAATATGAAACTGCACTATCTTAGATTTTGGATATTGTATGTAAGTGTTTATACACTACACAGTTTATACTGTAGGCTGCATTCTAGTAATATGATGTAATTTTCTGAACTTACCCGACTGTTCTAGCGGTTCTCTTATTTTCCTTTACCTATAGTCATTACATCCACATGACTGATTGTTCCTCAAAGATGTCATGATGTAAATTCAAATTCAGTCATAAATGTTGTAATATTTCATTTTCTCCATGTTGGCTAGCCCTAACTGTTATTTTTTCCCCTTTGTTACTGGAGAGTGTACAGCCTATGATAGCAATACACTCAACACTGGAGAAGTAAGCACAGGGGCTAGACTTGGTCCCCCACAAAACCCTTCAAACCCCAAATAGAGTGTCCCATTTGGCTTATACATGCACAGTGTGTTCAGCACAGAGACGAGATGTCAACCAGCAGCTTGCCCGACTAGCATGTGGGCACGATGGGCATCCCTCTTCGGCCCTGGAGGGTCAAAGAAGGAGGGAGGGAGGGGGAAGCACCAACAGGAAGTAAACAGTACACTTTCAGAATCGAAGAGCTTAAATTGGGAGATATATGGGAGAATTGTGAGGAGGAAATGGGAGTCTCCTGGGAAAAACGGGAGGCTTGGCAAGAATGGATCCACTAAGCAGCCTGGCTGATATCCAGTCACAAGAAAGTGAAGTGGATGAAATAGGACTCGGGCAGGCCCATCAATGGGAGATCAGAGACTGTTGTGCCCATGTCTTTGCAGAGACCTGGATCCATCGTGGAATCCCGGATTGGGTCATGGTCAGGCCATGTTTTGTGCTGACAGAGCGCTTGCTTTGTCCAGGTACTTTAGGTGCACACAGATTTTTATTTTGTCACTTTCTTAGTGGTGGAGACCACAGTTGGGCTCTGTGCTGTTGCTGGCTGTGTGACATCCCTGTGCACTGAGACCTAAGACTGCTTTAACTGATTGTGGTGTGTAACATAATTAGCTCAGAATGGTGCGTTTTGACATGCTCCCTCAGTTACTGGGACTTCTCACATCATTTAATGAGAAGATACCACAAAACAACATGAATGTCTTTCTATCTGCTTTGATAAATATAAGTAGCTGTACAACAATGCGGCAGTTCTGCCATGACACCCCTAATAAACTTACAGCTTTCTTTTTCTGTGTTGCTCCAGAGATGATGGGAAATGTATTGCAAGATGTCAAGACACAGGCCTGACTGTAGCATTAAGATTTCTCTTCGTTCAAGCTAACTTCCAAGCATCCACATACTTTTGACCATGGTGTGGTTCTAGAGCAAGACACTCAACTTATCTATGCCCATAGGCCACTTGTGCAAAACGACATGAGACCTGTTACTACACAAATATTAATAATATAATCAGTATATACTGTATAATGAATGAATTGCCTGCTTTCAGCCTTTCAGTGTTTGCTGTTCTCACTAATCTTTGCTGAGAGGCAAATCCAGTGGCAGACCTGAACAGATCATTTGTACGCAAGGGTGTTTCTAGGAACTGAGGTCTGCCAGATCCTCCGCCAGTGTCAGAAATTAGCAAGGGCCACGGGCCATTTGGCCCGCAATTTATCCAAGAATGCCCCCAAAAGCCATGTTCCGGGGGCCAAAATTGCCCCCAAGTTTTCGAAACAACTATATGTATTTATATTTTTTAACAGTATTACAATCTGACATTAGTAGTGTAATTAGTATAAGAAGTATAATTTTATTTTTATTAAATTAATTTTACCGTCACGTCTACAACTCATTTTCCAGACATAATCGAGATTGCACTGATTACGTGAGAGTAATCTGACAGAGAAGGGGATGGGGCTTTGCTGTACCATAAGTATAAATTAACCATTTCTTGGGTGATCTGTGTCTACACAATGACAAATTAATGAAAAATTAAGGTAGAATGAATGTTAAATTTTAAATTAACTTAGTTCCAGGATTGCATCTAAGGAATTTATAGTAATTTGGCCTTTTTAACAGTAAAAGTAACTAATGTGGTGAAACATTAGT
Source organism: Epinephelus fuscoguttatus (assembly GCF_011397635.1). NCBI lineage: Eukaryota > Metazoa > Chordata > Actinopteri > Perciformes > Serranidae > Epinephelus > Epinephelus fuscoguttatus. The sequence continues at coordinate 8,470,313 of NC_064763.1, forward strand.
ACTGCTATCAGTAGATTAATGGTTAAATCATCACATTTAAACTGGTTGAATTATAGGAAATCTGAGTGATATTTTGCAACCATAACTTTATGTAACCTATTATTTATTTCATTTATAGTGGTTTCTACTGAAGAGTAAAGACACTATCTTAGTTGGTTTTGCTTTTCATGTGCTTATTGTTAGAACATAATTACAATTTTTTGATGGCCCCCAAACATTTTGAAAATGCCCCTATTTTTGAGACCGTGGGGGCCAAAATTGCCCCCAAAATATTTTGTTAATTTCATACCCTGTCCTCCGCTGGGATTTATTTTTTAAATTAAGAAGCTTTTTATACACTATTGTGTCTTATTTACATTCAACGTCTAATAGTCAATTTCTTTTCATTGTGAATTTAAAAAATGGTCAGTGGGTCACCTGGCACCCCATCTGGAGCCATATTTGGCCCACTCCTATTGAGTATCACTGCTCTAAAACAATCATCCATCAATTGGCACATGCGCTGTTACTCAAAATTCCGACATTTCCGACAGCCCACAAAGGCAGCAAAGGGGCCGACAGTCTGTGCTCAAACTTACAAAAGCCCCTTTGTCATTTTTCTGTTTTACTCCTCCTTCATATTCCTTTTTCATCTTTTCTTCTTCATGACTGTGAGACAGACCTAAAAACCGACACAGTCACCTCCTAAACTGTCCAAACCGACTCACGCCAGATTTGTCACATCTCTGGGATTTACTGTTAGAAAGAGCACGTTAAAACACGTTAAACGTTAGCGTCCACAATTAGCTTTTTTTGTGTAGAAATGAGCTATAGCCTACTGAAATCTGACCATAAAACGCATTACGTTTTTTCACATTGAGGCTTTATGTCTGTAGTTTAGACTACATTATGCTTAAACCCACCCTTGTCTTATGCTTGTTACTTCAATGTGCTGGGCTTCTTGTTTTACAATAATTAGATTTATTCGGTTTAAAAACAGACTAGAGAAGAAGGCAGGAGGAGGAGGGATTACTCTGCTCCAAAACTTTTTCGTCCAGTTTCCATTAGCTGGAGGAGGGCGACGAAGAGGAGGGGGGAGGCAGGACATTCCTCTCATACTGCAGCCCAGGCAGGGTGAGCTTCCTGCCACTTCTCCTGTAACGTTACCGCTTCTTTTTTAATACGGTTAAACATGAAAGTTACGGGGAAGGACGAAGACTTTGTGGCCGCTAACAAGCTCCTTTTCCCGGAGCAAGGAATAAAACTCACCGCGAGAGCCTCCATTGACCGGCGGCAGCGAGTGTTGTTGTAGAGGCAGATTTTGTGCAGCCAGAGGAGCCGCTTCACTCTCGCAGGAAAGGGGAAAAATAACACACAGAGGGATGTTTCGCTGAGTTGAAGGACCGGGAAAGTAAACGGAAGAAGCTCCATAGAAAGGTAAAACTGTGTGTTTACGAACATATAACGTTAGCTCAGTTAGGAAGTTAAAAGGTTACCGACAGTACACTGGCCCACGCGTGTGCCTTAAGTGAAAACTTTGAAGGGCAATAAAAAGAGATGTCACAGAGAAAACTCTGTGTTCCAGTAGGATGTCATATTTCTTTTGTACCATTAAGGCAACCAGAAGAAAAAGTTGCTTAAGAAAACGGCTGCGCTTCTGCAACTACCTAACCTTCATGTCAGTCACACTGCTTCCACAGCCCACTCCACTCTGTGATGGGTGCTGTGAGTTAATGACTTAAGTATTTTCTTCAAATGCCGGTAACTGAAGCCTGGATAGTGTGAAGTGTAGCTGGGTGTATCCTATCATCCCTGTCTATGATGTTTCTATTAGCTGCTTTTTCAGCTTCAAGTTTGGATTTTCCAGTGTGGGTACCCCACATGAGGTAGCCTACTTGAAGTGGTTCCAGGGGGGTCCTTAGGGACATGGAAAATCATTTAAGTTGTCACTGGTGTTGCAAACACAAGGTTTCCCTGAGAATGTTCATGTGCTCACTGTAATCTACTTAACTGGAGATTTCTATCACTGTGTTCACATGGTTCACAGTAACACGATTTTATCTGACAGGCTGGTTACAAAGGTTTGGTCTATACTGCAACATGTTGATGAGTTGGTTAGTGCAGCATCCAGTTTACCACATCAGGTGACCTTCGACCCGAAGACAAAGTAATCAATACCACTGGTTAGGAGAGACAGAAATTCCATGTCTCTGTTTGTTAATTGCACATATGACATTTAAATTTGGAGAAATATTCTTTGTACTGTGATTTTTGGTGAAAAAATTACACAAATTGATAATTGAGGGCACCAAAAGTTTCAATGTGACAAAATAAAGGAAAATATAGATATAAATTTAGTGTGGTATTCAGACTGGTGTGTAGAGGTTGATTTATGAAATTCAGACAGTGGTGTAGTGGTAGTTGATGAGGTGGGTGTGCTACTACGTAGATGGGTACGTTACTGAAGAGGAAGTGGTTATATTCTCCCATATCTTCCAATGGCTTTGTAGCTGATACTGTAAACAGGGTTACCACAGTCATGGAAAACCTGAAAAAGTCATGGATTTAGTAAAAAATCATTGAAAGTTTTGGAAAAGTCTTGGAATTTTGATGCGTACTGAAATTGTCACTGTAATCTTCTGTGGATAACCATCCATGTAATATAACATAACAGCAAATTTATTTTCTGTAGCTTTTGGCGTACCATAGCTCCAATATGTGATTCCTTCATGTATGCCAGCTAGCTGTAATTATGTCTGAATAAAGATTGAATCTTACATGTTTAAAAATGTGGAGCAAGTGAAGCAAAAATATATTTTTGGGTCATTGAAAAGTCATGGAAAAGCTTTAAAATTTTGTCCATAAAATGTTTAGGAGCCCTGTGTAAACAGCCAGAAAAAGAGATGGGTATACCTGCATATACCCTCCAGTACACCCCTGGTTTATATTCAGTGACCAAAAGAGACTTTACTGGCCTGAAATCACGACACCAAGTGATAGAGCTTGTGTGACAATGAGGGACGCCTATGATATATTTCATTAATAATAAGGGAAATTTTCCTGGTAGTTTGCTGTCTGATAGCTACACTAACAGTGTTTATTTACTGGCCTGTCCTGGTCATGATGGTTATAAGAGAAATGACATAAGATGTTTTCATGTAACATAAGGTGAGAATACATGGAGTTCTCTCTTTTGGACCCTGTCTTTATAACTTATTAAACAGAAAGACATACAATACACATAACGCAAGACAGATTGTACGTGGGAACGTCAGTTAAGGCAGGTATTTTCTCAATAAGCACCATGGTTACTGTGGGGAAGAAATTCCAGATTCAACCTTTAAAAGTTCAGGTTCAAGTTGATTTCCCCAGCTCCATGCTGCCAAAGTTAGGGTGCAGTTTTAAAGGGAAATTTCAGTTTATTTCAACCTGTCTCCTATCGTCCTAAATTTGTTTCAAGTGACTAGTGACATAAAAATAATAGTTAGCATGTTGGCCATTAGCCTAGATACAGCAGGGGCGCATAGTAGCGTCAGACCTGTTAAAACGTAAGTGAACGGGCATACTTCAAGTGCAAAGTTAGTCCACTAAACAAGCTTTTTTTTCCACAAAGACCGCCTCATATCGTTAGGATGAATGTCAGAGAACATATAGAAAACGACATGTAAACGTGTTGTCTTACCTTACCGGTGTGGTGCCATGTTTGTTTACCATTTAGCTCTGCTTTCCAAAGCGCTGGGGACATTCCGAGATTCCCATTCTGAAGTAAGGGAGGCTGGTCACATGAGACTACAGTTGGCATACATGGTACACTGCTGACTATTTACTAAATTTTACCATAGGTTTTTAGCACTAATGCTAAAGAGCTAATCTGTTAGCATTACTACTGACTGACCATTATTGGCTGTGCAAGTGAGTACAACTGTGATATCTTATTAGAGCACACAGGCTGCAGACTTTATGAGTTTTTATTTAAATAAATGTTGCAAAGCATGCATTTTATTAGGAATCTCTATCTGTCCGCAGCTAATTTCACAAACTACTGAACCAACAAGCCTAATATTTTGTATGCATATTTATAACTGTGTGCTGAAAGATCTTGTGTGGTTGCGGGTATTCACATTTGTTGACAAACCTGTTTTATTTATTGTTTGATAATCCCTCACTCCTCGGCTTAAAACAATAAGTTTTACCTAGTCTGTTGCAGATGATGTCGGCCTTCATCCTGGCTCGAAAACTGACATCCATGAAAAAGTTTGGCCTCATTTTGAACTGGAGCATCTGTAGATTAATTCCATACTCGATATATTATGATCCACTAAAGTTAGGCGCAATATGAGATTAATAAATCACAATTTATTTTTTAATCGTCGCCACAATCCTGACTGTAAGGGAGCTGTGAGAAACGATTCCAGCAGGCGTAACTGCAACACATTCCAGCCGCCATTGCTGTGACACACCAGGAGCATTTCAGAAGAGTGTTTTGCCTTCTTGATTTTGTTGATTTGGTCATTTTTCCTTGATATTTGTGGTTCTACCATAAGAAAGTAAATTGGTGGGTTTCTTTTTTGTCTGTTTTGGGCACAGCAAGTTAGGGCCTGGTGGAAGTCCTATGCTACCCACACATTAAAGAATAAAAAATACTGTAATAATAGAATTGTGATCCAGACATTGGCAAGTATCTTATAGTGATGGGATTTCAAAAAGGTTTTCTAAAAGTGATTAAGTCATAATTGCATTTATTCTCATGAAGGATATAATGCCACATTTTAGAGGGCGGTTGCTATGTAAGTATGTATGTAAGTTTTACAGCATTTGTCCCTTAGTCTTTGACAGTGTTCTGCGCTTCTTCATTGGCCCCTCAAGAGTCTCCCTGTATTTCCATGTAGGAAATATTTTAGTGTGAATGAAAACCCTGCAGATTAGAGACCAAAGGGCCCACTGGGTTTGACTCAGAGCCTAGAAATTCCTCTCACTGCTGTGCTTCTCTGTGATATAAACACTCCTCACTCTACTTTTACCACTTTCCTCCAGCCCCTGCCTCTCCCCCTCTTGTTTTCTTGCTTCCCCCTCTCCGTTTCTATAACTTCCTGTCATCTGCTCTGCCCATTTTATTTTTTGTCTGCCTTGCTGACTTAACTAAATCTCACAGTGGACAGAATGGGACTGATGGGACAAACTTTTGAATATCATAGCATTCAGGGATGTGCACTGCATTTAGTTGAAAAGCCAGGAAATATCACATGATTGTACTAACCTTTTGAAAAATAGTCCAATCGCTTGTGGTGGTTTTCTTTCAAGTTAGTTTTCCCCAATTTAAAGGACCATTAGGAAGCAAAGTCTGAAAGTTGCTCTGATTAATTCACGGAAAGTTGTGGAAGGTAAAGTCACATTCATGTGTGGGAAGCTTGGCAGCAGCAACAACATTCAGGTTTCCATAATCCCTCTGAAGAACAGCCAGTGAAGGCTGTTATGACTTTCACAGCATACCTCCTAATGTGTATGTTCTGAACTAACACAAGATGGACACAGGAAGTGGAGTGCTGTGGGGACCGCAGCTCCCCTTAAAATCAGGCATGATAAAAGCCATTAGATAATAAAAGAGTTTAGACTTAATGTTTAATAGTGTTTCCTCCTTTTTACTGGTATATAAACGGTGTAGTCTATTGTTTTTTTGGTGGGAATGAGTTATTAGAGTTTTTCAATCTGGTAATTTTAAGCATTTCCATCTTTTCAGATCAGTTTTTGATACTAAGTGATTTGACAGGTAGCAGGTTTGAGCTTTTCTGTCATGTGCGATCAAATTGAGATGTTTTTGGAGTGTTAAGAATTTTTCAGTGTCCCTTGGAATCAAAAGCCCCTTTTACACTGCCTGTTCAAGGCAGAAATATTTTGTATGTTTTGTATGTAAGGTATGATCGTGGAATAGGAGGACAGAGTTGTCTTGCCTCTGAGCAAGGAACGAAATGAAATGATGCCTGTATAAATGGGACAGCCAGCAGGATGTGATCATGGGCGGCATGGGCGTGATGTTTTGATTATGTGTTATGCACGTGACCCACCACGGGAGATTTAAAAGGGAGCTAGTAGCAGCTAGCAGCTAAGAAGAACAGCGTCTGAAAATGTCCGCAAATTGGGAAAACAATGGGGTCCGGGAGCTCCTCACCATCTGAGCAGAGGATGAAATCACCCGCCAACAGCAACGGTAAATGATTGTTATTGTGTTGTAAGTGCTGCTGACGTGTGTGCTATGTGTCACACCAGATGTCACCACTGTTGTGTAACATGTCAGACCCATTATGCCTCTTTTGATTCCATGAGGCTGGGATGCTATCTAAAATGACACACTGGAGTGGCATGATGCCGCCATTGTTTGGTTCTGTGTAAAAATGCAAATGTGGCATAAATATGGGACTTTGAGCTGCTCTGTTGTGTGTAAAAAGGGTAAAATTAACCAAAAAGGTCAGGGTCACTGTTCATCCTGTCAGACAGACCCCCGGAGAGAGTTTAATCCAGTCAGCTACAATCAGAGTACATAATGTATAACATAACTTCAAATACTGCCACTGTACAGTGACAGTCATGACTCATTTGTACATTATGATATGTAAAGTATAAACTTAGCTTAGTAAAGAGCAGCATCGTAGAAGTGCTATTTGCAGATTTTGATGGCAAAAACTTTGACACTCATTTGCAGACATATCAGTAGTCCAGCATCACAGCTGTCTCTGCACGCTATAGTCTATTTACTTTTGTCTGTCACTCAGCACTACGTCATGTTTTGTTACTTTGATAGGTTGTAGGTGTATCCAGTTGTGTCCAGAGGCATTTTGGTCTATGGGTGTTAAAAATGCCCCTTGGAAATCATAAGTGAACTGAGAGGTTCAGGGCTCAATTGCATTTGAAATTTGGTCTAGCAATGTCAGGCTATTGGACCAGTGCATTTCTAGCAATGTTCTAGAGGAGCTGATAATTGAATTTTGCACACTGAAAAGCATGAATAAGCAAGATGGACAATAAAGATGTAAAAGAAGATAAGTGAATATTGTTCAGAAAAATTATAGCCATACTTTGTTGACACAAAGGTTGCTGGTTTGAATCTACAGGTAATTCCCTCAGCATTGACCGTCAGTGCGGCTTCTAATCAGCTAAGCCAAAGCTGCTCGGTAAAGAAGTATTAAACTGTACTGGGCAGCACCCAGGACCTGAATATGAAGCTGGGTGTTTCCTGAAAGAGAAAGTAGAAAGCAACTGAACTTTCCCTGGAGAAGAATGTTTTTTATTGTCAGAGCAGCCTCATTAACTAAATATGTGGCGGGACGAGATCTTCATCCTTCCCGTTGTGTTGAATTTTGGGAGCTTTCTAGTTGAACCTGATTTCTGCCTCTTTTATCGGTCAGTCCAAATACCTGAGGTTGGGTTCCTATCTGTGTAATTTTGTAATTACACCACCCAGTTTGACTCATATCTGTGTTTCTACTTGCTTCTGTCACTTCGTCACTACGTCAATAATGAAGACTCTGCACTCATCTTGACGTCATTTGTTACTGCACTCTGAGAATGTTCCTACTTAAAACTTCTTGCGTATTTCTGTACATGTTTATTATCACGTCATTATCACGTTACCAGACCCCTAGAGCCTTAAAAGAACATTTTGATTTAACCTCAATTTAATATTCCTGATTATTATGTCTATATCATAGCATCTTGTTGACATTTTTTCACCACGGTTAATAGAATAATGTCGGTTTTCAAAATGTGGTTTGTTGCCAGAAATACCAGTTTAGTCTCCATATCCCAAACAGTGCAAGCACTGAAAATATGCCTGTGACTCTGGACTAATCATGTAAGAATTAGTGGGATTAGAGAATAGAAGGGATATTTTTATGCCTCTGCACCAGTGTCAGCCATGGCTGGAGGCATTGTTTTCAGGTTTTCTGTTTGTTCTAATGTATGTAGCCTACATCCCATTCTTATGAATGTAGTATCTTAAGAACGCCTTGAGGGAATTTCCTGAAATTTGCAACAAACGTCCAGTTGGACTCAATGATGAACTGCAGCGTTTCCCACAGAATTGAACTGTATGTGTTTGAGGGGGCACAACAGTGGTGGGCCACCACAAATAAATGAATTTGTGGGGAAACCCTGAACTGACTAGACTTTGGTGGAAGGCCAAAGGTCACTGTGACCTCCGTCCTATTCTCATGTATGTGATATTTCAGGAACACCTTTAGGCACAAACATCCCCTGGACTCAAGGACGAACTGATAAGAATTTGGTGGTCAAAGGTCACTGGTTCTCAACCAGGGGTCCTTGAGGAAGTTCCAGGGGGCGGGGCTTTAACAATAGGGAATAGTTTATTTTCACTATTTTATTCACTGCAGAAGTGAGCCCAATGTGAGTAAAAATTAAAAGACTGACTATTCAAATCAAAGGTTTCTCTTTCTCCATGCTTATTTCAACTGAAGGTGACAACTATCTTAATAATATCTGCAACCAGTGTCGTCTGGGAACCACTGGTCAAGGTCACTGTAGCGTTACAGAATACATTTTTGGCCATAACTAAAGAACTCATATGCTGATTATGGTAAAACTTCACACAAAAGTTTAATAGGATGTAGTGATAAAGTGATGACATTTTACATTCAAAAGGTCAAAGGTAAACTTCACTGTGACATCATAATGTTCTGCAAAAACACTTGATGACACTGATCTTGGGTGCCCACCTTGAAACTATGATAATTTTATATATCCTCTATGCTGCTGGGGGGGAATTTGTGCGAAGCACCCACGTTTTAGAATATGTAGCCTCTTTGCAGCAACATCCATATTTGAAGCATTGTTCCCTGTTATTGTGACATTTGAGTCTGGCAGAGGCATACAACCTCGAGGTGGTAATACTAGTCTAATTCAAGCAAGTAATGGAGCATATTGCTAATACAAACTGAACACTGGTTGCATGTGAAGATGTTGTTTACAATGTCAGTGAGATGAGCTATAAATTTTAACTATAAATAAATTCTGATATAGCCTGACTGCCGCTGGAGTTGTAAGACTAATACAAAGAACTTGAGGCAGCTTGGGAAAAAAGAAATGCAGTTCTGCAGTTTAGCGGGTGTGCTTTGGTTTGTGAACACAATGAAGAAAAAGATGCAGAGGTGAAGTGTTTAAACAGGTCACAGAAGCCTTGTACAGATTGGGCAAACCTCCAACATGAATTGAAGCTGATCCAGGGCCATTTTCCTCTGTCACTGTCCCACTGACATACAGAGAGAACTGTGCCTGTTACATGAATAACACTGCAGTAGCTTTGACTACTGTATGTGCCTAGATGACAGTATACATAGGAACTGCAGGTCATGTGACTTGTCCCATGTTTTCCTGTCATGTCTGAATCAGCTGTCTGTGTCATCATGTTAAGGTTTGGTGACTGTCTCAAACACATGTCTAGACACTGTGTACTGCGGCAGATCACAGCATAGGAGACATGAAGAGACTAAAAAGTTGTGAGTCAGCACAAGAGTGCCTATACCTCCTTTTGTTGAACTGTTGAATGCCCTCCATCCAAGATGAAAAAAACACAAGGACAGTATTTGCTTAAGGAAATTCTCTACAGTGTAAAAAAGCTGAGGGGAAACTCATATTCTGCCTCCAACGTATCTTTTTATAATCACAGAGAAGAAGAAGACGGAGGAAAAGATTACCTAAGAGTGCACCCTGTTGTTGTTTAAAGTCACAATCAGTGAAAGGGGAAGTAACAGTCTGGAGTATTTATACCATTGACGGTTGGCAGAGTAAATGCTGGTAAAGCAGTTACACTAGAACGCAGGTATGAGGGAGTGGCTCAGGGCTGAACGGTTGCCAGATCCACCTGTCTCTACCTCCCGGCCCCACCTGTTGGAATGAGGGAAAGGGGAGGGGGGTGTGGGAAAATGGAAAGAGAGGTGCGCCGCCTCAAATCTGTACAAAGCAGGTAGATGTTCGGTGAGAAACACAGTAACAGACAAACATTGGAGTACTTCCTAGTTTTTTACTCAGGAGTTTATTTTGGGAGAAGATACAATTTTTTTTGAGGAAAACACACAGGTAGGAGCATTTATAAAAACTTCTGAGCCAGTTTTTCACTTGTGATTCTAAAAGAGAACATCAGGATAAGAGCAGAAATCAGGTTTATGCTGTGAAGAGGAAAACAAGGTGGGAGGCGTTATTTAGTTTGGGGTTATCTAGGATGTTATTTATCTAAGGTCTTCATGGGAAGGAAATGAAAAAGCCCTAAATTAAGTGGTTTGGTCTGTGAAGAGGAGATAAAAACAATATGCATAATGCATTTCAACTTCAGCTTTCACTTAAGACAGAACTTTGTGCTTTCCTGCAGTACTGTTCTTTTCCAGCAAAAACAAGAGGACATTAACACCTTGAACTCAATTCAAGTGTTCATAGTTATGACGCTCTAAAATCCTGCTTGATTTCAGTACATTCACTTCATCTTGTTGCATCTGTTGTTACTGGGATATTTCCTCTCCCATTCCTTCTTTGTCTATTTTCTAATTCATAAATTGAAACTTTTTCATGAGCAGTCAGCAATATGTTCTCAGTTTGAGTGTCTGTTAAAAGACAAGAATGAAAATCTACAAAGTTTTGAACAGGAACAAGAACAACCGAATAATAAGCCAAAGATTAAATGAGTGATGACCAAAGAATGTGGCAGTGTGGAAAAGCATGTGTATACTTGCAAGTAAAGACTGCCAAACAACTGACATTGGTTTTACATATTAGATTCTGAATAATGCTTACCATACACAAGAAGACTTTGAAAAGACTTTAAGACTTAAGTCTGACACCCTTTCACATCTAGCAACAATGGGAGTACTTAGTCACACATTATTAAAATGTAAGAAAGACTGGGGATCTTGCAGGGTCACTATTTGCAAAACTACAACTAGATTCCTTTGAAAATTATTTCCCATCTTGCTCCTGTTATATTTCTTAAAGAGATGTTGGTGTAATATTATAACATGTTAATAATTCCTTATGTATCTGCAAAAACACAAGATAAAAGGTATCATATGTTGACAGTATTCTTATTTTCGGCATCACTTTAATCCATAAACATGAACTATATTTGTGTAAAAACTTTTCATTTTGGTTTTTGTCACCTCAACTCGCCACCAGTCTCAGTTGGTTAGCAACACTATTTGAAAAAGAACATGAGAATGAGAGGCTGACCACCTAAAAAATTAAGTTTTCTCACTAAAGGTAGAGCACTGTGGTGGATCAGATACACATTGAAATAAACATGGACTCTTGGTCACTTCACCAGTTTCTTCTTTTTCTACAGTCCAAGAGCACCAAGACTTGTTCACCTTCTTGCGCCTCCCCAGAGTCCCCTCCATGTTTACAGTCCACCCAGTTTGCTACTTCTTGTTTGGTGCTGAAGAGAGAGCACCCATTGGTTGTTAGCAAAGTTCATGTCATTTAACTTCAGTATTTACATGAGCCTAAAAACTAAGACTAAAAACTTGTGACAGTATTATATAGGTTTTGTCCAAACTCTAAGACAAGACGAAACTGATTAAGACAGGCTGGAATGAGTGTTCTGACCACCTTACACCAAACGACTGAGATCACAGGAGCGCCCACCAACTGAGGTAAAATTTTCATGATTTTATTTTGACACTGAATTTTTTTCTCTAACAGTAAAATTGCTTGAAAAGTCATTTGGTGTAAGGGCGGCATTAATAAAGTAAGTAAACTTAAACTTACGTTGCATGCCAGTTCGTAGTGTCAGAGTTTAGAGTTACAGAGTTCAGTCTTCATGCCCACCAAAGTCCATCCTTTAGAAGTATACTTCCACAGGATTAATGTTCTTCCGTTGGTTGGATTACGGAGACCATATTTGAGACCAGTGTAGATCCCTTTTAAACTCAAAATCAATGCTGGTTCAACCCTGGTTGAGCCCTCAGTGTGAAAGGGGTATTTGCTGCTCTGATCTCCTTTGTCAGTGTGTTTCTGGCCTGGCTGTATAGGATCCTGTTCCCACTTCTGTAGGCCTTCTCCTTGGCTGGACCAAGCTGCTTGAGTTTAGCTGTAAACCAGGGTTTATGTACATTTTTGTACATGTAGAAGGAAAGCTGATATAAGATGTCAGAGACTTCATCCAGGTCTGTAGCAGCAGCATCAAAAACAATCCAGTCAGTGCAGTGAAAGCAGACCTGTAACTCCAGCTTTGCCTCGTTGGTCCATCACCTCACAGAGCGATATCGGTACCCTTTAATGTATATCTATCCCTGCTGGAAACAGGACCTTCACTATTTGGATTGGGACTGGCACAATATCAGATTTACACTATATGATTACCTCGGCCAAAGAGTTCACGATACAGATATTATTGTGGGATCTAAAGAAAATTTGAAACATAAAAAAGTTATCAGTCACATTCATCTTTAATTTTGTTTATTGTGTGTTTTGTATCTTTTTTTTGTCTTGAATTACAATCAAATTATGAGTATAGGGATATTATCATTGTGTATTAGTAACATAATATCAATATTCTATTTTTAAATATCACAGTTATCATCAATACTGGTCTATCAAGACACCCCTAATTTGAATCAAACATTCATTCATTCATACATTCATTCATTTTCCGTAACTGCTTATCCTGTTGGGGGGTCACAGAAGGCTGGAGCCTATCCTAGCTGACATTGTCAAGAGTGTCAAGTCAACAATTAACCTAACCTGCATGTCTTTGGACTGTGGGAGGAAGCCGGAGAACCCCGACCTCTTGGTTCAAACCCCCAACCCCAGGTTTAAAGCGGTAATCCTTTTGCTGAGATGATTATGCTACCACTGCACCACCGTGACATCTGAATCAAGCATCTCATGCAAAATAAGACAAGCTGAATTCAGTAGTCTACAGCTGTAATTTCAATTTACCCAAAAGCCTAATGTTAAATCAACATTTATGTATATAGAAATATTGGTTGCCCTTAACCCTAACCCGTGTTCTCCAATCAGGGCCAAAAAACTTGATCTTGGATGTTCCTTATAATACTCAGACAGGATTGTATAACTCTGAAAAGTTATCAATCAGCGACAACTGATTTTTATCTTTCATCTTGACGGTCACAAGGTTAACAGTAGAAATACAGTGTTCATGTTACAAAGTAATGCTGTGCAATGCACGTCACATTGCAGCAAAAGTGGAGCATGTTTCAACTTTTTTGCAGCGTGACTCAACATTGTTTCGACAGAGCGCCCTGTGTTGGCACCCTGCTGTGTCGTAGGGATGGCTCCACTAAAATAGAACTGGAGAAATTGATTTTTTTCATACATGACTTCAGAGTATTACTACAAGTAGAAAGGCTGTGGCTGCTTAACAGTAAACTAAATGTTTTCCCAAGAGCCCATCTCAAATTTAAGCTACAGCCATGGAGTAAAGATAGTGATGCACTGTTATATATCTCATAAATATGAATATTTAAAAATTTACATCATTTAAGTGTGAAACAGTCTTTATGAATTGTTTACCTGTTCAAGGTTTAATTGCATGAAGCAAGAAAAGGTGCATGTTATTGTTGTTCCCTGCATCTTAAGTTCATGCCATAGTGATCTGAACAAGCCTCATCTCCTCTGTAACAGATTCAGTTTAAGGGTTTAGAGGAGATATAGCAATCATGAGCCCCTTTTAAACAGAGATTTTGTAATACTGCTGTAAAGAAGATCACCAGCTGTGCTTTTTTTGCCAGGGGTCAGTATGACTCTCAGTATGACCCCTCTACCTCTGCTGCTGGTTTACTAGCCTAACAATAGCCCCCCATGTTTGTACATTTTGTACAGAACGACAAGATGGAATAATGGTGCCTTAAACAGCACCTGACAGTATAACAGGCTTTGGACTGTGGCATCCCGACACTGAGTATGTCTGTGAGGTTGTTGGACTGTCCTTTTTGTAGCGGCACATTCTGAGTGTAAACTTTGCAATATAAATTGTGCTTGAATTTGGTCACATTGTCAGAAGCAGTATGTCCTACATCTCGGTGCAGGACAGCGCCCCAGTGTCTGGTATAAATATAATAAAAACTGTGTACTGAGTTCCAACTGTACAACCCTCCAAAGTAGGAAGTAAATTCTAGTTCACATCACATTTCAGTCAGTATAAAACTAGTCAGATACAGCATGTTGTACATACTCCCAAAGAAAGCAGTGATAGCGGCATGAATATGGATTTCTTCAAATCGCTGTTGAAAGTCTTCTCAGTGTGTCTCCACACTGTGACCTCTTCATGCATAAGTACACCCAGGCAGAAATGCAGGTTACATTCACAAACACACACTGTGGGTGTCAGCATAGTATATCATGACAAATGTATAGATACAGGAACCTTGAGACGTTGGTTGCTGAGTAAACTGTTTATATGAAAGGGAGTGTGGAGACACAGGGGGGTCAGTGGGGGAGGGGATGCAGAGAAAGTAATACATCTGGAAGTTAGTATTTTTTTCCTTTAGAAGAGGACATGGATTAGGTCTGTTGTCATACTGATGTCAGGATGTTTCATGTCACCCCAACTTCTACACTTGGATTTTGCAATATGTCAAATAGACCGTATGTAAGACATACACGAATGTACCAGTGACACCCATGAACCCTTTGTGATGGAAGACGTACCACGGGGAACCATTTTGGGTTATTGTCACTAAGGTGCTCTTTTATGATATGTATTAATGGTTATTATGTTACGAATGTGGTCACAGGGTACAAAATAGCACAGAAATCAAAAACAGATGGACACAAGATGAGAAAAAGCAGAAGAGGGAAAGAGAAACAAATGACTAAAAAAAAGAAAGAGGCAGTGACCAATGGATAAAGAGGTGTGGTGGTGTGATTTGTCAAGAGCAGAAGAGTTGCAATCCTCTCCCACTGCTCTGTTTAGAAGCAAACATGCAATCACAGACCTTCAAACTGTGTTATGTGTCTTGCTAACAGCAGGTGGCCATAACATAAAGCTGTAGAATTATCCAGGGGACTTGTGTGTTTCAGTGTTGAGTAACATTAAGTTTAGGTATCATTAAAAAAAAAGTTTGAGGGGGGAAAATGTTCCTGGAACGGCAGCTCTTCCGACTTTGCAGCTCCATTGTGCAGCCTGAAGTGACACCAGTTGAAAGCTAATGCTTGCTGAGCTTCCTTCAGATCACAGTCAGTGTGTTTACATGCACTGCACTAATCTGGTTACCATAAACGCATATTTTATTCATACAGCACGTCAGTATTCCGATTTCTCCTCTACCCCAACTGTATTTTGGAAGCGTGGCTCTCTGATTTTAACAGAAATATTGAGAGAGGACGCACCTTCCCTCTGTCTTTGGTTTTTTAGTGTGTCAGACTGACAGCATTGTGAGGACAACAGGTAGAGACACTGAGCACAGCTCGTCCTTCCATCAGTGTCTGAATTTAAAGTTGAATGTTCAGCAGTGGAAACTGACTTGTTAGACTTCTGCAGGCTACTTAGTGTGTGTTTCGATTTCAGTCGGTCATTGCATGCAGTTATTTATCTAAGATGAATAAAACCACACTTATTTCCTCTGCAGAGTGTTTGGCTCCTGCTGACACCAACCAGTGCCTTTACACCTTGGAGTGCCTTGAGGACCTGCTGAGCCTGCAGGGAGGCCAGATTCTGGAGTTGAGCCACCTGCCACCACCAGGCTACAACTGCCTAAAACTGGCCCACCTCCACCCACAACAACATCATCCTCCTCATCTTCCTGCTTACCCTCACCAAGTCCCACCCTGGCCTGCCGGTGGGCCGTCCACAGCATCACAACATGAGCAGCTGTTGCCGCTGAAGCTGCTGGGGGAGCGCAGTGAGAGCAGCCATACAGGTAGGTATGAGAGGGGGAAAGCTTGTGAGATTTGCAAAAGTAAGTCGGATAAGGGAAACAGATAAGGAGGAAGACAGGCAGGAAGTAAAGTGGGGAGTCAGAGATAGATATGTTAGAGAGGAAGAGGGGAGGTAAGCAAGTAAATAGAGTGACAGAGAGGAGAGGAGAAGAGAGGAAGGGCAGAAGTTGTGTTAGGACAAGTCATATGGCAGAGAATATTTAAAAATCCATGCAGATGCATTGTTAAACCAAGGGCACAAAAAACAAACCAGCCGCTCAGTTTAGCAGTCTGTGTGAAACAATTTATAAACAGTGCACACAGTTCACTTACCTGTACACACAGTTTAAAGGAACAGTTTGTAAGATTTAGGGAGATTTACTGGCATTGAGTGGTGACGATTTCAGATTGCAACCAGCTGAAACTTCTCCCGATTAGAATTCCTACAGACTTTATTCTTTGGGAGGTTTTGGGAGCCAAATTATTGGCAGAGGTTTTTTATCATTTTGTTTATCACTTGACATGCACAAAGGCGTACATGCACATGTGCATGCGAATGGTTTCACACTTTTCCTCTGATCAACAGGTGGAGGTTACGTGCCCCGAATCAAACTTTGTTTCTTAACAAGAAAACTCAACAGGGCACCTTTTAATAATCAAGACTAAAAGACTTTTCACAGTCAGTATATTTACAAGACATTAGAGAAATTCGATTTATTGTGTTAGTCTGACCAAAACCAGAATTTTAAAATAAATGCCAACCAGTTAGTCCGACTGAAATCATACCAAATCGAATTTCTCAAAGGCGGACTAACACACCCAGATAATACGATTAGGAGTCAAATTACTCCAGCATGTATGCAGTCAATTGGACCCAAACTGGCTTAGTCGCTTTGCACATGCTCCACAGTTTCCGCCCCGGGCTTTGACGCCGAAGTTGAATAGCATTAAATGGCTACAAAAAAAGTGTACAACACGTACAGAATGTTCAGAGCTGTAAACCTGTCCACCATGGTACCAGTTTGTTGCGAGCTAACCGTAGTGAACTTGTTGGTCAATTGTTTGGTCTGTGACGTAATAGTTCAACTGGCTCAAGGTCCAATACTAACAAGCTGAAAGGAGGCATATTGCCACCTTTCATAGCAGCGTCGGACCTACTTCGGTAAATAAATCGATTCCTTTCCCGTGCTGGTATACTTACTCTACTCTGATTGGAGACGACAGATGTTCAAGTATTCTAGTTGTCTGACACCAATGGCTAATTTATGCTTTCATTCACTGGATATAAATAACAAATGACATCACCTTACCAGCATACTATCTAACCTCCCTAACATTTTATTTTGAAGGACTGAGGTCCACTTCAGAAGTCTTATCATTCACATGAGCTCAACTTGACTCAGCACAACCCAAATATTTTTTTCCCCTTACAATTTATTATACTATGCGCTTGGTAAATCGGTCTGTGCACTCTAAATTTGTTCTAAATTTATTTGCTTTGTTGATTTTTTTCCTACCACATGACCTCTGGCAGGCTTTATAGTATTTTAGGATACAGCACATAAACAGGGCCGCTTTAGAGTTGTTGGAACGCTTTTTTTTTCACCTTTCACATCAGTCTTTGTGCCAAGATAGGCTAGACACATCCCAGACCAGTTTCTATACTGGATGCATGGAGCCTGAACTGGTATCAATGTCAGACTTTGCCACCAGCATTCTGGATTCACTAAATAGATTACACAGAGGAAATTACTGCAAAGAATGAAGTCATGGCATCTCATCCTGTCTCAGCTTTCTTTATATTCTGTTGTTTTTGCTATTCTTCTCTGTTGTCCTGTCACCCTGCTGCTAGCTGTCTGTGCAGAGAGCGAGTCAAAGAGAGAAGATTTTGGGGATGAACTGCAGGAAATGGCAGTTGAAGTATGTTGGAGAGAGTATACATCTACAGCCTACAGGGCTGGGTAGTGGAAAAACCATAAACATCAGGAGCCAGATGTATAAAACCGTTGATTCACAACTTAAACTGTGTGTATGCACACCTGATTCTGTTAAATAAATCGTGGCATTGGGCACATGTGCAGGATCATCATTTCTACACCCACAGTTAGCCATAAATGGATGTAGAAATGCCCTTAAACATCCATTTGCATAGTGATACTTGTACTATAGTAAGGTATTGATGTTGAGCCATTTGGTCATATAACATGAAGGCTAGAGATTATTAAAATATATTTAGGAAGTAGAGGAACAAATAAGATTTAATTTCTATTCAATTGATTGACTTGATCTGAATGCCTTGAAACTGCAGAACTATCTATAGAAATATCTGAGCAGCTGAGCAACAGCTATGTGAAGAAAGACCACAATAGTTCAGCCAGCTGAACACACTTGCATAGTTGAAAGTTCGTCACAATCACAAGACAAAAAGTTAACTTTTGTTACTTTATAATGATCAAAGTTTATTGATGGCTGAAGGAACTGTTTGTAATCTTGGGTTTTTAGTTTAGTTTTCTGGGTTTTTGTGATAGGATTTTTGTGAAAGTCATATAAGTTTAAAATGTGCTTTTGTGCTTCTGATTTCCACTACCTGGCCCAATATTACTCCATCAATACCTTTTTTCCACTTCTTCAGCTTGAAGTGAATTGAACATTTGCTGACATCCCACCAAAGCTAACATTTTTCCTTTTGTCTTCAATGGTTTTATTCACTTACAGATGTTTCGGAAAAAATCATCTTCCAGCTTGAGAATGAGAAGAATAACAGAAAACGCTAGATGTAATAACTTCTTTCTTTACTCTGTGGAAAAATGTGTAACACAATGTAGTTGGTAACATTCAGTGTTGTCAGAAGAAACCCACCCCCCCCACCCCAAAAAAATAAAGAGACAACAGACAGATCAATGTGAAAACATGTTAAATGCATACAAATAAGTCAAATTGCTAGGGCTGTAATCAACAAAGAAAATCTTGGTCGACTGAAATTCTACCTGCTCTTCAAACAATCCACTGGTCGAAAAATCTGCACGTTACCACGAGGTTAACTAAATGGCCACAGTGCACTTTGGGTTAAATGCTGCGCTCATCAATGTCACCAACCATCCAATCACAGTGGATAAGGGGTTGGACAAATACCACAAAGACCAGCCATTACAGAGGACAAATGCAAGTGCTGAACAGACCCCCAGGAAAGCTGCCCAGCCTTACAGCCATTTTTTTTTTTTTTTTTTTTTTTTTGGTTTTGCAGCCAAAAAATCCCCTGCAGCCCATTATAAAAGATGAACACCTCAAACTGCAAACAAGGTCAATTATGAATCTTTTTATTCTGAATTTTTGAGCAGTGCTTGTTATATATTTGTAAAAGTTTCCTCAAGCAGAAAAAAGTGATTTAAACATCAATGACGTCTTCACAATGTAAAGTCTATGAGCTGGGTGGGAGCAAGTGTGCAGGGCCAGCAGGAGAAACACTACTGCGCATTAGGGATGCACAATGATATCAGCATGTCATTGGTAATCGGACAATATCGGATTTAATATCGTGCATCCCTACTGCGTATATTCAGTGGAACTGCGGAAGTAAACCTGGAAGCTAGTAAACTTTTTTGGCGTATCTAGTTATCATTAAAATCCGTAATGCTGAACAGCAAATGCTATTTCCACCTAGGAAAAGTAACATTTTTGTGGACACAGCCTCATTAAATCAACATCAGCGAATTTGAACAGCGAACATCAGAATTTGGTTGGACAGTAGAATATCAACCAATCAATCGACCAACCAACCAGAAGGTGACAGCCCTACAATTTTTTTTTTACTTGTTTCCAAGGACTGGAAAAAAGACATGATAAGCAGGCTCCTTTAGAAGAGAAGTTTGACTCAGATTATGACTCAACTTAACAGCAAATACATTCCAGGTGGTTTCAACTTTGACAACACTGGATGTGCAACTGAGAGCACATTTCTTCTGTCTTTAACACTGTATGAGCATTTCCACTCAAATTTCTTGGGATCAGCTCTGAGAGTTTCCAAATCACTGGGTTTTGTTTCCATGCAAATGTGTATAATCCTCTATCTGTGTCATAGCCAGTGGATTGCAATTTCATACATTTTCAGTAAAAATGGTTATTTTCACTGTGATTGTGGATGATCCTTAGCGCTTTGATTCTGGGGTTCAGACGCACGTAATCACTTAGTTCAAGTAAGCCCATAAAGCTTGAGAGAAAGCAGTGTTTTGTGACTGAAGTGGTGCCATACAGTTATATTTTGGCTGAAAACATGAAGGACTTGCTACTTTCTCTGCTTTATATCATTGTAAACTGAATGTTTTTGTTTTGGGAGCTGTTGGTTGGTTTGAGGATTTTATGTTAAGATTTTGATCTGCATTTTTCACTGGTTCTTGCCATTTTATAGATCACATGAAAATGGTTAATTATCTAAAAAAAAACATTACTTGGAGCATTAGTGGTGAAATAGTGAGTCAAGTGCAGATTTTACAGAAGTCACATTGTTGAGATACTTCAGGCTAGTGCTTGAAGTTTTCCTTTTGATCCTGTGACACTTAAAAGTTTATGTAACATCATGTAATGTGAAGTTTCTACTCTTGTCCTTTACCAACCAAAAAGGCCCTTGCCCTGTAAGCATTTTCCATTAGTACAATCCACAGATACTGTAGCCATTGTTTAGTCATCAGACCACAGTTATTTTAGTTCAAACAATGCTGATCTGTTTTCTGCTACTTTGTGTAGCTGCATTGAGACCTTTTCTTTTCAGTCTCCCAATGGCCAAGCAAACAATAGTTAAGTTGAAAATGTCAGTAAATCTTATCAGGATCCATGTTAGGTTTTCACACAGCAGTCACAGTCTTCGTTCTTTGGTTTAAATGGTTGATTTTTGTGTTGTTTGTGTGTGGTTTGGGTTTGAGGCTTCAGGGTGTTGCTGATGGTTTGTCTCCTCAAGTTTTTGAGAAATGGTTCTTCCTCCAAGTCTCGTTCTATAAGGGGTCAGGGATGGTGGTGGATGGTCCATGTGCATCTTTGACCTTAATGCTTTCTGTCCCTTTTGTCCTGTCTTTGTCCCCTGTAATTTTGTGATAAACTCACTCTTTGTGTCTTTTTAGTCACTCTCATGGATTGTTTGTCTTTACTTCACATCCTTCACCATTATAAAACTCGAATTCTCAACTCTTTGTCCCACTGCTTCCTCTTCCTCTTTCCACTTTCTTCTCCTTCTCTCAGGGAGTATTGACCGTGGGCGGAGCTTGTCCTTCCATGAGGTGCGTAGCCAGCGTGAGGCAGAGATGAGGGCAGCAGCTGAGGAGTCGTCCAACAGCAGCAACAGTGTAGGAGGTGGTGGCAGCACCGTCCTGCAGCGCCTCCTGCAGGAGCAGATGAACCGGAATTACGTGCTGCAACAACAGCAACAACAACAACAGCAACAACAAGGAGGAGGGGGACCAGGGGCAGGAGGTGGAGGAGGTTACTCAGGACAGGGACAGGTAGGCCCCTCTGATGACCACTCCATGACTCCCCACATTGCCCGTCAGGAGCCCCAGGGACAGGAGCTGCAGACAGACAACGGCCTGGAGAAGCTGGGCTCTGGCAGAGTGGGAGGAGGGGGTGGGAGCAGTGGAGGGGGAGGAGGTTTAGGGACTGGAGGTGGAGGAGGAGGCAGCAGCGGAGGTGGTGGGAGCAGCCAAGGGCAGTGCCCGAACCCTGAGGACCTCCCTACGTACGAAGAAGCCAAAGTGCAGTCACAATATTTCCGTGGCCATGGTCCTCCTCCTCAGCCTCAGCAGCAGAACAGTCAACCCCAGCAGCCTCCTCTACCCGCCTCGGTGGGCACCGCCTTCTACGTCACTGGTGTGACTAATGCCAAGGTGCGCACTGAGGGTCGCCCCACAGTGCAGCGAGTGAGCGGCACTGGGAGGGTGCACCAGGACGATGGGCTGAAGGATCTGAAACAAGGACACGTTCGGTCTCTCAGCGAACGACTCATGCAACTCTCTCTGGCCACCAGCGGCGTGAAGGCCCACGCTCCTGTCACCAGCGCCCCCTTGTCCCCCCAGCTGCCCCCACCTGGGCCACCGGGCGACTACTACAAGCCGCAGCATCGTGGCCCGCCTCCAGACTACCCCTTCAAAGGAATGGGCTCGCCTACCAAGCAGCAGGAACCTGCAGGCCACTTCTACCAGGAGCAGAGAGGGAGGGAGCACTCACGGGAGGTGCTCCACGTCCGATACCAGCCCCCACCTGAATATGGCTCCTTCAGGTAAAGAACACCTGCACTCACAGCCCTTTACCAACAAACATGTACACACTTTAAGATACTTGAGTAATACATTTTTAGAATATACAAATGATATACTCCAACAGTGAATCCAACATCTATAATGTGAACGGGATCTCTCAGAGTGACAGACCCAGTGAAGAGTGACCTAACTCTGCTTAAGGACTTTGTGATAAAACAAGACAAGGTCAAAATCCAGTATATGGCTAGACCATGTATGAAACAATGGCTTTTAATTTGAAACAGGAACTGGCAACATTCACAATGTTGCAGTCCAGCCAAAACATTCATGTAAATACATCTTAAAATGAAGTACAATAGGCACACTTGCACAGCAGATGGGACCTGCTTCTTCTGAACCTGTACCCACTGATCAGCTCTTTTTTGCTCAATTTACCATAACCCTCCTCTGTTCAGCTCCGGTCATTGATGTAAAGGCTGAAGTCATACATAGGCTCTACAAAGAGCCTACACTGTGGCCTGTACAAGCAGCCAACGCCATTGTCAGCATCTGTACCACAAATTATATTTGTGTGGTAGTATGTCTGTGTCGCTTTGCAGTCACACCTCCAAAACGACTAGCTGGCGGTGCGGTTTCCATGTAGCTGTGTTGAGTTTTTGTGAAGTGCAGTAAAGTTTGATTAATTCAACTGAAACACCTAAGATACATACAAAACATAGCTTACTAGAATGCTCCAGGGATGACATTTTTCTGTAGTCACGGAAGTTAGCCTGTTCTGGTTCCCTCATCATAAAGCCAATGGGATTTTTCCACTGGATTTTGGATTATTGCAGAAAATAAACTCTGTGGCGAACAAAAGCTTATGATACTTAAATGTTTTTTTTCCGCAAGACAATTTTCACAAACACTTCTTTTTTAATTTTTAAAGCCAAAATGCAATCGCCAGACATAAAAAACTAATGTTAGCTTATAAATGAGCTACACTGCAGTCACGTGATTTAACATCCCTACCAGAAGGATGCTGTAAAGCCATGTTCAGCCTGATGATGTTCGGTAGTCTCATTTAGCCGCTTGTCAGCAACTGTCTTTTATTTGACACTTTTGACAAATTCGCGAGTGTGCTATTTACTGACAAATTTTATGTTGTAGAAAAGCGTGAAAGTCTCTTAAGCTTGAGTTAACTACAGACCTTATTTCAGGCATCTAACCAAAAACCCATTAAAAAAAATCCATTGACCTTGAGACGAGGGAACCAGAAGTGCAAAAATGCTAACTCATTTCCGGATTTTAGGACTCATTTCTGGGGCATTCTACAGTGACAATATTAAACAAAAGCACAAAATTTGTCTCTCACAAGATCACCAACAATCAAACGATTGTCTTATACCAGACAAGTTTTCCCCACTCATGCAACATGCTAACATTATTAGCATGAACCTATGACCTCTCCCATTGCATAAATTAGCCTAGCGGCTAGTAGACTTTTCCACTACTCATATGAAGCCAGGATAAGTCACATACAGGACATCAGATGCTATTTTGTGTGGGTTTTATTAGCTTAACAATTTGTGTCAAATAAAAGTAAATTGAATCTTTGTTTCCACTGAGGGAAATGGTTTTCAATTCACTAAAATAAACAGGAGTTCTGCATTGCCATGATGTGTAGTTACATTTCTGAGGAGGTGCACATCTGTCCCCGCTGACTGGCAGCCATCGGTGGCTATCGTAGTGTGGGATAGATTCGGGATGAATAAACAGCAGTCAGAAACAGAACAGCTGGAAACAAAGCCCCCCCCCCCCCCCCCAAGACTGTCAGTGCCTAATAATTTCAAAAGAGCAATAGCCAATGGAGAAACACAAAACACTCATGTCTTCACTCACTCTGACCAATGATGTAATTTCATCACTCACTCACTCAGCATTTTGCGGTTTAGCAAAAAATTTAGTTAGGTGTTGTTGTACAAATATTCCTACATCCTTATAATACATGATTGTAGCTGCTAAAAAAAATGTTAAAAATTACAGTAACCTGCCCGTCACCCATACGTGTTGAACACACACAACCAGGACACTGCACTGTCACATCATCTTCAGAGCTCTGTCAAACTATGATACAGGAGCTGAGCCATGATAGTTAAGATGAATACAACAAGGTATGCCTGTCTGTGCATCATGCAGAGATGTGTCGAGACCAAAACTACAGAAACAGATGTTAAATTAAATCTTAAAATCAGTGTGTATTTGCTGATGTGCAAATGAATATCACAGATAAATTTAGCTGGAAAAAAAACTCTCAGAATAATTCAAGGTTGCTAAAAAGAGTTTAAACAGTTTGTACACTTGCATGCAGGCATTCAAAGAGCTGTGCTCAATACAGTATTACATGCTGTTTATAGTATTTCATAACTGTGCTGTATGCAGACACTGTCTGTTTGTCCATAAGACTCTTTGTATTTGTTTTACATTCCACTGCTAAGTGAGTCACAAGTTTGTTTGGGTGGTTACTTACAGTAAGCGTAACTGTTGAATAGTTTTACATCATCATGAAGCGAGAAACAATGAGCAATACAAGAGAGAATAAACTGTGCTTGAGCAACACTTTGAATCAATGCCAACTGCAGGAGAGCCATTCGGACCTCTGGCCTTCGTAAGCGGGAAGGATCTCAGGGGAGATCATTAATAAATTAGCAATTTTTAAACACATTTTTTACAGAAATTTAAAATGGTAAAAAGCCTTTTTAGTGACATAAATATTCAATCTTTTGTTATTTAGTTTGTGTCTCCATGCCAAGTCATCTGAGAGGTTTCCACAGCAACTACAGCAAGTAAAAGACCACACAAATTATGTGGAAAAATGAGAAAAGCGCTGAGCTTGAGATTATCCACAAAGACACACATTCATTATTGCCTTCCCGTGATTATCACACAGCTCTATTTTGACTTCTCCAACTTATGAACTCAAATGATTCCCAAACAGTGTCAGATTGATATGGACCCACACACACACATACAGGTTCATGTGAAGTTCCATTGTTCAGTGAGATGTAAAAGCTGCCACAGGGTTTGTTTCCATGGGGATGCGCAATGTATTGTTTTTTAATCATTCCTGTAATGTTATCTTGCATGTTAAACACATTGCAAAAGACTGTGATAAGATACTGTGATATGTGCCATACTTTTTACTCTTTGGCCAATCAGAGAGCCCCCACCTTTAGGCAGGGCCCAACAATAAGGATTGTAAAAGTTACGTTGAGTCGGTAAACACAATCAGTTATTTGCCCCATCTGGCCAGTACCTGAGAAACTGAGGGAGCGACATTGGTATGACTGCTCTACTCTCTGAGATGTCCCTCTGCTTATCCATTGTGCCCCTGAGAAAAACATCCGACTGGGTTGAGAATAATAACTGGTGTTATAAAAGTCCTTTGGGGAATGGCTCAGTGTGTAGCGAGTGTGTGACAGAACGTGAGAGAGACGTTGGGGGAGCTCAGAGCAGATAGGTATTGGCGATCAGAACAAAGTAGAAATTAACAGTGAAGTTGTCGATTGGTATTAATTGAATAGTGTAGGTTTCATTTTGTCCATCAATAAACACTGCAGCTCCTCAAGACCCAAGTAAAGTAAATGTAAATATACACGCACACATACTGTGCAAGTCTGAGTCAAGAACTGAGTACACTTTAATATCTGTTTCTTTATGGCAACTAACATTGATATCGCAATATTCAACAGCGTTATCTCATATCACATATTTTCCTCATTATCATGCAGCTCTAACAATGACGAGGACAAAATAATGTGAGAAACAGAATGCTTTTAATTTTCTTGATAAGCAAGTTGAAAAGAATAAAAACACACATTTAAAAAGATGATATGTGAGAACTTTTCATGGTTTCCCAATAGTGTTTTTCCAACTGGTGAGGAGGAATCCCGTCGGGCCTGTTTCACACGAGTCTATTTACCTCAGAGGAACCAGATTCAAACAGCCATGAATACTGTAGAATTTAAATCATCAGCGCAGGACAAGTCGGGACATGATATACTTGGCTTTGATGACATTCCTTTGAGGGCTAAAGGCAGGAATGTTTGCTCCGCAAAAAAGCCAGTTGACAGCTGGTGTTTTCCCACCTTACTCAAAAACAGGTTCCGCTCAATAAGCACGCAAGATGAATCAGACTGAAATAAAGGTCATTTATGTTAAATTGCATTCATTTAACACATTGTCAGAAATCAACCACAGTAGCATGAAATCTCTTTCACTGTTTTAAACACTCACTGGTGGACGTCTCTCCTGAGAGACAGCCATTGTTTGGAACAATACTTTAGTGATATCACAGATTGTAAAAAAAAAAAAAAAAAAGTGATTTTAGCTTTTTTTTTTCCTGGATCATTTTGATGAGGATGCTATAATTGTGGCTATGAAAGTATAGTGATCAAGATATGTAGTGAGCTTGACATTTTACAGTGTAAAAATCAATGTATCACTGCTTTCTATACAGGGGCAGAAATTTCAAAGGTGGTGGGGGGCATTGAGATAGAATAAAATGGTTGGGTTTTTTTTTTGTTTTATTATTTAATAATTTTTTTTTGTCCCTTTCATATAATGGATGGTCGCAACAGCAAAATATGCAAAAGTGAGAGGAAAAACAGTGTGTGTACACTTGGTCCAGACTGTTTACCATTGGGCTTGGGAACACCATCAAGGTCCTCATGTTATCTTAACCCCCAGACACTAAGAGCCTTCTTACAAGGACTGCGAGGCCTCTCAAAAAACCAAACTATGACAGTAACCAAATCATACATTCCTTCATGTCTAATCATAGTGGTGTTGTACCGGACTTCATTCTACTTAGTGGTATTCCTAATTTTTTTCCTTCCCATTTGCCACCACTCATGTATGAGTCAGGCAGAATATGAGAAACACCTCTCAATATAATGCAGTCCAGTACAACACTACCACTAAGCAGGACCTCAATACTAAAACAAGTGAATAACCGCCTCAATGACACTGTCAAAAACATTGACAATGGCAGACGTTGGCAGGGGTGAAAAAAATTAGAAAGGGCACAAACTGTATATGGTGAGACACCATTCTTGGAACCCATCGGCTGTATTTGGCATCTGACTTCCGGCAGATGGCGATACAGCCTCTGGGGGCAGACCCCCGATTTTTTGGCATTCCGGTTTGAGGAGGCAAATTTCCGTTTCTGACTTCCGTTTATATATAAGTAAATATGCTGAACCATTGCGATGGATTCAAATTTTTCAGTGACGCCAATTATGTTCCGCCTCGTTAGTTCACGCACGGAACGTTTAACCTGGCAACAACTGCAGCCGGCTCAAACGTTATTGGTCAATATCACGCAGACTACAAACAACCTAGCACCGGAAACCAGGGCTCCTCCGCTCTTCTTCCGGAGGCAAGATCTCTGGGTTTTGCCTACAGACTCTACATTCACTGAATGTAGAGTCTGTAGGAAATTCAATGTTTTCACTCTTGCTTGTCAATTACACACAGGTCCGAAAGACACACACATGCACAAACAGGACCTATACATGCACAAAGTGGAGAGATGTCAGAGTGAGGGGGCTGCCCTTGGTGAGGCGCCCCGAGCGGTTGGGGGTTCAGTGCCTTGCTCAAGGGCACCTCGGCAGTGCCCAGGAGGTGAACTTCTTTTTTCTGTTTTCTCCACCATAGTTTACATTATCACGTTTTCCCCACTGTAAGGGCCCCCTAAAGGACACATAATCACATTTTCTCCACTGGAGGGGCACCCTAAGGGACACATAATGACATTTTCTCCACTTGAGGGCACATTGTAATGTTTTCTCCACTGTAGGTCACATTATTACATTTTCTCCATTAGAGGGTACATTATCACGTTTTCTTTACTTGAAGGGAACGCCCTAGAGGGCACGCTATCACGGTTTCTCTACTGGAAGGGCACCCTAGAGGGCACGTTATCACGGTTTCTCAACTGGAAGGGCACCCTAGAGTGCACATCATCACGTTTTCCACTAGAGGGCACATTATCACGTTTTTCCACTGTTAGGGCACTGCAGATGTCATTTTATTACCAAAGGAGCATCCAAGTGGGCACTGATGCTGTCATCCTTACCATAGACATCATGAAAGTAGACTGTGTATAAAGGACATTTTATTGACAAAATTATTAATTGATGATGAAAAGAGTCATCAGTAGCAACCCAGCTGAATATGTAATTCACAGATAGGCTTTGAAAAATCCATGTCATGCTTGCTTCTATTTGGTTATGTACAAGTTATGTTGTTACAACTTTCACAGCCAGGCCAAATATGCACATCAGGTTTACATTTATTTGATAGTAGGCATAGGTGGTCTCAGAGGTACTTGTACACATGGCAACTGAAGAGATCAAGTTATAATTTCATACCAGGTCTTTGTTTGCTCCTCTAGCAGTCATTGCACTATGCCAAGGTCTAAATTAAGCTGCTTGATTGCCTGCTGCAATGATCTTTAGTCTTGCTTTTATCCATTTACTTATTATTAATGTAAAGCCTGAAGGTACAATCATTAATAAATTTGGGCACCAGACGCACAGTTAAGTATGGCATTAATAACTCGGGTGCACTTAAGGCCTAACACACTTCAAAATAAATAAAGAGTGTTAAGAACATTTAAGGGATAACCTCATTAGAGTGATGATAAGGAGGTGAAATGTAGTTTAAAGCAGATCGCATTTCATTCTCTTCAAAACAATTTTAAACAAAAATTCGGACAAAAGAAATCAATCTAATCTTAACAAAATCTCAAAACCATGTCTGTGTACACTTAAGTCCATTCACATTTCAAAAGAAAAATATTTAATCTGAACAAAGAGTTACAATTTCCCATTAATTATTCTGACATAGTTCTTAGTTATATCAGAGTCTCCTATACAAATGTCAGTGGTCCAAATGTCCTAAAGAAAGGTGCTGAAACTGAAGGGTTCATGTGTGAGAGCGTATGTGCATATGGGGAGTTGGGTCTCAATTTGATGAGACAGGAGTAGTTGCTGAACAGGGGAGAGTCCAGGCTGAGAGAAAAGTTAATGTCCAAAATAGAGGGCAGTTCTGTGTTCTTTAAGTGGGGAGAGCAGAGAGGGGTTAATTCTTCTTAGTAGTCTTCGTTGTTGTAGAGTGTGATGCAGCTCAGGAATTCTTCACTCCGCTAAAAGCTTGCTATGACTCAAAACAGATGTAAATCAAAATGGATTTAAACTTGCTCGGCTTTTAGTTTAGATTTGGCTCAAACACTTGCTTCTAAGTCATGCCACTCTTTCCCACAATGTGTCTATCCTCTCTCAATAGCTATATCACTCTGTCCTCTGCTGTGCCACATCCACTCCCTCACAGGAGTCAGCAATCTGCACCCTGCAGAGTGCCTAGATTATTAAGGATTGTCAATATGGGGCATTTTATGGCCAGAGACACACCAAACACTTGTCTCTCTATCAGTAAACAGAGAAAAAGCATCCGTGGTTCATTTTAGCCAGCTGTTCCCTCTTAGAGTTAAATGAATAAAAACCAAATGGTCAGCCTGTAACACTTGGAACATATTCAGGATTCTGTACATCGACATGAGACACCTGCTGAGGTTGAGAATTGTGTAATCACGCCGTTGATCTCTCCTCAGGTCCAGTAAGGAGGGTTCAGCTCACTTCCAAAGGCCTCTTCATCAGCACAGTCCCACCTCTTCTGTCACCTCCGTGGGTTCCTTGTCCCGCACCCAGTCTTCTACCCTAAGCAGCGTGCTCAGTGCTTCCCACTCCTCCCATCCCTCCTTCCCTCACCAGCACCCCCAGAGCCAGGGAGAGCCCTACCCTGGCACAGGGCCCCGTAGTCCACAGGGTCCTGGCTCCCACCAAGCAGGCGAGCCCTTCCCATTGCACCCAACACCACAAAGAGGTTATGGTTTCCCTCACGACCCCTATGGCTCCACCCCAAGGATGCACCAGCAGCAGCAGCACCATCAGTATCAACAGCAACAACAGCAACAACAGCAACAGCAGCAACAACAACAACAACAACAACAACAGCAGCAGCAGCAGCAGTTCCAGGGACCTCCCCAGCCCCAGCTGCCAGTCCAGGCAGGACATTTGCCCCACCCGCACTCCTACTCCCACGTACAGGGGGAGTCCTTTGCTATGATGGCACGCGCCCACCAGATGGTGGATATGCTGACGGAGGAGAATAGGATGCTGAGGCAAGAAATGGAGGCCTGCCGCGAGAAGGTCACAAAGTTGCACAAGGTAACATTCACTGCAGAAGAGAAGCATAGCTCCAACAATTAATGGCTTAGTTGTCAACCATTAAGTCAGTCACCAACTAATTGATGAATCCGTTCGAATACATTTTTTAATGGGAAAAAAATCTAAATTCTCTTATTGCAGCTTCTTAAATGATTGTGTTACTCTTCTGTGACTGTGACAGTAAACTGAATATCTTTGGGTTGTGGATAAACCAAGACTTGTGCGGATCTCATCCCAGACTTTTGAAAACACTCATAGACATTTTTCATTATTTTCTGACATTTAATAGACCAAACAACTAACAGATTAACTGAAAATAAAAATAATTGTTAGTTACAGCTTTTCTACAGAACAGCATTAAAGGAAAGGTTAAAATTTGATCAGGACTATCTGAAAAGAATGCTGATCGCCCATATGTATACAGTAAGGGGATTTAATTGCTGTCATTGCATTCTAAAGTTCAGCTGAGGCTAATTTGAGACTTCAGCAGAACAAAAGCAACTGCTAAATGTGAAGCTAATACATGTACGCTACCTAAAGGCCAATAACACATGTTTTTACAAACTATGAAAAATTTTGAAATAACGCTGTTGACACATTTTTGATTTTACGTAGTAGAGTGGAAAAAAGAGCTGCATGAGAGACATGCCATCTGTGTCCTGCAAAGATATTTCAGCACTACAACTATCATGTAAATTCACTTTGACTCTGTTGGTGTTTTTGCACGTGGGTTGCTCATCATGGAGATGTTGATGACATATTTTGCAGTGCAAAGCAGTGTGCAAAAGAAAGGTGGGGTAACAGTTTAAGTTAAGTTGAATTGAATTAACAATAATTAAGTTAACAATTTTGTTTGGACAACAAATTTTGTTGCTTGTGATCTTTTTTTGTGCTTTAGTTGTTTTCTGTTTGACTTTTAATTCTTAGTCTTTTAAGCCCAAACATAGTGACTTGGCAGGGTGACCAGGAAAGAGCTCACCTTTTTGAAGCTGAGGCTGTAAATAGTGTTAAGATGAAACCAGTTTTGACCGAAGTCAGTAGTTAGGTTAGCCTGAGTGTCAGACTGAAGCTCCCAGAACCTTCAGTCTGACATGACTTCCATTGAAGGCGATTTACAAGGGGGAGGGAATTTGATTTTTTCCCTAACCAATCAGTAGAGATCGACGACTCACCCAGAATCTGACGTCATTAGTATCCATGCCTCGGGGTGCCGAAAACAAGCGAGCATTGCCCGTTTAAAATGTCTCCGTCATCGTGCACGCCCAGCTGCATCGCGGTTAAATCCAGTTTAGCAGCTTTCTTAATTTGGTCCTCCATTAACGCGAGTAGTGGCGAAATACCTCGATAGCATTGTTAATGTGGTCTGTAGGATCTGTAGCGGTCGTCATTGTTGCTATCCTCACCAGTTACCCACCGGTGTACAGCTTGACATCAGCGTGGCGCTTATTGGCTAATCGCTAGACTCCTGCCATTCATTGGTCTGTCCATCGTTTGGACGAGATAAATCGCAAATTCATTGCAGTATGCCAGACCAGAGATGCAAGCCTACTCAGTTGAGTGGGCGGGGTCTATGGTCTGGAACCAGGCTATAGTTAGATGTGAATATGGATATCCAGCAGTGAAATTTTTTTTATACAACATTTGGATAAAAATTTAATGCATCTACTTTGCTCTCCCTGTCTCCACTGTGTTTGACTTTATTCCCTGTGTGTCTGTGGGCAGTTGGAAACAGAGATCCAGCTGGTGTCAGAGGCTTATGAAAACCTCGCCAAGTCCTCCTCCAAAAGGGAGGCCCTAGAGAAAACCATGAGGAACAAGCTGGAGCTGGAGGTGCGCCGGCTGCACGACTTCAACAGGGACCTCCGAGGTGAGAGAGCACAGAGGTGCAATAACCATGTAATTACTTTAGGTATTACAGTCCGTCTGTAACTGACTGCAGATTGCAGTGGAACCAGCCTCCGGTATGCTTTGTTTTTAGCAGAAATTGAAAAAAATGTATTGGGGAGAGGGGTGACGGGTTCGATGTGCCAATATAAGAAAAAAAATCCAGTGCAGTCACTACTAAAAAGCTTATTGGGAGGTTTGTTGGCATGTCATTGTTATAACAGATTATGATAGAAAAATACTATAGTTTCACTGAGTGTAAATGCACATGCATATTTTATTAAAAATAGTTGATTTAGGCTATTTTATCAAAAGTGAAAGATTTATTTTCTTGTGAAACATTCATAACACTTACTATCCCATTCCTTTCTTTCTCAGTATCTTTTTAGCTATGTCCTGCAGTTGCAGGCTACATGTGCTGCATGTGCTGTATTTGTGGGACAGACTGATGACAGAATGAGTTCAAGCTGCATCTACACAGCAAACTAATCTGTGTGACACTTACAGGAGAATAAAAGCTGCACCAGAATCCAAATACCTTATATAAGAAAGCACAAAAATGCAATATATTATTTTATTCTACCCATAGTTGCTCATTATTATTTAGGAAAAAAATGACATGTTT
The DNA here is from genome assembly GCF_011397635.1 of Epinephelus fuscoguttatus. Lineage (NCBI taxonomy): Eukaryota > Metazoa > Chordata > Actinopteri > Perciformes > Serranidae > Epinephelus > Epinephelus fuscoguttatus. Next base: position 8,503,189 of record NC_064763.1, read on the forward strand.
GTGCATTATGTTTTGTTTTTTTTTTAAACTTTATTTATTGAGATTATCCATGAACACACAAGACAGTAACATACGTTGTCATCTCAAGTTGCAGTCATGTGCAGAAAAATAAATAAATAAATAAATTAAAGGATACTGGAGACTAACAACAACCAAAACAAAGAGATCATGTTGAGAGAAAACAAAAACACAAACCTACACATAGACAAACGAGCATACATGAAGCAAAACAAAACAGTACTAGTGCATCATAGTGTATTCACACCTCAGTCAGACAGTCCAGAGTTTATTGTTCCAAGCCAGGTAAGCTGTTCGCTTAGTCTAATGGGTCCCAGGTTGCATTATGTTTTTTTAAACTTGATTCATATCATTGTGATGGCCACAAGATAAAAGTACCCACTCTGTTTGCAACATAGGACTCTGATTTCACTAACTAGCCGTTTCATTTACTGCACATTATTGAAAAGTGATGGCTATATTCTGATTGCCCCGCTGAGTCAGCGCGCAGTGGGCTGAGAGAACATTAGGAGGCGTCATGTGTAGTGATGGAGTAGCGAGACAAAAGCCCAGTGTGGCAGCTTCCCCCACAAATTACACATCAAGATAAAGCTCAGAACCTGTCGTTTTTATGCCTCTGCGCCGGTGATACTCATGCCTAAAGGCATTATGTTTTGAGGCTGTCTGTCCGTCTCTCTATCCATAGACACTGACATATGTCCCACTCTTTTGAGTGTGATATCTCGAGAACACCTGAGAAGAATTTCTTCAAATTTGGCACAAACATCCACACTGAGTCAGAGATGGACTGATTAGAATTTGGTGGTCGAAGGTCAAAAATCAGTGTGACCTCACAAAACATGTTTTTGGCCATAATTCGGGAATTCTCATGCAAATTTTGACAAAATTGGATGTAAATTGTAACTGCAACGTCAGGAGTTTGCTTTGGGGGGTCAATGGTCAACAAATATTCACTGTAGTTGTATTTTGGAGATTTTGAAAAAAAGCAAAGAACTCTGAAGATGTATAGATGAGTAGATGTATAGAGTAGAGCTGCTTTCATGTGTACTTTTGCTGCAGCTGTCACATCCTCCACAATGAACCGACCAATGTTTGGGATCAATGATCTCACATAAGTCATGGATTTGATAGAATATGCAAAATAAAAAGCAAAACCAGAACATCAAGAGCATCTTAAACAAGTTTCATTTTCAAGTTTCAGGGCTCCAGCTTTTATTTTAATCATCATTTCATTAAAGGCGCTGTATGTAAGAATGTGGCCAAAACGGTTACTGCACTCAAATTCAAAATACTGCCGCAAGTCGTATCCGCCCCCCCTCCACTACAGATTCGAGGTTGCTGGACAGCGGCACGCTGGAGACTGATTTGTTTGCCCACGGGCGGCTGCTGTGGCAGGGCTGCGTTGCCGCGTCCTTGATCTTTGGTTTTCCAGCGGACCGTTCGAGCAAGTCCGGCTTCTCTGCTGCTAACGCTGCTGCCGGGATACAGCTGAGGAGAAGCCGGCTGCTAATGCTATGTACCGGGACACTGCTAATGCTGCTTGCCGTGCTGCTGTAGCTCAGTCGTAACTGTAACTGATGCTGAGACTCTACTGACTGCGTGACTGGTAGACGGCGGTGGGTGGCGCAACAGGCCAAAACACAAATTCAAAACATAAACATGATTTGCGGACCGTAAAAAAATTAATTCCTTAGTCTGTCTGACATATTTGGAGGATTTTATGACTATTTGCTTTAGATTTCTTACATATAGCTCCTTTAAGAAAACAAAAGTCAGATAATAATTTGTGACCTTAACACACAAAGGTCAAACTTTTTGTTGTTGTTTTTTTTTTGTATTTTTACTCAGTAAATGAGAACAAGTATTCAGTTAATCAGATAACTTCAAACTAAGCACTCTTGCTCATAGCTGAACTTGTCCTGCATCTCAGCTCTGAGTAATGACTTCAAAACTATTGTTTAAAGGTCTGGTGTGCAGATTATAGTGACATCTAATGGTGGGGTTGAAGATTGCAACCAACTAAAACTTCTCTAGTGTCCCATGTGTGTAGGAGAACTACTGTGGCTGATGCGAAAATGTGAATGGCCGTATCTAGAGTCAATGTTTGGTTTGTGCGTTCCGGGCTACTGTAGATCAACAGGGTGGACTCCGTGGAAGAGGACCCGCTTTGAATATAGACACGTGATTATACACTAATTAAAACCTAGTTAAACCTAGTTAGATTTCATTTCTGCGAATAGATGCTCCTAAATCCTACACACTACACACTATTTTGTGATTTACTGAGCAACCATCCATGTGTGAGTGAGATGGGCAGAAAGGAGTCAGAGAACAAAAATAAATAAATGTGTGTGTGTGTGTGTGTGTGTGTGTGTGTGTATTTGTTTTAAACTAAATGTTATTAAATAAATTAAATATGATCATACTTTATTAAATATATTTGCATTTTTATTATTTATTTATTTTTCACCTTTCATTTATATAATTTACACAAATATATATAATTTTATAGCTCTTTATATTCTGATTTTATTTTATTTTATTATACTGTATAAGTCTTTTATATTTACTATTTAACATTTTTCTTGAGTGGAGCCTCCCAGCAAAAGTATTTAACACAATTGTACTTGTATAACTGGAGTGACAATGAACATCTTGAATCTTGAAAACCTTCCAGCTCCAAACAACATCACGACTGCACCTTCAAAATAAAATCCCTCACATGCAGTGGAGGTTTGTTAATGTAAAATAGTTTTATGGTTACAAAAGGACACATTATCTACATGTAAAACTACCGAATGAGATTAAAGCTTACAACAAAATCACAGTACGCTGAAATTTTCTATACCTTTTATATGCAAGTAATTTTTATATTATCATGGCAAGTAATGAAGAAACGTTACTGGAAACTCACACAGATGTGCTTTGAGAGAACAATCTTTATTTTTGTGTGTTTGTCCACTCTGAGCATTTGTGTGTTGTGTGATGTTGTTTTAAAGAGCGCATGGAGACGGCCAATAAGCAGCTCGCTGCTAAAGAGTGTGAGGGATCAGAAGACAACCGCAAAACCATCTCCCAGCTGCTTACACAGAGTGAGTACCACACACACACACACACACACACACACACACACTCACACACAGCCTGGGACATTTAACATGCCACCCCCAGCATTCCTTAGGCACGATGTCAGTCTGGACAACTTTATCATCCATCTTGCTGAATATTTCTGAAAAAACACAAAACATCAGAAAGTTCTCAAATCGATTTGTGAAACATTTTAAACTGTGCAGGGATTGAAATGTAATCTGAGTGATCTATTGTGTGCATGCAGTTAAGACATTGTGTTTGTGAATGTGTTAAAGACAAAGAGACACTTCGTGAAAAGGAGAAGCTGGAGATGGAGCTGAACGCGCTGCGCTCCACCACAGAGGACCAGAGGAGACACATTGAGATCAGAGACCAGGCACTCAACAATGCCCAGGCTAAAGTGGTTAAGCTGGAGGAGGAGGTAAGAGCTTCACCTGTCAGTCATACTGGTTTTGATCCTGTTTGCTGGATTTGGGTTTGTTGCTTATTGGCATTATTAGAACCAGAAAATCCTAATTTAAATATAGAAGCCCAGGTGGAGCTGAGGTGGGACAACCAAGCAGCAAACAGCTTCCCTGTACGTGATGAGTCAGTACATGAAACATTTCTCAAAGTGATTCCCGCCATGATATTTTAATTAAACAAGACACACAATCTTAACAGTGAACAGCAGCATTGACATCTCAGGCCAGTCATATGTTACTGACTGCATCTGAAGTTTTAGAATAAAGACGACAGATTCTTCTTTCATAGATGGCAGAAAGAGCCTCAGCTGTGAAGCTGTAAGAGAAAGGCTGTCACAAGGATCATAAAAGTTGATTGATAGAATTGTATTATGGCGTAACTATGGAGCATACACATGTAGCTGCACTTCAGGCTACACTGTAGCTGACACACTTACTGAAAAATATAAGTATAAATACTTGTCGGGGCTAATATGGCGATGGAGATGGCAAACACTGGATTGGTTGTTTTCTGCTACTAGTTTCTGATGCTGGTAGAGATTGAAGGGAGTAAAATATAGATCAGATCAGGTATCTATGGCGGGACTCCTCGTATCAACTATAAATCCATAATAACAATAACAATAATAACTATTTTATTGAGATAAAATTAAAGGTTCTAGAGCATTAACACAGCAGCAAATCACTATGTGCCATGTAAAGATGTAGTGGACAAATGGCGTCCAAAGCAGAGTCACACTACCTCTGTGTATGTTGTAATCTAAGGTTCTCTGTGGTTTGTTGTCCTGATATGATCTAAGATATTGGTATCAGAGCATATCAAGGCTTTTATTATTGCTTCACGATCAGCTATATTGGGCTATATAGAGCCTGATCCAATCCTTTGTTTTATGATTTGACTCGCAAAGCTTTCATGCACAGTAACGCAACTAGTGCAGCCTTTGGTCACTCTCCAACTCTCCATCTCTTCTCCACTCTGCACAGTTCTCTTGTGTGTAAGAGGAATGGGTTAAGCTCCGTCCGCAGTGAAACACCACACACCATTAACGGCAGTAAAATGCAGTGTGAGGCTGTCTATTGGTGTTATTTACTGAAGTTATGAGCACTCCTTTCATTTCAGTTCAGAGTGAGAGTCTCTTGCATTTTTCTGTCGTCTGTGGTGCATGGTGTTTTACTGCCTTTTTCAGAGGAGAGACAGACAGCGGTGAGAGCTTACGACACACTCGCCACACAACCTGGCCACTGCAACTTGGAGTGGCTGGTTTCCCCCAGGTTAACACCATTAGCTCTGTCAGCACTGTTGTTGTTGTTGTTGTTGTTGTTGTTTGGTGCTGGTTATGGAGTTAGCACCATTAGCTGCTAGCAGCTGGTTCAGCCACTTCCATGTTAAGAACCGTGTGCAGACAACTCATACACTCTGAATTTAGCATAGAGCCCCTCTAAGAAAATGAATCATTTGAACTCTAACTGAGGACATTGTGGTTCATAGTTGTCACCTTAACTCCTGACAGAAAGATTTCTGTAGTGAGATGATTAAAACTCAGTAGTGACCTGCAATAAAATTCCCATCAGACTTGCTTGGACCTGGTGAGCTCCTTGGTAAAATGAAATAGCCGAAAGTTAATGAAACCTTTGGTTGGCTGCAGACTGTGGAACGTAAACAGGTGCGTGACCACACATGTGAGATCCAGGTAAACAGTAATTCCAAGCTGAGAGCAAAAGTAGCATGTGCATGTTAACACCAACTGCTCCAGGTTGGCCGTGGGTGCTTAAAATGTCTTAAAATATCTTAAATACACATTTACTAAAGTATTTTTGACAGACTTTGACACAACACCTATGTGCACAAAGCCCTTATTTTCACCCCTCTATGCATTTAGATCATGCAGTATGTCTGCATCGTTAGCCAGCCTGCTCATTAGTTTATTTTCTTTGTGCTAATAGCAGTTAGTGTCATTTTGCCTTTTTGTTCATGTTTAACCGACATCAGTGTGTTTACTTGAAAAGAATTTATTTCATTCATACTAAGGTCACTCTTAAATTTCATTTAAATGGTATTAAAAATATCTTTAAAAGCCTTAAATCTAGCTTGTTTATACCTGTGGATACTCGGTGCTCTGTAAGGCTGCTTTGTCATCTAATTCTTTGGTTTTAAAGACTGAAGCACACTCGCCTGCTCTGTGTGAAGAAAAGCTGAAAATCAGGTCACTTTATTGTTTGTTTTGATTCTTGGCGAGTAGCTTGTGTCTCCTGGTTACCGATGTTTTACTTTAGAGGAAAATCTCTCAGTGTTCTGGCCTGGTGTCGGCCTGCTATCTGACACCAGTGTCTGTTTGACTTAGCGGATGTGCTGCATGCTGTCGTGTCCCCTGGTGGCTGTGGATGGGAACAGCTGCAGAATGAAATAAACTGACTGCTCTCAATCTCGACATCTAACGTAGAGCGTTTGGTAAATTCGTCTTCTCATGACTTTCACGTATTGACGTCTGGCTTATTCATCAAACGCACTAGAAATCTGTGATACTGGTGCAGTTGGCACACGCTGTGAACACTTTGGCTGAAGACATAAAACATTCAGTCCTGTGATGCACAGAAGAGAAAAAAAAAACATACTTTATTGTAAACATCTTAAACATACAGTTTTACAACTGCCACACCTTGATAAAAACTAAAAATCTCCAAATATATTTGTCACTCCATGACACATGAGGTTACAAACAGGTTATAAACAAACCAGCAATTAATCACAGTTATCTAAACCATTTTATTTGGAGGTCAAAGTAAAAGTGAATGGTATAACGGAGGTCCCGCACAGGACAGGAAACAGGCCAGAGCCCGAGCCAAAGCCGGCCTCTGACACACAACGCCTGCTTGTTGTCAGAACAAAAGAGCTGCAAGCTTTTCTCCTGGAAAAAAAACTGAAAGAGCCTTCAGAGTCTGGGCCCTTCGCCTGCCTTCTCTCAGCTCCTCTCGGCTCTGTCCTCCTCTCCTATATTCTCTCCACCCTTTTTCTTTTCTTTTCCTGCTTTTGCAGATAGTCACTCAGTCACTCTAAATCAGTCTGCTGAGGTAAGGCTGCCGTTCAGAGCGATAGGAGAGACTTTAGGGACACAAAACCTGGATTAAGTGCTGTGAGCACGAGAGGAGTGTCATCTGTAATCTGTCCAGCAGGTTTGTGTTTGTCTGGACACTCAACAGTTTAATGATACTGTGCTGATGGATCTTCAAAAACATGTCATCAGGGCAGATCTTTCCACCACAGTCATTCAAAAAAGTGTACCAGGTAACTATATATAGATTAATGATTACCAACATTTGCTTATTAGAGTTTATATATATATATGTAATCGTATAGATAGTATGTAATGAGGCAGATTATTTTACAGTTTAACATGGCTCTCACATAAAAAATGACAGTACCAGTAAATATAAAAGACAGTTAACTTCACAGTAAATTGAGTTACTCATTGGTATCTAATAAAACCAAATAAAACTAAAAGATAAATTAAAAAAGTCAGTCAGATCTAGTCAGTTATATGAATGCATAAATGTGTTCGTATTTCTTTTTTGATATGTGTCAACATGTACAGCAGTGCAGTCTATTTGTAATAAGCAAATATCCGCTCATGTCTGCAAGTGTGACAGATGTGTAAAAGAGATAGTTGATTGTAGAGTCTCATTCTCAGGTCGTCAAATACTCATGCTTTGGGTTGGCAGTTCGATCCGACTACCAACCCAAAGCATCGGTATTTGATGACATGGGAATGAGACTCAACAACCAATCAATCATCATCATCATCATAATCTTTCTCCAGATCATACTGAGCCTTTAAGTATATCTTCATTTTATGTTTCAGCTGAAAAGATTTTTTTAATAGAGGAAAACTCAGTATTACAGTAGATTTCTGTTACATCAGTAATATCTCTTAAACCAAACCTCTGATGGCCCTTACAGACCAAGCAGGCAGTCAGTCAGTGTCAAGCTAACGGTGAGCATCTGTCGCTTCAGTTTTTGCGTTGTGTCCCGCACTGTTGGTACTAGTCAGCTCTAGTCAGCTGATTCACCTACCTACAGCAGCACAGCCAGAGGAACCTGTCACTGAGAGAAGTCACTCTGACTGACAGTTCAGCTCAGCACATGAGAGGAGAAATGGAAGTGAGGAAAGTAAACAAATGACGCAAGTCAAGAAGGGGAGATTATTTTAGGAAAGGCTATTTTTTAAGCCATTGAGCTCTTTAGCAGAAATGATTCATAATTGTTGGTGTAATTGTTCGCCAGCCCACTGTAAATATCCTTTGTTCTTTGGACTCCCACCACCTGGTGCTATGGAGAGTCATTTCCTGTCATGCAAGCACAGGACGTATGTGTTGGCCATTGCCCGTAGTCCTTGTGGTTTGTTCAAGTGCAACTTTTTGGCCAAGACACAGGTGATGTGAGGTGACCCAACAGTCGGCCTTTGTCACCACTAGTTCTCTGATGTTTGTTTGGTGTGTCTGGGCCTTAAAGGATTATTAATAAAAAGAATGTGATGTTTTTTGGAGCTCCTTGAATAGACTGTCTGTGGATATTTGCTGCACTGAAACATGTTTTTGTCCAGATTTGGTCATCAAAGGAACAAGTATACTGGTTATGTGATAGCTGTTCCTGCTGAACCACTATGACTTAGGAAGTTTTTGAGATTTCTCAGTCTTGCAATAACTTGAACCTTACAATAACTTCACTGACAACAGGGGTGAATGCATCATTTTCTAATTCCTGACATACAAGACCATGTCCCTGATGTGTTTGATATGTGGAGTTGGCTATTTGGTCCTGTGTGAAGGTGAATTAGCATAGCAGAGTTATGATGGTGTAAATCTTGCAATCTCTCTTTCTCTCTGAGCAGCTGAAGAAGAAGCAGGTGTACGTGGAGAAGGTGGAGAGGATGCAGCAGGCCCTGGCTCAGCTCCAAGCAGCCTGTGAGAAGAGAGAACAACTCGAGCATCGACTCCGTACCAGACTGGAGAGAGAGCTGGAGTCGCTACGTATGCAGCAGGTAACACCTCAGTCAGGCCTGTGCTGACTGACCATCATATAGACTATCAACAGATAAAGAGACCATCACTGTGGCTGATGCCCCTGCCCATGCTAATACTATTTATTGATTTATTTGGCAGTGAATTTATGTATTTATGAGCTGTATACAGAATTCTCCTCAGTCTGTTTTGGTAATCCACTAGTAACTGCTTAAATCTAATGCTGCCCTAACACAAAATGACTACATTTGGAAGCTAGTGCCGTATTAATTTTAAATCCACAAATGACAGAGTCCCTCTTCTGTGTTCTGGCCCCCTCATTCTTTCACCCCTTCTTCTTGTCTCCTTCGTCCCTCCCAGCGTCAGGGAGGAACTCAGAACAGTGGGACAGTCCCATCAGAGTACAACGCCACAGCACTGATGGAGCACCTGAGGGAGAAGGAGGAGCGGATTCTGGCTCTGGAGGCCGACATGACCAAATGGGAGCAGAAGTACTTGGAGGAGAGCGTGATGAGGCAGTTTGCCCTGGACGCCGCTGCCTCTGTCGCCACTCAGAGGTACTCGTGCATTACAGTTATTGATTTCATACTCTGCGCCGTTGACTCTCATGTCTGTCATATGTTTATTAATAAGTGGAACATCAGCAACTTATTCTGATTTTTGTTGTTATGGTTGCTGAAGATTCATAAAGTCAAAGATATTTAGTTTCTGAGGGAACCTTAATCAATTAAAAATTCAAATTCAGGTTTGAGCAATGAAATGAAGCCTAAACTGAGTTCAAGCCCAGCAAACTGCAGCCACAGGGCTCTGATGTTTCCTACAAACTTACAATGAAGTGTCTACCACCTAGTGGTCATTAAATGAACTGCAGCTTATTGCATTTGTTCATCAACTCTGCTGTAGTGGTACTGCTGTCTTTAAATGGTCTTTCCAGTTTGTGTTTTAGCAGTTTCAGCATTCAGCAGCAATAACTTGTGTGTTCCTGCATTGAGAGGCTTTTATATTTTATCATATTTATTTTGTCATTATTTTATTTTTTTAATTATATTTTGCATGCACTGTAAATGCCCTGGTGTACGGATATAGTATCCCACAGTGAGACAAGTGTTTAGAACAGGTCAGCAAGTTTGTGTTAAGTGCTGTGGGTGAACCACTTTTGAACTCCAGGTTCTGTCTTGTTTTGCAGGGACACATCTGCAGTAGTAATAAGCCATTCTCCCAGCAGCAGCTATGACACGTCGGTAGAGGCACGAATCCAGAAGGAAGAAGAGGAGATCCTCATGGCCAATCGGCGCTGTCTGGACATGGAAAGCAGGTAAGACACTCCCCACATACATGCAGCCTTCCTGAGACCAGGGCTTGTAAATATAAATGCATGGAGTCTAAATAACAGCCCTGTAAATATTCATTTTACCTTGAAAGGTTTAAAGAGGTATGTTGTGTATGTTGGCACTTTACATAAAAAGTACAAATTCCTCGTATGTAAAAGCCTCCTTTACAGTAAACTGGATTCTAATTCTAGTGATCACACAGTAATATTACAGCACTAGATGCCTCATTGTCATGCTGGTTCTACCTGCCTGCTGAGATTTGCAGTCTGAATGTATAATGCTCATTATCCATTATGTCTGCGTGAGCTCTTTTTGACACCAAAGGAGGTAGATGAACACATAAATGCCCAGACACACCAAACTGACTTCAGAGAACTAGAGGTGACAAACAGCCCTGCTGCGTCCCCTGACGTTGCCTGTGTCTCGGCCAGAAAGTTGCACATGAACACACAGCAAAGACTACAGCCAACAGCCAACCAAACAGCATATATGTTCTGTACCTGCATGTGAGGAAATAGCTTTCTCTCTCACCAATAGACGGTGGTAGTCTGTATTCCTCGTTAAAAAAGCGAACCTGGAAGACCGTCTTGACACAAGTTAGCCAGTTAACACAATCCAATTGATCTCTTTACTTTGATCTCTCCTCCTATGCCTGTGAAGTTCTGATGATGCAGGATCACAAAAAAACATTTGATAAAAGAGTAACCTGTCAGTCCATATGACTTCATGTTGACTCATATTTGTAAAAGGCCAGCATGAACATGAAGGAGACCAGAACTAAAAGGTGACAATGTGTCATTTCTTTCCTGTAGTCCAAACCAAATGAATATATGATATAAAAGCAGTCACGTAGCTCTCATGGTCTCCTTTCCAGCAGTAACTGTTCTCTGTTCTCCATGCTGGCTCTGTCTAATGTTTTTTTTTGCCTAATTCAGGATAAAGAATCTTCATGCCCAAATCATAGAGAAAGATGCTATGATCAAAGTGCTTCACCAGCGCTCCAGGAAAGAGCCCGTCAAGTCTGACGCACCGTCTGCCATGAGGCCCTCCAAGTCCCTGATGTCAATCTCCAACACTGGCTCCAGTGGTTCAGGACTGCTCTCTCACAGCCTGGGCCTCAGCAGCTCGCCCATCACCGAAGAACGCAAGGACACCAGCTGGAAAGGCAGCCTGGGTAAGAACCAGCAGTCCTCACAGACTATTACCTCATATAAGAACAGCAGCCGAACAGTTCTGTGAGAACTGGGGATGTACAGTCACTTGTAACTACGGTGCTGCTGTGTTCATTGCTCTCTTCTCATGTTCCCTCAGGGGTCCTGCTGGGTTCCGAGTTTCGCACGGAGTCTCTCAGGACAGAGTCGATCTCATCATCCCCGTCACCAGTGCTTCCTTCCACCCCGATGACTGCAGGCCACTCAAAGACAGGCAGCAGGGACAGCTGCACACAGACCGAGAAGGGCCAGAGTCAGGACACCAGCAAGCCCAGCACTCCAGCCCTGCAGAGCATGACGCTGCCCACTCGCCTGTCCAGCCCCAGCCCAGTCTACATCCCCGACCGCATAGCAGGTGAGTACACATCGTCTGTCAGGCCTTGTTTCCACTGACTATTAACATATGTCTCAAGTGATCGACAGTGGACAGCTTTATGTCGGGTGTGAATGCACCCAATGTGTCCTCAGTGTGTCTTGGGATCCAGTTAAGCCATTAACATTTTTTATTTTTTATTTCCAGGATTTGACTCAAAAATATTAGAAATACAGAACGACTTTTTTGTCATTATTGGGCCAAACACTGGCACATGGGTGACAATGAGTGTTGGATGTGATAAAAAACAATCTTTTATGACATCTTGGCCAGTTTACGAGCATTTCTTTCAAATTTTACACACGCCGACGCCAGAGGTCCAGAATGTTTAATTGGTAACGCTGTAATAAATCTGGGCAAATACATCAGAATGAAGCACACACAACATGTTTCAATATTAAGGTAACAGTGTTTAAAAAGAAAAAAACATTTTAATGTGATAGAAATTTTAGATCATGTGGTCCAGGCCTGACACATCGCCAAGGATCCTCTTCACTGTGCTGTATAACAGTCACAGGTTAAATTAAATTTACAAAACAGACAGGGGGGCTCATCAGAAATGCTGACTCATCATTTTTTCTTCAAATTTGGGCATTTTCTGATGTTCTTTGTTTGTCTCTGTGCAGATGTGCCAGTGTTTCACAGCAGCACCCTGGAGCGAAGGCTCCCCGTCCAGTCCCACCCACAGCAACAGCCCCCTCCCCCAGCCCCGCCCACCCAACAGGAAGTGGACAACGACATGGTGGAGATCCTCATCTGACCCTGTGACCTCTGGAAAAAAATATCATCTAAACAAATGATCAGAGGGGGGGCAGCTCCATCAGATAAACAGAGCGACAGACGTGTTAATCACTCCAGCTCGTCCTCCAAACCTGCAGCTGCTGTCTGTGTGTCACCGAGCTGAGGGAGAGTAATTATACGCACATCACGCTGGTGCAAGGCTGTCAGAAACAGCATAAACGAAGAACAAGCAACGCCTGCAAACTTACTCTATGCAGCAAAAATTTAATACACAACATTTTGATCCTATTTGGATCTTCATCAGGTCAGAATGTTTGAAAAGTAGAAACCAGACCCATATTTATACATACTGCACACCTGGGTGACAACCTCTCTGATGGCATCCAAACTGCCCACACAGAGAAAAACAGTAATAAAAAGCCATACGTCAATATATATCAAACATTTATACAATTATATCAGATTCATCAACCCATTTATCTACATCGCATTCAAAAATAGATTGTACTAAGTGAGAGGCAATGTACAGAAATTAAACATCCCTCTTAAAAAGTTAGATCAAATCCCAATAAGGGAAAGAAGACACACCTGTTGTATTTATATACATTAATTTTTGTTTGTCTGTTTGTTTTGTACAATTATATGCGTGAGGGTCCAGAAAGATATACATATTTATATATAGGGAGAGCCATCATGATACAACCTCCAATATTCATTTCGAGAAAATGTTTGATGTAGATTTCTTGGTGTGGGGAGTGAAATATATAAAAATATTTCTTTTTGGAGCACGAGAGTGATTAAATCACCTTCTCTCTCTGATCTGTGTTTGACTGACCCACACCAATTAGACATTTTCATGCTCTCATGTTTACATGTGCATTTATTCAAACACTCCCAGCCTGACTGGACTTTTCCCAAATGTCCTTCATTCATTCATCCTTCATCATAGGAAAAACCAGACATCAGAAGCAAAAAGCAGAAGAGCCCTGTCCCTTCTTGTCTCATCTCAGCTTTTGCAGTTCTCCTAGATGCATGTGTTAATATGAAGTGGTGACTGGAACTTAAAAACAGAAAAGTTCATTGCCTCAAATTTATTTTACTGATGCAACTTTGGAAGTTGTCTCAGGCGCTTTCTCGTTCACAGAGATGGATTCAGCTTTGGGGACTGATGCTTGAAGCTGAAGGGAAGTTTATTGATTGAGGTGTGAGACAGAACTTTTCTTTTTAATTCAGTCTTTCAGTTGACATTAATGATAGAAACGTGAGCAAACCTGAAAGCCAAAATCTCCCTTGAATTAAAATTCAGCAGAGAGAACATACACATCCATACATACACACTTGTATTTTTGACTTTAAGGTGAAGGATTTCTTTTTTCTGTTTTTGTCACTGTGTTATGACTCACTGTGGTCAGTGACTCAGGCTTTTTGTTTAAATGCACTATTTTTTGACCGGGGGGGGGGGGGTTTAGTGGCGGCATCAAACTGCAGCACCAACAGCATTTCAGCACATTTGGGAACATTTGCAGAGCTTAGCATGTGCATTTTTCCTTTCCAACATGCAAGCATTAATGAGGACCAGAACTGGCCTTGCTACAAGAGTTCAGCTGTGAGAGGAGCAGCTTGTTACTTTGACTCGTGATACAGACACGTTATCTCTCCCGCAGTGTTGGTGGAGGCTGGTTGGACCAAATGTATTGGCTACCTTTTTGTTGCATTTATTGCACTACTTACTTTTTAAGTGTGTTTCTTATATTACTTTAAGATATCTGACATTAGGTATTGTATTTATGTGAAATGTTTTTTTCTAAACTGTAGTTAGACATGGCACTTGGGTAATCAGAAAGTATGTAAACTATAAAACAATCTTAACTATTGACATAGTGTATGTATGTACTGTAATGGCCTGTGTGAGAGGAGAGCTGAGCCATTCAGCTGTGTTACATTTCTAGAGCTGTTGAGTTATTGAGTTGGGATGTTGCCTTTTTGAGAGCAGACTTGTTGTGGTGCAAAGCGACAGGCCTCTGAGTAGCCCTGTTTTGTACTGGTGCAATCATCACATGGTGACTAGTACTGGGATTTTGGACGTATAGTGTTTGCAATGTTTGTGGCATTTTGACTTCAGGCAGAGTAAAACTGCAAAATCCGATGAGCTTTCCCTTTTTCGTCTCCCCCATCCCATTCCAGATAGATGTAAAAATGTGTTGTCATTCCCTTCAACGGGGATAAAATGATTTAATCACATGGCTGTTCTAAACTTTCCAAACATTATCAGACCAAACAGATCAAATTCTGATAGTGAAACGAGTCATTTTGTGAGGATTGTGATGCTTAAAAAATGTATCCACTGATTTACAGGCATCTATTTAGCCATGTAAGTCTGGGAAAAAGTGTTTATGTGCTGCAGGACTTCATGAGTGCAATTCAGTGCAATTACACTGAAAATTGGCTACAAAGCCCAGCATTCTTCCTGGGGACCTGAGTTATCCCTAGAGACTGACCTCTGGTGGCGCATGATGTGCACTACATACATTACATCAGTAATACAGCATCTCTGTATGAGTTTCATAGAGAAAGGAGCATCTCTATTTTAGACAGTATTGAAAATCATCCCGGAGGGATTTCTAATCATCCAAGCCTAATTGGCAGTAAATATAACAGCAACATCTGCTTTAAATGACAACTTCAGACAGATATGAACGGATGAAAAAAATTAAAATATGTTCAATTTAGGTCGCAGAAAAGGGTTCAACAATTTCAGAAAGATGATCAGATGATCAAACTTTCTTCTTGAAGCCTCGGCCACCTGAAGTCAAAGTGCTACATGGCTCGGTGAGAACACACAGTTCACAAGCTCTGTCTGAAACCTCCCTGGACTAGTACACCTGTGCAGGTTGCACTAGACTACCATTGGACCGTATTTGTGTTTTGAAAGGCATTCTTTAGAGTTTTAGAGAGACATGGTGGCGACATGCTGTACCAATCTGGTGTTGGGCCTCAGAGACAAGAAGGGAGCGAGAGTCTGACAGTTTATGTTAGCTGCCTGGACGACCCCACTGGTTGGGGTCACTCTCTGATAGCAGAGGTCTTAAAGTCACTCATTCAGCATTTCATCTCCTGTGCTTGAAGATGGAGGGGCTTTATCTTTTAGTATGATGCACATCATGTCATTAGATTGACATACACACATATTTAAAATTGCAGACATTTGTATCACCATATCTACTATCCATCTGACTCGATATTAGATCAAAACAAGCCATAGAAAATATTGCAGGCCTCATTTAGGTGACTTTAGGTTTGATTGGAAGTTGTCCGTTTGGATGTGAAATTTATGCAACAATCGACTAAGTCTGCTCTTCCGCTGACCTGTTAAGTATCATTTTGGTGAGTTAATAAGGCTAGCACAATTTTGCATTTCTATGCATAGTGAAGTGTTGGTATCGACTGTGAATGTCTCCCATTAGAATACAGAGGTAGCCTCTCAGATCGACATCTCTTGCTTTTGACCAAAGGTGACAGAATAGATTGCTACTCATCCCTGTGAACAATATCAGTGTGTGAATTTGAGAAAAGCTCAGTCTTAAAAAGACACCACATATTCAGGCTTAAAATGAGCTGTAATAATCTTCAAGTGGGGTAAGGTTATTGCCCATATTTTTAATCTCTCCAATCATTTCAAGAGATTGGCATGTTCAGAAATTTGATTGTTTCAATGGAGTGTGCATGAGAGTGTTTATGGTGGAGACAGGTGTTGCTGGTACAACCTGTTGCAGCAAGACAAAAAAAACCTTTACTTTTAAATCAAGCCACATGTCCAGAATAACCTGAGTTTTTTTGCAAAAATCAAATATTTTTTTGAGTTATGTGTTTAAATATTACATTTCCAGCAAGGTTATTAATAGAGTTAGATTGAAGATGTCCACTGCAAACCAAAAATGTTGGACCAAAGACGCTAAGAACGGTCAGCTAACCAACGTTATTGCAGAGAGTCTTTAGTTTTACGTCACGAAAGGACTGTGTTTCATCAGAGGAACTAAATAAGGAATGCACTGATATTTTGTAACTACATGTACCTGACATTTTATAGAGGAATAAGGACTTCGACCACTTCTCAACTTCCAAATGAATGGTGTTATTTTTCTCCACTACAGAAATGTACAACCCAT
The DNA here is from genome assembly GCF_011397635.1 of Epinephelus fuscoguttatus. NCBI lineage: Eukaryota > Metazoa > Chordata > Actinopteri > Perciformes > Serranidae > Epinephelus > Epinephelus fuscoguttatus. The sequence continues at coordinate 8,519,599 of NC_064763.1, forward strand.
ATGTGTGTGAAATCATTTGAAAATCCAGTTGCTTTGCTTCCTGATACAGAACAGGCAGCACTCTGTATTCTGACTGAAACCTGATTATAGCTGCCGACATATTTTGGTACACTTTCTTTTTCCTGTCAAATCTCATGTTAGTATTGGTGGATCCCTAAGGATAGAGTTCCTGGTCGATGTAAACATGTCATTCATGGTTATGTGAAAAAGCACAATGCCAGTGTTAATAAATATGTTCACTCATTTTTTTCCATCACCAGCACATTAAGTGTCCTTAATGCTGGTACTGTAAATTATCTATCTGCCTGTTGTCGCGTGTTTTGGTGGGCTGAGCTGAAATCTCAAAGACAATGGACCTTGTGGGGGCTGTAAGGCTAGAGATATACTTGCTTTTTAACCACGTTTGCGGATAAAAACCAGCTGTGTCATGAACGCAGTTGATCACATACTTGCTTGTGTACTACACATGTTCCTGGAGGATGCCACCAGAGAACTCAGACAGTGGAGAACTTTCATATTTGTATGATGTAAACAATAAATTGGCGACAATGGCAACGGCCACTGACACGTTATCATGGATCCCACTGCTTTTCTTGGCAAGTCCCTTCCTGTTATGCTGTGATTGGCAGTTGTCGAAAAGCAGTGGAATCAACAGTTAGTGCCTAACGACACTTTAGGAGGTTACTTTATTTATAATTCTGACATCACAGCAGAAAAAGTGCCAGCAGCGACAACATAGATGGTGTTTAAGGCCCCTAAATTAAGCACATTGTGACAATGGCGAGTTTCTCACACTGTGGGTATTGCATCTTACACTTTGTGTTACTTTCTGAGGACTTGCACAACCAGTGCTCCGATTGGGCGCAGGATTCATGAGGCAGCTGTAATGTGCACGTGAATGTGTAGTTAAAAGCATGTTTATCTTCAGCCTACGGCCTCAGGTGGGATCGCTACAGATTTCTGATGATAGACTGATGCTAGTCACTGGTTTTTAAGTTGCATTTGAATGGATCTCATGAGCCCAGTAACATATTCATATTCCATTTTAAGTAAATAAAAATACTCAAATTTAGCTGCAAAAAGTAATCAACATTTCAGCTGCTGGCATTCCCAGCCATCAAACACACATTCACAGAAGGTTCTCATGTGACTGATATTTAGAGGAGTAGCCTTTACTAATCAGACCAGAACATTTCAAGATACAAAGATGTTTTTTTAGTTGGTTGCAGAAGATGAAATGCCAAATAGCAAAAGTATGAGCAGTTGGAATCAGTTGAGTTCTGTGTCATTTTATCCTACACAGTCTTGCATAAAGTTGGGAATTTAAGATCTATTCCTACATGAATCATTTAATAGTTTCACCTCTACTACAGTGATTTTCTACAAGGCATAGCAAACATTCTTGTAGGTAATGAAATGTGTTAATACTGGTACTTAAATGAGCTGCTACGTGACATTCAGTCAGGAGGTCCATTTATTGTGCAGTGCTGATAATGTCTCTTCTTAGATTAGTTTTTTGAAACCACCTCAAAGTTTCAGACAGGTACTTTTTGTAGCTGACAGATTCACATCTTCATCATCCCACCTGAGACTCCCCACAGACCTCGGTCCTGCCTCTGGCCTGCACCAAAGCCCCCCTCAGCCTTCAGTCCACCATGCACACACAAACTGGAGTAACTGCTCTCTGTGTACAGAAATACAACTTTGAAGCTGTTTCTCCACTCCTATGCAGTCAGTGCCTCAAAAAAAGACAAATCATGTGAACAAGCACCTCTATACCTGCCACAGTGTGTCTTATTTGTCTTTACCAGGCACTTGTCATCACATGTTTCCGTACTGGTACTTCAGTCATTAAAAGCATTGTTGTCTGTTAGCATGTAAAGCTAACCATGACCTGTCATTGCTGCACTTCGTGGATGTATAAACCGTTTTCCCGTAATGTGACAAATGCCTGGCAAAGAAAACTTCAATTCAAACTGTTCAAGAGGACTGACCTGAAAATATAAAATTGATGCAGTTTGCAATGTTTACTAGCTGTAAAAATGACAGTGTCTATTGTAGTGATTCTTGTTTAAAGCAATGTGTTTCCAGGCTGTTCATGTACATGCTGTTTCATGTTGTCATTGCTGTACAATCACAGTTCATGTAAAAGCAATTCTCTGATTAATCATCTGTTCTTACAACATTCATCTCATACAGTTTCTTATATTACGGTATGAAGTCATTTAGTTTTCTTTCTGTATATCTTTTCTGAACAAACTCCCAAATAACCAGTCAAATGAGTTAAGTTAGTATTCATGTAATTCTTTTGTTAAATAAATTAATGCTGAGACTTAAAGGTTGTTCCTGGTGTTTAGTTACATCTACATGAACCCACCTACTGCTCAGTGTACATTAGTCCCCACATTACACACACTGTGGGGGATACACTATTGGGAGAAAGGAAAGAAATTTGTGCTGAGTGTACAATGGGTTGGTTTACATGCACGCTAATATTCTACTAATATTCAGAATATGACATTCTGAATTTTATACTAGTCATGCGTAGTCTGTTAAGATATTCCAAATGTATTATTTTCTGAACAATCAGATCAGATATGACGGTATTAATCCAGTTTTAGGAGCATACTTTGGATATGTATGCAACACTTAAGCAGTTTGCGACACACAGCCTCTGCATTGTCATGGATACATTGTACTCAACCCAACCTGTCAACAAGGCTGTGAAGTAAAGATGTATGCCCAAAAGAAAAGCCAACATTTCTGATCAAAAGAGGAAACACACCTACTTTGAAACATGGTTTCACCATGGAAACAGGTTTTTGGATATGTGCAAATATCACAGCACCGACCTTTTCAACAAGGAGGCTTTGTTTGCATAGTCCAACAAGACTACCACTGATGGGAAACTTTGAAAAAATCCTGGCACAAGCTCCAGTTTTTCCACTTTGCCATATTTTGATGTGATAAACAAATTCATTGGCGTATGCACGGCTGTATGTAAACAGGGATGTTAGTGGAATGTTGAGATTCATTAGCCGTGTAAACAGCATATTAGGAATATTGTCTTTTGTGGAATAAGGGCGAAAAAAACTGAATCTCATACTTTTCTTTTTACTTTTAGTAGATACTGCAGCTGCCCTTAAAAACTGTGCTGTTGGATGCAGAATGAACACAATCAGGACAAGCTACTTCCTCATAACATTATGCCCTAAACTTTGACTCTCTTACTCATATATCCGTTACCATGGAGATAAAACAAAATACAGTGTAACTGAGCTTTTTAGAGACAGAGGTCAACGCAGAACTCTGATGCTATTTTGCAATTAGTAATAACTGCATACCTTTTAGACTCCAACAATTCAATTCAAGACAATTCATTTTTGTCCTCTGTGGAGGACATTAGTCTAACTAGTGTAACTCAAGTATTCTTTATGCTATCCATTTGGGTCAAACTGTTCTGAAGAGGACATCCAGGGCTTTCTAATGATGTAGACATTATGTGGGTGGGGTTAACAGGGCAAACACACACCCTTTTCAAAATGGCTGCCATTATGTTGTTCTCTTTTTTTTTTGCTGACAGAGTGGTAATTGATCATTTTCTGGCAAAAGTTATGATTATTTTGTTAATATTTAATTAGTTTCCTGAATATAAGGGTCTTAACTTTAATTTAGAGAGATTTCAGAAATCCAGAGTAATTTTAACCTTTTCAAAATACACCTTTTATTCAATGTCCTCTGTAGAGGACATTGGGACTTAGTACCCCCTGTTTTTTTAACCAATTACCATGATTCAGAAGGCAGAAGGCCATTAAAGGGAATGACGGGTTTTTTTTCTCATAATTTCTAATACATTTTAAAGGTTAGTCAGTGTGAAAGCAGAAATTTGGCTTGGAGTGAGAACACTTTAGGTGAACGTACATTCCCATGCATCTATGGCAGGATACTACCTAAAAGGAGGATTTTGAGAAACTTCATGCTTTATTTCCTTTAAACAATGACAATTCTTGCTGAGAGTGTATTCACACATACAATAGTATCTATAAAGCTTCACTCCACTGTTTTTTACCCTTCCTAGGCCACCACACACAATAAAGTTTACCTGGTCTTTGGGGTCTGTCACATAGGCGTCATGGGTCAAACTATGGGGCTCCCCATCACTTCGTATTGCCTGGGCGAGTGCTAAATGTCTGCATAGCAAGCATTACACCTCATCACATCATAGATAGTGAGGGGTGAGTGCAGTTGGACCACCAGGCCCTTAAACCCAGTGGCACAGGGTACTAATCCTGCACCCTGACTGCAACGTCAGGCCCATTGGTATAGCTATTAAGAATACACTCTACCTTGCTACAGCTATCCATCATAGTGTTAAGCATTGAAGACAGCCACATAATAATTCCAGGGGAGTAAAAGTCCTTTGTAGCTCATATATTTAGAGATAAAGCATAAAATACCCCATAGTCCCATTGTAACTCAATTGAAACTCATTGACTAACTCTGGAAATTTAGGACCCGACTAAGTCCCAATGTCCTCTACAGAGGACATGTGATAAAAAATAAATAAATAATATTTTTGAAATTTTTTTTGATGCAAAATGTTTTTTTCAAGTCTAATACTTAAATTACATAAAACAAATCTTGATATCAAAACTTTTTTTCTTCTGGGTCCCAGGAGGATACTGCTAGTAAAGTTACATAGGCTATACATTTCTCTGTCATTGTTTTTTATTACTAATTACTTATGCCATTTTGTTGTTGGTTATATTTAGGATTCATTTATTCAATTAAACAATTAATATTCATATTTTTACTAATTGAATGGTCATCAGTCACATTACAGTGCTGTCATCCATCATTAGGACTTCTGACAGTCGATGTGGTGTAGCTTTCGCTGCAAAGGATTGTGGGTCAGAACAGCCTGAAAAGCAAGCTGGCTTGTATACTGTACAATCGGACCAGATGTAGTAGGACATCCTGGCATTTTTGGCTGCATTTGACATGCTATGTATTGGGACACACTAACACTATATAGTATGGCAGTATGAGTATTAGCACACACAGAATATTTTGTGCCTTTATCAGTCATTGTGTGCCTCTATGGCAGTGCTTCAGGCAACTGGAGCAGGGGCTCACTGGTACTCAGTCTCAAGCACTCAGGCTCAAGGAGCAAACAGGCAACATGACAGCCAAAGTGGGTCACACCTCTGACTTCCTGTGTTCCACCATTAACTATCAGGCTGTCCTTTCAACCTTCACTGCTTTATTTTAGTGACCTCTCCTTTCTTCATCCAGTGAGAACACACTGTCACAACAGGACAAACAATCCTCTGGCACAAGAGAACTACCCCATTTAAAACATTATGTCCTGTCTGCACTGAAATCTGAACTGTTTCTGCATCAAGTTAATGCAACCATAAAAAAAACCACACCACAATCACTGAATTCAATTTAAATATAAAATCTACTTTTATTAAATAAACAGCAATAATGGCACCGCTTTGAGAAAAATAACTACACAAACTTAGCAAGTGATGTACATGATGAATAATCGTAAACTGAAGACCAAGTGAACTAGAATTACCACCTCACGGTAGTATGCCTTCACCAACCCGTCAAGTTGCAGTTTCAACCATGTCTGTCCAGACTCATAAAATATATTTGGTATTTCCCAGATCTATACAATCAGAACATGAGGTATGGCGCTGACTATTGGACAGAAAAGTGTTTTTGCAGAACATTATGATGTCACAGTGAAGTTGACCTTTGACCTTTTGGATATAAAATGTTATCACTTCATCATTTTATCTTGTTAGACATTTGTGTGAAGTTTTGTCATAATTAGTGAATGAATTCTTAAGTTATGGCCAAAAACGTGTTTAATGAGGTCACAGTGACCTTTGACCACCAAATTACACAGACATTTTAAAAGAAGGAAGGGTCATTATGTCATGGTGACAGCATTCAAATTTTGCATTAGTGTCACACAAGTCTCACTATAACCCATCATATCTGTTGTTTCACGTTTCAACAATGACGTTAGAGAGGTTGTAATATTTGCTATCACTCACAAACAGCGCAGCTCCCTGAAAGCACAAGGATTATTTCGTACTAACATTAAAGTTTCAACTCCAAATGAATGTTAGACGTCTAAAAAGAGAGACTGCTGGCTGAATTTAGCTAAACAAAGTGCACATGCTTTCTTTGTTCACTGACAAAAAAAAGTAATGTTACAGGTATGTGATAAAGGTTCATACCAACTGTTGGTAAATAATGCCACCTGTTGACAATAGCAGGAAACATTATGGAGAAGGCTGACCAATGTTGGTCCTACTGAGTATTATTAAATATCACTGACAGCTTTAAGGTTGCTTAGTCTTTGATAATCAAAAACATGCACAATACTACCTGCTGTCTCGGGAGAAGAGATTGACACTGATGTGCCATTGTGTTCATGTCCTACAGAGTGACCTAATGACTCTTCCCTCTTTTAGTTTCCTTGCCAATTTCTAATCAGTTTATCGTTGAGTCCAAGTGGACGCTTGTGCTACATATGAACAATATCCCTGGAGGCGTTCCTGAGATATCTTGTTCATGAGAATGGGACGGACAAACAACCTGAAAACATTATGTCTAACTGCATAAAAACTGTATCTTGAGTGTTTGGGCCAAAAGCTTCACACAAGACGTCACCTCAACCAATCAAACGTGCACTGCAGACAGAAAAACACACCAGTCTCCAAACATTATCTCCAGGTACTGTAATAGTCACTGATATTCATGTACTTTTGGATTTGGACAATTAAATCAGTGTGGACTGTTACTGAGGACAACAGTAACATCAACACTGTAAACTCCTACATCACACTGTTTATACAACAATAACAAAAACAACAGACTGTAGTCAAGATTATATTTACCTTTCAGATTGTGTATCTGTGTGAGGAGTGTATTTCAATGTGTCATTAGCTCTGACAGTCACTACAATGTGTCTGAATACATGACTGTCATCAAGTGGGAGTGATACTCAGACATGAGGTTAGTGTCTGTGTTGTGGGAGCATTACCTTCACACAACACTGTATTTGAAAAGATCTCAATATTAGGGCAGCACAGTGGTACACTGGATAGCCTGTCGCCTCACAGCCAGAAGGTTTTCTGTGTGTGTGAATTGACTGTTCCTATGTGTCAGCCCCATGATTGATTGTCGACCTGTCCAGAGTGTAACCTATATAACCACCTATTGCTCCAGCCTCCTGCGACCCTTAAAGATAGGCAGGCATAGGCCACATTTACAAAGTGCTACATGTAAATATGTGTGTGTACACCTGTTTGGCTGTTCTTGTGAGAACTCAGTTTTGTCACCTACAGTGAGATTATGTTTACTAAGTGAGGTCATTTGGGCCAAATATCATGATGATGGCAACAGTCAACCAGTTTAACATAAACGTCTGATTTGACTTTGCTAAAACATTCCTTGAACAGCTGCTAGAATTCCATTAAAAGACAATCAGTCTATTAATTAAGTCCTCACAAGTTCAGCCAAACCAGTGTACAGGTGTGTAGGACAGTGAGTTGAGTGTTATCTGCGGATCCAGAGCCAGACGTTGAGCAAGCAGGCGGAGACAAGCAGCGAGAACAGGACAACTTCAGTATTCCTCCTGTCAGCGTTGTGCCTCTCAAGTGCCGCCAGCCGGCGACTCATCTTCATCACCTTCACAGTCAGAGAGACGGATGGGCAGAAGGACAGAAAGACAGTCAGAAGGATGGGCAGACAGGAAAAAAAAGAGGAGGGAGGCAACCAGGCCTTTCATGGTGTACCTGTCTCCTGAGGATAATGAACTCAACTGCAGCTCCTCCCTCTTCCTCTGGGCTCCAGTTCTCCATGGCCCTGGACACAGACAGGATGAAAGAAAGACAGAGATGAGTAAGAGAGACCATACAAGCTCCGCCATAATAACCAAAGTTTTGATATAACTTCAGTACCATTATTCAATACCATATACAGAGACACACAAACCACACTTACACTAAAAGCTAAGCATGCCCACTGACACAAAATGTGAGGGAGTGAAACTTCAAGGGGGGGGGGGGGGTCCATCGTGTTTTGAGGTTTTTATATCATCCTGTAACTTCCAAATAGTGTTTCTTATCAATTCCAATCCTAACATTCTTTTTGCTGCATCATGCTGCAACATGAGGTGATGGTCATGGATGAATGGCACAACAATGGACCTCAGGATCTCGTCACGTATCTCTGTGCATTCAAAATGCCATCAATAAAATGCACCTCTGTTCGTTGTCCATAACATACACCTGCCCATACCATAACCCCACCGCCATCAGCAAACCGCTCACCCACACAACGCCACACACGCTGTCTGCCATCTGCCCTGAACAGTGAAAACCGGGATTCATCTGTGAAGAGAACACCTCTCCAACATGCCAGACGCCATCGAATGTGAGCATTTGCCCACTCAAGTCGGTTACGACGACAAACTGCAGTCAGGTCGAGGCCCCGATGAGGATGACGAGCATGCAGATGAGCTTCCCTGAGACGGTTTCTGACAGTTTGTGCAGAAATTCTTTGGTTATGCAAACCGATTGTTGCAACAGCTGTCCGGGTGGCTGCTCTCAGACGATCTTGGAGGTGAACATGCTGGATGTGGAGGTCCTGGGCTGGTGTGGTTACACGTGGTCTGCGGTTGTGAGGCCGGTTGGATGTACTGCCAAATTGTCTGAAACGCCTTTGGAGATGGCTTATGGTAGAGAAATGAACATTCAATTCACGGGCAACAGCTCTGGTGGACATTTCCTGCAGTCAGCATGCCAAATGCATGCTCCCTCAAAACTTGCGACATCTGTGGCATTGTGCTGTGTGATAAAACTGAACATTTCAGAGTGGCCAGCCTAAGGCACACCTGTGCAATAATCATGCTGTCTAATCAACATCATGATATGCCACACCTGTGAGGTGGGATGGATTATCTCGGCAAAGGAGAAGTGCTCACTAACACAGATTTAGACAGATTTGTGAACAATATTTGAGGGAAATGGTCTTTTGTGTATATAGAAAATGTTTTAGATCTTTGAGTTCAGCTCATGAAAAATGGGAGCAAAAACAGAAGTGTTGCATTTATATTTTTGTTCAGTGTAATTACACAGAACATTTGACTTCGAGTGAAATTTGTGTTGTGATCAAATCCTTGTCAATTCAGTATAAGCTCCCTGCACAAGTGAGACTCAGAGTTGTTTGAAACACATGGAGAATACACGACTGTGACAGGAGAGACCTGGAGCTGCTAACAGTATTCTTTTATACGTATATTACCCTGGAACTGAAGAGCTACAATAGTAGCTACTAAAACTAGTCCCACAAAATGTTCCACAAAAGGCAACATGAAAAACAGTTACCTACATCCATCCATACTGTTGCTATTTAACTGGCTTCAAATGAGGTTTAATGTTCCCACAGTCTCTCTCTCTCTGTATTACTACCTGTTACTGCAACATGGATCCAATCTGTGGGCCTACAATCAAAGCTAACAGCACAAAATGCTAATGCTAACATCAACAGGCTGGCCTGCAGAATAAATTGTACAACAATATAAAAATGGAAAAACTTACAGCTTCCAAGTTTGAAGTTGAGTCACAAACAGCTTCAGTTTTTCTTGCTGTGCACTGACCCTCGTTGAGTTTGTGGGGACATTTCAGTCAAAAATAAAGTGAATCCACTGAGTCTTCACATTCTCAGACAATGGGAGTACATGAAAGCTTTTCTGTTGGTTCTTGCAGCAACAACAGAACAAACAGCATGCTTTGCTCTGTCTTGTTGCCATGTCTGTGATTGCGAGGAAATCTATTATACATGTTTTCTGATGGCAGGAGGAGCAGGGTCTTTATACACCCCGGGGAGACATAGTTATGTTGAAAAACCATTAAAAAGTGCTTTTTGCATGTCACCTTAAATAAATCATTTATCTTTGCTGGCTATCAAGGTGTTACTTCACTTGACTTAATTAGTTTTAATCCAGATGTTACAAGTGGATGCACTGGTGAAAGTTTCAACTAGTTGTCACCAGACAAGAAGTTTCTTCACAAAGTGACTCAGTCATGTGGCTCCATGACAGTACGATCCCACATACTGTACCCAACGCTAAACGCTAAGTATATTACGGCATAAACGTGAGGTTAGTTTTGACACATAATCACACAGTTTTCCTTTCAGTCACCTTTTGCTGCTGTGCTCCGCAAGTGCTGATGCAGGGACCTCGGTCACGACTCTCGCTGGTGGCAGCTTCTCTTGGCTGGGAAATCTTTAGTTCGATAAGATAGACAGAGAAACTGCAGTCTGCTGTGGGTCTCCAACAACATGACATGCAACCAGTTGGGACCGTGCACAGATTTAGCAGCTAGTGAGGGGCGATATTAGCTGAGAGCAAAGCATGAGGCGCACGATGAGAGCGGGAGGTAAAAGCTACCAGCAGTGAGTATAGACGCGTCAGTCCGTGAAGCAGATACTGGTTAGTATAGCAGACAGGGTTGGTTGCAAATATTGCAACTACGATTCAGTTTAAGATTTTTTTAAAAGGTTCCTTCTCTATTTTTCACCATACAAAAGCAAAACATCACTCTATAGCAGTTTCTGCCCGATATACAGAAGGCAGTTTGAGAGTTGACAGCGAAATGACAAAAATGCAACCCATTTGTTCACCTGCCATAGCTCTCAATCCCCTGGCTGCGGCATCCTATCCAAACCCAGACCTGTCATCGATAAATTATTGTATTTTGACAGAGCATTTCTGTTTTAACAGATGCAGCCTCGTAGCACTAATTTAGCAACAAGGAATCATCCTGTAGTTAATAGCCTATGCTTCCGTACCCTGCATAACCAACTGCATTATCACTTAGCAAAACTCAAGAGGGATGGCAGGTTAATGAGGACGCATTTTGGTTATTTTGCTAACAGGGGGATGGTGTTCCCCCTCATATCACCTACTGCTTACAACAAGTAATGTGTAAACAAGTAGACTGCACTTCAACCAAGCCCTTGACCATTTTCACACGTGGCATTTGGGTGTTTCTGACCCTCTGGTTGGTTAGATTTTGTATATTTTAATTAACACCAGCTGTTGCAGTTTCAAAATTGCATTTGAATTTGATTCATTGTTCAGCCCTACCACTGAGCCACATGAAACGCATGTTACAGCAAAGCAGGTGATTGTTGTTTTTTTCCATTTGCACTTGCTGGTTAGTTAACAGAGACAGCAGCAGAAAATATCAGTTACAGATTTGTGGATCTTTGCCAAAATTCAAAGGGAGAAAGTGTTTCAGAGATGTTAGTCAAGGAAATGTATGAGTAAGAACATGAAACTGAGAGTTGAAGAAGTGACAGGAAGCTAGTAAGAATCCACGAAAGAGAACACATGTACAACTTAAAAAGTTAAAGCCAAACAAAGATGGAAGCAGGAGGGAGGGGAGGACTCACTTAAAAAAGAGAGAGCAAACATTAAATAATGGCTTTTTAAAATTGTTTCTCTTTGGAAAAAACATTTCTGTCCTTGGAATGTGGAGCTACTCAACAGTCATTCTTGAGAATCGGGACAAAACCTTACTGTTTTTGGTTTTTACTTGTCAATTAGGCTGGGAAAACATATTTTAAAAGTCTTGACTAATAAACCTTGTAACAGGCCAACCAGTGATTTAGGTTTTCTTGATTATGAAACGTAATGGGTGTCAGATGTAAGATATGACAGAGCTGATGTCTTATGGAGTTGATACAAAGTTAAATATTTATTAATTTCACAGCAGTCGTAGGGAGTAGCCATTTTATTTTTCAAAGTTGCAAAGAGTTCTCTTAATGCTATTCTAAATACTTATATTTAAACCATAATTCTTCTCTAGTTTGGATTTAGGAGGGCTACAGAGTTGAACTATTACTGTATGGATGAAACATAACTGATTGCAATATTACTGAATTAATTAATCAAAAAATAGAGAGCTCAGCAGTGCTTTACTGATGTTATCAGTATGTACTGTTAGTTTTAGATTTTGAAGGCTTTTAACACATTTTTTAATAGTTTTAAGTTGTGAATTCTTGTCTGGGGCGAAGCCATTTTCTGGCACAGGGTGAGTTTCGAAGTTAAAAAATGAAAGCTGATCAAATATTTTACAAATCATATTCACTGCACATATATAAATCCTTTCAAACTAATGTGTCATCCCAGAAATGAAATTAGTGTGTTAATAAGTTATAATTTTAAGGTATTTGTTTGGTAGCACATGATTTGTCCCATTTCTCAAGAATTGGTGTTAAATGTTTCACTCATGTCGTCAAGTTAATTTCAGTTTGTGATCAGTCTACATTTTGTTTCCTTCTGAATAGGACAAACGTTGAAACTATACACTTTTATTTGTGCCATCCCAGCCTGTTAAATGACCCGGTACAGTTGGACAATATGTCCCACAGATCAATAAATCTGGGACATCATGACTGTGAGTTTTTGGGTTAGGCTAAATTATTTTAATATATAATTCACGTGTGCCTTTTTGCACCTCTAACTGACACGACAAAGAGTCGTGTTTATGCTGTTTAATTATTTTAAAGGTTTTTATGTGACTTTCACAGCATTATGTGGTGGTTGAGGTCCAGCCATACATGCATGTTCGTGTATGTGAGGCCCTGTGTGTATCCAACTGGCTAGCAATTAGATACAGCAGTAACTGCTGACAGGATGGCGGTGGCACTAACCCACCCTCCAGTTTCCTATCAGGTTAACAGTGTTAGCTCTGTCAATACTGTTGCCGTTATTAATGCTTTTAATGGAGTTAGCACAGTTAGCTGCTAGCCTCCTGTTACATATTTTGATGTTAGATCATGCCATCTAATAAAAAGTTTGGTCTTTTTGGACTCAAAGTGCAAACACTCGACAGCAAAAGTGAGGGGCTCATTGACATATGAGTCAGACCTGTACTTCTGGCTGACTGTCTGCAGTAGGCGCTGTGAGGCCTTCAGGCCCAGCTGCTTGGCTGTCTGCAGCATGGAGTGTGGAGACAAGAGGCTGGGGGGGATGTCAGGGAGAGCCTGGGCCTGAGGGTCAGTGGTCTGTGTGGAAGGAGAAGGAGTGGAGCGTTGCTGGAGTTGATGGCCTGAACCTCGACTAAAGCCAGTGCGGAGAAGTGAAGTGAGGTGGGGAGGAGGGGAAGCAGGCAAATATGAGCAGTGGATGACGTTGACAACAAGAGACAAGGAAGAGAATAAGTGAGCAATGTAGGGAGGGATAGCAGGGATCAGACGGGTGGAGGAGCAGTACAGAAAAGAGGAAGAGAGAAGTAAAAGGAAAGGTGGAGAGAAGAACAGAAAGGGGAGGGTTGACAGTTTGGGACATGGAGAGAAGGGGCAAAAATTACTATGTGGGAGGTATAAGCTGATGGTATACAGCACAAAGAACTGCTGCTCATCAGCCACTGTAGCTGCTTAAGATTTCAAAATGAGTTCTGACATTTAAAACAAACTGCAGATCACCAAGACACAGTCAAATACCTGAAGGTGAACACACATCAAACCTCTCCCCTTTATGTGATGCCTTTCAGTTTTAGAATTGACCTCTACAACAGATAAACAGATATCATCTGAACATTTGATATCTGGGGATACTGGAGTTTAGTCCATAACAATACCAAACATCTTTTTGTTATCTAAGTTAAACATGTTGTAAGCTTTTTTCCATTCAACAAAATTCACCGTGTTGCTCAATGTGTCTTGATACTGAAAAGAATGACAGGTTGCAGCCCTAAACAAGCCCAAGAGTCTGACCAAACTTTCAACGCCAACATTCATGAACTTGTCATAAGCATTATTTACATGTCATAAACGTTTATGACTGCTGTCATTGAGTGTCATTCGTTTTTTGTCATGACAAGATGACATTGTTTGGGTTGTCTTGATTATGACAACTTGACATTAACCAGGATGACATTACCAAAAGATGTCTTTATGTTCATATCAAGCTGTTGTTACAAGGACATCCCAGAACATCCCAAACAAATTTAATATCAACTTGTCATTACAAAAACCGAATGACACTTAATGACAGCAGTCATAAACGTTATGACATGTACATAATGTTCATGACAGATTCATGACAGTGTCATGTCACCCTTATGTAGATACCTTCAAGTAAAGTGTTACCTAGTTTTCACATGAATATCAGTTTCTGTCATAATGGGTACAACTCAACCTGTGAAAACAGGTCTTTGGTGGCTCTGGAGAAGTTTTTGTCAAGTCTGAGAATATATTCCCTGAATGTCATTAACATCATCTCAAATTTAGATTGACAGTTCACATTTTAAAGAAAAAGCCTGTGTTATAAAACGGGGACGTGAAGTTTGAAGGGTGTGTGCTTTGACAAGGCAGAGACGGTCTATTGATAGATACTACTGAGTTGTACAATGGAAAGTACTGTGTTTTTTAATCTTACTCTATGTAAAGCGTTTTTGAGGACTCCTAAAAGTGCTTCACAAGTGTGACTTATTATTATTATTATTATTATTATTATTACTATTATTATTATAGAATTCACACTAATACTGAAAATATAACTTGACCTTACTCAGTTGTTGCCAAACATAGCTAAAATTAGATCTTTCCCATCCTTGGCTGATGCAGAGACCTTTATGCCACATGCTGGATGCTGCCACTTAAAATCTTTGACTGGTTCAGAATGCTGCAGCTAGAATCTAGAAAATTCAACCATGTTACACCAACTTTAGCTCTCCCCATCATTGGCTCACTATCCATTTCAGATCAGACTCTAAAGGTTCTTCTGACAGCTTACGAAATTGATCTGATCTTCTTAAACCTAATATTCTATCCCATGCTCTTCCTTATCAGAGCACAGAGCTCCTGTCCGTTGCCAGATTTAAAAAGTAGTCAGCAGGCTGCAGGGCCCTTTCCTTTCGTTCCCCTTTCCTCCAAAATAACCGCCCTATTAGATAGTTTGACACTGTTGAGGCCTTTAAATCCAAACTCATCTTTTTGTCTCAACTTTCAGCGAGTTGTTTATTCCTTGTTTGCTTTTATATCTGTTACCATTATCCTTCCAGTGGGTCAGTTTCAGTCTCAATGAATCTATTAATCCTACTACTACAGTCCTCATTTGTCCTGCTGATGAGAACACTGTTAACTTTCTGAAATCCACTGCATCTGTAACCTCTCTGTTTGACTGTTTTCCAACAAGCAGCTCTAAATGTCTGGACCTGGATCTTTGTCCTCCAGAAATACAGCCTCGTTATCTCTCTCATCTTCCCTGTCTGTCCCATATAAACTGCAATAAAGCTGAGATTCACTGACATGATACAAATGGTTAAAAGCCAATAGGCTTTTTGATTCTGATTCAGTCTTCTGGTTACTGTATCACTCCAGCAGCCTCACTTAATTTAAACTCACAGCTAACATTTATGCAGTCCATGAATCTGACTATTTATAGGGTTCTGTTCCTCTATAGTTAAAACACTAACAATGTTATCTACACTAAAAAATCTCTGGTACCATGGTCTACCACAGACACAAAGTGTATAAGTAAGCTTAGAGTACTTACGAGCTGGACGGGTGTCTGGGCAGTGCCAGTGCCTGTTTGAGCTGGGTCGGTGTGCCAGGCGGCGTTCTGCCAAAGCTTTGGTCACTGTAAGATCTCCGTATGGGACTCTGTCATACAGGAAGGGGCATCAGACAGGGAAATGTCTTAACAGCTGTGATATATCTGTAGCATTTAAAAGAAGTAACACCTGCTCTTTATAATTAATAATATAAAGCAGAAAATAAGATGTGGCGTCTAGTTTCACAGCAAGTGTGGGTGGGAGAATGGCAGAGAGACAGTATTCTGTCCATGTAAGAACAGTCCTTTTCCAAAAGGTTTCTCAGAAGAGGGACCCACATTATATGGAGACATTAAGCTCAGAGTACAGGGAAAATTAATTAAAGACAACTGTTTTGTTGTTTCTGTTTTAAATATTTTTCTCTTGAATCTGTGAATGAATAAGCCATTTTATTTTTAAACACCATGCACAATGTCTCAGGGTAGCCGTAGCTCAGAAGGAAGAGCAGGTCGTCCACTTATCAAAGAGTTAGCAAGCACTTTGCATGATAGCTCGCTGCCATTGGAGAGTGTGTGTGATAGTGTGAATGGAAGGCAAATTGTAAAGTGCATAGGATGAAAGCACTATATACTGTAAATGCAGCCATTTACATTTTACTAGAGCAATTCATTTTGTTGGAATAAAGACCTACAATTTATCTTTGCATTTTCCTCACTCATGGCAGAAGCCACTTTACCTGGAATCATTACAGAGGAACTCATATTCAAATGTGACTGAGTGAAAACTAGCTACCTGCAGCACGTCTCTGAAGAAGACCTCTCCTGAAGGACTCTCCCAGCACGGTTCAGCACCCAGAGGGCCACAGATGGTTGGTTTGGACTGAGTGAACAGAGGTCTGGGGCTCATATCAGGGGCTTCTGTAGGGGACACATTAAAACAAATGTTTAAAAAAGAAAGAAACATTTATCGTTACCTTTTAAGGTAGCAAAGTGTTGCTTTTTTTGGTTGTTCCACTGCCCACCATTTCTGCTACTTGGAGATAACTGCAATGAACTTACATTGATACTCTTCGGTAACAGGGTGTAGCTAACAATAGCTCCAGAGGAAAGCAAAAGCACTATCCTCTTCCTGTTTGGTTGCAGAATAGTTGATGCATTTCCTTTGCACCATAAATGTAACTGCACTAAGTCTGATCTTGAGTACACAGCTGATAGGCACATGCTTTGTTTACCTGATGTTACAGAAGTGCATATAGAACAGATTCAGTGTTGACAGAGAGCGTCTGATGTAAGGACATGATGTAAAGCTGAAAGAAATTCTTTGTGTTTATGTGTTGCTGTTGCCCCAAGGAACATAGGCTAGTGTAATATTTATTTGTTAAATTTCTAATATAGTGTTTAATGTATGTGAGTCTATTGACAGGACTTTTATTTGGAATTTTATGTATAAGCAAAAGTAACCTACTTTTGAATAAAAACTACTATTAATGACATAATTATTTATAAAGCCCGCTTATCATTGTTTAAGCTCAATAAACACAGATAGTATATGACTGGAACTTCTCCTATTTGTCCAGGACACCGGGACAGGAAACCTTGCTCTGCACACCAGTTTTAAAATACTGAGAGAAGTCAGAACCTACCTGTGTATGTCAGCCTATCAGGGACGTGCATGGTGTAAGCAGGTGGAGGCTCCTCTGGCCTCCTCATGGCCTCCTCTCCACCCTCCTCCTGCCACTGCTGCCCCGGGGTAACGCTCAGGCGTTCTGGGACACGCATGTTTTTGTTGATGCTCTCTATGAGCGCTGGATCCCGTCCAGGGACCTGGGACATCTCGCTTGGGTACAAAGTGAACGCCATCATCATGTGAAAACACCTGTCCAAAAATAAAATTTTGCATTTACTTTGCAGGAAATCTTGAGCGTCTTTCACACGCATTATAAAGCATATTGCTTGTTTGGGTTTTATGTTGTTTTAACAAATGCTTTTAGTAACTGACTAAGGGACATTGAGACACTAAAGATTCCCAATGCACTTGCATAAGTAACTCTGCGGATGTTAATTTAAGTGTGTTGTCTGCTGTACTGAAATAAATTGGATTGGACAGGTAGGAAGATTAGGCTGGTTGTAAACACAGCCCAATCAACTGTTAAACACACATCCAGGTTGTTAAAGAGACCACAGAAGAAAAGGACAGGCTATAATGTTACATAATTAGAATCTGGCTATAAACCCACAAACAGCTCTTTGTGTAGTAGGGGAGACCAGGTGGGTTGGCACACTTTTCACTGTGCAGGATTTCTCTGTCATAATTTATCTTAGGATATTATAACCAGCAGCAAATACAAGTTTAAGGTCTCAGGTAAAGATACATTTGTTTTATGGTCACAAATGTTTTCTATAATTAGGTGATTTGTGATTAAAGTCATGTTGGGATGTTGGGGGGGTTGGTAGGTGCACGTTGTGGGGTCGGTTGGTGCAGTGTTAAAATGCTGCAGTTACTGAAAAAAACATGAACATTTAATTATCATATCTGCCCATTTCAAAAAAACAATTTCAAGCAATTTCTTAATAGAAATCTATAATTACTTTTGCCATTGACCATTCAAAATAATAACAACTAACATTGTTTTTAATCTTTAATCTTTTAATCTTCTTTTACAATCCTACTCAGATTTGACCCACTTTGTGATGCCAAGTAGTGTTAGCCATCACTCATCACAGACTTTAAGATCATTTTCAAAATCTCACAGTCACAGTTCTGTAATATTTTTAGTCCACAAACCACTTTTTTAAACTATTGCTACTACAAAACTGAAATCTCACCCTCACCAAAAAAGTTACTTTCAGATGTTTCAACAGTGCAGGGGAAGAAAACAAACATTTTGATCTATGTTTCTGTGACCTCCAAAGGACCAGTGAATAACTAGGTGCCAACCAACCCCAGTCTCCCCTACACATGTGTGTTACGGAATGATATTAAAACATTTCTTCACTGTACATTAGATGATGACAATGGTGAATTTAAAGTAGTTTCATAGAAACTTTGCTAAACATGACTGGGAAACATTCTTATATTCCACCAGCTAACTGCGATGCAACCACAGCAGACATCTTTATACCATTATACACAGCAGCGTCACAATGACGTCACTTAAAAAAACATTCAAATATGACAGTTCATGTTCTCTTTAACTTTTCTTACTCAAGAAACACACATTATCACCGTGGCTTTACAAAGTTACTGGCGTTACGTTATTTTAGCCAAAAGTTCGTGAGAACGTCACTGACAGCGTTTCTTCATCACTGGGAATGTAAGTTACCGCCCAATGCGACATTTCTAATTCGCGCAACAGCTCTGTTTACACGTAGAAACGCAGCTGAAGCTAATATCACCTAATATAGCTGATTAGTTTAGCTAACTTATCTAACGTTAACGCTAGTTAGCCAGCAACCTGTTGCAGAGGATAGCTAACAGGAGGTCAAACCTCACAAGTTACGACAGAACACAGGCAAGTAACGCTGTCATGAATAAGTATGTTTAAAACTTCGTAAGAGGTAAAGTAAATCGATATGGAGTGACAAACCTTGACAAGACTTGGTCACTGTGTCAAAGTAGCTGGGAGGATATGCTTCGCTAACATGCCTCTACTCTTCGCCGGTTATTTCTGTACCTCCAGTCTCACCGGTCACAATCAGGTCAAGATCCTTCAAAATAAAAGCATAGTGTTCGCGACTCTTCTTCTTCTTCTGTGGCGTTTAATGGCGGTTGTCATCCATATAGTTACATTACCGCCACCTACTGGAAGGTAACAGTTTCACAGCGCAAACTTCAAGTGTCCCCTCAGTGTTATGGAGCTACTGTAACATTCAGTGATTCCATTAACAACACTGTCCACACTATCACCCAGACCCAACTGTCTGAGTTGTTACAAATCCTTCCCTCACTGTTATATCTAGATCTTCTCCAGATATGTCCACAATGTCCAAGAATTTCCGGCCGGCTTCCAGCAGCATCTCTTCAGGACCAGAACAAAATTATACTCCAAAAACAAAAAATATAATGCAATTGAAGATTAAATTCTAAATGCACTCATATATCAAAAAGTGGCAATGACAGTAAATGGACTTATCAGACCTTTTTTCAACAAAAACACGAGTTTAATTATTTGCATGAATAGTTAACTCATATCAATGAATAAAATGATGCTTTAAAACACACAACATATATATTTTGTACTGTAATTGACATCATGACTCAAAATATCCTCAATTCCCAGGGTACCTCTGAAAAACAGCATGTTGAAAACTTCCTGAGATTAATATTGTGTACCTAAACAATAGGATGCATTATAAGCTGACTGTATCATTAGGAAAATCAAAACAGATCAGTATTTCCCTCCTCATTTTCCACTGACACTCAGATTCTCAGACACTTAGATAAACCGGTATGTTAAGTTTAAGAAATCTAAAAATATGTATATTTGCCACAATATTGAATACAATACATATTTCAATAGAATAAAAGTAAGAAATATGTACAGTGTGTGCATTACATGTTAAAATATATATATTCAAGAGGTGTTGGTGAGAATAAATTAGTATACTGAAGAATATTGCACAGTTGTTGCCCAGAGCACTGTGGCACAGGAATTATTGCACCAGTTATTACACAGTATTGCATAATTAAAGGATAACTTTTTTTTATTTGTCAACGTGGACCCTATTTCCCCATGTAAACTGGTCAAAGAGACTGATGTGAACAATAATTTTTGTTATTGGTCCAGTACTCGGCAAGCGGACAGGTGTCATGCCAAGGTAGTTAAAAGTGACATCTCGTGACATCTCATGATATTTCACAATCAGACTTCCACTTAACGGGACAGTAACAAACAGACTGATGACCGACTCTGACAGTTTGCGAGACAGTCCCTCTCTCTCCCCCCTTCACGCTTATCTGTCCTGTCAATTAAATCCTAAAATGCCCTCAAAAATATTATAAAAACAAAAAAATAATCTGATAAATTAAGCTTCTCACTTGTGATGACCTACCCTAACAAAAACATTGTTCAATAGCTACTTAGATTAGATATGTGTGAAAAGAAGATAATCTATCTGTTTAAGTTAAATATGGGGTTTTTTTTCTGCTCTGATCTTTCTTACTTTCACTTCCTTTATTCTCTTTGGACTCTGTGCTGATCTCACATCATGGTTTCAGGAACTGTGCTAGTTCTGTGTCTTCTTTGTAATCCTCCTCACAACAAGTTTCCTTCCAACATCTTCTACATTTTCTAATTCCTCTACATAGTGCAGCAACATGTCCAGAAACAAAAACCACAGCCACACTCTTTGCTTCCCAGCTCCTGATCCAGCTCTGGACCTTGGGTGGCAGGGCTCTTTCCATACCTATCTCCTTCCTGTTGAACTTTCTCCCCAACCACTGACATGACTGCACCAATATTTCTATCTTCAACAAGTAACTCAAAACTCACCTGTTTAAAACAGATTGTCAACACAGCATTCATCATTTAATCACTGATTTATTATAGTGGCATGATGGTACAGTGGGGAGCACTGTTGCCTCACAGCAAGAGGGTTCCAGGTTTGAGGCTGCTTGGTGGCTTGGGCCCTTCTTTGTGGAGTTTGCGTGTTCTCTTCGTGTCAGCGTGGGTTTTCTCCTGGGTCTTCAGCTTCCTCTCACCATCCAAAGACACTCAGGTGTGGTTGACTGTAAATAGCCTGTAGGTGTGATTGTTAGCATAAATGTTTGTCTGTGTCAGCCTTGTGATGATCTGGCGACCTATCCATAGTGAACCCCGCCTCTCACACAGTGTCAGCTGGGATAGGCTGCAGCCACCCAATGACCCTGAAGAGGACATGCAGTTACAGATGAGGCTTGTTTGCTCTTTATTCCTTGTGGTCGTGTCTGTGGTGGACATTTATCACTATTATTATATTTATCATTACCTGCAACACAAACTGATTATAGTGAATTGGGTTTTTTTTCTTTTTTTTAACAGAATGTAAAATAAAATCCCCACACTGTTAAAATATTATATCAAACATCAACTGTAGGTATCCTTTATTTATATGCACCAATACAATATGGATACATTACACAGGAACACTGAATATAATAATGGAGATCACTGAATGAGAAAGACTTTCATCTGGAGGTGGACGTGTTTTTAGCATGGAGACAGTTGAACAATGTGCATGTTAACACACACATTCTAAATGCTTTATTTGAATCCACTAATTTCATTACAACTGTCTATAGGACTGAAATATAAACAGAGGTCTTCTACATTCTCTGACACTCAAGAGGAAAGAAAACGCTGCCTGCACCACACAGCTACTGTACCCGTTACAGCTGAGATGGATTAGAGCTTCCCCAGCTGTCCAGCTCTTTGTTGTAAGCCAGCCAATCATAACCCACCAACAGTCAGTTTGTGAACGTGTCCAAGGCTGCAAAACACATTTATATCTTAGCTCAGTGATGCTTGTAACCAGGGACTGGTACTTGATCAGTTTATCAGAGAAAGCTTCGACCACGTACAAGTGGAAAACAATGACATTAAACATCCTGACGCTTCCCTGACAGCAGCACACACACACACAAACTCTCATAAACCTGTACACACATAGTGATTCATTTTGCTTTGTGAGCAAAGGTGAGAAACTGGTGGCTTTAGACTTAGAGTAACAATCAGGAAGAAGGAACCACAAAATTAAAGGTCTACAGTAAGTGACTGTGAAAAGCACTGAGGATTTCTCCTGAAATACAATAAGAAACAGTAGATATGTCCAGAATATAAAGGAAGACTACAGGGCACATGTCAGCTCACACATCACACACCCAAAGAAACATGGACACAGAGTGCCTCCAGTGTGCACCTATCCTCATTCTCTTTCTCTCTCTCTCTCTCTCTCTCTCTCTCAGTAATTATACAAATACACTACACATAATAAACCAATCTTACCAGGAACATTAATCATATTTTACCCTTTTGAAAGGTAAGTAAGAAATATTCCTCAGCCAAAATCTGTCCATCTTACATTTTTTCAGTTAGGTGTACAAATTTTCCAGTGTTAAAGCTCTGATGTTAACTTTAGGGTGGCCAAAATTAAAGAAACATCTTTTGGATGTCACTGTATGCACTGCAATAGAACCAGTGTCGGGGAGAAACTAGTTACATGTAATTAAATTACAAAATAAATGTAACTATAATCTGATAGTTACCTAGCAAACATGTAAACTACAGTCACTAATCGAATTTTTGGTGTTTACAAAGGGGTTACATCAGAATATATTCCCCTCGGTACAAAGTTTATATGTAGAATATAACATTCATTGTGTTGCCTTGCATCTTTTGCCCTGCAGGAATCCCCTCTTCTGGCAGAGCCTATTTCTGGACTTTTTTTTTTAGCTTTAACTCTTAGTCAGTCTTGACAAAAATCTTAAAGTTAAAAACCTTCACTGTGTTAGTATTGATTGCAGGATTTGGGTAGCATTTATGAGCCATGTGTGCATGGGGCGAAGCTTTTTCTGACGATGCCACAGGCTGCCCACTTTGACATATTAGAGCAGAGCAGGGTGTTACAGTGGTTTGACTGACAGAAAAGTCACTGGTTGGATCCCAGTCACGTTGATCTTTTTGTGAGGTTCCTACATACTTGGCGGTGCCAGAGTCCTGACATTATCACACATACTGGTTCTTTGTTGCATCTAAACTAGCTTGCGGTGCAGTAAACTATACAGTGGTAAACACCCCAGGAGCATCATGCTGCATTATATGCTGCATTTGTACACCTAGATTTTAAAAAAAATCCCTCTTGTGCTTAGAGTGACAGTAAAGCAGCAGTGCAGGGGGAGAATATAACAAGATGGTGTTCTTCGCTGGTCACACTAGAATCTGTACTGAAGCTGGTGATGCGGTCTGGCTAGACCTGCACAGACAGCACAAAGTTGGCTGCTTGTAAAGGTGGATGAAGTACAAAATTTCATCCACACAGCTTTGGCTGAAAAATATCTAAAAAATTAATTTAAGTTTTTAAAAAAAGGCCAAGTGAAAGTATACAAGAGAGCGGTACAGTTATATTTAAATATATAATACATCCATTTTGGTAGAAAGAAAAAATCAGTTTTAAGTGAAACATACAGAATCAATCACTCATTTATTATATTTGAAACAGTGAATACTTGGTTTTGGAATGTGTTAAAACAAAGGCCCATGTGAAAGAGTTGCAGTCTGTAGAAAAAGGCAGTGAATAACTTAGCGTACAATAGGATACAAAAATAAGCCACTGGCAGAAAGCTGTAAGTGCACCTTATCAGACTCGGTGAGGTAAAACTCCACTAACATGTCACTATAATGTAAACATCACTCGGCAAAATATGAACACTCCTTGTTACTGAAGCACAGACTGAACATGTGACTCTTAGTGAATGTGAAGAATAGGGAACCATCTAGAAACCATGGCAGTGTTGGTGCCTTGCAAATACAGCGTAAACACAACTAATCCTGCTGTAGAGCATCATTTGTTTTTCAGTCATATACATCCATTTTTCACACATCAGTAATATTTAAAGCTGCAACAGGAGCATTTTACATTTGTATGCAAAATTATACCATACTGCCTCTCATGATTTATGAATGAGGCCTAATCATGTGTACTTTTCATCATGGCTAACCATTTTGCAAACCATGCTGCTGTTTTAGATTTTTTTTATGTTTTTTTCTTAGTGCTCCCTGCATGTATTGGTTTCTGTCAGCGGGCGGAGTTAATTAAGACTTCGGACCCTTGAGAATGTTAGAGGATATGACTGAATATGAACAGACAGGAGACGTAGCCTACACGGGTGCTGCTGCAGATACACGCACCGGGAGCGGCTGTTATTCTGTAAACTGTTCAGCTACAGGTCAAATTATATTCTGCTCTCCTCCATATTTAACAAACCTCATTGATGTCTTATATCATTATTTATCCAAAGCAAAAAAAGTCTTGATCAATCCTTCAAACTAGAAACAAAATACAGTTTTGAAGATCTGAAAAAGTGTTAGTGTCAAAAAATTCAGTGTGAAATCAAAAAAACCATCAAAAAATCTAAAACTGTTCAGCTTGAATGTGAAAACGGCCTGCAAAAATCTAAAGAACACATTACTTAAATTTTGTAAACACTGCAGGAAAAAATTTGCATGGTTCTTGAACAGTGTTAATCACACAAGACAAACCCTCCCCTCTGACTGAGACCTTTTAGTATTTATCCAATGTGTCTCCTGACAGGCAGCAACCAAACACCACATCCACTCTTCACCAGTTTTCCTCATGTTAAAAGATTTATAATCAGGAAGGAGTATGTCAAACATTTAAAACTTTAAATATCTGCATCTCATCCCAGTGCAGCTCTAAACATCTGTCAGCATTACAGACTGTCATGTCTCCAGTGATGGTGAGACCATGTCTTCAGACTTTGTAACATTATTATTTACAGTTATTTACTTTGATTGTATCTGTTGTCCACACAACTATACTGTTACACTAACTGCAAAAACAAAATACAGCCGCAACCGGCGACTTCAGGGTTCAAGCCAACATGGACCGTTAGAGGTTAAAAGCTGCAAAGTTTGACAGTTTCTGACAGCTGCATTAAAGAAAGCTAACAGGTTTTATGACCATCAGACAAACGCTCATTCATTTACAAACAAATCTGTGCTGGGCCACGCTCTTCTTTGGCAACACTGTCATCCCCTACTGAGCAACTGCAAAAACATTTCAGGGACATGCTTCAACAGCTTAATTAAAAATATCCACCGAGGATGATGTTTGGATAAACTGTCATTGATTTATGGTCCAATGTTGCGCCAGACCAATGCACTTGTTTGGAACCGGTGGCATCCCCTATTGGGTGATTTCAGAAATATTTTACACACGTGTTTAAACATTGTTATGTAACATATCCTGAGAGTTTTGCAATGATTGGACAAACAATTTCTGATTTGTGGCCTGATTTGTGTTACGCCACACCCACTTTTTGTAGTTGTGGCGCCCTCTAATGGTCAATTTGAATGTAACTTTCGGCGTATGTTTAAGGTACTTAAGTGGACATAAGGCCAATTCACACTTTCCACGTGTGTGTCCCTGGAGATAAGCTTTGGTCCATGTGATGTAAATCTCGTCATCAACCCTAGTACGCGAGGGTCCATGCAGACCCCTGTGGGGATGTCCAAATGCAGCCCATTTGTTGTGACCACGAGGACTGTAGGCATAGTAAGCACGGCAACTGCTCATGCTCCAATCTCTTGCTCAACAGTCCAGTCCAGTCCAAAACACTGCTTTCAAGCCAACCACAATGAAGTTAGTTTCAAGTTAGATATCTGACAGATATTCACTCCAGACCCAGCAGCATCACTTAGTTTCACTTTCACCTGGCATCGTCTGCAAGAGGAGGGTAAGCTCCCCTCCCAGCCTTTCTGTTTACCACCAGGTGCTGAAGTAGATTGTCAGTTTCACTAAAGATAGAATTTAGTTCGTGTTGGTGTGACTGCACCTCTCCGTGGATGTTCAATGCAGAAAGTATGTCCGAGCCTATATCATGCAAGTTTCGTGACGACTTGCCCAATGACTGTGGAGTTAGGTCTGTTTATGTGCTAAGCCACACCCCTTTACAGTTCATTGTTCTAAATCTTCAGAACAAAATGTGATATCATTAAGCTTTTAAAAAATTTAATAAGCTTGGTCCAATAATGATCCATAAAAAAATCTGGTACAAATCTAACCTGGGAGGAGATGCCAAAAATGGCAGAAAATCTAGTCAGGTGGACTTTTGGGCTTGAACCCCTAAAAGAAATCCAATAAACTGTGAAATGTAACAACTATAAACAAGGTAATTTTATAATATCAGGACTGAGGCAAACACAGTTCAAATCCACTCAGCAACTGCAACAAAGGTGCTCGACTGACTCATCGTACAGTGAGTGTAACAGAGCTGGGACTGCTGATTGTGCTCTTTGTGAGCGTGCGTGAATGTGCATGTGTGCATCTACACACATACAGTACATGAATTTAAATGCACATAGCACAGAATTAGGGCTGTATATGTCTGAACTACCAGGACAGTCATTTACAGAGAAGCTCAGGGATTTAGAGGATGAAAGTTTTGTGACTGACATAATAAGATAGTGATTCTTCTCATTGTGTCAGAGTACCTCTGAGGTCCACTCATGTTTTCATGGTAAGCAGGAGTTTGATTCTCTACTGCTGTTCAGCTTTATGGGGCTGAATGATGTATTAACCCTTGCCTTGGTTATTTTCATTATGAATTATCATATGAATCAAACAGTCCAAAACCCCAAAGATAATCAATTTTTGAAGATATAAAACAGAGTAAAGCAGCAAATCCAGCCTTTGGAGAGACTGGAATAAGCATGTGTTGGAAATTTTGCTTAATTAATGACCTATCAAAACTGGTGTCAACTAAACTTTTCAGCAATCCTAACCCATACTGCAATCACAACAAATACGCAAGAATTCAGAGGGTTGACTCAAAACAACAACCCTCTATTAAACTTGTCAATACAAAGCTCCCACCATACATGTTTGGTCAAATATTAACACCGGTGGTCACAGTAAGGTAGCAGGTAAGTGTTAAGACAATGAACATTTGGCAACAAATAAACCTGCCTCTATATGGCACAGCGCTGGTGAAATGATTACTAAGAACTCATAGGATCAGTCTACACACATTTGTAGTCGTAGTGATGGTGAGGTTGTGAGAAGGAAGCACAACTGCAGGGATTTCCTCTCACAGCAGTGAACAACAGCTGGTGTGTGGAGGTGGTCAGAAAACCTCGCAATGATTGAAATAGTCAATAGTGCAAGTATTCGGAAAGTAAATGAGCTCAGTCTTGTTGGTAGCTGAATGATCTAAAGTGGAATAGGGATTTAGCATTAGAAGATGTATCGTATGGTTCTTTCCTTTAAGGTTGAGAAGTGCTTTTTAATCTCGCCTTCACACAAGAGTCACTTTTTTATTTTATCTGCAAAAACCAAACTTGTAAATGATCTAAAACAATAAACCATGAGAATGTCCAACTAAACAACAGCTGTGGCTCAAGGTCCAATACTTCCACTACTGACTGTGAATATACAGTTTAAAGTCATATATGCACACTGCCAAGGAAACCTTACAGTCACAGTGACTGCTCTGCAAGTGTAAAAGCCCAGCTGCAGCATGGAGCTTCATTGCCACCTCAAATTATCCCGTTCACTTTTCTGGCCTGCTACAAGGTCCAAAGATGGATCAGTGAGCGTGCTGCTTGCCAGACCCTTTCCATGTATCTCGCTGCACCTGCACCAGGAACACAGTCTGCCATTCAGTTTGCCAAAGCAAAATGAAGACAAAGAAATTAAATATCTCATTAGGTGTTTAGGGTCAACTATGAACAATAATCCTGGGTGGCACATATAATCATGGCAGTGACTGGCTTTAGGTTGCACCTATGAGTGAAACAAAGGTATGGTGCAGAAAAGTGGGAATTACAACATGGGTTACAGCAACCCACAGCCAGCAGCACCAACTGAGGCAGAAGCTGCTCTTCTGGCAGCACTGACCTCCTTCAGACACAGCGGGGGAGCAACAGCCATGGCAGCATTATTGTTGCCTTGGTTTCATTTCTCCTTTATAATCTCCTCATATTTGGGTGGAGGGTCGCTGTATGAAGGTGCTGAGGTCTCGTCACCACTGCTTTCCAGGTGTCCTGTCACCTCTTCATAAGATGGAGGTGGTGTTGCGCCGGACAACCGTGAGGCCACTGACATAGAGGAGTCCTGGACATAAAGGGCACAAGTGTTCTGCTGGTGGAGGCCACGAGAGTCCGACTGGGAACCTGCTCCTCTCTCAGCACCGCTCACCACCACAGTGGGACGTGAACTGGACTCCTGGTGCGAGCTTTCACTATGTGCTTCCCGGTGAACCAGAATTCGTGGCAGACTGCGGGTGTTGCGGTTGTTGGCCAAGTAGCGGTTTTGGGTGTAGGCGGGGCGTCGACGAGTGGCCTTCTGAAGCTGGCACCTCCAAAGGAGGAAGAGGCCGATGATGATGAGCAGGGCCACTCCCAGCAGAGGTACCACCATGTAGACGGTGTCGGCACGCTCAGAGCGTCCCTCGCTGTTGCTGCTCACCGTGTAGACGCTGCGAGTTTTCCAAAACTCCATCTAGGAAGCACAAAGGAGAAATTATACATGTTTACTTCCTGGGTAGATTTTAAGCTGTTTGCTCAATTTAAAGTAAGGATAAAACTGAAACTGACACTAAAGTCAGAATAGGGGAGATTTTTATTACTGATCAGCATGTATACATGGACTTTACAATAACCAGAGGGGTGCTTAATAAAGCATTGCATTACAAATTTGCATCCAACATTGGCATGGGATTAGGAATATCAATGGTTAACCATTAACCAGTCAAAAACATTCGATAGTTAACCGCCAAGAACATTTTTGATTGGTTACGTATCAGTCTATAAGTTAATTTTGCTACTCTTCAGTTTACTGCACTGCCTATCACCTGGGTCTGGTGGGAGCTAGCTAGCATAGGGAAATGGTCAACTTCAAAACCACTTTGAAAATTTTCCTCCTGCCAATTCTGCTACCTGGCCAGTCAAGGTTTTCAATGTAAACATCAGAGTTAACGCAAAGGAAAAAGCGGAGAAGATAGGCACCAGCTATGACCCCAACCACACAGAAAAGCAAGACTATGGCCCCTTTTACACTGCCAGGTTTTCCTCGAATGTTGGGCCTTTTTGCCGGCAAGCTGCAAGCGTTTAGACACACAGAGCTGGATTGGCGAATTGATCCGAGGTGCCCAATTTTCCCCCTCTAGGGTAGTAATATTGGCGGAACCTTTTTGGTTTAAAAAGAACGAGGCGCCCTTCCGCCACAGGAGGGGCTGTTGATGACTTGTGGGAGGAGCTGTTGATGATGCCGCACGTGGGATCCACTGGCGGTGGACTAAAACAGCTGATAGCAGGAATGAGCAGCTAGTAGCAAGAGGGAAACGCAAACCTGACAGACACTGTAAAGATGAGCAACTGGGGAGACAAAGAATTGCTCGCCCTCCTTGCCCTCGCAAATGAAGAGGCCATTACCGGTCCAATGACAGGAACGGTGAAGGACGGGCCAACTTATGAGAGAATCGCAGAAGGACTGACCAGCCACGGCTTCCCTCGGAGTACGTCACTGTTTATGTCACACGCTGAGCTACATGTTTTGTTACTTACTCATGCCCCCCAGTGCCCCGAAAAAGGCACATTCTGTATAAACAAAAGTAGGCAAGCGGCATTTCACTGCACTCCCCGATTTTGTTTTTATACTGCCAATGCTGAAGGAAGACTGATTGGGCTTTCCTGCAAATTTGCACAATTCCTACTTAAAATGGGGTTATGTCTGTGTTCATTTCTGCATTCATCTCTACATCGGAGAAGGCAAAGAGACAAGTGTAGAGGAATTAAACACCGGCTGCGATCCTGGCCACATGGATCCTCTCTACCAAGCTTTTAGCTGATGTACAGGCATTAGATAATAAACTGGATGACCTCTGTGCCGGCATCAGTTTCCACCTGGATATCAGGAACAGTAAATCCTTTGTTTCATTTAACTTGCCTAAAACCTGGAACACCAGACAGCGACATTCAACCAGGTAACTCTTTTTCTATATGCTGATCTGACAGAACAGAGGGCTCTGGCAGGAAAAGAGGAGGAAGCGTGTGCTTCATGGTGACAAAAAGTGGTGTAACAGTTAAATATAAAATGCTATCCCATTCCTGCTCACCTGGCCTGGAGATATTGACAACCAAATGCAGACTGCAATTTCTACCAAGGCAACTGACATTGGTCAATATTACAGTGGTCTACATTCCACCATAAGCAAATACAGAGGCTGCCCCGGAGACTTCAATCAGTCTAATCTTAAAGGTATACTTCACTCGCCAAATGACAATTTGTATATCAGTCTTTCATCCCTTTGGTGAACCTGAACTAACCCTTTAAAACAACAAAGTCACATATTAACACAAGCTGACTAACTGATCGAGGCAGTGGTTTATCAGCAGCTTCCATGTTCAGCAAGGTAAAATTACTGTTGTTGTTGTCTGGCTTTGAAGAGAGCGGAGACTTTAGCTCAGTTCCTGTCGGAAAGGTCTGTCTGACACCCGCTGGTGTCAGGACAACAACCTTCTTCTGATTGTCAACAAAATTAAGGAGATGATGGTGGACTTTTCAAAGAAGCAGGGAAGGAACTACGACCCTCTTAATATTAATGGGTAATTAGTAGAGAGGGTGGATTTCAAGTACCTTGGTATCTACATCACCAAGGGCCTGACCTGGGTGCTGCATATTGTCTTAAGAATAAGTAAGGCAAGGTAGAGACTATTTCACCTCAGGCGCTTGAGGAAATTCCAGGTATCCCCTAAAATAGTGAGGAATTTCTACTCCTTCACCATCAGAAGTCCTAACAGGGGACATCACTGCCTGGTATGGAAACAGCACTGAACAGGACCACAAGACCCCGCAAAGAGTGCTTCGTTCAGCTGAACATAAAATAGGCGCTGCTCTGCGCCACATTAATGATGTTTACATCAGACGCTACAAGAAAAAACCCAGGAGAATCATTAAAGATCTCAGCCACCCAGATATCTGCCTGTTCTCTCAATTGAGGTCGGGAAGAAGGTACCCTATGTGGTTTCATGTGACAAATAAAAATGATTCATTGACATCAGAGCAGGTAGGACAATAAGAACAGTAGCGAGGAGGCATTAAATAACACTTGTCTAGCAAAACATCTCTTTTTGTGCTGTGTTGACCAGAGCCGTATCTTCGGCTGACTTAGGTAATAGGTCTTAAAATCTTTTAATGCTCCCACTGTGGATGATTTAGTGGTCGGGCGGCAGGGATTTTATGATTAGGCTTTCCCAACCTTTTTGTGATGTTGTATGTGGTTGTATATTTGCTTTTGACTGTCATTATCTATGAATCTACTGCCATACAGCAGACTGTGCAAGTCTTAACAGCAGAGCATTTCTGTTAGAAGTCAGGGCAGATAGATAAACATCGTTCTTCCTCGCTTTTACTGTGTTTCCTGCTCTAATACATTTTTGTTCTTCCTTAAAAGCTTGTTCTTTCACCGCATTTTACTTTGCTGTCTCTCACACACATTAGATTTTCTAAATCAGTGTCCTTCCTTGTAATGTGGTACGTCATTCATTGATATAAACATGGCACAGTCATTGTTACTGTAAAAAACGATCACAAAAAAAGATCACAAAGAGGCCTGAATTGAGTTCATGATTACATTTGGATTAATTGTGCAACACGTGTGCAGTGTTCATGTAAACACAGTGGCTATTGAAGGGCTTTCATTTCTACAGTTATCTGACAAAATGGTAATAGTTCTGTTACGTAGATGCTGTCTCTACTCCAGCCATCACTGTTCAAATACATTAGCATAATTGCTGGAGGAATTGGTGCACACGCTTGCTGTGCGCTAACTCACCGTTCTCTCTTTGTTCTCAAACACTTCATTGGCCTCTTCGAAGCTGCAGCTCTCCTCACCACACTCCCTCTCGATGTTCCCCTGTCTCAACTCCTCAAGAAAGCCATTGGCTCGAGGGAAACGCTTCAGGATGGAGTGAGCATCCTTACCATCCAGGAATGCTGCAACACAGACATGAGACAAAATCCAAAGTTCATTTATGTTACTCAACAGCATGTAAGACTTATTTACATAGAAAAACTGTTTTTTTCACCCCTGTACCTTTTAGAGCTCCCACACATTTATCTCAAATGGAGCAAGTTACCACTTTTTGACAGAGTGGTGATATTCTCTTGTACTGCTCTCCATCAATCCATGTCCTCAGCCAACCCACAAATGTTATCATAGTGATCATCGTGACGAACCCACACAGAATTATCACCAATTCTTCAGTGCCTCTCAACTCTACAGATTTTCTTTGCCTCTTTCAGTTCATTCTTTTGATTTTGCAGCCCACAACTTTAGCAGTTGGTTCAGTCCTACTGCTTTCATCAAGTAGCAGGCAGCTGGTTTCAAAGACAAAATCCACTGTGCACTACCTACTCAGCACCAAACAGCATGCAGACAGACTTAAAGACGAGCTGTTAGTAGAGCATTTAGCAGCTAAATGGACAGATATTCCCCCAGGCACTGGTGAAGACCAAAAATAGGAGCTAAAAGAAGAGTACATTTTTGGTGAACACACACTGCTCCAAATGAATCCTTATGATGCTCCTTAACTGCTGGATGTGTAAATAGGCAGCTGTTTACCAACACTTCCCAATATTAGCTTAAAAGTGATGTCAGCTTTGTGTTTACAGCTTGTTTCCACTGCTAACTAAACATCAAAATATAGGTTTATGCTCATTTTTCACAGTCAATTCTTCAAATGACAAGAAAACTGTTTATTATGAACACTTGAGTTAAAAGGACATTACTTCAGATTCCAAATTAATTTGATTAATTTGAGTCAATTGTCTGAATCCAATAAAATTGAAGTGAGAATAGCTGTAACACATCTAGCAAGGAGGTCAAACAAACCGAGTTGGCCCAATTCCAGCACAGAGGTTCAGAATTTTTTGACTTCATCAGGCCAAATATAATAAACCAGCAAAAGGAAATTCCATGCAATACAATACTTATCTTGACATTTATTATAGTCAAGATAAATGTCACAATTTATAATCATATCAATTTTAGATGTCCAGCCAACAGGGTATCATTTAAAAATTTACAATACCAGTACCCTTAAAGTCATACCAATACCAATAGTAGGCCTACCCATCATGTGAATGGAATGGCGTGTAGCATAGCCATACTTTCAACTGTTTTGATGGCATCTCAGCGCGTTAACTGCCAATTCCATCAATTACACCGTGCTTGACTCTACCATGCCACAGACTATATGGGTTGTAGCTGCTGCTGTGGGAGTGTGAACCCTGCACTGGAGACAGTTGTGAGAGTCTGCCCAGCCTCACATACACAGTGACAAGGCTAACTGTTAGCATCATAAGGCTAACATTACCTGTTAACTGGGTTGATTGATTTTTTAAGATTATTTTTTGGGCATTTCTGCCTTTAATCGATAGGACAATTAAGTGTGAAAGGGAGAGAGAGAGAGAGAGAGAGAGAGAGAGGGAGTGACGTGCAGCAAAGAGCCGCATCCTACATGGGATGCCGGCTCTATCTAATAAGCCACGGACGCCTGTTGTTAACCATTGTTAATGAGTTGAGTGTTGGTGTGAGTTTGTTGGAACCCTTTAATGGCTCAGTGTTGGATGTTAACTGCTGTTTGCTGGTGCAAAAAGGATCGAACGCAGGTGTCGTTTGACTGGAGTTTCAATACTACTTGTTACTGGGTTTTTTTGGTCAATACCTTAAAGGTATCAAGGACTGATACCTGACCCTACCAGCCATTACATGTCGAACTATAACTGTGGAAAGCATCAGATTAGTGGCAATTGGTAAATCTGGCCCTGAATCAGGTTGTGACAGGTAATGGTATTTTTGTTTACTGGATACTACAAATGACATAATGACCAGATCCACCACTAAAAACCTGCTCCCACTAAGTGATACACACAGAGGAGCTGCTTCTGTTGGTGATGTTAGAGGAAGAGGCAGACAGCCAGACAGGAAGACTGATGGACAGCAACAGCTGTGTGTGTGTTTGAGAAGAGGTTGACCTGTTTGACAAAAACCAAATATACAAATATTAATAATCTGAGCCAATGGATGTGTGTGTGTGTGTGTGTGTGTGTGTGTGTGTGTGTGTGTGTGTGTGTGTGTGTTTTGTTCTCACCAGCAGCCATGCTTCTGCCCTGTTACTCACACTCCAAAAGACAGCAGACCTGCAGGGAGAACACAGCACTGCATTAGACACCATGACTGACAGAATTATTTAACAAAGGGACTGGATCACTGTCCAGCAGGGTGATACATCCTCCACAAGAAGAGACATTTTCACCATCTCCACTTGGATACAGTAATAATACATTTCCTGGCATCTAAACAGCCTAACTTGCCCAGACATACAAGCGATATTCATGTTCAAGTGTAATATCTGTCATTTTAAATTTGGCTTACACCAACAGCCCAAACCCCCGCCTTCCCACAAAAAAAGCATGTTGGGGTTAAAGCTTTAGTAACACTTATAAAAATAGGTTCTTGTCATATTTGCTGTAATGGTCCCAACAGTAGTACATGAGACAGATAATCTGTGGAAAAAAATCATTTTCTTCCTCCTCTTAGGGATTCTAATGGCATTTGCAAGAATCCAGTGCAGGTAAACGAAACAACCAATTAGAGCTGGGAAGGTAGATGTCAATCACATCAATTACTGCTCATGAACTGCTGTCAAACTGTCAAACTAGGCAGCAACAGAAACATATTTCAGTGTACTGTTTAGAACCGGTGACTGTGTTAGAAACAGTCTAGCCAAAACAAAGCATCACCCATCGGCCAGAGCAGCTTAACAGTACGCTAAAATATGTTTCTGAAAACATTTGAGGTCAGAAATAGTCAATACAGTGATAGAATCTAGACTCACGTTTGATCAGCGCCGCCTACTTTGAAAGTCTGACCGCAGTTCACAAGCAACAGTAATCATAATGGACAGCTGCTTTAGCAACATTTCTTTTTAACAGACTATCTGTCTCATGTACTACTGTCAGGAATGGTTTTCTTTTACAACTTAGATTTCATTTTTGAAGTATCGAGAGTTTCGCAGTTTTTGACCAGTCTCTCATGATGACTTTTCTTTTATATTTTATGACGAAAATTAGATTATTGTAAACTAAGGTCATTTCAGCAGGATGCTAAAATACAAGTGTTTGTAGCTTTCAGTGGCTTTATGGAGGTCATAGTTTGGCTACTAATGCAAAGTTTCACTGTAAAGTGATAAATAAAGCAATGACACAGATGACTATTGGAATTTTGCTATGTTGGTCTGTAAAAATAGCATCTATCGCATGTCTGTCCATCTTGGGGGAAAAATCCCTCCCTTCCTAAAGGTTTTTTTTTCTTTTTTTTCCATTTTAGGGGAGTTTTCTGTTATCTGTATATTTAGGGTTGGAGGAATGAGGATGTTGTATGCTGTACAGATTGTCAAATTTGTGATAATGAGCTAAATACATAAAATCAACTTCAATGATGAAAATGAAACTGCAAAATTTGTGAACCATCAGCCTGCACACACATTAAGTAGTATTACACTTTGTACAGTTATTATTGGATAATGTCATAACAACACCCAGAAACCTTGAGAACGAGTCTTGACTGAAAAACTCAAGACACTGGCACAAAGGCTAAACAGTGCTGATTAGCACAGGATTAATACACAAAACAGTTTAAGTGTTTCTGTGATCATATGGTGGCTCAAACAGCTCATATGCTCATGGTAGAAAATGTATCCTGACTGCTGTCAAACACTTGACCTGGTTCCAGTTTCAGAATTACCCACAGGCTTTGATCATCACTTCTGTGTACAGATTACATCAGACACTTAATTTATAGCCTGAGAGTCAGATATGGCCTTTGATATGGTGCCAGGTGGCCCGCCACCCATTTTCAAATTTACATTAAAAACCAACTGATTCACACTTTTTTGTACTTTGAATGTCAATAAGGTTCCATAGTAAATAAAAAAAAAAAACATAAAATAGTGCTTGTTTTGTGTGTAAGGGGAGGATCCCCCCTGACAGAGGTTAAATAGCGTCATATCCTGGAAATGTCCCTGCATACAGCTGGCCTGTGCATGGCTGCTGTGACTGGATTTACCTCATGTTAAAGATGAGTGAGGACGGCAAATTTATAACAGGCAATTCATGTATTACATATACTGATTATTATTTTGAATGTTTGTTTATTAACTGGTCCCTGGCCTTCCAAAATTTTCCAAATTTGGCTCCCAGGCAAAGTAAGTTGAATATCCCTGGTTTACATTCTGGCTCCAGCTGCTGTTTGTCAGGTCTCCTAAAGGAAAATTCTGCAGCGATGTAAACTAATACCACTTCAGCATCATTCCTGCTAGTAGACATGTAAGCAACCATGTAAAAAACACCAGCATAGTCCTTTAAACTGGGACAATTCACAAGAAACATCAAGTCTCTTGAATTTAATTTTGAACAGAGTGAATCATCAGCTGAGTCAAAATGTAACACGTCTTGCACAAATCCACTTCAGACTGACTAGACAGGTGGCTTTTACTTACAAATCTTCCCATAATGAAGTTTTCAGTTTATGTGGCCTAATTTTTTTTCAGATCCGTGAGACATGCTTGTGTGTCATATTTTCTTTCTCTCACATTTTTGCATCTGCTCCACTCTGTTCTTATGTATTATGATCTTTGTTAGGCTATTATTTGGGGTAACTGAATGACCCCAATTTTGGTCTGCCTGGCATGTATCACCTGGGAAACAGATAGTTTTGATTAATGCATGTCACTGCTCCCTGAAATATTGCAGGGAGTTTTTTTTTTTTATATTTAGTCGTACCTCTGACAAATATAGGCTACTATAAATATAGACGGAGAGGGACGGGGTTGGGGGTTTCCATAGCAACAGAGACAGAGATATGGGAGGCTCTAAATCCAGACCAACTTGAGTAATTAGGATACAGGATACTGTTTTAAACAGGGTATCTATTGTCTAATATCTATTTTTTTTAATTGTCTCTGTCCTGGAATAGCCTATAGAGAGCACACAGATAAGGCACACACACACGCACGGACACAATGCTGTTCATCAAGTAGCATCCTGTTTCTACAACTGCAAGCCAAAATACTGTTGATATAGTTAAATAATAAACCCTCGTGTTGAACCCAAAACACAAGAAACCATTTTTTAAATCAGGGGGATATAAACAGGCTTCTTAAGTCGTTCAGATGTCAGCGCCTTCTCGTGCTTTTGTAACGTTAAATGCATATAAAAAATTCATCAAGACTCGTGTTGACTTTAAGTCATTTTTTCTCCGCCGAATTGTGTCGACACGTTATGTCCCACTTTTATAAACCACATAAAGCTTGAGAATAATTATTTTTTTCAGGCACGTAACGGTTCAGTCCTCTTTCTACTTTAGTAGGAGAAGGAAATATAAAATCTTTCTTACCTTCATTCCGCTTGGTAGAAGCCTTTCCCCTTCCATCTCCAACTCCAGGGAACTCCCACACCAGCCATGCAAATGACCGTGATTGACGTATCAGAGAGCCAATAGAAGAGGAGGAATCCCTGAGACTGGCCAATCAAGACCCCGATAAGTATCGAATGACGCACGAAGAAAGGGCGGGGGAAACTTGTGGTGAAAAGAAAAGGGAAAGAGAACGGTATACATACATATAGAGGTCTGCCGGGGGCGGAGGCTGACTGAACTACCACTGGGGTTTAATAAGATTAACAGAGCAGTTTTTAATTTGCCACCGAGGTCACAGTTAAATTTGTGAAAATTCTTTAAATGACGGATTTCCCGCCACTAGACAGATAGTTTACTGCGAGGAATGTGTGTACATGAGAGAGACAAATAAAACTCCACAAAGCCACACCTTACTCTGAAATACTCAACTTCCCATCATCCTCAGTGCAGGTCTGACCACGCGCTCATACGGAAGAGGATTAGGGCCATACGTGAAACCGTTATTTGAGTTGTGAGTTTAAAATGAATCGTGACTTTATTCTTAGAATTCTGGCTGTAAACTCAAATTAATTTTTCACATGTGACCTTTATAGGCTCATGTGCAGTGTTGTGCTTGAATGCGCCAAAAGAGCGAGGTTATCGAACATGCTCATATTTTTGTTTGTGCGATTTATGATTTATTGTGTTAAAGCTCCAAAATTTTGATACAGAATACTCTTATTTGTCTTGTACAGGGCTGTGCAATGTTTATCAGACTAAGGACCCCTTAGCTGAAAGATGGATGAAGCAGGGACCCCCTTATACATACACAGTATAAAATTGAGTTGCATGTTAAATTGTGCAGCCCATGTGCAGCCCTGATTGCCATAACGTTACACTTTTAAGGTGCATACAATATAAAGCTATTAAAATACATCATCGTCATTTGTTTCTGAGGTGGACGGTATTTTAGAGTCTCTTGCTCTCGCTTATTGTAACTGTTAGCTAACTGTTTACTGTTAGCTAACAGTTAACTGTTAACTTAGCCTACTATTGGTGTTCGCTAGCTAACATGTTTGCGCAAGGATTTATGGGTAACAGTTAGCCTGTCGTTAATATTATGTATTGTAAATTATTATTATTAAATTATTTATTTTTTAAGAATAGGCCAATTTATTTTTGCTAACTACAACCTGGTTCCACTCAAATGTTGTCGAATATCGGCATTTGGGCATGACGTCCGCATCAGACACAGACAATAAAAAGCTGTCCTTTCACGTTGGCATGATACACAGCCAGGTGCTATCAGTGTGTAACAGTGTGTCAGGATATACAGGCAGCCAGACAATAACATAAGGTAAAGAGGCCAAAACTAACTAGGGCAGGTGGGAGGGGTCCAACAATCACTGACTTTCACCTGGGAGGCCAGTGTTCCCTTCCAGTAGCCTATGGCTGTAAATCTAAACCCTGTTATTTTTTTTCCGAAACACAACCACTTGCATTTTTTGTCAAAGGAAAAAACATCAATTTACATTGCTGTACCGACATAGTACGTTTATTTTGAAAGAGACTGTGTGCTAACTGTACATTTCCTGTGAAAACGTAAGTGTATGTTGAAAAGACACAATGAACGCAACAGGCTGAAGTTCACACAGCGATCGAGAGCATCCACAACAGACGCATCCAGGCTACTTTGCACGTCATATGTCGATGTGGAAAGTCCACGACCAAGCAGTGATAAGTGACAAGGTCAGAGCGAGAACGTGTTGGTTTATAATATGTTGTATTCATGTTAGTATTAATTTTTTAAATATATTTGAATGAAATTTGAATTAAAACATATATTAAATTACCAAACAATAATCGGATGTATAATACAAGAGGCTCCACTGTTACAACCTGCCCCACTGCTGAGGTAAGTTGTAAGTTAAGAAGAATCAAAAGTTACTCAATTACAAAACATACCCTACACATTAAAATCATATACACTGACCTTTTCCTTTAAGGTCTACATTTCGAAGCTGTCAGAGATTAGTGCCTCACATGGAGTTAGTCCAAAAAACAAGTCTGTTGCCTCACCGAAGTAACCAACCAACACATCCTCTTGCTGTGCATTGAAACTTTTGACTGCTGTGGTAGCCCACACAGGGCAGCTGTGTTGAAAATGGCAAAGCCCCCTTTTTTTATTCATTCATCCCTTCATAATCCGCAACCACTTATCCTATTCAGGGTTGCGGGAGGGCTGGAGCCTATCCCAGCTGACACTGGGTGAGAGGCGGGGTACACCCCAGACAGGTTACCAGACTATCACAGGGCTGACTCATAGAGACAGACAACCTTCATGATCACAGTCACACCTGTGGACAATTTAAAGTCACCAATTAACCTAACCTGCGCGTCTTTGGACTGTGGGAGGAACCCAGAAAACCAGGAGCAAACCCATGTTGAGACAAGGAGAACATGCAAACTCCGGACAGAAGGGCCCCTGCTGGCCAGCAGGTTTCAACCCTTAAACCCTCTTGCTGCAGTGCTACAGAACTAACCACTGCACCACCGTGCCAATAACTAAAGCCCCTTTTTCTCCAGCCAAAATTTAGCCTAATTTTGGAGCAATACTTAGCTTCTTCCCAACAACATAGCATGACATGGTTGGTACCAATGGATGCCTTAGGTCATGATTAATATATCTTCAATCTAGGTTTTCGCCTTTGCTACATTCAGCTTCGCCTGCCATTGTTACCCATAGGTTGCATCTTAATACCACCTTTTTCACTGGTGTGACCCCCAGCGCTGGGTTATGTGCTGGCTGTATTTGAATTGCTACAGTTGCAAACTGAAGGTCCATCTTTGGAGCTCCTGTCCACTCTCCTCCTGGCAAAGTAGTTTCCTAGTGGTGGGGAGTGAGGCGGTAAAACTGCAAGGTGTGTTAGTATTGTCTTCAGATGTCTCTCACTTATGAGAAATCAATGCCTACCAAGCACTAACTTGATATTTATATATTTGAGACCCCTCTCAAAAGAAAATTCTCTCCCATGTGTGTGTGCTCCAAACATCCATGTGGTTATTTCCATGGTGCCAAACTGATCCGCAAGTGTACATGGTCCAATGACTCAACTGTATGGTCAGTTCGGACACTGCGGTTTGTGGTGCTGTTGAGCAGTATTGTGTTATACTATGATAAGAGCTGTTATTTAGACAAAATAATAGGAACACCTGTCAGTATAACAATGCATGTGTACTTGCCCACACAACCCATTGAGGAGGTCTAATCAGACAAAATAAGTAAAAACATCTGTGTGCACAATGTGTGTGGCATATTAAAGTTGTGCCTTTTGGCTTAGACAATGGAGCTCAGGCAGACTCAACAGACAAAGCAAAAGAGGATAAACCAGTCTTTGTTTGGTCTAAACTCAAGCTTATAGTCAGCAACAAAGAAACAAGCAGGCAGGCATGAGATTAGATGAGGAGAGTGGCTGATAGCAGGTGACAGATGTGTAGGCAGGTGAGCAATCAGATGACTGGGGTTTCCCTCAGGGAATCATCAACGATACCCACCGACAACAGCCTACACAATAGATCTTCTTCACAGCAGACATCTTGACTTGTCATAGCAGCACCAGCACGGGTGTGAGTAATAACATCAGTGATGGCTCTGTGTCCCAGTGAGCCAGCATTCACAATAACAGGACCCTAAAACTGAAGCAGCTATAATGGAATACAGCCATTATTCACTGTATTAGTTACACCTGTGCTTTCCCTCCTGTGACATCTCAAAATGACTTGTGTGAAAGCGGGTCATAATAGCACTCATTAAACATATGACATTTTCTGTGTGAAATAGCACCTTTGCTCTTTTCTCTGAAGTTTAATGTTTTATGACATAAGAGTGTTTTTAGGTTTCACATTAGGAATACAACAAGACAAAAAAGGCAGCCTAACTTGAGGGTCACTCACTCACCCATCGTGCAGGCTGGAGCACAGGGCAGCGTATTAGAAGATAAATCAGGTGAAACTGTCAGAAGTTGTGTGTCTTGCTCACCTGACTGCATGAAAGGCGTTCTCTACCTGACAACGAGATGAATGAGAGGCAGAAGTGAGGCCAAAGCCTTGTTAACATTATTCACGAGGAGCCAGACATGTTAGTGGTGGATGGATGGCTGTTACAAATGATGCATGCTGGCTCCCTCTGGAGTCCCCTCTGGAAATTGGCTGCTTATCAGAGAGCAAACACTCATCACCTGGCTGAATACCTCTTTTCTTCTTCCCCAGTGGACGGTCTGTTTTGATGTGCTCCACGATGAAGAGCAATGGGGCCCAGCTGTCTGTACAGAATAGCCTCCACCCCACTGCACACTAGGGTATCCTAAAAAAAACAAAAAACAGTTAGTCTAATGGAAGAACGACAGTATATTATACATGAATCATGATGGAGTATCCAAGCAGTTTGAACTGTAACAATATCTGATCATGATTTGTTATGAAGTAATCGTTTTTATAAAACTGTTAAACAGACACAAGTGCTTTGTCAATATGGTCATACACTATACAGTCTAAGTAAAGAATGTCCTTTACCAGACACTTTTCTGGAAATGCATGAAAGCCATTTTCTGTGAGCATAATCAATTTGAAAACCAGTCTTTTGTGTTGTTAGGAGCCTATAGTGCAGGCTGTGTAAATGCATCAGGGATAATCACCAGGGTTTTATATTTAAAGGTGTATCTATACTAACACTCAGCCCTTGTCATCAAATAAAGTGTTGCTTTTTAATATTGCATCTGTGCACATCATTAGGCCACATGAGATACACATACATGGGAAATATATGTTATGGCCCCCAGCCCAGATGTTTTAGGGATTTAATTTGCCATTTAGCTCAACAAATCACGTGACCGAAGTTCTCACAATGCTGATTATTAATTAGCAGCCATACAAAGATAGTGCAGGCTGGCGCGTTGTTTTCTAACAGACATCTGTACAAGTCAGCTGCTGGGATCACCATTCGTAGCTCTCCGTTATTATTCGCTTCCTTGTAGCATGATGCGGTAATGCCGCATTCAATTGCTGTCGGACATTTGAAAATTTACGTCTGGTGTCCATTAACTGCTTGAAATGTGACATATGAAGGTGGAATGTTTACCAGAGTGTTTTATTTAGGGGTCCTACAATACGGTAGCGACACTTCTGTTATCTATGATTATTGAATTCCTCCATCATGCCTTGTCAGCTCTCATACTTTATGAAAATGAGATAAGGGTAAAGTTTCATTGGAGGACATTATTAATTTGAAAATAGTAAAACCTGAAATAATAGAGTAAAAAAAAAAAGACTAAAACAAAGCAAGGCAACCAAACAGTAATGTATAAATGTGGTTCCAATAGACTATTTCTAAGACTAGATGTTTAAAGATGTCATAAAATCAAAGTATTTTTTTGTTTTTTTTGTTTTCTGTTTTCTGTTTTTTGTTTTTCACGTCACTGATCCTCACCTCTATGCCAGTATCTGGCCCAACAATAACAAAAAATATTTTGCTGGTATTCTTAATGGTATTTTAGAGTTTGTCATTTCCTGGAAACAACAGAAAATGTTGATGACTCATCCTTGGAGGTGTACACTAATTTTGCATCCAATCAAGTGTTTTCTGCGTCCCCCATGACTGTAAATTCAGACAATACCAACTGGCATACAATTATGGCTTGTTGCTATGCCTGCCATCCCAACTCCTGAGGTTACTACTTATAATGAGGGCAGAAAGGCATCATCGCAAAAGCCTGATGCCCCCCCCACTCATGACTTTTGTCAAAATATACCAGCCAACATTTATACATGGGGCCCATGTGGGTGGTAAATGAGCTGAAAAATGGGCCCTGTATGGGATTGTCCACTGGTTCCACATTGGTCCTGATCCCAATTGCCCACATGGGTTCTGCAAGGGCTACCTGGATACCAAATAGGCACGGGCCTAAAATGGGCATCTTATCTGGAACCCACTTGGGTAAATCCTCCCATTTGGGCAACTGGTATGGGGCCATTGTCCACCCTGTGGGCAGTTGCACACAGCCCATTTTTCAGCCCATTTACTACCCACATGGGCCCCACATACAAACACAGCGTGACTTTGACTTTGCATTCTCAAAATCACAACAAGTCCCTCCCTCCCTATAGCAGACATGTAAATAAGCTGAATCATGTAGCCATCTGCTGGCTGTTACTTTAGACTTTAATTACTGTATGGATAAATACAAAGTAATAAGTATGTAGTGCGCACAGGTAACGCAGCGCAATCCTCACAAGACGGCACCCCTGTCCCAGAAATGTATTATGATGTCAGGTAGACATTCTCTATTAAGAACATAATGCTATAATATAAACACAGCAGTATACTGGCTAGTCCAGGCCATGTAAATATAGACAGTGCAAGCAGAGTGGTTGCACTGGGGCCCATGGGGTGTGGGGGCCCATAGAGAGAGTGGGCCCTCCAACTGTATGTTAGGCAAAAAACAGGTCCTTGTGAGTAATTTAG
Organism: Epinephelus fuscoguttatus; assembly: GCF_011397635.1. Classification (NCBI taxonomy): domain Eukaryota; kingdom Metazoa; phylum Chordata; class Actinopteri; order Perciformes; family Serranidae; genus Epinephelus; species Epinephelus fuscoguttatus. The sequence continues at coordinate 8,563,891 of NC_064763.1, forward strand.
ATGGCTGCCTTAGAAATATGCCTGTGTTCAAAGCAAAACTCCGTTAACTATTTGCTATTTATGCCTTTGAAAAGGCAAACCCATCTCCATTGTTTTTCTTTCTTTTTTTGTTGTTATAAATAACCACTAATAATCTATAACTACTACAAATTATGTTACAGAATATATGCTTACCCTACAAGAGCTATAAATAAATTATACAATCAAATGAGTAATCCCTAATTTGAGGCACTAAGGCTCGTTGTTACTACCTTACGCCTCTGGGCTGGCCTATCATGTATGTTACAAAAATAAACCTGTCACGTGGTCTATTGTGCTTTAATTTCCGTGTGGGGACATTAATAGGCAGTATAGGCAGCTCGAGTGCTAGGATTTCCGAGCTTACAGTAGGTCATTGAAGGCGTCATAAGCCTGCCCCTCTGAGCAGCACTCAGCTGCATGTTTACTTGCTTTGTCAGCGCTCCCCGCAGCAGATATCTCATGAACCTCATCTGCTGCTGATCAAAACCTTGGACTTTTATCCCTCAGAGTGATTTATCACACCGTCAGGCCTCCTTATCAGCAGTTTCCTCTCTCGCAACATTTTGTGACTAGCCACTTGCGGACCTTGAACCGGGGCTCACCGGGTTCACAGCTTTTTTTCTAGCTAACGGAAAGATGACGTTAAAATCCAATAAAAACGAACCCGCAGTCAAACTGGAGTCGGTGAACAGCGTCCGGACAGCCCTCTCCGACCTCTACCTGGAGCATCTCCTTCAAAACAAACCAAAGACAGACAAGGTAAGGTGTCGTTTTAACCGTCTTTTTTATTTTATTTTTTATTTTTGCCCCCCACATCTTGGTGTTTGCTTCCCGGAAGCAGAGGTGGGACACATGACCGTTGTTTGTCCCTCGACAAGATCTTTAAAAATAGACCCAGTTGTGATCTGACGACACAACTTACAGCAACTAAATGTGTCGATCTCTTAACAAAGAATTATACGTATAGATGTTGCTTCACAGATCAGCAGGTCTGTGTCAGTAACCACTGCATTGCTCACTACTGCTCAGTCAGCCTTAGTTAAGTCCCAGTTGACATTACATTGGCAATTTCACTTCTCCATTCCTCCCAAAAAAACTTGTAGGAATCATCTGACAAATTCTTCATCACGTGTCAGGCTGTTTAAATGTCTTGCTGTGATTACAGGACAATGAGCCTGTAAGACAGTGGCACACACTCCATTATAAAGTCATGTTTAACTGTGACAGTAAAGTCATCTTAGAGAAACATCTGTAGTTTCTGGGTTAATGTCATGCAATATAAAAGAAGATAAACAGATGGGAAATTTAGTTTTTAACTATGCTGTATAACTTAGCCTGCAGCTATGAGTGCTGCTGATGAATCAGTGTCAACAGTCAGCTGAGGCCAGCCAGGTTGTTTACTCCATCACAATGTACCAGGTTATTTTAGGTATAAACTTGTTTTCAAGTGAAGGCCGGATTATGTTGCGAAACCATTGACTTAAAGCCGGACAACACTTGATATGTATGACCACCAAGTACTTAAAACGGCTGCAACTTTTCAGTGATTGGGAAACTTAAGCACTTGACAAGCCCCAGACCTCGACTCTGGCAGCCAGTAACACCGAGGGAACTCTTTGTCCTAAAGTACTTCTCTGAAATTGAAAAGTCAGCACTGAGCTGCTGAAGAAAACAGCCAAAGGAGGAAACTCCTTTCCTGACATCAGCAGTTTGCAGCTCAATAGCCTTGAGTTACAGTCTTCTGCTCGGTGCCATTTGTGAAATCAGTGTCTTGAAGTGGGGTCACACGGTTCATTATCTCACAATGCAGGCTGCAGTGTGTAATGCAGCTCCTATTGTGATACATGAGTGTATATTTTACCACACCTAGCTTATGTACTGTATGTTCTGGGTTCTTGAGATTGATTATGTAAAGTGAGTTCTGCTGTTCCAGCTCAGTGGTGTTGTCTACTCCACATACCTACTGTGCCCTGCCTCTACATAGAAAGTCTCTCATGCATTTCAACTCTAGAACAACCCCTTGTCACTCTCTGTCATGCTGAGACCCATACAAGTATATGCAAGTCTGGCTTAAAGCAGCTAAAATCTATCATGAGATGGACGACTGGAGGTATTACTTCTTCAGCAGCCCTTCCAGCTATTTCTGTATACTCTATCCAAATTCTTCCAGTCCCATATAGGTCAAATATTGATCTCCTACTGTGTTCTTTCAAGAGATCGATGCCTCTTAGCCTTTTGGCAGGAGACCCACCCTAAATCCAACTGGGGGAAAGGATGAATTATTAATATTTCTGGGCAAAATCATCTCAGGAGAAGGAACAGATGAGGAAAGAGACAGATTGTATTATAATGTAATCAGCCTTATTAGATCATGGTGCTGTGTGGCAAGCAGAACAATAGGACAATCACAGTGCATTATCTTATCGGAGATTGGCTCACTGAAATGCACTCACTGTTTGATCTTCTTCAAATAAACCTAATCCACCTTTAGATGAAACGACAATGGCTTTCTCTTGGGTGTTTGTCACAATGGCTGCCACAGGAGAGATGTTAGAGGGTCATGTAGCCTCTCACTCCCTCCCAACCTACTAAAGACTAATCCAAACATCCTCATCCTGGACTCATACACCTTTTGTCCTCTTTTAAACCATCTGATCAATAATCATACTGTAATCTTACAGTAAAGGTCGTAAAATTTTCACTACTTGCACTACGTCCATGGCACACATGTACAGTTTACAGTTTAGCATTATATAAGCTACATTGATAAGTGTGGTATTGTTGTTGTTTTTTTACACATGATCTTTCTTGCTAAACTGCCGTAACGGTACAGATGTCCTCTGAGATTAATTAACAACATTATCTCTATTTCTCCTGCTTATCCTGTTTATCCTGTTGTTTGTCCACACCCAAGACTGGCATTCACATGTCTGAAAGGGCTTCCTGACCTTGGTTATAATAACATGTGTTGACTGTTACCAGTGATTGGAACCTGTTGTGATAATCCAGATGAATGCCTTTAATCATTCATGTCGTTACACTCTGATAGTGTGAGTGATACAGCTCATTGTCAAGATCCTGATGAGACGTATTTAATTAAAAAAGGCTCTCAGTGCCAATCCAAATCTAATCACGTGACTGTTTCAGCATTCAGTGGACAGACATATCACCTCTATGGCCTGCTGTGTGTGAGAAATCTGTTATATTCTTCACATAGCTGCAGGTTTTGTGCTGGAGCCTATACATTTAACTTATGTCAGTTTCCTTCCTGCTCAGTCTGAGGGTCAGCACTTTGTTGAGAGGGAATAAAGTCAGCTCCGTGCCTTGAGGAGAATGACCCTATGTTTGTTAAGATAGATTTCACAGTTAGTCCTGCCTCTATGGGACCCTTAAAGAAGTTTCTCTAAACTGGGAAAAACAGTAAGCGTCATTATAAGATGGCCCAGGTGGTGCAGTCTCTGGTCAATTTACAGTAGTCATACAAGCACAAATAAATGGATTCATAAAGTTTCTTTCACATTGTCTTTGGAGCCAATCTGATCACCAGAAAATGTTTGCATCGTACGTTTCTGCAAGCCATGGATACATTACATTTGTATATTATTATGTTAAAAAAAACACTTGGTTATGGTTTGGAATAGATTATGTTTTGGCTTAAAGTACTTGGCTTTGGGGGCACAATTCAGGCTAGAAAAGCAGCAATGTCTCTGTAAAAAAACAAAAAAAACAACTGCTTTTCATGCCCCAGTGGAAAACCAGCAGAGAGGTTGCTTAAAAAAAACACACAGGCTAAAAAGCTGCCAGAAAAAACAGCAATAACTCACTAAAACACAATCAGTTTTGCTGTTTGTTGGTCCTGAACAGTGGTCTGCAACTTTGCAGGCGTCTCACCAAGGTGACACACCATCCACCATCCCCTCCACCCAATGACAAAATCAGCTCATAAACTATGTCACTTTAGAAATGTTTTTATGACATTGCAGAAATATACAACTTTTTTTTCTGGCGACTGGGCTGTTGGACCAGCTCTAACTGAAAATAAAGTTTATGCCATCAGGCGTAACAAGTAAAAACACCTGTCGGAGCTCAGAGATCAAAATCAGTGTGTGGTGTGTTTAAGAACAAATTTGCATGTGGTGATTTTATCTGGAGCAACATTGCTGCACAGATTCCTTTCTCAGAGGATGTATAATTTCATCTGTTCACCATGGGATCCCATCCACTCCCCCCTGGCTCTGTACAGTCCTGACACATAACAGCCCAAAGCTGGTAAATAACTATCATGTTGCACAGAAAAGTGACTGCTTGGCTTTCACTGCTGCTGCAGCTGAGCACTGTTTACTCAATGATTATTAAGTTTTCCAAAGGAGCCAAAATAATGTGAACACTGACACACAAGCTACATATTGAAGATAATGTTACCAAGAATACATATTTTTAATTAAAAGAGGCTTGAAAGGAATTCATAAGAGAAATAAAGGGAGTATAAACTCCTGCCTGTGTGACACACCAAACTGCTGTGACAGTACGTACAGTATTTTAGGGCCGAGGTGATAGGCAAGAGGGTGATAATGACATTTATGGGTTTATTGTAGTGCTGATGCAGGAAGATAGATAATATAGTTTTTTGCTGAAGCAGTGCTGAAAATTTGTGCTGATGCAAGTAATTGTGTCTCTGATGTCACTTTGGTGACTAATTTATGGACCTTTTGATATTGTGCAGTACTTGTTCTATATTACACATGGGTACTAGCCACATAATGCCAGTTTACTCCTAAGGAATCCTTATAGGGTGTGTTATATATTTAATGTGATTTCTCAATGATAGAAGAGGAGCTTTTCCTCACACATATATTTCCTCTTCGACAGTGATCTGCAGCAGAGACCATCTTTGTTGACACTATGGAAGTGGCCAGGAAATTTTCCAGGGATATGCATTTTCTGTCTTTGGGTTAAGTGTAAAAGTAGAGTGTGACTCCACAGAGTCAGCCTCTGGTTGCGTCTTTGATGTCTATGTAACATTTGAAAATCCATTCACACTCCATACTGTGAAGAACTGGTTTCCTTACATTAACGCCTGTCTTTGATGTGATCACCTGATGAGACTGCTGGTATCCATGACCACATGAACCAGGTGGACCAGATCACTGGACGTGACTAATGAGGTGTTATAACACCGGGTTAATTTTCAACCTTGAACATATGTTGAAACTGCAAATGAAACATAGCTGTTGGCACACGTTAGCAGAGAGTTTCCACTGCAGTGATTGGAAATACCAGTGTGATAATGACCCGACGTGTCCAGGTGCACTGACTGTAAATCTGGGGTTAAATGATTTGCATAAAGGGATGTTTTCAGAGTTGATTTCATTTCGTGTTTTTTTTTTTTTTTTTTGACAGGCTGCTATGCAAACCTACGAGAATAAGGGGGCTGAGGTTTACAGCAATGGCAGTGCTGGACACATGAACGGCACAGAGCTGACCAGGATGAAGGAAGTCGAATTTGAAAAGAATTCTTCAGAACCACTGGTACGAGTATCTGCCTCCACACACACTATGTTGATGAAATGTGTGTATTTGTGTTGCTGACTGTGGTCTCTGTCTGCAGGGGGTCACTCTGAAGCTTAATGACAAACAAAGGTGCACTGTAGCCAGGATACTGCACGGGGGCATGATCCACAGACAAGGTCAGTAATCACATATTGATCTGATTTGAGTGTTATGGTGAGTGTGCTGACCTGGTGTGTGTTGGAAAAAAAGCTCTCTGCCCAAAAGGTCAACGGTTTATCCAGTGCAGTCACAGCAAATCAAGCTTAGCATTAGCATCTGTGTATACAGGAGGAGGTCAACACGTAATTGTCTCAGGCCATACATAAGATAAGCTGTAAAATGATGAACTATTACAAGGATATGATAAGTATATTGTTCACATGACTCTGTTATGATTTGAGATTGCCACTTGATATTATACATTTTAAGACACTGATTCAGTATCCTACCTGTATCCGGATAGGCTCTGTAAGCTCTATACGATGTTATAGAAATGTCACTAAACAACAATGTGTCGTTCTTTGAGGAGCTGCATTCATGTGGTGTTGGAATAATCTTAAAAATGACTTTCTAATCACTTGTTCCTTTGCTCTTCATCATTTACATGTTGTTTAAACACTCTGAGCAATAGAATACAACACATCTTCTCTGTAGCATGTTGTTTCCACATTACAGCTGAAAGCTCATGAACACAACAAAGTCAGAAAAACAACCAACCAAGAAGTAACAAAAATGCACCACTGGCCTTGACTGGTAGAGGGCTCCACTTGAGTCTGCTTCAGTCACTTTTTGTTCACTCATCATAGCAGGCAGCGTGAGCAGTTCTCCATTATAATAGTGAGTGGGCGAGCACATGGACATTTGACAAGCTGACCTGGTACATACTGGACACTAAAAAGACCTGTTCAAAAGATTCATTTTCACCAGTTGCTATTTTCTTGTCTTTAGATTCTCTCTTAGGAGAATAAAAGTTACTTCAGTAGCTGCAAGAACATTTTAGCACCACAATAACTGCAAAATAGAAACTGAGCTGGAACACAGAGGAGCATTTGTGAAATAACTCCACTTATCCTGGTTTTCTTCCTCTTTCCAGGATCCTTACATGAAGGGGACGAAATAGCAGAAATCAATGGGAAAAGTGTGCTAAACCAAACTGTAGATCAGCTACAAAAGATCCTGGTAAGTTCACACCTAATCACTTAGAATTTGATTTTGACACTAAGGTCAAAGCAAATCTTTCTGTAAATATCACACCTGTGCAACTAGATATGAGTAAAGCTGTGTCATCTCTCCATGCAGAAAGAAACAAACGGAGTCGTCACAATGAAGATTATTCCCAACACGCAGAGTCGATCCCGCGTCTGTGAGGTAATAACATGACCTGCGCAATGTGCACTCAGCTGTGGTATTGGGGTGAATTTTGTTTTGTGTACCACACGCATGAGTGCATGAGTAAACCAAATAAGCTTTACGTTCGAATCCAGTGGTACCCTGTAGAGGTGTAATCTACAAAGATGGGTTTGCATTGCATTTCTTTCAGTTTTTCCTCCACAATTTACTCTTTAAAAGCATTTTGTTCTTTATTAGGTGAATCTTCTGTTAGGCAATGAACAACTCAGGTGACTATCAAGTAAATTTAAATCCACATTAGTTTTGCTAGTTTGACTTGAACCACTTTGGTAGTGTGTTTCATTCTGCCATCTACTGGCCACAACTCATCACATTCTCTCCGGCAGTATTTTCATGTGCTTGCTATAGATGAAAAATGGCTGCTGCCTTCATTTTACAACATAAAACAATAGTCTGCGGCACAGTCTATGAATAGAAAATAGCTTTTATTTTTTGACCACAAAGAAAAAGTACATTACATTCAGTGATGTGACTCCTGTCTCAATACAGTCTATCACTGCATTAAGTTCCGACTTTGCTGTGGTCAGTGATGGCAGTCTACTGAAAAGCTTATAGTCCATTAATATGTAGGCGTAGTTAATATGCTCTTCATTGTTTAATGCTCACAGAGCATCATTTTTGGTGACCCAGAGTACTCCAGTATACCCTTACTACACAATGGGTATATTAAATTGTCTTTGTACAACAACCACTGGAGTATCTGGGGGAAACCACTAATGTTCATGACCTCTACTAACAATAGTAACATTTTACCCTGAGGAGAATTTACATGTGTTCCTGCTGTGATCTTTGACAGTTCAGGCAAAAAACCCCAATGTGAGCAGCTTCTCAACTGGATGTTAATTGGTTACCAAATTAGTGATCTGTGGGGATTTTCTAGAGATCTGTTCTATAAGAAGTTCTGAAGATATGATGTGTTTTCTGCAGGTCAGCTGCAGGACGACAATTGATCATTTGATAAATTAGACTTAAGGCCTGGACCTGGGAGAAAATAATTCATTTTCACAACATGAATTGAGCTGTCTAAGATCATATCATGAACATGTAAATTCTATTAAAGGGTGAATTTCCCATTTAACTTTGTGTTAGACATTCTCAATGTGAGTATTTATTCTTTAGAATTTGGATGTATGGACAAGAACTGTAGATCCCTGAAATCCGGCAGTTGCCGGTTTATACATGTTCGTAATGATCGTCTCTCATTACAGCAACATGAGTATGTTTTGTTCACTGCAGTTGTCAGCTAGCTGTTGACAGCTTATGATGTACTGCTACTTATGGCAATGCACTTAAGAGCAATCATGGTAGAGCTGAGGTTAAGATTTTGAACATATACTTGAGATGTACCACTTCTTTATGGCCTAAATATTGAAGAAGAGCAAAATGTTGAATATTTAATTTCAAGCTTTGCATGAGCTTACTTAAAGGGACAGTTCACCCCAAATCAAAAATACATGTTTTTCCTTTTGCGTGTAAAGTGTAATTTGTCTGTCTAGAATTTTTTGGTTTGACTGAAGAGTGTTGGAGATATCTGCTGTAGAGATGTCTGCCTTCTCCCCAGTATAATGGAACTAGATGGCACTTGGCTTGTGGTGCTCCAAGAGCCAAAAAAGTAGCCTACATTTTAAAAAAAAAACTCAACAGCAATGTCTCTTTCAAGAAATCATGACCCAGTTACTCAAGGTAATCCACTTGCCTTGTTGTTAGCAGTGTCATTTAGGAACTACTTTCTTTCTACCGAGCTACACCTGCTTAATGCATTACCATGCTGAAGGAAGCGAGCATCTACTACTAGCTCACCACCAGAACACCACTGACCTAGCTAACGCTACAGCTTAGCTGAGGAGGACACCATTAATGTTACATCTCACTCTGTCATGAGCACGAGCCTCTTGGCCATGAGTAGATACACACTTCCTTCTGTTGGGTGATACAGTTGGCAGATGTAGCTCAGTAAAAAGAAAATAGTTCCTACATAGAACTGCTGAGAACAAGGTCTTTTGATTATGGGTCATTATACCTGGGTCATAATTTCTGGAAAGAGGCATTGCTGTTGAGTTTTTCAAATGTACTTCTTTGGCACTTTGAGCACCACAAGCCAAGTGCCATCTAGTTCCATTACATTGGAGAGAAGACAGACACCTCTAAGGCCGATATATCCAACACTCGACAAGTCGCACCAAAGCAATCTCGACTTATAAATAACACTACAGGTAAGAGGAAGATATGTATTTTTGATTTAGGGGTGAATTGTTCCTTTAAACCCCACAGGGTAAACAATGACTGTCCAACTGATTAGACTGATTAAAGTGTTTTTTCAGTATATTACTGAACTGCAAAATATCTGTTTCTTTTATAACAACTATTCATGTATTCATACTCTTAAAAACAATGGCAGTCATGCTCAGCAAGCATCAGGTGCAGCAGTATGTCATTTGTGACAAATATCTCAGAACGGATTAATTGAAAACTGAAGAAATGTCCTCATAGAGCTCAGAGAATGTGTAGAAGGTTTTCTGTCCAAGAGTAGCTGAAAGATACTTTTAAAAAGTTTGTCCTCAGCAGCAATAAATAAACGCACATCAGAGACTGTTACAATGGGAGATTGAACACGCTGGTAAAGTCTTCAGATTGTAATTAACGTTCAGTACCACCAAATACATACCGTAGTGTTTATGAGCTCCTTCTGTTCCCAAAAAGTGAATACAGCATATTTACTGTTAATCCACAGATGTACATGAGGGCCCAGTTTGACTATGACCCCATCAAGGATGACCTCATCCCATGCAAAGAGGCAGGTCTGAAGTTTCAAACTAATGACATCATTCAGATCATCAACAAGCAGGATCCCAACTGGTGGCAGGGCAGAGTGGAGAGCAGCGCTTCTGACTTTGCTGGTCTGATTCCTTCCCCAGAGCTCCAAGAATGGTAAACAGCTCTGTCATACTATCTGACAAAGAATCCTGCAGTATGAGGTCACATGTACCATGACTTGCCAAATATTGACACAAAATTATCTGCATCATTATCAGTATGGACAAAGTCTTAACCTTAATCTCTTTGTCAGGAGGGTGGCAAGTAAAAGCAAGGCCAGAGAGGGCAGTCAGTCCTGCAGCCCATTTGGAAAGAAAAAGAAGTGCAAAGACAAGTACCTGGCTAAACACAGCTCGAGTGAGTGCCACTGGAATCATGTTTCCTGGATGTTTTTATTCTCAGTTGCACTGTTATACAGGTTTGTCCAAAACAAAATCCCTTCTGTTGCAGTTTTTGACCAGCTGGATGTGATTTCTTATGAAGAGGTTGTCCGGCTGCCTGCTTTCACAAGGAAAACACTGGTGCTTATTGGTAAGCTCAGTTACATTATTTATAGTGGTATCAGCTAAAGGTATAATAAGGCATTTCTGATCATCCATACTGATGCACGTTCTCACAAACATGCAACAAATCTTGTAAATTTAAAGGTAGTTTAATTCTGGGCGTTTTCCTACAACCAGATATTCAGACATAAAGGTTAATGCCTGATTAAAAAGTCCTCAGAAAATTTTGCTGTGTTTAGGTGCACCTGGCGTAGGAAGGAGCCATATTAAAAGTGCACTACTGACCAGATACTCTGAGAAGTTCTCCTATCCTGCACCACGTGAGTAGATGCAGACACTTATTCCATTTATACACCGACCACGTTTTCTGGATTGTCCCTTTGCTAAGTCTTTAACACTCTACACAGACACCACCAGACCCCAGCGTAAGGAGGAGGAGAATGGACAGGAATATTTCTTTGTCTCCAATGAGGCCATGACCAAGTTCATCTCTGGGAATGAGCTGTTGGAGTACGGCAGCTTCCAGGGGTATATGTTCGGTACCAAAATTGAGACCATCCAGAAGATCCACGACCAGGGCAAAATCGCTCTGCTGGATGTAGAACCACAGGTTAGCATTCACAGGTTGTTCTGGAGGACCAGTCGTGATTGATGGAAATTGTGTGATTATTTTAGGGTGGCTTTTTATGACTCTATGAGTTGTTTGAAAATATTTTAAATGTTAAGATTAACCTACATAAACCTGAGCAGCAGCTCTTTTTTGCTGCTGTGGCTGTTAACAGCAAGGGGAATGATGGATGTGTTTAATCTTACTTCTTTCATTGAAAATTAATGCATAAATAAGCAATGTGAATTCATAAATCAAAATCAGACCCACACTCTTAGAAATAAGGGTTTCAAAAGCTTTTTTCATAAAGGGCTGAGGTTCTAAAGAACCCTGTTTTTAAAGGGTTATTCAAAAGTTCATTGTAAGACTAAATTTTCCATTAAGGACCCTTTTCATCTGAAGAACCCTCTTTTGAAGGAAGAGTTGTTCATGGATTGTTGAAAGGATCCTAGCCTTCAAATATTCAAATTGTTTCAAATGGTATTTTTAAATGTAGAGGTTTAGTTTAGTTTATTTGTTTATTTGAAAAGGGACAATGTACATTAATCAACATTTTAAAAAAAAAAATGTAAAATGCACCCAAAATAGCCGAGAAGCTAATTTTCATTGGGCATCTGGAATCCTATCAATCAATTCTTTTTTTTCTTGTGTTTTGTCGTAGTCGATATCTTAACCATCATTTCATGCCATACAATAATAGTTAACTGCGTACCTGCATTGAAAAGACACTATATTAATTGGTTAATAGGTGGAGATAGTGTCCTCTCTGCCACTGAGCATCTTGGTAGAGTTGAGATCCATTGCACCATTGAAACAGTAAAGACTGTAGTGACAGTGATTGCACCATACTTTCGCCTCCTAAAAATGTGATCATGAACCGTGTTTGGTTCGGGTTGCGCTGAGGCACATCAGCCCTGGCCCTTTGAGAGCCTCATTAAACCCAAGGCTGCTGGATACGGTTCCCCTGACCCAAGCTTAACTTGTTAAATGAAAAACATAATAAGTGGAATGTTAAAGGGTTCTTGGAAACCTCCTGGATGGGTTGTAGATGAAACCCTTGGAATATAACAGGGTTTGCACCCTTAAAAGGTGGATTTGTTTTGGATAGAACCCCCAGAGAGTTATAGGTGGAACCATTAGACCATATAAGGGTTCCTGGTTAAACCTTTCTCTTGCCTCTTCTCCACCAAATTAGCTCTGGTTCTTGAACTTTTTCGTCGAAATCTGAATGGTTCAAAATCAGGTGCAGAAACGGGAACGGAACCATTTCCATGTTGGTGGAAATGGGCAACAGATGGTTCTAGGTAGAATCCTTTATGTTGGTGTCTAGGTAGAGCTCTCTGAAAAGGTTCCAGATAAACCTTATATAAAGGGTTCTACCATAAACCAAAAAGGGTTCATATGGTGCCAAGCCAAAGAACACTGTATGGTTGTAGTTAGCACGTCTTGTTCTAAGACTGTATTCTCTGTCTTTGGTGAAGTAAAAGGTTTATTCGCCTACATTGAGCTGCTACCACTTGTTCACTAATATACTGTATACTACAGACTGCATACAGGGACATAACAAAAGTGTCTGTCTCACTCTATTTAGAAAAAGAGATAAAGATGCTCTCCCAGGGGAGAAGGTGGTAATTTTATCCTTATACAAACTGTATCTGTCGTTAATCACTCTAATGCAATTCTTCTTTTCTTCTACAATTAATGCAGACCTTGAAACTCCTGCGAACAGCTGACTTTGCACCTCTCGTGGTTTTCATTGCTCCGACCAGCACGGCTCCCCAGGTAGTACATTTTTATTGGAATAAATAAAAAAATCTCCATCAGCCAACACCTACTGACCCTTTGTGTCTTGTCTCTTATAGACGGAAAACCTGCAGATGATCCAGAAAGAGTCGGACGCCATTTTAGCCACATACAGACACTTCTTTGATGTGGTTCTTGTCAACAACGATGTGGATGAAAGTGTGAAAGGTGTGGAGGAGGCCATGGAGCATGCCAGCTCCACCCCACAGTGGGTGCCTGTATCATGGGTGTACTGACAGGCCCCTAGTGTAATACCTTTCTGTTTGTTAAAAAGCAGTGCAATATCACTCCTTACACAAAACAAGTTAGTAATGTCCCAGGTGTGTATGGGTTTACTTTTGGTTCATGTTAATTGTCACTGAGATATTTTGCACATATGCATCCAAAAAATGAGCAATATGTAGAAGAGTTTATTTTAGAGAGTTGAGAACCTCACAGACGGTGTGTTATTTGGTTGTTTCGACATTTATGCTTGAGGCTTTTGAGGGGCTAAGGGATCGTTTTGGTGCCGCACACCTTCTGTGATTGTTGGAATGTGAGCTAATGCAAAATAGGACCACAACTGTGAATGAAATCCTCCCTTTGAAATGACAGGATTTTATCATGTAAAGCATTATCTCGGGATTCATTGTGTGTTTTTCTGTTGTCACTAGATTGTGCCATGAAATTGAGATTCTGAAACTGTTTGTTCTTGCAATATATTTAACTCCATACATCATCCTCTACCCCAAATCTTTCAAGTCAGTCATAGACAACCTCACCTGTGTCATCTCATCAAAATTGTATACCTCATGGGGTACTGTAAAGGCACTTTTAAACAAAAAAATAAAATTCCCAGCTCTGTTGCAACTGCTTCTATGACTGTGTTTTATGTGAAAACCTGTTCTCTAAGGTCCTGAAGGAAAACTGCAGCAGATTTATGTTTTATTGTTCATATCTACCTCACTTTATTCAGAAGAAGTCTAGGCTCAAGGCTTTTATCAATTATAGATCAAGACTTTCTGTATCTGAGCTGTACAATACAAATAATTTACCTGTATCTCCCACACATTACAATTCTTCCCTCATCCACAGTGTGAGAGACATCGTTACAGGTTATACATGACAATGAATTTGCTCACAGGACTGCACAGTGTCCTGGGTGCCTTGATGGAATTATGTGGTTAATGAAATCAAAATATATCATGAGGAATATCGCCTCATTCTGTCAAGTGCACAACCATGTAAATCATTTAACTGTTATACATTCCCTCTCTTTAATATCCATTTTGAATACAATATATCAAAATAAGCACATGAGTTGAATAAGCAAAAAATGCATCAACAGAACAGGCACATTGAGTGGTGGAAGTGAGAACATCATAGAGCAACTAAGAATTTTTGGTGTGGTGTACTGAAACCTTAGATAGGCTGTAAACAAATGGGCAGTGACAAGGCATACAGTCGCACATTGTGATAATTCTTCCCTGATCTACACATTTGATTGTTATCATCAGCTCAGAAAAAGGGATCATGAGGAAAACTGTGTGTCAATAAGACCTATGAATTTAAGTTTTATATATATAAACTTTTTAAAAGTCAATATCAAAATTTTGCAGGATAATTACAAAAAGAATGAGTGAAAGGATGCCAAAAATACAATATAAGAAACTCTTTACTTAGCATGAAATTATAGTTTAAACATAAGTGCAACTATCTGCACTTATTTTTTAGGGATGTTAGCCATAAAACAAAGTTGTCCTATGGCACCACCATGTGGGCTGCACCAAATTAACATCCCCCTATTCAACAGGGGTCTGCATTGTTTCTCAGGCCAAGGACCCCTTAACTGAAAGAGAGACAGGACAGGGACCACCCTACCACACATGTTGTGTAAAACTAATTGAACTTGAGATAATTGTGTGAATATTTTCAGGTCTTCTCTCGTTTGTGCCAGCCTGTAGCTGCTATGTTAGCATCAGTTGTCGCATGGCTAGGTGTGTTAGCCTCACTTTCTGCACTTTAGACGATGGTTTCTGAGGTGGACAATGCGTCAAAGTCTCTTGCTCAAAAAGTTACAAAAGGATCCATTGTGGCTCACAAGAATGTCCATACACTTGGAATTAGAATATACAGCTAATTGGCCAGTATGTTTTAATAGTATATGGAGTTAGCTAACTAGTTCACCTCGCCAGTATGTTGAAGCCCTGCACAGTGATTTAGCATTAGCTAGCTCACATGAATGTAAAAGGATTCATGAGGAACAGTACTGTAAACTAAATGTTTTCTTATGTTTTATGAATAGGGCAATTTATTTTTGCTATTAAGATGTTGGATTCATGTTAATGTGTCAATCTTAGACATGTTTTAGTTTTTGAAAACAAATAATAAAGGAACAACATAAAATTTAAATTATCAAACAATAACTTGGCGGCTCCCTTGCAGTAACTGTGATGACTCCCTTGGGGTCATGAACCCCTCGTTGAAGACCCAGGAAATGAAAGACTGAAGTTATTTACTTTTTGGAAAATAGGCATACATAGTTTGCACATACAGTGTTCAGATGACAATTTCATGAGCTCTGTAGCAACATGATCCATCATACAACATGTGTAAATCACATCAGTTGCAGTGAAGATATGTAATCATACAGTATGGATTATACAGTCATATCAGAAATATGTGGTGTTTTCACATGAGTTCTCCTGTCTGATTTTACTTTCTAATGCTACTCTGAACATGCAATGTTGCTGCGTCCCTTCACAAATGTCTAGTTATTTAATCTATAGCCACAGTAAATGCCACTTAATGCTTATGTTTATGTTTGTAGGAAAAGATTTTGGATAAAGATGTTCAGTTTGGTGTTGCTTCTTTGAAAGGCCCAATCTGTCATTTCATTCAATGTGCCTCATCCATCCATCGGCCCATTTTCTGTAACTGTTTACCCACATAAGGGTCACAGGGGGCCTGGAGCCGATCCCATCTGACACTGGACGAGAGGCAGGGTACAGCCTGGAAAGGTTGCCAGACTTTTACGGGGCTGACACATAGAGACATGGAGACATTCATGCTCATATTCACACCTATGGTCAACAATTTAAAGTCACCAATTAACCTGCATGTCTTTGGACTGTGGGAGGAAGCCTAAACCCATGCTGTTGAGAACATAGAAACTCCACACAGAAGTTGGCCAGTGGATTTGCAGGTCATTAGGAAAAGCTACACATTAATACAATGGGACATTTTGTCTTTCCCCTCCCTACCCATCAAAACATTTAGTCCATTCCAGGCTTCCCTAGCATTAACAGAACAGAGCTGACTCTTTACCATATCTTTATATTTTGTCTTATTCTTCTTCACAATTTCTCTTTAGCAGAAGGTCCAAATCCTCATGAGTAAAATCACGTCACCTCTCCCTCAGTCACCATCACATTTCTGCAGAAGCCTCTGTTATGTCATGAGGCTACACTCTAATGGTTTCCTTGGCAGTGACATTAACCTCACAAAACTTCATGCACTTGGGTCATTAGTGTTACTACAGCAATCAAAAAACATTGGTTTGACTATCGAAAATAATGAAATAAAACAAGAGATTATATTTTCCACTAAATGAGAAAGAAGGAACAATTCCAGAAAATATATAAAAAGAATTTTGATCCAGCAGGAGTTTTTCAGTGATGAGACTGAAAGTGGATTTAGACACTCACATGAGATTTAGCCTGCGTAATTTACTTGCGCCTACAGGACTAATGCTGCGCAGAAAGCCAATTCATGTGTCAAGTGAGGTCAAGTGAGGTTTAGTAGGATGAATATGTAACTGGATGTTTGAGTGATTGGATTAAATCTGACAAGGGATTCCTCTGGTGTCAGTTACCAGCAAAACAGTCAACACTGAGACGCTCAAAACAAACATTAACAATATCTCTTCAAACATCAGCAGGATTATACTGCAACTTTTTTTTTTAAAATGAGAGACACAGTATTTGATGCATTCAAAACTCTGTTATGAAAATCTACACCAACAGGACAGAAGCTGCCCTCAGGACTATAAACAAGTCAAGGAGCTGTAAAGCTTATTATTCATTCTTGTTGCAGATGTGTTAATGAAGCTTTTTCACATGAAACTGAATCAAAGATAAACCCCACTGAAGCCTATTCATTTATTGATTATTGATCAGACCCTGTATTAGGTGACATTTGCTTCCACTTTTTGGGTTTCAAAAAATTTCTACCTCTTAAAAACATTATCGTAATTCACTCTTGTCTTCCTGACATTAGATTCAAGACCAACATCAGGATGGAAAAAAAGAGTTCAATTAAATGGAAATTTAATTAACGCTTAAAAATCTGGAAAAAATTCAATCACATTTGAATATATTTCCTTATTGGCTTAAACAGCTGTTAACAGAGAAAGCTAAAATGATGTTATGGGTCATAATATACTTGATTTTGTTTTGTTTTGTTTTGTTTTTTGTTATATTTTGCACCTTTCTGTTATCTAATTTATATTTAGTTTTGCATTTTTTATATATTGTATTCTGTATCTGCTATACATTACTTTTCTAGTTTGTTTTAATCCTTGCATATTACGTGATTTGTATCTGCAGTCCTCTAACTTTGTATTGCAACTGCTGCACAGCAATTTCCCTCAGGATATGTAAAGTTCTATGTTATGTTATGTTATCTTGTCTTAATCATTTTAAAATCAATTTTTTGGTATGTATGAATCATATGATTTAAAAATGTATATATCTATCCTTTGGTTATTTTGTAATGATTTGGATTTTTTGTTTTTACTTTGCTAGCCAGAATCTTCCCTTCAGGAGGTAGCCTCCCAAGGGCCCCAGGGGCCAAGCTTGAGAACATATGCCTTAGAAGCCCCTATCCTCACATTAATTATATCAGATTTGTAAAATATAGCACCATACTGAATGTAATGCAGATTAGTGTCATCCTGAAACAACAGTAAGACCTTGTTCCCCAAACAAAAGGCTAGTCAAATGCTCTCAGGTGGGTTTACTCTCCACTACATCCCTGTCCATATTTACTATGAATGATAATCAGACACCTACTGCGAAGCTCGCCACACCCCCTTTCGAGGAACGCCATTTTGTTGACACACAGACTTGCAATCAAAATAAGCTTCTTTACTGAAGCTTTAAACCCAAGCATGACCATGACATGTACTGCCTGTAAAGGAAATACGCATAGAGTCCCAAAACCAGCATCTATATGTGAAAAAGAGGCTGTCCTGGGCTTTAAAACAGTGTGTTTGAAGTCTCCGGTCACCCATTTCAACATGAAACTCGCCGCGATTGACGTCACCGAGCCATCTTTGTCCACCTAATCCAGGCGGCTGTTTATTACACCTTCATTACCGCACGGACTCTGACAGCGCCGGGCTCCGGTATTAGCCTGCAGGTGCCGCATCACCGTAGAAAAAGGAGGAGAAGAACAGGTTTTGTAGCGAGGGGACACATCTCGGTGTGGCAGATACAAGCCAGTGCTCCTCCTAGGCTATATAGGCAGGGAAACGCCACAATAAGCAACCAAAGGGTGCCAGAGGGTAGAGAGGAGCGCAGAAGGCAATCCACATCCATCTGCCAGCCACTTAGTACGCGCTAACATTTCCAGTCCGGATCTCAGCACAGCTGTCCAGCCGATACTACCAGGAAAATGTGAGTACAGCACCGTTAAAGCTCCTTATTTAAAATCCTGATTTATTAATGAACTCCAATTTCGTCCTCAGGACTGATGTTGGCAGGCTGTCTGGGATTAATGGTGTCTGAATGCTCTCTTGTGTGTCTTTGCCATCAAATACTGAGATTATTTCACTCAAGTCACGTTAGGCAGTATATCACTGATATACACTGCTTTTAAATTTCATTTTACAGCTCTTATTTCTCTGTTAAAATATGGCACAAACGTTAACGTAGAGGCTAACGCGTCGGCCTAACCTTGGAGCAGACGGAGGGTTTATCTCTTTTAAATACATTATTAGCCGTATTTTCGGCTTTTACACGGTAAACGAGCTCCATGTTTATCGCGTGCCTCTTTTATTTAGTCGTCTGGTGCTTTCCACCGGAGCCAACACGCACGCATTTTTTCCAGTTTGGACTGGTTTGATTTGAAAAGGACACCGTCTGTGCGATTACCCACAGGCTAATTAAAACCACATGAAGGAAACATATTGTATAATAAAGCCTTTTTGTCCTCAGCGAACATTTACAGGCCTTCATTTTTGTGTCGCTGAACCACAGGTGACAACACTTGAAGAAACAGCAAGGGCACACTGTTGGACATTTAAAGCGTCGACATTATTCGACGAATACACCACAGACCTTCTTATAGACGATGATATTATTAGCTCTGAGGTAGGCTTAGGCCTAGTTTACGTGATATTTGCAACCCATAGCGGGGGGTGGGGATAGCCTAGCCTCCTACTGTATGTCGTCGATGGTCGTGCGAGGGCGGACAGCTATATATCTCACCATATTTCAAGCTGTGTGAGACTTGAGGGGCAAATGAACCCAGGAAAATGGCTCTCCCCTTGTGTCCTATTTGTCCCTTTCTGTTTCCGAAATACACATATATAAAAGGTTACCCTTTATCTTTCCTGAGGGTACGCTAAGGCAAGATAGCCGTGACAACCTCGTCTGTCAGTTTTTGCATAGCAGGCAGTTAAAACGCTGCTGCCAACACATATGTCATTGAGCCATGGCGACATGTTTGTTAACACTCCCTCTGTGGGCTTTAAGCTACATTTGTCACCAACGTTTGGTTATAATTGTCATCCAAGTGCTTAAAATCCACCACCCCCTCCCCACGAAGGAGCCTCCCCGCCCTCGATGTGTGGTAGGCTGCCATTGTATTTACAGGCCCGTCGTGCTGTGGTGAAACGTGATGTCTTTCAGGACGGTATGTAGGCCTGCTGTGTCCGTGTATATGGTGAGAAATGAAAGGAGGTAGTGCTGTGGGTCAGGTTCCACTTCAGTAACATCAAACGGAATGGGACAGGGAGGCTGGGATCAGACGGTTTCTGGTCTGGGCTGCTGTGGC
The DNA here is from genome assembly GCF_011397635.1 of Epinephelus fuscoguttatus. Taxonomy (NCBI): domain Eukaryota; kingdom Metazoa; phylum Chordata; class Actinopteri; order Perciformes; family Serranidae; genus Epinephelus; species Epinephelus fuscoguttatus. The sequence continues at coordinate 8,583,637 of NC_064763.1, forward strand.
GCTGTCCAGTGCTGAAATGTCGTTCTCCAGTGCTCAAAGTCAGACAGCGTGCTTATTCACCACACTGACCAAACAAACAGAAATCAATTAGTTTTATATATTTTCTTTAATAGCAGCCTAGTATAAAGTTTAATTAAAATGTAATGTATCTATCTACTTTTAGGGTACATGCACGTGTAAGGTTATCATCTAAATGATTCATCATTTCATCAGGGACCTCTGCACAGACCTCTCAGTGTGGCAGAAGCCGTCTTTGGAAACCACATGGCGAGACTATTTTATAATCTCTGTATTGGAGGAGGGTTGAACATATTTAGCTTTCATGGCAAAACTGACATTAGCAGTGCACTGTAGAGAGAGGGGACGTGAAACCTCACCAATCCAGCATGTTAGGCTAGCTGCCTTTATTAGATAATTGTTATTTCTGATGTTTGATTGAAAAGTGAATTCTTGTTACCTCAGTTCTGTTGTTTCTCCTTGTTATGTTGTGAGAATAGGGTGAAACTAATGTGTGTGGTCGAGGGCTGAGCAGTATATCAATCCTATATCGATATCATAATATGAGACTAGACATCGTCTAAGATTCTGGATATCATAATATTTTAATATTTTGTTAAGTGATGCAGTTTTCTTAAGTTATTAGACTGTTCTAGCAGTTCAGTTATTTGTTGGTAACCCTTTACCCACTTCGTCATGTCATTGTGTAAATATTTTGTGAAAGTACCAATACTCAACCCTACAATATTATTGAAGTATTTGGTCAAAAATGCTGTGATGTTTGATTTTCTCCACATCGCCCAGCCCTAGTGTGGTCTCTGCATCCTGTTAACTCCACAATTCATCAGCAGGTAGAGAGCTATTGTCAAAAAGTGGTGTCTTTTTTGAGATTTTGAGACAAGTGAAATAGGTTCTCCAGTTTACATTTGCCACCAGTTTCTACTGACTGCATCAATGAAATCAATGAATCTATCAGTAAACAGGTGGAGACATCGCCACGCCATGTGCCTTAACTAGTGGAGCATGTAGTAACCGAATTCAGTTTATCATTTTTAATTAAAGGGGGAGATTATCTGTTAGCAACAATGATCCCACCTGTGTGTGGAGCTTCCAGTTTGCTCCTCCATCAAACGTAGTGGGCTGTATTCATATGATGTGGAGGGTGGGGAGAAATCTGTTCGCTGCACAACCCTTCCTCATTGTTTGGGGTCACAGTGCCAGTTCAGAGATGACGTTAGCAGGAACCTCAGCACACATTACACCTCTGTGCTGATAGTCGTCACTGGAAAGTGTGAAAGAGCATACAGTAATGACAAAGACGTCACATAGTTAAATATTAACACAGCTCTGATTTGTAAATAAGCTGTAAATGTAGAAGGATAATCACTGTAGTCTCATGAAATAAAACAATATAACATATACTGTTTTATTTCTTGAGACTACAGTGCTTATATAATAAATATCTCTGTTCGAGATACATGGTAATAATCCACCATCATATATATAGCCTTGGATGTTTTATATTGGCTGTTTCTATGAGGGCTGGCTGGCAGCTGACAGGGACCACCAGCACCATAAGGACCGACTATTCAAAAGGATTTGTTGTTGTTAGAGGATTAGTGATGTGAGAGCGTGTAAAGGTGACCTTTATACAGAGTTCTGCCTCACACTGGTACAGTGGCTGAGTTATACTACGGTAACTCTGTCAGAAGATACTACAAGCTTAGTCAATTCCTCTTTTTCATTTTAGACACTGCCACTGTCTAAATGTATTGATTTCTCCAGATTTATGGATAGCAATAAAGCATGCTTAATTAAGCATGCTGAGCCTCTCCACACTACATGCAAAATTTAAATAGCTTTTTAAGCATGTGTTTTTTAATGTATGGGCTACTAAACCAAGTTGCAGAATCCTTGTGATTCAATGTTGAGACTGTGTTAAGACTTTGAATTGATATGGGTTCATATTATAATTGAAGATAAACTGATGTTAGTATGTTAAGAGAATCATATTTCATTTGAACCAGCTTGTTGTCCCTTTATGATTGTGGTTCATCAGTCACACTGTTTTTGTGCTTGCTTTGTGTAGTTGTTGTGCCTGCTGTCTGTTCTGCATCTCAATGATTATGCAGGGTCAGATTATTCACTTTACTGGACTCCAGATTTTTCAAATTAAACAATGCTCAACATTTTAGAAGGAAATGCACTAAGTTAATTTATAGTATGCTTTTTCCTTTTTAATGATTCAAACATATAGCCTTTAGAATTAGGAGAAAAATGCGGATTTGGAAATTCTGACAGTTCTGTTTCTTTAGGCAGGCTGTGGCTCAACTCTTACATTAAGTTGTGCTTCATGTTTCTGATGAGCCCCGCATCAGTCAAGCCTGTATGAGATATATAGTTGCTACATAGTTTTTGCTGTGTGCCCTAATGCTGTCACTCAATGCAGGTTTTGTTCATCTGTCATGTAAGATTCATACAATCAACAATATGCAGGGGCGTGATGGAGCAGGATTAGCATTCAACTTGCAACAAAAAAAAGAAAGAAAGAAAGAAGTGATTTGTAATATTCAATTAACATTCACAAATGACCATATACATGTTTAATAGTTCTGGTGTATTTCTCTGTAAATGGCAGAAGTAGAAGCGTGTATATGAACATGAAGATGAGACAGAGCTTTCACTTTTCAGTGGTAAACGACACTCTTACTTAAACTGCCCGTCTCTCCCTGAGGTCATTATTGTTGCACAGTGCGTCCAAAAGAATAGGTCCATGTAGGTCGCAATGTAACGTGACATAACAAATCAACTTGACATGTACAAAACGGTCAGTAGTTTATTCTCTTTGTGATAGAAGGTAGTGATATCTAAAATATAGAGTTATTGATACACATCGATTGGGAATATCGGTCTAATACTTATTTTTTGCTGTACACCGCTACCAGCTGTGCTTTCTCACTCTCTCTTATTGTTAACGTTTATACAGTCATTCTGCTGTTCACTGCTAATAACTGAGGAAACAAAAGTTAAAATGTTATAGCCTCATTATATTTATGTTAAAATAAAAACAATAAATTGTATGCCCTTAATGTCAATTTTATTCTGTGGTGGTACTGTATATCAATATTTTTCAAGGTATTATATCACTGTTAGTAGTCCAGTATCATGGCAGCACTAATAGAAGGTAGTTATCTGCACTTTCCAGCTGTATCATATGGAAATGTTAATTTTCGGGAAACATAGTAAATCTTCCAAATCTTCCAGATTAGCCTACATCTGATTTTAACTTGGATTTCAATACCCTCCATCAGCATAGCACAGTACCAGCAGTGTCTCCATGACATTGCTGTTATCTCTCAGCTCCAAGCGTTGCTCAGATAACTGAGATAGGCGGAGTTAGACACGTAATTTAACATTGCAACAAATTAAATTGACTTTCTGGTAATCAGTTACAACATTACATATTTAAAATAGGTTTAAATGTTAAAATGTACAATCTTTAACTGATAGCGATGCTATTCTTTTACTTCTTGAGTTGTTTTTAAAGTCAAACTACTTTCTTTTTTTCCTTTTTTATGCAAATGGAGAACATTGATTATTCTTATAGTTATTCTTATACTATGTATGATTGTCAGTTACTGCTTGTAAACATGCTCACAGTGAAGGTGGAAGTAAAAACCAACTCCAGATTTACTCTGGTTTGGCGTTTCACCTCCCTACATTTGTGTTTCGGCCTTGTGTCTCTGGGATGCCTGCTGCCTGTTCCTGTACCTGGTCGCTACCTTTCTGTAAAGCTTTGACCTCACCTGAGTGCTGTGGGAGTACACACCCATTAACATCTCTAACACAGACAATAAGAAGAAAATAAGAAAATATAGGCACAAGGCAGAGTCTCTGCAGATAAATACACTGCAACACACTTCTTAATGTGGATTATTTCTATATGTGTCAATACACTGGTTGCTTTTTTTGTATAGTATACCTTTAAAACAGAAATCCTGTAGTATGTGTATTTTGTATTAAATAGAGTGCTTCTGTCATGGGGGGTGGGAGGTTGCCACTGTGTTTTCAAAGCTTTCTTTACTTTTTCTAGATGGTAATACTGTTCACTGTATAGTTACTAAATATTTGTTCTGATTTTATCATTAGGTCTGCCCCAGCTGGAGCCCCTGCACCAGAGGGAGGGAACCAGCCCCCCAACCTCACCAGCAACCGTCGTCTGCAGCAGACACAGGCACAAGTGGATGAGGTGAGTACACACCTCTCTGCAAACCCAAGGTCGTGTTGTCAAGCTCAGATATAGACATTTTGGGTTTTAGCATTGTTCATTCGTCACTTACTGACAAGTCAGTCTTCTCTGCTCACTCTTATACAGTGCATATTTCAAACGTAAAACACAAATCATTGTTTGGGGGGGCTTTGACTCATTTCTGTAAAGCTTGATACCATAATTTGACGTATAACCTAAACAACTTTTAATTATGATCCTTATCCAGCAGGTCCTGTGGGACCCTCATACAGAGCCATTTTGTCCTGATAGCTGATTACATTGCTTTGCGTGTCTTTCCCCAGGTGGTGGATATCATGCGTGTAAATGTGGATAAGGTTCTGGAGCGTGATCAGAAGCTGTCAGAACTGGACGATAGGGCTGATGCCCTGCAGGCTGGAGCCTCTCAGTTTGAGACCAGCGCTGCAAAACTGAAGAATAAATACTGGTGGAAGAATGCCAAGGTGAGGACATGCGGACGTGCTTACTTGAATAGCAAATGTGTGTATAAAGGCAGTCTTAACTTCCCTGTTTAATGACAAATGAAAAAAAACATGACTAATATTACAGACAGGAGCAGGTGAAACGTTGGTGTGATTTTTGGTTTACAAATACTGAAAGTGTGGCAAAATTGTAAAAATGATTTTTTTTTTTGCTGCTTTTCTAATGACTGTTTTTTCTTAATATCTCCTGCCTTCAGATGATGATTATCCTGGGTGTGATATGCGTGATTGTCCTCATCGTCATTATTGGTAAGAATCCTTCTAACTTTTTTGCGCACATTGATTTGTCATTGTCATCTGAATGGACTTAAACAGTCTTTCACACGTTCTATAAATATACGGTATACTATGAGGCATATTCCTGAATGAAAAATGAATTTAATATCTATGAAAGTTTTTGGCAGGTGTTTGTTTGAAACCCAGTTGCCCAAATAAAATGTTGGCATTGCACACTTCTACAAACAACAAATGCAACACTTTTGCATGTTTCATATGTATGAAAGCAACATTTCTAGAGTGACGTAGTATATGAGCTACCTTTGTCATCAGGAGGTGGAGAGAATGGTGGATGGCGTGTCACCTAGGTCACCTAGGTGGTTGGGTCATCTGCCAACCTGCAAATACCAACATTCGAGACCAACAAACAACAAACCAGTTGTGTTTTAGTGAGTCATTGCTTTGTTTCCAGTGGGTTGTAAGGCTCCAAACATGGGTGTTTTTAGCAACTTGTTGCTATTTTTAGGAATAGTGCCACAAAAGGCGGTTGTTTTTTTCTAAGACATTGCTGCATTTTCATTGTTGCGCACCCAAAACTGGATATTTCAAGCCAAACAAACTAAAACACGATCTGTTTGTAACCATAATCAAATGTTTTTTGTGCAAAATAACATGTAATGACAGCGATGTAGCTAAGCACATTTAACTTTATACTCCTACTCCACCACATCTCAGAGGTAAAGACTGTATTTTTTACTCCACTACTTGGTGAGTTTTAATTATTTTGTTAGTTTGGAGGATTAAGTGTCCCTTTCTGGGTTGAGAGAATCCTCCTCTTTAGCTAAAATAACTCTTTAAAAACCCTCTTGGATCACCTAGCAAATATACTGTCACTTTTCAAGCTGAAAGCAAGGCTGTTTTTCTGACATCGTGAAAAGTTGACTTTGTAGAGATGCGTGGTTCTCACGGGACAGCCACGCTACAAACATATGATGTAGAACTTGTAGAATATGATGCATTGCTGTAGATGTAACTACCCAACAGTGTATAGAGTTTAAATTAGAGCAACCTTAAACATCTACAGCAGTAAAATCCAGCATACACATTAATGCAGCAGGAATATTAATCCAAAAACATTGAACAGAATAGCAAAACATTGACAGGAACTATTTTACTGCAGAGTAGGGGTGAGCAATATGGACCTAAAATAATGTCACCATATTTCAGGGTATTTTTGCAATAATGATATTCTTAACAATATGACAGATAAGTTAAAAAAATCTATTATTAATTTAAAAACATAAAATTGCAACAAAATAAGTGATAAAATTGTACGTCAGTCTAATAATTTGCCCTCAAATATTCACTAAAAACAAAACAAACAAAATAAACCTCTCATTTCTTTAGTTTGTGAACAGCAACAGCAACTCAGAGTGAGATTAAGATTCTGTATACAGTATTTACAGTTCAACAAAATAAAATCTACCACAGATTAAACAGCTCCCATATATAAAACCTTTATTTATTCTCGAGAGACATTGAGGTTACCCTCATTTTCAATGCCGTCAAGTTGACAAGCCATTAAAATATTGACAGTGATTACACACAACAATATACATTTAACAAAAAAGACAGTCATCTGAAACAATTACAATTAGAAACACAGTTATCTATGATTAAGGTCCTAAACTCTGTGAGTGAAGGGAGTGTGTCTAATTTCAGGATGTGTTGTAGTGCGTTCCAAGAGCTAGGGGCGTCATAACAAAAGGCAGTCTTACCAATACTTGTACAGACTTGAGGAACTTTGAGTAGCAGCAATTCAGCTGAACGGGTCATGTAAGTGCCTGAGTTCCACTCCAACAAATTTGCAATTTGCCTAGAAAGGCCTTAAAAATATATAAAAGCCAGTGCCTCTTGCGCCTTTCCTCAAGAGAGGGCCAACCAACTTTTTCACACAGACCACAGTGGTGAGTATCATATTTATCACCAGTAATAAATCTAAGGGCTGAATGATAGACTGATTCCAGACGCTTCAAAGTTGAGGCAGCAGCATGTCTATAGATAATATCACCATAATCCATAACAGACAAAATTATTACTCTTCTTGAGAGCACTGGGAAACAAGATTTGTTTCTGTACAGAAAGCCAATTTTTTGTCACAACTTTAAAATAAGTTCATTAATATGATATTTGAATGAGAAATCCTCATCTAGCCAGATGCCAAGATATTTGTACTATGTGACTCTCTCGATTTCTGAGCCAGTTTTGGTGTATAAATGCACACTGAAATCAGTGTTTTTGGCTCGGGTAAACAACACGTATTCCACCTGGGGGTTTCACCTGGACCTTTATGCTCTGCCATTTCTCCTCCAATCATCATGCTGTAACCTGTGACAGGCTGTTATGCTACGATGACTATTGCACACTGGAATTTCTCAATTGTGGGATCAATAATGGTGTATCTTATCTTATCTTATCTTATCTTACATTCATATATATGTAGTTTATTTGTCGCGTAGGTTTACATTACTAGAGGTTTATGACAAAATCACTCGATGACACTGACTCCCGTGTGCGCACAGTGAGATAGGAGAGGGAGAGATGCTGTGCTGCTGCCAGAGGAGCCACTGAATGAGTTTCCTCTGAGCGATAACTCACTAAAAGAGTCTGAGAAGTCTGCGACTGTTCATAAGAGATTTAAGATGTCCAGGCCTCATGACGCCACAGTTTATTCCTCACTACTGAAGCTGCTCCTCTTTTTGGAACCACCGCGGAGTCTGTAATAATTTCACTTTCAGCCATGCTTTTGTTGCTGTGAATAACAGTATGATGTCACTGTGTTAACAAGTTGAAATGTTGTGATTATCATGATGTGAATATTTCATATGATATTAAAAATTATATCAGTATTATTGTGGACAATAAGAAATGACACACCCCTACCACAATGAGTTCTTTTAATACTTCAAGTACACTTTGCTAATAATACTTACAGTACGGTATTAGTATATTTACTTAAGTAAAGGACCTGACTACTTTGCAGAAGTGTGCAATGCCAACATTTATTCTGGCGATTGGGTTGTGGTTTAATCACTTGTGCAATACTTTAAACATTATAAATGAGACTTTCTTTCTTTCTTTCTTTCTTTCTACAGTGTACTTCAGCACCTAAGAAGAGTTGCTCCTACCCCAGTCTAATCCTTCCTTGCTACAGAAAAAAAACCCTCAAATTGATTACAAAATTAACCATGATAAATAATTTACTATATATATCTCCCGATTAGCCTCAATATAACACCCCTAAACCTTCAGGGCCCCATGGCTCCCCCACTTCCACCACTTCGCCTCTGGACCCCTGTCAATATTTGTCCTGTGAGTGTGTGGCCCTGTCTCCTTTCTGGGTACTCTTGGCTTTTCTAACCTGCCATACTGAGAACCAAACACTTGTGACGATGCAACAACAGAAAAGGAAACAACGATTGGCGATAATTGTTACATAACTGATATATATAGTTCTTTGTAGAGTTTTATTCTGATATATACTGTTTTGTAGGTGTGTGTGCGTGTGTGTGTGCATTTTGTATTTTTTAATTTTTGTATTAATTTTACGTATGCTTCAGCGTTAACTACTGCCTATTAATCAAAGTGTGTATTTTGCATGTTATCATTATCCCTCCGTCACCTGCTAACTCTCTCTTTTTGGTGTATTTTTGCACAGTGGAGTCAGTCTCCATTTCACTATGGAAATACCATTTAATTTTTGAGTTCATCTGTGTTACTCATGCCCACAAAGAGAGTCCAAAATAAGCCAGAGAACTAACACTTGTACTGAGAAAATATCATCAAGTTACAAAAATTTGAGCTATCACAAAACTGCCCTTGAGAATTCCCCAGGTAACTCTTACTCCAGCTTCAGATTTCTATAACTTGATGCCATCAAAGAACTCAAGTCTTAGCCTCTTTGCCGGCTGTCTGATATTGATCAAACATTCAAATAATGCATGAATTGTTTAACTAACCCCCAGTAATCATCATCCCCAGTCCTTTCCATCTGATCCTCCCAGTATCTGTGTCATTTCTCTTTCTCCATTTCACCCCTCTAATAACTTTCATCATCAATACCCTAACCCTCTTCTGTCTGTTAGCATGCTTGAACACCTCAATTTCTTCTGATGATTTCTAAACTGCCATAGTACAGTTGGACCAATGTCTGTAGATGTTTCTTTTTTATTTAAATATTACGTAGTGTCTTATTTCGAAAACATTCCTTCATTGCAGTCTAGTGCAAATGGTCTTACCGTAGCACATGTAAGTGTAAGTATCTTTAAAAAAAATACATGCGATGAAACTTGTGTCGAAACCGTCGGTCATACAAACCATAGGAGAAAATAGTTCTAGTAAATAGCTGTAAGGGTAAGTTTTGGATAGACAGGATTAGATTTTCAATCTGTCCAAATTCTTTTCTTTTGTAATAGGGGTGATGTTATCTTAACATTACACTTACAGTATGCTGTGGAGATGTCATCAATGTCAAACTGTGGATATGGCTTTGAAAATACTTCTAATGTCAGGTGATAAAATGGGGCCGTCGCATAAACTGATTAATTTACATAAAGCAAAAGTTAATTCTTACTGGCCTATGGCCTACATGGACACTGAAAAGCCTTAGTCACTTCTATTAGTTACTGTAGAATACTTCCAGTCAAACACACCCTTACATCTGGGTGAAGGGAGTGGCTGACTGCAGAAAAGGAATCTGTTTAAAATGCACAAATAACCTTGTTTTTGATGGCGCTGTCTGGCTGGTCAGTAGCCTGGCCAAAGGAGATCCTCGTGCAGCAAAACCTCTCCACATGAAGAGCACATAAAAAAAGAGACAATTCAGCCTTATTTGCAAATCCAGGAACAGGGACCGAGGCTAATGAGGAAAATGTCAAATTCGCAGTTGAGTTTTAGGTCAGCAACTTTGGGGTAGGCTACAGTCAAACGTTAGCAACAGGAAAGCAATTATTTTAAAAAAATAAAAATAGCACTCCTAAGAAGAGTGTTTTGCTAGCGCAGTGGTTCTGTCTCAGTGTTTCTCCCTATAGTTAAGGCCTTTTTTCTTTTTTAAATATAATAGATTCTATTTTTTATTATAGTATATTTTTGTGTGAAACAGACAGGTAAAGAGGAAGTGGGCAATCAGTGCTTTTTGCTGCAGACCGCGGCGAGCTCCTCTTTACCTCTGTCTGCTGTGTTTTTTGTAATTCAGCTCTGTGCGTTATACACTGCCAAGCAACAAGGGAGAGGCTTCGATTCTTATTGCAGTTATTTCTTTCATTGGTGCCCTCACTGGTTTGCTCTTAAAAACATTCTTTTACATGTGTCTGGCATCTGCTCCGGTGTGTACTAAACCTTTTGGCTACTTCATGAGCAGGAGAGCAGGGCAATATGATGCACTTGTTTTTTAATGCTCTGTCAAACTAAGGCCTTGTACACATGGACATGAGATGATGTAAACCTAAAATTCCTCAATCTGAAACAGTTTTACTTTCAACCATGGAAGGTCTTTATTTGCTTGTGGCAAATCTAAGCTCTGAAGTTGTTCAGCTTGTGTGCAGGCCTGCGTTAATAAATGCTGAACAGGAAGCAGCTTAGCTCATGCTCTACTGCCACTAATGTCACTAACAATCCTAAATTCAGATCTTACAGAAGGCTACTATCAGTGGAAATACAAAGACCACAAAGCCACCAATATTTCAGAACAAGTGTGTGTAAAGCCTTAGTAGCCTTACCTCTCTTCAACATGACTTTTTATCTTCCCCACCAACTGAGTAGACCAACCTGCCCCCCTTTTGCTCAACTCACTGATTCAGAAATCTACAGTGTGTTTGTGTGTGTGCGTGTGGGTGTGTGAGTGCAGGTGCATCAATGTTTGTATGTGTGCTAGAATAGCTCTGTGTTGGGAATATCCCTAGTTTATCCCGACAGATTAGGCCGCTTAAATCTCAGCGAGGGCACGTTGTTTCCTTGACCACTGAAGTACACAAGCAGACAGGTTACAGATCTGCCGTCCGGTTCTATTAGGAAGGACCCTAACCTAACAAACCCCCTTCCTCCCCTTCCCATGTTTTTTCTCCTCCAAACAGAGCAAAAGTAAACTGCAGAAGATTAACCAAAGACCAGAATTCCATGCTTACGCTGCCAATTGCCATCAAAAACAAGTGGAGAGAAACAGGTTACCCAAACTATCCGAGTCTGTTTTAAATAGCTTATACCCTTACCCTATTTACCAACAGATAACAGGACCTTTCAACTATCACACGCTATTTATACGGTGTGTCAGTTTGGCTTGTGAGTGTGCCATTCTAACATATGCAAGTTAAACCAAAACATAAGGGCCGCATGCTTCAAATCTCAAATACAGTCTGCCCCACCACGTATATCCAGGTCTGAAGAGCCTCTTTAATCTGGAACAAGTTTGTGGACACATGATCCTATAACTAATAATAGCACAACTCTTCTTTTTTTGTCTTCATAGTGCTGCCAAGTTCTAAAATGAAAAGAAAACTAACTATAGCTGTTAAAAAATAAACCTAGAAAATGTTATAAAAAATCTGCATTGTTTGGTGTTGTAATATGGGGGTGTTTTGGGGGGTAGGGGGTCCAATATCCTCAGGTTTAACATATTAGCAACTTACCAAAATATATACGAGGACAAAACTATATTAGCAAAGTGTAAAATTGGGTTTTTTGGCAATAGGAAATCATTATAGGGTGACAAACCTGGTCCTTTTAGCCATCCTACAGGAGTTAACCACACAGTGGGCCCAAGTGAAATAACACTACTGATTGGGGTAGGACTTCTGTGTTATCCAACTGTTGTGAGCGCTCAGCCAATTTGGTCACAATAGTGAAAATGAAGTGAGTGCTCTCTTTTCCTGTTTGCTTTACTGTCTGTATGAAAAGACGTGCGTATATATTTTAACACCGTGGCACTTTTTCTGTTGTGATTCATTCATTGTGGTGGGATGGGAACATGATTTGGTGGAGAATATTGTTTTGTGTCAGCCTCCAGAATTGTTCAGCGATCTCAACTTGCTGTGTTCAGGTCATTTGGGGGGTGAGCCAAACGTTGCTGATGTGACGATATACTCAGACCCTCTTCCAGGTTTGAATTATAACTCATGGACTTATAATTCAACCTTGGAAGGAAACGAGCAGAAAGAAGAAACCAACAGAAGATCTAATCCTTTGACAAAGCGTCATGTAAAATGTACAGAGCGGGAAATGTTCCCCAACGTTTACTGTCACCCCCCGAAATGCGCTGAATGCAGCAAAAGGAGGGAACCTTTTGAGTCTCTGAATGTTCACTGGATGACTCTAATTGTACAATATTCTGCTTAATGTATGTTTTATTTTTGAACCAAATATTGCTTTGTTTTTTTCATTTGCATCAATTTAGTAATAATTCCCGATGTCACTGAATTGTTTTTATGTAAGCACTGATGGGTAAAGGTAAAGAAAATGGGAAGTTATTGAGAAAAAAAGTATTTTTACCTTCAATTGTCCAGGATGCTTAGAATGATTCTACAGTTTACATCAGATTGCCGTTTGTATCTACAAGATATATTTTTTTGTTTAAATCCATTTATTTTTGAGGAAAGATTTTGATTCTTTTTGGGACTAGAGTTTCTGGGATGAAGGCCCATATTGCCCCTTGTCGTCTGGCCTTACAGGAGGGACAGGACTGGAGGATCATGGGCAATGTGCTCAGTTTTATCTCTTTTTTTTCTTCTTCTTCTTCTGTTTCTTTGCTTTTATTTATTGATAGATTTATTGTGCTGTCATTTGGTATGGGATTAGAAACTAAACAAGATTGATTCAACATAAAGGAGAGGAGAATGAATGAAAAACTAAAGTACATAAAATAATTGTAGTGTAAATCTATCAATGTCTTATTATATTGATGAACATCATGAAATATATGTATATTGGAAAAACAGTATCTATGACAACTTGTACTTTTGTGTGTGCTTCATGTGCTTTGTGGGTGTGCAACAATGGGCAGATGCAATTTTGACCGCAATTCTGGGACCTTATCTGACCTGTATGAATAAGCATAAATTTATTATCAATACAAAGATAAACTTCTTTCTTCAGTTTGTCCTGATTACATGTAAGTGTGTATTGAAAATACATGGAGACCTGGAGCCATAAAAGTGCTCATGTCTGCATTCATCACACCCTGCTTCACACTGACACACAGACTGACACAGGCACCATTAAAGGGACAGTTCACCCTAAAATCAAAAATACATATTTTTCCTCTGAATTGTAGTGCTGTTTAGCAGTCGTGACTGTTTTAGTGTGAGTTGCTGAGTGTTGGAGATATCGGCCTTAGAGATGTCTGCCTTCTCCCTAATATAATGGAACTAGATGTTCTCAGCTTGTGGTGCTGAAAGCAGCAAAGAAATACATTTTAAAAACTCAACCACAATGTCTCTTTCCAGAAATCATGACCTGGCTACTCAGGATAATCCACAGACTCTGTTGTGAGCAGTTTCATGGTGGAACTATTTTCTTTTCACTGAAGTACACCCAAAAATTGTGCATCTACTCATGGTTGAGAGGGTCATACTTGTGACAACATGAGATGTAAACATTATAGCATCCTCCTCAGCTGAGCTGTAACATTAGCTCGCTCAGTGGCATCACGTGAACTAGCAGTAGATTGCCTCTGTGCAGTGATACTGTTGGCAGGCGTAGTTCGATAGAAAGAAAATAGTTCCTACCCTAAACTGCTCACAGTAAGGTCTGTGGATTATCTTGACTAACCTGGTCACTATTTCTGGAAAGAGACATTGCTGTTGAGTTTGTCAGATGTATTTCTTTGCCACTTTGAGCACCACAAGCCGAGTGCCATGTAGTTCCATTATATTGTAGAGAAAGCAGACATCTCTATGGCTTTTATCTCCAACAGTAGGCAACTTACACGAAAACTATCTAGACTGATTCAAAGCACTACAAATGAGAGGAAAAATATGCAATTTTGATTTTGTGGTGAACTGTCACTTTAAGTTTACAAACTGAAGCACACAAATGTATGTGCACTTTAACCACACATCACTGTGAAACATTATTAACCCTCTGTAGTGGCCCATGCAGAACATTTAAGATGAAAATACTGGAGGGATAGTTGTTATCCTAACATTTCCTCTCATGCAGAGTAATGGAACAGTGTCCTGGTTCCTACCATTACTAGTCAATCACTAGGCATAGTAAAAGCTGTAGTGATATGCACTGTATGGAATGCCACACACAGAGTACCTAAGCTAGCTTTCAAACACGCTGGTGAACACGGAAGGGAAGGGTTTATTTCGAGCATTATTATTTTTCGTGCTTGGTGAAGGACAGCTGACACATTGCAGCGCTGGCATTTCTCTTATCTTCTTTTTTTAGTTGCTTGGTCAGCGCAAAATATATTTTCCCTGCGCCCACGACTGACTGAATGACAACACCAGCTTCAAATCAAATCACTGGTCGGTCCACAGCACACCGGCCCGCTGGGTAACACTAAGTGACATTAGCCGAAGTCTACTGAAATAGCACCGCTGTTTGACTGACTGTGTCTGCTCTGGTTGTATCACATTACCATTAGTGGACATATAGAACCATATTTTAGAGGGAAAGCTTTGTCCGTAGAAAATAATAACACCGCCAGGGACTGTTAGTGAATACAGTGAGTGAACCCACCTCTGACACAGCAGCTCTGCACCCAAAGCTGTAGTTCCACGTTTTCACCACCAGGTGTCATCGTCACAACACTATGGTCATGTACACATTATGGACCGACTCACACAAAAATGGATAGCTGCTACGTTGTCCTCACTGAACGACAGTGTCTCGCCTAGTCCCGCCCTTCCATGCTGTGATTGGCACTCCTGACCACGACGGGCCAATCACAGCTCTCCGTGCGAAGGGGAACATTCTAGAAGCAGAGTGGAGGTTATTGGCACAAGTTCACCTACACCCAAGATGCATGGGGAAGGGAGGGAAGTGTGGAGAGGTCAAAACACCAGCAACACTTGCAGTAGATAGAACAATGAGGCCACAAGCTGAAATGCACTGGTCTTACAATAAAGTTGTTTTATATAGGCTACTACAAGTGTTACTGTCATGACCTTTTGACATTCTAGCATTTACCATAAAACTTTATATCACGCAGACACTATCACATATCAGCACTGCATATCAACATTTAATTCTTGATGTGTGAATAAAGTTATTATGTTAAAAAGACATTTCTCTATATATAACACATAATAAAAAACAGTCTAAAATTGTTATCATGGGGAGATCAAGAGACAATTGGTCCCTGGCCATGGCTATCAAAAACGCCCCTCCACCTCTCTTAAATAGGAGCAAGACACACAGACAATGTGGAGGTTTTGTCTCTCTCTTTTTGCTGTCTCTGTAGTCATTTTGTGTCTTCTTGTGGTTGTATTGTGTCTCTGTAATTGTTTTGTGTCTTCTCATCATTTTTTGTCTCTGTTAGATCATTTTGTGTCTCTTTGTGATCATTTTGCGTCTCTTTCTAATCGTTTTCTTTCTCTTTGTGGTTGTTTTGTTTCTCTTTGGGTTCATTTTGTGTCTTTTTACAGTTGTTTTGTTTTTCTGTAATCATTTTGTGTCTCTTTGGAGTCATTTTGTGTGTCCTTGCAGTTGTTCGTGTCTCTTTGTAATCGTTTTGTGTGTTTTTTAGGTCAGGTTTTGGGTTTTGAGTTTCTTCCTAGTCGGTACCTGTATATTTGAGTGACATTTATAGGTGAAGGTCAGGCGGCCCCTGACACTTTGGGCCCCTAGGACTTTGCCCAGTAGGTCCATTCAGTAATCCATCCACAATTGTTAGCCCTGTAGTTTTGTGCTAAAGATGAAAAGTGAACAGAAAATGCTGCAAAGTGTGGAAATCCAAATCTGGATTTTTACTTTTCGTGACAACACATAGCAGTTGAGATGTTAGTTCAGTTGCTACTATTATTATTAGTTATGTTGGTAATATACTCTATATTTGGTATACAGTAAAAAGAGTGGGGGAAGGTCTTATCATGTTGCTTTCATTTGTATTTTCAAGTAGCAAACATACATCAATCATGTTCTTTGACCACAGTTTTTCCGGCCAGTTAGTCATCCTTAGAGTTAGCGAGGTCATGCATGACTATGAGGATGTCTAAAATTTCCACTGTGCTTTTTATTTTTGACAGTACACAGCATATTTGTGTCCATTGCTGTTTCCACTGTAAAAGGGATTTACTTTCCCAGCTATGCTATTGTCATTACCATCGTTGCACTTACTGGCAAATGATGATGTGTGTCCTGAACAGTTGCCATGCAAAGGGAGGGAAGGCTCACAGCTTCAAGTGTGACAGTGTACGCTTCATTTTAGCTGCTGTTAGACAAACGTGCATCTGCAGCGTGTTTTAGGGTCCTTATTACAAGATTTCACTTCAATCTAACATCCTGTTAATGCCAGATGAGGTGCTATGAGCTTTTTAGCACGTTGTCTGTACACTGAGCGCACAATATCACACTTCCTCATGGCTTGCACAGTGAAGGGTATTCCAGGAAAAAGCTATTATGCTTTAATTCCTTCCCTCTTTAAATCTAAGAGAAGCAGATGAGCTATCTACGACAACTCACATGGTAGAAACTGCTGACAAATGTTGATGTTTATACAGTTTGGAATTTTCTGGTGCCTGGCTCCATCTGTAAAGCTCTTGTAGGATGTCTCTGATTACCACTGAGAACTTCATTTCTTGTAAACTCTTTACCTCTTTGCATGTGTTTCTATTTATTGCTGAGGTCACATGATATTTGCTCAAGTACTGCACTGTATAATTGCAGGACTGATCTTTTTTTAAACTGCAGAGAGTGAATATGAGAGGAACCACAATTACAGAGAGCACATGGGACTGTGATTGTAATGAAATCACCAGTTTCAGTCCGTCACCTTTCCAATTGGATTCACACAACTTAACATATTCTGTTTTCCACCTCTCCAGTGCAGTTTCACAATGAATAGTGGTTTCATCAATCTGATAATCTTGGACATAATAGGAGAGTAATTTGCAGGGGGAGTTTGTCTGTTGGCTCAGGGAGGCTTTAACATGACCTAACACCAGGGAGCATGAAAAACAGCTTTTCACTCCGTTTAACTGTCTCTCTGTCAGATCGTTTTAAATTTGTTTTCCATTTTTCTGATTTCTCCAACCCCTCCTCTCCTTACCCATCCGTCTCCCCTCTTACAACAGTCATCCACTCCCACACTGCTATTCCCTTTGACTCTCCAAAAGGAATGCTCGTCCAGTGTGAAGGGCTCATCAGGAGTCACTGCAGAAACCTACACCCTCGGCTTGAATTCCTGCTGAGTGTAAAGGTCACTGTTACTCCCACACATAATGGCAGTGACTCCACAGTTGTGCACACTCAGACGCTGTCCGCCCCCCAGCAGACTCCGCACGTCACTGCATTCCTGCTTCTGCTGCCTCTTATCGGGACTTTGGGTTAACACAAACACAGCGCAGCAGGACCAGGGAATGCTCATTTCTCCAGCTCAATAAGAGCAGCTCAGTCTCAGGGTAGAAAAGCTGCTAAAAATCATATGCCACATGTACCTGGAGACACAGTTGCTCTGTCTCTCCGCTTTGTGCTTTTATTAGCTGTCCATCCTGCCTGCTCCACGCTTTGATCAAGGTGTTTTAGTTCTGTAGGCTGTTAAAGTAGCTCATTTTATAGCATAATTGAAACAGTATCCCCTCCACAGGCCTTAGTAATGTAGGCCAGAGGGTTTGCTCTTCAGTGAATCTCAACGGAGAAAGATAACTCCCCCCTCTTGAGTGTTATTCTTCCCTTGGTGGATTGCAGGGGCAAATAGACACTCTCTTGCTCAGATGTTTTGGAGCCGAAGGAGCCCCTGGGGCTTAGGGAAATATGGTAAAAGGAAGAGATCATTAGTTTTATGAGATTTCTTTATCTAAATCCTACTGGAGCTCCTTTTACATCCTGTATATATGCTGTTTAATCTACTTGGCTGAAGGTAATAATTTTATTAAGTAATGATTCTGTTCAGTAAATTACAGGTCTCAGATGTTGTATTGGAATGTAAAGATTTATGGCCCTTCCAGTTGAGTGCTACAGCTCATAGTGCCTCAGGCTCTGGACCCACCTGTGCACCCTGCATAATGATCAGCGTATGAATGTAAATGGATTTAACAGCCAGCCAAACCAAATTTCAAGCTTCTTTAACTTAAGTTCCAACCATGTAAAGACCCAAAAACATCTGCTGCAAAAAGCTACACTCCTCTCTGAGTGTCCACAAAGCCTCAGCCACAACTTCTGACACAACTCCCCCCCTGCACCTCTTTCCTAGCGCTCACAAACATCTGGCTCTAATTAGAGCCTTTGCCCTCCTCCCTCCCCACTAACGTCACCCCCCCTCATAGCTCTTCGTCGCTGCTGGTGTTGTTTCAGCATCTCTGTCCGTCTCTTCATCCATTCTCGACCCCCAGTTCCTCCCCACTAATTCAGACTCTCCGCCCATCCTGAGCGAGCAGCCTCCCCCACTGTCTTTCACCTCTTGCCTCCTGCTGCCATCTCCCTTTTCTGCAACAGTCTCCTTCGTCTTGTGTGTGTGCTGCATCATGATGCTTGTGGACTGCATCTGGGGTCTCTTCTTGGTCCTATCTTTGAGTCTAGGATGGACGAACGCTCAGCAGAGCAACTTCACAAGGTGAGGAGAATGTCTGTGCTTGACAGTGACTCAGTGAAATTAATTATAATCCTGATTTATATGACTTCTGTGATACTGTAAGTGAGGCTGTAATTCTTGGTTTTAACAAAAAATCAACTAATTGAGCCCATAAGATCTGTAACTTAAGAACTAAAAATACTCAGAATTCTTTCCTGTCTCTGTAAGTGAATTCTTTCCAGTGCGCTGTTTGATTGGGCACAGAGTTGTCCTGTTGGTTTTTGGCTCATGATGTGAGGCGTGCTGAGTCTGCAGTGGCTGAGCCGCCACAGATGTTAATGCTTTTGGTTCTGCCTGTGGGGTCGAATCAGAACAACTTGGCTCTGGGTCTGGCCATCTTGGCTCTAATCAGCAAACGTCGGACTTTGTTGGGGTTCTGCTTTCTAAGCGCGAAGTTTGTGGGAAACTGTTTTTCCATTGCATCTAAGTATATGTTTACTTCTTCAGAATGGGGGGTGGCTAAAATGTTTTTCTTACTTTCTTACTTTATGAATAATGTAAACAACATAATTTTCACAGTTGAGCCAAAACAACAACTCTCCGCACCACAAACTGTAAATGCCTGTAACATGCCAAAAATTAGTAACTTCATAATAACAGGCATATTCTTCTTGGCTCACAAGTATACAAATGGGTCTTATGTAGTCCTATTCCTGCCGGCAAGAGCCACAAATAGGAAATTTTCCCTTCTGCGAAACAAGTTCTGACATTCAGTGAGCTCTGAGTGTTTGGAAAGCAACAAAATTTACGACATAAAGTAACAAAATAACTTTGTTGGAGTAGTCTGACAGCTGTTAAATATGTCTGTCAGCTATCTGCAAAATGTTTTTTCTTCCTTCAGTACTGTGACTAGCACAGAATCGCTCTCACACTGTAAACCATGGCACCCATCCAGAATGATTTTAATGTCCATGACACCATGTGATAATCATCAGTTGTAAGCTTTGGTAAAATTTCATATTTAACAGGTTAATGATGATTCTGCAGTCAGAACCTTTACGCTTTAAAATCAACTATAGTCTTTAAATGAACTCAAATACAAACACTATCTCACAGGTGTTAGGCCTATATCGGCTGAAACACTTTTACTACTGTGTTGTCATTTAATAACTGTGGGACCCCAAAATATTCAATATTAGATAAATAAAGAATATTTTGAATAAATAATCCCATGAATAAATTGTGGAAAGAAACCATCAGTTATAAATGACTGAAGACATTGTTAAACCACGAGTCATTAGGGGCGATTATGAAATGTTATTTCATCATTCATTTTCATTCATTTTTTCTTGGAAAGCAATTGAATTTCATTATAGACATAAACTTCAAACTGCCCTTTTTCAAAGTTTTATTTCATAATGGCCTTTTTTTCTCCCCAATTTCATTTCATTTCATAAAGTCACCGTGATCTCACTTAATGCTAGCCTACCTCCTGCCTCTGTTGGAGCCATGTTATCCGCAGAGCCCCCACCCATGGGGACGGGATAACTCCTTCATTGGCAAATACATCACAGGGCATTGAAACACCTGGGGACAGTCACGACGCATAACATAACAACTTCTACCTAAAACAGTAGTCAAACAAGACCCAATTTAGAAAGCAGATGGGCAAAATGAATATTCTGTCAGATCATGGTGCATGCCCACATTACATTATCTCCCATTAGCTTTTATTTCTGTCTACATAAACGACACCTCAAACAAATCCACAGACAACACAGATTTCAGCAGTATATGTCTGTCAAAGACTCACAGCGTAAACCGTCGAACAAAATTCCCCCTTGATACATTTACAGCTACAAATTATGAATTACCTTAGATTTTTTTTGTAGTCAAAACTTCAAAAATCACCAAAAAACACTAGAAATGTTAATACTTTGGGCAGTTTTCAGCCTGCATGGTTAAATCAATGAGTTTTATTCTATGAAAATCAAATGCCTCCTCGCAATTTTTCACAGCCCCCTCAGTCTTTTGAGCCAGCGAACTCTGTTGACACCAAATTTAGCCAGTTCGCTCCTGTTGGCTAATGTTAGAGCAACCATAATGCTAATGTTATTCTAAATTAACCAAGTGGAGGCTGCTACTGGAAATAAAAACTGTACACAGACAGGTTAACTAAACGTCTTTAGCTTTTAAGCTTTAGCTCAACAAGGCTGAACGTGCTACCTAGTTAGCCAGCTAACTAGCTAACCCAGCTTGTGATCTTAAAGTGTTACTCAGCATCAAGGTGAGGAGCCAGTGTAAGCAGAGTTAGCAGTGTTAGCAGTGTTAGTGTGCTCTTGTTGGATGAGTGACCACAGAGAAAGACTGTCTTATGTTCATCACAGAGTCTTGAGTCTGTCTCTGAGGAACACATTTAGAATCAAAAAGCTGCTGAGGAAACTTTGAATAAACCAGCTAATGTTGGCTGCTGCAATTAACACTGTCTCTTTGCTTTGATGCTGAGCAATAAACCAAGCACACAGCCCTGCCTCAACAGTTAGCTTTAAATTCAACTGTAAAACTCAGTTATTCTAGGGTGCATTCATAAATCCTATCTGGCACACAATCTTCACTAAAGTAAGAGCGCTGTTGTTCAAAGAAAGAAAACTCTCTATTTCTACATTAATTAAAAAACAGTTAAGTTAATCACACATTTACTTCACTTGATGCTCTGCTGCTCCATCTCCCCAAACAGAGTGTGCTCTGCTGCTCCATTAGTGTGGTGCTCTAAATAACCGAACTCTACATTCCAACAACGCTCTGAATTTGTTAACGTCTTTGAGTGAATATATCCAAATGCACCCTTAATGCCAACATAACATTTTATAATCATGAGTTAAGTTTGGAAAATTATTTCACAAATGTATTAGTAATATTACACACAAATTATTAAAAATGAATTAAAAACTGTCATTAATGTATTTATTCATATGACTTTTAATTTCAAAATTGCTTATGCAGGTTATTTATTTAATAGACTTTAGGGGCTCCCACATAACAACCATTTTCAGCACTTGACTTTTCAAATTAAGTGAGGCCTCACATCTATTTTAAGGCTGTAATATTTCATAACTAAGCATGAGGAAACAAGGATATCTTTGTTAATAAATCATCTTCGTCTAAACATGTTCTTGCAACAGAGCTTATGTGTTGACACAGACACAACTTGCTGGTGGCACAACCTTTTGTTTTTGCTAGCTTTGCTAGGTCATCTTAGGTCAGATTTTAATCAGAAAAATCATATGCCACAATACTCCCTGTTGAGTAATACCTTGTGGTCTGATGGTCAGACAATGAAAATTCTTGTTTAGCCTACAGTACAGTTTTTCCAGTAAGTTCCACAATACCTCAGTGTCCTGCAGTAGTCAGAGTTAAGAGAAAGACTGCTAAAGGAAGTCAGTCACAATAGTTGTATTTGAGGGAGTTGAGCAACTCTCAGTGGATCTGTATGAATATAGTTAAATGTCTCCAAGACCTACAATGCCATTAATACTGTGCAATACTAATATTTCCCCCACTGTCTGTCTCCTTCATCACAGGCCTGTGTTCTACTGTGGAGGAGACCTGGTCTCAGAGTCAGGCTTTGTCGGCAGTGAGGGGTTCCCAAGCTTCTACAAACCCAACAGCAAATGTACCTGGCGTATTACTGTGAGTCACTTACCAGCTGCAGCATGTCTAAACGCTGACGCCTTTCTCACTCAGTGTTTCAGTGTCTGACTCATATTCAACCTCTCTGGTTTCCAGGTCCCAGAGGGAAACGTGGTCATGCTCTCTTTCCGCATTTTTGACCTGGAGGCTGACTCACAATGTCGCTACGATTATTTGGATGTTTACAACGGCCACTCCAACTTGGTACAAAAACTAGGCCGCTTTTGTGGAACTTTCCGGCCTGGCGCCCTTATATCTACCACAAACACCATGATGTTAGAGATGGCGTCTGATGGAGAGACACAGGGCAGAGGGTTTGTGGCCTATTTCAGCGGAGCCAAACCGTATGTAGATGGTATGTGGTCACAATATTTATTTATCTATTAATTTTTATATCATGCCTACGAATATGTCCAGCCATGGGCATAGCAACAAACTATAAATTATATAACTCCATTACTATCAACTAGGAGGGGTAAATACTCATGGATTTTTTTACAACTTTGCAACCCAAAATTTGATCTATAACTTACCTATAAATGAATTACTTATGAACCATTAATAAAGCTAGCATAACTTAACTTGTTACTGTAAAACAAGACTACAGTGAAATCTTGTTCAGTTGTCTCTTATCATGAAACACACACTCTTTCTCAGTGCCAAGCCCGAAAAATATAGCTTTTTTTCTACCTCCTATATTATTTGCCCAGGGCATATTAAAGCTCTACCAACCATGAGGGAAATAACACAGATATATTTGAGTAATATTTCCTTAAAAGTGGTACGAGATCATAACTGATAAGCCCAATAAGCACTGCAGATACATGGGTATGGTTGTTATTAAGTTATTTATACGTGGGGGCACCCTGGTTACTTATGGTTCATATGTCAACCATTAACCACAACATTCCCCTCCTCTCCCCCCACATCTACTGTATCTCTTTACTATCTGCTCTAATAAAAGCATAAAATGCCCAAAAATGATAAAGAAGGAAAAGACCAAGTTACTTGTACAAGTAAAAACAGATGTAATAAGCCGGGGGGGACGGGGCCCATGCAGGGCCTCAAGTTCCATGCTATGCCCCTGAGCTTGAACAGTTTATTTCACTTCTGGACACTTCTGACTCTGCCAACATCAACAACTGGATTAAAAATACCAGCTCTTCATTGTGCAACTAAGAACTTTAACTTCCAGATAAGCGTGACTGTTGTAACGCATGTCCATCGATTCCAATCTTAAAAGTTATCAAGAAAAAGTTAGTGAATAAAATCAGTACTTTGCATACTTCTAAGAGTATTTTCTACTGTTATCTTTCGTCATTATTCTCATGAAGTGTATACAACTTGTTTCAGACGAGCAGTTCTGCGGGGGGAAGATAACAAAGTCCCAGGGAGAGATCATGACGCCCAACTGGCCCGACAAGAAATACCCTCCAGGGACCAGCTGCTCATGGCTTATCACTGTGGAGCCTGATATGGTCAGCAGCACACTCATCACCCAGCATGGAACCATTTTATTTTCCAAAGTCTTCACAAACCTGACATGGAAAACAGCTCTTTAAAGGGATTGTTCAGATTTTTTGAAGCGGGGTGAATTTGGAGAGTCAGGCTGGAGCCCGACATGGAAGCTAAGCAATGTACTGATGTGGTGGGGACAGCAACAAAATATGTTGCCACTTTAAAAAAAATCCCACCTAAAAATATCAATATTACTTTAAATGTACGCTATTTTTTTTTTAAAGAATATTTTCACTGCTTTACCTTATCGTCAGACGGTGACTTCCAATGGGAAAATGAAGCCGTTATATTGCTGTCTTCAAAGCCAGACTCCATTGAGAAAAACAATGTTTTAACATTGCTGAACACGGGAGATGTTTGTTGATCTACCACTGCCTCAAACAGTTATTTTGTTTGTGTTATTGTGTGACGCTGGCATTTAAAAGGTTAGTTCAGATTCACCAAAGTCACACAATAACACAAAATAACTAACTGATCAAAGCATTGGTAGACTAGCAGCTCCCGTGACCAGCAACCTAAAATTACTGTTTCTGTTAATGGAGTCTGGTGGCTTTGAAAAGAGCAGAGATGGGGAACTGGTTACGGCTTTCCTGTTGGCACAGGCAGCCTGATGAAAAGGTAAAGCTGTGAGAATACTCTCAATATAGTGTACACTTAATCTGGTATAATTTTTTTTAGGTAAAATATGTTTTGTTGCTGGCCCCATCCACATTATTTCATATCTTGCCTTAAGTGTTTGGCTCCAGCCTGCTTTGTCAGACTTGGGGGGGGGGCTGTTGACTGACATCTACTGTATGGAATACTTTAGCTATGGAGAAGTACCTCACACAAACCCATCTCCAAAAATTCAAACTATCTCTTTAAGTTACTTGTTAATTTATAATCATATTCCTGTTTCCGTTTTGATACCAGGTAATCCAGGTGAAGTTTGATAAGTTCGTCTTGGAGGCTGACACCTATTGTCGGTTTGACTATGTGGCATTCTTTAACGGCGGAGAGAGAGATGATTCACGGCTGATTGGTAAATACTGTGGTGATCGGGCCCCACAGTAAGTGACAGAAATCTCTAAAGCTCTTTGTTGGCCTTCAAAGTTATTTTAAATCAACTACTCTAAACTTTCCAAATCTTTTTCAATTTGTCTCTTGTCAAGGCCCATCATAACCAGTGGCAACGTGCTTCTGGTCCAATTTGTGTCTGACCTCAGTGTGACATCTGATGGATTCCTCGCCCACTATAGCAGCGTCCCACATGGTACTGAGATACCAACAGTCAACTCAGGAGCCGGTACGAGGTCCATTCCTCCAAAACCTGCAGTCAAACCTGTTGCACCTAAACGTCCTGCTGTCACTGCAAAGCCACCTACTCCCACTGCTAGATATGTGCCACCTGAGCCCACCCAGAACCCCAAACCAGTTAAACCCACAAGAGGCCGTGGACAGGGTACCACAGGCCAGGACAGGAGGCCGCCTGTCACAAGACCAAACGGAAAGAGGCCTGGTGGGTGAAATTATGTGCATGCTGTGCTTGTGTTTCAGTGTGCAGAAGATGTATATCTAATGTACATTTTATGTTTTATGTTTTCAGTCGCTCAAAATCCTCTTTGTGCCAAAGCCTGTACAAGAGATGGAACCATCAAGACCAGTTTCTGTGCCAGTGAATTTGGTATGTTTCCAACCGTTTACATATACAAGTAACCAATCAGATGTGTGTTCTGACCGAGCTCTCCTTTTTCCAGTGTTAACTGGGAAGGTGTCTTCTCTGAGCCCCGGGCCCCGCGGCACTCTCCATATTAGTATCTCCCTCATCAAGGCCTACAAGGCAGGTCGACTAACAATCACACAAGTGGGAGAGACCATGTCAGTTAAGCTGGTGTCACAGTGCAAGAAGTGCCCATTACTCCGCAGAGGTATTTACACACACACATACATCACAGATTGCCATTTACATTTACTCACAAATATAATACTGATCTTTCTGGTCCCTTTTTCCTTTCTGCTAGGTGCCAACTACATTATCATGGGTCAGGTGGATGACGAAGGACGTGGTACCCTGGCACCCGGTGCATTCACAGCTCCATACAAAGCCCCACATCACAGGTTATTAACGAATATCCAGAACCAACCCTGTTAGCCTCACACTGTGAAGGATGGGAAATTCAGATGACATATCAAACCCAAAAATCCAGACATTACAATGTGAAATGCAGATCTATTAAAGCACAATATTACATGAAAACATAATTACAGCTTTACCCACCAATTTAAAGGAATGCAAATGCTTTTATTCAAACATCTGCCAAACCCAATGTTTATAATTTATATACGAATAAAGGTTTTATATCTCTTTCAAATGGTGTGACTGTGATCTTAGTCAGCTCTGGCTTTCTCTCCAACAGTGCCTCTGATTCCACCCAGTGGATATGACCGGCAATAGCATGCAAGCCTATTGCTAACTCTAACTATTTCTTCCAAAGCAGGCGGATATATACAATCCTGTGGCATGAGTGGACCATTAGTCATCAAGAGATCAAGTCTTACATGGAGAATAACTGAAAGAAAAATTAAAACCTGAATACTGCAAAGTAAAACAGTTACAAGTCCTACATTTTACTTATTGCTCTACTGCTAATTAGCAATACTATTCCAGCAGTAAATAATATCAAATTATGTGAATCTTTTATTATAAAGATACACCTAATTGGATAAACAAAGATGTTAAATACTGTGTCAATATACACATGTGAATATTATTTCAAAAATATGTAGATTAATCACACTTAACACTTATCTTCTGAACCAACACAAAGGGCCAATGACTAATTAGTGAAAGTCATCTGAAGATACCACAGACTGAAGACATTTTTATGAAGTAGGTTCAAAGTCAAGATTTCCTGCTTTGCTTGATGCCATTGATATAGAGCCTGCATTTACCCTCTGAGTCAATGTACAGTTTTTTTAGAAAGGGCAAAAATCTACAGTTCCTGTCAGTCTCCAGTAGAGGTAGATGAAGGTCAAAAATAAATTTAGACTCCTTTGTTTTAAGTCATTCTTTGATACCAACATCAGTTATTTGGTCTGACTTGAAATGTATTGAGATGTATTAGTACTTATAAACAAATATGAACATATTTATAGGTATTTAAACGAACTACTAATTCAAACAACATTAAGAACACATTAATTAAAAGATGATGTGTAAAAGTCAGAATGAATTATGCGCAAGACCCTGTGACCCTTTGCTAATACATACACAGTGAGCTTGCTGCTTTTAAGAAGAACTCAAACGGCCAGTGTGAGTACAGAGATGATAACCTATGAACCAGATAGCATATGTACCTACTGCGTATGCCAGGGACATAATCACCTAGACTATTTCACATTGGGGGTGGGTGGAGGATTTTCAATCAACACCTTCTGCAACCCAACCCTCCAGAGGGATCTAAGGGGGAAAAAAAGATTAGGCTAGGGTTCTCAAAGTTTTGATAACTGAGTGCCATTCAGAGGGGCCAGCATATGATTGAAGGCCACAGGGGAAAAGTGCACACAGTATGGCCGTCTATTATCAATCTAATGTACCAGCGCAAATATGAGTGCAGAAATCATCTTGGGATAGGGTTCCCATGTGATTCATGAGTTCTTATCTCACTGATAACAGCACAGGAGCGATGGGGCATTGATAAATGTGTCAGCTGGAAACAATTATCATTTACATATCCCGCCCCAATATATTCTGGGTTCAGAGGCCTTGCCCCGAGAATTTACGACATGGAGAGGCTTCAATTATGGCCGAGAAGAGGCACTTCTTTGAGCTAGAAATGGAAAGGCTGACATCCCAGGTCCAATTTAACCAACTGGTTCTATTTGGCAGCCTGAAGGAAGTCAGAAAAATATAGTATGGAAAGAAATCACTGCTGTGGTGAGCAGCGTTGCAGTGGACATCAAACTGCAGCTGAGGTTTGAATATTTAATTTACACATCCATGATATGTACCAACCTATAACCTACATATATTAATAAAATAGCCTATATTACATAATAGTATTTTGCTTTAATAGCATATTCATATAAAAGCTTGTAATTGACCCAGACTGAGAAGCTCGTGGCATGTTGGATCTGCGTCCATTTCAGGTGTAAAAAATAGCTGAGGAGACACAGACGCACAGCCCATAGGCTACTTGTATTTAAATATTTACACTGTTGCAGGTTTAATTATTTCTTTTTATTGATGTTTTAATGATAATTGATCTAAACATGCTTTGCTTTGTCAGTGCTTAATAAGTTTTAAATAAATTAGGGGCAGGCACCAGCAGTGTTCATCCTTTAGTCAGCCTGGAATCAGTCCCACAGAGCCAGGCAACTGCCAGCTGTGATAGACAGCATTCATGTGGTGGTCATACACTTTTCAGGTGACAAATATGTGGCTGCAAACACTTAGATGCCTGTCAGAATATGGTCTAATATCAATTCTCCACCGCAGCCAGATTTACTGCTGCACCCTAAGTCCATGCTGACTCAAACTTGTGTACAGCAGCTGAGACCTGACGTGAGATTTGATCGTAGCCTCTGCTTATATGCATACTGATAAATGCTGAGCATTGCATGGAAATAACAAGTACCAGATTTCTGTTGTATGTTCATTTAATAAATCAGGGCCCATGACTTTTTTATGACTTTTATGTGACATATACTCTGACATTTTTATGACTTTTTTATGACATGTCTTATGACATACAACACTTAAAAAAAACTCTCACAGTTAACAGTGATAGCCTACATAACAATCATATTACATTCTAGTTTTCCATGTTTTTAATAGATTTGAAAGTAATTAAATAGAGACACAGTACAGTGTTTTTAATTGATTGTATCTACCCACAGCAGTTGAGCAACAGCTACTGCTGGGGTACTGTACCACTACTTGCTCAAACACAGAACTGTGGTACATCGTAATACTATAGCTCGTTGTAATAATAATGGCTATTTGTTTATTTATTATAATGATTACATTAGCTTATGATTAATACAGACGGTTGGTGCGTGGTTGCCTTTGGTAGCGTAGCAAATAAATACTGCCCAGGCCTACGCCTTGAAGACTGACTGTAGCTTGTAACTAGTTTGGACACTACAGGCAACATGTGTTTGGCAGCTGGAGAACAGCTGAAAAACATTGTCCCATGAAGGTCTGTGGAACAGCAGAACAAGAAGAAACATGCTTTGCCTTTACATCCTGATGGCTTTGATCACTGCAATCCAAATCCACACACTTACAACAATGTTGCCTATGAAAGTTTGCATGGGACATAAAATGCACTTTAGACTTTAAACTTCACCTCCTTCTATTAAAGGGGAACATCACCCAAATTAAGGATTCCAATATTTTATTTCCACAGCCTAGAAAAGTCCAATCAACATTTGTGAACATGAGCTACTCTCAAAGCCAGGAACCAGAGAAGTAAGTCTCAAACTTGTAATGCCATAGGGTATAAAGTCTGGAGCTGCTCCACAGACAATAAATAGGAGACTGATTTTATGGATCACAGAATGTTTTTCTTGTTTATACCCTGAGCTTTATTGTATTGTGGTGTTCTCATTTCTGGAAACAGAAAATCTACCCATATAGACCATATCATCCTGACTTCACACTAACAACAGTCACTTCTGGGTAGAAAAACAAATGATTTCAATCGCAGAGATACATAAAACCAGCAGACTTATCTAATTCTGTTGTCATTTTCAGCTCTAACTTTTGAAGATATGTAGTTAAACACTGTGGTCCGACCTGTCTGATGTTTCTGCTGTGCCAAATGTATTTTAGCTGTGTTAAAAAATCAATACCAGTCTAAGTTTCTGCTATATATATATGTGTGTGTATATATATATATATATATATATATATACACGTATATATGTATATATATATAACGTTCACTCTATTTCACCTTACACACTAACCAATCAAGGCCACAGTAGACCAGCAACTAATCAGGGCAGCATTTGCTCTGGGCTGTTTGATTTTTCTTTAACTGACACATGGATTTTCTGCCTGGAAGATGTTGTGAACAAACACTGTGATTCAATCTATACTGAGAACATTCCCCTGGGTGCTCTCAGTGTCATCTATAGCATGTTTGCATCTAGCATGTATTGTCTTCAAAGCAGCTCCAAACTTTATAACTTCTGACATCACATTTGAGTGTAGCACTCTAAATTCTGGATTTGGGAGAGAGTTGTTCATGCTGACAAATATTTTTGGACTGTCTAAGAGCATAAGACATGTTTGTGTTTTGAAAATGTATAGTTCCCCTTTGAATAAAGTTCACAGTTTGTCCTGTTTCAGCTTGCAGATGTCAAACATAAAGCTCGGCAGGTTGAGTGACACTTTATTGTAAAAAGGTATAAAATACATTCAATATATTGAACTTGTATTAAAAAAAAAAGCAATACTGACGTACAAACAATCACTATAAATGATGACATATGATGGCTTTTTACAATGGCTTTAGCAATAGAAATAGAAATAGAAATACAGTGGCAATTTGCATTACAGCCAAACTCCAACAACCCAACTCTCATCAATAAACAGAGATACATATTACAACCAAATACAATCCTCCTCTCCTACACCCACACGCTCCCCTTCCCCTCCCTCTCTCCACCTCCCTGCCCTCCACAACAGCCTCCTGAATCACCTCTCCGTTGGCGTGAAGCGGGCAGGTTCTTGTAGACGGCGCGGCTGTAAGGGATGAAACACATTCCCAGCTGGAGATGTCGGGCTAGGCGACAGAAGGCGGCGAGTGCCAGGACTAGCAGAGGGGTGAGCAGCAGGAAGCCCACGACCAGCAGAGCCACACAGCCAGCATCATCCAGTATGTCTGAGCAATACAGGGACGTTCCATGGGGCTGCACCTGGAGAGCAGGAGGAGGGAATGGATCAGTAATAGCAAGGATGCAAGGAGTTTGTTTAGAAGACACTCACACAGACACACACATGCGCAGCAACCTCAAGTTCTTCAGTATGTTCCCTTTGGAGAAATGACTTATTTAGTATATTCAAAGTCAGTATGCACGGCATATACTGGACTTCTTTAGTGTGCTGTTAGGTTACAGTGCTGTCCCACAACGCATTGCACAAAGGAACTTGAGCAGCTTAGTCACAGCTGCAAAAAATTAAAATTAAGCTCCAGGAAAATCCAGTAAGATTTTGGGAAACAGTATCAAATATCTGAAAAAACATTTTTGTTTCTCTGTGTGTAGTTTGATTGAAAACCACAGTTTGATTGACAGTCGATATCATTTCCTGTTACTACAAAAGATTTCTTGGAACCTCTCATACTTCTGTCAATCAGTCAAAAAAAAAGATTTCAACAAGGGATTGTTACCGTGGAGTGGCAAAGGAAGCCGAATATGATCATGGCGAGAGCAGGGGTGAGGATGACGCCAAAAATGATCGTGGCCAGCCCACCGTTGATCAGTGCTATGATCATATTCTGTGCAGTGACCAGCACAGAGCATGCCCAGCAGTCTAGAGAGCCCCTTAACTCCAGTGGGGGTTCAGCAGCAGCTTCGCTGCCACCCATTGAGTATGGAGGCGGCACAACGACCCCTGACCCCGCTCTGGAGGGGGAGCCCAGCTCAGAGTGGCCCTGCTCAGACATTGTCTTCTCCAGTGTCCCATTCCGTGACAGACTCATCTTTCTTGTGGTCAGTGCTGCAAGAAAGAGAAATAGTTTCAGCCCAATGATTCCATTAGTAATTAATCTACCTATAATTCTGGATTGCAGTGGTTTGAATGTAACCCTGCTGATAGAACTGAAAATCTGCTTAAACTGAATTTGTGTCTTACAATATTGAGATGAAGCTTATTTATCAGAGTGTGCTAAGTATTTTAAGCGTCTGTTGAAAAATGATATCAAACTGTTTTTTCTGTTGTGCTAAAATCTCTTCCATGTATGCCGTGAATTCTTCAGCAAATCCACTAAAATCATGGAAAGCCAAAGAATGTTAATCCATTAAGTAATGGGTTCCTTACATAATGTGGTGAAAGGTGTAGAAAGTCAACACAGATAACTGCACAGCCCTAAGTGCGAGGAAATGGGCTCCACTGACCACACCTCCAAACTCAAGGATAACCACGGCCCAGAACAATGAGCCAGGAACAGCTGGAAAATTCTGAAAAACCCCACAGATCACTAATCAGCGTGTCAGAACAATATTATGACTTTAATTCTGAAAGAACAAATGCCATGTACAACTTTGCTTACACATTAATTGTAGATGGAGTGCAAGCTTTTATTTTCATGTCTCTTTTCACTTTTATGTTGTAAACTCAGTGATGAGAAAATGACAGGAACGAGTTCACCATTTCCCTCTGCGCTCAAGTGTGTTAGCAGCTACTGTTATTATGCCAAGAATCATGTGAACACATGGGCTTACAAGCAATATTTTAGTTTTGTTCTGTCTGTCAGCATCATTTTAAATAAATTACAGTTCATCAAATTCGTACGCCTCTTCCGTCATCAGCTCATTTGTTTGTGATGCTGTGATGCAGCTCGTTTGATTGGACACATAGCAATAAAAATCTGAAAATTCAGACTTTTATAGCTTCTCCAACAATCCTGTGGCAGAGGAACCTTTTCTGATTTGCTTTCATTTTCAAGGGGTTCTGTTTGTGAGTGTTTGTAAAGTCTGTCTCCAGTCAATCATAGGGCAGCTCAAACACTTGCCTTTTGATGATGTCATCAATACAGCCTCCTTATTTTTAGATTGATCCACTTCAGAAATCAAACTAACTCTTCAGAACCATGGGAATCAAATTAGTGAAGAAACGTAATTAGAGAGTTTCATTAGAATGATGCACTGCATTTATCCGATTAAACTGAGCCCCATGTTGGGATCAGGATTAACATTTTTCTATTTTTTCCAGCGTGGTTTCATTAAAAAAGAAATAGTGATAGGGTTTTTTGTACTCACTGTGTGGTAAACCTCCTCCTGAAGCTTGACTGTGGCAGCAGATGATGGCACTGTGAAAGACCTGGAGAGCGGTGAGCGGTCAGAGACAAAGAGAATTTCAAGAATTTCCTCCTGATGTATGTCTTCTCTGTTTGAAAATCCAGATCTTGAAAGCGGTATCCAAGTGGATTTTCTACTACCTAACTAAATCTAAAATCCTCTTGTATGTTGGACTATTTCCAAAAATATCATCAGATATTTAAGAACTTTTATAAATCCAAACTTCCCCCTCAGACCTCCTGTAGAGTGGGTCAGAAAAGAGCTGAACAGACTTGAGGAAAATTCTGCTTTCCCACTGGCTTCAGCGCTTCCTTCCCTGACATTCTGTTTCCTCACTCGACTCCAGTTTGAGATATGATTGAGTGGTTGTGAGTGTGTGCGAGTGTGTGTGAGTGTGTATCCTGTGTTGCCTCTGATGCGAATGCCCAGAAAGCAGGCTGGGCTGTGTTAAAGGCTGCTGTTAGTGTCTGGGCAGGGGAGCAGCGGAGGGTTTCTGTGATAACCCCTCGATCCAGGGGGAGGGAGGAAGAGTGTTTATTTGGATAGATTAGAGGAGTCAGGGTATGCTGCCCAATCCACAACACTTTACACCCGCACTGAACACTCTCTCTACTCCACTGTCAAATACTGATAAGGTGGGTTTCAAAACTCGAAACAACAGAACCGCTTTTATATTGACTTTCATGCTGAATAAAAACTCACAAACTGCCAGTAAATCATTGTTGTGTCTTTAGTTGGATTGTTACATGAGATGTAGGCCATACTATACTGCGCTGAGGTTGTGAGCACTGAGACATTATTATGTTGTATGTAGCAGATATGATACAACTTTATGTGTCTTTACATTTCAATAATTCTGTGATTAACAAAATTAACAAAAGCCACTTGGTTAGGGTTAGGAAGAGATCATGGTTTTGCCTTAAAATACTTGGTTTTCCTGGCACTATTCTGGCAGGAAATGCAGTGATGTCCCAGGAAAAAATAACCCAACTTCATGGCACTAACCTGGCTGGTAATGCAACGATGTCTTGTTAAAAGACAAGCACTTTTTGTGGTGCTATCCTGTCAGGAAACGCAGCAGAATCTCAATAAAAAACAAGCACTTTTTGCACTTCAGGCTGGAAATGCAGGTACGTCTCAGGAAAAACCAGTATCCTATTATGTGACAGCACTTTTCATGGCACTATTCAGGCTGGGAACGCACAGATGTCCTTTAGTAGCACTATCCCGACAGTAAACACAGAAATGTCTCATTAAAAACAACTGCTTTTCATGGCACTATTCAGGCTGGAAATGCAGCCATTAAAAACTATTACCCTATTACGTTACGCAACCATGTCTTGCTAAAAAAAACAATCTCTTTTTGTGGCGCCTACCTGGCAGGAAATGCAGCTTTGTCCTGATGCCCTCCTGGCAAGAAATGCAGTGATGTAGTGGTAAAAAAAACCAATAGCTTTTGTGGCACTATCCTGGCTGAAGACACAGTGGTGTCTCAGTAAAATAAACAACTGCTTTTTGTGGCACTAGCCTAGAAGGAATCACAGCGATGCCTTAGTAAAAAGAACTGCCTTTCATGGCTGAGTCACTGAAAAGCACCCTTTTCTTTTGTTTGTTGGCCTTGAACAGTGGTCTGAAGGGATCTGCAACCTGACAGGTGTCTCGCCGAGGTGACACGTCATCCACCATCCCCTACACCTATCGATGGCAAAATCAGCCATGTCACTTTAGAAATGTTGATGTGAAACATAGATACATAATGAAATATATCTCTGGTTTGCTGCAATGTACAATGTCAACATTTCCTTCTGCTGACTGGGCTGAGACAGCACTTTTAGACTACTCTAAAAGCACAGAGCTCTGAAAGAAAAAGGTGAGGGCCAAGTCAGAGTTTCTCTAGATTGTCTCAGAGGCTGGAATGACAGACGATTGGCCCTTGACCTTTTTGACGAAAAACAGAGCTTGGCTCTCAGAAAACACAAGGAAATGAGGAAGGGGGTGGGGTAGAGGGGGGTGGGCACTGACTAATTTGGTGGAGAAAAGAGGCTGTCATGGGACTGATAAGAAACCAGAGGGGCTCAGTTCAAAGGGTGAAATTGGTATTTTGATATGAAATCTCATTTTTTCTCATCATTTTGTTTATTTCTTCACAGGGGTAGGGTAGGAGGTACTCCCTGGAGAGAATAAGGGCATTTTACCAGCTACGAGGAAAAATGAACAAAGAGTCTGTGAATGTACTGGCTAAAAAAATGCAGGAACACTGGGTGGTTTTGTCATTAACAATGCCACAGAGTGTACTGTTTATATGCGTATGTCAAAGTCTGGGGGGGTTGGTAGAGGAAGAGCACTCTTCCTGTCCTTGGAACCGGGATATCCGCCTCTGTGTCCACGTTCCATGACATGTCCCTGCATCTGCAGTTTTAGCAATCTTGTGTCCTTTAACCCTGGAGACTGAGAGACTGTAGAAACAAAATGGCAAAAATAGCAACCAGAAAGAAAAACCTCTATTATACTCATAGAAAGGAATCAAGACAGTCTGATTCCATGTGTGGCCCTGACTATTGTTGCTATCTGTTGTTTTAAAATGGTAAAAAATACATGTCATGTGTCATGTTATTTTAGTTTATACCCTGATTTATATCATTGACAGTATATTAGCTGTCTGTACAGCTTGGTCATATAATCTAGGCCACACTTCTACCAAAAAAAAGGAAAAAGAAAAACAGAGATTCCTAATATCATTATTCACATAACTTTCTGTTACTTGGATTCCTATACTTCCAAACTAAATGGAGAGGCTGCAGCGTTGACAAAATTATATCAGGGAAATTTTGGAGGGAAAAATAAATTAATTTTGCTCTTTCCTCCCTCAAAATCAACTGTGGAGCTTTAAACAAACTGGTCCAGTGGAACCACCCAGTGGCCATCAGCTGCAAACTAGGACTGAAGGGCAGCTGCAACCTATCAGTGTTTGAACTATGAGAGCAAGGAGCCACGAACCGTCAGCTCACTATGACTCACCCAGTACGCCTACGCATGTATTTGCACTGTTAGATTTATATGACAATAATAAGATTAAAAG
Source organism: Epinephelus fuscoguttatus (assembly GCF_011397635.1). Classification (NCBI taxonomy): domain Eukaryota; kingdom Metazoa; phylum Chordata; class Actinopteri; order Perciformes; family Serranidae; genus Epinephelus; species Epinephelus fuscoguttatus. Next base: position 8,619,645 of record NC_064763.1, read on the forward strand.
GACAGTTCCTCCCCAAATCATAGCTTTCTTATCAGTCTTGATTGTTCTGGTGTGAGTTATCAAGTGTCAGAGAAATTGGACGTAGAGATGTCTGTCCTCTCTCCAGTATAATGGAACTAGAAGGCACTACATAGCTTTATGTGCTAAAAGCACCCAAAAAAAAATACATATGAAAATTTAAACAGCAATGTCTCTTCCCAGAAATCATGACCTGGTTACACAAGACAATCAGACCTGTTGTGAGCAGTTTCATGTAGGAACGCGCAGAGGGAAGCATGCATTCATTGCTAGCTCACCTTGTACCTCTGAGCTAGCTAATGTTAGATCTTAGCCAAGGATGCCACTCATGCTGTCACAAGCATGAGCCTCTCATCCATGATCAGTGGTGTAGTTGGCAGTGTTTGTGGAAACCCACTTATTACACAGAGCTTGTGCACAATACAGGTGTAAAGTATGCAAGGCTCGCTGTTGTATGGTGACACACTTTTCAGTATGACGACTAAAAACAAGACTAATTGTCTACAGCCATGCTAGCAGCTCTGTGAGGCTGTACTTAGGCACAGGAGGCTAGTGCTATGAGCTAAATGCTACATACTAATGCTAAGCAGGTGCATTAACCATGATCACCATTTTAGTTTAGTTAGTAAGCATGTTAATGATAGCAAATTAGCAAGGTACAGCTGAGGCCGATGGTAAAAGACTGCTGCAGGGATGACCTTTTTTTTGTAGGCCAACGAGGAAGTTAGCGTTTCACTGGTTCCCTCATTAAAAAGCCTGTCGGGTTTTCCCACTGAATATCTTTGTTGGGCAGGATAATCTTCTTTAATTAACACCACTTTTATGATTTTGAAGTCTAAATGTAATCCCCAGAGGTAAAATGCTAATGTTAGGCTATAAACAAGTACACCACGGTTACATGACATAATGTCGCCACCACAACAAGGCTGTCAAGTTGTGTTCAGGGTACGTACTGTGGTCTCATTAAGCCATTTGTTAGCAACTGCCATTTTAAAGACACCGAAAGGCTTCAAAATTCACAAGCAGGGTATTTACTGTTGTAGAACAAAACATGAAAATCTAAAGCTTGTGTTAACCACAGACCTTATTTCAGGCATCTCCCCAAAAACCCATTCAAAAAACTCATTGTCTTTGAAATGAGGAAAGCAGGAATGCAAAAATGCAAACTCATATCTGGGTTTTAGGCCTCATTGCTGCAGCACTTGCCACTCAATTTTAAAATTGAAATTCTGACCAGATGATGGTGCTACATTTAAAGTCAGTGAAAGAGAAAGGTTAGGGGATTACCAAAGTCAAAGAATTCATCCTCTGGGATCAATGGATATTTGGACCAAATTTAATGGCAATCCATCCTATAGTTGTTGAGATGTTTCAGTTTTGGCCAGTCCACAGCTGGCCAAAACGCCATGCTACTAGCATAGCTGAAATAAGGGCCTTACAAGGACCACATAATAAACCTATGTCTTCATAAATCTGCCTCTCTGCGAGATAGATGACTCAAATAATGGTTTAATATTTAAACTGAGTTAATCATAAGAGTATCAAACCTGATTTAAATTGGAAGATACTGCCTATCAAGTACTAACTTAGTTGGAACTGAATACACTTTCTTAGAAAACATGTAAAATTGTACTGAATCATGCAGTAGCCTAAAGGTTTTTCCAGTGATACAGTGAAAAGAAAGACATTTTTCTCACATTCCATTCTTTGTTCTCAAGAGCTGATAACAGCTACAACTCGTATCCATTATATCACTTTGGACATACAGAGAGAACATGCCTGAATACCTGCAATAGGACTGAATCAATCAAACTCTAAACACCAGAAGGCAACTAATGAGATTGCAGAGAGGAAACCAAAGGCAAAGACTCGTTGTTGAATAATTTATCAAAACATTTTATTTTCTCGAACAACAATACAATATATCACAGAAAAATCACAGAGGGATTTAAGACAGGTCTGGCTCAGGTTTTCTTCTATGTGAGTTCTTTTTGAAAACAATAAGTGCAGCATAAATCAAACAAGTCAAGAGTAAAAAGAGCATCATTACTTCCTTCAAATAATACCAATAATGAGGACAAGACACACACACAAAAAAACCAAAACCTCGACGTCATTAAAAGTCACATCCCTAAAAGTCTCTGCAAAAGTGTCAAGAATTACAACTACTGCTAATGCTCATCATAAAACCACTAATGCCTCACAAGATTATGAATTTCATACAATGGAAAAAACGTTTTTAAAAGATCCTGTAAGATCTGTTAGATACAGTACAAAGACATCATTCCATTTCTGTTACCAGAAAACTGTTTTGAAATGGTTCTAAGCACCAACTGGTTGGTTTGAGTTGTATCACTGACATACTGTATGTTCATACATCATTATATGCTGTTTAATGAGGGGGCACTGAGGCAAGGAGGGGTCTAGCACCATGAAAATTAAACTGCCCCCTGATTGCACTTCCCCTATCCACATATTATGACCAAACTACATTTTTAAAATACCTTGTAGCCCCTTATCAAGTGAAGTACCCTTTGATATGCAATAAATATATAAGAAAACAACCATGTACAGTATAAATAATGTCACAATTTACAATTTTCCATTTTCTCTGTAATCCAAAAAACAGAAACTGACAACAAAAAGAGGTATAAAAGTGGGAAGAAGTTCCCATTGCAGTAATTGAAACTAGAGTGAAACAGGATATTTTTTTAGGGTGTATTATAATACAGCAACAACGAAAACAAATGACTGAGGTGGACAAATCTGACCATATACAAATTAGATTTTTGATTGAGAACAAAACTACGCAACTGTCCTAGTAAACCTGAAAACAGATACATTATGTACAGTAAATGGTGTGCACAGAGGGTGGGGCTGAAAGTGGACAGTCGTCATTTGTGGAAAGTTTAATTATTTGATTATACAGCGGTAATGCTGAACCTCTATTCAAATGATAGAAGATAGGCCCAACCAACTCACTGCATGTGAATACAGTCCGCTGCAGTAAGTGATAATCAAATGTTACGTAGGAAGTAAAGTTTTAACATATGAAGCCAAAGGTCGTGTAGCCTTAGCGAAATGAGACCCTTTATTGTGAAGGACTGTCTAAATGTTGGGAAAATAAAAATAAAAACTTTTCTTGTCATGACTCAATTCATGTGCTCTTTAGCAAGGTAAATTAGAAATACAGTATATTAAACCCCTCTTGCAGTGCATGGTGCCTCATCAGCAGTGGTGTCCCCAGAAATTTTTTATAGGGGTGGCCATATGGGGCCATTTAAAATCTTGAGGTGGCAAACCAAAACCAAAATTGAATTTCAGGTATTCAGGTATGTTATGCTGTTGAAGTATATACTCAATTTGAAAACAATGTCAAAGTCAGTGTTGGGCAGTAATAATATTACTTTTTCCAGTACCCAATAACCCATTTTCATTTAGATCTGAAGTTGACAGTTCAAGGGACCCATTTCAAAAATGGCCTTGCCAGTTGTTCCTTGGCCAAAATCTAGCGTAAATCGCGAGCATTATTTACCCTTCTTCACGACAAGCTATGCTGACATGGTTGGTATCAATGGATGCCTTAGGTTGTCTAGTTTCACAAGATACCATTACTGTCACACTAGCATAAAAATCAGAGTGCCTCAGACAGTAATGTCGGTGTCCCATTGTATTTGCCAGTGGAGGCCAAAGCCCCCCCACTCCCCCCTTGGGGGCGCCACTGCTCATTAGGATGGATGTTTGGGGCAAAATGAAAACACTGAGGTGCCATTCAGTCTGATTATCTATTTGGCCTCAGTGGCTTTTGCATTAAAAGATTATGATTGTGTGTCTCTTTGGACATATTACGTTTTACAGACTGTAATTGGCACCTCATTAACAATAACATTAAATGGTAACTTCGGCCCCTCTGTACCCCGTCTACGCACACCACTGTGTATTTCTATAAATTCATTCACAATTTACAGTTATTTATTTTCTCTGTCATCTAGAAACAAGAACATAGCAACAAAAGAGGTATAAAACTGGGATTGTTCTCCCATTCCAAAAATAAAAACGACATTATGTCTGTTTTCCGTGCGTATCATAGAAACCACACCGACGACTATTTAGCTGGACTTGTGAAAAAACAAAAAAATCTAATTATTCATCTACATACTTGATTTCCAACAAAGAATGAAACCATATTAGTCCTCTAGTAAACCCGTATTTTAGAGAAACTGATAAAAGTTTTTGATTTGTTTTTTAATACATACATAAATCCTTATTTGTGTGTTTAATCCTCTAATTACCTCTCCTCTAAATACAGTTTGCAAGGCCAATGTGGTGTACTTCTAGGCTGGTAAAACTTTCTTTAAGTATCGAACGAGAATAAATTAGATTGGAATAGCACCTCAGAGAGTATACAGACAGGAATTACAAATGTCAGAGTTTACCTGAATACCAAAAAAAACCAACAAAAAAACAGGAACCAATACGATGCCAAATGTGACAATCAGCTACTTCTCCTGTGAAGCGATTCCCCTGCTGGTACAACAGAATCACAGCAAATTCATGGACATATAGAATAACTAGATTGGTGTAAAAAAGTTCTACTGAATTTGCATAAAAGTACCTGAATTTACACACAGAACCGGCTACTTGACGCTTTTGAATCACAGCAGTGTCCGTTGAACATATAACCTGATTTTCAGTGCTAGCAGTGCTCACATTTTTTTTTTGTACATGTCTGAAATGCTTTTCGTGTGAAGTACCAGTCTAGTCATTCTATTTCAAAACACACGTCCAATCAGCAGCTGGTATGGGGAAGACAGTGAGCTATAGTTGGATTGGCTGAGTATCCATACCTTATTGTGTGATGTAAACAATACTGAGTAAACGTGATTGGCTGATTCAGAGAGTGTTTGCAGGAATAGATTGCCTTGAAGACAACATTTGTGCTGCCATTAGAGTTTTGGTTATGGCTGAAAGACACCAGGGACGAGTCCTCACTTTGAAAAGGGTGATGGAGCCTAGAGGGGAGGAAAAAGAGGAAGAGACAGTTCAGTTGGCATCTTGGAAAACTGTGTGTGTGTGTGTGTCTGCAGGTGAAACAATTTAAACACCACATCTACAAATATCTAATATACACAAAATACCAGAAGTGGGACCAAGTCATTGTTTGGCAAGTCACAAGTCAAGACTGACAAGCCCCAAGTCAAGAAAGGTAAGGTCTGAGTCAAAGCCCAAGTCAAGAAAGGCAAGCCCCATGTCAAGTCCCAAGTCAAGACTGACAAGCCCAGAGGTAAGTCCAAGTCAAGAGAGGCAAGCCCAAAGTCAAGACTGACAAGTCCCATGTGAAGTCTCAAATCAAGAGTGACAAGTTCCAGGTCAAGTCCCAAGTCAAGAAAAGGAAAGTCCCGAGTCAAGGCCCAAGTCAAGACTGACAAGCCCTGAGTCAAGACCCAAGTCACGACTGACATATCCCAAGTCTTAAACTTTGAGTTTCAAGTCCCAAACAAGTCCTGACACACTCTTTACCAAATGTAACGGCATTTTGACATAAAATTAATAAAGTTAGCTATGCATTTGTTTGCTATGTTAATACTAGCCTTGACCAAACGTTCTTTGTGAAACTTACAATTTGGAACAAAGTTGGAAGCTGTTGCATCTGCATCTGTCATTTTTGATCCACAGGTCTTGCATACTGCAAATTGGTTTTTTTTTGTTTTTTTATGATCATGGTATGGTTTTCGTATTTGTACATTTTCTTTGGTATAAGTTTTTTTAACTGGTACTCAGTACCTTATCATTGGTTCTCTCCTACAACTTGACTGGATGCTGTTGGATTGGTTCAAACAATGTAGATCATCTGGGGAACTATGTGTCGACTCATTGGGAATTAATTGCATCAATGTTTGTTGATTTAGGAAACGAAGAGAAATAAATTAATTTGTGGCACACTTTTTAAACATACTTTTAAATCTTTGGGGGAAGGTATCAAGTATTTGCATGTCAAAAGGCTCCAGCACAAGTGAACACCACCCAAAAATCATATTTTTCCACATACTATTCTATACGCTATAACAGATAGCGTTATAATGGATGATAAAAACTGTTAATGTCACATATAAAAGATGTTGCTGCAGCTATTGGGTAAGGAAGCACACTAGTGGTTTTGCATGTTCCAGCATGTTAACTACACATGAACTGAAGGGGTAAAGTGGGATGAAAATCTGCTTGAGATGTTCTCCACCACAGCAAACATTTAGTTTGGATTTCATATTGCTTCGTGAAAGTTAGGTTATGGTTGTCTGAAAATGCAGCTGTGAGCAGAGGCTCAGGCAGACTTGTGTATTGTTAAAGGATGAAATGTAGTGTCTTGAATTGAAATCGTTGCTGTTTGGGAACACACTCTCAAATCTTAGATCTCATAAAAGGATAGTTCACTAGTTTCTCTGCCGTAAAAAAGGACTCTCATGCCTCTTCTATATATACACTGAGACAGTCTGCTGTTATCAGTACTGGCGGAAAAGTAATCCCTTCCTACAGATTCTAATGTAAGTGGTGTCAGCACAAAAAAACAGTCTGAATTAACACCAAGAATAAATAATAAAGACTGTAACTTTGGAACACAAGCACTTGATTTGTTTACCTGAGATCGCTGAAGCTTTATGGTAGCTTCAGCTGACCTTTAGGATTCATTTAGGTACTATAGATTTTGTCCCCCGTCACTTCCATTGGAATTAGATCTCTTCTCCACCACTATAGACAGGAGGCATTATTACACTGCCCAAAACTGTTTCAATCTGCTTTAAAACATGTCAACCTATCCTTAACAAAGCTTATCTAAAAGCACAATAACTTTAAATGAAAAACAATCCCTGCTTGCAGCTGAACAAAGTCATAATAATGTCAGCTGGGACAACAAATTAACATATGGGTATTCACCGTAGTGGATCGCCAACTGCAAGCAAACTTCAAGACCCTTAAAGCTGATTTTCTTTTTTTATACTGACATGACTTGAACCAATGGGTTACTTGGAAGAGGAAGTCAAATGTTATGGCTCAGTTTGGAAAAAGTCAACAGCAATATAAAGTACAAACAAATTCTAGATAGTGGAGTAAAACATGCAAAATCACTGTTCTTTAACTCATCTGAGTTTTTGGCATATCTGGTTTTTCATTGTGCTTGCAGCCCCTCACCTTTACACTGTAGAAAAGCAACAATATATGTATAAGGTAATATATAATCCTGTTTGTACCAAGAAGCCCCTATTGTAGTGTGCACTTTTAGGTGATGCTCAAGGTGGTGCAGTTAAACACACATTGAGCGTCGCCTCACTCCCTGCCTCTGAAACTACTTTACTGTGAAGAGAGTAGACGGATCTACTGTAGTATCTCAAATTCAGCCAGTGCTAACCCGCTAAGGGGCCATACACATGGCATGTTTTTTGCGCCCTCAAATTCAATATTTTCAATGTAGATGCGTGGCAGGTATGCCTAAATGCCAGCTGTAAGTGCTTTGCATCTGCTCTTATAAACAGCACCTGGAAAACTTTCAGGTAAACAGGCAATGATACAGTGCTTGTTAAGGTTGCTTGGCAACCTCAGACACAACCTGCTGCCATGCTCTTGAAAGCTGGAACAAAAAAGGCACAGGAGTAGCACCCAGCGCCTGACCTCACATTTCTCAGGCAGTTAAATGGCCCCTAAACCAGTTCCACGATCACAGTGCAGTGCAGGGTCTAACCTGTGTAACAGCAGTAACAGAAAGTTTGCTGATCTGGCAGGTAGTCAGGGTTTGTACTGGCTGAATTCAAGTTGCTCCAGAGCTAGTTTCTGCTCTTCTCCTAGCTAAGTAGTTTTACAGGAGGAAGTGAGGGGGAGGGACTACGGGGTGCAGTATGGTCTGTCTCTGAAAAATATGACAGCTTGGAAAATAGCAATACGAAGCACTGAATTTGACAAATTTGAATTTCTGCATTTGTATGGGTCCCACTGCTTTTCTTGCCAAATCAGGACCTATGAAGCCACTCCCCCCCAAAAAGAGTCCACAGCTCCACATACAGGGGTATTGCAACATTGGAGAAAAGCCAACAGAGGGCCCTGGGCTATGTGCAAGAAATCCACCAACTTCCTGCCCTCCCTCTGGTTCTGTGGAGGAGCTGAGCACAGCATGGGTCAGTGGGGATTGCTGGAGGCTACTTAGGGGCTGTATGATAGAGCCAGGCGGATGGGAGACTAGCCAGGGCCCTTGGAACATGTTGGAGGCAAGTTCAGGGGTGTGTGGACAATGGAGGACAGCTGAGAGCAGGCACTTGGCTGCGGGCAAGGAACCCTGAGACCTCCTGCCCTGTGTTGGGTTCTCTAACATGTCCTGTAGGCCCCGGCTCTCCTTTTACCTGCCATTACTGCCTCTCCAGCCCCGGTTAAAGCCTCTAGGTCGCCCCACTGCTCCAGGCTGCGCTCTGCTTGTCCACCAGAGAACCAAGAGATCTTTTTGCAATTGAATCCTTAGTTCTTTATATGCATGCAATGATTATATTTAAAAAAACGTACTGGTGTAAAATGTTTTCAAGGCTGCAGTGTTCATAATTGAGTACTTCATGCAATATTGATGTCAGCTGTCAGGTGGTGCCATTAAGTAAGTCAAATGAGAACGGTAGCACTCAATATGGGTGGTTTCAAATGTTTGACTCCACCCATGTTGAGTGCCACCCTAAATTGCACACTGCAGTGAAGGGTACTTGTATGTGCCTGGCCTAGCCTCAGACCCTTTCTCAAAAGTACTGTTGGTTTACAAGATTAGAAAGTGAGACTGACCAGTGTGAAGGTGTCATACGTTCTCATCAGCTCCTCCATCCGATACTGTTCCAGCACCACTACTCCAACCAGTGTTGGGTTCTTAGCTCGGGCACAGTCCTCACAGTGCACCACGTAGCACTTCTTACTGCTGTTCTCACTGGTCACAAACAGCAGGTCAAACACCTCCACCTGCACACACACAGTGTTCACATGTCTGTAAGTTATCACCACTTACACATATTTTTCTGTATGGACAGACAGCGAGGCCAGGGCAAGAGAGACTCACGTCACACTCGTTGCAGTAATAGGCTGGCTCGTCCTTCACACGACTCTGGTAACAGATCTTCTTCCCTGCAGCCACCAGCTGGTCTCTCAGAATCTGGATGTGCTTGATGGACTGCATCAGGCAGTGTCTGAAGGAGACAGAGGAAGAGTTAGTGAAAGATGTAAACAAACACACACAAACAAAACACATGGGGACACGCATGAAGAGACATCTCACTTGATCATCTTGTAGGTATCCTGGTCAGTGATCTTGATGGTGCGAGCCACATTCCAGGAAACATGGATCATGGGAACTATTGACTTAACTTTCTTCACCTCGTTCCACTCATAGCGCTCCAGGGCGAGTTGATATTGGTACGCTGGGTGAGAAAAAAACACAAACAGTGGTGAGCCTGAGAGCAGGCAAATTAAACAGCGTGTTTAAGTTGTAATTTGACACAAAGAACAACACCTGACTGGGGATACTTTGCTGATTTTCAACCAGCTTTGTGTCATAACAATGGTGGTATAATGTGTAAATGAGCTATGTTAATTTTAACTTCCCTTCATCTTCCCAGTGCCCAGATCTCACTGCTCATTTGTGTCCTTTGGCACATTTTTGCTGGCTCTAGCTAGGGCTGTTGCTCGAACTACAAATTGTACTTCTGCATTTTTGTATGCCCGCCACCACAGACCCAAGGATTATGAGAGAGAATAAAGAGAGCATAACCCCTCTCTCTCGATTTGCTTTCTCTCTTAAACTGAGATCAAACAGTAAAACTAGGCAGTGCTGGTCAAATATAAACCAAGATTCTGTTACTGCATTACCTAAACTGTCCTCAGAAACATATTTTAATTCACTGTTTGAAAAAATGCATCCACTGATTAGCAGACATCTCTTTTGCAATGTGATTAGGTATATGGGGAAAAAGTCTTTTGGGGCCCAATGGCATCACGTGATGGACCTGGAAGTTTTAGTTACAATGTAAAGCCACTATGTCAAATTGGCTTCAAAGTCTGGCGCACTTCCTGGGGACCCGACTGAACTACCAGACCATTTATTAGAGAAGGGTCTGGATGCTTGCTAACTACTCACTTCACTACACAACACAATCACTTTACTACAAGACAGCCCTCCAGACATCTTTACCTAACCCTAACCATAGTGTGTCTGCAGCCACATCTAGAACTATTTGGTACCAGCCCGCCGCCACAGTGTCATTGGATGGGCAACGCGTATTAAATCACCCACCAGTGGGAGCGTTTTTGGTCCACTGCGGCACAGTGCATTCTGATAGTTGTAGGTTTTCTACCTCTTGAGTAACAGCAAATGCCACAGCCTTTATCCTCTGTTTTCTCTTGTTATATAGCCCCAATTTCGAAAGTGTTTGTGCCTTTTTACTGCATAGACAGCCAGTTTTATGAAAGGACCATCTTTCCAGCAGTGAAATACTTCTTTAAGCTTTGAGCTATTTTGTCATTTTTTGGTCCTCGTTATAACTTACAGTTGAGTGGTCCTACATTCCAGGCGATGTTGTTGCACCAGCCCACCGCCTGGACCCAGTGCACAGTCCCCGCATTAATCCACACCAGGTCTCCCGGCCTCTGAATGAAGCGGTACACAGGAATGTTGGAGCTGTACAGGTCTTCCAGGACCGGCCACCAGGACCCTGTAAGGTAGTCAACTCCATGCCTGGGGGAGACAATTTGCAACAATGCAATTTAGGATGCACAGATATTGTGGCTGATTGCTACATCTGTTGTTAAATCTAACAGCCTCTTCACTCACTTCTCACAAAAGGTGTTGATAGCCCCCCAGTAGTGCTCATGGACAGCGAACCACTCACAGTCACCAGGCCCGATATTAATGTTGACTGAGCAGAAATTGTTGTTCTCTTGATGACCTGATGAAAGGTACAGACAGTTAGTTTAGTCTTTAACTTGAAACATCAATCAGAGATTTACTTGTGCTTAATTGTGTTGTCAGACAAACACTGACCTGGCGTGCGGCTGCCTGGCACCTTCATGTAGAGCTGGACGGTGTTCATGCCCAGGATGGTGTGACCGACGTGACTAAGCATGTTGTTGCTGGATTCCACTCGCATGAAAGCTGGCAGCTTCAGCAGCTCTTGCAGCTGGGGCTTCCACCTTGTAAAAACACACAGCAGGTAATGTGATACAACAAGGACCCTCAGTGAGCTCAGTTTAATTGGGCAGAATTTGACCACACAATCTCACCTTTTAGGGTCGGAGAGATCAATATTGGTCCCAAATTTAATGATCTTCCCACATGATTTCTGCTCTGAGCTGTGGAAAATGAACAAAGTCTGAGTTAAGTATTGTTAACACAGCAACAGTGAATTCTTCATACAAACAGATGCAAGTTTGTGCTAACCTGTTGGCATGAAAAGGTTGGCCTTTGCTGAAGTTGGTAGCAGGATTGGCTTTAATCGAGGCAGGACTGCCTTTACCGGATAATGCCAGAGCAGCTTTTGTGGCGGCTGATGTGTCTGAAGACTTGGGGTGCTCTCCTTCCTCTTCATTCTCGCTCTCCTTCTCCTCCTGCAACACATCTACATGAGCTCAGCTGACAGGTTGGCCAACAGTTTGAGTACATACACTGGTCACTGTCAAGTTTAACCTTGGACAAAGATTATGTGAAATATATTATTATTTACCTGCAGCATGTGTGCACTTCATTAGTTCATACACTTAACAGCTAACCAACAAAGACATTACTTTGGCAGTTTAAATACAAAGACAAGAGTGCTTCCTTTGCTATTCTATGGAAACAGTTTGAAATGAGCAGATCTGTGGTGCAAAGGGCTGAACTAACTGTGAGACTATATGTGTAAATTATAGTACTATACTGTGTGTGCTTTTCTCTATTGCTGCAACTACTGGACAGAATTGATTGCCATTTTCTGAAAATGGTTCCCAATGACAACCTGGCAACTGTTCTCTCAATCCCCGTACTGTATGTTGTGCTCTTTAATATAACAGTTAGTCCCGACTGAGCATTCTGAGTGGACAGGAGGCGTTCCATGAGTGCTGATATACAATATTACAGCACTGGGACCTTTAGCTATGCATGTAACAGTCCGCTTTACAGGAGTTCTGAGACATTAATTATGTTAAGTAGCTGACATTAAGGGTTTTAATTTTACACTGCAAAATGAAGTATATTACCGCAAATAACATTTGAGTTAAATAACAAATGGTCAGAGGGATGGAAAGACGCCTGAATAATGAGAATAGTGCCCAGTGCTCAGTCTTGTGTTTTTCAGGTGGTTAAAGATGCAGCAAGTGTACAAACTGGTTGCTAAATACATGAAGACACACACATATAGCCTACATGATACAGAGTAGCCGGTCTGTGGTAAAGTGTAGACCCACACAAAATAGTGAGCTAGCATGCAAGAGTGTTTTGTGTGTTCCTTGGCAACAGTCCAGTCCCAGTCCAGTTGCCGCACTATTTGTGTTGGCAGAGCCAAATAAATAATCAGATAAACAAACAAATCATAACCCGTTGCTGCTTTTTACTGCTGATAAATGGTAGCTTGAAGACAGCTCGTAACAGCTTGTAGAGCATTAAAAAAAAAGTATAAAGTATAAAAGCACATAAAAAATATAAAACATATAAAATCACACTCAAGGTCATGCTGTTGTACTAAATATCAGCATGGCTTTGATTATCGTCATCCGACCAAATCATAGCCGTCCTCAGTCAGAAATAATGACAAAATATTTGACAAAGTTAGATGCTAAAAAACAATATGAGAGGCCGTCAAGGTGGATTTGACAAACATGGAGATATTAAATGGGAGCATATTCAAGTCTCCAGTAGGTGATGTTACATTGCTGGTGCAATGGCGGATCAAACTAAACAGAGACGGATGAAGGGCAGACTATCTGTTAATGACAAGTACAACAGGTACGGACCTCTCATTTAATTTGTACCTAGTATAGTAGAAAATTCTGAGTACGAAAAAATCGTGGAGTGACACAAATTCTCTCGTACTTCTCTTGCACTTGCCACTTAAGAACAAATCTGTTCGTATGTGTGGTTCTTGAATGAAGGCCCAGTTTTTGATTCAATTTTAAAGATAGTTGCAATACAGGCTGATGTAAGTCAATTAATATTGCCTTTAATCATATCCATATCCACCAAACAATAAACCATCTGTGTACACGTGTTTGCCATGAGGGAAAATGTCTACCTGTAGACTCTCCTGGAAGCTGGAGGCCTGGTACTGGGCGTATTTGGCAATGGTGGTGTGTGAGCGGCTGCTCTCGCAGGGCCATGTCTGTGCCGAACCACTGGGATCCCAGTTCTCATCAGCGGGCTGCTGAACCTGAGTCCTCACTTCCACTGCATGCTCTGCATTGGCTTCCACCAGGGATTTGGTGGAAAACAGGCCAAGGTCTCACATTAAGAAATGAAAGCAGAAAGAAGAGATAATTATTACATGAATACAAATTTAAAAACACTTGTTAATTCTTTTAATTTTTGGATTATTTTTTATTTTAGGTTTCTCAAGGCATTGGGATTTTTAAACCCCTTCAAATAGTTGTAATTCCACTTATGTTGTGTTAGTTAATTTACTTTCTGACTCTAAACTTTACTTACTTCATACAACTAAGGAGATGTAGGTATAGAAATTTGTGTATCTATACCGAACGATTGTAAAACATACACTGAAATATGCAAAAACATTCAAAGCAACGATATTCGATAGTACAGTACCTAGTACAGCTGACCAGTGGCCCGGCCATCATGTCATGGTTGAGCATACCTGGTCTGTATTCACGTATGGATTATAAGACACAAGTGTGACTATGAGGATGTGGCACTGTATTTACAGATTGTTCTCACAATGACTGTGAAAAATGAAGCATCTATACAAGGTGGAGAAAGAGCAGGAGAGCCTAATATAGAAATGACTCCAAATTTCTCATGTCTAAAATGCCAAGTGTAAAATATCTACTCCGTGTAAAATAAACCCCACAGTGCCCCCTTCCCTATCAGTGTTTTCTCTTTCTCTGCTTCTTGCATGACAATTTTCACAAAACAATGAACAAAAGGCCCTAATTAATGGCAATGTGTTACTAATGACCAAAAACTCATTCAGTGTGAATGGAATCTGATCAGCTCTGTTGGGCTCAATACAGTAACTGGAGTGGGGTCAATTAGCTGTAATAAGTGTGATGTGTAAAGTTACTCAGACGAAGGGAGCCGGCAAGGCCTCTGATGACTGTAACCGCATTTTTGGGATCAGTGCAGAACTGAAGTAGAACTGGAGAGAAGGCGTCCCTCTTGCTTTCCAACTGCAGAAGGAATGCAGAATCACATAACGTTTGAACAACGGAATACATTTGTGCTGAAAACAAATAATAAATACTGACAGTAGGTAGGTAACGTGTACAGTAGATCTCTTGAAATAAGGTATGAACAGGCAGCTCTCTCTGCTGCCATCGGGAAAACAATCTAAAAAGAAATTTGAGAGATTTCAAATAATGCACTGAATGTACTGTAATGGCTGTACTCAGGCAGAGTGGTGCTTTGAGCTAAATGTTAAATGCTAACGTCAGCATGCTAATATGCTCACAATGACAATGCTGACGTTATATGTTTTATAATGTTCACCATCTTCAGACCTTGTTGTGAGCACTTTCATATAGGAACTAGTTTCTGTCCACTGAACTACAACCGCTAACCACATCAGCACTCAGAAGGAAACATGCATCTACTGCTAGCTCCACTGAGCTAGCTAATATTACAGCTCAGTCGAGGAGGACGCCATTATTGTTTACATCTCTGTCATGAGCATGAGCCTTACGTCAATAAGTAGATGCACGCTAAAATAGCTCCAAAATGAAACTGCTCAATACAGTCTGTGGATTATTCTGAGTAACCGGGTCAGAAAGAGACATTGCTATTGAGTTTTTCAAATCTTTTTTTGTTTTTTTCTTTTTTGGTGCTTTAAGCCCCACAAGCTGAGTGCCATCCAGTTACATTATATTTGAGAGAAGTCAGACATCTCTACGGTCGGAATCTCAAACACCCTACAACTCACACCAAAACAGTTAAGAGTTTAAGAGTGATAAACAGCACTACAGGCACGAGGAAAAGTATGTATTTTTGATTTGGGGGTCAACTGTCCCTTTAAATGTTGCATGTGTTAGGCTGTATGTGTGTATTAGTGTGAAGCAGGGTGTGATGAATGCAAAAATGTGCACTTTTATGACTCCTTTTATGGCACTTATAAGTACAGGTGAGGCTGACAGGAATGCCATGTGTCAAGTTTTGTGAGCTTTTAGTCATAAAAGGTTCAGCTAATTAAATGTGTTGCAGCAGATGAAAAGTCAAGGGATCACTGAGGTCCTTACAATTCATCTTGAGGGGAACATGAATGTCTGTACAAAATTTTCTGCCAATTTATCAGACGGACATTGAGATATTTCAATTTGGAGCAGTGTGATGGACGACCTACAGGTTGATGTTTCTATCCCTAGAACCATGGCAATAGCCAAGACAATCACCAGAATAAATTTTTGCATTGTAAGTTTCTGCAGACCACAAATATGCTACATTTGTACGTTGCTATGTAGAGGACATTTTAAAACTTTACGTTTTATTTATATTTCAACAATACTGTGGTTAACTTGGTCATGATTTGGAAAAGATTCTGTCTTGGCTTAAAATACTCGCTTCTGGTGGCATAATGTCGGCAGCAGATGCAGTCTTGAACACTGGTCTGTAGATGACATGCCTCCGCCATCCCCTCCAACTCCCGATGACCAAGTGAGCAGCTCATATATTCCAACATTTTTAGAAACGTTGATGTGATACAAATGAAATGTACAGCAATGTACAAATTTAATGGATCTGTGGATTACAGAAACGTACAATGCCAGCATTTTCTTCTGGGCCTGGTTTGCCCCAGCGTGGCTAAAAACATAGTTTTAGGATTCAGTACCTGATGATATTTCTCAGTGGGCTGGATCATATTGACTATTCTAATTTGTGCGGACTCACGTAGATGCTTGGCGTAGGAGGGTTAAGCCTCTCTCGAGGAATTGGGATCTCTGTGGCAATGTTCGGTTTAACAGAGAAGGCAGGCAGCAGGAACGACTCCTTGAATTTCCCCTTCACCCTCGTCCCCCTGGAAAAGATGACAGAGCAATAAAAGATAAAACTCATGAAGAGGAACAATTTAGATGGAGAACCAAAACAGTTTAATGACACGCCCAGACTAGTAGTATCGTTGTCAGAGCACTCACTTGCAAGATCTGACCACTTGAGCACCTGTGTTGTCGATACTGATCTTGGATAGAGGGATTCTTTGCTCCTCCACCTCTGATATGTTGAATGTTTGTCTTCCAGCACTCTCCACTTTAATCAAAAGGATCTTCAGTTCCTTAGACAAGCCCATGGACAATGCTTTCAGTTTCAGCGGATCAACTGGGGGTGATGAGCAAGGAGGCTTACTTGCTGGTGTAGACACACATAACTTGGATGTATTGATTGTTACAGCGGGCACTGAGCTTGAGGTCTTGGAATTTGTGTTTCCAGCTGCTGAGGATATCTTATGTTCTAATTCACTGACATCTTCCTTCTTCTCCATTGTTATCTTTACCTCAGCATTCCCTAGATCCGCAGTTTCTTTACGGATGTGTTTGCCACGTGGGGTTTGATTTCCCTGAGGAATCTGGCCCTTCGTACTATCGTTGAAAGGTTTGGGTGACTTCCTGGAGATGACGTGCACTGAGGATGAAACATCCCTTTCTTCCAAATCCCCTTTGTTTTTAGAACAGATGACACTGCCTTTTTCTGCCCTTATCTTAATTTTGATCTCTCCCTCTCTCCCTCCATCCTTAGCCTTTTGTTTTCTCTTTCTGTCTGTCTGTATGCTTGCTGTCTCTTCACTGTGTCCTCTCTCCTCCTTGGTAGAGACAGTAATGAGGCTGGTGAAAGTGGCTGTATGTGTTGCGGTCACTCTCAGCTTTGCACTCAGTGACCCATCCAAAAATGGTGACTCTGTCCTCTCAGGAAGAATCTCCATATTCTTACCCACTTGGTTCTCTTTCATGTCGTTCTCAACTTCGTCAGGCTTCTCCTGTGCCAGGGTGTCTGTGACAGGCTCCTTCAGATGAGTTGGACTGGGGGATGTCAAAAGTGTGTCTGAGGTAGTGTGAGGTGATGACTGATTACTGGGTTTGGAGGATGCTGCAGGGTCTGATTTGGGAGAGAAATCCTGATGCTCATGAATTTCTGGCCCCAATTCAAGAGAAGAAGAGTACTTTACTCCTCTGGTGGTGCCAGCAGGAGGCCCCCCAAATGGACCGCCTCGACATGTGATCCTTTGGCCCCCAAGAAAGGTGGCAAGGCTCTTGAAGACGTCGTCCAAACCGGTTTTATGGTGGCGAAGCTCTCGGAGAGGAGAGCCAGTTTTTCCATTGCTTTCCAACTCTTCTTCCTTTTCTTCCTCCACAACTTGTTCTGTTGCAAGAGGCAGATTGCAGAGTTCAGATGCACCATTGTGTGAATAATCAGCCAGTGCGCCTTCACAAGGCTCCTTTTTCATATCATCAATGCTCTCACTGTCGACAGGAGGAGGAGAAAAGCACTGGGTGGGGCTGGGCTGGAGGACAGGTCTACTTATCACTCCTTTTTCTAGCTCCTCTTCATCTTCTCCCACAGATGATACTGGAGAGCCCTGCCAGCTGAGAACAGGAGGGGTATTTGCAAGGTTGTCTCCCATTTCTCTCAAATTTCCCATCACAGCCACAGGCTGTAGATCTGGGGCATTGAGAACCCCTCCCTGCCCGCCTTCTTTGCTATAGATGGTATGCTGTAAGCTAATAGAACATGCTCTACTGAGAGGGGCTAAGGCTTTAAATAAAACAGAGGGGAGTGTGTCATCGGGCTTGGCTTTTGGATGTTCATCTGATTGGGATGACACGATGGTGGGCCTTCTGCTGGTCTGGTGAGGGCTGGTGTTCCTGGGAAGAGACTGTACTAGCTCTTCCCTGACAGGGAGTCTGGAAGGACTGCTGTTCTTCTTGGGCATTTTGTGATTTTCAGATTTCGAGGACGGCTGCAGTGACGTGCAGCCGGGACGAGGAGTGTTTGTGGATGGCCTGTGTGTCCTCTCCGCTCGTTCGCCCCTGTCTCTGTGCTTGTGTTTGTGTGGTGACTGGTCTTGATTCTCTGCAAACAGAGTTGTACTCATTCTGGCTTCTCCTGAAGAGTTCAAAGTAGGGATGGAAGTAAATGTTTCATTTTCAGTTACTCTTTTTTTCAAACCTAACTTCCTTTCCCTCTTTGCTGCTTTATCCCTCTTCTTTTTCTTCTCGGCCAACTTTTTTTCCTCTTTTTTCTTCCGCCTCTTTCTCTCATCACCCTTTCTGTTTGCCTTCTGAACTTCTCCCTTTCTCTCTCTCTCCTTTTTCACCACCTTATCAGTTTTTTTGTGTTCCTCCATTTCCTTCTCAGGCTTGTTTGCTCTTGACCTGCTGTGGGGAGACTGTCGTGAGCAGAGGGGCTGTGAGATCTTTCTATATTTGATATCTGAAAACCTTGATTTTGAACCAGCGTGAGATGTGAGAGACGAAGGTCTTGGGGTGTGATTAGGGCTTCCCTGGAGTTTCTGCTGTCCACTGAGGCCAGGGCTGCACTGATGAATGATTGATGGATCTTTTCTGCCACTGGCTGCTGTGTATGAAGAGGGACTGGAAGGAGCACGTGGACTGCTGGCAGTAGAACCTCCATCTTTAGGACTGCAGAGGAGGGACGAGTAGGGAGGAGAGTCTGCACCAGATGACTTGGAGTGGGCTCGATCTCTTGAAGTGTCCCTTTGATGAGTGCGCTGAGGTTCCTGCAGAGTTAGCATTACAACTGTTTAGACTTTTGCTCAGGGATAGGACGCTCAATTACATGTACTGTTACACTGACATTGATCAAAATAATAATAGTGGCAACTTAGGCTTGGCATAAACAGCTTTTAAGTTTTTTATCTCCATATACACTGTACTAAAATTTAAATGCAACACTTTTATTTTTTGCTCTGAGAACTGCACTCAATAGATACATCTCTCTCAAACTTTGTTCACAAATTTGTTAAAATCTGTGTCAGTGAGCACTTCTCCTTCTCCAACATACGTAATCCATCCACCTGACAGGTGTGGTATATCAAGATGCTGAATAAGCATTGCTGCACAGGTGTGCCTTTGAATGGTCACAATAGCCACTTTTACACTGTCTGTTCAAGGTGGGAATATTGCTACGTTATGCAGCCTCACCATTAAGAATATAAGGCACAACCACGGAATGGGGGGGTACATCCAGACTGGCTGGACGTACAGCCAAATTCTCAGAAATGACATTGGAGATATCATTATGGTAGCGAAAGGAACATTCAGTTCATGGACAACTGCTCTAGTGGATATTCTGGCAGTCAGCATGCCAATGACATGTTCCCTCAAAACTTGTGACATCTGTGGCATTGTATAGTGTAATCAAACTGCACATTTTAGAGTGGCCTTTTATTGTGACCATCCCGAGGCACACCTGTGTAGTCATAGACAGAAGTTTGTGAACAAAATTTGAGAGCAGTAAGTCTTTTGTCTGCATAAAATAGTTCTCTGATCTACAAATTTTTGTTCAGTGCACTTGATTATTTAGGCCATATTGATTTGGATACAGAATATCACACACTCATTATATTTATGCTATTTAAATGTTTGCTTCTTACTGTGCTTTGTTTGTGGTGATGGCTCCGTGAGTCCTTTTCCTCATGAGAGTGTAGTGGAAGGTTGTGCTGTAGGGCCCTGGGATGGCCTGTGTGCCGTTGATTGTGGTAATGATGGTTTTGGTGGCTGTAAGGCACACGGGTGTGGTCTGCTGGTGAAGACGAGATTTTCCGGTCGACCTTCCCCCTGCTTCCATGATGCTGCGGTCTGCTGCCACAACTCTGGTTTAGAGCCGCTAGGTGACTGTTACTGAAGCCATGTCCTCCAGCTCGCAGTTTAGAGGTCTCCTACGAATGTCAGAACCAGGGGTGGAAATCAATGGTGATCCAAATGTTTGTTCAGATTAATTATTTTAGTGCTGATTATAGAAGCTCACCTGTTGCTGTGTTGTTGAGGTCCTGTGGTCAGAGTGGTGGCAATGACCCGCCCTGTCATTAAGAGGCTTCCAGTCGTCTTGGTTGCAGCGGTGGTGGCGAGGTGGTGATTGGGCGTGGGCAAGTAAAGGTAAATGCCTTGATCCAGGATGAGATGACTGAACAGAGAAGCAGAAACATCCTGTCACACTAGATGGGATTTTACCAACGGGTGGTGCTATTGCACAGAAATGAAGGGCCAGATAAACAGGCTGTATCTAACAAAGGAATAAGAGTCAACAAACTTTACCTGATCAGGGCCAGAGTCTCTTCTTCTCTTGGCTAGACACTCTTCCCTAGGGGGTGGAGGTGGACTGTGCTGGTGCAGTTGGTCCCGCCGCTGGTGGAGGGCTGACCGTTTCCAGGCCCCTGGTCTGTTGTTTATCATTCTGTCAGGAAAGCTCCTGCGGTAGTCTGAGGGGGCCCATCTCTCCGGCGGGGACTGGAGGTCTCTGTTGTTGCGATGCAGTCGTGGACCCCCACGCTAACAGACAAAAAAGAGAAAAAAGGACATAAACAATCAAATGATGACACACCTCTAGTTCCATCAACAATATGAACTCCTTTGGAAGTAACATTGCCTCAGATCAGCAGGTCTCACCACAGAGCTGCTGACATTGTTGTCCCAGTTTCCATAGCGCTCCCCTGGTCCTGTTAGATAGCCGTTGTTGGTGCCAGCTCGGTTGTGGAATGAGCGTGTGGAGTTGTGGTGCCAGTTCTGGGCCTCAAACGGCTGCTCTTTACTATCCCAGAGACGTAGAGGCTGTCTGTGCCCCTTAGAGATCCCCTTATCCTGGACATGGTTGACTGTTCTCTCCCCCCTGAGAAACAGACCAACTGAACTAAGCAACAACTATCGAGAACTGTTCAAAACAATGATGCCATAGCATGACAGGCACAAATTGGACTTTACACACCAAGTAAATATTCATATCCATGATGGAATCAGAACTAGCAAAGGTGGCTATCCAACTGATTTAAAAATCTGAAAATAAAGAAAATAAATTCCGGTGCTATAAGTTGCAAAATGATATTTCTACTGTTTTACTCACCTATTATAAAGACGATTTGATGGTGGATGATGTGATTGATTGCGCCCTCCTTGGCATCTGTTGTGACAAAAACATACAGAAACTCTATAGTGTCTCAAGGCTATGATGCAGCTGAGAGTTTAAAACATACAGCCCATAAGAGCATATGGCTACAAGTCCAGTTAAACCAGGTGAACCAGACTTCTCTTTGCCAGTGTTTGCTTTATATGTGCACACCTCCCTTAAATGTCATGGTATTCTCTGTTGATGATTACAGCGTGTATAAATGAGATGTTACTTCAGGAGCATTTCTTATTAGTGGTGTTCATTTTATTTCTTATGAGCCTCTTTTGTAGCAATTAACTTAGTTATTTGCATAGCTGGATATTAAAGCGTTTTTGGTTGAAGGAGCATCTAACCCCATGCAGACTATTATATTGTCATTGTTACCATATCAAACACATTTAACAACAGCAAAACTAAATCAAAACATCTGCTTACAAACTCTCACACAACCCGTGCAGTATAATCCAAGGTGATGCCCTGTGGCCCAAAAAAACCCTTTCCTATTGACTTACAATAGATGAAAAAATGGTCTGTAAATCAGTGGATAATTTTTTTTTTGAGGATTACAACCTGTGCAAAATAACTAATTTCACTTTTTTTGAGTTATATCCATTTTATAAGGGGCAGTTGAACCATTGTGGCTTCATGTGCCACTGAACCACTTTCATAGAAATGAACAGGAATCTAGTTCTCTTTATTCATCCATTGTTTTCAATACTAAGGTTTTAGCCAATATGCATGTGCCTGGGAAGTACTGAGGGTATGACTGGATAAATAAGACTTGGATTACACTGCACGAGCTGTGTGAGACTTCGTACATAGATGTTTTGATTTAGTTTTGCTGTTGTTAATGTGGACCCCCGTTCACAAGTTTTCCCCATGAATTCAAGATAACATGTATTAAGTTTTTTTATGTACGAATGATCATTTTGTGGATGAAGTATTCCTTTAAAATCAAAACATGCTTAGTGAAGTCTTGAATTTGACCTTGAAAGGAGGATTGTGACTTTATTTTTCAGCTGGATTGGATTACTTTTTGGTACTGTTTTTTGAACATTACATTTTTATGTGCAAGTTGCTCAGGACAAAACCTGTCAGTGCGATATTTTTTAAATATAATTTATTGTTTACAGTTTAGTGTTTGTGTCACACCTCTTTATCAGAGTCACAATTATTACTATTGCCAAACCACATAGCTGCAGACACAATCATATTCATCAGAGCCACGCTCAGCTGCTGCAGCTGAATAGTCAGATTGAGGCTTCTCTCAGCTGAAGAACTTATAGTTTCATTCAGTAGAGTCCTTCTTGTTTAAACTGCAGATGGGCTCCCGCTCACAGCTGCAGCTGGAGTAAGAGCTTTTCATGAATATGCTCATCACAGTTCAGTTAATCAGTCAGTCCCTTAAAGTGGTGCTTATCTCGAATCAGCCCAGACAACAAAGGCTGAAGTCCCACCTGCTGCAGTGACCCTTGCTGGGGAAGTTCAAGCCTCAAGTTGTGCCACTATCCAATCCCACTGACTTTCAATTATTGTCAGGAAGGCTTTGGACAACTCTTTCCCCCAACACTCTAGGCTTTAAAGGCATTTCTAGTGTATCTGCTCTCTAAAGAGTTACAGCCAACAATATCCACTTTGACTCCTCTGAAGCTTGGTGTAGTCTTATTGGAAGTCTTGGCTGGTGTTCACAAGTAAAAATCATGATGTATGATCAGTGAATAAAGGAAAACTATATAGTAGTGTTAGTACATAAGAGGTTATATCCACTGCATGTGAAATGACATGTGCATTTCTGTGAATATACCACTGTTCTTTTAGAACTTAAAGATAACACTATAGAAACACTAAGTGTGTGTGAGTGTTGTGATGGTGCTGCTGACCTTTCTGTGTGGCTCCAGGGGTGACCATTTACAGGAGCCCATTGTCCTCTGTTAGGTCCTCCAGCTGGATAGGAGTCCCATGTGTTACGGCCAGAGTACAGCTCTGCTGGGTGATACATGCAGCCTGAAACATAAATGATGTTTATTGCGTATGGTGTTATGATTTTAGGTAAATAAATAAATTAATGAACAAATGAATAAATATGATATGTCATGCCAGTGTCAACCACTCCCATCTTAGCTTATGTAATGGCAATGACCAGCGTTCTCCACTGAAGCTTCAGTTCCTTAATGCTTATTAAGAGGACTGCTTTATTCACTCATTTATTATTTGAAAAAGGCCTACAGGTTTACGCTGTAATCACAGCCCAGTCACCAGAGGAAAATGTTGCCATTGCACATTTCTGCAAATCACAAATGTGTTACATTTGTATGTTTCATTCGTATCATGTCAACATTTCTTAAGTGACGTTCTGATTACATGTCTGTGAGCTGACTTGGACAGTGGATGGTGTGACACCTTGATGAAATGCCCACCAAGCTGCAGACCACTATTCAAGAATATCTAACAACAAAACTGGTTGGTTTTTTAATGATCTGTTGCTGTTTTACTAGCAGGAATAGTGCAACAAAATGAGTGGGTATTTTTTACTGAAACATTGCTGCATTTGCTGGTGGAATAGTGCCACCAGAACTGGTTGTGTTTTACCAAGACATTGTGTTTTCAGTGGGGACCTTCCCACCAAAATTTTAATCTAAAACATGAATTTTCCTAACCATATACCCAAGTTGTTTTTGTGCCTAAACATAACCATAACTACAGCATTTTAGAAACGGACAGACATATAAAGATTCAATGTATCCCCTGCATAATAGATGACAAATGTAACGCATCTGTGGTTTGCGGAAATGTACAATGCCAACATCCATTCTGGTAATTGAGTTAGTAATCCAGTAAAGTAAAACCCAGTTCCAGCAGCAGCTGAACACTGACGAAAAACACTACACTCACACATAGATATATTTGGAGGTTGGTGACATCTGAACTAACGGCTGAGCTTTGTTCTCATACTCAGTACAGCTGATAATAACCTACACCTTTACACAAATGCTTTAAGGCAGTAAGTACTACTGTGATACTATAAAATGCTACTGTGGCAGTGCATGTTTGCATGTAAACAGCCATAAATACACACATGCACACTCACACACACCCAGAAAGTACAGAGATAGAAACAGTGGTTACCAGTCTTGGTCTGTGTTTGGGAGGCCCTCCACTTCACACCTGAGAGCAGAAAAACATCACTGTCTATACAACCATTGCTTTTGTTCTAGCACCAAGTGTCATTTAGTGTATCTAGTACATTTTGTTTCCTCATGCTGTATTTTCTGCTGCACTCTATCTGTTCAGCGGTCCTATCATCAGTTAGCCAGAGCTGCATTGTGCATTCAGCCTCTCTCTAATCACTGCTGCCCAGCAGACACCACAGCTAGTGGCCATCCAATGATACAAAAAAAACATGGCACTAAGACGAAAGGCTGTGGCAACCCCACTTTCAGAACAAAGAAAAGCAGAGAGGCAAAAACAGGGCAGGCTGTTGTAGTATTTTCCTCAGCCTACACTAAAAGCCCGGATTCTTTATTTCTCTGACAGGACTCAAAGCAACAGTACCCATCTTCCACCCTGTCTCACAGTTCATCATCATCCTCTGCTGGTTCAGTAGACCTTTGCTTCTTCTTTTCATTTGCCTCAACTTCCACAGGCACAGTGAGCTCTGGAGGTCAGGTGTTTGGCTGCTTGTGTCTCAACAGAATTTCAAGTCATTCACTTACTGTCCAATCGCAATTTCTAACCCTTATTCTCCTCTAGATATTCTGCATATTTCCATTTTTATTGTTTTTTTCCCTTTGATTAAAATAAAACTGTTGAATATAGTCATTTATTTGACCATGGGGCAGAAAAAAAGGTCATACTGTCTCCACTGCTGCTACCAAACACTTCAGCAGAGTTTGATGAGGTGTTGAAATAAGCTGACCTTGTAAAGATCAACTATGCATGCTGAAGAGAGCATTGCTGCACCTCTATATGCATTTCCGACAGCTATTTATGAATACTATGACGAGCTGCTGTGCAACATTTTACCACTTCCCTTTGTGGTGCATTTTACAAGTTTGTTCCATACAGCTTTTTTGGTAGTAAGACTGTAGTAAGCAGATGTGTAACAACCTTTCTGTGAGCGCTGAGTGAGCTAAGTGAGCAGCCTCTTCAAGAGTCCATTTCCTAGCAGTTGCTAGAGCAACTGAAGCCAGACTGCTGTGGCTTTAGGCCTTTTAAAGTCAATTTATTTTCAGAGTAGAAAGAAGACACAAAAGGCCTTTATGTACATACAATGTTCACCGCTAAGATAAATGATGACTGCATGCCTTTATCCTAACATGCACTGTATACCACTAGTTGCTAGATAAAGCTGTACAATGGACACAGCATGTCTGGTTATATCCACACTAATCCTCACATCACCTCCTGTTCCACTAAAATCTGCTTTTTGACAGACCAGCTTTCTGAGCTTCTCCGCTAACTGAAATAACCTCTTCATCATTTGCATCAAAGCTTTCTTTGCTTGGGATCTTGATTGTGTAACTTTATGCTAAGACTCGCCTGTTTGTGGCCCAGAATGGCACCTCTTGTGTCACATCACCGTCACTGGGTGCTTAATTCTTGTTTTACTGTTTGTGTTACAACATTTTCAGACACAAGTGTTGCAATTTTCCCATCTCTTTAACAAATAAAGGCGCTTTATCAGGTTTTAACCCTGAGCCTGCTGGTATTTGAGCAACATTACACAGACAGTGGATAAACCATCTGCTGTGGACCCTCCCTGTTGCACACTGCTGGGACACACTGTTAGTACAGTACAGTACGGTGTTGTAGGGGGAGCTTTCAGTCAGCAGCAGCTTAAATTTGACTCCACACAACAATGGCTCTGTGCTTCCTATATTAAATCCATCTGTGCAGGGTTAATTTGAGACATCTGGAATTTAGCTCCGAGGCCAAATGATGTCATGTGCAAAAGGGGTTAAGTTGCTGTCGTTGGGTATACACTCTGCTTCGCAGTGAGGTAAGTTTAAGAGAAAAACATGCAATGCAAAAAGTATAGTATAAGAGTGTGTTTAAAAGTGTATTAAATGTGACAATGTTACAATTTTGTCCTTGGCTTTGTTTTTGCATGATGCTTTGCAAAATGAGAAAAGAAGAGGACCCTTTATGCTCATTTTCAGGTTCTGTTTTTAAGGTTTCTAGTAGAACATGTTTACAGGCTTTAATGGTCAAAAAACACTTTATTTTCCTCATACTATCTGTGCTACACCAGCACTGGCCCTTTGTGAGTCCCTCTGTTTTAGCACCTATCTTTTCAAACCCCTTTCAAATCCCCAATGCTAGCATGTAGTAAATCTACATTTGCAGTGTACTTGCAGCAGGGGAGTAACTGTAACGGAGAATAGCGCAACTTTCTATCAAGAAAAAATCCAAATAAAAGCTTCTAAACACAACTGGACATGTTCCAGCAGGAATATGATCCAAAATTGGGAAGAAATTTTCAACTGCGCCAACTAAGTTTACATGTTTCCCTGAAGTTAGCAAGTAGCTACATGTACGTTAGCAGTGTATTTGCAGACAGGAAATAGGAGCAACTGAGCTGATGTCACAGTGACGACACATAATTGCTGTTGGGCAAAAACAAAGACAGCACAAAGGACAATACTATTTGAACCTGCTCAATACACAAACAAATACAAGATCAGCACTGTAACCATCATGCAATCTTGTGTGCTAATACAGTGTACAAATAGATGGGAGATGGGTAGCAGAATACCGTGGCATCACCATGACAGAAAATACACATGGGTATCAGCTGTGAAAAGAAAAACCTGGACACTGAGAGCTGATGATCGTATTTGCGGTAACATACACATTTCATTGCAAGTAACGCCAGCTTGCAAATGAACCACAATCAACATCAATCATTTTCTTTAAAGTGAAAATTTGAGATGTCTTTATCAATGACATTGGTCTGTGTTGTTGAGTAAAGCTGGTTGCAAAAATGTTAAGCTGGTTAAAGTTGCCAGAAAGCTGTGCAATAATTTTAATAATGTCTTACATTAGTATGCACAACCTGGCCAGCTTAGTCTGTGGATCTCACTAATGTTAAATTTTATAGGAAGCCATTACATAACTTATCGTTAGACAGCTTTCTGGCAACACTAGCTCGCTTAAAATGTCTGCAGCCAACTAACGTTATAGATGTAAAACATCTTAAATTTTCCCTTTAAAGTAAAAGATCACTTTAATGTGAGTTAATTCTTATTAATTTGTTGGCTGATGTAACTTACCTGAAATAAAATGTGTACTGCAAATACGATCATCTGATCCTGGTGTCCAGCTCTACCTTTTCACAGCTATATTTTCTTGTGTAATGTTACAGACAAGGTTCAAATAGTATCGTCGTTAGCGCTGCCTGTATTTTACCCAAAAACAACTACACATCATTTCCTTAAAGTGTGGGTCAATCATTCTTTTGCCGATCAGTTTATTTTTTCAATCTGTGCAGCACAACAGCTTGCCATGTCACCCTCTGTTTTGTTAGCGCTATTTTTTGTGTGACGAGAATGATGCTCTTGCTAAGCAGTGTGATGCACGCTCGTTTGTTCAAAAACACCTGTGGCTGCATTTAATGCTGTGGAAAATCTTTAATAAAAGCTTCAAAGCACAACCGAGCATGTTCCAACAGGTATATGATCCAAAATCAGGGAGGATTTTACAACATCAGCAACCAAGTTTACATTTTTTACTTGATGTTAGCATGTAGCCTCCTGTAGCAGTGTAGGCTACATAATGTAAACACCTGCGTGCAGTAGCATGCCTGGAACAGATGACCATGTGGAGAAATCCGGCACACTATGATGTCATACTGTAGCCAGAGTACAAAAAACTGTTGGAACATAGTGTTCAGAACAGGAGGAAACCTGAGCTTTTTGCTCAGAAAGGATACTTCTACACATGTTTAAGTAAACTTTGGCCACATTAAAAATTATCATTCTTTACTGTGACGCTATATGTAAGGCACAAAATAGGTCCCCTTAAATGCGTTATACTAGTGGGTAATCAGTTGACACCTGCTGGTGGGTTAAACTTCCTGTCTGCACCCCTCAGTCTGCCCCCCCCCCCCCTTTGTTGTCACCAAGGAAACCCCAGTCATCTCTCTGTCACCACAGACGGATAGCCATGCATCCATCCATGTCTCTGCTGAAACCCTCTATTTGGCTGTCTAACCTCTCACAATCCCAACAATCCTTTCTGCTAAGTGTAGATTTGAGACATGTACTTGTGTGTGCGTTTGTGCACGTGCATCTCTGTCACCAGTCTTACCTTGCAACAAGCACTGAAAGAAAAGGGGGAGGGGACAGAATCTGGTCCAAATTCGATGATGCTGTCAGTCAGGAATAGCAGAACAGCAGACCCGTGCGGTCTCCGATCCCTTTAAATAGACATCCTCCACTAGCTGGCAAACACACAGACACACATAGTAGTGGGAGTGAGGAAATGCCATAGTCAGTTGGTGCACAGATGTACAAGACAGGAAGGTTTTATTGTCTCAAATCGAGGGCAGCATCTCTCCTCCATTAGTGCCATTCTCTTCCTTTCTATCTATTGTCTCTCATTTCCTACAACACTTGCTTTCACACACATTTGCACTGTTGCAAACCTGACCCTCTGGAGACAAAGGAGGAGAATGAAATGAGATGGGAGAGGAAGGATGGGCCAGTAACCTCTGACAGGCTGACAGGCTTTCTTTTTTCCCATCTTTCCTCTTCATGGCCCTGCCCTTTGCTACCTTCACTACTTGTTTCAACAAGGCTGCTTTTCTTCCTTGATACC
The DNA here is from genome assembly GCF_011397635.1 of Epinephelus fuscoguttatus. Taxonomy (NCBI): domain Eukaryota; kingdom Metazoa; phylum Chordata; class Actinopteri; order Perciformes; family Serranidae; genus Epinephelus; species Epinephelus fuscoguttatus. The sequence goes on from NC_064763.1 coordinate 8,648,797, forward strand.
CAATATCCCAGCCTCTTCCTTTCTCTTTCAGGCTATGTGTATGGCTCTGCCTATGCCTCACCCTCCCTTTTCTCTACATGCTGTGTCCCTTGTATCCCTGGCAACCGATGATATCATTTAGTCCAGAGCTGGGAGCAAGGCCTCCAGCAAGGAGGGGAGCGATTGCATGTGAGTGTGAGAGGGGGGTGAAATGGTGGAAGTCCATAGGATTGAATGTATACTTCCACATTTCTATCCTCTGTTCTCTCTTCAGATGTCTGCAACCTTTAGCTGCCCTATCTGCTGAATGAAAATATTCACTGTTTAGTAGAACACTGCTGCAAATACACTCCAATTTGTGTCCTCATTTGGACGAACCAACAGTGTGTCACATTCTTGCATACCTCACACTCTGCTGCTTGCTAGCTGCAGTGAACCACTGCAGATGTGCATCTCTTGCTGAGACTTTCTGCGTGCATGTGTGTGTGTGTGTGTGTGTGTGTGTGTGTGTGTGGAAGTAGTAAGGATAGTGATCCTATACCATAAAAGGAAGGATGGGCTGCAGCAGACCAGGCCTGTCTCTGGTGGCTCCTAGCAAACACCAGGAGCAGAGACATGGAGAGAGAACAGATGGAGACAACGTGCAGACAGACAGACAGACAGACAACACAGACAGACAGACAGACACTGGACAGACAGCTCTCCCTGAGCACATGCACATATATGATTTTATTGGATTCAGGCCTGAAAATAGCGTCACGATCACAGAGACAGAACGTACAGTATGAGCCGAATATCAATCACATTTCTAAAAATAACATCCCCGCAGCCCCGCTTCCCTCGGCTCTATCCCCTTCTCCCTCTCTGTAACAGCAGCTTCTCCTGGTGTATGCTCCATAAAGCACAGCCCCTCTGAGGGGTACTGGAATGTACCAAGGCAAGGTCAAGAACAAGAAAGAGGGGTGCCTTTTGCAAACAATGCAAAAACTGTACAGCTTTTTCTGAACAAAGACAATGAGGCAGGTTAACAGGTTTGAAAACGGCACTGGATGCACATGTGCAAGTGAGTGTCAGACAGCTGGCTGGTGCGAGGAATGGTAACCTAGAATTGCACATCCAGGTGGTTACCTAAGCCGGCAATCACATAGACTGGAAGCATACATCGGGTTCATGGTGTACTTTGGACAGTAACCCCTGTTACCTTTTGTTTATTCTATTTTAAACAAAAGTGTGTCAAATATTTGACACAATTATTTGATAAAAACCCAACAAAGCCAAAAGCGCTCAGCAGGTCTGAGCTGAACTTTCAGCGGAGCCGAGTACTTCTGTGACACAGTTTAGACATGACTGTAAATGAACATCAATCATCACGCTTGGTGACACTGTAGCCTCTTTACTACTGTACACCTCCCACATACACACACACACACACACACACACACACACACACACACACACACTGATATTCAACAGTTAAATGTTCCACAGAGCTGAGTGTAACCGCAACAGTCTCTCTTCACTACATTCATCATTTCACATTTCTGCTCCTGCACTGTGTCTGCACGTGAGCACTGTACGTGTGCATATGTGTGTGTGTGTGTGTGTGTGTGTGCGTGCGTGCGTGTGCGTGTGAGCTTCATGCATGAATGTGCAGCAGTCTGCAGACACACACACACACACACACTGCAGTATGTTCTGCCAAGACAGATTGTTCAGGACAATGACACACAGAGAATACACACAAATGCACACACACACACACACACACACACACACACACACACACACACACACACACACATATACAAGAGAAACAGCAATACCAGCTCCCACTTCTTCCACACAGCACAATGCATGTATTGTATTTACACTCAGCCATAAGCAAATAGCACATACAGCTGCTCCTCTATTCTTTTACCTTTTTCTTTTTCTGTCTTCTCTCTCTTTGGTCCACACACCCCCTCTGCTCCCCTTTTCCTCCCTTTCACTCCTCTCCACCTCGATCCTCTCCTCTGTCTTCTTTCTTCCCCTCTCCTCCTCTTCCTGTTTCCACTCCACTCTCTGATGCTTGGGCTCTCCGAGCACACCGATCCATGTACCGAGAGCGACGGGGGCGGCCCCAAGAGCTGCCAATCACGGGCGCCAGCCAATGAGAGGGGTGATCTTATCTATCACATTTTGCATCGAGCTGAAAGAGGCAGGACGAGGGGAGAAACAGCAGACAGAGGCATTGGAGGGGCTCTTTATTTCCCTCTTCCTCTGTGTGTGTAGGTGTGTGTATTGCCTATACAATGTGTGTGTGTGTGTGTGTGTGTGTGTGTGTGTGTGTGTGTGTGTGTGTGTGTGTGCGCGCGCGCGTGTGTGTGCGTGTGTGTGTGTGAGAGAGAGCAAGTGAGAGTTGGAATGTGGCCAGTACAGTAGAGGAGGTATTTGAAATTTCTCCACAGCTGTAAAAATAATCTTCTGGAGCTCATACAGACATGTTTTTTTGCAGAGTGGTTGACACATTTTCCTCATATAGAAAAAATAGGATATTAATGGCTTCATTAAGGGACTGTACTTTACTTATCAGAGTAGGGATGGCTGGAGTGTGATGTTTCTTTCTTAAATCATGATCCTCCCTGTAGCTACATGTATTTTATGACCCTCCTTTCACCATAAATAACCATATTTCACCATTTCTTGAGGGTTTTAGTGTTCTGATGATGTTTAAAATAAATACAAAATACACTCATTTAAAGTTGAACGCCCCCTCCCTATGCCAAATCAAAAACACATCTCTCTTCCTAATGTTTAAAAAATGATTTGGAGTGCCTTTGCTGTTTTGCACCACCTCCTTCCCTCTAGTAACTAACAGTCCCTAAAGGGTCACTAGATCATAACACATCAAATTCAAATATATGAACAATGGTATATCCCACTTTTTGTGGCTCATGCTGGAGCTGTTTGCCCAGGTGTCTTTGGATGAATTTGAGTGAAATTGTGACAGAAGGGCTGTGAGTGTTGGCTGAGCTCAAATGTCAAGTGACAGGAGAAGCAGGGGGGAGGAGGGGCTACGGCTCCAGGTTCACGAGGGAGGGCCTACACTTTGTGGCTTGCGATACAAAACCCCCTCCACTCACCCCCTCTGCTTTTTTTTCCTCCACCCATCAGCGACCAATAAAAAGCAGGCAGAGCTGCCGGTGCCTGAGTGCACGCTGAGAGGTAGAGACGGAGGCAGCGCTGATGAGGAGCGAGACGAGTGTGAGAGTGAAATGGTGGAAGCAGCCCGCTGACAGGTTTTTTACCTCTCAAGTGCCTTAGCAACAGCCCCCGATCAACCCAAACGCTATTGGTCAATGCGGGAGCCATGTGGGTATTTGGGCCAATCAGAAGGCTTTGGTGCAGAACTAAGAAGGGACAGCTTCATAGGCTGGAATAGCTGCTAAATTGAGCCCCCTGGTGGCTCAGTGAAGGCCCACAAACTGTCTCCTGTAGCTCAGTGTGAAGGAAGCATCTGGTCTGTCTGGAAAGTTACTAGGGAAATAACAAAAAGCTGTCATGTAATGATACAGCAAATGTTTTACAAAATGCCACCCATGGACTTAGGCAGCAGTTATAGATATAATACTAATGTGAATTTAAGCAAATAGTTATATCGTTAAACACAAATGTAACAACAATTGAATAAGTAACAAATGTGTTTTTGTTTAACCAATAACTGACTCATATTCTGACAAAATACAACACTGATAAAACCCTATGTTAAACTGACTGACACAAGGCAACATAAACATTAAGAAAGGAAAAGGAAAAACCCAGCGGCCCAAAACTAGAAGATAAAATTTAGTTGATTTAAGAGTGTAGGATTCAGGGGGATACCTAGGCAGACTAAATATGCTTTCTTTAGTGTATGATTACCTGAAAATAACAGTTGTTATGTTTTAGATTAACCTGCTTATATTTACATACCCAGCCAACATTTGTAGGCCTATATGGGGCCCATGTGGGTGGTAAATGGGCTGAAAAATGGGCACTATATGGGTGAGGTTACACAAGTGGGCCCTCACATGGGTTATGCGAGGGCTACCTGGGTACCAAGTGGGAATGAGCCCAAAATGTGCATCTTACCAATTCCCCACTTGTGTAAATCCACCAATGTGGGGAATTGGCATGGGGCCCATGTGAAACCCATGGACAGTCTTATACAGGGTCCATTTTCAGTACATTTACAGCCCACATGAACTCCACATACAAATGTTGGGCAGGAAATGGGTCCTTGTACACAGAGTTTGCCATGTTGCACCGCCATGTTTCTACAGTAGCCTGGAACAGACAAACACTGACTCAAAATAGGGCCATTTGCATTTTTATGTCAGGAACCGTAGTTATTAGCCATTAAACTGCTTTATTCAGTGTTTTTGCTAATTTTAATTAATTAATTAATTAATTTTAATTCTGTTTGTTTTGGAGAGGAAGCGACTTCTGCGCATAATTTCACGCCAGGTAGAAACAGGAGTTAATGCTTGGCACATGGGAGAAGTTTCAGCAGGTTGTATTCTGCAAACCTCACCATTAGATGCTACTAAATCCTACACACTGCTCCTTTAAATGTATGATATATAATTTTCTGCTGTTAGGGATTGCTCCGTCAACGCAATGCCAAAAGACAGAGCAATGCTTTCATTGCAGTCAGTTTCCAACTGAGTTTAGGATTCCTTCAGTGTTCATTGTTCAGGAGGTTTTTACTGGTGGCTGAATTATCCGCAGAGGTCTCTTCTTCTCCAAAACAAATAGATCAGGTGATTTAACCCACTAAAACACTGAATAAAGCAGTTTCATGTTACAGATCAGTGTTTCTCTGATGCTGTTCAGCACAGCAGGGCCTTGAGCTGATTTGCTTCTAATGTTGGCTCTGTGTTTCTCTGATAATAACTTCCAGATGTCCGACTTAAAATCCTTCATCCCATTAAAATATATAGGCTAGTAAAAAGTGACCAAGATCTAAAATGTTTATCATAAAAATGTGGCTTGAAACTGGATAAAAAGTAATTTATGACAGCTTCTTTCATACAACCACGACCCTGACGCATGCGCAAAGGGGATATGAAGCCACTGACAGGCGACAGCGACCAAATGACACAGACCGTGTCCTTGATTAAAATTACAGATTTCTCTGGGTTTAAGCACTGTTGGAAACACTTCAGATCATGTAAGAATACAACAAAGTATATGATATTAGTTTAGTTGTTTTTAGGAATTTTAATGTGAAAAAGTTACATAATATATTTAATACATGATTGAACATGATTTAACATGAAATGATTCATGTTAAATTCTGAGAAACATTGAGCAGAATTTTCAAAACTGAAAGATATTACTTTAACCTACATAGCAGAAACAACACAATACTGTATAACCTCACTGTGCACCTGTCAGTGAAGAGGACCTCTCTGACATAAAAACAATAAGATTCATGCTAAAAAGAAAAACATTAAAAATGACAATTATGGTGTGTATCACAATTCTTAGTCAACAAACACAAATGCTGTTGTTGGATTTTTTTTTTTTTTTTAAAGTTTTCTCTGTATTTTTATGCATTTATCATCAAGAGGGAATGGAAACAAGCAACAATCAAGCCTACACTGCCTCTAAGTGGGCGACATGTATTACTGCATGATGACTTCCTGGATTTTGTGCACGTGCAGTACGTGAAGTATCCATATGGCATCTGGCAGCCATGTGAGTGCTGAAAAATGCAGTAGAATTGGTAAAATATCTTGAGTGTAAATTATATTCAATTGTCATATTATCATTTTTACCATCACTAGCTACTTACCAGGGTCAATTAATCATTCATTAAATCATCTAACAGCCTAAAACATACTTACATGTCTAATGGACTTATTCCAGGTCAGCTGGACGTGTCTTTGAACTGACAGGTCATTAAATTTGACTTTTCCACTCCAGTCTGAAAAACATGGAATTGTGGGATATATTATAACAATGTTTATAAAGAACTTTGTATTGAGGATTACAGAAATTTACTCAGAGAAACAAATAAACAGATGAGGGGGTGATTTTTGTCTCATATTTAAAATCATACCCTAAAGTGCTGCCCCCATGACTCACATTGATAACCACTGTTTGAACAAATCATGACCAGTAATTACATTTTCTACTAAGGTAGTGCTAACATTAAACACAGCAGCAGCAAAATGCTCTCCCTCCTCCACTGATGAAGCAGCAGAGAGCAGCTGAACCGTGACTGCACTTGGTCTGAATTTATAATTCTAATTGGTAAAAATGCTGACAGCTGAAAAATGTCTGTTCACATAACTGCATCATCAGCCCCAGCTACATAAGTTATGATTGTCATAACTCAGGATTAGATCAGAGAGGCAAGCTGGTCCCTCGATGAATAACCACACTCAGTCACTCAAATTGACTTATTAGGGCAGTGAGGGATTGTTGCTCCAGCTAATCTGACAAACAGTTTCCATTTGCATAAGAGCGACTTGAAAAGAGGGCAGTATACTGTAGCTCAGCACCAGACAGCCCATCCATTGATATGCAGCACAGTTTATTTCCTTTATATTTCAGATATTTAGAAAGGTGGTTCCCAGTCTCTTCTGACACAGCCCTGTTACATGAGCTCACATGCTCCTTCATTAACACCGTCCATCAAGTTGTTATGTAACTCTACTGATTATAGAAGTGGATATTGTTATGATACTTATATATAGCACCTTTCAAAACAGTGCTTTACAGTAAAATTAAACACACTAAAATGAACCAAAATGTCATAGTGTCACCAAGATAAAAGATAAACCACAAGAAGGCCAAAACTTAAACCAAGAAAAATAAACAAGAAATAAAATGCATGTTTGTAGGACTGACTTAAATGAAAACACTGAGTGAGACAATCCTATTTCCTCTGGCAGGCTGTTCAGAGCATCAGGTTGCTGCTTGCAAAGGCTCAGTCCCCTTTAGTCTTTAGCCTGGACTCTGGAACAGACAAAAAGACCACTGTCCAAGGATCGCAAACCTTGCAAAGTTTCATAAGGGATGAAAGGTCTGAAATATAAATTAGAGCCAGGCCGTAAAGAGCCTTAAAGGTAATTAATAAGATCTTACAATCAATCTTAAACAGACGGGTAGCCAATTTAAAGAGGCCAAAACTAGTGTGATGTGATTGTAGTTTATCACCTGCTTTTGGCAAGCTATTTCTAATCCGATCGCCAGAATAAATGTTGGCATTGTGCATATTGGCAAACCACAGATCTGTTAAATTTGTATATTATAGTGGATATGTTGAAACTTCTGTGTTTCCTCACAGTTCAACAACACTGTGGTTAACATGTACTTAGGTTTAGGCACAAAAAACACTTGCCGTGGTCAGGAGCAGATCTTGTTTTGATGGCACAATCCAAGCTAGAAATGCATCAATGTCTTGGTAAAAACAAAAGCTTTTAGTGGCACTTTCCTGGCAGAAAACACACTGATGACTCACTCAAAACCAACTGCTTGTGTTGTTTGTTGGTCTGCAGCTTGGTAGATGTTTTGCCTATAGGTGACCTGCCATCCACCATCCCCTCCACCTACTGGCGACAGTCAGCTCATAAACTACCTCACTTCAGAAATGTTGATATGATATTATAAAGCATAAAAATGTGTAATGTATCCATGGTTTGCAGAAATGCACAATGCTAACATTTTATTCTGGTGATTGGGCTGCTATTCAAGTGTTTAGTCATTAATTTCAGCTAAGTGTGAATGAATACTCCGGGGTGTTCAGGTACTCAATATGACGCAGATGAGCATATTTCTTTTTCTCTCCCCTTCCTCTCCCTTTTTGCCCTCGTTATTACTTGAGCTACTCCACAATCTTTCCACCTACCCCCTAGCATGTGAAGACGTGCCCCTGTAGGGTTTGAGAAACCCTGGTTGGGCATCACTAACTGAGATGATAATCCCAGGGCATGTGTAATGACCTCAAGGACACGTGGCTGATGAGTGGATCAGTCAGTGACCCCTCTGTCAGTGCAACCACTGAGCCACATGGCATGTTGTTATCAAATGATACTTGCAAAGAAAACATCCAAGTGTCCCCTGCAGCACTGGAGAGAGAAAACTGTGCACCCATAAAGATAAAGAATTTGAATAATGTGTCCAAGCTGTCATGAAGGACTCAAGACAAAAAAAAACTTTGGAGACAGGAAGAGACTTTCAGATGGATTAATTGCTCTGTACACAGTGAGCTGCCAGAATAAGTCAAGCACCCATTTTGGCAGAACATTGAGCCATTTGCTATGAAATAACTCATTCTGCTTCATGGGAGATGAGGTTTCTTCAGTTTCAATGGAGCACTGGGTTATTTTCTTATTTTGCTTATTGAAATTCATCATTATCTTCACATTTGGTTTATATACAATTCAACTTTGTCTTTGATTACTGTGCATGTTTGGTCTCTGTCGCTGTGGCGTAGTTAAACTTTATCTTCACCATTCATACCGAGCAGCATAGTCCCTCTGAAGCATACTGCTCACTGAGGACCTTTTGTTCATTGCTAAAACAGATTAGACAGTTTTGCATTTTACTATGACATTGATAGCACGTCTCTGAATGTCCCATTTCAGTGTCCCTGTATTACATCACCTAACTCTTTGAGAGTGAGTTGTGAGCAGGAAACAAAGGGATCCTGCAAGGCCAAAATGTTTTTGCAGGGGGAAATTATTTTGGCAGGTGGTCTGGATTTAAAGCCTTCAAATTAAAGCCTTCACAAGTTTTTCAGATTAGGTTTGCTGGTCCTGAATAACTCGAGGCATTAAGGTGAATATGTAAAGTAATGACATGCTGAAAATTTGACATTTGACAGCACTGTCTGCACCCCTTGGGGACTCAGTGATCCAGTATCGTGTTGCCTCATCATTTGATGCCACCATTAGTATAATAGTATGGCCTCTATCTCAAAGGTCAAACCATAATCTCATTAAGAACTCACTGCGGACAAACCTGTCACTTAAGGCCAGAGGAGATGATGGACGCAACCTCACTGGATCCATAAGTTTGTTACAGTAGGTTAACTTAAAAAGAAAAGAACAACTAACATTTAACACAGCGTTCACCAGATTCCTAGGTTAAAGCAATGACCTGAACATCCACGCCCACATGTGTCATGAGGCCGGTTTTACTCGCACTCTTGCTTTGCATATCTGATTTGTCATAATCATAACTGCAAACCCTCTCTGCCATTGCTTTCCAGAAGCTTCAATATAGCACACACTGAGGAGACAGATCGGACCATGAATTTGTCACCAGCTTCCCTTTTTGTTCCTTTGCTGGGCTGTTTTTTGCCTCTAATGTCAGCAACAGTTGTTCTAGATTTTAATCACATAGAGAGATGCAAGGACTCCCTGTACATGGGGACACCACCACGCGGGTTCACCGACACCAAACTGAAGAGGATCTGCCAACGTTACGCTGACAGACCTCGCTATGTGACCCTGTACGACCCCCAGAAGCGGATTCCAGTTTACTCAGCTTATACTTTCAAGAAAACAGAAGGAGACAGACGTGTGGACTACCCCTGGATGTATGAGCCACAGGTCAGAGACTTGTCTTTGTGTAGTAGTTCAGGTTTGTTTGTAAAAAATGCTTCATTCATAAAGGATCTCCTATTCATTTTTAACCATTGTTTAACCAGGTAGCTCACAAAAAACTATAAACTCTCTTTCAAAGAGGATGCCAGCTGCTGAAATAGCCAATAGGTCTACTCCAGATACAAAGAGGCCTCACAGACATTATTGGCTTTGTATTGTTTTCCAGTATATAAAAAGAACTCTACTCTAAGTGCTCTTTTGTCTCCCCAGCTGGCAGAAGTCGATGGGAATGGAAACATGCAGCCCTTCCCTACTGGCTACCTCCATATGAAGTTTGAGGACAGCCAGGCGGTCCTGGATGACTACTCTGATGTGGTCTTGTATGAGAGAGGTCACCTGAACCCGGACCAGCACCAGTCCACGCCCCACGACCGTGCTGCCACCTACACTCTAACCAACGTGGTCCCAGAGATACGCGAGTTCAACATCGGGCCTTGGCGTGAGTATGAGGAGCGGATCCGGGTCCGCCTCAACAACTTCTGCCGGGGCACGGCCTACATCGTGACCGGAGTGACCACCAGGGGCAACATGATCCGCAGAAACAACCAAGACCGTGTGGCCATCCCCGAAGATGTGTGGTCCGCTTACTGCTGCACTGACTACGACCGGAACGCACCCCATGATGTTCGCATCCGCTTCCCATCTTATGGAGCCTTGGCCAAAAATGCCAGAGAGGGCAACAGTGTGAACGAGATGCCAGTGCTGGAGCTTGAGATCTTTCTGAAAAATAATCTTGATGTTGACCAGAACCTTCAGCTCTTTTATGACAACTGCGTCTCTCCCTCACCCCTCCCTCTTTACCTCCAACATACTATCTGATAGTTCATCCTACCTTCTGTGTGCACATGGGTTTCTACTTAGGTTCAAGTTAACGTAGATAATGGTAGACATCTGTGCTTTTTTGTGCTTAAGAGTGATGAAAAAATCAGCCCAATCGCCAGAATAAATGTTAGTATTGTACATTTTTGCAAACTATGGTTATATAGCCAAATATTACTGTACATTTATGTGTACATTTTTATGTGGTACAGTGGTTCCCAACTGGTGCAGCCCTGGGGTCCAGATTTCTCCTTAGTCATTAGTTCAAGGTCCACACAGTTTAATACATTTAGGGCCATACTTGCATTTGGCCATGTCATTGAGCTCGTTTGCTGTCTCTGTTAAGCGGTTAACCATTAATCACTCATTCTACAGCAGGAAACAGCACTTCAGAATAAAAGCTCTGTGCCAGAAATTCACTGTAGTTAAAAATCAAGTGGGTTTGTACAAACTTGACATGTTTCAGAGTCACATGTGGTCCATTCAGAATAGATCTGCAACCTACTTTTGGACCGTGAGCCACCACTTGGGGCCCACTGATGTAGTAGACACATTGAAACTTTCCTTTCTTTCACCTTTTTACTTTCAACAGTGCTGTGGTTAACGTGTTTAGGTTTAGGCAAAGAGGAAAAGATGTTTTGGCTTAAAATACCCGGTTTTATTGGCACCAATGTCTCCCTAATAAGTGACTAGTTTTGTTGTTTGTTGGTCTTGAATAATGGTCTGCAGCCCGATGACAAACTGAGCTTATATACATGTAATCAGAGCGTTGCTTTAGAAACGTACAAATGTAACACGTGATTTGCAGAAACATACAATGGCAACATTTTCTTCTGAGGACTGGGCTGAAAAAAATTAGATATTGATTCTCTGTAGTGTTAATCTAAAATCCCTCTTGCAGCTCAGTTATTTTTTTTGGAAAAACAGAATTGGTAACACTCTTAAAAACTTTATTGTAAGAATGTTGTCTTTGATTATCATTTCATTTCATTATCAAAAATAAAAGCATGGCACATTTTACAGGAGAGCTCTTTTGTTGGAAGAGGGATAACATTAAAATACTGCTGTGTTGGAGGTTATGCAAATCAGCTAATTTAATAAAATATCTTCATGTGCTTGTGTTATTCAGGCTATTATTTACTTCAGATTCATATGAAATGTCTCTGTAGAGCTGTGGTAAGCTTCCTTTCATGATACTCTTGAGCATATGAGTTTGAATGTTGGGTCAGTTATGAAAATTGGATTTGACTTTTATGGCTGTCTGATGGGTTTTAGTGTCTTTAATCATTTAGTAAATCTACTAGTCATAAAAGTCTTTTGAATATAATAAAAAATCCATGGGCAGCTGCGTAACTCGTTGCAGAGTTCTTTAACTTTTAGAAAACCAGCAGGACTTAAAAACCCTTGCAAACTTACCATCTTACTTTTATCATTTAAAAGACAAGAATAATGAGAATAATATTTGGGTATCCAATGAAACATGAAAAATGTTCAAATATTACCTCTGTGAATATCATATCATAAAGGCATATTTGACTTGTCATAATTTAAAAAGTGGTTCTTGGTTTCATGTGATGGCGAAGATATCTTCTTTAAAGGTTTTGAGAGCGACGTTTCTGTTTGCAGTTCTGAAGATGAAGACACTTTTTGAGCTTTTGAGCTGTTAAAGCATCATCAGCCATCATTCCAAAATGAAAGTAAGGGATTTTTTTTTCTTCTTCTTAAAATAGAGCCTGGTTTACTTTCAGTCATTTTCTGATGCAGCAGGCCTTTTCTATCCATCATAGCTGCACACTGCCATCTAGTGACAGAGGAAGAGTACCTTCACCTCTCACAGAGACCAACAGAGCATCATTATCTGTAATTAGGTTAAGCACAAAAGAACAATGCTATGAAATTAATGTAAACATCAGTCATCTAAACAACTGTGCTATCTGTTTATGATGAATCTGCTGAACTTATAACAAACATGATTTGGACAGTGCACATCAACCACAAGAGTTATTAGACACAGTGGGATCTAATAACTGGCTTCTTATTGCAGCAATAACTCAAGCCAGTAATTCTAAACCAAAAGTAAGGATTTAATATTTCAGACATGAAAAACTCAAAAAAACAGAAAAGTTTTTGAAAATGGATGCATTGTCTTTTGATGAGCTGAGGTGGTATTACAAGCTCGATAGAAAACATTTCTGTAAATACCTTTCAGCTAAGAAGCCTTGTTAAAGTAAATCAAAATAATAAATAGACCAGACCCCTACACTCATCTTTGAAAAGAATGACGAGAAAGGATAGCTTGAGAAAAGGTCATTTCAGAGTTTTATAATTTGCTGACATCTTACTAAACCAAAAATTCACAGTACAAGTTAAATACCTGGAGGGAAAACCTGCAATCTGAAACTTCGGATGAAGCTTAGGATACAACGTGTGCTGATGCTTATACTAAGTATATAAATACAAGCCTTAAATTCACACAATATAAATGGTTAATGTGAACACGTGTGACACCTGTGGAATTATATCATTATAACAAAAACATACCAGACATAGGCACAACATGTAGGCCTACAGAAAACAGAGGAATATTGTTTCACTTTATTTGGCAGTGCAGAAAGATTAAAAATTCTGGGAAGAGGTAAGAGTTATAATCAAGATGATAATTTGAAAAAAATTACTGGACCCTAAGCTTTGTTTTTGTTGGACTTATATCCAGACAAACAACTACAGGTAAAATGAACAAGCATTTACTGTATAGACCTCAGCTTGCTTTACGCCAAAAAAAGGATTGCAAGTTTATGGAAAAACATTCACAGACTAAGCACTACTCAATGGATAAGACAGATTTTATCCAGCCTTCCATTAGAAAGGATAACTTACATATTTATATCAACAGGATACATTTGAGAATATATGGAGGCCCTTCACAAATTATGTTGAGGACTTAGATTTATCAGATAATCGAGTGAATATCTAACAATGCAGTTTCTAAGCTTGTATGAATTGTCCTTGTCTATGTTACACTTGTCACATTTTGCATTGACTGCAATTAAAATACTCCATATTTCTAAAGATTGTCATTTACTGACAATGTTATGTAATGTATTATATGAATGTAAAAAGCTGTATTTTACGGCATAGAAAATTCAAATAGAAATACTGTGGGGAAAAAAAGAGGGTTACATTGTAAACTTGTGCAAGGTTCAGATTTTGCTTTTCCCTCTCTTCTGTAAGGAATTTTTGTACGATAATCAAAATAAATAAATACAAAAATATATATAAAAAATCTAAATAAAAACTTAAATAAATAAAAATTACTAAAACTGTAACTGCAGTCTATTGGTGATACTAAGAATGCAGAAGATGTGAAAGAGGGTTAAAAAAAAAGATCGATTGATTAGAGTGCTGACCGTGACATTGTAGAGGAAGAGAAGGGTGCAACATTCAGACAGCAGAATGTGTTTACTCACGAGTGATAACACAGAATGTAGCCCTATCTGTGGCCAAAAATAAATATTCAATTATTTCCACATCAGGGCTTGTATGAATGGAAAGCCGTGCATTAGCACAAATGCTTCATCCAACAGCAACAGTGCATCAGTCTGCTCCAGTATATTTGCCATAATATTGATTTATTGTGTACAGCAGCTGAGTAAACACAGATCAGAGGACGGTTCCCTTCATAGAACTGGTGCTGTTATTTTAAGCTTTGAAATTCAAATCCTCTGAATAACTTGAAGACCTCATGGAGTGAAAGTCACAACTCAAGTCTGTGTGAATTAAAAAATGAAATCATGTGAAGCTGAGCATTAGGAGGATACATTTTATAGGAGGTGCTAGCTATATGCTAAAAAGCAACAACCATAGCCTACTGGAAAAAGTCACCTTTTTAGGATTTCCTCAAAGCCTTAACTTACCCACTAATACAGAAACAAACACCATGGTTCTGTCTCTAAGCAGTCACATCACTTTCATCTGCAATAAAATAAAATAAAATAATCATAATAATAAAAACATCACTCCTGTCAAGCGCCAATGATCAATATTTTAAATACTGTCAGTCAGTCAAATAACAGCACGTGAGAGGAGTTGGTCGCAGTGACAGATGCAACAAAATAACCAGCCAACTCTACAGAGCTACACAGCTTTTAGTGTCAGGGATACTCAACCTGCTTTGACTGGGGGCCACCTATGCAAAATGAGGGTGGCAGTGAATAAACAAACATTATTTATCAGTATGATAAATGAAATGTCTGTTTTAAACCTTGCTGTCCTCACTTTCTTCCTAAGAGACAAATCCAGTTGCAGCAGCACGGTACGAGTCAGATGTACGCAGAGGCGTTTCTAGGATATGAGGACATTCTGGGCTTAGCCTGGACCTCTGTTGGTGGTCACTTTTTTATAAATAATATATAATATAATATATAATAATATATACAACGGGACAATGATTCTAAACACACCTCAAAATCTACAGTGGACTACCTCAAGAGGAGCAAGCTGAAGGTTTTGCCATGGCCCTCACAGTCCCCTGACTTAAACATCATTAAATTTTTGTGGATAGACTTCAAAAAGCAGAGCATGCAAGTTGGCTCAACAATCTCACAGAGCTAGAAGCTTTTTGCAATTAAGAATGAGTGAAAATCCCTCAAACAAGAATTGAAAAACTCTTAGCTGGATACAAAAAGCGTTAAGAAGCTGTGAGACTTGCCAAAGGGGGGCGCTACTAAGTACTGACCATACAGGCTGCCCAAACTTTTGCTTTAGGCCTTTTTCCTTTTATGTTATTTTGAAACTGTGAAAGACTGAAATAAAAAAGTTATCTTGCTTAAAATATTGAAGAAATGTGTCATTATTAACGTTTTGAAATCAGGTCATCTTTTACTTCCTTAGTTATTCACAGTAAGCAAAATTTTGACCAGGGGTGCCCAAACTTATGCATGCAACTGTGTATATATATATATATATATATATATATATATATATATATTCTCTCACTTCTTCGTCGTTGGTCGAAATAAGTAGCTCAAATTTTTGCTAGCTGCTTTTTAGGAATAGTCGGTAAGAGGGTCTGAAAAGTGACTTAGTCAAGCAAGAAAGTTGCCAAGTTGGCAACACTGTTAGCCATAACAACAAAAAGTGCTCCGAATTGTGTGTGCCTACTTGTTGTGCGGTTCTTCTGCCCCCAAGTGGGAGGGAAATGTTCTAAAGGTTCTATATTGCATCTCTGACAATGCCACAACAATAATTGCAAAGCGTTTGTTTAAGAATGTCTTTTTAATGTTTTCCAGTTCAGATACACAACATACAGTGTGTAATAGCCTCTATTTGAAATAGAAATATTAACTTTAATTCTTTCAACTCCTTCTGGTCATTATGCTCTCTCGCAGTATCTTGAGCTTCAAGCAGGTTACTGAATCAGACTAAATGAAACAGACAAACAGGTGCAAGCCTTCACTTTACCATTCCAGCAATAAATGTTGTAATAAGAAGATATTTGGAACCTTGTAATGCTTTTTTATTATTTTTATATATATTTTTTCCTTACCTTAAGCCAACATCAAAACTGTAGTGTAAACATGTAAACTTGGTGAGTGTGCTTCCATTATCTGTTGGCTGTCCAACACTTGTTTCCGAAAAATAAAATAAAATAAAATAAAATAATTGTCTTTGTAATGCTGTTTTGGGAGCGCGGGCAACTGAAACTCACATCAAACAGCTGGGTCAATAATAAATGTGCAGACAAAATTGCAAAAGGTGATGATTAGTGTCTGAAATAAGACCAAAGGAGTACAAAGGATATCACAACCTCCAAATTCTGGGTTATACTATAAGACAATGCTCAAGACAGTGTAAGACACTAACAATAAATCCAACAGCATCACAAGTAAAATTCCTTGATTTGTGGTTTGTTTTGAGCACATTTGAAACATCCGCCACGTCTTGTTTTTCTTTCTTGAAGCATCGCTATTTCCTGTTCCTTCGTCTTTTCTCTGCCGCTGTTCTTTGGCTTTTTTAACCAATGAAAGGACTCATTCGCTCTAAAGCTGCCTTCATGACTGATGGGATAGTGCCTGGTGTGTACGTTATGCTTTAGACAGCCATATATGCAGTAAGAGCATTTTTATCACTACGATATCTACTGTAGGCTAACCTGAGCCGTAAGCATTCCTTTTCGTGTTAATGTTAACCTCAACCATGCTGTGATTTTTATTTTTTTAATGATTCACGTATGCCAACAGATGTATTCATGTGCCCATAACCTATTGGAATTTGCCCTTGAGACCTAGGAAATAAAGGAGAATCAAACATATGCTTGAGTGCTAAAATCATGTTAAGTCACCTAAACTTGCACCTGCTGTCACAAAGAAAAGATCCGGCCAATCACTCAAAACCAAACAACAAACATAATATTTACAAATTCCAGTTTGTTCTCTTACACTTAAAAAATGTACAGTTTGTTTCATGTGTTGGTTTTTGTTCTTTTTGTCCTCGCAGCTCGCTCCAGTCCAGTGTGAGGGATGGCAGTCAGGCTCCAGAGTGTTGTTATCCTAAGCAGACAGGATACAGAACATAACAAGGACGGGAGGGAAATTAATCCCACTCACCTTTCTTTTGTGGTATATGGTGTGTGAGTAATGTCTGTCATTAAAGATTTTTTTTAAATCAGGTTTTTAGAATGCATCCTCTGTGCATCGACAGATCATACCGTAGCTGATGAGCTATCACCATTGAATCACTGCCAGCGTGTGTCCAGTGTTGTCCTAACGTCACTGGGGATTTTTTTTTTCAGAATTGTCCAGAGTGTGACCCGTCTCTCGTGTTCAGTTGTGCGAAAGATGTGAAACAAGGCTTTCTCACCTTTTGACCGTCATAAATATATCTTCTCCTTTCTCCCGCCTCGCAGAAGGGAGAATCATGAAACAACAAAAGAGCAGACGAAAAGATAACTGTCAGGCAGTCTTTGAAGCGTGTGGTTAATGTCAGTCACAGACAGAAACCTTATTTAGACTATTCATGTAAAGTAGTTGCTTCTTTTTTTTTCTCCCGTAACTTAAAAAAGTGCTATCTTCAGGTGAGATTGAGAGACAGTGACTGCAAAGTTGACAGTTGCAAAAGATAAAGAGAAACAGAGCAAAAAGAGGGAGGAAAGAAAAAAGGCTTTCATCAGTTTTTCTGGTAGTTTTGCGGCACAGCCTCAGTGTTAGGAAATGAAAAAAATAAAGAGGAAATATTTACTCTCTTTGTTATAATCATAGTTTTACACAATATTCATCTCTTAATACTTTAATACCTGTTTGAAGTACCACAAAGTGCAGCTGATATTAAAATAGAAAATGAAAATGATTTTCAAAATAAAATAATAAAAAATCAATGAAGAACAAGGCAAATCATCAAAATGGCAAACAAACTTCTCGGTCCACACTCTTTATAAAAAAAAATCAAAAAAAAAAAATCATGCAAATATCTCAGACAGCAAAGTAGTTAATAAACTTTATATTCTTTTTTTTTTAAACGAGGATATATTGAATCTGATTTCCCTTTTGAGGAAGAGACCAGCCACAGTGCAACATTGAGTGTAATTCAAAAAAAAAGTGTGTGGATCAAAAAGAAAAAGAAAGATGGAAGGGGTTGGCACTTTTTATGATGGTAATTCCTTTTGTAAGTTACAGTCAGGATGGACCTCTCCAGGCGCTCCACTGGACGCCAGTGAAAGAGGAGCTTTATCACAGTACTTGGCACCAAGAATGCTGGTAAAAACGAGATATCAGAATATCTTTTTTTTTTCATTCATGTCCTTACAATTTATTAATAATACATCATTTACATTTGTGTTTTTGTATAAAAGACTCCAAAAGGAAAAAAAGAGTCTAGAAGTGATTGCGAGAAAGAGGAGAGAAGTGGAGATGGAGATAGATGATGTCGATGGTTTAATAAAAAGAGCTACAAGGGCAGATGCAGAGAGAGAAAGAGTGTGAGGCAGCGGAAAGAGACAAGCAGTTAAATGGGCTGAGATGAGGGTACAGACAGAGGGATAATGAGTGAGAAACAAATAAAGTGATGGACATAGAGCCTGTGTGGCGGAGATGCAGCGAGTTCTAATGGGCAGCCTGGATTCCAGGTTGCATCCCACAGACTGAGTATGATTCAGTTATTTCCTGTACCGCCCAACAGTCGAAGCCCCAATCTGGAAATGTTTTGAAAGCAGCATTTGTGAGTATACAGAATTTTTAAAAAGCATTTTACTTTAGATGGCATTTAGGTCACATCAGAACTGAAAACAGGCGCATAAATTTGCAAACAGAAGAAATAAAGTTTTAAAATGTCTGAAAAACTCATGTTTAAATGTCAAATAGCTCATCCTTGTACTTCCACTGTGCTGTCAACACATTTCACACTAAACAAAAGTACAATACAGAAACACAGAGACAGCTGTTGG
This sequence comes from Epinephelus fuscoguttatus, assembly GCF_011397635.1. Taxonomy (NCBI): domain Eukaryota; kingdom Metazoa; phylum Chordata; class Actinopteri; order Perciformes; family Serranidae; genus Epinephelus; species Epinephelus fuscoguttatus. The sequence continues at coordinate 8,667,673 of NC_064763.1, forward strand.
GACATCGTGCTCAACACAGGGTGCCAAATTTCACTTCCAGATTGGGCCTTTAAAGCTGCAGTTTGTAAGTTTCAAGAAATCACCGCTTTATGACAGACAGCTTGTCGGGGCATATGCTGCCGCATTCAAAGCTGCTACCGTGTTATCTTTTCACTAAATTAATGAAAATGAATATATGTATTCAATGTCAAACATAGTTTTACACTGACACAACAACACATGCGCAAAATAACCAAGTTACACATAAGATGTCTGACTGAGTGTGATTAGCTCCATGTCTCTCTGAAGAGAGCTGCGAGCTTAAAGCTGCGTTTGGTGGCTCACTTAAGCGCGAGATACTGAGAGAGCTCTAACGGGGCAAAGCAGTATGTACCTGTGATGACAGGCTTTTGGCAAAGGATCTTTTTTAATCAACTCTCCCTTGATTTATGATCACATTTTAGAGGTATTTCACTGCTTAAAATCTTCCAAACTGCAGCTTTATTTGAGGGCTTAATGAGAAAAGACAAAGATATAGTAAAGAAGAAGAATAGAGGGTGATGAAGGTGGAGTTTGTATGGAGCAGTTTGTGTGGTGCGTCTCTGTAAGCCCAGAGTCGGGTAGCAGAGGTTGTGCCTGGTCCTATACACGGGTGGTAGAGTGTTGGTGTGGCAGGGCATTGTTGCTGTGGCTGGGGACAGGTGTAGTGGACGGGGCTGGGACAGGGGGGTAAGTGTTGAAAGGGTGGAGGGGCTGCATGCTGCTGATGGTGCTGGGGATCATGGTAATGGTATTGGCTGTCATCAGTGGCACATCCTCCGGTGCCCGCCGCAGGGCCAGCGTGTAGTCGGGTGGGCACACGGGAGGCCGCAGGGGTTCCAGGTCGCCATGGACGCCGCGGGAAGGGAGGGGTGTGCCGTGCTCCAGCTCCACTCTCTGCTGCTTCATCTGCAGAGACATTAGCTCCTCCTCCTGACTCAGCGCCAGGTCATTGTGCGGTGGGGCCCCTACTACTCCCATGCCAACACCCATGCCCATCGTTGTGCCGCGCTGCGGGGACAGTCGGCGGTGGCGTCTCTGCATGAGTTCATGGCGCTTATCCCGTTTGTAGTAAAGTGCGGCAAAGGCCAGCACGTTGAGGAAAAGAAGTGAGGCGCCCACAGCTACTGTCACACTCAGCTCGGTAGAGTAGTCCCTTGTCTGATCGGGGAAGGGAGTATAGCGGGGTCTCTCTGAACCATCGGGCTCAGGATCAGGCGGGTAGGTGGAAATTGCAGGTCGCGTGGAACGGGTGCCACCACCGCCGCCGCCGCCGGTCCAGCGGTTGGTGCCTCTGGGTGGCAGTAGAGTTGTGATGGAGCTAATGATTTCCTTGTGGAGGCTGTGGAGATGTGGCACCAGCTCCAGCCAGAAAGCCACCTTGTTGGCCCGGTAGTTGTCTCTGACACGAGGCTTCAGGCCGATATGCAAATACTGCTTGTCTTTGGAGCTGAACTTGGTCCAGATGACCTCCTCAAAGCGGTTGGGCTTGGTGTGGATGAACGTGGTGTCCTGAGGAACTGGTAGGTTAGGATCCCTGGGGGGGGAGAAAAAGCAGAATTATCAATCACAACTAAGTTTTTAACCAAACGTTACCTGTGTTGCTACCAAAAAACAGGAGCTGATTTGTTATTTGAAGTGAGCAACTGTTCAGAAATCTGGTTTGGATTTAAGCAGAAACAACGCCTTTGAAAGAGCTGGTGCTGCATGTCATGGTGCCATTTAGTCCCAACCCAGATACATAGGCCCACAACATGTTTAACAGATTTTCTCATCCAAGAGAATATATGTCCAAATCTAATCACTTAATATATATTCACCTTTAGCAGACAAAAAGTGTGCCCACAACTGGGCACTGGTGAGACTTCACGGGAAGGCTAGAGGGACTCAATTTTCCATTTTAGCATCTGTCTCTTAAAGCCCCCCTCCCAAAAAAGCCCAGTCTGCTGTGACTGGTTAGCGTTTCCTGGTGTCTCTGCACCACAGACTGTATATAAAGATGGATGACATAACAGCTCCCCAAAAGTGAAGCCAAAATATCTCTATCACCCCCTGGTGGCTGGCTGCAGTATAGGTGATAAACTCAGCTCCTTCAAAGTACACATCAAATAAAGTTTTCCCAAAGATGGTTTCTATTATCTTCGGTAGTTCTTATCACACTGATGTTTGTTCAAATGTTCATTTTTCTGGTAAGTTTGGTTATAACTAGTAATTTGATATTTAAAAAAGGGGGACTGAGGTCATGTTAGACAGCTTTATGTGCCAGCTGGTATGCTAACTATCAATGGTGCTGCTCACCATTGGTTGGTATGTATATGATCAAAAACCAGGGATAAACTTACAACATTAGCAACCAAGTTCACAGGTTTTCCTGACGTTAGCATGTAGCGTCATTTAGCAGTGTAGGCTACGTAATGTAAACACTTGCAGTAGTGTGCCTGCAGAAGATGACCATACAGGAATCTGGCAGACTATGATGTCATACTATAGCCAGTTTCCAAAAACTGTTGGAAACAAGAGTGTTCAGAATGGTAGGAAATCTTAGGTATTTGCACACAAGGATCATTTCTACAAACAGTTGCCTAAGTATTTGAAACGTATTTGAAACAAAAGATAGAAAAGCATAATAGGTCCCCTTTGAATACTGTCTACTGCACATACTTTGAATCACTTGACATTTAAATAAGATAAACCTAATATCAGAAAGTAATTCTTTAATTTGGCATGATACTAACCCTGTCTTGGCAAAGTTGGTCCAGTATGTCATGACTACTGCACTGAGCATTACATCATTCTTGGAGAAGTTACAGGGAAACAGGTCAGTGGCTCCCACCATGGGAATCCCAAACACATAGGGGATCTCATCTCCATGGGCTGCATCTGCCCAGTCTGGCCTTGCCTCGGTCTGACAGTGGTGGTGGAAGGTATAGAAATAGACAGGCGACTGGAACTCAGCGTGCAGTTTGGCAGTGGCGACAGCCGGGGCCACCCACTGATGGTCTGTGAACAAAGCCAGCAGGGTCTTCCTCCGCATGTCACTGTTGTCCCTGTCAGCCCAGTCTGTGTACATGAACTTTATGGTCTCCCTCAGGATGTCTTTACCTTGGAAGAAATAAAAAGGAATGTGAGAATGTGTAAAGTGTGTGGTTATCTGCAACGTTAGGTGAAAATGATTTAAGGCTGAAATCTGTAACTTGATGTTGCAAATCTATGTCAGCTCCACAGTGTGTTGTTAGATTTTCTCCTGACTCCCTGTCTCAGTGCTGCACTTCAGTCTTACTGCTTGAACTGTGCCAATAAAGTCCAACCAGAGCCATCGCACAGGAAGTATCCTAACAAAATTTATTGTTTATTTAAATGGCAAAATCTATTATCCTGTGCTGCTTTAGTGTTTAGTCTCATTACAGCAAATAAATGACTAAATAAAAAACTAAACAGCTGTTCACAGATACGGAACAATGTGACAACCAGTGACCACAACTGCAAGACAACAGTCTCGTGGCTGGTGAAGAAAGATGAATGCCTCAGCTGGCTAACTTTTGGATGCTTTGCTAGCTTGTCTCCTTTCAGCTAAGTTAATCCATGAAGAAGTGCATAACACAACTGTCCCTAAAAAATGAATCAGCTCTACAGCAAAGGATCCTGCTGCGTTTCTTTATTCATTGACATCCATTTATTTTGACAGAGCAGTACTTTATAACTGTGATCTGAATGAAAATTGTATAGTTAACCAAACTTTAAGAGGTTTTCTGTATTACACTTATGCCATCCCCAAATTTCCCCTCAGATTCTTTTAAGTGTGGGTCTGTAGCTCAGCAAAAAGCATCCAACAGCTCTGTTTAGAACATCTGACTGGAAAAGCTTTAGATAATGAAGAGGAAACGTCTCAATGCTACTGTAACAAAAAAATATACTATTAAATATCAGTTCCAACTGATACACATCCATTGTAAAAATAAAAAAAAGCCGCGCACAGCTGGCAGTAAACATGCTGGCAGCATAGCTTGCTAGTTGTAGCGCTGACTTGGCTACCCCCATTGCTTACGTGCCCCTCTACCTGCAGTGGTGCTGAAAAGTACATTTACTCAAAGGCTGTACTTCAGTACAAAACAGTCATACACAGAGTGCTATCCAACTTCCATCTGTGGACATGTTGCTACAGTGTCTGTATGCGCAAAATATAGTGTAATGCATTGTTTTCAACTGGTATTGGTATTGGTAATGCTAACCTGGCTAGAAGTGGGATTGCTAACAACATTTCGATTTTTCAACTTGTACTGGAATGTAATCATCTCAGGTGTGACACCATTCCCACCTCCGACCACTGACTTCATAGGAAAATTGAATGCAGCATTATAAAAAAAAACCCTTTATGTCATATTTGCTAAAATTTTAGCGAATGTAGCTTTAACATATAAAACATATGTAAACCCAATGTAAGCTCATGCAGGCTGGGCATTGTTGTATGCATGAAACAATAATGAAAATGTAATTTGTTTGTGTATATTTCGACCTTACAAGAGACAATATATTGAAATAGATTAAACTGTGTATGTAAAATAGTAAAGACTAGCTCCACCACGACCCCAAATTAAAACAATAACTGTTAATATTCACATTTGTGTTGCTGGTAATAATATTATTTTATAAACTGAGTGCATTGGACTAATAATACTTACGTATTTTTATTTAAATAGAATTTTCACTACACAGCTTTTATCTATACTGAGTATTTTTTTACAATGCTGGCAGTGCTACTATTGCTTAAGTAAAGGATCTGAGTTCTTTACTCTGCCATCTTTGTTGTAGTCTGAGCATCATTTAAAGTATGTCTAAATGCTGCAGAACACGACAACATGTGGAAAGTTACAGATTTGAGCTTCAAACTAATGACTCGTTTTAAGGTAAAGTAGGACAGGGTCTGACCATCAGGGTATCCATACAGATTGTCCACAAAGTTGGAGATAGTGTAGTCGAATGAGGCTGCTGATATTCCATCTTCTCCTTCACTGTCATCCACAAATTTGAGGCCCTCTCCCTGGTTGACACCCAGCAGTATGTCGTAGTTCAGGAACTCACCCTGGTGTCACCATAAACACACACAGCATGACATGACAGTACAGAATGCAGCAGTGTTGCTAGGGTCAAATTCACCCACCAAATGCAAAGTAAACAATGGAGAGAAACAATGGGAGCGTTCACTAGATGACGTCCGCTGACATCAGCTCTGACCTGCTGCATAAGGATCTCAGGGTCATCGGGCACCACGTCCCCATCTACCACAGGCCCGAAGGCGATGTGGTAGCGTGCAGGCTGGATGTCTTGGTCCACTAGCTCCCGGAAACTCTTCCTCCTTAGGCAGTCCACCAGCTCGGCCATGTCCCCTAGAGTGCAGCCGACCTTCCTTGCCAGGATCTTGGTGTACATCATTGGTCGGTAGTTGACTGCCCAGCTGGAGATGGCTGAGCCACTCTGAGCGATGGCCCTCTGAAACAGGCCTACACAAAAGAGGATCACAAACAGAAGATAGAGCTTTAAAAGGAAATCACTTTTTCTCTCTCAGTTCAGTACCGTTTTCCTCCTCTGACAGACTTTTGCTAGCAGCTGATGGAGCTTTCAAGGCCTTATGGTGTGATTGCTTTTAATAATGCATATGTTGGAGGAGGGGCAATTGTAGAATATTACATAGGAAGCAAGATGAAGTAGATATTCTGCTGCTTTTCATAGCCGGAGAAAATCTTTACGAACATTAGGCTAACAAAATAAAGTGCTTCCATTATACACATCGAGAGACAGCTGCAAGAAAGATGGTGGCATCTCCAAGCACAGTGCTGGGCTCGATGGCCGTGTTGGATAAAACGCCAAAGAGAGACAGAGGGAGAAAGAAAACTGCTCGCACTGTTGCACCGCTGCACTGTTATGTAAAGTGGCTTGCTGTCCCTCTGTTTTATCTGCAGATTCTGTCATTAATAATTAAGCCCCCCCATATTCTGCATGTGCCCCACCCCCGCTCCTCTCCCTGTGAAATCAATTAAGAAGCCTCTCAGCTGCAGCTCCAGCTCTACTCCTCATCTCATCTCTCCTCTGCACACGTGCACACACACACACACACACACACACACACACACACACACACACACACACAAGCGGTACCTTTAAAAACATTCACCCACCAACTTTTTCTGCACTTTGTGGTGTTACAGCCAAGACTTCAAAATGGAGTAGAGGAGGATTTTTTGCTGCAAATCTCTGCATAAAAAAACTCGTATGTTGAATATTCAATCTTCTTTTTTTTTTTTTTTTGACATGACACCAAAACTATGCATACTTTTGGCCAAAACAGTTCAACATTCACCAAAGGATCCAGAACTATCTATGTCTTAAGGGAATTTTGTAGCAAAACAACAAATAGGCAAGTGAAAGAGCCATATATATATATATATATATATATAATATATATATATATATATATTTTCTAGTCTGCTTGTGTGAGTATTTGTCTTTGTCTATGGACAGCATGCAATACGGCCAACATTAGCTGGCCACTTGACAGCAACTAACAACTTGGCTGATACTAAAAAATTATTGAAATGCATTTCCATGTCCTTCTGAATGTTTCCTGACTCGAGAAAGACAAAAAGATATGTGTGTTCTTATGCACACACTCAGCATTCTGAGAATCTCCTTCGTATGTATGTTTTTATCTGCCCAAGGTCAGTTTGTCAGCGTGCAGGTTAACATTTCAGTAATAACATAATCTGAATTCTTGGTAAAGTATGAAGTGCCATTCACCTTGTGAGCTCTACTCACATCAGAGGATTAGTTATCAAACATCTGGTGGGTATTTCAGAGATCTGCCATTCAAAAACAAACAAACGAAACAGCGCAGTCCTTAATATAAGAATACTGCAGTGGTTCCTGAGGTGGTGCTTTCAGGACGGGCTGAAGGTGCTGTGAGACCTGTGTGAATTTTTTTACTGTACATTTTCGATAACACGTCATCACATAACATAGTGAGGTTACATTTACATTAACTAATATATTAATGATGCCTTCAAATGTATCAAAACTGTGGGGAAAAAAAACCTGTTTATATGCAGTTGTGATGCAACTGGTAAGGGCTTCCATCAGCTGCAGATTGTCACAGTAAAACAATACATTTTCCAATGCAAAGTGGTCAGAAATAATGACTGTGGCCATATTTTGAATATTTTCACTGCTTTACCCTGCTGTCATACAGCCTTTCATGGCGAGGAATGGAAATCATTATATCAAAGCCACTAGACTCCACCGACAAAAACAATTATTTTAGTAGGCAAAACACTGAGTTTCTGGTCTACCGCTGCTTCGATTGGTAAGTGTGTAAGGTAAAGCAGAGAAAATATTAAAATATAGTGTACATTAAAACTAATATTGATTTTTTTAGGTCGCAAAATATGTTTTGTTGCATCCCCATCCATAGCAGTACATTGGTTAGCTTCCGTGACAGCAGATTTGGAAAAGCAACAGAGACCATAAAACCACAGCAAAAATGTCAGACCACTGTATTAAACTATATTTGTTACTGTTACAGCTGAAAGTAACAACAGAAATATACAAGTTTGCCAGTTTTATTGGACATATCTCCTTCTACCTGGAAGTGATTGTTGTTGTTAGCGTAACATCATGGTAATTCGGTCAATAGAGGGATGCCGTGGTTTAAAAAATCATGGCAAAACTGGCAAAGACCACACTCTTTTTAGTCCAGTCTGCACTGAGACATGTTATTAATGTGTCTGCTTACAATCACCAAAGTATCATTCTCAAACAATGTAAAAATCTCACATGAATGTTATTAATATGATGATGTATACAATCATAAATATGGGTAGAAGTCATGATGTTTAATTGAACCTTAAGTTATACATATACAAGTAGTTACATTTATAGATATAAGAGTAATATATATGTATTGTATATCTATTCCCAATGCCGTGTTCAGACAGGATTAGTTTTTATTAGAGAAGGACAGTTTGTCAGTGCAATTTGGTGATCTCAGTCCCTTGTGGGATGACATTATTTGGGATTATTCCAGAGCTTGTGTCCCAAGGTGAGTAATGGTTTCATGGCAAATAACCCCCTGTTTTCATCCATCTGTTGACTCTTGCGCTGTCCAGATTGACAGTCTAGTTTTCTGTCAAATTACTCAATCTTTGCAGTTTTTGCATATTTATTGAAAAACATGTCTACACAATATTGCTGCAAATAGTGGATGACTCATTTCTGGATATTGCATCCCTTCACTTGGGGGAATATTATTGCCATGTATTTTTTTTAATCTGTTTTAGGGTGTTCATTGAAATTACCAACATGCTCTGTGAAGAAATACACTACCCACACTATCCTGAAATGTTAATACCCTGCAAGCAGGGTATATGACTGCTAATGTGACAATGACAGTGAAAGAACCTCACCCTCAGAGTGGTGGGAGAGGATGAGGAGGTTCACACAGGCGGCACCAGCTCCTGAGCCAAAGATGGTGATTCTCTCTGGGTCTCCTCCAAAGTGGCCAATGTTTTCATTGAGCCAGCGCAGGGCCTGGATCTGGTCCAACAAGCCATAGTTCCCCTTAGCAGACTGGTCCCCTGTGCTCAGAAACCCTGCAGGGTAAATTACAACAAACACAGAGAGGAAAAGAGAAAGAAAGTACAGATTATGTGCAGAAAGGGCAGAAATGCAGGAGCACAGGGTAACATAATGCTGTGCGTTTATTGCTTTAAAAAAATATCCCGCATAAACAGAAGATGGCATCCTGTCATTGTCAGGAACTTCTCAGCCTCCAACTCACTGCAAGTCTGGGGAGATTTTACAGAGAAAGCTTGCCAAATTACTAATTTTTAATACCCACGCTGGAAATACAACACAGTTAAGAGAACTTGTCAGCAGAGAGAGGAGAAGAGCAACAGAAGGCATGTTTCACCTAGTTCCAGGACACACATTTACACAGTAGGTGCACACCCACAACAAGATAAAATAAACTGAACAAAATGTCACACACACAGGCACACACACACTCACACCATTCTTTGTTCTTATGACAGTGAATTACAGTACATTACATGTGTTTCAGATAGTACCAGGATATTTCACAGTGCAATAAAGCACAAGCCTTTCAAATTTGTGATGGTATGACTGACTTCAATACCCCGAATGATTTCAGTAAACTGCATACTCCTCAGATTAGTGGCTGTTGGGGCAGAGGACACGATGGAAAAACAAAATAACACAAACTCATCTCTTTAGTTTTTCATATCAACAGTGATGCTTAGTTCTAAATATTATTTGATTTCTTTAAATTTTTTGCGTTGGGGGTTTGGAGCCTTGCTCAGGGGCACCTGGGCAGTGCCCAGGAAGCAAACGGGCACCTCTCCAGCTACCAGTCAATGTTCCATATTTGGTCCAGACAGGGACTTAAATCAGCAACCCTCTGGTTCCTAACCCAAGGCCCTATGGAATGAGCTACTGCCGCCCCAGAAAAGCTGGAAACTGACATGATGACATATTACCACCTTTTAAAGATAAAATTAAGCCTGTACTGAAAACTACCTTTGTCTGACAATATATTGTCCCAGAAATGCAATAAAATATATAATTCTTATTTTGGGATCATTTTATGCTGCTGATAATAATAATAATAATAATAATAATAATAATAATAATAATGATAATGCAAAAACACCCTCTTCATAGATCAACTTTTAATTCTTAAGAATATCCAGACACTGAAATGAAATCTGAACTTCTTTTTAACATATATTTTTTTTAAAAAGTATTTAACACCTATTAATATATACAAGAAAGTATATATAAAATTATAGTACCTAAATAGGGGAAGACCAGACTTATTTAGTCTCAAGAAAACATTTGTCCAACCCAAAAAAAACAAACATGTGATGCCTCTTGCGACTAAAAGACAAGCCTAGCAAAACTCTGTGAACACTGCAGTTACCTCCATAATCCGACTGGTGTGCAGCAGTCAGCTACCACAGTTGGACGCCCTGGGAACTGGGTGGTTTCCTGGTGTATTTACCGAGTGCAAGATTAAGTTGTTGGAGGGTACAACTACAAACAAATGACTTTTGGCTCATTGCCAGGGGTTGGACAGCGAACAACTATCAGGATTGACTTTTAGACTCCAAAAGTGCAGCTGCAAGCTATGGGCTGGCTACACAGTGTCGTCTTTGTCATTGTTTTATTTTTCTTGCAGAAGGAGATGGGGTTGGAAACACTAAAAGAGAGAGCTGCTGTACCCAAATCTCGTAATGGTTGGGAAAACCCTGCTTTTTATTCTAACATTTGGTAGGCTAAAATGTTGGTGACATTTTTATGTAAATAAACAAAATGGCAATATTAGGTCAGAAAAATTATTGAGGTTATGTCCATATATCATACGATAAGTCGATAACGTAATGATAGGCCTGGTTATAACCCTCGTCATTGTTCATTTTCCACTACCACTTATCCTGTTGGGGGTCGTGTGGGCAGTGGAGCCTATCCCAGCTGACACTGGATAACAGGTGGGGTACACCCTGGACAGGTTGCCAGACTATCACGGGGCTGACAAGTGACAAACAACCATTCACGCCCACATTCACACCTTCAGTTAATTAAGAGTCACCGATTAACCTAACCTGCATGTCTTTGGACTGTGGGAGGAAGCCGGAGTAACTGCAGAAAGCCTAAGCTGACATGGGGAGAACATGCAAACACACAGAAATGCTATCCCCTTTAATCATATCAAACCCAATTTCTGACAATTTATGACTGTTAATTAGCCTTCAAATGTTTTTACACTCAGTTTTTACTCTCTATATAGATGTCTACATAGTCAGTGGTGGAGTCTGCCACTCCTGCAATGGATTTGAATGCTGTTCAATGGCACTCCCAGGCACTTTGAAGAGGACACATATCTGCTCAGGTATAAGTTTAGCTACAGTGATTGCTTGTCATCCTTCGTTGTATCTCTGACAGAGCAGCAGCTCAAAGTGAGTTTTAATAGTTATGTCATTTACATGTCAAGATGTACAGCTCTATAAAGTGCTATCATGCTATCTGTCAGCTAAATAAGTGTGTCTGAATAATAAATGTGTGCAGTATACACACCATATATCATTATACACAAGGTCCTGGTGTCACAGTCAGTGCGCCCACATAAACTATATTCGTAATGATGTGTCTCTCTGGCTTAAGCCCATGTTTGAGTGTTTTCGGTGAAGGCTGTACAAATGATTCTAATTCAGCAAGTTTCCATGTGTGGGAATTAAAAATGACACAAGTGACTGAACTAAGCAGCATAATTCTAAAGGGCAGTTGGAGCGAGTGGGACAGCCATAAAGTACAGTATAGGGAGTACACAGAGACAGATGGTAAAAGAAGAAAGTCAGCATGTTTTGGAGTGTGTTGAACAACAAATTAAGTTTTATTGTAGACGATTATAATGTAAGTGATGATGATGGTAGCAGCAGTGATGATGATGATGATGATGATGATGACGACGATGGTGGTGATGATAACCTGCCAAATTGACCTCTCTACAATAATCAGGGTGACACACACGTGTCACTCCACCCTCTCCACTGTACATACACTATAGTTAACAACACTCAGCGTGCCTCGAGTGTTTTCGGTGGGTTCTCCTGGATTCATTATGATTCATATCACAGAGTGTCATCCAAATTCTTTGCTTTTTGTTATTTGCTGTGGTTCACATTTATACAGTGCTTATGAACACAAGCCACCAAGAAATAAATGAACAATAAATGCTCATGTATGTATATATTTTTTTCCGCAGAGGTAGAGTATAAGATGCCTGGTGTCACATTCAGATTATTTTATATACGTTCAATCCTGGTCAGCAGTTTTAGCTAAGCACTTTTTGTAAAATATCTACCAGCCGTGACATTGTTGTAATGGCTGATATTTTTTTCACCTTGTGAGTCTGTGTGTGAGTGTGTCATCATGGTGAAATGTCGTCCACGTGACACCAATTGTAGAGAGAACTCCCACAGCAGCTGGTTTGAGTATTTTAGCAAGTGTTTATATGTCTGTCTGTCTGTGGACAGATTTTCTCAAAGCAATAGTGTTGCAACAGTGCAAGGTGTGGTCACAATGAAGGCCAAGTTGATAGATGGGTGTGGTCCAAACCAGGGGCTGGAAGTAGGGGTGTAGGAAGTACATAATGGGCCATTGCCTCTCTACTTCACACCACTGACTGACATTCATTTTCAGTCACAGAGTGCTATATGGCAGCTGGAGTGACCCCACTGCAAGACGATCTCCAGTTTAACCTGTAGTCATTTCTCACATTTAATGAGCAAAAATATTACATTAAAACACAATAAGGATAAAAATGACACAAGGCTGCAAAATAAAAGTGCCTTGAAATAGAAATATATCGATGGATAACAAATGAATACTTAAAGATATGCTATGCAGGATTTTTCTAAAAAAAGAGAAAACAATGTATAGACTCATACAGAAGTAATCCCTCTAAATCATCACTTATGACCCACTAGAAATGTGTGGCAATGTATTTTTCTGCCAAGACTCTACCCTTTTCTCATTTTCTTCTCATTTTCCATGTTTGGTAAGTTTATGGGCATGTACCCCCACAGCGTTCAGGTGAGGTTGGGGCCGTATTAAAAGGTAGCCACTAGGTGCCAGACCGTTTGCAGCAGGCATCCAAGGGAAACAGCTCAGAAAAAAAACGCAAATATTGCAAGAGTGAGTCTGGAGTTGGCTTTTACTCACGAGCATGTTTGCAAACAGAAACAATTCTGCTTACTATACCTTTAAGTAAGACTGCTAGTTGCAAAATATGCAACCACTAACAGTGACCCAGTCTTAAGGAAACAATAATCTTCCTCTTACCTAATTACAATGAGATAATGATCATGAGGAACCACAGTTTGATTAAAATGTGATCTAGAGATAACAGGATGACTACATTTTTAAGAAACCAAAGCTACACTCAGCTTCCATCATTTCGTGATTAGTGTTGGATTATCAAAAACATTGAAATCGTGTTACTTTAAATCATATCAGTGCTGCAACAGAAATATTACCTTGAAAGGATCACTCCCAGTAATGGAGATATAGTTTGCATGTTATTGTGTAATTGTATTATCCTTAGATCATCCCAGCAATTGACTGGCTCTTAGCTTGATGCAACTCTGACCTGGTAACATATCAGCACTGACCTGTGCCACTTATCAAAACCATAGGCATGTGGAAAGTGTCTGCTCCGTGGCTGCCCAGCCGATTGCTGAGCTGCCTGCCACAGTTGCCTGGCAACTGTCCAGAGCTTCAGGAGAAATGATATGGACGGACACTCACAAAAAGCACTTGCATACACACATTCAAGCCCTTCCATATTCAAGTACACAAACAGCTGCATGCATGCGCACACAAAAACAAAGTTAATGCACACGCGCAGTTGAGAGCATGAACTAGCATGCTAGCTCAAGCTAGCAACTCCTGTCGCTCTCTCTGCAAGGACAACATGAAGAGAGGAAATTTGGTTTATCTTCCACCATTGAAGATAAGTCAAACAAGTTCCCTCTTCTTCTCTTTCAGTAAGTTTTCTTTCTGATCCCTCCCCCTTCCCCCATCTGCTGAGTTGGGCTTCCTACTGACTTTAGCGCTGAGAGCAGCAGTTTATGAGGCTGAACTCATGCATATTCAACACTTGCTTTAGGTAACGGCTAAGGAGCTGTGAGGAGAGTCATCAACCTCTAAGTAAAGATACAGGCTGGAGACAGGGAAATGAGTGGATGAAAGAAAACAGAAGAGTGGTGAGCGACTGATGGAGGGAAATTTAAAACAGAAATATTTACAGTATATTGTATCACACAGCGTGTCCCATAAAAAGTCCCTCAGGACCATCTGATAATAAGTGCTGCTTCCTCTCATAAAGCTTTCCCGTCATTGTTAGAAAAATCTTTCAAAAAAAGTGTATCTTATGAAATAATGAAAGCATAATGCACTGAATGCAAACAATGGTAGGAGCACTTAGTGTTTCTCTAATGTACACTGATGAGATGAGTCATGGTAATAGCCATTACCCCTTATTGATACTGTACTGCATCTGCAACAGGAAGCTGCATTAGTATAGAGTACAGACATGTATCTGAAGGATACATTTTAAGACAAGAGAGGCCAAAAGAGGGCCAGCAGCTCCACATCAAAGGATGCTTGCAGTATTTTATGCAGTTTATTTACTGTACTGAAAAGCTTTATTCAGTTCATCCTCTGTTCTCGACCAGCTCTGTAAAAGACTGCACCGCTCACAAATCCACAGTCCAGAACTGAAGACCGGTCAGTCATCTGACTGTTTGACTACTGAGATGGGTACATGCATCTGCAGAGTAATTTTCAGGACTGAACAGAATGACTGCAGTGGGTCACTGAACATATTTCTGTGAACAGAGAAGAGAGAACAAGAGGAGAGGGAGGGGGTGGGGATGGGGGGAAGTCGGGAAGGAGAAAGGGATAAAAAAAAAGAGACACAAGACAGGTATTAAACTGAATATTGCCCAAAGCTACTGTCAGATCCCACATGACAGAGAGGTGAAAGGAATATATTGAAGGGCATATTATATAATTTCCCTGTGACGTCACACAGGAGATGATTAGAGATGTCAAAAATCAGAGGGAAGATTTTGCCTTTTTATACACACAGAAAAAGGGACTGAAGAGAGGAAACAAAGCAATGTGCCTATGAGTCACAGAATTAATCAAGCAAAAGTAGAAGCACTATTACAAAATAGGAAATAAAAACCTTAGCAGATGGTGAATGTCTCGGGCACAATGAAGACTAAAGAATCTGTTTTGATGATGAAAAAAATAAATAAAGTGGATTTGATTTTTCAGTATTGTGCAGCAACCTTGGGGATTATCTACTGTGGATGAAAGTAACTGTGGATAATTATTACAGGCAGAACTGACATGACCTTTCTCTGTACCGTATGCAGCACAGATAACATTAAATATTGAAAGGTTTTCAAAGTTCTTCTGTCAAAAAATGTACTGACTCTGATGTGACAAGGTAGTAAATCTTGTCACAGGTATCTTTACACAATGTGCTGCAGAATGTCACATTCTCACAAGAGTCTATGTGAACTATAAACTGTACACAAATAATGGACGTAGGCACTGTGACATTACACACTGGTTTGTGGACCGCCATTTTGAAGCCTCCAGTTTGGTATTTTGGCCATCGCCATATTGGATTTTTGGAGTCAGAGGTCCAGATCTGGATGAGATGATTGAGCTAACCCTATTGCTAGCTGCTAGCTTGTTTAGGAGGGTGCATTTACAGCTATGGTAAACTGGGACAATGCTAATGCTGATTTTTGCTGGCCAAAAACAGTCTTGGAACCATTAAAACAAAGTATTTACAGGAAAAAACTGAACATCCAACTCATTGGAGGGCTTTTTAGGACAACAAAACAATGAACAAGACTATTTTTAGGCAACCAAAACAATATAATTAACTTTCATGAACTGAAAAGACAGTGAAATAGCTACGGCTACGCCTATAGCCAACACATTCTCACTACCGATGCTTGGTCAGTGGCCCTACACGTGCAACTATGATAAGTACCCCTCCAGCCTGAGTTTTGGACATTCAGGGGCAACATGTCAATTAATGCTTATTAAAATAAACTTCTGTTGTCACAGTAAATGTACAGCTTCTGCTCATTAAAAGCATAGAGTTTCTTTTCAAAATAAAATTAGAACGTAGATAAAAAAAAACCCCTTTGTTTTCAGATTTACTTCCTTAGGTTTAGGCAACAAAAGCACATGGTTAGATTTAGAAAAAAACCCCCACCATGGTTTGGCCTAAATTCCGTTTGTTATTAACATTATGTAACGTCACGTGCATACGTCACATGACATACGTTTTTATTAAAATCACTCCACTCAACTTTTGGTTTCACACAGCAAACGAACAGCAGGCTACTGAGTGAAAGTCCAGAGTTTGTTTGACCCATCCACCTCCTTCCCCACCCACCCTAGCTCTTCATACCACAAAAGTTGCCATGATTGTCAAAAACATATTGCCCCATGGTGAGTCTCTCACCAATGCTAAAGGGTGCCTCTGTGTTTCTAACACCAAGAGCTTCTGACCAAGCGTCTGTGTTTGATGAGTTGGCAGTGAAACCAAGTTGCTATAGCCTACTCTGTGAATCTGGGGTTATGCCATGATTTTGTTACCTAACCAGCACTGTCACCATGGTAGCGACTTGTAAACTGACAGCACCCATCTGTCACTCAAAGCGGTCATGCCCCTAATTATGCATACCTTTAAGCCTTAACAATATTCAAAGGCTGAGTAATATAAAAATTCACGCATGTACAGTTGTCACAGATGGGGAAAGCTTTAGAGACTAAAAACCTTTTCTTTTTTTTGTACTAGGCTGTTATAATGTTTTTTTTCTGCTGGCTCTTGGAGCCAACCTCAAGTGGACATTAAAGGAACTGCATTTATTCTCACTTGTTGTATTTTTCAGCCCTGGAGGTTGCCACTTGATGTGAACAAACATGTCGTCTGAATCATGAGTATATCCGCTAAAAAAAAAAAAAAAGATTTTTGATGAAAACATTTTCCAGTCTTGCTTGAGACTAAAGCCCTGTTTCCACCAAACACTTCCGGACCTTTGGAACCAAAATTAACCCTTCAGACATGGTGCCTAGACCCTAGCATTTCCACTGCAAACAGCGGGGTTGTTGTCACTCACTGTTCCGTCCAGCCCTCACTGTATTTCCTCATTACCGGTGACACAGATGGAAGTCTACACCTAGTTTATCGTCCACAGAACGAAGCTGCATGCCGTCATTTTCAGAACTAAATAAAACAGGCTGCAGTGAGAGTCTGTCTACATGGGATATTTAAAGATAGCAACTTTGTGCATTATGTCCCTCTGAGGCAAGCTCGGGGTTTAGTGTTGTCATAGCCGGATGCTCCGTGACACTTTTTTCTTCTTCAAAGGAGGATTAGGATATATGCAGTTCAAATAACACGGTTGAAATTAATATATATAAAAACACTTGAAGATCCACTCATTGCTGAAAATGTCTGTCATATAAAAACTTAAGTAATGGTCAAAGTTGTCATATGAAATATTTAAGGTGTGTTGATTGATTCATCACGAATTGAGTAACATTACAAACTAACGTTACACCTTAAAAGTTGCCGGCAGTCATTCCAGTGAATTGAGTTATTTTTTACTCCAACTCCAGCTGCTGCAAGAGGCAGCAAAACATTTTAACTCTCCATGGTATGAACAGTGGTTTCTGCCTCGAAACCAGCCACAACTCAGCCCTGAGCAGGGCAACCATCCGCTATTTTCCACAACTTTTGTATGTTCACAGTGGAAATGGAAAAAAGCGTATCAAACTGAACCAACTGTACCGTACTGCTCGGTGGGAACAGGGCTTAAAAGTCTAAAGCATTGCACCCCCATGAGGCTGCTTTTTTTTTTATTTTTTTCATAAAAAGTTGTCTGATCATTTCCCTTCTTTGAATCAAACATTGCTGCTGAACTTCACCTCTTGCACATGCTTGTTGGATTATCAGCATTTTTACACAAACCTGTTAAGTCTCCTTGTTGGCACTGGAAGTTAAATCTGAAGACCTGCTGGCAAGTCCATTTCAATTATGTATCACTCTGTATGTCAAGTATACCCAGAAATGAAATTATGTTGTAATTGGGCTTTCTCCCGCTGAACTAATGTCGTTTCAGCACACCGCCCATAGGCTTCCAATGTCATTGTATTTATTACCTTACTTATCTCATTCAATTTTTATTCTCAAAGGTCCATTCAAATGGTGCCAAGCTGTGCAGTAAAACCAGGCTGTCATGCAAATTTGAAAAGCAACGCTTCAAACATCACTCTGACACAAAGACATTTCAAAGCTTTTTAAAGAAAGTTCCATTTCAGAAACAACTTATCACAGATGAAAATCTCAGTCAGTGAGAATTTAAAACTGATCAAATTAAATGAATTAAAACCCTTGAAACAGAGCCTTGTTTGCAGACAGAGTTTAGAATGACAAGGCTAAAGGTACAGACATTAAGCTGTTTTAATAATTGACATGTACCAATTATTTACATGTGCTGTTGCATGTATGCATTCAAATTGTCACGTTATAGTTAATGTTCCATAACTCTTTGCAAAGTGTACCTAATTGTACATAAATTGCACTGATACTGGTAATACATTATTAAAGTTACTGGTGAGGAAGGATTTTCCAGTGTGTGGCTTGGAACTTAAGCCCAATTTTTTGCCTATATTTGTTCAAAATTTGGGTAAAGTGGCATCATTAAAAGTATGCCGAATTAGCTGCTAGCAGTTCCTCTTTGCAATTTTCCCAATGGATGTACAAACTGCTATTACTGAATTACTTTGATAATGAATAAAAACTGAAAAAAGTGACTCTTCGAAGGTGAACTCTGGAGTTTCATGGAGTCTTTTTTTCTATAATTCCTAAGTATAGTTGATATTTGAGGTACTCTAGTATCTTGAAGACCTTGACCTTATGAGTCTGATTTTGACACTTTCTGTGGTGTGTTAGATGTCGAGCATCGAGTATGACTTGCTGCATTAATTATCTTCCTTGTATTTGATTGGTCCAGCTGTGCAGCTGGCTGCCAGCCCGGGAGGCAGATTTGTGTCAGCTTCAGTCAACATACCTATAAGTCATTAGTGCTCAATGTGAACTTTGCCTATATGATGGAAGCAACTGTTCTTGGCCTCCAACATACACAATTTTACCATCATATTTATCATCACACCCCCTCATCACAGTCTACACAATCACACTTGCAATAATGCCAAGATAGCTGACAAAGTATGAAGCATATTGTAGCCAATTCTGCAAAGGAAAGGAAATACGTTGTTTCATATGTTTAAATTTAACTCCCAAAATCTTGGCTTACATGATTATGTTTTTTATGCTGTCATCACAGTTATGCAAGCAAAATGTCAGGAAACAAGTGAATTTTTTGAAGTGACAAATTAGACAAAGGTGTAACAAGATATACAGATAATAACATAAAATGTGTAAAACAGATGTTGTGATTTGAGTAGTACAGATTTTTAGTTGTCTTTGTTTGAGCATTGTAAGTGTTTGTGTGCATGTATGATACTGTGTTGAGCAAGTGTGTCTGATATATATTTATGAATAATGGGAACCAGAGGGATATTCAGGTATGTGCACGGAGGAGGTGGAGGAAAAAGAAGAGAAAGAAGAGTTAACGATTGCTTGCAGAGTGGGAAGATTGTGTCTCCGAGCGGAGAGTGGGAGGTGTGTTTCATTTGTATTTAGGGACAGCTGAGTTGTGAGAAGGCACCAGGCTGAAATTAATTGACAGCAAAATCTATGCTGGCTAAAAATAGTGTTATGTCATATTTAAAGGGATGTTTTTGAGGCAACACAGTTTGAAATGATTCCCAAAGCTCTCTGGGCTAAGTAGTATTTGTGGATACTGTTTGACTTGACTTTGGCTAAAGATGGTTTCATGTGCATGGGCTTATTTGATATATATAAATTATGTTTATTAACTAGAGGGTAAAATGGTGTTTGCTAGTGTGTCACAAACAGGGTACATGAGCACATTATCTTTGGATACATCATTTTCAATCAATCGACCTGTACTTGATGGCCAAACTAACTCGACACAGTACAACAAGCTGAAGTGAATGTATTTTTCTCTGCCCTTTGTAATTTTAAGAATAGCACTAAAATATAAAACTGTGATTATCATTATGAACAGTACCAGTATTAAGTATACGTATTACGGACAGTGTTAATTCTGGTTACATTTCTTTGCCACAAAAGTCAGATCAAACTGTTGAAGATAACAGATGCGAGGTAGAATTCACACACAAATAAGACTTAACTTCACTCAAATTTAATACCATTATTCAGCAATATAAACTGGATATATGATCGTTTAAATGGTATAGTAATGGTAATTAATATTTTTGTATCAACAATGTATGAAATGCCTCTGTTTAATGTAAAAGAGGTGGCCTGTAGTAATAAACCCACAAAGAATTGTCACCAGGCTTTGTAATTCCCCTCCCTATACTGAACCATTTTAGCATTTTTCAGCTCATTGTTTTGGTTTTGCAGCCAGCAGCTTTATTGTTCTGGTTCAGTCTCACTATTTAAAGCAGCAGCAGGCAGCTGTTTTCAATGGTCTGATGAATTTCCTTTATTCTTCCTATCCAGCACTAACTGACAGACTAACTACTAGCTGGTGAACATAGTGGAACATTTAGCAGCTAAAGAGCAACATATTTGGTAGAGACCAAAACAGAGCTTAAAACAGATTTTTCATATGGTCACAAACACAATTCTGAATGATTGCTAATGTTGCTCTGTCCCTGCTGGATGTATAAAAAAGCAAATAACAGATTAGCCATAAAAACTTTAAGAGGTGCTCAGTGCTGTGAGTGCTAAAGTTGCCTCGTGAATCTGTGCTCATCCAAATAAATGACAGCATCGCTCAGTGTCTGGCTGGATGTGTCAATAGGCAGCTATTTGCTAACACATTCACCTTAAAAACTGATTATATGTCAGTGTTGTGTTTACAGCTTGTTGATCCTCCAAGGGGTTACAGTGGTTGAAAAAAATCTAATCAACAGACCAAGAATCAGTAAGACCACCAGTATCGATCTGTTTGGATGTTAGCATGGACAATAGATGACTAATTTTCAGAACATTTACAGCAAAATTACTAGTTTGTTTTGAACTTATCCAAATCCTGTTTTTATCTCTTTGAGAAAAAAGTTATGAGTAACTGAATTATGTTGAGTCACACAGTGTCACCCAACACAACTGTAAATATCAAAAGTACATTTAGGCAAGATAAAAATTAATTAAATGTTAAATTCATGACTCCTTTTACTCAGTGTAAAACCTGTGGTCATTAAATGTAGTGGTACTTACTACTACATACTAGGAGTGGGAAAAAATTAATTCACTTAAGTACTGCAATTTCTTTCTGACAACATAAATAACATATAGACTAATATAACAGTAATCCCTCTCAGTTGTAACCTATGACCCACTCTCAGTGTGTGGCAGTGAATTTAGGTGCAGGGCCTCTGCCTGTATTTTCTTATTTTCTTCTGTGCTGTGTTTAATTGATAGGACAGTTGTTTTAGCGAGGGGGGGGAATGACATGCAGCAAAGGGCTATAGATTGGAATCAGACCTGTGGTTGTTAGCAAGGACAAAGCCTTTGTACATGGGGTGCCTGCTCTACCAGATGAGCTAATGGGCACCCTAAGGTCGGGACTTTATAAAAGGCAGCGACCAGGTGCTGAGCAGCATGCATCCAAGAGGAAGCTACAAAAATTGCAGACATATTGCAGAACAAATGCAAATATAAACAAAAGTGAACTTGGGGTTGGTTTTTAATTTTGCTAGCAATACTGTGTACAAATGTTAAAGCCCCTACAAGGAATTTTCATTTTGAGTTGATTTTGGCGACCCTGTGGACAAAAGCGGTAGTGTTTGCCGGAATGAAGCCTACATTTCCCATGAGCTCTAGCGCGTATTGTCGTAAAGACGCTTACCTGGCTTGCGCATGTGTTTGTTTTGGGGATGAATGAAACAACAAGACGGGAAAACTTTGCCCCCGCTCCTATTGGGGATCCCAGCTCACCTCTGCCGTGCCCCAACTCCACTTCTTCGGTGGCGCGGGGTGAATCTGCGCAACCTGCGGCCTCTGTGTGTGGCTCCCCGGACAGCTAACGCCGTGGACCCGACGGCTCCTGCCAGGATTGGGCAGGTAAATGCTAGATCACTAGCAAACAAAACGTTTATCCTGAAGGATTTCCCGACTTCCCGAGGATTGGATTTTCTCTGTGTGACTGAGATGTGGCTGTCCAGTGCTTTCACAGAACTTTTACCTGATGATTGCTGCTATTTTAACTCCCCGCGGACGTTGGGTCGAGTAGGAGGAATAGCGACTATTTATAAATGTAAGCAGCTGGGTAAGATGACGTGTACCATCTGAGTGCCGTAAATTGTTTTGTCCTGGAAGCGACCTGGGGTGGACCCAGAGACAGTTTCCTAAAGGTATGGATTGTATAGAAATAGCTTATCTTCACACTGATGGTCTCATTTGCTGTTGTACGTCACGCACAGACATCAGCAGAAACGAGAGACTTTTGCATATCCAGTTAAAAGTTCCTTGTAGCAGCTTTAACCGACAATTCCTGCATAGTGTACCTTTAATGCCTGAATCAATATGATTGAAATGCAGGGGTGGATAGAAATTAGCACCATTATTGCTGGATGAGTAATGTGATGTCATAACCATTAAAAAAAAAGTGAGAAAGCAGAAAATGGCGGACTGTCAGAAGACATTCAGTCAGCAGCTGTAGCAACTCGACTTCAGCCAATACAAACACCAGCGCTGGGGGTCTGACACTGCAACGTCTGACTCCTCGTCAGATCAGCAAACTTTCTGTTGCTGCCTTTACAAAGCCCTTGTGTGATTGCAGGCACTGGAGTTTGAGCTGATTGAATTTGAGTTGTTTCAGTGGCTGACTGAGGGTCTCTCCAGGGCTGTGGTGAAGTCAAGTAGTCCGTAGTGTAGTAGTCTATTTGTGGTTTGATAAACGGAAAGCAAGAACAGCTGAGGAAGGAAGGGCTGAGTAAATCATTAAGCTGCATGCATCTCTACAATGACAGTTGATTTTACCCAATTTAAATGGTAAAAAAAATAATAATCACATAATAATAAAATCAATACCTGGTGGTCAATGTTGATATTGTGGTGGCCACCAAAATTAAATCAACAGTTTAAGTTTACTTAAAATGTGTATATTTTTTAATTAATTCTCTTGTGTATGCACATTTTATTTACCAATTTTCAATGCAGTAAAAGTAACAAACGTGACGAACATGTGATGTGCATTTTATTTCCATTTTTTGGTCATATGCCTCTTGACATACAGTCTCTAAAAAAATTGCAAAAAGTACAAATTTGCAAAACATATCAAATCACCCAAGTATTTAACTGAGAAATACGCATATTGTCCTAGCCCTACTAAATAGGTTGCTCTTACTTACAAGTCAAAAGCTAAAACTGAGTAGAAGGTGCAAAGAAACATCTCCAGAAGAAGCGTTTCATCTCTCTTCCTGAGGTGAAAAATGTTCTCACTCTCAGAGCCCACGATGGTGGGCCTTTCCCCAGAGTTCATTAATTAGTTAATTAGTTAATTAGTCTGAACAGATGGCTATGCAACACAAATCAGAAGGCTCTGTGGGCCTGGAGCAGGAGGAAGGTAGGAGAAGGTGAGCCGAGGAGCAATCTGGAATCTCAACTGTCACCAAACCTCTGAACCAGGCTGTGTGCAGCAGACATTTTCTCCTCATTCACCCATTTTACTCCACAACGACAGACAGGGCGAATCATAAATTAATAAGAAAAGTAAATCACTTGCTGGAAAATGACATGAGTATGTGTCGTCGTGAGGTGAAAGCACAAGGCGTTAAACCACACGGGTGCTGTGGTCACACTGCAGGAGCATTTATTTGAATGAATACTTTGCATCACTGCAGATTTAAAAAAGCATTTCTGATGGTTTATTTTTAGACTGTTCCCATCTCCCCCCTTCTGTTTCCTTTTCCCTCACTGTCTCTCTATGATTCTCCCTCGCTCATCTGTCTCTATTCCCTGCTCTCTCTTCTTCCCTTATTCCTGACTCCCTATCACTCTCTTAAAGGCGCAGGCATTGTATGAAATGAGGATGGCATGTGTAAGCTCCCCTGTGTGTAAGTACAGGATAATACATAAGATTAGAACATAAAACTATTAAAATACGGTATGCTTGTGTTTCTCACTTTGACTCAAATTCAGTGTCAGAGAGGAGTGCTATTAAAAATTCAGATGGATGGTGCATTATTCATATATATATTTTACACACAGCACGCAACCAAGTAGCGCACGCACGCACACACACACACACACACACACACACACACACACACACACTTACATGCTCTCACATGCACAAGGAGATATCCATGTGCACATGGGCAAACATGCATGCTCATGATACACAAACATACAAACACACACACACACACACACACACACACACACACACTAAGATAATCTCCTTAGTACAGTAACCCATTTAAAGCATATCTGAGAGAGGGAGAGAAAGAGAGAGAGAGCACACATTCGCCCACATACCAAAATTTTCAACAATGTTAAAGGAATCGAGGACACTGCGTCATCCCTCATAATCACTCAGCAGGATCGCTCTCCGCTTCTATGTGTATGTATTTTGTATGTATTTGAAGGATTGTGTATGCAGTTAAGATATTGTACAATGCATGAGTGCACCCCAAACATCTCCAACATGAATCACAACAGTGTTAATGTAAATCGACCAGGTCGTGATGTCTGTGAAGCAAGCAAACAGAGATGCCACAGAGGAGTATTTCGAGCAATGTGTAATTTAAAACCACATTCAACAAACCTGATTTCAACTTGTGAACTGAATCTCACACCCAATTTGTTAACGGTCACGATTTGTCTGCCAGCTGTGAAAACGACCTCATAACAAGCTGAAATGAAGCAGGATAAAGCTGCAGGTCCGGCTCCTCATTTCACTGACTCTCCGTTTGTCCTTGTCCCCTCTCTCTCACTCTCAATAATGTTCTGGATCATGTTACCCTCTGTTAATACTCACTGCAACTCTTGGATGGCATCCTAAACTACTCCCATTTCTCTGTTTATCATTATTCTGATATGTTGAAACAGGCGTGATGCAATAAACAAGATCTGATTACCCAACCTGGCAACCACAATGCCAGCGTCAGATAGTCTGTGTGCAAACACCTCCAAAAGATGACGGCTAATGTAAATACTTGACTCCTCTGATATCCACCAACACGAGGGCTGGGGGTATACATACACACACACACACACACACACACACAGAAACTGTTATTGTACATACACATTTTCAGGTCAAACACTATAATATTGTACAATGTAATACAGTCTGCAACATCAGGTGTGCATTAGGCTTCTGCTATCCAGAGTGTAGCCACTGCACTGCATTAGCACAACAGTGGATGTGATAAAGCAAAAATATAGGTTTGAGTCAGAGGTCAGGCTCAGGTTCTGAATTTAGCAGTAACAGTTGGGTTCAGCTGGGTCAAGTCTTAAAGATGAGTCTTAAAGGCCAGGACCTAATTTTACCTGAAAGCATTTTACAGAGTTACTTAACACTAAATCCATTTTTTTAGTTAAATAATTCTGTGTACAGTCACTTTATTACACCATCTATTGATCCTGAACCCATTCTATAGTGTTCATTACAACAGTAGAGGTATTTTCCTTCTTGTAGAGAAAATCCAGTAATTCTTCCCTCTACAGACCCCAAAAAACTGTGAAAAATCCATGATATTCCTGGGACACCAAGCCCCAAACTACAAGAGAATGTGAATGTCATGAGAATAACAGATGCAACTCCTGTTCTATGATTTCTGAATTACAGTCAAATTAGATAGAAAGTTGGGGGCAGACAGAGTGACACTGGAGCACTGACAGAGCTGTGAGTGGAGTGTGAGGGTCAAGGGGGCATATGTATGTGCTTCATACGATAACCCATACATTGAGTTAATTAATCCTGTTTCATTTAAGAGCTCTCTCTCTCTCTTTATCAGACCACAAATGAGACAAGAATTAGCTAGCTACCACACCCCACTGTCTCTCCACCTCGCTCCCCACTGCTGTGGACTGCTTCACCAAGGGGAGGGTGGAGAGCAGCTCCGGGGACTGACCTTTGGTCAGTGGCTGTTGCAACTCAAATTCAGCAGTCACAGCTGGCTGGTGGCCAGCAGCAGTGCTGGGTCTAACCTGTGTAATGGCAACAGAAAGTTAGCTAAAAGAGTCGTGGCTGTCTGGTCCTCTGGCGCTGACAGAGTTTCAGTTGCTGCTGCCACTGACTGGGGATCAATCTCCAGGGCTGCTGCTTGCTCTCCTCCCAACGAGGTCATCCGCAGTGGCGGGGAGTGAGGGGGAAGACACACTGATTCGAGGTGTTAGCTAACATTAAACACATAAACATAAATTAGCAAAAGTCGTAAGCCTTCAGCAGAAAGTTAGCAGAAAGACATTGTCGGTGAAGATTCTCGTCATCCATTCTCATCATCCAGGTCATGGTAGTAATAAGGACAATATTGTAGGCAACTGGACTCGCTTGCATTTCTTGAAGACATTCCATCTCTCATCCAAGAAGCTTCTACAGTTTCAAATGACTGGTGCAGAGTCACAGGCTTTAAACTCTGTGTGGGTGTGGACCCTTACAGAGTCACTGAGATCCCATGTGAGCTGTTAGTTTCAGAGCTGTTAAGGTCACATGTGAGTCTTGACCCACCTGGCCATCATGTCTGTCGTTAGGGTTAGATGGGACCAGGTGTGCATAAGTGTGAAGTCATCTGGGAAGGGATCAAAAGACTGCTTTGTACATGGGTAATGCGTGGTGTCGTAGGCCACGTCCTATTATTGTTGTTAGCCCCTTTTCCACTGCAGGAACTTTTCTCATTTACCCGGGATTTTATAAAAAAACCTCTGTGCGTTTAAACCGAAATTACCCGGGTAAAAACTTTCCCTCAACCCCAAATTTACCCTGGAAAAAGTACCTAGTAGGGGGCAGGACTTTTCAGATTACCCAGAATTCTTGAGGGGCGGGGTGGTGTGCCGAAGAACGCTGATCAGTGGAACAAACACGCAGCGTTACGCACTTCCTGGTACAGGCAGCCGCTGCAAACTTTATTTCACTTCTACAGGCTCCACTTCATTTGTGTTTTGATTAAGGATGGGTACCGAAACCCGGTACTGAATTAGCCCTGGTGCTAAATTATCAAAGACCGTAGTACTGATCAGCGCTAACAGTATCGGTTCTTTTGTGCCGGCGCTGAACTCCTCCGCACACATACATACATTGACGTGACATGGTAACTGGTGAACAGCCAAGTGAACGTGTATAACAGAGTGAATCAATCAATCAATCAATTTTATTTATAAAGCCCAATATCACAAATCACAATTTGCCTCACAGGGCTTTACAGCATACGACATCCCTCTGTCCTTAAGACCCTCACAGCGGATAAGGAAAAACTCCCCAAAAAAACCCCTTTAACGGGGGGAAAAAAACGGTAGAAACCTCAGGAAGAGCAACTGAGGAGGGATCCCTCTTCCAGGACGGACAGACGTGCAATAGATGTCGTACAGAACAGATCAACATGATAAATTAACAGTAATCCATATGACACAGGGAGAGAGAGAGAGAGAGAGAGAGAGAGAGAGAGAGAGAGAGAGAGAGAGAGAGAGTGAGAGAGAGATATGCAGGTAATGACAGTATCTTACAACAACATTAATGGAAGTAATAATATTATAGTTATAGTTCTGGTTACTGCGGTACAATATGTTGAAAGTATGTATTAATACCTGGCAGTATACATGTGTGACAATAATCATATGTGTATAATAACAGAAGAAGTATGACTAATGACTAATGATGGCAGCAGCAGCAGGAGGCATCTGGCGGGACCACGGCAGCAGCACAACCACACACGTCACGCTGTCCAGGCACCGCTGTGATATGAGTTAATCTGAGAGACAGTGGAGCACAAAGGCTCCGGAGAAGAAGCCGAGTTAGTGACATCCAGAATGGCCGGGTTAGCTAGATGCAGTAATAGTATAAGAGAGAGAGAGAGAAGGAGAGAAGGGGCCCGGTGTATTATAGGGGGTCCTCCGGCAGACTAGGCCTAAGTCAGCCTAACTAAGGGCTGGTACAGGACAAGCCTGAGCCAGCCCTAACTATAAGCTTTATCAAAGAGGAAAGTCTTAAGTCTAGTCTTAAATGTGGAGACGGTGTCTGCCTCCCGGACCGTAACAGGAAGATGATTCCACAGGAGAGGAGCCTGATAGCTAAAGGCTCTGGCTCCTGATCTACTGGTGGAGACTTTAGGGACCACGAGTAACCCTGCGTTCTCAGAGCGCAGTGTTCTGGTGGGATAATATGGCACTATGAGCTCTCTAAGATATGATGGAGCTTGACCATTTAGAGCTTTATAAGTTAACAGTAGGATTTTAAATTCAATTCTGGATTTTACAGTGAGCCAGTGCAGAGAAGCTAAAACAGGAGAGATATGATCGCGTTTATTAGTTCCTGTTAGTACACGTGCTGCTGCATTCTGAATTAGCTGGAGAGTTTTTAAGGACTTACTAGAGCTACCTGATAATAGAGAGTTACAATAATCCAGCCTTGAGGTAACAAAAGCGTGGACCAATTTTTCTGCATCTTTTCGGGTCAGGATAGGCCTAATTTTCGCAATATTACGCAGATGAAAAAATGCAGTCCGTGAGGTTTGCTTTAAATGAGAATTAAAAGACAAATCTTGATCAAATGTTACTCCGAGGTTTCTTACGGTAGTGGCAGGGGCCAGAGCAATGCCATCTAGAGAAACTATGTCATCAGATAAAGAGTCTCTGAGTTGTTTGGGGCCAAGAACAATAACTTCAGTTTTGTCTGAATTTAACATCAGGAAATTGGTGCTCATCCAAGTTTTTATGTCTTTAAGGCAATTATGAAGTTTAGTTAATTGATTGCTTTCTTCTGGCTTCATTGATAAATACAACTGAGTATCATCCGCATAACAATGGAAATTTATAGAGTGATTTCTAATGATGTTACCTAACGGAAGCATATATAGAGTAAACAGGATTGGTCCGAGCACAGAACCTTGCGGAACTCCAAAACAAACTTTAGTACGTAAGGATGGTTCATTATGAACGTCAACAAATTGAAAACGATCAGATAAATAAGATTTAAACCAGCTTAGTGCTGAACCTTTTAAGCCAATTAAGTGATCCAGTCTCTGCAGCAGAATTTGATGGTCAATTGTGTCAAACGCCGCACTAAGATCTAATAAAACAAGTACAGAGAGTCCTTTGTCTGAAGCAATCAGAAGGTCATTTGTAATTTTAACTAGAGCTGTCTCAGTGCTATGATGCACTCTAAATCCTGACTGAAATTCCTCAAATAAATTATTATCCTGGAGAAAATCACACAGCTGGTCTGCGACTACTTTCTCAAGGATCTTTGATAGTAGGCTATAGTTGGCTAACACCTCTGGATCCAGGGTGGGCTTTTTTAGTAGAGGTTTAATTACAGCTACCTTAAAAGACTGTGGTACATAGCCTGTTAATAAGGATATATTGATCATATCTAATATATGAGTGTTAACTATAGGTAAGACCTCCTTAAGTAGCCTAGTTGGGATGGGGTCTAAGAGACACGTTGATGATTTGGATGAAGAAATCACTGCAGTCAATTCTTGAAGAGAAATTGGGGAGAAGCAATCTAAATATATATTAGATTTTACAGCTGTGTTTGAGGTTAGATAGGTACTATCTGAGGGCAGGAGGTCATGAATTTTGCCTCTAATAGTTAGAATTTTGTCATTAAAAAAGCTCATAAAATCATTACTGCTAAGGGCTAAGGGAATACAAGGCTCAATAGAGCTCTGACTCTCAGTCAGCCTGGCTACAGTGCTGAAAAGAAACCTGGGGTTGTTCTTATTGTCTTCTATTAGAGCTGAGTAATAGTTTGCTCTGGCATTGCGGAGGCCCCTCTTATAAGTTTTGAGACTGTCTGTCCAGATTAAACGAGATTCTTCCAGTTTGGTTAATCGCCAATTCCTTTCAAATTTTCGCGATATTTGTTTTAACTTACGGGTTTGAGAGTTATACCAAGGAGCGAACTTTCTTTGCTTTTTCAACTTCTTTTTAAGAGGAGCTACAGAGTCGAGCGTTGTTCGTAGCGAGCCTACGGTGCTATCAACAAAATGATCAATTCGGGAGAGGTTAAACCTCTGTTACTGAAGGTATTGGTATTGAATTTAACGACGAAGTAATCTTTTCCTTAAGTTTTGCGACAGCACTATCTGATAAACATCTAGTATAGTAACTGTTGCTGAGTGGCGTGTAATCGAGTAAAAAGAAATCAAAAGTAATCAGATAATGATCCGATAGCGAGGGATTCTGTGGAAAGACTTTTAGGTTATCAATTTCAATTCCATATGTCAGAACTAGATCAAGGGTATGGTTAAAACAATGAGTAGGTTCATGTACACCCTGACTGAAGCCAATGGAGTCTAATAATGAGATAAACGCGGTAGCCAGGGAGTCATTATCAGCGTCGACATGAATGTTAAAATCGCCTACAATAATAACTTTATCTGATTTAAGAACTAAACTGGATAAAAACTCTGAGAATTCAGATAAAAATTCAGAATACGGGCCAGGAGCACGGTACACTATAACAAATAAAAGTGGCTGCGAGGTTTTCCAGGTCAGATGTAAAAGACTAAGAACGAGGCTTTCAAATGAATTATAATCTAGTTTAGGTTTAGGACTGATTAACAGACTAGAGTTAAAAATGGCTGCAACTCCCCCTCCTCGGCCGCTGCCTCGAGGAATGTGGGTATTATTATGACTGGGAGGAGTGGACTCATTTAGACTAACATATTCATCTGGACACAGCCAGGTTTCAGTGAGACTGAGTAAATCAATATGATTATCTGATGTTAATTCGTTTACTAACACTGCTTTAGACGATAGAGACCTGATATTTAACAGTCCGCATTTAATTCTCCTGTTTTGTCTTTCTGTCACAGAAGAGGTTTTAATTTTTATGAGGTTGTTATGCACAACTCCTCTTTGTTTAATTTTAGATTTAGATAATTTAGGCGGTCGGGGGACAGACACCGTTTGTATAAAACTATTAAAACTATGGCTGGGTAACTGAACTAGAAGCTCAGAGAGGCGTTTAGGACTGCGACTCTGAGTCCTGATCTCAACTCTGGGTTGTCAGGGATTTAAATTACTAATAAAGTTTGCCAGGTTCCTAGAAATGAGAGCAGCTCCATCCAAAGTGGGATGAATGCCGTCTCTCCTAATAAGACCAGGTTTTCCCCAGAAAGTTTGCCAATTATTAACAAAACCCACATCGTTTGCTGGACACCACCTGGACAGCCAGCGGTTAAATGATGACATGCGGCTAAACATGTCATCACTGGTCAGATGGGAGGGTCCAGAGAAACTACGAGTCCGACATCGTTTTTGCGTATTCACACACGAAGCAATATTAATTTTAGTGACCTCCGATTGGCGTAACCGGGTGTCATTGGCGCCGGCGTGAATAACAATCTTACTGAATCTACGTTTAGCTTTAGCCAGCAGTTTTAAATTAGATTCAATGTCGCTCTGGCCCCAGGAATACATTTGACTATGGCCGCTGGTGTTGCTAACTTCACGTTTCTCAGAATAGAGCTGCCAATAACCAGAGTTTTATCCTCAGCGGGTGTGTCGCTGAGTGGGAAAAGCGGTTGGAAGCGTGAACAGGCTGGTGGTGAGCCGTGGGCTTCGGCTTGGAGCTGTGCTTCTGGCGAATCAGAACCCAACCTCCCGGCTGAACGGGAGTTACCGGAGGACAGTTAGCAGAGGCTAAGGCTAGGCTATGTGGCTCCGCACCGACTACAGGGGACTGGCTAACTACCGCAGCTGCTGAATGGTTTTCCATGGTGCGGAGCCGCGCTTCTAATTCACTAAGCCTCGACCTCCAACGCAGCAAATAAGCTACACTTGTTACAATTACCACTGTCGCTAAAGGAGGCAGAGGCATAACTGAACATTTGACACACCGGGCAACAGAGGGCAGGAGAAGGAGAAGCCATGGCTAAGCTAATGTAGCTACCAAGGCTAAGAGCGTGCAAACAACAGCTAAGAGATTAGCGAGAAAGTCGTAGAAAGGAGGAGAGCTATAGGTGCTTAAACAGAACCAGTGTGGGTTATGACTTGAAGTAGACGTTAAAGCAACTGAGGTGAGAAAGCAGGCAAGTGGAATTCACCAGAGCAGTACAGAGACGCTGTCACAGAAACACCGGAAATGACACAACTCGCTTACCGCAATACGTCAGCACGTCAGCCACGTCAGTGAAGATAACTCGAAAATGACTCGAGTTGACGGCAGCTACACTCTTACACGTTACCATAAGTAACATTAACCCTTAGCGAGTAAGAAGCCAATACTTTATCAATACATGTGTTGAGTAAGCATGAACATGTTAACATGTAGACAGTGATATTCAATATGCTCCGTCCACAGTCTCTCATCCACCGTCACTAATGTTATGTCTTACACAAGGACAGCAAGATAGTTCAGCTGATAGCGAACTGTTACTAATAAGTTGAATCACAGCAGTCTGTATGTAGACTAACTTGGCTTGACACTTATCTTAAAATACTTTTAAACTTAGCTGCTGGCACAAACAGCCCCAACTCACCAGCACGTAACCAGCCAAGCTGGTGGAGCCAAATACAGGGCACATGGTTTCTCTAAAAATGGAAAAGTCTGTCCTTTGCGTTTTAAAAAACTTCTGTGTTTATATGACAACTTTATTGAAACGATCTCCATTCACACAGAGCTGCAAAATCTACTGGAAATGCTGTAGTATGCATGCCAGGCCAATGGGTGGCAGTGTAAATTTGCAAAGCAACCCCACGGCATGACGCCATGCGCCTGTGCTAAAGCACCTACCTCTGCAACACGGTGATTACAAACCAAAACAAAGAAGACACAATGGCGAAAGCATGCA
The DNA here is from genome assembly GCF_011397635.1 of Epinephelus fuscoguttatus. Classification (NCBI taxonomy): domain Eukaryota; kingdom Metazoa; phylum Chordata; class Actinopteri; order Perciformes; family Serranidae; genus Epinephelus; species Epinephelus fuscoguttatus. The sequence goes on from NC_064763.1 coordinate 8,700,439, forward strand.
CAGATAACTTTGTCTGGATGGACGACAAGGTGGAGTTGCTAGAGTAACAGATCTACACTTCACTTCAAATCAACAGGATGAGCAGCACAAACAGAGCTCGGCATTGTTGTTGTGACGGTCGGCTTGCCTAGTGACTGGAACCGTAATGCGCATGTGTAAAAAGTCTCCATTTTCAGAGGAACTGCATATTGCAAGTTTACATGACAAGGGAGACGCTGCCGTTTCCAAGAAGTTGCTCTTTGGAACCCGTTTTCAAATCGTTGCGTTTTCAGCAGTGGCGACTGCTCTAAGACTGCAAGGGAAGCTCAGCTTCCCCTAAAATGTCAAAAAATAAGTGGTCAAATATGTACTGTTGTGTTTACATTTCATTGACTAAATATGCGCTAGAACGCGTTCAACTTTTGTTCAGAATCAGCTACCTATCACAGGTCACTGATGCGACTTTCTTCTCATTTATTCCCGTAGCGCCACAGTGCATTAAACAGTGTCGAAGCTCAGCGTCCAAAGACTTCGATGGGGAAGCACAGAGTGGGTTGTTCCACTGCAGCGAAACTAGACAGTCATTGGATAAATGCTCGGTTTTGTCCCGCCCATCGGGCGCTCAGCGTCTCTGGGGGTCTATTGGGCAGTGGGCTGGCCTCGGCTGGCCTGGATGCTGGGTTTCTGCATGATGATTGGATGATCTGTCTGAGACTGAATCCTTTTTGATTGACAACGAAATGAGCGAATCAGTAATCTTGAAATATAAACCACCACTGGAGCATTTTTGAAGTTTCATTCCGTTGTTCTGAGTTGATCTGGAGACTTTTCCAATCCTCTGAGTGATTTTTTCTTTTTTAAAGATATTTTTTGGGGCATTTTTAGCCTTTAATGGATAGGACAGACAAGTGTGAAAGGGGGAGAGAGAGAGAGGGAGTGACATGCAGCAAAGGGCCACAGGCTGGAGTCGAACCCAAGCTGCTGTGGCAACAGCCTTGTACATGGGGCGCCTGCTCTACCACTAAGCCACCGATGCCCCTGAGTGACTTTTTCTTAAAAACGACTAGCGACAAATCTAGCATCTTTTTCTGGTGTTATTGGAGACGGTACTCGTGTTTGGAGACTCTGACTTCTGTCGCTCTGCAGTTACTGTCCCCAGCGAGCAGCGGGTGCTGCTGTGAGCCGCTCCACCGTCCCAGAGCACTCACAGGCAGTCACACTAGCCTCGCGCAGCAGCCCCAGAGGGTAGAATTTACGTATAAATAAATGGACACATTTTATGATGTAGGCCGAAAATGAGCTTCCCCTCCTTGAAAGACCAGCAGCTGCCACTGGTTTTCAGGTACCCAAAATGCAGCTGTCGTGTAAAGGATCGGCCAAAACGCAACTAAAGTTTACCGTTTTCAGTTGTAATCGTTGTCATATAAACGCGGCCTAAGTCTCCTGTCAGGGGCTAGATTTTCCAAAGTCTGAAAACAAACCAGAGGAGGTGCAGAAGTCAAGAGTTCTGTCAGACCACACCACTTAAATTATGCTATGTTCAAAAGTCATTATGGGTTTTTTTTCTCCAACAATTCCAAAATGAAACTGCCTACCTCAGCTTAAAGTCTGCACTTTTATCATGACCATCGATGTGGTCATGATAAAATGGATTATGTCTAAATGAGAAAATAAGACAAAACTAAACTAACATGCACATACATTTGATTTGCTCACCTTATTTCATTTTCTGATGCCATCGTCCTTCTCTCCCTCTTTTTGCATATTATATTAATCTCCTTTGTCTGATATACCACTTGTCTGATCACAGAATAACCCTGACAATAGATGACATGCATATTCATGGAACTTTTAGAAACCATCAGTGCTTTATTTAAGTTTTAATTTGTGCTTGTCTGCCTCACATAACAGAGAATTCTATCAATGTGTACTTTCTTAAACTTACTGCTTTCCAGTATCATATGGGGCAGCGACCTTAAAATTACAGACTGCCAACTGTACACTGAACTTTGTTTCCATAATACATCACTGACAAATACACGAAATCATTGACTGATTAATTGACTGTAACACCATGGTTGGCTGGGTGTGTCCCATGCACTCGTTAAAATTGGTGCTTTGGGAAACCCATATCAAAATTTAAGAGCATTTAAGAGCATTCCCTCGTAGGGAAGGCCAAGGTTTGGGTCTCAGATTTAGGAGCACACAGAACATGTGTATATGTACTTTATTGGCACAAAATGTTTTGTTGAGAGGGGTTTTACTGCATCATACTGTATGTTGTAGACAAGCAAAGCTACTTTTATTTGCAACTCCATCAACAAAGTCTGAAACATGATATAAATTTCCTTCAGAAAATTCATCCGCCATCAGAAAAAGATAAACTATAAGAATTAAAACACAAGTGGGCAATATGTCATCTGCTTTAGTTCTTTTTAATTCTATTTTCTTTTACTTTAATGTGTTTGATCGTCATATACAGAAGCTCTGTTGAAATCCTCACTATTTATACCTTTCTATCTTTTCTGCACACTACCTGCACTTTCCCTTAGATGTTCTTTCTGCTGTATCATGTCAATACTGCTGAAATAATTTACAATGAGTGGCTGTTTTCTGTCAAAAGCTCAAGTAGAATCTTTACAATATATGCCATTACAGGTGTAAAGTGACATTCATATGCCTATTAGCTAAGAGCCTGTTTACAACATGCCTCTTGGGTGATTGGATCATAAGTGGAGAGCTCTGTCTATCTCATCACACCTGGCATTGCATCTCTCTCCCCCGTTCTATAGGCATTCATCATTTCTATTTGCAAAGTAACAAATGCGTTGATGTTGTTGTTGTCTTGCTATATGCACACATACAGCCTCTTTAAAATGGGTAAAATCTCATGCCATTGTGGAGCTGCGCACAGCACATTGATTTGCTCAGTCCCTTTATCATGAGGGAAGTGAATAGCTAAATGTTTATGTTCACTTTTATTCAGCTTTGTTGTCCTTGTTTTTTAGCTGTATTTCTACAGCTCCTTTCAAACATGCACTGCAAACTTGAAATTATCTGGATATTACCTGAGGGAGCTCTGTGTAAGAATGCAAACGTCTGAATCAGTTACTCTTACAGAGTAAGCTTCCTAGTACAAAGTTTGTGTAATGTGCAATTGAGCCCATGTGTTATGTGTGGATAGAGCCGGCAGTTGTTTGAAGAATTCACAGAGAGCAAGTGGGCGTGTTGATGAAGTTTCTATCGTGCGGATTGTGCAAAACAGGTAGAAAACAAACATCCAAAGGCTGAAGCCAAAATCATCAGACAAAGCCAAAGAACAGCAAGAGACGCCATTGTTGATGACCAATCACAAACCGACTACTAGACTGCGGTGTAATCTGCGTCGTCTCCTGCCTATGCATGCTCTACCCAGGCGTCACCCCTTGTCTGAACCATTGCAGTGTTTTCAGTAGGTACCACTTCTGACACAAGACAATCTTCGGTTGTGTGCTGCATGTGTTAAAAGGAAACTCCAGATAATGTTTAGACCTGATTCTCCAGACACTGTCTGGAGTTCATTTCTAAAGCATATATATAAATAGACATCAGCCCTCTGTCACACAGAGAACAATCAAGGTGAGATGACACATGTCAAACAAAGTCTGTAAACATTTACATCAGCTGCATCCATGCCTGATAGCGACACACCAAACTTACCGAGCACGCCGAGTCGATAGTTCATGGTGACCACGATGACGTTTCCATAGGCAGCAAGGACGCTGCCATCAAACATGTTCCCTGAGCCCTCCATGTAGGAGCCTCCATGGATGAACAGCATCACTGGCTTCTTGCGACGATCCCGAATATCTGCACAACATGGGCAAACATTGGTGTTTATTATTTTTAGTAATATTCTTAACCATACACTCACACTTTTTAGGAGTTTCTATTGAGTTTAAGTGTCCACAGGCAACAGATAGTTCCCTCACTTTGCACTGACAGCTCTAGATTAGTATATTTGCAACAACTTTTGAAGTGAAAAGATCCATAGGCAGCTTTTTCTAACCTTCTACAGCCAGTGGTTCACTTGAAAAAACAAATATAAAGGTTCTAAGTATGAAACATTTTCAGTAGACTGCCCTTAAGTTGGCAGCAACTATTTCATGTCTGCCCCATGGGGCTTATTCTCTATATTTCATGCTGTGATGTGTGTTTCCCCTGTCCTGTACACTGATGGTACCTTCCCAAACTCTTATTCCCCTCCATGTGTGAAGCAAATGGTGCAGCCAGTTCTGATGCCCTCTCTGTTATTGGTGTCTTTGTGCCCATCAGTGTGTTGCTATGGTTCACTCTGTCAGCCCGTGTGCCCACCCCCCTCCTGAAACCCCCCCACCTCTCACAGCGTCTGTGGTATGGTCTGAGTGTCTGAGCGTGGATAAGGCTGAGAGAGCTGCCAGTGCAGCCCAGTTAGGCTGAGCGTCTGCACTGTGCAGGGCCTGTGGATAATTTGTATGAAAGCCAGACCAAGTGGAAACATAAATAACAGCCACAGCATCTGTTTACCCTGATGAGCTTCAGCACTCAGAGATGGGAGAGAGAGAGGGAGAGAGGGATAGGAGGAGAGAAAGAAAGATAAAGGGGGGTAAGACAGGGAGAGGAAGGAGATGAAAATAGGGCAGTGTGGAAGAACTGACGGGGGTAGAGACATGGATGGGAGGTTCACACCGAAAAAACATGGTAGCAAGCATGAAAAAATAAGAAACGTTACAAAGGAAGTCATACATAGTGAGGTGCGCTAATGAACACTCAAATTCACACAGGATTCACACCGTATTCATACAGAGACACACACACACACACACACACACACACACAAACTCTTGCATAGGCAGCTGCGATGTTGAGTCGCTATGGAAACTGCTTCTCGCTAATAGAACTGCACCAGCCATTCCATTGCACCGACTCACTGAATGCCTGTTGCCGTGGTAACAAATTCTACTCACGTATTTGCACACCCGCCTGCATCACCACCTGAATCTCAGGTTACACATGCACTTGGGTGCGTCACTCACAGTCGCGCGCACACACACACACACACACACACACACACACACACACACGCATACCCACAAATGAATACGGAAAAAAACGGCACATATGGCTCCACACATGCAGAGATCTTTTATGGATCATACGTATGACACAAGCAGACTGGCTAAAAATAAAGATTTTCAGTCGTACACTCTGACGCGCTGCTCTTTTTTCCTCTCTTCTCTGGTGTATTCTGTAGCTCGGCTGATTTCCCAGAGGATATGTAAACAAGTTCAATTATCCCGGCATTACCAGGACAGTATAGAGGAGTGACATATCAGCAGGCCCCACAGTAACACTCACCATAAAAATTAAATCCTGAGAGAAAAGGAACTTGGCCATGACATGTAGCTGCCATTTTACAAAGCCAATCAGTTGTTTCTTTACTTTTAAATTACAGTCTTCCTGCTGTGTTTATGCAGTTATCTAATGTACACATATTTGATGCAAACCAGTAAAACATCAAATGTCTTCTTTTAATGCGCAAACTATAAGAACTGATTGGGTTACATTTTACTGACTTCTTGTGACAAATAAATTGATGTCAGCCATGTTCTGGATGTGAAGCAGCTGACTTGATCACAGCCACTCTTAACAATGCACGTGTGCAGCTGTACTTGGTGTAATTGACCTTTCGCTAAGCCCCGCCCCTTTGTGATGGTCCGACAAGCTGTTGGAGTAAGCGTGGAGCCCACACTGTAACTAACTGCACTCCCTGAAGATGTATTATCATATTTTTGGAAATAAAATAGTGATTCCAGAGAGGAGCAGACAGAGGGGTCTGGAAATGTGTTTGAAGGATATATCCAGGATGTCAAATTGACTCAGCAGCAACAACAGGTTAAAAAGACAAAGATAGTTAGAGGCTAAACCGAACTACAGGCTACAGATCACAGTGTAAAAGTGAACTACCACATCACTGCTGATCGCCACCGAAGACAATGAATATAAAGGGAAACTTTGCCGATATTGAATCAGCTGTGTGGCATCACAGTGTGTGCACAAGAATGGTCTTTGGCTTCGCCCCCGTGCTGCTGTCAGCACCTGGATCTTCGTCACCGGACGGGCAGGGATCTCCAAGGGAAGTCAAGCAATGCTCATCTGTGCACAATGCAATGACACACAGCTGTTGAATAACAGCAAAGTTTCCCTGCTTCCCTTCACTGGTTCCTGTACAGCAGGGTCAGCCTTTTTTCAGTCTTATAATCATTAAAAAGCAAAAGCAGCATGTGTATACATTCAGTAGGCTATATCTTCAGTAGCTAGCTAGCTAAGCCCACAATTTTCTGGGGATTTTGGTTTTGGAACAGGGAAGAAATGTATATTTCCTTTGAGCCTCTCCAGGTAATGAGTATCATTGATACATGACGTGCCCCAGGCAAAACATTTAGCTCCAAATATAATAATAATATACGTATTTTCCCTGTGACGCTTTCTTTCATTGGTTTGTCTGGAAGGCTAAAACATGATAGTGGGGATTTTTTTTTTTCTTTTTTTGTTTAAGTGAAATGGTTATTTATTGCTGTACCGGACAGTAAAAATTGAGCACCTTGCAATTTTGATAGATCAACCAACTGTGTTAGCTTTTAGCAATACAGCTCTGTTGAGGTTGCCATAGAGCTCCAGTGCATTTAAGTTGTTTTATCTCTGAGAATACATAAAGTTGACAGTAATCATACAGTGTTATTACATTAAGGTTACTGTATGAAGCAGAGACAGGAGTAAGTCACACATGTGCAAGTCACAAGCTACTGTAATGAGAATCAGGTAAGTGAAGTTGAGTGAATGTTTTCAAACAAGTCAAGTCAAATGAAATTCTGATGATCTAGTCCAACATTAGATTTCTAGCTAATGTCTGACAAGCAGATAAGCGCATAAGTTAGTTAAAAACACACATTCATCTACTTTCCCTTGTAGATTTTATGGTAACAGTTGAAGTTGGATTTTATGATGGCCATGCTTAGATACCACTGTTTATTATTTTTGGACTAGCCCCTTCTATGATAGCTGCTTTGTGTGTTGGCCTGCTGGTCAGCCATGTTGTTGTAGGTTGCCAGATTTACACGCATTGCACTCGAAATCACTCAATCATATCTTGAAGACAAAACGTCTCAATATCTGGGAAATGCAAATCCTACACAAGTCATAATGCATTCTTCACCAAATGTAATGCAAATTCAGCAATAGAGTAAAAAATAATCAGTTTACTAAAATCATGAATGCTTGTCAAATTTGTATTTATTTGTCAAAACAAATATGTTGAAAATTCTTTAGTCTCCATTTGTAAGTTTCGACCTGCAGTTTTGCATACTGTAGAGTTTTTTTTTGTTTTGTTTTGTTTTTGACCACCAACTTCTCTGCAACTTGACTGGATCCTGTCGAACTGGATCAAACAAAGTGGATCACCTGGAGAAATAAGTGTTGCCTTGCTGGGAATTTATTGCCTTAATGTTAATATATTCAGATGATGAAAGGAAATAAATTTGTTCATGGTACTCTTTTTAAATCAGTGGTCGATCCCCCTTGTCAATCTAGAATCTGTGTGTGCAGGTGGAGCTGCGAGCTAAATCCCGCAACTCAGTTTATTTTATTATGCTGGAAGACATGCGTCCCCGTAGTATAAAGTTGAAACTGCTTGCGCTTGGTGGAACCAAAAAACACATGCGCACACACTCACTCACACACTCAATTGATGCATTCATTTGCAGCATGACCAAACGAAAATAAAGTTTGACCTTCGTGATTATTTTAAAATGAAAAGAACAGGTGAGAAGCTTGGATTTGACTCATGCCCATACAATTTAAGTGACGTGATTTCTCACACAAAATTTGAATGTTGCAGTGGCTGTTTCCACAGAAATGCCTTATTTAGCTGTGCTACTGTTAGCCTAGACTATTTTGTGATAGAGCTAACATTCAGCTAGCCAAAGTGAAGTGAAATTGACCAGTGTGCATGCTTTGGTGACATCTGGTTATGTAGTAGGGCATAACTTGCTTGATATTTGGAGTAGAAAAATAATATTGGTATCACCTGTTGTTTGATTATAGTTAAAGGAGCAATAAGCGACATCTTTTCACCGCTAGGTTCGCTGTTGTGCACTGCCTGTAGAGCAAAACAAAGTGTGTCATGAGCCACTCCTCCCTCTACCTCTGCTCTCCAACAACCCCCACCCCCACCACTCGCCGCAGCACCGCAGCATCTCCACGGACTATTACATCCAGACGGTCCCGGTGTTTCTTCCGCAGGCTCCACTTCACTCAGCTTCACTCAGCTGCCCGATATACCCGTTGCTTCTTCCCACATTAACCTGATTAACAAACCAGGGCTCGGTGCTCTGGTTGGATCCAAACAGAGAGCTGCTAGCTGGGAAGCTAGCGGAGGCTAACTGGCTGTGTTAGCAGCTGAGTGAAGTGGAGCATGAGGAGGAAGCACCGGTTAGCCCCCACTTTCACTGCAGGCAGATTCACTCACCACAAGGGAGCCGGGCTCACGGTCTCACAGAGAAGAGTTGGAACGTTAGCATGGCAGCCCATTAGTGCTAACATCCCCACGCTTCTCTGCCAGGCTCAGTGAGTCGGAGCCAAGAAGCGTGGGGACGTTAGTGTTAGCACTAGTCAGCTGCCATGCTAACGTTCCAGGAGCCTGCCTCTCGGCTCCGGCGAGCTCTAGCGTGGGGACGTTAGCGTTAGCACTAGTTGGCTGCCATGCTAACGTTCCGGGAGCCTGCTTTAGCGTGGGGACGTTAGCGTTAGCACTAGTCGGCTGCCATGCTAACGTTCCAACTCTTCTCCGTGAGCCTGGAGAAGAGAGGAATGTTAGTGTTAGCTCCCAGAGTTAGCACTAGAGCTACTACGGCTATTGGAGTAGCTTGCAGCTATGGAGTGCTTCTACCAGCTCTTCTAGTCACTGAGCCTCGCCTCCATTTCAGCAAATATATTACATTTATTACAGGTACCATCATCATTGAAGTCGGCAGGGGAATAGCTAAACACAGCCCACCAGGCTGTCTGCCGGGATACATTTTACAATGCTAATTGCAAATTTTAGCTGGGCTGCCGGGTTACTCACCTAACACAACCGAAACACCTGACCCATTGCTGGGACCGAGCTGCTAATAACTCAAGCTCCGGACATTAACCCATGCTACGATTGTAACATTAAATTTAACTGAATCGACATAGCGACATGTGCTTAACGTTACTGTAACACTAATTAAAACAGACATTTGACTTTATGTTGTACCTGTCCAGGAGAAGAAGAGCTAGCTCCGAGTCAGATTGTAGCCCCTTTAGCTCTTGCAGTGCTCTCCACCTTGGAAATGCAAGGCCAATGTTAATCCGAGTTCTGTCCCTTTCTTTATCCGACAACTTCTTCGCCAACAACCGTTGTTTCTTTAGAGGTAATGTCAGATCCTGGTTGTCTTTGGTGGACGTTCTGCTCTCTGCCATTTCATTTCGAAAATACGCGCTGCCATTGCTCACTGGCTGTAGCCTTTTATAGGGAGGGAGGGCCAAGGGCTCCGAGGGGGGGGGGGGGGATGTTCACATGAACGTACATGAACGCGCAGCCAGACCGGCTTGTAAACAATGGGCTGGAGATCAACACAGAGAGAGGTTGTGTGAGGTCATGCTATACTCCGGATGAAATTAAACCTCTAGTTCTTCACATAGCAATTTTTTAATTCCTTCAATCTAGAAATGATGAATTTCGCTTATTGCTCCTTTAAGGTTAAGGCGACCTGCAATAATGTCCTTTGGGTGGTGAACATCCTGTGAAAGTCGTTGTGGGCGTGATGTGTGCACGCAAAAAAATCAAAGCTACATTGCATCTCCCTTGTTCAAAATTAATAATTCGACCACTGTTTTAAATAACATACTTTTTCATCTTTGGGCATTTAGCATTTTTAAGTTTAAAGTCCAAGTCCAAGTAAGGTTATGAGCCACTGGTGTTGAAAGTCTAAGTCGAGTTGCAAGTCTGTTTTGAGTCTCAAGTCATCAAATTTGTGTCTGACTCAAGTCCAAGTCATGTGACTTAAGACCAAACCTTTGGTATCAAGTCTATGTAAAGTCTCAAGTCATAAATAACAAGTTGAGTCATTTCTCCCTGTTAATCAAGAAAATCTCGAGTCCTCAAATTTGTGATTCAAACTTCATAACTCTGGTATGAAGTGCATAACTCGTAAAAATAACCTGTGTTCTTTTACTCCAAAACTAACTATTTCTGTTATACTTTAGCTTTTGTGAAGTAAAGAGAGTTTTTTCCTAATAAGTAAGACCCTTCGAAACCTTGGGAAAGTTAAAAGTTGTAACTGAAATATTTGCTAAGCCCAGTAGAGGCCTGAAGTAAGCCAAAAAAAGGAAATAAAAATTCATTCATTTTAGAATAAAAGATAAAAAGCTCATGCATACCTACAATGCCTTAATGAAAGGTGGATATAAGGTCCACGTAATGTAAAAGAAAAAAACTTCTAGCAGTTTATATCTCATCACTTGTACGCACTTTATTCTGACAACATTTTTGGGGGCTTTAAACTATCATCAGGTAAGCTTACATAATTGTTAAAAAACAGGACACATGGTATTGGTTTTTTGGTGAGAAGGCATTTGTCTGGCTAAGCGACCTCTGGTGATATAAAAACCTGGGGATATGACATTCATTTGCATGAGATAACCACTTCTGTGCACCAAAGTATAATAAAAGACTGCCAGTTAAAAAACATGGACACAGAGTTGGATGTGTGTTGAAGTTAGGGACATGGTACAATGATCTGAGGGGCCTCAGCACAAACAGTGGGGTGATTAGGGGTGGAGGGTCACAGGGTGAAACTGTTTCACTCAGCCCAAATCCAAGGCTTATATGGCCAACAAGGAGCTCACTGTCTTTCCTGCCTGCCTCCAAAACACTGGCACATTATTCACTCCTCTCCTTTCCACCTTACTTGATACTATCCTCCTCAATATCCACCCCACCTCACTTCTATTCTAAATGTAATGTCTTACCTCCCAATAGAAACTGCCTACTTTCTGCTTTTCCATTATTCTGCTCCTCTCTCATTCATTCTCTTATGGAAATCTCAATTGATCTGGGCGTAAAAGTTTCAGCCTGACTCAGCACATGAATATATTTTTTGCATCCGAACCCACGCCCGAGCAATGCAGTCTCTTGCAAATAACTTTCAAAAACAAGATGCTAATAATAGTTTTCCCAACAATGTTTGGGAACCTGTGTCCGATCCAAACCTGAGCAATTAAGTGAGGAATTCAGCCCTGCCCGAGCCCTCCTGATCCTGTCAAGATCCATCAGGTGTCGGCATAAATGTCAAGCTCTACCAGTCTCCTACTCATCCACCCCTCTCGATCTCTCTTTCTCTACATCTCTCTCACTTTCAAAGCTTTGTAAATGTCATTTCATCATGCACTTGTCTTCATTATCACTATTTTTTTCCCTTCTCTCCCCCTCATTGCCCTCCCCTGTGCTCTCGCAGTGCTCAGCTTTTCCTTTTCTTTCATCTCTATTCTATCATTCTGCTCCTCTCCTAGGCAATCCTGCATGAATCCTTCCTTCTGTTTTCACCGTTAAGAAACCACACAATTGGATTAGCTACATCTGTCTCTTTTTAAACCATAGCAATTAGAAATGCAAGGGAGAGAGAATTCAATACCCAAATAGCACAGAGCCCAAAATAAAAAAAAAAAAAAAAAACCCACACACGCTGGCACAAATTAGAGCACATGCACTCAGGCGTACATCTGCACATGCACTGCGCTCGAGTAGACACACAACGCATGGATGATAATGCAATGCACTCTATGTGTGCATAATGCTATGTAATATACAGTACGTCTGGGCACGTGTGTAGAAACAGTTGCATACACTGTCTGCATGGATTTTGGCTGCATCAGTAAAGGGTAGTGAGAGCATCTCCATTTGACTGCAGTGAACTTGAAAATGTACAGAAATCTGCCGAAATCCGTTTTTTTCCTTCTTAAAAGATGAAGAAGCCCAATAACTTTATGAAGGACGATAATTCAGCAGACCATTTTATAAGGTGTTTAGTGCAAGAATAAAAGCGCAGGTGAAAAAAGGGACTGAATATTGATTTTCAGTGATGCATCACACAGGATAGTCAGAACATCAGCATGTGGTTGATCAACCACATCGCAACCGAGAAAGGAAAGTAAATTAGCTGCCTGTGCAAGTACCCAAAAAGCAGCATTTGTGACAGGGGGGGATGAAGAACAACTGCTTTATATGTAGGTCTTTATGCATTTTAGCTCAAAGTGTGCCTGTGAGAAGGACTGGCAGATTTGTGTGCTAATAAAAACATTTAACAATGGACAACATAATGTGCACATAGTGTGATGAGTCTGAGGTGATTATTAAAACAGATACAAACACAACATTCCCCACAGAGCCTGGAAAATGGAGCATGCAATTAAAATACCTTCATCCCTCGGTCTGTTCATTGTAGACTCATCATGTTTTTTTGTGAGTGGACCTAAGGTTCAGAAAAAGGGGTGGGGGGGTTGGAGGGGGACAAAAGACAAAATTCAAAAAGATTGCATTTGCAGAAAAACAAGAGAAGGTTAAAAGAGAAAAATAGCAAAAGTATGAGATGTTATGCTCTGTTACTTTTTAGCGGTTATGTGCAGCTGAAGCCAAAATGTTTACAAGGATTACACACCGTTTCCTCAGAAGATAACCCCAAACTCATCTGTTTTAACTGCTTAGGATCTAGTCACGCACTGCCTCGTAAATGACCCCAGAGGCCACTTCTCCTCAACCCTTCTCCCTATCAGTCCTGACACGCTGCTGCTTTGTAAAGAAAAATCAATGAGCAGAATCAAGCCATCACTCATTTTGGTCCGAAAAGGCAAAGGAACGCCAAGATTCTCAGCATCCTGCTCCAGCTCAGGACAGTGTTGCAGTCCTAAGGCAGAAAGTCCCTGCACGATCCAGAGAGACTGTCAAAACATAACACTGAAGACACACGAGGGCAAGCACAGATACTCATCCTGAATACATGTGACCATGTACGCACATTGTGCTCAGAGAAATGCTGGCATATCATCTGAAATGTGAGTCTTTCCTACCAAATTAGCAAAAGGGGAGTCGCTTTTGATATTTACACCTCCCGCAGAGGCTTGTGACAGGATTCCCCTCGCCAAGGTCAAAGAGGAGCCCCACATTAAGCTTTAATGGTAACGCCAGTTAAATGCTCCATAGGGCACAGCCAATAACAAGCATTTATCACAGTGACCAACCAACGCCCTGGCGCGTCAACCTCTGTAAGTCTTAACTGATAAGGATCCCATTAATTTGTTTTTTTCTTGGTTTCTGTCAGTGGAGCTTTTCCATCAGCCCGCAATTACCTCTGCGTTTTGCGTTCTCAGTCACTGTCTACATACGCACGTCTTAGAGAAAGCCATTAAAACACACTCACGTTCACACACACACACACACACACACACACACACACACACACACACACACACACACACATTAAACATACACAGGCCACACAAAGCATGTTAACAGTGTCCTTATCATCTGTTGCTGTCCTCCTCGGACCCACCCATCAGCACATCCCCTGCCCTCCTGCGGGAAGGCGTTGCAGTTTCTCATTTTAAAGAATACTTTATGTTACGTTGCCAAGGGGTTTATCACTCTGCTGGAGTGCTGCTGACATGTCTGTTTTTACCATTCTGCTGAAAACCTCACAGAGAAGTGACGGCATATATCCTTTTCACAGTGCTTTGCGTCTATTGACAAAGGAGACACAGAGCATCACTGCACTCCACCACTGCATTTTCACCCAGCCCTCCATATGAATATGGTTTCCTGATATAAAATGTTTATCTTCCGTCTAAATGGAAAAAGGATCAATGCTGAATGGATTTGCTGCATCCTCCGAATACCACCAGGCGCCTGATCCAAAGAGCACTTCCTGCAATGGAGGGAGATGGTACAGTAGTTGTTCCTGAGCTACAGAGCAGACAGGTAGACAGACTGGTAATGGATAGAAAGGTACATAAGTCCTCCGTCTTGTCAGCACTTCCCCACTACTTAGCCACCACTCTAAAACCACACCTCGCCGCTTAATGGAGACTACTCTGATTTCATTCACTCTCTAATGCCCAACAAAGACCTAACCTATACATGAGGATAAGCTCTGCTCAAATTGGCAGTCATCAGACTTCACCTTAAGACTTCACAAGGGTACCTCACCTAAACAGAAGTTTAAAACTAAAAAATTGAGAAAATAACAAAAAAAGTACTGTTGTATTTAGGACTGTTTAGAACTGCTTTGAGGTAAATGCTAACATCAGCATGCTAGCATGCTCACACTGACATTTATAGCACAAAAATGTTAACAATGTTAATATTTAACACAGCAGTATAACATTTGCCATGTTCACAATTTTAGTTTAGTGTGCAGGTAATGCTGAGGCTGATGGGGATGTCAAAAACAAAATCATTGGACAAATTAAGGTTGCATTCACACCTAATCAGACATTGGGGCAAAAACCCCAGTCCTCCCATTCATCTGAATGTTTGGATGACTATAGGCTGTGGTGGTGGGGCTGCAGGGGATGGTGAAAAAAAATCACAGCGGCCCCAACAGAAAGGTGAAAAAGAATCAAGTTTTGGAGAAACCCGACATCAAGCTGTGGTGACCAATCGCATAACCGGCAGACTGGAAGATGCCCACAGTCCACGGAAATAAGTAATAGGCCTACAGTCTATCTATCATTGTACACCACAGTGAGTAAATGAAATAACATAGTATGTATTTGCATGTATGTATGTACTATCCTGCAAAGGAGAGCACTTGCATTGTGTGAGTGTGTGAGTACACGTGTGTCTTTTGTGGCAGTAAGGATACTGCAGTAATGATAACCAAAAGGAATTCTCCAGATATTTGAGCCAAGATAAACAAACTTACTGATGACAAATAGTCGCCAAGATCGGGAAATTGGCTTTTTATAGTTGGTCTCCACCGTCCACTTCCCATAAATGGGCCATTTACTGACACTACCACACCACTGGACAACCCTTTAGTGTAAATGTGGCCTAAAATTTTGACCTGATGATACTGTTAGATAAAGTATCAGGAGATCACTGAAGTCATTAGGATTGATTCTCCGTGGACCACAAAAGTCTGTACACAATTTGTCAATCTGGTAGATTTTAAAATATTTTACAGAATATGTGAAATCTTTCACCTGCTGGTGGCACCACAGTAAAACTAAAAGGATCACCCAAATTATTACTGTTTAATCCTCTGGGCACCATGAATGTGTGTACCAAACGTCAATCTGTCCAATAGTTGTTGAGATGTCATCATGTGGGTGGGAAAAATCAGAGGATCACCAAAGTCATTGGCATTCATCCTCTGGAGACCATGAATGTCTGTACAAAATTTTGTGGTTATCCTTCCCATAGTCATTGAGATATCTCTGTCTTGTCCAGCCAACGAGCCAATATTACCATCCCAAGGGCTGCGCTGCTAGCATGGCTATAAAAACCAAGGGTATTCAGTTTACAATGATAAAAAAAATTGAGAAAAGCAGCAAAGCTTCAAATGTGAGATCATAACTAACTTAAAAGAATCATTATCAAAGTAGGATGTAGCCAAAGGGAAACATACACACGTTTTTTTAAAATCATCCATCCCTTCTGCCTCAGTAGAAAAGCCTGCCGGTAGGTTGACTGTCACATGATGTAATGGGCCACTGGTCACTGAAATGCATTGGCCTACGCAAGAGCATTTGGCTTGGGTTGTCCCAGTACTGTTTGACCTAATGCGGCTCCATCTCTCAGTCAACAGCATTTCTGTTCGGTTCAGTGAGCTAGTGGCCAGAGCACAAGCTGTCTCCCGTCCCTCCCCATTTCCTCAGTGCAAAACGGGATGAAGCTGCAGTATGTCATGTCTATGGTGGCCTGTCTGCTTGACAAGGTGTCAGCTACAGCTTCAGTTCAACCCCCCTGCATCCAGGCAGCAGCACATGCAGTCCTATCCTTCTGCTCTCCATTGCTTCTACTGTGCCCCAAATCTCCAGCTCCATCCTTGCCTCCACTGTCCTGCCTCCTGAAATATGTTTTTTAATAAAGAGCACGGTAAATGCCTGCTCTAGCGGCAATAAAAATGAAGGATCTTAGGCCCATGGCTGAGGAGTGTCTTGAGGAAACAGGAATGCAGTGAGACAGTGCTCTTGCCTGGCAGCCTGGCCACACAGGAGAGTTAGGGCAGAACACTGTAAAAGGAGGTAGAAAGCAGGAGAGAGATAAGGAAGAGAGTAAAACTCACTGTTCAAGCCACAAGAAGATTCGTGTTATTTACATTTTTCTGCAGAGTTATTTGAATTTCATTTACGTTGAAGAAGTAGCAAGCTATAGTGGCCTGGTGGGGAAGGGCATGAAGCTCATTTGCATTCAGAACAGTGACCCCTTCTACTGCCATCTGCATAAAGATGGAGGAGAGGGGAGAGGAGGAGAGGCAGGGATGATTTCAGGGAGGAGAGAGCAGGAGGGGTGAACAGATGCAGATTGAAAAGAGAGCTGTGAATTTTCCTTTGTCCGAAGAATAACACAGTGAACATGTCCGGTGAAAGTCTTTCACGTCTGAAATAGGTATATCAGATAGGCACACGTGTTAAGGTGGAATCGGAAGATAATACATAACATTGTACTATGGAGATTAAATGTAACAAAATGAAGTTGTTCGAGCCAGATTTGGAACTGAAACATTTTGATCCAAGCTGCGTGTGATTCTGTGCTGCCAATTCATTTCTGCCCACCTACAGCCACCCTGCAACTGCTAGCTGCCAAACACAGCACGACACAGCACTGACATCCTCCCTTCAAACATGCTTGACCATTATTAAGTGGCAGAAAGTTAGCAAACTAGCCTACTATCTTAAACAGCTTGGTCTAGCTGAAACACTACTAAGAGTCTACAGCCAGTCTACAGTCACACCAGCACCTCTGTCAGGTTAGGCACAGTAGCGTACTGCTTTGAGCTAAATGCTAACATCAGCATGCTAACATGCACGCACTGATAATGCTAACATGCTTATATTAAGAAGGTATAGGCTAATTTTTACCATGTTCACTGTCTTAGTTTAGCATTTTAGCATCCTGACAATTGCTACTTAGCACCAAAGTACAACTAACAATAATGGGGATGTCATTAGTTTTAGCAGCAATAAACCAAAATATGGGACTATCCAAATTTTTTACAGTGTTGAATTAAAAGTCAGAGACCACCAAAGTTATGACAATTTATCCAAAGAAGAGCACGGGTCTTTGGGCAATCCACCTAATACCTGTTGAAAAATCACACTCAAAACCACAGAAGTCGCGTCATTGTGGCACTAGATGAAAGTCAGGGGATCACAACGGTCAACAGAATGATTGTCTGTAAAGAATTTCATGGTAGTCCATTCTACAGTGGTTGAAACACTTTACTAAAAATCTAAAATGTCAACATGCTGGGAACGCTCAGGGAAAAGTCAGGGGATCACCAGTGGGATTAATCTTCTAGGGATTATGAGTGTCTATACAGAATTTCACGACAGTTGAACAGTTGTTGAGATATTTCAGTATGGTCATTGCCAATCCTAGAGATATGTCACGAGTGTGTCTAAAAACATTAATACCGAGCTGAAGGCAATCAATCCTGAGAGGGGCATGGATCTCTGTAGGAAATCTCCACCCAATAGTTGTTGAGAAATCTCACTGAAAACCACAAATGTCACCATGTTGTGGCACTAGAGGAAAAGTCAGGGGATCACCACGCTCAATAGGATACAGCACTTGGGAACCATGTTTAATCTGTTTATACAGAATTTTAGGGCAATTCATCCTAAAGTGCTTGGAAAACACACAAAAAAACTAAAATGTCAACATGCTGGGGACACTTGACGAAAAAGTCAGGAGATCACCAAACAGGGATTAATCATCTGGGGACCATGAGTGACTTTACAAAATGTCATAACAATCCATTTAACAGTTGTTGAGATATTTCTGAACAGTCATTGCCAACCCTAGAGATATACAGTATGTCACAAATGTGGTTAAAAACATGATTGCTTAGCAAACTATTTGAAGGCAGATGGGAAATCCTGATACTTCTTGGCACATTTTATACCATCAGGATGGGTGATGTGCAGACCCTTCAAGATATCTGAGGAAATGACCAGTTGCACCTCCAGTAAGAAGACTGTGTAATCTATGCTTAATTTATGCTAATAAATGAATAGAATACTGTCAATCAAACCACACATCACATAGTCCTGATGAAGCAGACTAGCTAACTCCTAATAAACAATGCCTCAGGAGTTTTCCCCCTAACTTAACTTTGATTGTTGTTTATCTAGTCATAAAAACTAGGTATCATAGTAACTACTAATAAAAATAAAGGCTTTAAAGCTGGCACTCTTGACCTAAATGCTGGTCTGACACCATATAAACTATATTTGCAAGAGTGTGACAGCAGTTACATGTAAAATGTGTTGTGTTTGATTTCAGGGGCACTTCAGTCTCCTTCAGTTTCTATTTCTCTCTCACACACACGGTAAAACATATCCTTGGGGACAGCATCAGCCTTGTGTAAGCAGTGACCCCTGACAATAAGTGACAGATTCTGACAAGCAGACAGGGCTACATGTTAAATCAGTCTCACTCATTTGCACACCTTGTCCTCTGGGAATAACGCAGGAGATTCTACATCATCCTCTCGGTGAGTATGTGACATATGTATTGTACAGCATAAACACAGAGCTTTCATTCTACGCATGTATGTACACTCTCCTGTGTTAAGATCAGTTAAAATGAGTTATTTTTTCAATCTCTGTTTCTCATCTCCTCATCACAGCATCTCCGGTGCTCTGGTCTCACTTTGTACTGTAGTAATACTTGATATTTTCCACTAGCAATTAATCTGTTTCCATCGTTTTGTTGGGCTTTGGCGCATTCGCTGACAAAATAAATTATCTGCAACACTCGCACAATCGAGCTAAGTCGGTTATGGTTTCAGCTTTAGTGTTAAAATACAACAATGCTGTGCACCACTCTGGACTAATCCTAGTGTTAGGCTTCATACAGTATAAGAGCAGTAATGCATAAATATGTGTTTTTGCGTACTCTCACACAACTCTCAGGTGAGTCTATTAATTGCAGCCTTTTTTAAAAAGCATTTTATCATTAGCCTTGCTTACTATCATCAGTGGCATATGCTTTGCCTCCAAAATAACACTTTGATCCGGTGTTCTTTCACCTGCACATCTGCTTTCTCAAACGCTCTCTACTGGATCATTAATGCAAGAAGTACACCCAGATAGCTCATTGAGAGGTGGAGGTTTTGCCTCAAAGTGATCTCCAGTCTTTGGCTAATTTTACCCCAGGAGGCCTAAAAAAGGTTCTATTTGGCAATGTATTGTATTGTTGTATCTTCTCCTAACCTTGCTGCTACAACAGCATCCCAAGCCCAACCACAGTATCCACAGCAAGTAAAATAGCCTTACTCAAGTCAAACCATTAAACTGGCATCAGCATACCAACAAGTCACTGAGGTTTAAAACCACATGCTTTACATTACAGCTCTTTGTCGATTAGTTCAGTACAAACCAGCACACTGCAAATGGTAATAGTTTGGCAATAGTTCAAATCCTTTTTGTGAGTGATGGCAATTCAGAATTTAACAATAATGCAATGTATGTCAGTGTGAATGCGAGTCCTTCAGCTAACTGAAATGACAAAAATATGCAGGTTATTCCAGCTTCCTTGTTGACCTTTAAAAATAAACCATGCCTTTTTCATCCACTCTTAATTGTACTTCTGCAACTACCAAGGTTAGGGTCACATGACCAGCAGTGTAGTGGAAGTCTTTTGTATGACAGACCCTCAGAAAATATGAGAAAATTTGCAATTTAACAACTGTAACATAGAAACTGGAAAGTAATTAACAGTACATTAAAGGGATTCTTAAATGTAGTAATGACGGAAGCTTGTGTTAGGCTACTACAAGAGTTTCCTCATTTTGTTTCTGTCACTTTGTTTTAAGATTTGTAAATGTTTGCTTTGATTACATTCAAATTACGGGATTATGCCAAAAATACACCAGGCAGCTGGTAATCACATTTTTCTGCATAATCACATTTTCTGCAGTCAGGAGGCATGTTCATTTGTTTCGAGCAGGGAGAAATTCTTTGTAAGATAGGTCAACCATGGGTGTACTAAGAGACCTGGATACATCATTGAAGGTGGGACCCTGTTTAGTCCTATGAAATTTGCTCAGTCGTGTGAAGCCAAAAAAGCTCTATTTATGCTGTATAAAATTTTCCGGATGATTGATGCTTCCTCTGCATCATTGGACCC
Source organism: Epinephelus fuscoguttatus (assembly GCF_011397635.1). Taxonomy (NCBI): domain Eukaryota; kingdom Metazoa; phylum Chordata; class Actinopteri; order Perciformes; family Serranidae; genus Epinephelus; species Epinephelus fuscoguttatus. The sequence goes on from NC_064763.1 coordinate 8,720,873, forward strand.
ATAGAGCAGGCACACTAGACTTAAGCTGGGTACTTGTGGTTTAGCATTCCGCTAACTTGAATTGGGATAAAAAGATTTAATCTTAGGGCTCTTCTAGACTTTACAAATGTTGTCAGACCAAATAGATTAAATCCCGATAGTGAAATGAATTAGTTTGCAGGTGTTGTGATGCCCAAAAGAATTTATCTATGGATTTACAGACATCTCTTTTCCAATGTAAGTCAATGGGAAAAAGACTTTTTGGGGCTGATGGCATCATGTGATGGGCTCGGGAATTGTAATTCCACTGTTTGGCCACTACGAAAGCCAGTTGCACTTCCTGGAGGCCTAAGGTCAACATGTCACAGAACTCTGTTCACTGAATGGCTGCAGTTATTCTCTGGTCAGACTTTGTCACTAAAAGTTCAACTACGTCCAACTTTCCATTTGGCCGCACTTTGCTGTTGACCCAAAAGGCTGCAGCTTGGAGTGGCCGCCACAGTTTTTCATAGACACTGCATGACAGCTTACCATAGGCTGCGCTTCGTTGCTGCTAGTTCAGCGTTAAATGTAAGTTACTCGTTTGTCAAAACTAAATAAAGGTGAAAGAAAAATAAATGCAGTAGATTGATAAACAATATTTACTATGTTTTACTCTTTTATAGAAAGTTTTGACAATTTTATTAAGGACAGTTGCAAGTTTTCTCTGACAGTTTTAAATTTCTTACAGTAGAAATGGACAAGCTAGCATGGCCACTAAAAAGTACAGAACAGTTGTAATGCAGCTGAAAAAATAGTTCAGTTTTTTTTAGGTTTGTTCATTGACTAACTCGATCCGTGACTTTATAGGCCATTAAACGCTTAATAACTGTGTTGCATTTATGTTAGTGTTAGTAATGCTAGCAAGTTACTGCAGGCTCTCTAATGGAAAACTACAACAGCTGTCTAGAAACAATACAATACAATACAAGAATATAAGAAACAAGGTTGTCTTTGTTGTTATGTTTGATGAATTTTCTTCATGATAAACACTTTGACACATTAAAAAAAAAAAGAAATGAATAGAATATCAGAAACAAAAGAGAAAAAAAACAATGCCTTCACAATTTTCTTAAAACTTCCTCAATGCAGGGACTCAAAGACATTTTCCTCTTCTACTAGTTGAAGTAAAAAAAAATATCAGTGGTGTCAGTGAGTCGCTGTGTATTTTATAATATCAGTTGTTCACTTAATTCAGTCACTCAAAACAGACGCAACTTACTCTGCACTACTCAAGTAAAAGGTTAAAGTAAGCTGGCTGACAAAATTAGTATTATAAAGATATAAATGTTCATGCATGGTTTATGCAAATTAGTGCAAGCTAGATGTGGCTAACTGGTACAAAAAGCAGCTAGTCAGCTGAGCATGTTCAGTATGAATTTTGAATATCTGATAAAATTAATTAAATATGAGAAATAAAAGTGAAGTGTCTAAGTATTGCTTAGCACAAGAAAGATTGCAGATGTGGCTATGCTGCAGTATGTAGGCCTAACTCTAGAGCACAATTAAATAATAGTAATTGAGGAACAAATACTAATTGAAACTGACATTAATACAAGACCAGGAGATTATCAGAGAATATATTTGATAATATCCTGGTGTGTCTTTTGTTTCACGTTAAGAGCTCTTCTTTCGCTGTATATAATCCTTACTACTTGATCAGAATGACACTATTTCAGGGAGTCCTGGTGCACTTACATAAGTATGAAAATTTTAAATTATTAGGAAAGTACAAGCTGTTCTTACACTCTGAAACAGTTGTTACACAAACTAATCTTTTCAGGCAAACCTGGGATTTCACTCCTACACTCATCTTTTTCCGACCCACTCTAAATGCACAGTTTAACGGGCCAAGACTAACTTCATTTCCTCCTATATCTAATATGAGAGGTTTGTCTCACTCACCATCTTCAGTGGGTACATAGATGTTGAGGTAAAGGCAGTCCTCACTCTGGTTCTGAACATAGGTCGCTGCAGCATCCAGGTTGTCTGTGAACCACACTGGTAGCATGATCTCAGGTAAAACCCCGTGCACATTCTGGGGACACACTGGCGCAAAATGGGTGGCATTGCGGATCTCTTGCCAGGAACCTGGAGCTTCAGGGGGCTGGAACCGGCGCTCACCGATAGGTGCGGTGGCATATGGCACACCTAAGTACTGTTCCACAGGGCCCAAGATCTCATTATTGAGCTCCTTCCTGATACCACGCACCTTTCCATAGCCTGTGGACACTATGGGGTGTTTAAGGTCAACCCGCTGACATGAGGAAAGGGTAAGGTGTAGCACCAGTCCCAAGAGCCACAGCAGACAGTGATTGGCAACCTGCTGAGAAGTATAATGACGCTTCCCACCATAGCCTTGGTGGCTGGCAGCACTGAGAGGAAAAAACAACATGTCCAAAATAAAGGCTCTTTTAGCCATATCACTAGGACTTCAGCTGGGTGTAAAGAGGGATCACAAACTCAGTGGGTTATGGGAAATAACAAAGGAAAAAAGAGGATTTGTGGACGGGGACAGTTTAATAGTTTTCCTAGGGTGACATGGTGAGGCGGAGGGACAGGTAGCATTCTCAGGTAGACTCTGTGGTCTCATCCGTCTTCCTCTTTGGAACTCCTGATGGGTCCAGAGCTGCAGTCAGCAAGCCAATTACACCTGGAAGACACAGACAGGTTGCAGGTTTGAGTCAGTGTGTGGGAATAGGTGTGCTCTGTAGGTCCCGTCAGTGTGTTTAAAAAGGCCCGAGAGGACAATATGGGTAAGCTGATTTTACCTAAGATGAAGTGACTGTTAGCTTAAAAAAGAAGGAATAATGACACTTGACTGCAGATGACTACTTTGTAGTACATTTATACTACCCTGAGGCTAAAGTTTGCTTTTCTCTCTACCACAACAGACACCATTATGTCGTGTGATTTAGTGTTCTTGAAGATAATTGATTTAACCTGAAAAAACTGGTGTCAGTGAGAATTTAAGCACTTTAAAGTTGTCTTACTAAAATTAATTCCTTTGTGACAGCATGCTGGACTTGCCCTACCAATAATGATGCATCTACAAAGAGCCAACTATACAGACTTCAGGCACAGAACCAGTTGTTAAAATGAAGCAAACAATGAGCAACAATCACTGCTGCTAATAAAGCAGTGTAACGGAGATGGTGTGTAAAAAAGGAGTTATAAATCTTCATTAAATGTGAAACCACCAAAAAATATGACACCATCATGCATCTTCTGTGTTCACCACAACAACATTACTGTATCCATTTGTGTCTTTACAGTTTACTTATTTGTTCATTCATTCATTTTCCACCACTTATCCTGTCAGGGGTCATGGGGGGGGGGGGCTGAGAGGAAAAGAGGCAGGATACACCCTGGACAGGTTGCCAGACTATCACAGGGCCGACACGCTCACATTCACACCTATGGGTAATTTAGAGTCACCAATTAACCCAACCTGCATGTCTTTGGTTGGTGGGAGGAAGCTGGAGTAGCTGGAGGAAACCCCCGCTAACACAGGGAGAACATGCAAACTCCACACAGAAGGGCTCCCCCACCCCAAGATTCAAACCCTCCACCCCAGGTTTGAACCAGGAACCTTCTTGCTGTGAGATGACAATGCTGACCATTGGACCACCATGCCACCCTTTTTTTTTATTTGTTTACCTGTTCTTCAACTGTCATGTTAGTCAGCAAGCTTTTTGCTATTTAACCAACAAATACCATAGATGGTCTTGTGCATTTTCTTTACTGCCAATGTAATATCAATCCCGACACATAGTTTTAGTGACATTTGTACGCTGTATTTGATCACCCCTTTTCCTGATAAGTAGCTTGCTGTTGGTTAGTCAGGCCAGATTTTTGATTTCCTAAAGGCCCTGTCTAGGATCAAAGTCTTATATCCAGTCTATGTCTGCATTTCACCAAGGACATATGTAGGATGTATTTTGGGTGCAAACACTGCTGCATTTAGAGTTGTGAACTTCTGATCACATCACCCTCGCAATGTGATCTCATCCCTACTCATTATATTTTGATGCTTGGGCTGAGGCCCTGTGTGTCACTTCGATGACGCTAGGCAGCTCTTTGTATTGTATCTTGTTGCAAAGGAGATCACCAGATCTTGACGCAAAGGTGGTTGAGGGTAAGTCATGTGAGTCAACTCACATAACTAAGAATGGGTCAGTGGTCAGGTTTGAGCAACAGAAATACTTGTTAGGTTAGAAAAAGATTGTTGAGAGGATCATTAGGGCTCAGTCTTTATCCCAGCTGCCCAGGTTTGACTCCAGCCCAGGCTCTTTTTGTATATGTCATATCGTCTCTCTCTAACCCACCTTTCCTGTTTGTCCTCAGTTTTCACTATTAAGTGAAGGCAAAATGCCCCCAAAAACTAATCCTGAGAAAAAGACTGTGGGTGGAGTTAATAACTCAACAGTGACTATTATTTTGTCACTAAGAGCGGGTCAGAGAAGATGTGGATGGATTCAATAAGCACAGGACTTGAGACAGGAGACAGGTGTTTGTGTCCTGTGTGAAAATTATACTACATTGTAATGAATCATGACACAGATGGGTTTACAGTGGAGTTGATTGAAAGTGCGGTGCTTCTCTGCCACACGGTAAAGGCGTTTTCTGACTAAGCCGTTTTAAGGACTATCTGAGAGGTACGGAGTTTGTCCAAGGACTGAATTCCACCAAGATCTTCTATTTAGGTTTGCACCACCCACAGGAATGCAAGCTGGCCAGCAGTCACTCTGGTTTTGAGGAGTCAAAAGTGTTTTGGTTATGAGCTCTTGTTTGTGTTTTGTGTTGCCTCGTCTACATGTCTAACACGTTTTGAAAAATGGTGGTTGCCGGTGCTGCATTGCCTGTGTTCAACCAATTAACATACACTTACATTTGGGCCATGCACTATACATTTACTTTATTAATGGTTCCTCTTGTGCTGGGAGAGCACCTACTCAGAAGTATGAGCTAAAAAAAGTCCTTCAAAATGGTGTTCTAAGAACTAAGATTGTTCCTAGTTCTTATGGTTCCCCTCAGTGCATTTTAAATTATTGTTTGCAAACAGAAGCTTCCAATGAGCATCTGAAGGCAGAGTTAACTGTCTAAGAATATTCGGTTGGGTTGCAAAAATGTCATTTGTAGTCCAAAGGGAAACTCTATCAATAACTGTGGCGTAATGCGGCCCCAGTTTCACTTTTTTGTCTGGCAGATAATTACAGTACTTTGAAGTGTAAGACATGTCTTGTAATCAAGATGAATCCACAGAGAACACAAAATAAATAAAAGCATGTTGACACATCATTCTGAGTGAACACGGTGAACCCCATTGGCCCCGCACCCTTTTCAACTGTCCTCACGGTGTCAGAGTTAGCCTTTCCCTCTCAACTCAGTTCAGTTGGTTCTTGCTTCCACATCATTACAGATGAATGGGCAGTGCTTATCTCACTCTGGCTTTGGGAGATGGAGCCATTTAGGTGTGATAAAGGCTTTATGTGGTGCAAACTGTTGGTTGAATTCCACCTCATCCCTTCACCTCAACTCTGCAATATCCACACTCCACTGCCAGCCAGCAGACACAAGGGATGACATACAAAAATACAGCTGAAAGATGGCGTGTAGCATTACAGGATGTTCAAAGTTAGTGATGTGAGCTGTACTCGGCTTCATAAGGACACAACAGGAACAAGTTGTCTGGAAAAATATTCACTTCATTAAAGCCCTTTGAGTGACTCCATCTTATGACAACTCTTATGACACATTCTGAGGAGGAGGTAAGATGTGTAAGGAAACCCTGAGTTCTCATCAATAAAGTTAGTGTGCATACAAAGTCAAGCTGAAAATCCAACTTAGAAAAAGATTAATGTGAATTATACACAGTACATGACTCTCTACACGTTGTAGTAAAAGACTCATTGTGAGAGGGTAAGATTGCGTGAATTAGAGAAGCCACTAGACTTATTTGAAAAAAAAAAAAAAAGAAAGAGGGAGATGTGTTTATTTTTTCAAACTGCTCATTTAATTTTTGCTTTATTTATCCTGCCAAGTGCATTTAAAGGAATAGTTCATTATTTTGGGACATGCGCTTACTTGCTTTCTTGCTGAGTGTTAAATCATGATTTATATCACTCTCATGTGTCTGTTAAAATATAAAGTGGAAACAGACAGCATGGCTCTGTCAAAAGGTAACAAAATCTGAGTACCAGCCACAGAATATATATACTGTTCTGAAACTAGTGGAAGAGAAACAAGGTGTGGTTTTATGGGGGTTGTGATGGGGACTATAGGGAATGGGTATGCATCATCACTAACGGCAGGTCAGCCATTTTTTAAGGCTAATGGTGAGAATGTCTGTTTACTGTAAGTGTCAAAAAGAAGTGCTGAACTTGCACAAAACACTTCCTTTTTCTAGATAGCCTACCGGTAGATTAATTATGTTTCATTAGCCGAGGTTTTGTTGGCATTCACTAAGCAGAACATTAGCTAGCTTATCTTTGTCAAGATGATTGTGCAGTTGGCATTTGGCTTGTAGATCTGAAGGTCCTGTACCCATAGGTCTGTATATTGGACAAGGCCTCCAAAGATTTAAAATTTTTGAACTGCTGACAGGTGTACCCATTAACACAAAAACAGACATCAGGGATGGTAGCGTTAATGGATGGCAAGCTGAAACGGTCCTTTCTATACCTCATAATTCATAAGGATTGATACCATTAACTCTCTTCAGTTTTGTCATATATTGCTCCTTTGCATCTGTTAAGAGCTTTTTTTTTATCAGGGCATTTGTCTTTTCTGTGTGCAATACATTGCTGATGATGAGCGATTGACAGATGACAGATGATTGGATCAGCAGCTACCTTACAGGCCCCAAGGAAATGCGCCAAGCTTTCAATCCAATTTTCGTAGTGGCCAAACAGTGGAATTACATTTCCCAGGTTTGTCACATTGGGCCCAGAGTCTTTTTCTCATAGACTTAGATTGGAAAAGAGCTGTCAGTAAATAAGTACATACTGTTTACAGCAGCAACCCTCGCCAAATGACTTGTTCCATTATCAGGATTTAATCCATTCAGTCCGATAATATTTGGAAAGTCCAGAAGAGCCATAAGATTAAATCATTTCATCCCCATTGAAGTTAGCAGAATGCTAAACAAGAAGTAGCCAGTTTAAGTCTAGTGCGCCTGCTCTATGGGTCTAATAATGCACCGATCATCCGGATAATTTTATACAATGGAAATAGAGCTTTTTTTGCTTCATGTGCCACTGAGCAACTTTCATAGGATTGAACGGGGTCCCATCTTCAATGCTGTATCCAGGTCTCTTGGTACATCCATGGTTGACCTATGTTACAAAGAATTTCTCCCTGCTCAAAACAAATGAACATGCCTCCTGACTGCAGAAAATGTGATCATTGTGATGAGCTTTGCAGCTACCTGGTGTGTTTTTGGCATAATCCCGTAATTTGAATGTAATCAAAGCAAACATTTACAAATCTTAAAACAAAGTGACAGAAACAAAATGAGGAAATTCTTGTAGTAGCCTAACACAAGCTTCCGTCATTACTACATTTAAGAATCCCTTTAATGTACTGTTAATCACTTTCCATCACTAAACTGGAAGTAGCTGGCTTGGCTGGTGGAGGTCTCTAGTGCGCTTGCTCTATGGGCCCAATAATGTGGAAGCAGTGCTGATCACCCAGGTAATTTCATACCATGGAAATAGCTTTTTTGGCTTCATGAGCCACTGAGCGACTTTCATAGGAATGAACGGGTCCTGCGTTCAATGCTGTATCCAGCTCTCTTAATATATCCATGCTACCCTAGCTATGGATGCTTATTCTCACAAGATGGTGGCGCGGCCCCAGAATGCTCCGTGATTCCCATTTCCTAGTTCTTTGCTGGGCTAGTTATCACCATGAGGTTACCAGGCAACCAGTTGAGACTCCAGGAAGTCACTGCTCTTGGCCAAGACAAAGGTCCACACCTAACCCCCCCAACATAAAACCAAAAATTGTAGTTTTTACACTAATGTTTTTGTATAGATTAAAGTGAAGAGATATAGCATGTTAATCAGTGAGCTTTAGAGAAGCTGGTTAATGGGTTTAATTACCTTCGGACAGAGCTATGCTCACTATTTTCCCGTTTTCCAGTATTTATGCTAAGATAAGGTAACAGGCTGCTGGCTGTGGCTTCATATTCAATAGACAGATATGACAATGGTATTAATCTTCCAGCTACAAAACACACAATAGTAGGAGGAATGTTTTGGAAGTTAGTAAGTGAAAGAGGAAGACTGAAAACAATGCAGACGCAGACTGAAGTACTGTAAGTACAACCACACACACATCAATAATTATACAGTCTACACAATACAGAATACTGTATGAAGCCTGTGGTTTAAAATCACAGAGTTGCTGTCACTGCTCACTGCTTACATTTGCTATGGTTACACACCCCTGTGGATTTCAAAACAGGCATCTGTGCTTGTATTCTGTCGGATAATGGGACTGAACATATAGGGCAGGCCCAAGGTCAGAGCACCCTCAATATGCACAGTAGCTCCAACAATGCACACAGTGGTATGTCCTTACTGACTGAGATTGCTTATAGGTGAGGGTCAAGTGTTTGCAGCCTGTCAGATTGTTCTCTGTAATGCTTGCACTAGCAATGACGTACAAACACATGCGTAAAATCCGATGAGGCATCAGATGTTGCATGTGAGTGGAGACGCAACGGTAAGCACAAATTGGTCTGTTCTCAACCTCTTACATGTGACTTGCAAATGGTGGTAGCCGAACATCCCTAACATCTGTTCATGTCAACCATCCGTGAGCTGAAATGGCATTGAGCTTGCATCTTCATGCATAAAATGGGCTAAATTGACACACAAATCACAGGGCTTTTTTAGGCTGTTGTTATATAATAGGTAGTCCTGTCAGCTGAAGCTGTTTAAGAAGGTAATGTCTCTGCCAGTGGGACACTTTTATGGGTATTTTTAAAATGGAATGGTCAGAGAGGTTTGTGAAAACTTTCACACAATGGTCGTGTTGGGGAAAACGCTTGCCTTTGGATTTTATATTGCTTTGTTTCCACTTTGAGTGTTAAAACTACATGCATTACTTGAGCTGTCAAGCTGTTCTCCTCTGCTAGTCAACATCTGTGGATGACAAGAAGCTTAGCAAGCCAGAAACAGAGTGCTGAGGTTTTGACTAAACTTGCTCATCTGTGATCTACTGTCACTTAGCTAAGAAAAAATGATTAATTTAAAAGAACAAAACAAAGCTCTGATGGCTGTTTGTTGAATTCTCTGGCAAATGCCTTGATACAGCTATCCGTTGTCCTTATGCATTGATATCTGATGGAAAAGATAACTCCCTTTGCCAGAGACAGCAGTAGTGGCACTCAGAGTTTGTATGCAATGACTTTGAAAGCAAATCTACATTATTCCTCACCCCCTGATACCTTGCTTGAATTATGAGCATGACTTCCAGGTATTGTATTTCACTGAAACAGCATCTGTGAGAGTTAGCCTATACTATAGGTGTCTTCCCTGTTCTTAGAGATTCTGGAGCAATAGCTGATGTGGGAATGCAGCCTGTCACACCTAAAGCTGAATAATCTGATCATACCTCTGCCTTTATTGGTGGTGGATGGGAGAACAACCTGAAGAAGTGGCCGTGGATAACATACAGTTGCATATTTGGCTACTTTATTGTTTTCACTGCTACCAAGGGTGAAGTGATAAACACTCTCAAAAGCTTTTAAGGCTTGAGGGATACCTTCATAGTAACAAAGTTGGGTGTGTTTTGTTAAAGCAAGATGATGTAACTTTTAAAAGAGGAAATACCATATTCCTCCTCTTATGAATTAAAATTCAAATTCATAACGCAGCAAACATTGAGATGTTTTGTGACCGTTGTTTAAGCATCTATTCAAGATGTCCTGTTATGGCTCAAAAATAGTTCCAAAACTAAAGTTCTGCTGATGTCAGCTGGACATCCTCCTTGAGTGCCATAGCAACGTCAAAATATGACGTAAACACAACCAAATAATAAACACTGACCCACAGGACACCTGAACCTGGTCTCCTGGGTGAAAGTCCTGTGCTTTATTCATTTATTCACAACAACTTCCTATTTTCTTGGGATTTGTTACTCTTTATACCATGTCACCTGACTTTCTGGCAAAAGGCCCTTAAGGCCACTTTTCAAGGAAGGAAGGAAAAACAAGGAACAAGGAAAAACAGCTTTGATAAAGACTTTTGGCTATTACAGATCACAGGCTTAAAGTGTTGAGACAGGGATATAAATTACATGTAGATTTACACAAATCTCATAAACGTACTTTTTTTCATTAAAAAGAGCATAAAATAACACTAATCTTTGAACTTGGAGTGGACATCACAGTGCAACACATTGTCACTCCTCGTTACATATTGACGTTTAGTCATGTTTCCATGTTGACATATGATGTACAAGATGGAGTGTGCAGGCATTGCACACCCTCCAGTCCGCATGTCGAATTATCCTTGGGCAAAATACTGAACCCCAAATTGCTCCCAGCGGCTGCTCCATCGGTCTAGGAGTTTCAAGTTGAGCAGGTAGCACCTTGTATGGTAGCCTCAGCCACCAGTGTGTTGATGTGTGTGTGAATGGTTCAATGGGACATGGAGTGTGAAAATGCTTTGACTAGTCGGAAGACTAGAGAGGCGCTATTCAAGTCCATTTACCATTTACCATGCTAGTAAGTTTGTACACTTACGCTAGGTAAAGACTAGAGAGGCTCTATTTAATCCATTTACAATTTACCATACTAGTAAGTTTGTAGACGCTAGGTTCAGCAAAGGAATAATCAGATGTTGCGCTCATAATTCACAAAAGGTATCATGGGGCAATGAATAAGATTAGCATGTACAAAATAAATTGCTATGACTTCACTAGCTCAATAGAGGAGTAGAATATGTTTAAGAGCTGAAAAGGTTTGACTTTGAATGAGCAGACATGCAGCAGACACGGCCACAGCTGCTCTACAGCATGTAAAATGTAAGGTAGAGCTGCCATTGGGCATCACGGATATAGGGGCGTTACATCTACTTTAGTAAGGTGTGAAGAAGATTAAGGGAATGTTCCAATTTCGCAGGTATAGCGAAAACAACCATGCATTTTTGATTAAAAGAGATGTTTAGAGGCCTTAATGTTCCCTTAAATCTCTAATGGACTGGGCACGATGAATAAGTCGTCTTCAGAAGGACTGGAGCCAAGATTAGACTTGTCAGGCTGCATATGTAGGCTCAGCCAAAGGGCCTCGTCCTCTTTTCACACTAGACATTGAAGCTGTCCATAATCCGCCTCAATGTAAAGACTGCCAGGGTGAACTGGGAGAAACAGGAATAGGAGATGAGGGAAGAAATGGCTGCCACTCCTGGTAAGTGAAGCATTATATCATAATTCATATACTCAGAAGCCACCACTAGAAAAGTCACTTCCACTCCATTGTAATCTGTAACAACTTTATGATGCACAGATGATGCCGAGGCAACAGGGCAGAGGCGAAATATTTGACAGTCCTACAGCATCAGGTAAATTAGTTCATTTAAAAATTCATTACTGAGAGGGCTGTTTCTGTTCTTGTCATAAAGGATTCATTCATTTGCTTTGGGACCCAACTAGACACAAATAAAAGCCACCCTGTGCAGGCATCAGTTAATTTTTGATCACAGCCTCTTAATGTATTGAGTAGAGATGACACCACTAACTGCCTAACTGATTTAAAAAAAAAGTGTCTTTTAACAGGAGAAAACAGTTGAATCCCTGAAAGATTTTTGTCTTCAAAAGTCACATAATGAAGACAGAAGCCCCTGAAGACGAGGGGAGGGCTGCCGAGGGTAATAGGCAGAGATTCGGTAGACTTTATGTCAATCGAGCTTTAAACCATATTAGGATTATTGTAATAGGATCACTGTTGAACCTTCTGGAAAGATACATATTCATTTTGCCACATATTCTTTCAAGTTGTGAAGATGAAAAATCACAGCTGGCTTCAACAGCATAACGAAAGCTGTATCCTCATGTAGTTGATAAGAATGTCTGTAACATATTAACATAACAGGCAGATCGACAAGAATTTTTACCCTCACCCAGTCATAATTACGTGCTGGGAGGATATACCCAACACTGGAAACATATATGTATGTTTTGTTCTTTGCTGCAAGAAAAACTTTAAGGAATTCATTTTTTGGCTTAAAGTCATTAAGTAAATATCAGTAGTGACTGAGCTGTAAGATGGTGGTCAGTCAGTTGATTTGAACATCACTCTGGCTATAACGTAGACTAAGTGTATTTAAGACACTTGCTCCATTACATTTTCTTTGCTGCCTTAATTCATGTACATACAAGCTTAATTGCTCGGAATTGGATTGAACCAATTATCTAAAGGCCCTGACACACTTAGCTGATGGTCAGTTGCTGGTCAATGTTGGGTCATTGTTGAGCATCTGTTGCCCTAGTATTTGCGGTGTGTCCTGCACCGTTGGCCCTCGTCAGTCCTTGTCAGCTTTCTTTCAGCCAATTCAGCATGTCCAATCGGTGTCAGAGATGGCGAAGCCCGACTGTGAATGAAATCACTCTGATTGGCAGTTCAGCTCAGCACATGCGAAGAGAAAAGGAAGTGAGGAAAGTAAACAAAGAGCTAAAGTCAAGAAGGAGTGAGACCAAAACAAACTTGTTACAAAAGGTTAGATTATTTTTCTTTAGCCATTGAGCTCTTCAGTAGAAACTGTTCCTGACGGCTTGTGTTATTATTTACTGCTGCAAGGTAAATATACTCTGTTCTTTCAACACTGGATTTTGTTGTTAATGGGCTAACTGGCGAACTAGTGACATGAAAGAACTACCAAGTGACACAGTTTCTGGACTACAGTGAACACTCCTGACATTTCGGATATGTGCCATTTTAAAGTCACGATATACCAGACAGCAGGCATTTCTAATGCTCTAAAAGCATTATATCTTTTAATAAAATGTCACTGAATACAGTCTAATTTTTATTTCAAAACACAGATATAGTTATTATCCATTTTTTCACAGTGATCTGTCATGTCTGACAGAGTACCATTACTTTTAAACTTGTAAGGTTTATAATTTAAGGTGAAATAACTTTATAAAAGGTAAGACCTTAAACTTATTGCCATTTAAGATTTTCTTTTGTTTTTGTTGAGCTTCATCATGATTAAAATCCCCATGAAAATTGTATTTTGCTGACACAGTTCCCTCCCCACCCCAGAGATTCTGGTAACAGCTTCTGGTTGCAGGCGTACATTGTAAACTCACCCTGATTTCCTTCAGTTGAAGTAGATCCTTCTTGGATGATCAAAAGACATAAAGTAGGGAAATTGATGACACAGATATGTGTTTGATTCATGACCTGGAGGTATTAATTCAAATAATTTACATTTAAAGGTCAAGCGTCCAGAATATTGTGATGTCGAAATACAGCAAGTCGATGTCTAGGACTTCATGTGTGAGATAGTTGAGAATAATAAAATACCTGCACCATCTGCAAGCCTGTCATTTTCATGCAAATTAAAAAATTATCCAATACAGCCATGAACTGTCAGTGCCAGATGCTTTAACTAGACAGAGCACGGACATCAACTTTAATAATCAGTTTCAGCACAGATAGAGTAAAACAGTCTGATTCACCTGCTCCTGCTGTTTGTGTCTCTTGACGAGACATCAGCCTGGTATCTTCAGACAGCTGGCCAGGTAGCGTTGGCTACCCAGCAGGTCAGAACAGACTGAACAAAGTGAAATCACACACTGTTCAGTCAACTAATACGACTGTTAGATCTACTGGGTGATAGCCAGAACAAGCTAGCTATCTGGAGTCGGGAGATACCTTGAGTCAGGGCCGTCCCATAATAAAACAAACATCCCATTCATGTCCCAGTTTACAGGACTGTGGTGACTCCTGGCAACTAATGTAGCCAGATAAGCTACTTTCTGACTGAAAATAACCTTTTTGTGCATATTGTAATGCTTCTATTCTTAACATTTGCACAAACATTTGAAATAATTTGATATATTTCATAGACAAACTCATAGTGCCAAAGCAAGATATTTCAGGAACTACTTGATGGGCCGTCATGAAATTTAAACTGAATATTAATTGTCCCCAGAGGATGATTTCTAAAGATCCTCATGACCCCCTGACCTTTTACCTTGCTCTACTACTGGGCAAACATTTCCATTTGATCAGCATTTAGGTGCACCAAATGTTATCTTAAAACCCTTTGGCAGAATATCCACTATATTTGGAACAAATATTCATTGTACTCAACAATTAATGAGCAGATAACCATTAAAAATAAAACTTAATGTTTTAGAGTATTAACTCTTCACATTCTGGGACACTACATGAGGTTTGCTTTGGCTCCACCCTCAGGACAATCAACAACCATACCAATTGTGAGCACTTTCATGCTTTCAGTTTTAATCATCAAATGGTCTTTGCTGTATTGATACCCTCAGGATAAATATAACATTTTAAGAAAATTGCAAAATTGTTTGTTCCAAGGTAAATTTTTGTGTTGCTTACTTTAATGACAAAATTCTATAGCGACAAGTCTCACTTTTAGTATTATTTTGTCTTCGTTATACATTCCCCTAAAGTGCAGTGTCAGTAAGTCTGTGTGACACACAGACAAACTGAATATGCTTCATGCATTTCTTTCCTTAAAGCTTTTATGTACATTTATTTTTACTCTATCCCTATCACCTTGTCCTTTCCCGTCCTTATTTCTTGTTAAATCTCTCCATGACAAATCTGTTGTAGACAGCAATATCTAAATAAAGGTTAATCTGGTAACAATTTATATTGAGTCCGCCTATCTAGCAGAATCAGAATCCAGTTTGTTGCCAAGTAGGTTCTCATGAGAAATTTGCTTCAGTGTATTGGTGTATAAGATTAACATGGTAAAACATGAAATTTACAAATAAAAAACAAGCACTGAAAAAAATTAAGGGACATAAATATAGATTAAAGTTATACTAAAAATATGAAAAAGATAGTATAAAATATGCACAATATGCACTATCTAAATTAAAATGAAAGAATAGAGCAGATTTTAGTTTGTGCAGAAATGTGCAAAATGTGCAGAAGTTCACAGTTCGAAGTATAAAAAGAAGTGCAATATACTGAGTTACAGTCATGAAGATGTGCGTTAATGTAAAACTCCGAAGCAGGCAGTGGCACTATATTCAAACAATTGTAGCAATCAATATGTAACAGTCAATCAATAAATATTTCAATGATAGCATTTCTAAATGGTACACAGACATGTAATAAAGGATTTATAAAAAACAATACCGTAGTTGTAGACAGATATATGGGTATTTTTACATATCTATTAATAAGTATTCAACTGTAATTCTCACTTTATATCATTACAAGTATATTTTGCTATATTATATACTCATTGTTGGTCTATACAGCAGCCTCCGCTTATGGGTGTCCACAGATGGAGTTACAGTGTTTGATTAAGGCATTAACGAGCACTTACATCTGCTTACTAAAATATTATAGTGTGTTATGAATCACTAATCAAATGTTTGTTTACTGCTCATTAATGCTAAATAGCCCATGTTTTGTGTGTAGGTGACAACAATTTTGAAAATGATCCAGTAAAGAGACAATTGTGCACCATCAGTTTAGTTTATGTCCATTGAAAGTGCTTCTTTTTGCCACTGACAGGATCAGATTGTTATTAGAAGTGTCTGACAACATTATGGAAAGGATGCTGCTCGAGAAATTAAATGTTTTTCCATGCCTTTCACTGGTCTCTTTATTATTGTGACCAAGTCTCGCACAAGGAGAAGTCTTGTTTTGAAATCTCGCAAGAGACAACTTGTTGCAGGAAAACCAACGGTGGAAACAATCACGAAAGTTGGGGAGAGGAGGGCTGGGAAGAGTGTTTGTTTTGGAGTACAGAATACATAACTTAGTGTTCTACAAGATGTTCAGTGTCATGGCTGGCTATTTAGCTGATTTCAGCAATGTGGAAACGTTTGCGAGATTTCAGAATGAGACTTGTCCTTCAGCGAGACTTGGTTTCACACAGTAACAAACAGACCAGTGAACGGTAGGGAAAAATGTTTTTTTTCCTCTGTAGGGTCTTTTGTGTAATGTTGTCAGACACTTCTAACAGCAATTTGAGCCTGCCAAAACAAGCACTTTTAATTGATGTAAACTGACTGCGCACAATTACCTGTAGGGATTACATGGCAGACTGTTTGCAGCTGCAGGGGTCTCTCTCAATACTGGACCAATTTCAGAAATTGTTGTCTCCATTAGTCACTTATACTGTCAACATAAAAAAAATTAAAAATGGGTCCAGTTTCAAAAACATTGGCATTTCCCCTTTAATCTGTATGAGAAAATGAATGTTTTAGGTTGTGAATTCTTGTCACTGTGTTAATTTCATGGCGACCCCATAATTGTGGAGAACCACTGTGTCGTTAGCACTGATGAAGGCCTTCAGCTTCATCCCACAATTTATTCTATTTGCCATAAGCCCTCCAGACTCAAAGAGCAGCTCAATCAGATACCATGGCCGCTCCATCTGCCACTGCTTTCCCATCCATATCACACTGCAGCCAGAAAAATTGTGGGAATATCCACAAGGAAATATCACTTTACACTTATTATAACTCCCATTAACCCATGAAATGACAGCAAATGTCTCATTCAGAAGGGATAAAGGCTGGACAGATCCTCACTGAGCAGCAGAGGCCTTGAGTTCAATTTAAAACACAGGTCAAAACAAATTAAATGCCATTATAATCTTTCACTACACTGCTGCATGGATTCACCCCAGTAATTAACAACATGAAAACACAAGTTAGGATAGAAAAAGTTCACAAATGATCAAGTAGAAGTCAATTAAAGGGGCCTTAATGAAGCATCGATGCAGGTTATTAAAGCAGCAGCAGCAGCAGCATCAGGCAGTAGGAGCAGATAGGAGATGTTAGACAAAAGGCCTTCTGTCACCACTGGACCAGAAAATCAATATGTTGCTGTTGGTCACCACTGTTCTTTCTGCTTAACACCTGTAGATCACATGGAAAACCCTTTATCTTCCACCTCTCCTCATCAGCACACAGACAGAGGAAGATACCAAGACATTCTCAGAAATTTGGTATAGATGAGGACTGCTGCCTCTGGGGGGCTGTTACTTTTTATTTATCCGTTTCCTTGAGTGTGTTTGGTAGTCGTGAGTGGGAGAATGTGTCATACTGAAGCCAAGTAGTGTGCACAATCTGGCGATACACTAATTAGCGATGATCTAGGTGAAATGCTAGCTGTGTTAGCGTGTGTATAGGTGTCTGTGGGCGATACACACAGTTTGAGGGAGCAGTCTGACAGCTGCTTTGCCTCAAGCCTAAAGCTAATTTAAGAATAGAATGGCCCACTAAGTTAAATAGAGAAGGCAGCTTAGCCATGTTAACATGATCACCCTGTCTCACTGATACACTGTTAAATGCAAAAATGCAAATGATAATAATGATGCTGATAATTTTTTTCCTCCATATCTACACTACACAAAAATAAAATAGAGGAAACAGAAAAGGTGGTTACAAAGATGAAGACAATACATAAAAGCATGTCTAGAGGGGTGCGATTTAGGAAGGAGATTTACTGGATAACATTGAATTAACTAGCTTACGTTCCTCAGGCAGGCACGTTCAACGCTAAACCCCCCTAGCAGAAGTGCAATCAGCTTTATTCTTGACTCAAGACTGAGAAAGAGTCAAAAGAGCCTGAGGATCGTGGGCTGCCAGGAAACCAAAAAGTCTGAATGTAGCCACAGGCCAGACGTTGCTTTAGCCTACTTTAAATTTGATCATTGAGAAGTTATGACAGCAAGCTAGAATCCCACAATATCTCACAGGTTTACATCATGCTTTAGCCTCTGGTTTAAACGAGATACGCTGGTGCATTGGTTAACAACACCCTGCTTGGTGTTTTCAAAAGTATCACATTTGTCTGAGGACTCCCGAGTAATATACTGTCAATGTGTGTCTCATGTTCTTGATGTGGATGTGTTATGAACATTTCGCTGGCAATGTGCAAGTCTGACTAATTCATAACCGGCTGTGACAGCCAAATCCAACTGACAAGCAGATCCCTGTCCCTTTATATGAGGAAAAAAAACATCTTGTTTAGACTTGAAGTGAATTGGTGAAATAAAACACTATAAAAGCCACGAGGATAGGCAACTTTACATAACACTAATAATACAATAACATTCCAATAACGCCTAAAGACAAATGTCCCAAATTCACTGTTGAGCAAAGGACTGCCTGTAAATGTGCAGTATATGCTACTAAATGCACTGAGACTGACATTCAAGAAATAAATTACAGAACTTGAAATCTGAAGGTTTAGTGAAATCATTTAAGGATAAGGAGTATTTAAGGATACACCCTGGGGGGAACTATTTTCCCATGTTTTTATGTCTAAGCGACTCATGGGAAAAACTATTTTTGAAATTGTTCCAGTATTGAGAGAGAGCACTGTAGCAGTGGTGAAACAGGCTGCCATGTAACCACTTGGGGCAGGTGCGCCCGTCAATTTCCATCTATTAAAAGTGCTTATTTTTGCTACCAACAGGCTCGGCTTGTTATTATAAGTGTCTCACAACATTATAAAAGGAACCTACAGAGAAATTAAATGTTTTTCCATACCTTTTGCTTGTTCCGGCACATTTTGTTTCCAGGTCTCGCTAAAGGAGAGGTCTCGTTCTGAAATCTCGCCGATTTTTCCACATTGTTGAAACCAGCTAAATATTTAGCCATGACATTCAAAATTGTACAGATGAGAGTAAGATACGCTCTCTGTACTCCAACAAAATTACCTTTCTCCAACTCACAGTCACATTTGCACCATTTCTCTCCTGCAACAAGTCACCTCTTGTTGACCTGTTCCAGGTTATAGGTATGAAAAATAGATAATACATACAAACCAACATGCCATTTCTGTATGGGGTCCTTTCCATAATATTGTCAGACACTCACAATACAATCTGAGCTTGCTAATGACCCAAAAGTACATTAAATGAAGCTAAGTAGACACGGCGAGCCTGCCCCCAGTGGTTACATTGCAGCCTGTTTTGCCTCTGCCGGCTGCAGCACTCCCTGTCAGTGCTTCAAAAATTGTTGTTCCCACAAGTCATTAAGAGGTGGTGCCCACAAAAGCATGAGGCCATCATATTTTGTCAATTCTTTGTGGTGTGACCGCCACATATTTATGTCATATTTATGCTGCCAATTCTACACTGAGTGCTGCATGTTTGGCATTTTTTCTGTGTGTACAGAGTTGAAAATTGTTTAACTTTGGGTAAAACGCTGCACTTGTTACTGATTATCCAGCTGCTGAATCAGGGACAAATACCACAAAGACTAACCATTACATCTTACATGTACTGGTGCTGAACAATAACAACAATAGAGGAGAAATATGTTAAAACTCTGTATATATATTAAGTTTCCTGTCATGAACCCACACAGATTGGCGGGTCAGTCCTCTCTCTCTGCATGCTTCACCCTATCCCTCATTCCAGTGCAAGTACCCTACATTGCGCCGACATTTTTACTCCCACCGATATTCCGTATCATAGCAACCAGACGCAGCCATATGTCTCAGCTGAAAAAGTGCTGTGCCTCTGAAGCTCTATCAAGCGCTCCAAGCTGGGTGCTTCCTGGCGTTTTCAGCTGAGAAAAAGACGCTTTGGTGCATGGGGCCTGAGACACAAACACATGGAAAAATAGGGTTCAGGTTGAAAAATACCCCTTTAACAATGTGCCTTTATTGTCAACAATGCTATTTTCCATTGTCTTACTTCAATATATAATTTGTTTTTTGTTTTTAAACCCTCATTCGTTTGGATTTATACCATCACATAAAATCTCTGCTTTCCTAAACATGTACCACAGAGGGTGATATTCAAGTAGGTACTTTGTTCAAATTTTGTCTAAGGTTATTTAGCAACTTTTGCCGGTAGCCATAAGACAATTCTAATACATTTTGGAAGTTGTAAGCTCAACCTGCTCACAGCAAAACTGAAGAAGGTTTTTGATGACAGGAAGAGGAGGAGTAAGTGTAGAGTGAGGGTGTGTGAAAAGAGTGAGAGGTCAAAAGAAGGAAGGAGAAGAGGATGGCTTAAAAAGGCAAGGAGGAGTAGAGACAAATGGCAGGAGAGGCAGAGGGAAAAGCTGTCATGGCTAAAACAGAGTCAGGTACAGGAAGCAGGGGTGACATGTATGGTTAAGTGGTTTGCTGAATGTCAAGTTACAGCTCATCCTGTAATCTCCTGTCTTAAAGCTCCACCATAGTTTGTGAAGATGCTCTAAACTCCAATGAAATATATGTACTTCATTTATGGAGGATAGCATGTTTGATTGCATTTAATTAAAGATTAATTTTAATGCTGCTTGTGGCAAAATCTGAGCTATAGACCTACTTACAGCATATGCAAAGGATTTGGTGCAATATTTAGGACTTTTCCATCAATGACCTCATTTCTACAGTAGGAACAGTGGCATGAGAGCAAAATGTAATTCTTTGAAATATGCAAAAAGAAAAAGTAAAATGGCACCTTTGGAGCTACCTTCCCATCTTGCTTGTTTCAGTGGCTTTTACCTGTCAAAGTCTGACCAATGTTTGGCACAAAAAAAACTCCTCGGTAGCTCTGTCTCCATGTTCAGGATCAATGTCCTGCTGCATTGTACTACAACTGGTATGCTATGTATAAAACTGGGCTACGAGCAACCCTGTCCCTGAAGCTGAAAGTCAGCACTCACAGCCATTGTTCCATTTCCCATCAAATGTGCTGGAGTCAAATCAAAAAAATGTCACTGTCTCAATATTTTTTTTATTGCGCTGTACATATTTTCAAACAGCAATTCTGCGATCGAGTTTCCCTCGCAACTCATTTCAAACCAATTCAATTTCAGCGGTGTCAAAAGAGAGAAGTAGCTTGGCTGTTTGCTTTGGTTTAATAAGCCACAGCCAGAAAAAAAGATCTCAAAGAAAAGATTTCAAGGAGGCAATAATCTTGACTTATCTGAACCAGTACAGTACGTTATGCTAGATTTTTTTTTTTTTTTTTTGTATTTTTTAATATTTTCTAAGTTACTGCAGGGCTTTATTGGATTTAATGAAATAGTTTCATAGTTTTAAGTTTAGTTTATAGTTTCATAGTGCAGAGAAACTACCAGGTTATAGTATTAATATCAACTTAGTGTTGAAATATAACCCAGTTTGGATACAGACTGGAAAAGCAAATGACAAATCTCCTACCAACGATGTGTCAGGTAATGAAGCTATTTTCTGTCAAATAAATCATCAACATTGATTTAAGGGGCAAATGGCAGCCCTACATGATAATGGGTACATTTATGTCTGCACTAATAGCCATGCATACTAATTAAGACATTAATCAAGAGGTTGCAGTTGTCTTATTTACACTTTTCTATCTATGTCAACAGAAGAACTGTGAGAATAACCTGGTTAAAATGCTCTGATATCAGCTGTTCTATTCTTTTCTTAAAGGGATAGTTTGAATGTTTTGAAGTGGGGTTGTATGAGGTAGTTATCCATAGTCAGTGTATTACCTACAGTAACTAACAGCAGGCATGCCTCCAGTTTGGAGAAGCAGCCAGGAGTACTGACACAGAAGCTGAGCAGTGTACTGCTGCAAGAGGTGTCAACAATAAAATGTATTTTAGCCACTTAAAAAAAGTCCCACCTAAAACAATCAACATCAGTTTAAGACTACGCTACGCGAGTATTTTCACCACTTTATCTTTCTGTCAGACAGTGATACCCGACAGGGAACTAAAGCCATCACATTGCTTTCTTCAAAGCTAGATTCCATTGAGAAAAACAGTGATTTAACGTCGCTGAACACAGAAGTTGCTGGTCTACTGCTGCCTCGATCATGTGTATGTAATACACTGGCTATGGTTAAGTACCTCATACAACTCCACTTCAAAAAATCTGAACTATCCCTTTAAATGTGTTCTTGTGTCAAAAGGGATACGAGGTGGGGGTGTGGGGGATTTGGAGTATGTGTTTACAGGGATGACAAAAAGATGAGTGGTAACTAAAGTTCAACATTTTTATGTGATTTTTGGCTAACACCGTGAATAATGAGGTTTCTATCGAGATTTCTTGTGAGGAAATACACTCGAAGAAACAACAAAAAAAAAAAACAAACAAAAAAAAACATTAAAAAAAAGATAGAAAATGGCCTGACATTTCTCAGTATTTCCTCTCTATGTAAACTGCTCCCAGTCTAATCAAACGTACCCCTGCTGGGTGAAATCATGTTAATTTGAATTGTGTGTATGCTTAATTGAACTATTACTGCAATCTCTGCTGTCACACTAACAAGCATGTCCTTGCATTGTTCCTATCATGTAATCAAAACAAGTCCAGCCAGTTATGTTCTCTAAATTACATCTGAAATGTGATTGTTTTGGGATGTTTTCATTTCATCTTTTGCATAAAAAAAGACCATTAGTATCCACTTACAAAACATGTTGCAATAAGGTATTTTGTTACCCATTATCCCCCCAATCCTCAGTGGCCAGTGCAATATGCTTTGAGGAGCACCCTGAGAGTGAGTGGCTGAGAGACACACGTCAGCCACACCTGTTTGATTCTTACATAAGATCATGTGAGTACAAAGATATACTAGGCTGGAAAAGGCACACATGGGTGACACCGTACAGCACATTTACACAATAATACCCAGAGTGTGCAGTCAGTGGGGGGGGATAGAGAAGAGCAGCTGCAGTCTGGATACTGCACCAGTGTGGGCAGATAAGGGCTGTGCTGGAGAAGTGTGAGATTTAAGATGAAGTGGCATGAATTGCAACAGAAAGGTGGGAACATACAGTATATATTAGGGACACTGAGCGATATGTAGATGGAATGAGACAAAAAGACTGCAGTGCAGCTTTGGATGTATCTGTTAAGGTTCTTGGATGATGACAGAGGTGGGAATGAAGTTTAAAGGGAGATAGCTGGACGAGTAAAACTAAAGGAACGATAATCTGAGTTGAGAAAAATTTGAAGCTACACAATTGGAGCACACGACTCACCCTGATCATGTAGCTAAGGTATGCATATAAAATATATTAGCAAGACTGAAGTCTGTTATGGAGAGATTTGTTTTTTTCTATTCTCTGTTTACTTGGTAATAGTTACTTTCAGCTACAGCCCTTTTTTGATAGAAGAGGATGGATTGGACTTTCTTTAGATCTGGCTAGCAAGGGAGTTGTGCAGGAGTATTCGCTATATTTAGGGTTTTGAACTTGCCTGGTCATTTATTGAATAGTGACAAATGGGAGCTGGAGCATCACCATTTCAAAAAGGACAGTTCACCCCCCAAGTCAAAAACAAACATTTTTCCTCTTACCTGTAATGCTGTTTATAAGTCTAGATTGTTTTGCTGTGAGTTGCCAAGTGTTGGAGATATTGGCTGTAGAGATGTCTGCCTTCTCTCTAATATAATGGAACTAGATGGCACTCAGTTTGTGGTGCTGAAAGTGCTTAAAACTGTATTTGGAAAAACTCAACAGCAATGCCCCTTTTCACAAATCATGGCCTGGTTACTCAAGATATTCCATAGACCTTGTTGTGAGCAGTTTCATGTAGGAACTATTTTCTCTCTACCAAACTACACCCGCAAATGTATCATCGCACAGAAGGAAGCGTGCAACTACTCATGGACAAGAGGCTTGTGCTCATGAAAGCGAGAGATGTGAACATGAATGGTGTCCTCCTTGGCTGAGCTGTAACATTAGCTAGCTCAGTGGTGCTCAGTGAGCTAGCAGTAGATAAACACTTCCATCTACACAGGGATAAGGCTGGCAGGTGTAGTTCAGTAGGAAGAAAATAGTTCTCACATGAAACTGCTTACAACAAGGTCTGTGGATTATCTTGAGTAACCAGGCCATGGCATTTTTTTTTGGTGCTTAGAGCATGACAAGCTGAGTGTTGATTTTGGAGTGAACTGTTCCTTAAAGTCAAGGCATTTTTTTTTTTTGTATTTTTGGAATGTGAATTATGTATATTTAATTTAATGCTCACATACTTAATTTACCTGGATATTGCTGTAATAATGAACACCAGTACTGTGCAAACACTAACCCTAACCCTAACACTAACCCCTAACCCTAACCCTGAAAAAAAGTGAACTGCATTCCTAATAAGCATATTTAATTAATCTAGATATAGTATATTAAGATATGGCAATCATATCTCAAATTGGTGTTCCATGCAATAAACTGTCTTTTACTGGTGTTCACTACAACATCGACAAAAACATCACTCCTTATTTTATAAGTTTATTACATTTGGCTAAGAATAATAATACAATTTCACTGAAATTAATCACAAGCAATCTTCTGAAATTATCTTCCAACTCACACAAACAACCTTTCTGCTATTTGAGAACCATCACCTTGGCAACAGTAATGATTATAGCAGCCATCACCTTGGCTCCTATAATCATTACCCTATTCAAACCATTGCCAACAAACCCCTTCATAATGCAGGGCAGGTTTGTGCTGTACAGTACTGCATATCACACTATACTGAATAATGAGTACTTACATCAGAGATGATGTTTGTTGTGTTGTGAAGAATGAAGTACAGATGAATAATTTGAGAGAGGTCATATGTTTTATAATGTATAATATAAAATACTGAATAGTGAATTATGGATGGACAATGTATCCAATATATTCAGTATAGTCAAATGTCCCCTTAGGTGCGATATGGTAGATGATCATAACATCATTAGGGGCTATTTCCTGCAAATGTTGGTAATGCAGAACAGACTACTATCCTTTGAAAAATATGCCAAAAAACAACGCTATTAGCAGTACTTGAATTTGTTCCATCACTTAAAGCACCACACAGTGCAGACCACTACAGTCAAGCCAGCCTCCATAATGTTTTGCAGTACATGTATAGGCATTATGGTAAGAGTGTTTAAGAACTGCCTTATAAATAAAAGCGACCCTCCATAAAAACGTGAATAGCGATCTCACATTAGTGAAAGTTAAACTTAATAATAAAGAATACACTTCCAAAGTCCAGTCTGACTTCAAAATAACATTACACCACCTCAGAGTGTCACTCAGATAATATCGGGACAGTATGATGTAGAATTTACAACTAAAGCCCTCTAAAATCTCATATAGGAGCTGTGTTTCCTCCAAATTCAGCAAGACAGTTTCTGTCATTTTAGGTAGATCCCATCACACTAATGTATGTTTAAGCATTTTTCAAGCACATTTTTCTCGATAAGTTTGGTTATTGGTTATCGGTATTATTGGTTAATACTTATTTGATGCTATACAAAGGGCATCTGACTTCATGATTGACAGCTGTATGTCTCAGTCGGGAACTTGATAATGCAGAGATTGCTACAGCACAGACTCTGGCCCCAGAAGACATCATCAGTGCAAGATGGCAGCGCCTGCATCCAGAGTATTTTGGCTTCATTTTTGTACAGTGGGATGAATTGAAGAAAGAATTGTTACTTAAGAAAAATATGAAAATACCATATACTGCAACATATCATAAAAAATATCGAGATGTTACCACTGAATATAAGCATAGTTTATATAAGTGTTTGTCCAAATATAATGTAATTACAAGAAGATCATTTGCAAAATGATGAATAAAATAGGAAAATCCCATTCACATTATTACATCAGTTTCAGGGGTTGGTACCACTGCACATCTGGAAGGATTTTACATGTTGTGTTTTCCATATATGTAGACAGATTTTCAGAGTTTATTTATGTTATGTTCTAAAAATAAAAGTCCATTGTGTCGTGTTTTAGGGCCACCTGACAGTCTACAACACTTATTTATCTTTACTAAGTATCATCATACTATTGATGTATTTGGTCAGATATAATAATATCTGTTTTGTCACGATTGCCCAGTCCTTCCTCGGGAAAGACTCCACACTAGAACATTGCATATATCACAAACTTGATCCAATAATGAAATCCCTCCATGTAAAGTCTGACTGCTGTTCTACAGAGAGACAGTTAAGAGGTACAATGAAAGAGCTCCACTGAGTTGAAAGAATTGTAAGGGGAAGTAGAATGTTGAACGTGATTAATTTTAGCCTTTGGACTGCAGATGCTCTGAGTTATTTCTGATATGATTACACTAATATCTCCTTTTTCCTGATTTATTGCTCTTTGTTCCTTAAGTGTTTGGCATCCGTTTGGTTTCCATGCTTTTGTTTGTTTAGTTTTTGTCCTTCACTGCTGCTAAAACCCAGCTCCCTGACTGCTGTGGTAATGCACTGTAGTCCAGCTGCGTTCTGAGTATCCAAACAAATTAATAATTTAAATGTTTTCAGAAGGGCTGGGATAACCTGCATAGTGTTTCAGCTCTTTGGCAACACACCACCATTTTTCTCTGAAAATAAACCAGAGGAGCTCTATATGTGTAAATGCAGCTACTCCCACAATGTCAACAGGGGATCCCAAGAATAACAAATTAACATTTTTGTTGTGCTTGTTCAAAAAAGGGAAAGAGGCCATAGTTTGACATCCCTGACATTTTGATGAACTTTGGGAAAAAAACAAGGAAACTGTGATGTTTTAAACACAATTGTTTAGAGGCTTAGGATTTAGGGGTACACTGATCTGATTAGCAACATCCAATCCCTCCAGGATTTTGCGGGCTGTATTTGGAATTGTTGCAGCCTGAAATGCCTGATTGCACGGCAGCTTTTCTAAAAAAATTGCTCTGCATGTTGCAGGTTTTTGGGCGATTTTTTTGCAGTAGACCTACATTATGGAGCCAAGTGAAAATTGCAAAAACAGCTGCAATGCTGTCTCGTATTTGTAGCCTATTATTACGAGCATTCAGTGTTTTCCACAGAAATAGAAGCTATTTGTGATGGTAGGTGGGATGGGTGGAGGCAGCAACAACCGACTATCTGCCTTTCAGACAGTGCTGAAGAACCATCTCTATGAGCCGCTATCCTCCCATTCTCTGCCCTGTTAGCACAAGCTGACACATCAGCAGCAACTAACGTCCTACACCGAGCTTTTGAACAGTCTCAGCAATGTCGCACTGACGCAGAAACAGCTCAGCTCTGTCGTTAAACCCATCAATAACCATTGGGTAATGTTAGATGTGTGATGCTAACAGTTAGCCTGGTCATGGTGTGACTCTGTCCCAGGCGTGGAGCTCACACTCCCACAGACATAGTCTCATGATATAAACAGAGAGAGAGCAAGGCAGAGGGACGCTCTGGATTAATATCTGCCGCTAAAGATTCTGTTTGCTATTGCAAACGGAGCATCCCACTGCTTTCCTAAACAGGAAACGCCATGTTTCTGTCACCATGGTCAGTGCTAACAGTAATCATTCATTAAAACTGCATCTATGAAATTCAATTTTTGGCAGTGGATCAGTTCAAGATAATGCAGGTAGTAAGGGAGCATGGCTGTTGACAAATCAGCCAGGACTGAAATCTTAAAGGGGCTCCATGTGAACACCAGCCTGTCCTCATTCCCAATTCACCAAATAACACTGCTATGTCAGTGATTTTGGCCTCAGACAGTGACACAAAAAAGACACCTCTCACAGTGGTATGATACGCTGCCATGCAGTGTTATAAACTGATATTGCTCAGCTGCGTATCGCAAAAGGTGCGTCAGTTTACACCACCAATAAGAATATATGAAAGTACCTAGAGGGCAGGATGGCAGTCTAGACAGTATGGATGATGGTATGAAAGGAACACCAACAACAGATGCAGGAAGACACCTAGTGTGTGATATATAGACGTGAACATCCACTGACAAAATGGCAGCATTTGATGAGTGGGGATGCGAATGTGTTGTGAAAGTGTATGAGTTGTCTGTACACAGTTTTCAACATGGATGTGGCTGAGCTGGCAGCTAGCAGCTAACAGTGCTAATTCCATAAACAGCATTAAACAATGGCAACAGTGCTAATAGAGTTAACAGTATTAGCCAGGGGGGGATCCAGAGGGTGGGTCTTACACTTCCATGATGATGCCGTCCTGATATCAGAGGTAACCGCTGTAAGAGCACAGTGCAAAGTGGTGGTAATAAGCTAGCCAGTGAGAAACACACATGCAAAAACATGCAAGCACAGCCAGACCAACTCATTACAAAAAACAACAGAGATGCTCAGATGACAACACACACAGAGGTACCTTACTACATGTAAATAGCAAATAGAGGTTTGCTGCTATATTAATGCACTGGATGTCCTAATTGCATGGTCTTTTCCTGTTCTTAACTACAGTAAACACTGTGTGCTGATATTGTAGGAATTTTTTTAACATGCTGACATTGGATTAAAAAAAAAAACAAAAAAAAAAACCACGTCCCTGAAGAGTTTTGCACGATCGTCAAATATTGATGCTTCTGACCTCGGTCCCTATTTGCAATTTACTTTCCTTTACATCTTCAGGAAATTATCATACTGTTTGTTTGCATCCATAATTTCTGAAAACGTGCAAGTATTAATGGCAAAAGAGGTTGGGGCATCTGTGATACTATTTGGGATGCATTACATACTGTAGATCACGTGTTATCACACTCTGGCATAAATCAATGGATACACAAGGCAAATCAATATGATAATCGTTTGTCTACAACCATAATAAAGGCCCTTTTGACCTCATATAGGAGGAGACATTGTATAGACCAGATAAGGAAGGAGATGTTGCTGGTAATTGGGAATCTAAATGCCTTGGCCTTGGCCACCCTGATAAAATAGCCACTACAGGATTTTCAAGATTTTTGGGGAGCACTACTATCTAGATACACACCATAGGGGGAGCCTTGCAGATTTTGAAATAGAGCATCAATCATAAATGGAAACCTAAAGACATTTGTATGCTATATGTGTTGGAGATAGCAGGTGCATTACGACTGACCACAGACAATCATAATAATGGGTAATTCAATCATCTACAAGTCATGCAGCTGGTCCTAGAGCTACACACTGCTCATCTGTTCCAGAAGGGGAAAAACAGACTGGCTTCTTTTTCTAGCCAGAAGACTTCAGCAACACATCCTGGAGCATAAGCCTGCTTTATTGTCTCACACTGGGGGAATTTTGACTTGGGATCATCATTCATTTGAGTAAATATGTACAGTTTACTTTGCCATGCTATTTAAGCTGCCACAACACAAAACGACTGCTGAAATTTAAACGTTGCTTTAAGAGGACTGTCACGTTCAGTGGAAAGTGTACCTTGACAGATGAGCTGGCTGCAGTGATGATGCATAAGTTAGCTTAAGTAGAGCACTGAGACTCAGTGTATGTGATGTATTCTGCCGAAATGATTTGTATGCCCAAAGTGTTGAGAGGTTTCCTGTACTCCAAGGTACTGCTCTAAGGTCAGCTGCATAAAAGATGCGGGATATAATTTAGGTTTCAGTGCAAGTACTGACTTTTAAAATGGACAAGTCATTCCAAAACATACAAGACTCAGTAGCTTGCTAAATTTTGATTAAATGTATGATTTCTTCGTAATAGTGTTTGCATGATATTTGATTTTTTCCCCTGTTCTTTAATTCAATGAGCTGTAAATTGTCTGTTGGACAGTATAAATACAATGTGCTGGGTAAAATATTTCTCGAAAAAAATGGATGGCAGCATGCTATTTGCACCAATTGTCTATATAAGCTGACACTGAAACCTCAAAGTAAAATTAGACATAATGCAGCCACATTAAGCCTGACAACTGAATAAAAAGAGGCCAAAATACAATACTAAAGGAAGATGGAAGGATTCTTAATAAATAGCCAGAATTTTAATTGCTGCACAGTTGTGTTCAGAACATGGACTCCTGTTCTACTGTTGATGAACGTAGCATCATGTTGGTTCAGGTCAGGCCCTGGGTTCCTGCATGCCATCAGATGATCAGTATCAGCTGACTCTTAACAATCACCTATCAGATTAAAACTAGGTAATTAGGGGTCTTTATAATCTGACAGGTTTACAGTCTCCCTCCTGTGATTATTCATGTCACTGCTTCAGCTACAGGTCATACGCCACACGGACTCACCCATGCTGCTTAGATTCATCTGTTGAGCACAGTCAAATGCAGAGCATTTTCCACCAAGTGCATCTGGACATCTATTTGCAATAAATCACCCTGAATCCTTTGATGTAAGTGTCTGACTGAACTGCCTGATATTTTTAAGAGCACTGCACAGACTGGTGGTCCTAGTAGTCCACAGTGCAAACCCTTGGTTACATACTCAACTTAACTACTGCTGATTTTGATTCACACCAAGTTCAAGTGATTCAACAGACTGATGGATATAAATATAGCTTGAGAACACTGTGAAGTTTATTACTATACAATAATGAGTAAAGGTGCTCGGAGCTACCAGCCACTGATTGTTATCAACCCATATTCATCTTAAATAGTTTGAGTCGTGATCTTTACAAAGGCCAATCAGAAGAGCAAATCAGATGGTGCAAAACATGAGATTTCTCTACATATACGAATGTGTGTGTGTGTGTGTGTGTGTGTGTGTGTGTGTGTCTCTGTGAGAGAGAGATAGAGAGAAAGAAAGCGCATGTTTGTTTTTAACATGAGTGTTGGTTATATGCTGTTGTGTGTGTTTGTTTATCCTGTAAATGAGGACAGTTTACTAGTATACATGTTTTTTTTTTGTTCTAACTTGTGTGTTGGGCAAATTAACTTTTTATGCTACTTTATTTTTATTCCACAGGGAGGCTACATTTGTTAAGCTCTAAGTTCTCTGGTTTAAGTTTTGTCTGTAAGAGAGCGTGGAACATGTTGCACATGTTGCCTGCCAATAAATAAACAGATGTCAATTAATGATACGTACTCATCTATTATTTAAGCACTTATTATACAGTGTTGCTAAGAATAGTTACACAAACTTAAAAAAAGCTACATGATAAATAGAAAGCTTCACATAGACCCTGTGATCGGTATCAGCCAATACTGCCTCCAGCGATCGCTGATCAGCCCCAAGAATCTTGGTCGGAGCAACCTCATTTCTAAATACAGCAGGCACAACAAAAATCCAATAAAGATTTTACACTGTATTCAAGCAAAAGCCATTATTCATGAGTAAACAGCCCAGCACAGGGAAAATGAAAAGAGGCTCTCAGAATTATTGTGACAGCGTGTTGGTGGTTAACTTGCTGGCTACAGCAGTTTACCAAGTAAGCCAGTGAGTGTAGTCCCTGTCACCAAGCTTCTACAGGCACACAAAGATGCACAGATGAATTACGCTCTACCCCTTCCTGGTTTGATCAGGCCTTCAGTCTACATTTAATGTGGCACTAGTGCATAAGGGAGCAAGAGGTGCCTGTAGTTTAAGGACATCTGTCTGGTCAGTGTAACCCCCTAACCTGTTGGTGGCTCCTCCCCAGTTGGCTGGCTGGCTATACATGCTATACCAAAAAAAGACTCCCGGCCCCCACCATTTCCAAAACAATTCACTTTGTCACCATTAGGTCTGAAAATCAGATTTTCTGAAGAAAACTGATTTTTTTTTTCATTCATTTTTTTTTTATTCTATTGTAGTAACCCGCCTTGGTCTGTCTTGTTCAACAATGCTGAAAATAATTTCTGAAATTTCATATTTTATGCAGTGCCACTACAGCACAATTCTCATGCTGCCTCCCTGATATAATAACATATAACACTTTTCATGTTGAATTCTAATTTAATGTGCAAAAAGAAATTGATTTTGTTCAATAGGTCATAGGATATACAGCCAGTTTGAAGGTTTAGGAAAAATGTCTTTTTTATCTTTAAGATGGTATGGGACCAAGTGTCCTCCCTACTGTCCAGGTAAACCAGTTTCAATTTGGCTCTGCACCTAAGTTTTATTTAGCTCCACTAACATTAAGATTTATTGCCTTCAAACTAATGGTCTTGGCCTTTTTAGAGCACATGAACCCTGCTATTTCCACAGTTTAGGAGTGGAAGGACATGGAGCTCAGTTTATTTGAATAAAGCTGACAATGATGGTCTATTCAGAAGACTATGGCGGGGACCTTGAGTCATCAGAACTTTTGACATCTACAAGATATAAGGTATGAACCACTGACCTTCTGATTTGAAACTGTTAACAAACCAACAATCGTTCATACGCTAACATCAATTTCCACACCGTGTGACATTAACTATACTCAGATCAACAGAAATTACAGGATTGAACCAGCTGATGTAATCACACATCACAGTTCACCCAGACAGTAGCCACAACACATAAAATGTCTGTTGTTCACCATTTGAGGCGAAAACCCTTGTGGGATGCCTGTTTTTTTGCACAGGGCTTCAACAGAGCAGCTACTTTGACGCTTGGTTAATTAAAGGTCAAGTACAGTACATAGTTTAATTTGGAACACCAAATATTTTAATTAAATAAAAACAACAACAGAAAAGGTTGTAATTTTTATATTAAAATGCGTTTTGCATCACTTTGTGGTGTTGCCTTTTGCAGTGATGTGTCAAAGCTTGCTGTTGATATTTTTTCCTGTTTAATATCTCATTTTCTACACAATGATGTGCCTTTTATTACTGTCCACTAACCATGTCTGTTGGAAGCCTTAAAATAACCTACTGGTGCACTGTTTCCACTAAAAACTGGTCTATAAAGAGCTGCCTGTGGTTCTCAGGGTGATTTCTCTACTTTGGACAACATGGTGTAATTCTGTCATTACATACTGTGACTGTAATCAGCTGCGAGTGATTGGTGAAAATGAACGAATGAATCTTTGTGAAAGACTCTTTTGAGTGTCTGGTAGTACCAGGCCAGCCTGTCTAACATCTGAGTGCCCATAAATTGCCAACTTTTCCCACTTGCTGTTAATAACAGTGCAGCAACAGCACCGAATGAATGAGGGAGGACTGATTAAATTAGACTTGAGTTGAGACTTTCACCAGCCAAGGCCATGGTGCATTCACATGCTCCTCAGATGGTTGTTCTTCTGGCTTCAATGTGTTCATGAGCTTTAAGTAGTAATGTGGAAACAACATGGTCATTACTACGATGATATGTTGTATTTTATTGCTCACAGCGCTTTAAACAATAAATTGCTAAGGAAGAGCAAAGGAAACGGATCAGGTGAGCCATGAAATATAATTGGGAACTCATTTTTCAGTTTATTATGACACCACATGAATGCAGCACAAGGCTGCTGACGTATGTGGGACGCCTGCTCCTTGTCTCTAAAAGTATGACAAATCGTAGGTCAGTGACATTTCTGTAACATTGTACTGAGCTTATAGCCTCCCTACATATGAATGCAATAAAATGAGTATTTCATCTTAATTAATGTAAACTTGCAGTGCATTGAAAAGAAGTTGTGTGGGGCAGCACTAGTGGTCAAATGTGCAGGTAATATGAGTGTCATGGAGAAACTAACACCAGATTTTGCAAAAATGTATCAAAACTCGAAAGGTTCAAGCGGTTCAATACATTCTCGTGTGTCAGCTTGAAGGAACAGATACTGTGAAAAGAATCAGTCCCCACACCAGTAAAATTTGCAGCCTGTCTTGGCACCTTTCTGCTGGAATGGAACAAGATTAAAAAAAACAAAAAAAACCCAAAAACATTAATAGACCATAAAATACCCACCATTTTCCAATGTTAGGTAGTATTTGAAAATCTCTTTCAGGCCCCGGTGTCATTGAGAGATTTGTTGATTTTGTCCTAAAACGTCTGTGGATTATGTTGTCTAACATCCTACTCCCAAGCAATGATGCCTTTTGATTTATGTTGATAATGACTGAGAAAATTCAGAGAATCAGTGACTACACCACACACCCTCTCTGTTTTTGTCTTCAATGAATGTACGTCAATCTTCACTCATTTTTTGTCTTTAATTATGTCTTCAACTTCATATCACAGTAGCTACAATGGGTTTCCACGAGGAATTGGGTACACTGCCGAGCACCAGAGAGGAAGGAAATACTCTGGTGTTTTTTTCCACTTCACTTCTGCACTAGGGCTCGAAAGTAGGTGGGGGCATGGTTATTAACATTTCCTTTAGCACCACATCTCATTAGGCTTTAAAGTTCCTCACTGTATCCAAAGCCAATGAAACTAGCATTAGCTAACTTCATACTGCAACATTAACCGGCTATTATATTCCCATCTGAAGCTGTAGAAACTATGACATTTAATTAATAATAAATGGGCTGCCTCTCCAATACATCATATAGGCTACATTTCAAACTGCACATCTGTCCAATTCATGTCAACACTGCCCACACCTTTCTAAAGAGCACCAGCTGCTTAATGTGTGTGCTGTGTCATAAGCAAGGTGAATTATGATCAGTATAGTTCAGTGATAAACGACCACTGCTTGAAAGACATTTCTTTTTTAAAGAGTGCATGCCGTATTTGAATGCCAGCTCAAGCTTGTGTATCACTAACATATCAGAGAACTAAGAGTTACAGCTGCTTAATGGATCATATTT
The DNA here is from genome assembly GCF_011397635.1 of Epinephelus fuscoguttatus. Classification (NCBI taxonomy): domain Eukaryota; kingdom Metazoa; phylum Chordata; class Actinopteri; order Perciformes; family Serranidae; genus Epinephelus; species Epinephelus fuscoguttatus. The sequence continues at coordinate 8,755,453 of NC_064763.1, forward strand.
GATGAATTGAACAGTGAAACTTTGCAGTTCAGGAAAGGGCACATGTACACTTTTAATGGGCTTGCGTCTCTGCTGCTAATAAAAGACATTAAATTACCAGATATTTTGATGGAGCTTGGTGTGATATTCTTTCCAGATTTTGCAAGACAAGACGGCACTTATCCGGGCTTATCTCATGGATGACTGTTATGTGATATTGTTCAAAGAAGGTTACACAAGATGGTTACCATGGCATTTGCACAGCCTTTTCTCCAGCTTTACTTTGCTCACTGATAATGGGTCAGGTCAAGCTATTCTCCTGTTTTTCTCTTCCTTAGCCGTGACGTGACATTGAGCTGGGTCATTTTAACCCCCCTATTCTTTGACTAGACATCTTCACACTGAAATTAAAATCTCTAAGCTTCCATTACAGTTGCTTCACCATTAACCCTGAATGCAGTTTCATTGAAAGATGCTGTAGCTTGGTGAGAAACTAGGCCTGTCATATGACAAGAGGATGTATGGACAGTAGCAGCTGCCATGCCTCCAAGCTGGCAGCCCAGTCTCCAGATGAAAATGTTGGCATTGTAAGTTTCGTCAAACCATGGATACATATTTGTACTTGTGTGCGTACCAACATTTCTTAAGTGATGTAGTATAGCTGAATATGTCATTGGGAGGTTGAGGGTTGAGGGGATGGTGGAAGGTGTGACACCTGCAGTAGGTAAGACTTACACAGACCAGTGTTCAAGACCGACAAGCAACAAAACCAGTTGTTCCTTAGCATGTCATCACTGTGTTTCCAGCTGGGACTGTGCCATGAAAAGTGGTTGTTTTTTACTGAGGCATTGCTAGGTCTCTAGCTGGGATAGTCCAACAAAAAGTGGTTGTTTGTTATTGAGACATCCCTGCATTTCCAGCCAGGATAGCAGCATGAAAAGTGTGTGTTTTTTACGAGACATCACTGTGTTTCCAGCTGGCATAGTGCCACTAAAAGCAGTTGTTTTTTACTAAGATATTGCTGCGTTTCCAGCCGGGATAGTGCCATGAAAAGCATTTGGTTTTTTTTACTGAGACATTGCTGGGTTTCTAGCTGGGATAGCGCCACAAAAAGTGGTTATTATTTAACGAGACATTGCTGTGGGACTGTGTCACCAAAACTGGGTATTTTAAGTCAATACCTAATCTTTTACCATGACAAAGGTTTTTGTGCCTAAACCTAACCGCACTTGAACCACAGTGTGGTTGAAACGTAAAGGAAGATAAAGTTTAAACGTATTCACAACAAAATAATGTGCATATGTAACATTTATGTGGTTTGCAAAAACATACAATGGCAATATTTATTCTGCAGATTGGGCTGAAGCTGGTCAAATATTTGTATGTGCTGAATTTTCATGCTGTTTGGGGCTTCAGCTTCGTCATAACTGCACAAATTAAAAAAAGAAAAAAAGTCACACCTGATGTCCCATGTTAATGTGTCTTTTTCTGTGCTAAACTATATATGTGCGGCTTTCTGTCCAATGTCCAAACTTTCAGTCCAACAGACATTTCAGATTTTGAACAATGTTCTTGATACATATCTGAGAACTCAGGGTAGTCCCAAACTTTAAAAAAAAAAAAAAAAAAAAAAAGTGGCAAGAACAAGAGGGCTCTCCTGTGGACTTCTTGGGCTCTTGAAACACACTTTTTTTTGAGAGCACACTCCTGCAGACTCTCATTCAGGGACTGACCCACAGTTCATAGTGTTTTGACATGAAAAACAAAAATGAGAGGGGGAACCTCAGATGCAACACCAGCAAAAGATGGTATGGAAGCATGATGACAAATTGATACAATGGCATTACTATTTTATAAACAGCAATCACTATAAATTATTTAATAATGGGCCCTCAGTTTAAATACCTAACCCCTGCTCCCATACCCATCAAATTATCACTTAGATTTCCATTCCAATGTTAAACAATTTAAATGTTTAGCCATAAAGTGGACATCGCCACTGGATCACTACTACACCAAATGATCTGCTGGTTTAAAATACCACACTGACTCTACCAGTGATACCTGCAAAGAAAATCTCTCCAACCTCCTTTCTGAGTCACAGCCTGGATCTGCTGTTCTTACATTAAAATCATATGGCAAAGGTACTTTGAGTGCAACTGTGTTATATGAGAATATATAATTATAAGAGAATACATAATATTTTTGCACTTTTCAAAGTGTGAATGTGTGTGACCACTCATCTCTTAATTTTTTTTTTTCAATGCAGCCTCTTGATGTGATGGCCACTTAATGAAACTGTACAGCTTACAGTGTTTTTGGTAAGAGATGTTAATGAGGACATACACTTGGACACAGCCTTTTTTTTTTCTTTTTTTTTTTAAGATTCTCTGGTGGTAGGATATTTTGTACAGACTGAGACAGTGGTATCTACAGTACTCAAAAAATTACATTTAAAATGTAAAACCACAAAGATTAAGCAAAAATAGAGACATAAACAAGCTGAGGTAAAACATGTTGGCATAACTGGAATAAATTACAATAAAACCATAGCTGCCTTTGATAAATCAGTTTTTTCCATGCATCTTTCTGTGCAGATTATAGGACTTAAGCCCAATAAAAACACCCATTAATCATACTTTTCTTTCTACTCAGAGGGCCACACTGAAATGGAAGAAACAAATGACACATCAGGTTACCGTCTCTTACCACCCACATTTTATAAAGCGCATCCTATAGTCTTGTTAATACTGTGTGTGTAGTTAGGCTTAATCTAACAAGTAATGCAAAGACAGTTTCAGGTGCTCACAACTGTTTACTTTCTAACCTGAAGTGACATCAGTTCCCGCACGTAGGCAGTACTACAGGTAAATCATTCCCCAGGTAAACACACAGCTGCACTAACAGATTTTTCAGTGACGCCAATTATGTTCCGCCTCGTTAGTTCACGCACGGAACGTTTAACCTGGCAACAACTGCAGCCGGCTCAAACGTGATTGGTCAATATCACGCGGACTACAAATAGCCTAGCACCGGAAACCAGGGCTTTTCCGCTCTTCTTCTGGAGGCAAGATCTCCGGGGTTTGCCTCTTTTTATGTATCTGGAAAAATAATCAACTACAACCAAGTACTGGCTTTGACTCCAGTCGAAAAGATCTGTACCCACTAACTCCCATGGTCTCATTGGAAACTCAGTTGGTGTGTTTCTCTGTGGTTCTGTCTCTCTTCAGCACAGATTTCACAGTCCTCCACCAGCTGTTGCAGTTGTGTGCTCAGGCCTGGCCACCATACAGACTGCTTTGCTCTTTCTTTGGATTTCGCGATGCCCTGGTGACCTGTGTGTAGTCGTTCCAAAACGTCTTTCTAGTGATTTTGGAATCACTATGCATGTACCTTTCAACAGGAGGCCACTGTCCACAGTGAGGTCACCAGCATGCTGATGGTAAGGAGAGCATTGTCCTGATATAGTGTGTTGTCCAGGCCAGCCATGCAGGCAGTACTGTTTCACCTGTTTCAGTACACCATCATTGTCCTGATGTTCCCTGATTTGTTGCGGTCTTTGCTCTGTTGCTGGAAGACAAGACATCACTTGATGTGCATATAAATCAATCTCCTTTTCCAGACTCTTGTCACCCGTGGCTCTTTCCGGTGCTCTGGACAGCACGTCAGCAGTCACTATGTTTTTGCCTGGAACGTGTGATATGGAGAAAGAGTACCTCATCAGTCTCATTTTCAGTCTTTGCACCCATGGCGGCAGCTCATCCAGGTTCTTTGACCCCAAAAGTGGCACTAGAGGTTTGTGATCAGTTTCCACATGTAACTCCATGCCAATAAGAAAGTCTTAAAACCTCTCACATGCACAGGTTATGGCTAACGCCTATTTTTCTATTTGTGCATACCGTTGTTCCGTGGGGGTCAGTGCTCTTGAGGCGAAGGCAACAGGTTTTATTGTGCCCCCCTCTCGTCTCTGGAGCATCACTGCTCCCATTCCGTAGGAGGATGCATCAGCTGAGACTGATGTCTGTGCTTTGGGGTTATAAAGTGCCAAATTTGGTGGTTGGCTCAGCTCTTTCTTAATCCTGTCACAAGCCGTTTGTTGTGCGGCACCCCAACACCACATGTTCTTCTTACTCAGCAGCTCTCTCAGTGGCTGTGGTTTCTCTGCCAGGTGGGGGAGGTATTTTCCCAAATGGTTGACCATTCCCAAGAACCGTCTCACCCCACTCACATCCGTCGGCTGATCCATGTTGCTCACAGCCCTCACCTTCTCCGGGTCTGCTTTCACCCCTGTCCTGTTAATGATTTGATCCAGAAACTTGATGGAGGTCTTGGAGAATTCACACTTCTCCCGCTTTAATGTCACACCAGCCCGTACCAGCCGCTCCAGTACAGCCACCAGTTGTACATCATGCTGAGCCTGTGTCTCTGCATAACGCAGGATGTCGTCCATCTGACAAACTACTCCATCCAGACCCACTAGGAGCTGAGACATCCATTTTTGAAAGTGCTCTGGTGCTGAGAGATGACAAAACAAAGTATGTTGGAGCAATATCATCCAAACGGTGTAATGAACGTTGTGAGAAGAGCTGACTCCTTTGACAGCGGGATTTGCCAAAAGCCTGAGTTGGCATCAAGCTTTGAGAATATCTTGGCTCCTTCTAGTTGTCCAAGGCTGTGTTCCACTGATGGCAGCATGTGGTGCTCTCTTTTGACAGAGTTGTTTAGTTTTGTAAGGTCCACACATATGCGAACCTCTTCTCCATTTTGTTTTGGTACTGGGACCATCCCCGCGCACCAGTCTATAGGCTGTTCCACCTTGGAAATGACTCCGAGCTCCTCCATGCGGGCCAAATCTTTTTTTTACTATTGGTGGCAGGGGAAGTGGAACACGTCGGGGGGTTGACAGGGCAAAGGGCTTGGCGTCAGCTTTAAGCTCAATTTTGTACTCCCCCTCTAACCTACCTAGGCCACTGAACAGTTTTGGAAATTGTTGCTTCACAGATTCCACTGAGGCAAACGACACTGTCTCAACTCTTGCCACCAATCCCAGAGCGACACTTGCCTGACGGCTAAGCAGCCCCTGTATCACATCTGCCATTACATACACTGACTGAACTGTCGTTTTCTTAGCTGTACTCAGGTTAGCTGTAAATTTCCCCTTTACTACAAGAGGAGACATCCCTGCACCAAACAGTTTTAGCTTTGTGGGTTGCAACTGGGGTCTCTGTGTCAAGGAGTGGTACACACTGTCTGGCAGCACAGTGACATCTGCCCCTGTATCTATTTTGAGCAGGCAGTCAAGGTCAATCACTCTTACCGTGGCAATCCAAGCATCATCTGTCTCTTCCGAGGTAACCGTGCCCAGAAATGCAACGTCGCCCTCATCGGCACCATCGGCACCTGCGACGTGGATTTCACCAACTGCACCAGACCGGCACACTCTAGTATGGTGACCCTTTTGTTTGCATATATTGCAGAGTACCTCCCTGGCCAGGCACTGATTCTTGCTGTGAGAGGGTGTTTTACCACACCTGTTGCACTGTTGAATGTCATTGTCACGTTTCACGTTTTGTCCCTTAGGCGGGTGTCTCCGTTGCATGGCTTTAATTGGCTTGAACGGCTGCACACTTGCTTTAACACTGTCCACATTACAGGGATTTTCCGACTTGAAGTTGTTTTTAAGGAGGTCTTGCTGTTTTTTCACAAGCTCACTCTGGCGAATATGTGTGACAGCTTTCTCCAAAGTTAACTCCGGATCCATTTGAAGCTGCTCCGAGAGTCTTTTATCTCTGATTCCAACAACAAGTCGGTCCCGTATCATTTCGCTGTGTAACGCGCCGTAGCCGCAATGTTCTGCCAAGGCATATAATGCTGTGATGAATCCGCCTGCGGTCTCTCCCATTTCTTGCTGCCTTTAGTTAAACTTTGCACGTTTGAAAATGACATTTCTTCTCACTACAAAGTGTGCATCCAATTTGGCTTTCAAAGCATCGTACTCACTCGCCTCCTCATCTGACAGGTTCAGTGAAGTGAGCACATCCTCCGCTTCGTCTCCCATCGTATAAATTAGCGTGTTCACTTGGTTGTCATTCGGCTGTAGCTTGAGCCCCAATGCTATTCGAAACCGTTCAAAGCAAAACCACTTCAGCCATTCTTCCGGCTTTGTGAAGTCGAATTTTGGCGGCGGTGCAACCTGGAAGCGCTCTATAGCACTGGATGAGGGACGCGAACTAGCTTCCGCTAGCTTGTTAGCTTAGCCAGTACCATAGGCGCTGAGTCGGGCACGCAGCATGAGTTCTCTCCAGCAACCACGAACCGATCAGTAGTCCAGCCGTTCGCCTTCCCGGAGGAATTCTGACACCATGTCTTATTAATACTGCGTGTGTAGTTAGGCTTAATCTAACAAGTAATGCACGGACAGTTTCAGGTGCTCACAACTGTTTACTTTCTAACCGGAAGTGACATCAGTTCCCGCGCGTAGGTGGTGCTACAAGTAAATCATTCCCCAGGTAAACACACACCTGCACTAACATTACACCTATGGCTGCTTTGGTGCAAGCAACACCAGTGGCCTGCTACATACATTAAGTCTACTGTGGCATAGCAGGGCTCGGTGACGAGTGGAACAGCAAATTTTGTTATTTAAATGAAAAAATTGAATTAATCCGCACAGCACTGCAGCATCAGAGAGCAGACTAATGGGCTATTTCACCAACTGCCAAATTCATGTTCTACATATTACCCATGCATTGTTTTGAGTGCACTTCAATCCACAGCCATGCACTGAGCCATCAGCTCGCAGCTAAAAGAGATGATGCGGATGAAAATTTGACATGTCACATACCAAACTCTTTATGAGGAAGATGGACGACATGACAGCTCCCCAAAAGTGATACCAAAAGATCTTGATCATGCTCTTGGTGGCTGGCTGCTCTATAGGCAATAAACCTCGCAATGTCAGCAGATGTGACATGGACTAATCTAAAAAAATCAAAGTACACTTCAAATAAATGTTTCCCAAATATGGAATCTGTCATTTTCTGTCTTATCACGCTGATATATGTCTGCATAGTAATCAGAGGAACATGTTGGCATTGCATTTTTCTGTATTTTTGTCTTTTCTAAGTTTATCATATCACAGTAGTGTATGAGCTGACTATGTCATCAGGAGGTGAAGGGGATGGTACATAGTGTGACACCTAGGCAATAGTCCTGCCCACTGTAGACCACTGTTTGAGACTAACAAACATCAAAGGTGAGCCATCACACATTTTTTTAAAGCCCAAATATGAAGTTTATCTAAACATAACCATGTAGATTTGGTGCCTAAACCTAAATACACATCAGTCACAGCATTGTTACAAGCTTCAATATATCTGCTACAAAATAATGTACAAATGAAATGTATCTGTGGTTTGCAGAAACATACAATGCCAACATTTTTTCTGGCGATTGGCTTGTATATGTTCAAATGTTTGGTTTTAATTAGTTATTTGACTTGATGAGGTAATCAATTCAAAAGCTTTGCCCAAAATAGAATTAACCAAGAATTACAATAACCTAAAAGTTAAAACAATGCCAAGGTAAAGTGATCTGACTCTCCTTCTCAAATGCTGGGCTGTGGTCAGGGAAACAGACACAGATGTTTGACAAGGCCTCTCTGTCTTTATAAATACAGCTTTACAGCTACTGTATATAAAACAACTTGACATCAACCTTCCTCCTTCAAAAAATGTTTTTGATCCTGTTTGTATAAGAAACAATATCCCATTGAACGACTCTCCGACACTTCACCTTGCTCACCTAAACATACATCATTTACATACACACCAAACATGTTTTACTTTGAATTGTACATCTCCACTTCAGTTTGTCATTCAATCCATTAAGCCACTATTCTTTCTTTTTGCCTCCATTTGTCCTCTCTAATGTCTTTCTGGAAACCAAACAACATTGTGCTCACTATTATATCAGATCTATTGGCCCTTTACAGTAGTTTATTGGATACAGTAATCTGGAAATGGTACAACAGCCATCACAGTATTTCTTTTTAGACATTAAAAAAACCACTGGCAGGTTTAAAAGTTACATTTATAGAAACTTTTTTGGAGGTTGATTACAGTAAGTGTATGATGTCACTGCACTTCATCCTTCAGTACAGCAAAGGATCACCCTAATTTGCCACCAAATCTTCCAGGTCCACTTGCTGAGAGAATAAGTAGAGACAAAATGGATCCATTACAGAAATAGATAATCAAAGTTTGGAAGGAATACAGGTTTTAAATGTTTCTCAAGAGACAATTTTGGGATCCTGGGTAGGCCTACATGTCTGCCAAATCTGTGAACTATACACCATGTACTTCTCTCTTAAAAGTAATTGACAACATTTAAATTAAAAATGCACTCAATGAGGCAAATGTATGACATATGTGAAGCCCATGCAAGTCCTCAAAATCTTCAGCCATGTTCTGTTCTATCTGAGTAAGCGTCCAAATGCCAGTAACCAGGTTGACATGACGCAGGCTTAAGAAAGCAATCACAGCTATTCCAACAGTACATGAACAAGTGTAATACCAAATTCAGCTAAAAAAGCTACAAAATCCCTTTATTGGTTTTCTGATGGATTTTAAATGTCACTCCTCTATAGCTAGAGGCACCGAATCAGTGGAAAAAAACACATTTATTCCCTAAAAATGAAAATATACCATTTCTCATCCATGACCTGTCAGAACAGAGGTCCTGTTGTCTGCCATTAACTGAGCACTGCCCAACCACCACTGAATATTAATGGAGCCTTTCCCTGGATCATCAGAGTGTGTGCATTTAATTCACAATCCTATCTGCATCTTCTAGGGTACAGGCTTTAGTGTGTCTGTGTGAGTGCATACTGTGTGTGTGTTTCGGAGTGTGTTGTGGGTTTGTTCATGAGAGAGGACATCTTCTGAGTTCAAGGCCTGTCACACACATTGGTTGAGATTATTGCAGCACAGCAGCATGTGTGTCTAATTAAGCCGTAACACAGACATCAATAAATGGAATAAAAGCATTATCACAATCATCTATAGGACACTGCTGGAGCCCAACAGAGGAGAGCAGCCGGGCTGATTGACAGCCCATGTAGGCTGATTGTCTACATGATGAGTTGATTCCAATTAAATCACATGAATATCATCTTGTTAGCAGCAGGGTTAAAACGACACAATGCTGATGTGGAAGGCACAAAGTGGACTGATCATGTTAAGATGTGACAGCTTATCAACAGGCAAGGCCAATCGAAGGCTCCCGCTGAAAAGGAAGAAAATATGTGCTATAGCAACAAAGTGGCATGAGGATTTACATTGAAATCTCATTCCCCAATTGTGACAGTGCGTCAAGATGGATAACGTGCGCAATGTGCGAAGTCACCAAAGCGTACAGATTGCGCACACATAAAACCCATGATAGACAGAAAAAATCTCCAGTCACGTTTAGGAGGTAGCGGTGGACATATGGCTTACCTAAAAGACTCGATGCGAGCACTGGAATTATGATGATGACGATGATGATGGCCCGTCCATCTAAACACGATTCTTCTTTTCTATCCTCTGCCGGCGTGTCGATGATGTTTTAACTAGGCCATTTCTTCCCTGATCGCAATTATTTCTCAGGAGGGTAACGCGTCGCAGGCTTTCGCACATCAGTACACCTTCTCGGTGTCCGTCTTTCTCCGGCTTTTCCAAAAAAAGCACACCTCATACTGCCCCCTCCTCCTCTCATCCCTCTCTGACAACACCCTGCTCTGTTCCTTATCCACAGATATTTGACTTTTATAATGTTGAGATGCAGCAGCGAGTGTGATTCAAACAGGAGGGGGGAGAAAAAAAAAAGCGCTCACAGTAAAATAAATGCGTAACGCTATAGCATCAAGACTCTGCGCGTTGCCTCAAAAGTCAACGCAGTGATCTGTCCTCTTTTCCCCATTTGTCCATGCTGATAATAATCCACGGTATCTGCCCCGCGGCACCGCGAGGGCCTTCAAAACACCGATTGTTTTGCCTTAAAATGTGAAATAGCGCTCTAAAGACACCCCACACACAGAAAAAAAATCAGGTGTCCAATCTCTTCTTTACGCGCTTGCGTGGTGCTCTCTCTCTTGGTTTCACTTGGTTTCTGATGCTCTTCACAGAAAACACAGCCTCAGACTGAGACACAGCGCAGGGATCTTCCGTTTAGCCTTCATGCTTTTAGAATGGCACCACAAGTGCTTTAAATATTAGGATGCAGTGATATAATTTTGCAGCCCGATGTCTGCACTGAAGAGGATCCCACAGCTTCAACAGTCACTCTCCCTCTCTCTGTCTCTCTCTCAGTGCGGTTCCGTCGCCTCTCTCGCTCACAGGACACCACTTGCAATATTTCAATCTCACTGCTAGTTGTCATGACGAGGAGGTGCGACGCATAATTCAATGAACAGGCGCTCGCTCTGCTGAAATCGTCATGTGAGAGAAAACAAAACTGCATTTGAAACACAGCGATTTGCTTTGATTGTTTTTAGATGAGGATCTGCACCATGGCTGACGTCAGATTGTTTTTTTTTCTATAGTGAAATAATAATGTTTAAAGATCCAAATACTACCACCAATGATAGAATAGCCATTTATGATATATATTTCTATATACTGCATGTAAAATGTCTATTTACAAGTCCCATATTTCCCACGGATTTCCTTTAAAGTATGGCATTTAACTGTGAATATACAAGACTGTTCCTGGAAAGGAATTTGGTGATACATTTTAGGGGGGAAAACGGAGACAGTGTTCTACAGTGTAGTTACACTTTCACTTAAACCTGCATTAACTGATTTGGCCACTTGGGGGCAGCAAAAACAAGCTGTACACGCAGCACTGACATACAATCAAACAGCTGTCCATTATTTACACATTTCGCAGACATGAAGCAACATCATCATTTTGAGTTCTGTCCATCTAACTGAGGCAGTGATATATTGGGGATCCACTCTAATATTCAGATGTGTTCAAAATGTAATCATCAAACTTACCTAAACTGACAAATTGCCAGTATTACCGTAAAACTTCAATTAAACACCCAGTCCCTTTTAGTAGCCTGGTGTGGCTACACATTTTGACAAATTAACACCGTCTCAATTAGACGCCTGGTCTGGTTGCCAAGCACTACCACGATTATCCTGTGAGTTATTCATATTTCTTTAGTTCGTAAGGGTCCTCAGATCAAAAGAATCAAAAAGATTTTTCATAAAAATGAATCCAAGTTGTAGGTATTGTTTAACAGGGTAAAGTGTTGTGTTGGTATGTCTGGTGCCGTAATCCTCAAGTGACATAACTCACTCTTTCTCTGATGCCCTATCAGTCTGAATTAGATCAAATGAGTGATTCAGAATAAATATATCATCTGAAGCCTAATTTTTAGACAAGTAATAGCCACATTGGTTTATATAAACAGTTTGATTGTATTTCCTGATCTGATGCCTGTCCCATATATAGGCTTGTTAATTTCAGTGATTCAAGCAAACAATAGCCCAGGCTATTAGTTGAAACTTTACAGTATTACTACTGGTTCCACTATCATGGTGTGGTTTGTCCAAGTAGTGGTGCCTTGCCGCTGGAGAAGCCCTTGCTCGACTGTTGTGGGTAGATACCATCAATGGCTGAGTCTGAAATCTTTCCCTACTCGAGATATAGTCCACTAGTGAGTTTCCCATTTTGAAGTGCTGTCCAAATGTATAGAGGGAATTAGGCTAATAGAGTGCTACAGTAATAAGTCATTAATCCCAGAAATAAGGTAGCATTTTTGCATTTCACATTTCTTCATCATGAAGTCTATGAGTTTTTTTAATGGGTTTTTGTTTAGATGCCTGAAATAAGGTTTGTGATTAACACAAGCTGAAGAGACTTTCATGTTTTGCTCAACATAAAACACATCAGTAACCTCACTCATGATTTTTGAAGCTTTAATGTGTCCTAAAGAAGGCAGTTGCGTACAAGTGGCAACTTGAGACTACAGAACATCATCACGCTTTACAGTCTTGTTGTGGTAGGCATGTTAAGTTATGTGACCGTGGTGTAGTTCGTTTATAGCCTAACGTTAGCTTTTTACTTCTGGCGACTGCATTGGGTTTCAAAAATCATAAAAGTGGTGTTCATTTCTGAAGTATCATAAAGATTTGTTTGCCACAGAGCTTATTTTCGGCAATAATCCAAAATTTAATAGAAAAATTCTCATTGGCTTTTGATGAGGGAACCAGGGCAGCGCTAACTTTCGCATTGGCCTACAGAAACACATCATCCCTGAAGCATTCTATAAAGAGTCTCTTTGCCATGTAGTCATTTCAATAAATTGGTAATTGATATTTTTGTAATGCGTTTCATTGCTTTATGTTGTGTTCAGACCAAAGGCTATGTGAATTTTCAAGTCGGGTTACTCACACGGGTTTGAATGCTACAATATTTTGTGTTGACTCACTTCATATGCATGTTTACCTCATGTCATACATTTGTGAAATTGCTGAATCAATGTCTGAACTTCCACCAGTACATCCTCAGCATCATACTTCCCCAGAGGATCTCAATTCTGATTGGTTATTATGGCACGAATTGGTTGCTGAAGTTCAGGTCTTTCAACTCTCGCAAATAAGCATATGATGTGAAATTGCGCTACTCGCTTCATTCATGCAGCTTAATTTGCATATTTTGCGTCATTTGCGTTGCGTCCATCCAGTCTTTTGGTTATCTTCTTGCAATATTTTGTTCAATTCCTTTATAGGACATTAGTTAGCTAGCATACATTTAATTTACATTACAGCTAGCATAATTTAATCCACTGTAAATAAACCAATATTGATTCTAGCAGAATTCCAATTTATTGCTTTAAACTTAACAAAATCAATGTTAGTTTGATTGGACTGTGACCATGGTAACCCTGATGGAAAATGGTGGGAGCTCAGGGGTCTTGCTCACCACAGAGGGGAACATGGAGCTTGAGATCCACAGGCAGATTGGTGTGACGTCTACAGTGATGCAGGCATTATCGAACCGTGGTAGTGAAGGGGGGAAGCTGTGTGTGAAGGTGACACTCTCAATTTACCAGTCATCGATCCACTTTCCAACATTGCAGCAATCACCTATGGTCATGAGTGAGGTGATGAAACTGAGGATGTGTGTGGCCAAAACTGGCTCCTTTCACAGTGTCACTGACTCGTGGGAACAATGTGAAGAGCTCAGGCATACAGGAAGAGCTCAGAGCCAATGTGGCTTTGTGCCGAATGAAGCCTGTGGAGGTGGTTCAGCCATCTGATGGGGTTGCCCCCAGGACACCTCTCTGGATGTCCTCCGGGCATGTCCAACTGTGAGGTGAGCCGGGGCAGACCGAGAGCATGCTAGAGGGATGAAATCTCCCATTTGGCGTGGGAATGCCTCAGGATGTCCCAGTAAGCAGAGGATGTGGCTGGGGAGAAGGACACCCGCTTCCCATACAACTCAAAAAACAACGTACAGCAGAAAATGGATGGATGGATGGATGGATGGATAAATGGATACCAGAGTTTACTATGATTTTTATAGTTATTGATTGATTGAACCTAAAGTACAAAGCACTGTTTTTCTGCTCTGTAAAGCTGTAATTCAGTGTCAGATTTACCATCAAATTTCTCATAAAATTACATACAAAATATCAGATGGTCAAATAATGTCAAAAGGAAGACAGACTTATCAAAAAGAGAGTGTGAAAGAAAATCTGATAGTAAACAAAATAAAACGTGTCAGTATTGGAAAAGCATTTTAAAGATGGAAAAAAAATGTTGCTAATAGTTAAGTCTCCTGCTAACTGGAGCTTAACACTCTCTGTGGCTCCAAGTTCTCATTTATATAGCTAACGTTAGCCAGAGCCTCAGATCACAGTGTGTTTTCCACTTCACTCTCCGCTGCTACAGACCACCTCACCTGGAGGAGAGTGGGTAGCTGCTCCAGAGACTGAACCAAATCAGCGGCCACAGCAACCTGAATCCAGCCAGTGTAAATCCAAGTTCCAGAGGACCAGCCAGCCAGGACCCCCCACCAGATTGGCAAACTTTCTGTTGCTGCCATCACACAGGTTAGACCTAATGCTGCCATTGGCCACCAGCCTGCTGTGACACCTGGTGCTAGGGGGTTTGCACTGGCTAACTTCAAGCTGCTACAGCTGCTTACCAAAGGTCTGTACCCCAAGATGCTGCCGGCTCTTTTCTCAGGGAAGCAGTCCACAGTGGCGGTGAGCGAGGCGGAGGGATGGTGGGGTGGCTAGCAAGCCAATTCTTGTTTCATCTGTCATCTGACAAACAGAAAGAGAGTGGGGCTGAGTAAACGCCCTTTGCAAAACACTGCCCGTGGTCATCTGGTGGGAGGAGCTTAGGACACAGAGGAGAGAGTCGCAGGAGGAGAATGTATTTTCAAGTTCTGCTGTTTCTTTTTTTCTTTCAGATTTCTGCCTACTACCCCAGCTTTCAGGTAAATTATTCTTAATTCATTAAAAGAAAAGCAATACTAAAATGTGCTCAACACAGATGTACAATAACATCAGTGTTTTACAGATTATACTTAACCAAGCAACAACTATTTTCAGTAAAATGATTTGGAAAACAATTTTACTTTCTAATAACTATGTGATTAACTGCAACAAGTTTGAGATCAAATGTTGTGTCTCAGAAGCCTTCTTTAAATCAAACCTTCTTTCTGACAAGCTTCACAAAGCCAGAAAATTTATAGCTAATAAAAAAAATATCACTGTGTCCAACATGCACCAATTTTGATGAGTAACTGACCGTAGTGATAAAAGGATAGAAAAGCCTTGTTGTGAAAGAGCAGAATCTCACTCAAAAGCCACATGCTAGTTAGCACAACTATTATATAATGGGTCAGTATGGAGGAAAACTATTCGTCAATAGTCTTTGTGCAGGGGTCAAATCTCAGGTGTCATTAAATGAGAGTGGAGATACTGTAGGTGCTAAGGTATCTGGAGCTCTGAGCACTTATCACGGGTTAGGGAGGAAATTAAAGCGCCAACAGCTGTAGGACAATCATCTGCTTACTGACTATTAACAAAAAAGCTGTATCTGCCTGGACTGGCCCTGGAGTTTTTCTGTCATAACCTGTGTTTGTTTTTTTTTTCTTTTTTTGTGGGATTGCATCACATGATCAAGCTTTTAATCATCACTTGACTAGATGGGAGAATAGTGAAACTTTGCACTGCTGAAATGAACTGTAGGCTGGTTTGGCTTGCATTCAGCAGGGGGGATATAAGCTTATTGTTTCCTAAATCAAGGTTGTGCATGCTGCTCCGGTGCCCTTTGGTCATAGGAGTTGAAATGCAGGAGGAGGTGGAAGAATGGATGAGGCAGAGGGCCTGCTTGAATGCCTTTGATGTGCATTTAATAAAGCATGGTGCGCTCAAGTTTGCGCTGTGTATACTTCACTGTTGTTCTGAAAAACTAATATCAAAAGTCAGTTTTACATCCAGGGTACAGCACTGCTAATATTTCCACTGTCAGTATCCACAAAGGAGAATGAGAGGCAGTGGAGGCTATAATGTCATCAAATGTTAGTATTCATCTTAGAATGTTAACAAATCTTGGTTCTAAAGCTCACTATTAACTTAAATCCAACCACCTTGTTTGAACTTAAACTGTTATCGTCTTTATAATTAGACAAAAATAATGCAAAATGGAGAAAATGTAAAAGAACACTGGGCTGTATAAATCTGCTTCTGACATGGAAACACAATGGAAGTATAGAGCTGAAGGCAAGATGATGACAAAATCAATGTACTATAAATTAGGTTTGCACCCAGTAGACCAGTATAGATACAGACAGTAAAAGACAATCGGCAAACAAAGTTGCTGTGTAACTGAAGGAAACAAATCTGTTCATCGAGGCAACACACAAGAAACTGAGGGGGGGTCACAGGATTTAGTTCAGAGATGCATTCATGAAGAGATGACGCATTTCCACTGTTCAGTTGTTGGAGAACAGCTCACTCTGCTGGGTAAAAGTTAATATTGCATCTGTGGGTGCTCAAAGCAGCACTGATGTTTTAGATTATTGTTCTGTATGAGTTTTGTTCTTGAACACAATTAAAGATGACATCAACTGTTTTTGAAAAAAACAAAACAAAACAAGGGACTATAACCTTTAAAGGTCGTAAGAATGAGTTGAATACAAAGTGTCATTGTAATGCTTCCTACGGTTGAGTGCACAATTCTGAGCATGACATAGAGGGTTGTTTTTCTTAGTTTTGTATTTTATTTCCTTTGCAAAGTCTGCAGACCTCTAAATTGTACATTATTGGTCCCAGGCTCTTCAAAAACAGCTCATACAGCGATTGTATAGTAGGACAGTCTTTGCCACCACTTGACAACCAGGGTTCAAACTGCCATGATGACATCTGCGTGTCCAGCAAACTCAATCACGAGCACTTTCAGTTACAACAAAGTTAAAGAGAGACTAACATCTACAGTAGCAAGCTAAAGAATCACAGATATTCTGGCAGTGATTGACTAAACATTGGATAAAAAGACATCATCAGAAACATTTTAATGAATACATACATTTATTTGTTTTCTTTTTTTTTTTTACCCTTTTTTTTTTTACCCTTTTTTTTAACCACATCTACAGATGATTAATCAGTGAAGGGAAGCTAACAGTGTGAATCCAGAGATCATTTTACAGTTTTTTTTATAATTAATATTTTATTAAACTTTTTTTTTTTCAAACATAAACAGTGTCACTGAGTGTTACTAAATCAAATATATGTACATACATAAGAGGGGAACACCCACAATAACTAAATAAAATATTAATATAAAAATGCATAAATAACAATACATAAGTAATTCTTAATATAAAAACAATAATAGAAAAAAACTGCATTCCTACATAAATATGCACCACAATCTTCTCTTCTCTTCTACAAGCAGCAGATAAGCTAAGACACCCAAAAAGTGTGCAACAAAGCACCATGCACATAGCGTATTATTCACTTCAAGATACATCTACACCAGCAATGTACAAGTAGCTTCTCCACCTCACCACATTATACAGATTTACACAACTGCAGAGTTAAAATACAAAATACCAATTTCAGAAGTCCTTTAATTTGCAGAGCCCACTCCCATCCATTTAACTGCTTTACTGCCTTAGAAAAAATACTATGATAAGGTCCTCATACTGATAGCTGTCATAGAGAGAGTAGTGATGACTGGATAGATTCTTTTCACAATATTTGTTCCTTTGTGTTGATAAATGTATTGACCATTTTGAGGTTTGACACTTTTTGCAAATTAGACTGTCAGTTTCTCCGTGACTATTTGTAAAGTACATCCATTGATGGCTAGTGCTGCCCGCCCCACAAAACTTCTCTTTAATACATTACCAGTCATCATGTATGAGTTTACTATAGTAAAATATTCATTTTAATGCACTGATTCAGCATCTCACTTGTATGCAGGTGGGCTGTGTGAGCTCAATATGATGTTACAGAGATGTTACTAAACAACAGTTCTTTGAGGGCAAGTAGCAGATATCCTAATTACCTCTGCAGCCCTGTGGTGGAATACTCTGAAAAATGAATTCCCATTCATATTTAATGAAACCCCTGATCTGTTTCCTTTCCTCTCCATTCTCAATGTGTTGTTTGACCAATAGATGCATAAAGAGAACCGTATACAGTTTTGGACGTGGAGCCCCGTAACCATTAATTTGTGAAAGTTGCTCAGTGGCACATGAAGAACAATAAAATCTTTGGCATCATTAGTTTGATCTTCCACATCACTATGCCCACAACACAAGCCCACTACAAACTTTCGTGAGTCACGCAGCTACCTTCCAGTTTAGCAATCTGCTAACTTGAATGGGGACAAAATAATTAAATCTTGCGGCTCTTTAAGTCAGTTAATTCAAAACATAACATTAATTGTATTGTTACAGATCAATCATAGTTTATTTCAAGTAAAGCAGCAGCTGTTCAACAGATAAATTATTGTTAAATATGACAAACACAAGGATGGTAGTCAAGTAAAAGCGTTTTAGAGTTTCATGCACTGCCACCTTAGAAACCTTAAATGTAGCCATGATTTGACACTGAGAAAGCCCTTCTTGTCTTAGAATATTAATTTGACTTTTGACACTTTCACTCAGTTCTGATGCCATGTTTCCACTATCACAATGTTAAGCACTGAGCTGCTGGAAACTTGAGGCATAGCCACATTTATAACAGGTGAATGCAAGCTGAGTTACATGAATGGGCCTCAGATGAGTAGATCAAATTCAGTGTCATCTGAACACATGCTTCAAATAAAAATACACACCACTCAAGGACATCAGACTTTTTGTACAAAGGAGTTAAGTTGGTCAGTGGCACAAAGTTGGTTGTGCTGCAGGATCTTATTTGTTACTTCATTTCACATGTTTGACACACCCTGTGTTTTTTTAATGTTTCTGAATCCAAAAATCTTCTGATTATTTCCAGGTTTATACAAAAGATATTTTTAATGTGGCCTCAGACCTTTGGACTTTTGGATGTTTTAAATTGCCTTATGGCTACAACAAAAGATAATTCATCTTAGAGAAAAATCTGTTGAACAGCTGCTGCCTTATATGAAATAAACTATTTCCATGTGATTACACAAATATTGGCTTTATTGATCTGCAGCACTACAATTAACATTATATTTTGAATTAACTGGTTTTATACAGCTGCTTTCTATGTTGGAGAGCAAGTAAAATACTAAAATGTTCTTAAGTACATGGACAGTGTGGCCACAAGTTGATCAGGCTACCCCCTGTTTTAAAGACATAGCTGGCTGTATGTTGTCAGATTCTTAGGGTATATGAGTGAACAGGTGTGTGGACATGGTGACATAAAGACATAATTATCTGTCTTTATTTTCTTAAAATGTAGTGAGTTCGAATCCTGTAAAAAAAACAACAAAAAAAAACAACATTTAAAAGGGCTGAATAGTTCATGTGTGTACTAAGTTTAACAGGCTTCAAGGATTAAAATGTTAATTCAGAGATGTAAGTTAAATTCCGGGAAAAGCAACTTGCTCTCTTCCTGTTATTAACATATCACAATATCAGTCACAACAAGTTCAATTCAAAATGTGACTGAGTTTAAGTATGTGACTGGTTTCCTCTAACAAGAGTCCAAAGATGAATCAGGCAGGTTTTGACATTGTAATGAAAAACTGAACAATGAGGCATTCGCAAGGACAGCTACATATTCTCTTCCTGGTTGAAACCAGCTGTTGTCACTACGACAACCACAGACACATTTGACACGATGGGCACAATGTCAAGGTCAGCTCACATCCCAGCTACATCAGCTGATCTCAAGCTGCCCAAACAAACTGATGGAGCAGCTGATTGATGAGGGGGAGTCAGCTGATGGATCACATGATTCCCTTCAATGCAACCAATTGGTAAATCTCACTCAAGCTGCTCTATTTTAACTGCTGCGAACTGTTGCTGCTTCCTCTGCAAGTTGCTTTGCAACCTACCTCCACCCCCAGCTCCTCCTTTTCATTTTGTGTGTGACTTATCAATGTCATTTCTGTTTGTCATTGATGTTGGCTCTGTTCTGTGACTGGGGGGTCTTTGCTGCTGCTCTCCTGCCTTAGACTGTCCATGTAGGTGCATGGAAGGGCATGGAGGTTTGCTTCCTCTGCCTCAGGCTCTCATACTTTGGCTTTAGGGAAAGGCAGAGGCCCCAGAACAGAGCCATACCACCAAATATAATACTGCAATGGAAATAGTTTTCTTTGGCAAAAGTGGTCCTAACTGAAATGTCCTTTTGTTATGTCTGGCTATGTTTGTTTCTTTCTGTCTGCTGTACTGAGGTCTCTCTTGCAATCTTGACTGCAATGAGATTACCTGATAAATAATAGTTGTATATTTAAATAAGGAAATACATGGTGGAGGAATGGTGTTCATCCAGACCTGGCAAGGAGCACTAAAGTTGTTCTGGAGGCTCGTGGTGGCCTGATTCCATACTAAGATGCGTCAAATTGGTTTTAAGTTGTCACCCGTACCTGTACCAAGAGCTTTAGTACATTATTGTGTCATTCTATTATCTATAATCAACCCACCTCTCCACTTTCTACATGCAGTCCATACTCTCTACCTATCACCTGTTGGAGCAGCTGTTCCCACTGAGATACAGACATAGTAGACACAATGTTAGATTGACTGTGCTCATTTGAAATAACGTAAAAAACAACAACATTTCAACAATGCCATTTTATGTGGATAACTTACTTAAATACGTTTACAAAGTGATAGATATTGCAATATGATCTTACTATGAATATTTCTAACACAATGTTAGCTAACTTAAAATAGATATATAAAATAGTTTCTTGGGACATCATTCACATGCTTTAAAAAAAAAACCCTTTTATGTCTGTCTTCTGTAACTTGAGCAATTTGGACATTGTTAACATTTCATGTTAACACATAGCTGCTGGCTGTTAGAATGGTTTTGAATGAGAGCATGTGAGGAGAGGCCAATTGGCAACCTATGGGGTAAAAAAATTAAGCCAACACAGAAGTACCAATCCACAGTACAGATCCACCCCTTGCTGTCACAGGGTGTGATTTGAAACCAATCGCAGCACCACAAACAGAAGTTTGTAATAGTCTTTAATGAAACCACTTGCAACACACAGAGCAGGCAAGTGAAACTGCGAGAGCAAGATTAATTCCTAGGCACTGGGCTTCCTGGAGCACAGGTTTAGTCAAGGAGCTTTGGCGAGCCACGCCAAAGCAGAGAGGAGGAGAGGTGTCCACTGGACGCACACAAACAGTTCAGTAATGTGCAGGGGTACAGTGATGGAGCAGATGGGAGGCGATGTTAGACGAGCAGAGGATCCAAAACCAGGTGTACACATTAGGAAAAGGAGTCAAGGATGCCGGGGTGCGCACACAAAAACAGAATGTGCAGCCATGTGACGAGGCAGTCCACAGCACAGGAATTCACAGGCAGCAGAACAGATACACTCACAGTGTAGAGCTAACGGGCAGTCCCTCCACTCAGCCATGGGGAACCGGCTAACAGAAACCAGGAATCATGAAGCAGAGAACTTGGTCATGGACAGAAGGCTGAGTGGTTTACCAGGGAGCAGGCGAGGCAGGAGAGCCAGAGGCAGGCGAGGTCAGCAACAAGAAAACAGTCTAGGAACACACTGCAAAGTCTTGCATTGAATGACAAAGAACCACCTGGCAACAAGAATCTGTGAAGCTTGAGTATTTATAGTGGTGGGGAGTGATGAGGCACAGTCGAGAGCAGTTGGCTTGATGAGGTGGGTGTGGTGGACCAGCAGAAGAAGATGTGTGGACAGGTGATAGGCTGGCAGGTAGGTGTAGTGGAGAAGTGAGGGTGAGTGAATATTTACTGAGTTAACTGAAAGAGTGGCACATATGGCAGGTCAGAACTGCACACTGTGACACTCGTTCCTCCACAGCTCCACCCACTTGTCCAAATATGGTCACTTTTGGCTCCAAAAAATGGCGAAGGTTGAAATGCCAAACTTGAGGGTTCAAAACAGTAGTCCCCAGAGAGATGGGTGATGTAACATTGGCTATGTCCATTATGTCCACAGTCTATGAGAGAGTGGAGGGGAGTTGGAGAGGGGACTGGGGGCTTGGGGCATTGTTTTTGTGTGGTCCTGGTGCATGCAGTATCCCATTTTTTCCCCCATATCATGTTAAAATTCAACCATAACTTTTACAATAAATGTGCAGGGAACATGTACCTTTGTCCCCCACTGTAAATTATGTCCATGCAGCAAAGTCCACTATTTTCTAATGCATCATGATGATGAAATTATCAACAGCAAAAAAACTCTGTCATTATCACTTATCAAGGCCCCTGCATTGGTGTTTACATAGGGGCTGTTCATTTGTGTGAGTGTTTTGTGTGCTCTAATATAAGCTGTAATTGTTTGTATGCCAGCTTACTATCTACAGTAGCAATGCGTCTAAGGCCAAAGAGCATATCATTAGCCAACAATAACAGTTTGTGAAGCTATAGGTCATGCTATAAAAATCCCCGTTTACAACATATTCACTGTGTAGTATATCAACACTGTGTGGAACCCAGTCCAAAGCTGTCACAGTATACGGTTAGCTCTCTGTCCTGCTTTCCAGCAACCCAAGTATCATTTTTACCAATATATCCATTATTATACTGTCATGTGCTTTATTGTGCAAAGTATAATCTATAAATCTGGCACTCAAACCTGCAAATATGATGCAATGACAGTGGAAAGAAACTGTAAACAGAAAACTGATATATTTTAGCCATAGCCTCGTTTTTGGTTTCCATTAACCCTTGTGAAAAATATCTGTCTCTTTAGCAGATAAATGCACCACTATGTTCACCGGCAAGTCACTAACCTTGGCGTAAAATACAAAGTTTTGGGGGCAAAATCACAGCTGGGGAAGCCACTTTGGTGGCACTATCCTGTTTGGAAATGCAGCCATGTGTCAGTAAAAGAATCACACTTTTTGTTGCACTATCCCCGCTAGAAAAATACTGACAGTTGCACCCACGTTTGGTGGCTAAAAAGCCACTGGAAACACAGTGAATCAAGTGGTTTTGTTTTTGTTGGGCTCAAACAGTGGTCTTTAGCATGGCGTCTTGCCTAGGTATCACACCATCCACCATCCCCTCCACCTCCTCATCACTTCACACATCACTTTAGAAACGTTGGTATGATGCATATGAAACATATATGTAACATATGGTTTTCAGAAACATACAATGCCAACATTTTCCTTTGGCAACTGAAATGACTGAACAGTTATGTAAAGTTAGTAAAGTTAAGAGCTGTTCAGCTAAAAATTGAGTTGAAACTCACTATAAAACTCTGTATAGCCGAGGGGAGCTGCAGATTCAGCTGATGATTCTTTGCAGGTTCATCACTACCAGCGATCACACATTGTCACAGTGTCATTTGATACATGTATTGTTATACTAAAAATATTATACATATTCATACATATATTTTACAACTGCTATAATTAATATAGCAGTTCAAAATATTTGGATACCTGGAAACAGGTGGCATTGCACTAAATGCATGAACTTTCTTAAACAGTTCTTCCCATGAGTTTGACACAACTCTTAGCTATTGTGCCATTTTTATTTAAAGCAATACAAATGCCAAAATGTTGTCACTCATGTACATGTGCTAATATAGAGCCAATGCAGTACTACTACTGAGTTTTTGCACCTAAAAATCTTGACTTTGCTTGCCATGAATCTTTTTTTAGGTAGCTTGCAGTGAAGAAATCCACCATTGGTGCCTTTCAAAAAATGCTAAAGACACATTTTAACTAAAGCCGAACCAAAGGGAGACGTCCACGTGAAGAATAAGGAATGATATTCGAGGAGAGCAAATATTGAAAGGTCATCCAGCCCAATCTACAAGAGATGACAGACAGAACATTTAGCAGCCTGATTGCAGATAGAAATGGGACTGGAATGATGATTTGTTCCCTATATTTAACACCCGTTTAATCTCTCTCCCTCTCGCCTTCCCTTTCTCTCCTTCTCACTCAGTCCCCCTCCCTCCTGTACGTAACTCTTTACAGTCTCCCTATCCATAGCTATGTCTTTAATAGGATGAGGGAAATCATGTTAAAGGATTTAAAACCTCTGCAGTAAAACGCTGCAGCTTTGCCAAGCTCACTCTGTCGTTCAGCTTCTCATTCTCTGTCTCCTCTCGAACACTCTCCTCTCTCTGAATTACTTAGCACCGGCTCATACTGCTCACTCCCACAAACTCCCGACTAATAACAGAGGTCCAACAAGGACGCTGTAATAAAAAAAGGATCAGTAGTAAATGTTTGACCATTTGTGTCAGTATGTTTTTCACATTAATGTACAACACATGAAAAGTTCAACAGTCATGAGAGCTTTTGTGAATGGAACATTTGAAGGATCTCAAAGAGCATTAAATATTGGAGAGAAGACTGCGCTCTCTCAATCTTCTGATAAAAAAAAAAACACTGTCTAACTGTCTAGTTTCGAGGAGCTCGACTTGAGGCTGCTGTTGGAATCAGAATTGTGAAACACAGAGGGTACTGCATGTACCGCCGTGTCCCAGTTTTCTTCATTGTATCCAAATTTGCCAAAGACCTCTTAAATCAGACGAAATCCATTCTGACTGGATTAAATACAGACACTGAAATTACACTATAATATGATGATCTGGGAGGAGCAATGTGTTATTTTTAATAGCTGTATTAGTATAACACAGATGGGACAGGGCATATGGGTCATCCATTGATTTAGTAAAGTAGATGGCACATTTTAATTAAACGTTTTGCTCTCCTTGCCTCGGTTAATACTATATTTCCACACTGAAGGGGATGAGTGGTTTTATGTCACTATTTGTCCTTTATTTGTCTTTTCATAACAAAAAAAGGATTATGTTCATTTTCATTAGTGAGTCATCATTAAGTCTATAAAATCTAGAAAACATGACCATCACAAGTTCACAGAGCTCAACATCATATATTAGAATTGTCATTTTGTCCAACCAACAGCCTAAAACCTGAAGAGATTCAATGTAGAATAACACAGAAGAGAAAACAAGCAAATCTTGAGAAATGTACAGCTAGAAAAGTGAGTCAATGGGCTAATCAACAGCTTTGAGGTGTTAAACTCTTTACATACATGCATGCATTGAATGTGATTATACCACAAATAATCTCCCATGATATCAATAGATAACACATCAAAGCCAACTCAACCTGCACTCAGGGCTCACCCATCAGATGTGAGCATTCCCTGAGACAGAATAATATTTTCAGGGTTTATCATAATGCAGATGATAAGTAGAAATAAAATTTGTTATGCACAGTGAATAACTTTTGTATTTCTTATGGTCTTTTTTACATTGCTTCAGTCTTAAATCAAAACGCACTGAATTTATTTTCCCATATTGTTTAAACCATAGGTGAATGGAAGAATGAGGCGGTGTCTGAATCCAGAAATGCCCTTGCTGTGTTTTTCAAGGATGCAGCAGACCTGCGAGTCAGTTGCGTTTCATGTACAGCAGGAGGTGCTGGCTGACTGCACTCCGCTTTCTTCCTCTTCCTCTAATCCTGTAGCGGCTCTGTCAGTGGGAGATAGTCACGGTCTTCACGGTCTGTGAGTAAGACTATCAAGGAGGAGAGGGAAACCAGGATCGAAACGGAAGATGGGAGGATACACAGGGACCGGCAAGGCAAATGGTGCTTTAGTAAGGTGTTAAGATGAAAAGTGGGGGTATAGGTGGGTAAAAGTGTGTATGTGTGTGTGTGTATGTATGTGTCTGTGTGTCTGTGTGTCTGTGTGTGCTTGTGTGCGTGCATGTGTGCTAAAGCTGGATGGGTGATCCTTGAGGACATGGTTTGGTTTAGCAGAACCACTTTTCTTCTCAGTGGCTGCCTCTCTCTTCTTTCTGTCCTCTGCTCTTTCTCTGTCTTCCCTGGCTGGCTTCAGACCAAACCTTGTTCTAGTGTTACACCCTCTCTCATGCCCCCTATGTCCATCTTCTCTCCCTCTTTCATCCCTCTCTCTCTCTCTCTCTCTCTGTTTTCTTCTTATCACTCTGTGAAATACTTCCTTATCCTATTCTCTCCCTGAGGCCTTTGTCTCTTGGAGGTGCAGGTGAAATTAGAGGATATAATTTCCTACAATCAGCAGAATCTGGTCCACAGCACACCCCACCCCCTCCTGCTTCTCACACGAATCCCCACCGTGGCCAGGGGCAGAGGAACACCAGCAGTCTCCCTTCGCTTTGCCTTCCACATTGGGTCACTTTCATCTTCTGATCGCGGGGAAAGAACAAACCAACACAGAGGAAAAAGAGGCACTAATGAGGACGAAAAGCAGATGAGCAGATCTTGATCCGGTGTGTGTGTGATGAAATGGAGAGAGTGTACAGGGAAGGACGGAGAAGGTTAGGGTCAAATACACGGAAGGGAAGGAAGCATGTGAAGTATGAGGTGATGTGAAGGAGGACAAACTCATGCACAAACATATAACCAAACACGGATGCACACACGCACGTTCACGTGCACACCCTGCACATCACACACTGAACCAATCTGCCATGGATAAGAAGATTATGCCTCTGAGTTTCCTGGAATGTTCTCTGCTGTACCCCCTCATCTACCGCCACCCATCCCCCACCCTCACAAAACACTGTCTGTGTCTCTCCTCTCCAGGCTGTGGTGTGTGGACTCAGGCTCAGATGCCCCGATCTTCCACAGCTCAAGTTATATAAGCACAGCCATGTCCTCTCCCGTGTCCCCAAAGCTGCCCACTGAGCACACCATTCCGGGCCCCGTCACTCAAACGCTGCTTCCGCTGGTCTGACGTTGCCCAGCCTGCGGGAGAGCCTGTTTGCAGTCAATTAGCCTCACATAGCATCTCAGCCATTTAGCACCGTCTTAGATGCTTCAACAGCCTCAAACAACCAGCTTTATGTGAACTGAAAACAATACAATTCCAGGAGATTCTTTACCTTTTGGCTACTTCTGTTCTTTTTCTCTCATTTCATGTAAAACAAAGAGACTTTTTGTCAACCTCGATTGCACCTTACTCCACAAAATGATGCTCAACCTCTCACACTGAGAAGGGACGATAAACTGTAATTATTTGGAGAACACCTTGCTCTGAGGGGGAAGGTGTTTTTCACCTCAGAACTTAGTGTTTCCTTTTCACCGCCTAATGAAATCTATCCATCTTTCACTACGTCCTTGTTTCAACTCACTCACAGGGTGCCGGCACCCCCCTCCACTAACACTCACGATGGCTTCTCTGTTGCTCTACAATGTCTGTTTGTTGCCCGTACCCATTAATCTCCATTAACACAGGGAGAGTATAAATAGTTTCTGGGGAGAAAATTAAAACGGAGGAAGTGCTGTCCGGGTTTTTGGGGCAGATTACAATGGTCAGTGAATGGCTCATTTACATTTTTGTCTCCTTTTTACTTTATGTGCTTTTTTAAGACACGCGTTTGGTTACTGCTGTTACACAAGTGGTTTGATTTATTCATTCAGTTTGTTAAATCAGTGTTTATTTCAATCATTACAACTAAAAATATTTGTTGATGACCTTTTCAAGGCAAAAGATTTTATTATTTTATTTTCACTTAATAAAATGTAACCTTTGATTACAAGCACTATGACAAATTATATTACATTTTTCTTCAACGAATGAAAATCAAACAATAATGTGAAAAACACATTAAGTAATTAAAGTTGGAATAGGCAGTTTAAAATGTTGGCTTCATGCATTACATACTTTGAGTTTACTATAATTCAAGTGGACTGAGAGAACACCAGACTTTTGATTCAATGGGAGCGAATCCCGGAGAAAAATTTCTATTCCAGCATTGGCAGCAAATGCCTACATTGCAAAGTAACCCAAAAAAGCAAGACAGACTTATCAAAAAGAGAGTCTAAAAGACAGTCTGAAACAGAGTCTGAAAATAAATCCATTAAAACCAGGTGTCAGTTTCAGCAAAGTGCTTCAGATATGGAGAGAAAATCCCGATAGTTTAGCCTTCTGCTAAGCCAAAGGCTCATGGCTGCGGCTTCAAGTTTAAATTTATGTGGCTAATGTTAGCTAGAGCCTCGGATCACAGTATGTCCTCCACCTCACTTCCCACTGCTACAGACCACTTGGCCAGGAGACGAGCGGCCAGCATCTCTGGAGATGGTCCCCTAGTCAGCAGCAACCCCAGCTCCGAAGGCCAGGATTAGCAAACCTTCTATTGCTGCTGTCACCCAGGTTAGAGAAATAGAATGCATATATACAATACACGTGTCCAACTGCAAGGAAAAGCCATTGATTGCAAGCACACTAATTGGCATACATAGCTGTTAATTATGACAAACCTCTTGCATCGCATCAAACAACCAGTCATAATCAAACTTTTTAGAAATACAAACCTTTCAACATATATCAGCGTGATAAGAACTACCTAAAATGACAGAAGCTATCTTAGAAAAAATTGTGAGTTACTTTGGGTTTTTAATTTGGCCCATGTCCGCTAACATGGAAGTGGCTGGACAGCCAGCCACCAGAGGGCAATCTAGATGTTTTGACTTCGCTTTCGGGGGGTACTCTCATGTTCTCAATCTATTATACAGTCTATGGTCAGACCTGGCACTGCTGGCCACTAGCCCACTGTGACACATGGCACTGGGGGTTTTACGCTGGCTGAATTCAAACCAAAGGTCTGTCTACCGAGCTGCTGCCGAATCTTCTTCTAGGAAAGCAGTTCACAACAGCAAGGAGTGAGGTTAAGGGACCATGGGGTGGCTAGCTAGTTTATTGTTTCTCTCATGTGGTCTGATAAACAGAAAAAGACAGGGAGTAGTGCAAAGAGGGGCTGAGCCAATGAGCTGAGGGAAACTCTACAAGGAAATAAGACTGAATAAATCAATGTATGAAAAACGTTGGGTTACTGTATGAAGCGCTTTAATTACCGTTTCAATACAATGTCTTATTGAAGACCTGTGAACATCTGTGGAATCACACACTGTAGCTACAGGTAAGTAAAACAGTATCCTCTCCTGCTCAAAAATATCTATCACTCAGGAGGTGATTTAGCCAGTGGAATTAGAGTCAAGGTGGTAATATATTATCTGTTTTTCATTCTCTATCAACTTTTACTCTCTTGCTCCTCTCAGACTTCCACTCTGCTCTCTGCTTGCGTCATCCCTCTCACTCTGCTCCTTCTCCAATCCCTCCTACTTTCTGCTCCCTTTCCTGTATTATTCCCATTTGATCAGCTCTAGCAGAGACTATCACAGTCTATGGTGCAACATTTTCTCCCCACTACATTGTTAACTACAGTGCAGAACAAGAAGTAGACATTTTCTGAGGTGAGGATATAGTTTAGTGCATTTTACTCCCAAACCTTTCAAGACAAATCAAAGATAAACTAATTGGTGAATTTGAAATGTTCATTAGCATGAAACTAGTGATGTCTCTGACTTGAACGTCGACACAAAGAGGCAATAAAATGAGACACACAGTGGATGACGCATATAGTAGACAGACAGAGAGAAAAAGACAGAGACTGAAAGCTTGGGGGAGAAGAAAACAGACTCCTACTGGGGTGTGACAAATTATTCCTTAAGCCATGACGCACTAGATGGGCTGCCGTCCGAAAACAAGGGCAGTAATTAGACAAAGAAGCCCTCTCTGACCAGAATGTTCCCATACGATCCAATAAAAGCATTGCAGTATTAAATGTTAATAATAAAAACAGTCAACTGTAGTTATGAAAAGAACAAACTGAGGCCATATCTTAGAGCACCTTATGGCACTATATGTTTACACTCATTTGTAAGACGCAAACCAGGTTTTAATTCACTGCCAGTGTTAATGGAGCTTGGACTTCCTCTCTTTAGGTACATAAAGTCTACTGTACAGACTTGAGAGTAATGCATTTTATGGCTCCTCTTTCCAGCAATTTGTGACTTGAGATTCATCTCAATTTATACTGCATATTGCCAAAAGCTTATGAGGTCTACTTCAGAGGCAGATTCAGTGGGTTATTAAACCCCGGTATTACCAGGATGTAAATTTTTAGTGCTCAATTTTAAAGCAAGAGCTACAATATGTGCTGTTCCTCAAATAAAAGCTTCTGTCCCACAGATGGGAATGACAAACAGAGACTGTCCTCCCAAGAAAAACAAACAGCATCAGTTGTTGCAAATGCCCCAAAGTGACATGTTCACATACACGTGACAAAGCCCTCTTGAAACTGTAGTGCTTATGACACGAGCAAAGGAAGAAGTCAGGTGACATTGTTATAGAGCAGGTGGCAACCTCTGGGGTGTTGGTGGATTAGTGGATAGAACAGGTGGCCCATGTACAGCGGCCCAGGTTTGATTCCAGCCTGCAGCCCTTTGTTGCATGTCGTCCCCTTTCTCTCTCAAGCCATAATGTCCTAGCCATTAAAGGCAAAAATGTCCATCAAATAATCTTGAAAAAAAACAACAACAAAAAACTATCAAAATTAAAACAATTGGACTAGACACATGGAACGAAGAGATCCACAAATATTAATTCAAATAAACAAAATTAAACAGGATATAAATGGCATATACGATGAAGAAATAGAAAAACAACTTAAATTCACTAAACAAAAGTATTATGAGACAGGGCATAGGGCAATGAAACTACTCTCCTGGAGGATTCGAAAACAGCGGGGGAAAAATATGATTTATAAGATTAGAAACCCCAAGACACAAAAAGTTTGCAGTGAATCAGAGGACATTCAACATGCTTTTGAACTATATTATAAAGAACTATATAACCAACCGACCATGGTAGATATTACAACAATAGAGACTTTTCTAAGTTCACTAGATTTACCATCTATAGGAGAACAACAAAATAAAGAAATTATGGCTGGGATAACGGCAGAAGAACTGAACAAAGCCATTTCGAGATTGAAAGCTAATAAGGCTCCAGGTTCGGATGGCTATCCGTCTGAGTGGTATAAAACATTTAAACAACAGATAACACCTGTTCTGCTTAACTGTTTCAACCATATACTGAGAACAGGAGAAGCCCCCCAATCATGGAAGGAAGCAGTTATCTCTATCATCCCGAAAGAAGG
This sequence comes from Epinephelus fuscoguttatus, assembly GCF_011397635.1. Lineage (NCBI taxonomy): Eukaryota > Metazoa > Chordata > Actinopteri > Perciformes > Serranidae > Epinephelus > Epinephelus fuscoguttatus. Next base: position 8,786,115 of record NC_064763.1, read on the forward strand.
GAAAGATAAAAATGAATGCAGCTCATACAGACCAATATCAGTCTTAAATGTAGACTATAAATTATTTGCTTCAATCCTATCTCGGAGACTGGAGTCCATTGTCCCGGAGCTGGTAGATTTGGACCAAGCAGGTTTTGTATTAAACAGACAGACACAGGATAATATAAGGAGAACTCTACAGGTGGTGAGTCATATTACATCAGAAAACATCAATTTTAGTCAGCCTAGATGCTGAAAAGGCATTTGACTCGGTGGGTTGGGAATATTTATACAGGGTACTGCAAGATTCGGCTTCAAAGATGGTTTTATTAAATGTATTAGAGCATTATACTTTTCTCCAACAGCCAGGATCAGGGTTAATGGACACCTGTCGCAAACTATTCATTTGGAAAGAGGGACACGCCAAGGCTGTCCCCTGAGTCCGACCTTATTCGCATTATTTATTGAACCTCTTGCTCAAGCGATTAGAGAGGACTCTGGGATAAAGGGGACTATGATTAGAGGAGAAGAACATAAGATTTGTATGTTTGCGGATGATGTTTTGCTTTTTATTACAAGCCCAGACTCAAGCATCCCAAAATTGATGTCCCTGCTAAAAGAATATAATTTATACTCTGGATATAAGCTTAATATCCAAAAAACCCAAACCCTCACATTTAACTATATTCCCCACCCAGATATTAAAGGGAAATACAATTTTAAATGGGACTACTTAAAATAAAATATTTAGGAATAAACCTTACTAAAGATATGTCAAAACTTTTGAAAGTAACTACGGCTCCATTAATAAGGAGATCAAATCTGATATTTCTAGATGGACACTCCTCCCACTGGACATGAGTAATAGAATAGAAATCATTAAAATGAATGTGTTGCCACGGCTTCTTTTTCTTTTCCAGTCTCTGCCACTAGAGGTGCCCCAAAAACAATTTGATGAGTGGAATGCCTGGATCTCGAGGTTCATTTGGAGCAGTAGAAGACCTAGGGTCCAGTTCAAGATTCTGCAGCTAAAAAAGAGAAGGGAGGGAGAGCTTTACCATGTCTACAGGATTATTATTATGCTGCACAGTTGAAACCCTTAGTATACTGGTGCTCTCCAAATTGTGAATCTAAATGGAAATGCTTGGAAACTACACAGTTAAAAATTCCAATTCAATCTATTATAGGAAATAAAAACCAAGCAGAAAAATGTTATAACAGTTTGAATCAATGGACTGTATTCATTCTCAAACTATGGTTTAAGGTTTTGAGGAAGTTACAAATAGAGAAACAGGCAAGAGTCTTGAATTGGATAGCATGTGATCCAGAATTTGAACCTGCTAGATTGGACGGGGGCTTTAAACAGTGGGTTAGGAGAGGGATCACATCCTTTTGTTCCCTCATTTCAAACAGTAAATTTCAGAGTTATGAGTCTATTTCAGCCACATTTGGACTGGAGAAGCAGGACTTCCATAGATACCTGCAAGTCAGAGACTATTATATTAAAAAATTACAAATCAAGGAGGAGAAGGAATACAATTTAATCTCTATATTTCATGAGGCTTATGAAAAGAAAGATAATAAAAAGTTGGTCTCAAGAATATACGGAAGTATCCAAGCTTCTAAAAATCATTCTACGTTTTCCATTAAACAGAAGTGGGAGAAGGAGTCAGAAACACAAATATCAGAAGAGACCTGGATAGAAATATGTGAGACACAAGCAACCACTACAAACTCGAGATCTCTCGAGAGTTCGGCTGGAAGAATGTAGTGAGATTTTTTATAACTCCTAAAATAACAGCACTACGAACAGGCACACAGAGCCGAGGCTTTTGTTGGAGACAATGTGGAACCCCTATGGCTAACCATGTTCATGTTTTTTGGTCCTGTCCGAAAATCCAGCCATTTTGGAGGGACATATCAACCGAGATAAATAAAATTATAGGAGTGGATTTAGAATTTTCTTTTGTTGTTTTATATCTCGGCAAAATTCCGAAAACAGTTTTGCATAAGGACAGATACTTGTTGAAGATTCTTCTGGCTAGCAGTAGGAAAGCCATAACTAGAAGGTGGATGCAAGTAGATCCTCCAACATTGATCCAGTGGCACGGGATCATTCATGAAATTTACTGTATGGAGAAACTTACTTTTATTTTAAGACTCCAATTGGAGAAGTGTATGGAACGCTGGGAAAAATGGATCGAATATGCGCCTTGAAAAGTGTGACATTTGACTATGATGTATATGTATGTACAGTATGTATGTGTAATAGAAAGCTTTGATTTTAACTGTACCGCCCATGATGATCTCATGTTCTATTTACATGTTGATAAATAAAAAGTTTAAAAAAAAAAAAATAAAAAAAATTAAAACAATTGGAGACTCAGAGCTAACTGATATATGGGTCTGATAATATTTTAATGAATCTACATCATCTCGGACATCATCATCATATTGTGTTTCTGTGACTTCCTGCACGAACTGAAGGTTGCTGGAAACTGTCAGGTAACTATCTGGCTGAATCCAAATGTCAGGACTTTACCACACTTGCAGACTTGTAGATTTGCGGGGGCGTTCCCAAAAAGTCTGGGAGTGCTTAGGGCTGTCCAAAGTTACATTTCAGCCAGCCCACAGGGGCCTCAAGTGGACGTTTTTTGCTGAATTCCAAATTCATTGCAATACAAACATGACGTTGTGGGTCTTTCAGCTGCAAAAAAAAAAAAAATAAATAAATAAATATATATATATATATATATATATATAAATATGTAAAATAGTTATTGATAGTTAACTTAATTATCAATAACTATTTTACATATTTATATATAATTTTTATATAATATTTTTTATATAACATTTTAATAGACTTAACTAAGTTAAGTCTATTAAAATGTTAGCTGAATTGTGCAGATACAGAAATATGTAGAAGTATAGGCTGTAGAGGGACTGAAAATGCATTAAATTATTGTGGCCTATCAGGCTGTGCAGCGTAACAGGCTAAAAAACCAACAAAAGAAGGTTTCTAATGTCAGTAATACACAATTTATTGAGTTATAGTCCTGTCCTTATTAACAAACATTTCTGTTTTTGATCATTTGTAGCCTGTTACATAAAATGTATAAATACATTTTTGTTCAGTCACAAAAAAGGCTATATATGAGATTTACATCTGGTTATCAGATGAGTAAGCACTATCAATTAACTTAAATGTACGAATGTACGAATATGACAGCAGCAATAGTTGAATGTTTCCATGGAAATGAGTAAAAAGTCTTGAGGGCCGCTTGCAGTCTGTGCCCTCGCAAACTTAATGTGATGACAGTAAATTTGTCACACTACGTTCAACTGAAGTCCGCAAGGACTCAGTCTGTGAGTCCAGAGGGTGTACATTTGGATTCAGCCTCCGACTTGACCGCAGCTTGTTGTCACCACCTCCTGCTGTGGCCGCCTGCTCTCACCCACTTTCCAGGCGAGGCGCAGTTATTCTCTAACAAGCCTACTGCTGAGTGATGACGTGATCTTCGCAGTTAACTAATCACTTACTCTCTGACTTTCTTCCTCTTTCACAAATTGACCAACAATGGCGGACTTGCTCCCTTGTTTAACAACATACCAAAAACACCTGCAAATTTGGGGGCCGCACACGAGCGGGTAGTTGTAAAAAATACTCTCACAGACTCAAAAAAATGGTTGCAAAAAGTCACCATTTGGTTGCAGTCTAGAGCTCTGTCAAAGCCTTTGCACAGCAAGTCCGTATTTTTCATATGCAGTTTTTAAACCTGCCATCCAACGAAAATCATCTGATGTGCTGATGTGAATCTGATGTGTTTTGTTATACTATTTGTTGCAAAACTTAGAGGTACCCTTGCTCCACTCTGCTGGAGTCACCTAGGCTGCTGCCATTCTCTGCCTGCGTCTTGCATTTGGCACTGTCGCTAACTGAGTTTTGAAATCATACTGTGCATTTATTATCGCACTCTGCTGCAAGTGTCAGCACTGCTGTTGTGCATTTCTGGATAGGCTAACATTACCTTATCTTTGTTGTAGATGATTTCAATAAGGACATTGTTTCAATAAATTCCCATTTGCCCACTTTTACCTTGTTTCTTTCTCTTCTTGTTGAAATATGTTTTGGAACATTTTCTTCACTGCTTCTGTGTCGAACGACTCTCTGAAGACATTTGACAGATGTGAAAAATGCAGAAAACCCACCCCTTTCTAAAAACTTTAATGACAGACAAAAGTTTTGGAGTTGATGAATACAAATAATTGACACAATGTGAGGTCATATTTATTTTTAAATATACAATGATCTTGTACGAAGAATATGGACTGGGTGTGCAAAGTCTGGTTTAAATTTGTCCCATTCCCCTTTTAGAATCCTCTATGTATTATGTGTGGTAATTGCTCTGCTGATTGTGTGATATGTAAATGATGCTCACCTTAAAATATAATCTTAAAAAGATAAAAGGCCATGCAAGAGCACAAAGAACTAATACATCAGCTTTACATATAAAGAATTCAAGTGTCCATGAGAGACAATCAGAGGACTCAAACCCACGCTCTGGTCTCATCTGATAAGCTGACATAAATATCCACTTGGTCTGCAAACATGTGTGTGTATGTCAGTATATCTGTGTGTGTGTGTGTGTGTGTGTGTGTGTGTGTGTGTGTCTCCGTGTGTTTGTACATGCGCGCACAAGAGCACATCTGCACCCTCTGCACTCACCACACATCCACTTATGCCAGTGTGAGAGAGAAGCATCTGTGGGGATATTTCTGCGTATCAAATGGTGGGAGTAAAAGGTATCATATTAATATTTTAATTGCAGGCAGTGTCAGGGCTTCTGTTGAGAGACAGGCTTAATGTGGTGATGAGGACAGATGAGGGTTGGGGGTAAACAAGGATTTGGCTGTCCTCCACAGGAATTGAGAGGACAGAGTTGGTGGATTAAACGACAGTTTTGGCTGAAAGGCACCTAGCCTGTGATGGCATGGATGCAAATCCAAAGGCTGATTACCAGAGCATGAGTATTAGACACCATACACTAGTTCACTGCATGATCTCAAATATCCAGTGTCACATTTAGGCCTAACAAATAGCCTACATAATGAGTGATTATACAACACTGTCTCGCAGGAATACATGAAATGAACAGGACCTCTTTTACAAGGTGCTTCAAATAAACATGTGTTAACATATTTAATGTTCTTTAATGATCCAAGTTTGTTAGATTTAGGGAAATAAAAACTCTTGGGTAGGCTTAGAGAGCCAAAAATTACTTAGTTAAGTTTACGTAGAGATTGTGGTTTTGGTTTCAATAACCATATATAGGACGTAAGTGACAAAACTTTGTGTAATTACGTATTACATGTGCCAGCCCAACTCAAGCTCCCTCAGTCATGGTGAAGAGGGCACTGAGCCGGAAGGCAAAGCTTTCGATTTACTGAATCATCTATGTCCCAACCCTCACCTGTGATCATGAGCTTTGGGTAGTGACCAAAAGAATGAGATCACGGATACAAGCGGCCAAAATGAGTTTCCTCCGTGGGGTGGCTGGGCTTAGCCTTGGAGATAGGGTGAGGAGCACAGACATCTGGATGGAGCTCGAAGCAGAGCCCAGCTTCTCTGTGCGGAAAAGGGTCAACTGAGGTGGTTCGGGCAACTGATCAGGCTGTTGCCACATCCCACTGGTAGGAGGCCCCGGGGCAGACCCAGAACACACTGGAAGGATTACATATCCCATCTAGCCTGGGAACACCTTTGGGTCCCCCAGGGGTAGCTGGAATTTTGGGGAGAGGGACGTCTGGGGTGCTTTGCTTGGTCTGCTGCCCCTGCAACCTAGCCCCAGATAAGCGGATGAAAATGGATGGATGAATGGACTTACATTAAGTATTTTACTTGGTATGTAAAGTCACATAACCACACCACACTGACTTTTGGTTTCACAAGGGACACCAACATGAGCCTCCTGGTTGAAAGTCCACGTATGTTTGACCCAGCTAACACACATCCTGTCCGCCCTACGTAGACTTTGTCGCTTTTTTGTGTTTACACTGTTGTTCCTAAAGACTACCTCCACTGATGTTTAAACAGAAGTTTAAACTTAGAATAGTTGACTAGCCCAAAAGTGAGTAGACATCATCCTACATAACATGACAACAATTTAATAAATACAAATGAACTAATAACATTTATTAACAATATTGCTTAAATAATAATAAGTTTGACATACTGGTATTTCTGGTGCTGACCAGCAAGGGTAGCAGCATTTAGTCGACTTGTCAAAATCCGTGGGTGTATAAAAGAGACCTGGATACAGCATTGGAGGCGGGCCCCCATTCATTCCTACGAAAGTTGCTCAGTGGCAAATGAAGCCATACAAGCTCTATTTCCACAGAGTGAAGTTACCTGCATCATCCACATTATGAGCAAGGGAACTAGAAACTTACGGTAGCCGAGTGTGGCTGAGCAGCTAACTTCCGATTGAGCACTCCAATAATTTGAATGAGCATACAGTAATTTAATCATGCAGCTCTTCTCGACTTCCGTGTTATCAGAGTGTTATCAGACTGAACTGATCAATTCCCAATAGTGAAACAAGTCATTTCACCAGGGTTGTGATGCCCTGAAAAATGTATCCACTGATTCAGACGTCTTTCCAAAATAAGTCCACGAGAAAAAGTCATACTTTGGCATTGCTTGATGGATTTGGATGGTGTAATTTTACTTTTGGCCACTATGTCAAATCGGCTTCAAATTCTGGCACTGTTCCTGGGGACTTGTTGACATCCCTTGCATTGGCATTGTTCTTGTGTTGCCAACATGCAACTTCATCACCTTTCATGCCCACTACCACGTAATGCACTGTTAAGAGTTTGTGTCAATTTCTGTATTTCTGCTGGAGGATGATTGGGGGGAAAATCCTACTGACAGATACAGTGTGGCCACAGAAGCATACTACCTGTATTTCCCATTAGGTTACACAGCACAGTTGTTAATTAAGCTGCATTTTAAACAATTTGGAACATCGCAGTGGGTCAGAGACTTGCTCTGCTGCCTCACAGCGTGAAGGTGCTGTTTCTTCAGAGGTGAGAATGTGACTGTGACCGTGTTAATCTGTGTTAGCCTTGTGACGGACTGCCAACCTGCCCAGTGCATGCTGGGATAAGCTCTTGCCCTCTGTGAGGTGAAGGCAGAACATGTCATTGTCTCTGTTTTATACTGCTCATTTTTCTTATGTTGCATGAAAAACAGCACATGTAGCTGAAAGAATTATAAATCACTTGTTTATTGAAACATATTGTGCTTTCTCTTCCTTGGCCTGACATTTTTTTGGCTTTACCTAAGCTCCTCTGCAGACCTAGGACTGACTCATGCACAGTGTATTTCCTTAGTTCAATTTAAATTACATGACAGGGCTTGGCACAGGCCCCCTATCAAATACACACACACATACACATACAGTTGAGTTCAATTTGTGCTCTGGCTTGTACCTCAATGCACCTTAAGCCGGATTTAAAGTTGGCTCACGTGAGATAAACAGCCTGCTCTGACCACTAAATTAAACTAACTCCACAGTACTCCTGTGCAGTGCAAATCTCTGGTGCATGAATGGTGAGCACTGAGAGAAAAATTGAACTAAAATAACCCCTGCACTTATTTTCTGATCAGAAATATTTATGACTTCACAAACCATGCAAGCTTAAGGTCCACAAAAAAAGCCCATAGTGGCACAACCAAACATAAATATAATGTTTTCCCTGAGATTTGCCACTTAATATTTTAGGGGAAATTTACTTTGCTTATTTGCAGTGGCAATTATTAGGTTTCGCTGTGCATGTCATTTAATTGGGCTTCACAGGTGGGACAGTGCTTGTTCAGTGGATTTGACAGAGCAAACAGGCAACTATTTTTACCGCTGTCTGGGTCTGTGTGTATGCGTGCATGCGTGCGTGTGTGACAGTGCATGTGTGCATCTTTATATCACAGCAGGTGATGAATTATCATATGCCAGCCGACTTGTGTTTGAACATTCATGCATCTTTGGTGTATGTGTGTTTTTCATGCAAAGTGAGTGTTAGATTTTCCAAAGCACAACAGAAAAATCAATAGACTTAACCTGAAAGACAGTAACAAAGAGATAGATTGTGTCTATGATCTGATACTGTCAAGCACTGGACATTAACAAACTGCAGTTTACTTACAATTTACGACAGCTGTTACAGGCCTTGTTACAACGCCAGTGCCCACGTGGACTCTGGCAATACACTCTATCATGGGGTCTGAAACATGGATAACACTCCCTCCTTACAGTTACCCTGAGCATGGCCTTGTCATAACAACCCTTCTTTTACATCCAAAAAAAACAAACATGAGAGCTCATGGCTTCGCCTCTCACTGGGCCATATGCAGGGCATGACTTGTGGTAAGTTGATAATAACAAAGATCTGCATGGTCTGCTCACAATAGCACAAGCAAGCCCCCAGCAAGAGACTTGACTGCAATATCCATTAATCCACTGCAGTTTCCCACTGGTTCAAAGGCTGTCTTGCAGTGGAGCTCTACAACATCAAAGAGTACTCTCTTATGAAGGGTAGCAGTGAAATGTGGAACTCTCAGCTCAGCTATCTACCATGCTGCAGAGGAGTCTTTGGGATTCACCAAGAGATGCAATTAAGACCGGTTTGATTGGAATGACCTCTGCATTGATGACCTGCTTAAAGTCAAGAGAAACTGATAGTTAGCTGCTGCTTCTTCCAGCACTCTCATGTTATCACAAGTCCTTTAAAGGCACTACTGTTTGGCATTGAAGTTGCAACCCAGTTGCCAGAAAAATGTTGGCCGTGTAGGTTTCTGCAAACCATGGATCCTATGTTACATTATTTTGTATCAGATACACTAAAACTTAAAGTTTCAACAACACTGTGGTTAACACATTTAGAGGGGGTTTAGGGTTTTTAGAACAAAATGAACAAGCCGAAGTGAGAGTCTCTCTAAAATACCTGGTTCTGGAGGCACAATCCCTGCTGGAAAAGCAGTGATGCCTCTGTAAAAAGAGAACTGCTTTTTGTGGCACTATCCCTGCTGGAAAAACAATGACAGGGTACTAAAAAACACTCATATTTGGCGCCTAAAAAGCACCCTTTAGCATCTTTATGAGCTGCATCAGGCTTTCAACTATCTCCAATGTAACCCTATCCGCCGCAGTACTTGATGCTGAGAGCAACTGATGTAATATAAAAAGCAAGAAAGTCAGAGTTCTCAATCTCAACCTGAGCCTGACAGGTTCCGAAAACCCATCAGGTCGGACCGGGTTCAGGCTGAAAATGTGTGCTGATTGGCCAGGTCAGGTAGGGCTCATGCTGTTTTTTCGTCCTGTTGAGAACTCAAACAAAAGTCCACATAGGGTGGGAGGGAGGGGAGATGGACTGGTCAAACAAAACAAAACTTTCACCCAGAAGACTGCTGTGTGTCCCATGTGAAACCAAAAGTCAACGTTGTTTTGACATGACATCATGTAATTTACATATGTCATTGTCATTATAGACTGACCTCACTCACAGGATATATGAACATAACTTTACCTTATTGTTACATTACAAAACATACTTATTTTAACCCAAAACATGATCTTTTTTCAAAACCTACCCAGATACTTTCATTACCAAAACCTAACTGTGCCCATTTCACAACATTAACCATGTGTTACACTGTATTTCAGCTGTGTGTGTCGTAATTCAATTTTAACACATGTAGTGTTGCTTCTGCCATATTTTTCAACTGGAATTTCCTACCACATTGTTTTCCCTGATGACCCTCAATCATACACCTCTGAAGAAATCCATATGCAATAGTGCTGACTTTGCAATGTATCATGTGGAGTGTGCTTCTAGGTCCCACAGTCTGTAATAAATGTTGGGTATTGCGCAGAAGTCTTAAATTACCAACCAACATAAAAATACTGCTACAAAAAAATGAAAGATCATGTTTATTGAGACACCTGAGAACTGCGATGCTGTCAGTCTAATTTAATAAACTGTTGCCATCCATTCTCTAGATGATTATCTTGTCTTTTAAAGGTCAACCACACCCATTCTCCTCTAAGTTTTATCTCTTCCTTTCATTGCCTCAGTCTCATGATCTCTTCACATCTGTAAAGGTCATGCTTGTTTCATGGAAATTCTTGAGCTCTCAATCTGTTGACAGCTCTCTGCTGCACAATAATCATGCATGTGTCGTCTCAATGCAGCTGTAATCTGGCTAAAAATGCCCACTGCGCTAAGCCTCACAACCACTAATGCTTTTATATAAAGCTCTAAATATATATTTAATTAAAAGAAAAAATTTAAGCATATTTTGAGACTGGTTACTGGGTCGCCAAAAATACAGTAAATAAACTGAGTGCTTTTAAAGACACAGCACTCTTGTTGAGGGAGCAAATATTACTACTTTATTTAGTTATAATTAAGTGTCACAGACCCTGGTGGTGAAAATGAAAACACAGCGCTTGTCCCTATTGCATTATAACCACTGAGCTACCCTTGAGCAAAGCCCTTAACCCCCAGCTGCTCCAGTGAGGCTGCTCAGTGCTCACTGGCCAGCAGTCTGGACCAGACTGGTTAGAGTGGGCAGCCTCCAGGTGTAAATGTGCTGAACTGACTGAGTATGAGCAGGGTGATCCTAAAAAAGAGCACCCCGCTCTCTGTGAAACTACCCTGGGCACATAAAGTTTCAAAACTAAATAATAACATGCTTTCACCGACCCTCACTTTCCTCTCACTCCACCCTAGGGACATCAGAAGCAGCACTAGAAATAATTACACAAGTATCGAAAGCTTTAAGTGGATTTATTCGATGGCTGCTGTGACCACCTGATATGTGTGACAGATGAGAGAGAAAGCTGGAAATAGACTATAGTGACCATAAACAGAAGCCCATGTCAGCAGTATCGATGACACAGACGAGCCGGACACCTTGAGATCAGAGGTGGAAAAAGAAACCCAAAGCAAGATATGCTGCAGCTGATTGTGGAATGGTTGTGCTGAAATAGGTTAGTTAATGTTGGTTTAACCAAGTTATGGCAGAATAGAGCTAAACTTGATGGGGAAATCACACAGAGATGCTTCAACTGCAGGCATTGTTTAGCGTGTTAGCATACTAACATTTGCTCAACCTGGTCTCACTGAAATACATGCAATGGCATAATGTGTTAACACCCTGGCTTCATGGAAATGGTGCCAGTGGGAAGTTAGGATCCTTTCATGGTCATGGTGGGCACACAAATCTCCTGGTTCAACAACATTGTGCAATGGGCCGTGGTTAATATTATGACCTTATAGGAAATATAAAGGGCAAAACATTTCAGCAGGAGGTTGGGGTGGTGGATGGGTCAAACAAGGAAGGACTTTCACCTGGGAGACCACTCATGTCACATGTGAAACGAAAAGTCAATGCTGACTTCTTTTAACTTTACATCCTTGTGTCCTTTACATAGTTTTATCATGTTATGTGACATACTTACATCAATACTTACATCCACTTAATGTAAAAAACCGAATTATATGAAGTGAAAACACAATCTTTTTCTAAACCTATCCAAGTAGTTTTGGTGCTTAAACCCAACCATGCCATCCCTTACGTAACAAATGTAGTTATTTTAATGCAAACCATAATATTTTTCGAAGCCAAACTCAGTAGTTTTGGTGTCTAAGCCCAACGTTGCAGCCACCACATAACTTTTAATTATTTAGTACTAACAAAAAGTACAGCTGAGGCTGGAGGTCATGCCATTCATTTTGTCAATATTTTGTCATAAACCATAGTTTTGGACAATTTAGTATTTTTTATTCTATTTTATTGGACAGGTTTTTAAGAGTAAAGGGGGGGAGAGAAGGGGGTTAACATGCAACAAAACCTGCAGGTTGGAATCAAGCCTGCAGCCGCTGCGGCAAGGACATAACCACTGTAAATGGGGCGCCGCTCTAACAGGTGAGCTATCAGGTGACCTGACAAATCAAAGTTTTGACCTGATGTTGGTGCTAAATGAAAAGTCAGGAGATCACCAAAGTTATTACAATTCATCCAGGAGGGCATGGATGTCTGTACTAGATTTGTGGAAATCTGTCTAATAGTTGTTGAGACCTTTTACACAAACCCACAACTGTCAATCTGATGATGGTACTAGAGGAAGAGTCAGACGATCAACAAAGCCTGTAGGATTCATCCTCTGGAGGACAAGAATATTGAATGTGCAAAATGCAATGGCAACCCATCTCATAGTTAGAGAAATTACAGTCAGGACCAAAGTAGTCGACCGACCAACAGACTGACATTACCATCCATAGCATACTGTCATGATCCAGGGTTTTTTGTTTGTAGTCTTATCCATAAGATTTTGCTTATTGGTTTTTTTTTTCCAGCAGTTCTACCTATTCTTCTGCCTCATCACCTTATTCCCCTCACATGAGCTCCTCTACCCTTTTTCTCCATCTGCACCTCATCCCCTTGTCAGACTAGTTGTTTTTCAGTCCTGGTTTTCAGTTAAGTCTTTGCTGGATCCTTGATTTGGTTGTGTGATGTTCATTTGCTGTTTCCTTGGAATAAAGAGTGATCTGTTTGAGCTCCAGTAGTCTGCTGTGTCCTGCATTTGGGTCCACCTGCTCCACACAACATAACAAATATACCTAGCACGGCTAACAAAAAGCATTTTATACAAACAAAAATTAATTTAAATTTTTTAAATATTACTTGTACTATGAAGAGTATATCTGTGAAGACACAAACATCTCTTAGAATGTTTTTCCCCATTGATCTGATGTGTGGAGGTGGGATTTGTTTGTGCTTCTTGGTTTGCCTGCTTGCTGTTTCACTGACTCACTAAGCCGCAGAATCTTGTCATGGATTTGTCATGAAAGCCTTTGTTTAAAAACTGTTAATGCTAGGCTAATGAGTACAAAGCACTGAAGGTGTCTGTCCCCACATTTGAGAGGAACTGAGCATGAATTGAGCTAAGCTATCCTCACTTTGTAACATAACTACTCCAGACTCTGGATTGTTATATGACAGATTTGTAAAATAACAGTAAAAATCCACAGGAAGTGCTCAGTGCTGAGAGCAGGTGGGTTGCTTTATGTGCCAGGAGTTAGTTTTGAGCCTTCTAGAGGTGTTATGATCCTAATTCAGCAGAACATCTGCGATGGGATGTGCCTATTTGATAACCCCAAGGACATGCCAGCTTTTACCTTCTCCTCCACCATCCACGCTGCCTTCTACATCAGACGCTCACCCCAAAATGGAGTAATGCTAGATCAGCCTGTGTGCATAACTAGCAAGCACGCACATACAGTAATTGTTGTTTTTCACATGTTTATTAATTCTGGCATGGTTTGTCATTATCAGTTACAGTAGAATGAAAGAAATGAGATTTCAGAAACCATCAGAACATTATGCAATACTGTGTTCTGAATCCTAAATGTTTTTTTCTGAATGAGTTCTTGTGATAATCTGCAGTATGTGTCAAGTAGTGAAATGCCAAAAGACTGATGGAACACTTGAGAGACCTCCAGAAACACAAAATCAATATTTATATTGAATACACAGCCAATCTCAGAACCCACTTATGTGACCTCATTTTGCTGGCATAAAGCGATGATGTTTCTGCATTCCTGCTTAACTTTGATTCTCTGAGGATCCCCTTCATATATGCATGAATAGATCATGATGAAAAAAAGAAACGGCACTATTACCATACATTTGTGTGCACTGTACACACATACATAAACACACTTTGATTCCCACGTTTCTGCGGTGTTTGTGTTTACTGAGAACAGTTTTGTAGGGATGATGAGATTCAGTTCCAGCTAGATAAATCAGGAGTCATCTGAACCCAAACATTTCATTTCCATTCGTAATCCATGAAATGAAAGGTCATCCTAAAGTGACACAGGCCTATTTCTGTTTTCATTCATTTCATAGAAATGAGGGATGAAGATTGCAGAGCAGGGAAGAAGAGATTAGGAACCGAACAGCAGAGATCATCCCAGGCTTGTATTAATCACACTAAACATTACTATTTTATCTGACTACATATTAAACTTGTCTTCTACATGCATCCAGTGGCTTTCAACAGCACAGATGAAACATTTGGAAGATCAGAGGCAGTTTTTTTTCTTGTTCTTCAAAAATGGTCATTATTAGACATCATTAAACACTCTTAAGTGCTGAGTGACAGACAATTACTTTTAGAGCAAAAAGAATGCAATAATTTACTCCATCCAGACCACCACAGTGTGTCAGGCCGGTGGACTGAAACTTGGCACAGTTGAGAGAAACTCCATAATGCTAATCTTTCTGTACAGGTTTTTGATTGCCAAGACACATTTCTTAAAATTATGCTCCATTTCCCAAAACTAAACACAAATGCATAACTACGCCCTCATCTCCACAAACTCCAAACATCACACAAAAGCCATCAAAAACACATACACCACAAAATAGCCATTACACACTGATGAGATCAATTTAAATAATTACAGTAAAAACCTGTGACTGCAATAAATAATTACATTTACGGTTCAGGCTGTTATACCTTTAGCTACGAAATTTATTGCAACATAATTCATATATAACATATAATCATGAGCCAGTATTTTGTGTATAAAGTATGTAATCAGGAGGGCTGCAATTATGTGAGTAATGCACTGATGGTAGTAAGGAAGTAGTAGAAAAACTGAAAGTTTGTGTAAGAAGGCAGTTTAGAGTGCAGGGCTGTAGTCAACCAAAGAAAATCTTGGTCGACTAAAGTCGCACATAATCTTAAACTAATCGATTAGTCGTAGGGAAAAAAAATCTGCACCTTTTTTTTACTTCTGTGGTGGTGTGTCTGTGTCACTCTGCAGTTACACCTCCAAAACACTAGTCAGCGGTGGAGAACTGTGGTAAGTGCTGTAAAGTTTAGTTCAAATCAAACTTTATTTATATAGTTGATTCAAAACACACATTAAACATGGCTTAATAGAGACAATTTCAAACACAAGTACGCAAATTGGCTTCACTATAAATCGCAGAACTGACAGACAAACACTGGACAAATTTCCCCCATCAATACAACATGCTAACGTTATTAGCACAAGTCTATGGCATTTTACATTGTATAAACTAGCCTAGTCTTTTCCTCTTCTCATATAAAACCAGGGACAACAGCAGCATGTAACAAAGGTAACGGCACTCAATGTGGCTCCATTACAACTCCCAACATTCACCGACAAACCAACTGTCTGATACTAAACACGTTTTCCAAGCAAATACAACATGCTAACGTTATTAGCGCCAGCCTATGGCATTTTACATTGTATAAGTTAGCCTAGCGACGAGCGGAGATTTCCTCTGCTCATATGAAGCCAGGGTAAATCCCTAAGTATAAATCCCTGAAGGATAAATCACACACAAGACTTAAAATGCTATTTTAGTGAAGGCTTATTGTCTCTTATCTGTGAAATACAATACAAGCTTTGTTTCCACTGAGGGAGATGGTTTCAGCTTACAGAAACAGACAGGAGGTTTGCGTCACCGCGATGCTGAGCATGAGGGTGGGCGAGTCCAACTTTCTGTCAACGACGGGGGTGTTTTGAGAACACCTCCATTTTCACAAGTAACTTAGCCTGTCCCCCCGCCACAGGAAATAATGGATTAATCCTGGAAAGCTATTGATGTAGCACTTTTCTCCTTATGAAAGTAACACGACGATTATTCGACCAATGAGAATTTGGTCGGACAAGAGCATAGCGACCAAATAATCGACTAGTTGCCCAGGAGACTACAGCCCTATACTAGGTTGGCAGATGGGTCACAAAACACAGGACTTTTTCCCAGGAGACCAGTTGGAGCTGGAGAAGGGCTAAAGAGCTGCATGTGGTTCCCAGGCCTCAGGTTGCCCCCAGATTTAGACAATAAAAGTTACTGCAGTTACGTTTAGGCAAGTCAAGTTGCTGAAGTTAGGTTAAGGAAAAGAGGACGTACCTTGAAATGTTAAAGGCTCAATCAAAGTTCACACAAATCTAAATGCACGACCCCAGGGGAGGATTCTGGGCGAAAGTCCTTTTTTTTTTTTTTTGTGACCCATCCATCATCCCAACCTGCCTCCAAGGATTGTTTCCTTGTTTATTGCCGCAGCGCACTGGTCACGTGATTGCAGCCTTTCAAAATATGCAGGATATGTAGGAATTTGGATGCATTACTTTTCATAGAAGAACAGCCTATGGCAGTGGAGGACCCCTTGGTCGCTGATGGCGTCCCACATAGTCCAGTTCCTTCCTCGCTGTTTCAGACTACTCTGAAATACACTGCTATAATACTCAAAAGAAGGCCATCATTTAACCTGTACTACAGTATACTGCTGTAATACATAACTGTACTCAAATACTTGACACATTATTAGACACCATACTTACACATATTTCAGATGCTGGTCTATACCTCTATTTAGTCCCTTTCAAAAGGAAAACAATAGGGTTGTTTCATCGTCAACTTGGTCCACTAAAAAATGCAGCTGTTAATTGCTGACTGCATCAATGCCTTGGAATATCACCTGATCCTTATTGACTCTCCTTTGCAAAGCAACGTTATTTTAGTTTTTTGGAACAAGGTAGTTTTTCCTGAGCTTTCCCAGCAGGAATAAAGGCATCAATAAGTCACACTGTGCACAACACAGAGGGTCTGAAGTCCAAACAAGTACAGCAAACTTTATTACTCCTTTCAGCCAAACGCAGTACATCCACAGCCATCCACTCTGTTAGATGGCATTTGGGATATTTAGTTAATAATAGGCCCAGTTACAGTGTAAGAAAAACTATAACAAGCACCGTAAGTGCAATATATTTATTTAAAATATTCTCATTTTCTAGTTTTTTAAACAGAAGGTGTTTAGTGTGCTGAGCATAATATGTACACCAGAAATGATGCTTCTCCAGATTGTGATAGACAGACATGAAAAGTTTAATGATTTTTAGGGTGCTTGTGAAGACAAGGGTCAAATAAAATGAATTTAAAAGCACTCCATGTCTTCCTCTGGCTGCAAGCAGTGAAGAGGATCACACAGGAGAGAGTAAAGGGGGTTAACACGGTGATGGTTGAACCAGCCGGGGTGACAGTGGGCTTTAAACAGAGCTAACACTGAAGCCTTTCAAAATCTGCTTTCATCAAGCATTCTTTACTCACTCTGACTGAGGCAAGTTTAATCCTGCAGATTCACCTGCTGAGATTTTACCTCTGGTAACAGTGAAGATAAAGGCAATGAGAAAAGATAGCATCCCAATTACAAACAGAGTGAGGAAGAGTTGAGTTCATATTCCTGTTTCTTAATTCTTATGGTTTACTGATACAGCATAACTTTATAAAAGTTAATCTTTTAATATCAATTTCAGATCAAATGGTTGTACAGGTATCCAAGACAACAATGGAGATCTGAAGTCTGTTTTTGGTGACTGCTCTATAAAACAGATGAATGAATGAGGTTTCTTAATTTTACGTACTTTATTAATCCCCCTGAGGGGAAATTCAATTCAAAGCCACAGTGTGTAGGAATTTCTCCGATCTAACGTTGAAATCATATATTGCATTCAAACGGATGGCACACTCTAGCGCCTCACTGTTTCAAACACGTATTGCAACAACGGTAGCTGCTGTGTACCAAAAAGCTATGATAACACTGATGAAACCATGTCATCCGATACTTCATGGAGTACTCATTCAGGCTCCTACACAGACGCACACGCAACACGAGTTGACAAACCCCCTCCTCACCATGCTGGCTGTGTTTACAATGTAGGACTGTTGGGGCAGGTGTAAATCGAAACAAACCAATCACGTCATGTCTTTTGACAACTGACAAGTGGCTCAACCTCACACACCTCATCCCTCTCCTCACATCACTGTACTGTGATTGCATTTCCTTTCTCCTTCAGCAGCTCTTTCCACCTGGAAAAGGCTACCCTGATGTTGACCCTCGTTTTTTTAATTCGCCGGTCACGCTGCCTTTTTGATTCCCTTTTGTGCTCTCTTGGCGACGACCATTCCGTCTCCCATGATGCTGCATATGAATGATCCTGCATTATGCTCAAAGAGTGGGACTTTGTTATGCTGCAGTAGTGCCGGGGTAGTAGCAAAGCGCCTCTTGCTCCTCTCCTTCGGCTTCTCAGTCACGCAGCGCTGGCCTGGCTCTCAACAAAGGCCAAAGGCGGGGCTGTATGTCCCTTGCTGGTGGATGTATTTTCAAGATGTCGAAACGTTATGGAACCCCCCAGATGACTTACCCGCACAATGTACAGACAAATGCGAAATTGTCCTTTTAAGGTGGTAAGGTAGGTAATAGTACACCATGTCCCTTTAAGGCGAGACTACTCTGTCCTGCCGTTCTGCAATTGTACCTTATATACAGAAGGGACAGAAAGCACTGTGCAGTGTTCTTGCCCCTATTATTTTTTAATGTACAATTGTAAAATTTTCAGCTTCAAAGGAACTACATGAAAAAGAGGTAACTTATAGTGATGAATCTACAGAGAATTATCACCCAAATCCCAAGTTTTACAGTGAGTATTGGCCCACTGTTTTGCTGTTTGGTCCATAACTTTCAGCCCAGTCGGTGCCAGAAGAAAATCATGGCATTGTACTTTTCTGCAAACCATGAATATGCTATATTTGTATGTTTAATACGTATCATATAAACCTGTCCAATGTGACAACAGTGAGTATTATGTAAGTTGACTTTGTCATCAGGAGGTAGAGGGGATGGTGGATGGTGTGGCATCTAGATGAGATGCCTGTCAAGCTGCAGACCACTGTTAAAGACTAACAGACAGCAAAGCCTGTTGTGTTTTAGCGACTCGTCGCCATTTTACCTGCGGCATTTAGCTATCAAATGTGTTTGTTTTTTAACAATCCATGGCTATGTTTCCAGGGGGGGACAGTGCCACAAAAACCTTATTTTATTTTATTTTTATTTTATTTTTCTGACCAAGACGGTGCTGTGTTTCCCACTAGGACTGTGCCACTAAAAGTGGGTATTTTTAGCCCAAAAAAACCCCCCCAAACCTTCCCCAACTGTAACTCAGTTGTTTTTGTGCCTAAACATAAGCATGTTAACCACGGTGATGTAAAAATATAAAATTGGAACATGTGGTATTATAAAATGAGCAACTTACTAATAGATTACTGTTGGTGCTTTGCTTCACCAACACAGCTGGACAACATAAAATGTAAAACAATCATGCATACTGTATGTTGAGCACTGCATTCATTTAGAAAATCCAGCATAATTGGCATTACTTTAAAGCAAAGCATTTCAGACACGCCTTGTGGAAAGAAAGGAAAAAAAAGCCCAAATCACAGCAGTCAAAATCATGAGATGATGTATACAGAAAAAAAAAAGAATCTGCATCTCTCTCACTCAAGTAATTCTCACGATTAAAACCTAATTACCAGAGACTGATCTGAACAGGGCTAAATAAAGAATGAAACTGAGAATGATATGTGCTGCTCAAAGTTAATGAGCAACTCACCCATGGGTCATGGACATTGGAAATATTATTTCTGTATGCAAGAAGCAGGCCTCAGATTCCACATGGTCGCATAATGGAGGGGGATTAACGAAGAATACCTCCTGTCATCTGTGGACAGCGTGATGAGCTGAAAGGGGACTGAAGGAGAGAGAGAGTGATAAAGAGAACAGGGAGAAAGAGACAGAACTAGGCCAATTGTTTTGATGTGCTTAACTCTTTCTGGCTTTGTGTGTGTGTTTGTGTGTGTTTACGTAAACATGTCGGAAAGTCTGAACTCAAACTACAGATGATACATTAGTACACTGGACCTAATTGAAAGGGTACCTTGCAGAAACCATACTGCCTACATTACTGCCTGTAGTGACATGGTGAAGTTGAATAAATAGAACAAGAGCTAAAAGTAATGATTATTTTCATTGATGATTTATGTCAATTTTTACATACAAAGGTAATTGTGTGCATGATTAATCATGTTTATCCATTTTTTACTTGATCATTTTTTAATACAAACCAAACGATCGTGAGAAATGTTTTCCACTAGGGCCGTAACGGTACATGTATTTGTGTCGAACTGTTCGGTACGCGACTTTCGGTTCGGCACGACCCTGTACCGAATTATTGGGCGCAGGATATTATTTTATTTTATTTTGTTTTATTTTTATTCCGTTTTTGCCACCCGAACCACTTAAAATATCTAGTTCCCCGACGGACATAATTGAGTGACGGACCGAGTCTGACCGTAAATCTCTGCTTTCACTTTGTGCAGCTCATTCTCGCATTTTGACAACATGGCAAGTGAGCCTGACAAACCTGAAGACCCACCCGCAAACCTTAAGTCCTCTGTTCGGGAACACTTTGGTTTCAGGGTAAAATACAAAGATGGAAATAATCAAGTTGACAAGACAAAAGCAGTGTGCTGATACTGCAGAACAGCGGTCGGGTATGTACTTGGAAACACGTCTAACATGCTAACGCATCTAAAGCAACACCACCCGAGTTTGAACGTTAACCGGCACGACTAGAAAAAGCAATCTGGTGCAAACTACAATATCGCTGCGTCGCTTTAAAAAGAAAGAGCGCTTTCCTGACCATCGCGCTAAAGAAATAACCAACGCCATTGGAGTTGAATAAAATTGTTTAAGCTGCACTTTAGATATAAGCATGTTTTGTTTACTGCACTTTAACAAAGTGGGAAAGCTAAGTAAGTTCCTAGTAAAACTGAATCTGAGCAGGCTTTAAAGCTGACCAACTGCATTATACTTTTTATTTTAATTGAGTAAAACTGTTTAAGCAGAAATTTATATTTATATTTTTCATTCAAAAAATGTGTTAAAAAAACAGCAGGATTTTATTTTTCACTTTTATATTTCTATTTTCATTCAAACAATGTGAAAAAGCAGGATTTTATATATATTTGTTTCATTCAAAAATTGTGTAAAAAGAGTTAACTGCTGTGGTGGTATGTTTTAATAAGGTTACCAATAAGTAAAAGATATTTAATAGTTGTTAATAGTTATTTTTTTCATTACTGTACTGAAAAAAAAAACGAACCGTGACTTGTGTACCGAGGTACGTGCTGAACCGTGATTTTTGTGTACCGTTACACCCCTATTTTCCACAAATTTTACAGAGCCCAAACAACAGTCCAAAACCCACTAACAGTTAATTAACTATCAAAGAAAACTTACAGTAAGACATATTTGTGACACTTGCAGTAACAAATTAGGTTATCCAGCAACGAAGTCACAGGGTATTCAAGCTATGATAGTGATGACAGGTAAATCAATGGGTAAAGATGTACTCAGGTCCTTTACTTAAGTAAAAGTAGCGATACAACAACATAAAAATACTCCATTACAAGTAAACGTCCTGCAATCAAAGTCCTACAGATATAAAAATACATGTGTATTAAGACCAGAAGTATCAAAAACAAAAGTAATCATCTGGCAGAAAAGACAAAACTTAAATTAGAAGCACAGGCTACTATTTGCTTAAATCACTGAACTCAACAGGCTTATATACAGTACAGGCCAAAAGTTTGGACACACCTTCTCATTCAATGCGTTTTCTTTATTTTCATGACTATTTACATTGTAGATTCTCACTGAAGGCATCAAAACTATGAATGAACACATGTGGAGTTATGTACTTAACAAAAAAAGGTGAAATAACTGAAAACATGTTTTATATTCTAGTTTCTTCAAAATAGCCACCCTTTGCTCTGATTACTGCTTTGCACACTCTTGGCATTCTCTCCATGAGCTTCAAGAGGTAGTCACCTGAAATGGTTTTCCAACAGTCTTGAAGGAGTTCCCAGAGGTGTTTAGCACTTGTTGGCCCCTTTGCCTTCACTCTGCGGTCCAGCTCACCCCAAACCATCTCGATTGGGTTCAGGTCCGGTGACTGTGGAGGCCAGGTCATCTGCCGCAGCACTCCATCACTCTCCTTCTTGGTCAAATAGCCCTTACACAGCCTGGAGGTGTGTTTGGGGTCATTGTCGTAGTTGAAAAATAAATGACCGTCCAACTAAACGCAAACCGGATGGGATGGCATGTCGCTGCAGGATACTGTGGTAGCCATGCTGGTTCAGTGTGCCTTCAATTTTGAATAAATCCCCAACAGTGTCACCAGCAAAACACCCCCACACCATCACACCTCCTCCTCCATGCTTCACAGTGGGAACCAGGCATGTGGAATCCATCCGTTCACCTTTTCTGCGTCTCACAAAGACACGGCGGTTGGAACCAAAGATCTCAAATTCGGACTCATCAGACCAAAGCACAGATTTCCACTGGTCTAATGTCCATTCCTTGTGTTTCTTGGCCCAAACAAATCTCTTCTGCTTGTTGCCTCTCCTTAGCAGTGGTTTCCTAGCAGCTATTTGACCATGAAGGCCTGATTCGCACAGTCTCCTCTTAACAGTTGTTCTAGAGATGGGTCTGCTGCTAGAACTCTGTGTGGCATTCATCTGGTCTCTGATCTGAGCTGCTGTTAACTTGCGATTTCTGAGGCTGGTGACTCGGATGAACTTATCCTCAGAAGCAGAGGTGACTCTTGGTCTTCCTTTCCTGGGCCGGTCCTCATGTGTGCCAGTTTCGTTGTAGTGCTTGATGGTTTTTGCGACTCCACTTGGGGACACATTTAAAGTTTTTGCAATTTTCCGGACTGACTGACCTTCATTTCTTAAAGTAATGATGGCCACTCGTTTTTCTTTAGTTAGCTGATTGGTTCTTGCCATAATATGAATTTTAACAGTTGTCCAATAGGGCTGTCGGCTGTGTATTAACCTGACTTCTGCACAACACAACTGATGGTCCCAACCCCATTGATAAAGCAAGAAATTCCACTAATTAACCCTGATAAGGCACACCTGTGAAGTGGAAACCATTTCAGATGACTACCTCTTGAAGCTCATGGAGAGAATGCCAAGAGTGTGCAAAGCAGTAATCAGAGCAAAGGGTGGCTATTTTGAAGAAACTAGAATATAAAACATGTTTTCAGTTATTTCACCTTTTTTTGTTAAGTACATAACTCCACATGTGTTCATTCATAGTTTTGATGCCTTCAGTGAGAATCTACAATGTAAATAGTCATGAAAATAAAGAAAACGCATTGAATGAGAAGGTGTGTCCAAACTTTTGGCCTGTACTGTATATGTACATGTATTTAAGTTAATATCTACTAGACAGCATCACGAAAGCTACCCTTCTTATTTTTCTTATTTTTATTGTCTTATGTAGTGATAAGAGTGAAAACAAATGTTATAAGAAGCTATTGTGCACAGATATAAATACATGTGTGCGTTGAGATTTTGGCTTGCCCTTGGGTCTGCCAAAACATTTGAAAACCACTGGTCTAGTGTGTAGGATTTAGTGGCATAGCGGTGACGTTGCAGATTACAACCAACTGAAATATGGTGGTCAACACATGAACACATGAATGGCCCTATCAAGAGCTAGTGTTTGGTTTGTCTGTTCTGGGCTACTGTAGAAACAACATGTCAGACTCCATGGAAGAGGGCCCGCTCCATCTGCAATTATAAGCAGGTTTTTGTAAGGTAACAAAAGTACCATTCTCATTGTTGGGTGATTATACGCTAATGAAAACATAGTCATGAATATCATATTTAATTTCTGTCAGTCGATCCCCATCCAACACACTGGACCTTTAATCAGACGCGATGGACTGTGGCCTGATGACATTAGCAAACAAACCAACAACGGTCATCATATTTTGATTGAAATGTTGCTAAATCCTGATTGGTGCACAGAAGTATGTGACATCACCTTTTTGTTACCTAATTTCAACCAGTGAGAAAAGAACCAACAAAAAACCCAAATACACAAGTGTCTTCTGTGTTTAAACTTTGTAGATTAGTTAAGAACGGAACAGAAGTATGAAAAAGCATAAAGTGAAAATATGCCAACTTTTGTAAATGCAGTTGGTAACTTGCCACCACTGGGATGGATTGAGAAACATCCCTCCAGCAAAGCTCCCAAACATATGTATGGTATCTATTCATCCCATCCAGAAGGCTAAAGATTATAGAAGTCTTCGTTAGGTAACATTGAAAGCACCATCACGTGGTAACCGTTATACTGGGAAAAACAACTCAACCTAAAGCACTTTGAAAGAGGATATGCTGTTAATACCCTCGGCTTCTACGAAAATTGATATGCATGCAGGGATTGTGGCATGGATTGTTTTCAGCAAAAACATCTGCATTTAATCCCCCTGTGCATTATTCAGATGATGAGAATTCACGCGTGGCAGAATGCTTATTTGCTATTTTTAATTTCCTTACTTTCATTTTGATTTATGCAGATTGTTTTTGCTCCACTTTACCAAAGAAGCTTCAGTAATGACAGTAGGGCTGGGTTAGCACGCACAGTAAATCCTGAATGTGATTAGATGTGAATTTAAAAAACCTTGTTGAAAAGAGTCCTAACTGTGCACAAATTATATATGAGCAAGATTAAAGACTAATATTTATATGGTAATAAACTGGAAATAACTAATGGCTGTAACCTAGAGCCCTGACATAATGGATGTTTAGTTGTTAGTTAGGGTGTGTTCGTACAGGTGATAGCTCTTAGAAACATATGAAAAGTGGTTTTACTCTTAATGAGTCCACTTAGTTTTTTGGCATGAAATTTCATTATAATGATGGAAACACTTGTTAACCTCGAAACTGTCTAATGTCCTGAGAATCCCCACTTAGCTTTCTTTTGGTGTAACTTGGCATGTACTTGTGATGGAGACAGTGAAAAGGAGAACAACCTTTGGCAATGTTTGTAATGTGATGTCCATTAGGAGATTGATTCTTAACTCAGAGTAAGAAGACGAGCGCATTGTTGAGGATGGTTGGGAAATGCAACAAGGATGTACCGAATCATTAGAAAAGGAGAAAAATATCTTTTCTGTTTCCTTGTCAATACAAACTGCATTATCTCATCTGCGGTTTCCTCCCCTCCACCCCGGCCATGCCCTCGTCCCTCCATGGAGACCAAACATCCGCTGACACCTGTCAATCAAGCCCTGACAGACAGTGACCTTGCTTGGCATTGTTAGAAATGATTTGAATCGACCTTGCATTTTCAAGTTGCTTCCGCTGCTGGTTTCCCCGGCAATCGACTTTTAAAAGAGGTGCCATGACAAATAAAATTAGATTGATTATCTCTCAGATAAGTTAATTTATTGGGATGGAGTCTGAGGGGCCGGACTGGGGACGTTCAGTGTTTTATATTCAGTTGAAATGCAGATTTATGTAGTCGCAATCATGATAGTTTTGACAGTAAATGGGCCTCCCACATTATGGCTCCAGTTTATCAAGCTAATGGATACATCAGTTTACTTTGACACTGAAGGTGCAGTGGCACTCCCGAGGGGGGCCAGGTGGGGCCATGACCCACCTATTACAATTGCTGGCCCTCCAACTGGCCCCCCTAGTGAAAATAATTGGAGGCTGATAATTCTGTCTTTAAGAGGCTGTGGCACGCTCATTTTTTAAGCTAGTGGTATCTAATGAAACTAGATAACCTAAGACATCCATTGGTATCAACCATGATGGCATAGCTTGATGGGGAGGCAGGTAGATAGCACTCCATATTTAGACTAAATTTTGGTAAGGGCACAACTCTCACGGCTATTATCAAAGGGGTCCCTTAAACTCTCACCTCAAATTTAAGCTCTATACTTATCGGCTGTGTATCGGTTTTAGCCAATATTTGCCTTGTTGACTGCCATCAGCCCATCTGCAAATAGGATGAGGTTAAACGATGGCAGAGGCTGATGTTTTGTCATTTGTTTGTTTTTAATGAAATCTATGTAAATATTTGAATAGACTTGCCTGATATTCCATTACCCCAAAATATGCTGTTTGTCTTATATCGGGTTGTTTTGCAGAATGAAAACAGTAAGCACAATCCTTGTTTTTGTTGCAACTCAACAAGATGAGAAATGCTTGACTGCAGGGCATTGTCATTTACCAGAACCCGCTATTGCGTGCAAAAGTATGTCAGCATCATTTGTGTTCTCTACTGATACTTTTGGAAGTTTGTTTTGTCCCAAATTATTAGAGAAATCTCTTATGTCAGCCCTTGCATTTGTGTCTAAATGCAAGTAGAGCAAATGAGGGAGGTACGTGAACGCAATCCGCAATATATGCGTGTTTGTTGTTTTTGTGTGGGTATTCTGCAGGTGGGGGGTGGGGCTGTGTGTGTGTGTGTGTTTTGGCAGGGTTAGCTGTCTAACTCAATCTGTCCAAGCTCATGTTTATGTCAGGGTTAGCGTAAGCCAGCAGTCAGATATGTCAGACACTAAATGCCAGTTTCAGGGAACAAAGTCACTTTATTTTTTTATTTATATTTTGCCTACATTTCATATGTAGAGCTCAAGGAAACAAATCACAGACAGACTGTGGAGGTTACTACTGTGTGAGCGATGTCAGGGAGGAAGATGAAGAAGAATACTGACTAGAGACAGACAATTATTCAGCAGGGGAGACTCTACTACAAAAATATGCTGATGTGCTCTGTGTGCGTGTGTGTGTGTGTGTGTGTGTGTGTGTGTGTGGATGCATGTGACAGGAAGGTAACACATGGTGATGCTGTTCCTCTCGAGGAGACAGAGAACTGTCACAATCTGCACCTTAAGCACTCTCTCTCTTTCTCCCTCTGTCTCTCTGTTTCAGCGCAGCAGTCAGAATGATTGAGTTTTTTTTGTTGTTTTTTTTTTTTTGTTAAGGGGACGTTGCTGTAAAATAACAAAATTGCAGCCCCTGCGAGCAGTGATTTTTGTGAAGTGGCTGTTGCCCATCTCTCGCCCATTCCCTCTCCCATTCAAGCTCACTCTCACACATCACAGCATCTGCCTCCCTCCCTCCCTCCTGTCTCCCTCGCTCTTTTTTGCTCTCTCTCCCTCCTCTCTCTCATGAATGTCACCTCTACTGATGGTGGCTGCTGGAATTCACGCACACATACTCTCACAACCACTCGCTGACTTTGGATGGGAGGAGGAGGAGGAGAGGGAGGGGGGAGGAGGGGGATGAGGAGGAGGAGGAGGGAGGGGGGGGTTCGGTGAGGACTGTGGGAAAGGAGCGTGCCATCGGAGGCAGAAGAGGAATCTCTGTCTGTCTGTGTCCATGTCTCTGCTCCGTTCCTGGTTTCATTCCCACAACGACCACCAACATCCCGCCTGCTGTTCTACCTCTGGATTTAAATCATCTGGATTACCGCTCGGACTCTCGGCTCATTATTCCATGCTGCCACGTTTAAATGGGAGGCAAAGTTGGACCTCCGTGGACTGCACAAATGGTGACAAACAGTTTGATCTTTCTCACGCTTTTACGAGCTTCCTAGCATTCAAAATGATTCCACTTTTCTTCAGTAAAAGTGTTTTTATATGTAAAATAAATTGAGCTCTTTCTCTTTGGTGTTGTCTAGTCAAAGTAGGTTAGTTATTTTGCAATATAAGATTTTGAAATTGGCTATTTGAATGTGAAAATGAGTGGGGAAGAGGGGTAGATACATGTCTCCATCTTCACCTTTTTAAAAGTCAGTCATTTTAACCTTCTGTTATTTTCAAAACTGAAAATGTGACTGTGGCACTTTTTCGTGTGCTCTGTTAGTGTCAGATTTTTATTTTTCGGTCAGCGTGGAGGCTTTACTTTGGACTGCAGGTGAACTTGCATCTCTTCCAGTTCTTCCCTCTCCAAGGGAACCCTCAAACTAAACTCTTCCCTGTTAACCCACTTAGACGCCCCTGTCTCCCCTGTGGGGGCTTCTCTACACCGTTTGTCCTACTCTAGTTTTTTTCTGAGGAAAAGCAAACGCCAAACCAGCAAAGGGGGTACTGGGAAGGAAGACACCCCCCTCCCAAAGGTGAGAGGGGGGGAAGATGGCAGCTCTCGCCAGCTCTCTCATTAGACAGAAACGGGCGGTCAAGGACGACCAAACCAACCGACCGGTAGCCAACAAGCGCAAGCCCTGTCCTAAGAGCAACAAGTCCTTGTGCCAGAAACAGATCCTGGTGCTGATCTCCAAAGTACGACTATGCGGGGGTCGAAAAGGTCGAAATGAGAAAAGACCGGGTGAGTCACTGCTATTGTTTTCATGTTTTTCCGCTTGTTCTTTTTCTCCCCCATATGTTGGCACAGTGGGCTCAAAAATGATACAATTTTTATGAAACAAGTAAAATGAGCTGAGGAGTTTTACATTTTTACAATTAATCAAATACAAAATTAAGCTTATATCACAAAATCCAATATTTAAAATTCTGGTTTGAGTTTTCAAATTTTTACTTTTGTTCATTTAGTTGATCAAAAACCTGCCAGAGAGCTTTTATTATATTATTCAGTTCTCTTTCATCTCTGTTTGAAACTACAGATCAACATTGTATCAAAATATCTTTCCATTAGGAACAAGGAATCATCCAGCGTGACAGTTAGTTATTATGCTCAATCTGTTTACCATAGATTCACAATTAAAAGCCATTAACTTAAAATCTAATGGTTTCACAGTAGCAGTTGTTTTCAGGGCAGCCACCTCTTGCAGCTTCACCTGTTTGATACACTGACCAATGGTGGCTGCTGCCCTAAGCTCTGCAGAGTGAAAATTAAACAAGCTGTTGAATAAATGCAGCTGGAATGAGTTTCCACTCACCTAATGGAGCTTTAGCGTTCCCAAACATATAATTACGTAGAGACCAGCAGGAACAATAAATTGGGAAATTAGCTCAAAATCATCATTACAGTTTTATGCAGTGTAAGCTCTCTCTCTGGTTTTGTGCACATCTGCAGATTGTCAAACTCAAAGCCACTTCATCTGTACACTTTTTAGCTACAAATTACCATGTACATGTATAATGCATACAGTTGCACAACAAACAGTTGTCTCATGCAATGGGAAGAAATTATTATTGGAAATTGTTGAAGAAACACTAACAGATGTACATGCACACACCTAACGTCAGGCTGACTAGTTTGAGTAGAAGTTAAGATTTTTGTTTTGATCCTATAAATTAAAATTCAAAGAGCATTCAATGAGTGACACACACATCTGCACCAGTACACTCACACAAGCACAAAATGTGGGTGGAAGAGGAAAATTAATTGTGCGATCAAGATTTTTATTTGGAAAGTGTTTAGAAACATTGGGATATAACATATCTCTTTGGATGGATGGGTGTTGTTTGGATCAATCACTTGTTTGAGTATTGTTTTGTGACTATATGAAAAATTTGTGCTTTAAATAATAACACAAAAATTTTGCAGTTTCTATCATCCATCCATCCATCCATCCATTTTCTAACCGCTTATCCTCTTGATGGGGGCTGGAGCCTATCCCAGCTGACATGGGGCGAGAGGCAGGGTACACCCTGGACAGGTCGCCAGACTATCGCAGGGCTGACACATAGAGACAGACAACCATTCACGCTCACATTCATACCTACGGACAATTTAGAGTTACCAATTAACCTGTCCAGTTTCTATCATAAACATTACAATTTTAAAAAGCTAATTCTAGAGGACTGGGCTACCGCACAGTGTCACATCAACTTCAATCTTGCAGTAGTGCTGTCCTGACATCCACACCAGCCACGCAACCAATGTGGGTAAGAATGTTCCTGTGCTGGGTAACTCTGTCAGCTTCTCTGATGTAATTTCTCTTTGTAAGCACAACTTCAACACTGAGGCTCTGAATGGAGAATTATGTGATGTGTTGCCAACATCACCTTCTCTTTTGTCAATGAAAAAGAAACATGTGCCACAACACAAATTAGCCCATTTAAAAGTATACAATCTGATGCTGTGCTTGTGGATGCGGTGTGTGTTGTGACATTATTGCTTTATATTACTATTCATAAATGATAAAATGCCTGTTTAACATTTAATGGAAAGTTATTTTTTGTTTAATTTCTTAATATGTAAACCCTGGTGTATTCCTTTCAATAATAGCCTTTTTCCCTAAATGCACTATTGCATTAATTCAGCAGAGAGAGTAATGTAATATCTTAATTTATTTGTGCAGTATTCTTTACTGCTTTGGTGTGACTGGTAGACTGCTGAATTATTTAATTCATAACTGAGAAATGTTTTGCCTTATTCATGCACAATTAGCGAGTGTAGTATGCTTAAGTTAAATTATGCATATTACAGAAATGTCGCTGAACAAACATCCTTCATAAAGAGGCCACATACTTTCATGGCTGATTGGGGAAGAAACTGACACACACACACACACACATACACACACCCCCCACCCCGGAGCTAAAGACTGCATCTAAGCAGATTGAACGTGAGAATGATGAGTGATGAGCAGAGCTTTGTGCTTGATGAGGACTTTCATTTCATTCTGCACCACTGTGTTCACATATGTCTACTATACTTCAAACAGAATTGTGATTCAAAAACTTTGAAGTCCATCACATGGTATAAAGACTGATGTACTGTAGATAGGATACTGTACAATATTTATTATGAGAATTGCAGAAAGCTTCACCTGAAATTTGTCTGGTGACGAAATACTTTAAGTCTTGCTTATCTAGTTCCATCTGTGGTACCATTAGGTAATAGACATCTAAAGAGTTGTTGGTACTGGCTCAATACATTGAAGTCCTTCTATTATTAAAGCCATAAAACATTTCAGAGGTATAGAAACATCCAGGTCAATGACAACATCCTGTAATAATACAGCTATATCTCAGAAAAGGTGTACTGGTGAACCATTATTTTGTATCTGCTCTACCAGTCCCTGCTTTTTATGAAACTGGCCGTTAGTTGTTTATATAATAATACCAGATGTTCATCTGGTGTTGTAATTGCAAAGGGGCGGATTGTGGACATAAATGAAAAGGCTCCACGCTCACCTCAAGTAACAGTTATGATCATTAGGAGATTATTATCCGTGTCTTTCTTTGTTCTGAAATTCCATTTGGCTGTGTAACATGGCATTACCTTTCAGTTTGAGTTTATCCACAAAAAAGTAGGTAAAATGCGAGCACAACTCATAAGACATGATGGAGATGTGAAAAAGGACAACCTGATAAGCTATGTGAGGCTAGATCAAAGGGGCCCAGACGCTAAGCAGATATCAAAAATATAGGTTTTCACATTGTCTAGATTTAAGAAAAAGAAAGTGCAAATAATATGCAGTAACATTTAAAAACCTACAAAAGTCCTCAGGGCTCATTTATGCTCAACTTTAGAAATGGAGACGGAGGCGGATGGAGCCTTCTGTCCATACTTTGCATTTATTTCGTTTGTATTTGTGCACGTTTTCTGAGAGCTTATGGATACGGACGAGATCGTGGAGGCAGTGTAGCATATTTCAAGAGAGATAGGATGGTAGAACATAACGAAGACATTTTTAAAATGGTGGATCAAAATGAATCAGTTATATAGTGGGAAAGAAATGATCCAAATGCTAGGTTGTATGTATATAATGGCTATAAAGTTGTTTAGATAATTAGATAATTACGTGTCCTACATTTGACAAGCAGGGTAGGCCTACCAACTTAATCATCAACTCATAAATCTGCTCATTTATGCTTAGCAGGCAGCACTTTGTCCACAGGGGGGAGTTAAACCGTTACTGTCAGACCTTTTGCACATATACCAACCTGCTAGCCCTGTAGATGTAGACCTACTTACATTGCCACCCACAGGCTTTGGAAATAATACCTGCTACTATTGAAACACAGCTAACAAGTGTTTCTCTTTGTGTTTCAAATTGAGAGGGGAAAAATCAGCTTCATTTAAGCTACTGACCTTTTTACAAAACTGTCCATAGGACTTTAGGGTTTTAACCAGATATTGTATATATACTTATGTGGGTCTAAAAAAGAGATTAGAGATTAGAGATTAATAAATATGCTTTCACATTTATGCAACACAAGTTCCTATCTTTTGTAACATGCACAAATAATAGGATGTCATTTCTATGAGTTAATACCTTGTTACTAGGAAATACATATATTAAGGTTGTCCAATTCTCCAAATCCACAATTCGATTTGACTTTCAATTTTAAGGTCACGATTTGATTCAATTTTTTTTCCACTTCTTTTTCAGTCCCAACAGCTATGCCACTGTTAGACTACTGAGTCTTAATTTGTAACAATTATACATAGCATTAATTGTGATATATTTTTTTTGAGAATGTGCCACAATAAGGCCTTACACTAAAATCTAAACAATTTAATCACAATTAATAACAATAACTTTTTTTCATTAGTCAACTGGAAACAAACCGTTAACCAAAAAAAAAAAAAAAAAAAAAAAAAACCCACAAAGAAGAGCCACCAGATGGCAGAGGATTACTTTACAACAGAAGCTTAACTTTCCTAACTGATTCGGTTCTTCACATAACTTGCGGGGATGTCCATAAGTTTAGGGAAGCAGAACAGTTTTCCGGTTTTGATGTTTCTCCATTATTTGTGACCCCAGATGTGGCCACTGTGTCTCGAAAAAACAGCTGAAGGCTTTGGACTTACTCAAATAGGCAGGGATAGAGAGAAATAACTGGTTGGAGAATCACTGGTCCGAAATCCAACTGAAAATCGAAAGCTCTTTTTGATCGATTTTCAATTTAGAATAGAAATCGGACATTTTCTCCACACAGCACAGCCATCACAGGATTCTGTAGCTTCTCTACAAGCTGTGTTTTTTTTTTTTTTTTTAAATCAGAGTTTTTCTCAGCTGTCACATTAGCATCACACCAGCAGCTATATTTATTACTGCCATAAAGCAACGGGCTACTAAAATGATAGAGATGGACATAAACCTTGCTGTTAATACATGTGGTTGGCACAGAGCTCACACTGGATTAGATCCATAACAAACTCCAGAATCTGCCTTAATTTACATGCCTTTTCCCTCATTACCCTCTAGGTGTCCTGTACTGTGCTTTACTACACAGGTAACCCCTTCAAGTGTTGTCCTGACCAATGAATAACCCTTCTACAGTCAGTGATCTGCACCACTGCCCTCTTTTCAAATCAATTCAGCTCATTAATGTATAGCAAATAATCAATAATCACCCTCTTAGTTTGTTCAAGGTGGAATCTGACTTGAAAGGGAGGGATATCGAGCTGCTTGCCCTTTGGTACCTTTCTCTAAGTTAGATCAAATGAGCACACAGTCTTAGCGTTAAGCATGTGCGTGGAAATGATAAGCAGACGTTTAGATCCAAAATTACCCACATATGTGATACAAAGAAAGAATCTTTTTAACATCCTGGTAGAAGAGAAATGTCACCAGTACTATTACCGCAGAAATCCAAATATGCATCACAAATAGCAACACTATTAGCTGAGTCATTAGAAACTAATGGATGCAAATATAGTGCAGACCTAGACATCTTGTAGCATTGTGTGGGCTGTTTGGCATGGTGGCGCACTGTAGTATGTTGTAGGAGTAAGCATCCAAGGGGCCAGTAGACAGTTGGAGCACAAGTGTAGGCCCCAGCTGGCGGGCAGCAGACCAGGTTACAAGGAGAGATCCAGCAGAGGATAGCATTAAGCTGACCCCAAGAGATCGGGGCCGCAAACTCGCTTACTCAACAACACCCGATCAGACAATGCAGTGTTAGGTAGCTTCTCATCAGAACTTTACTGACTGTGACAGGGGTCAGAGAGAGAGAGAGAGAGAGGCAGAAAGGCAGGGCGACTGTGTGGAGGTAAACAGAGGTTTAAAGACAAAAGTTGAGATATTACTGACAGTAAAATCGTATCAAAAAGTTGAAGGTGGGAGGCAATTGTGGGGGCAGACACAGATAAAGAGGTAATCGAAAATACAGGAAGAGAGGTAGGGAGATGTAACAGTAGAGATTAAAGGGGAGGTGGGTGGGACTGAAAAGAGCTGTGAATCAGACTGTCATAGAGGCAGCATGTGGGGAACATGAGAAGAGAAACCATGGGGCTGGATATGAACTGCCACTGATAACGTTCCTCTCCTGTGTAATAATCTGGCTAAAAGCAGGTTGTTTTTAATTGAAAACGGAGCATTTCTCTTCAGTTTCATGAGTGTGCAGGTGTTTTCGTTGATTCAAGTTGGGTGGGTGGGTCAGTGATCAGAGGAGAACCCTGCCTCCTGGAAATTACATTTATATGTAATTGTTATGCCAGATACATTTTGAGTGTGTTTTTGAGCTTAGTTTAGTGCTATGTTCTCTACCGCATGCATACCTTAGGTAGGTGGTCATGGGAAGCAAAGGACTTTGTGGTTAGGGTTAAGGCCTCAAAGCACATTTTCTCAATCAGATTCTTACTGTGAGTAATGATCTCTTTATGAATACACGATTTTCTGCCAACATTAGAAAACTTTCATATAAGAGATTTCTATTCGAGATTTTCTATTATTTTGCCTGAGCATTGCAAACTGGTTTGGGGTGGGCAGGGCTCATTTGGATGAAGGTGATGTCACATACTTCCATGCACCAATCATGGTATACTAAAATGTTTTATCATAATGTGATGAATCGGTGGACTGCTGCTAATGTTTGCCTGCCAGTATGTTTACATGACACTGGAAAAAAAATCAATGTAATGTGTTAGTCCGACTAACACTGAACTTTTAGAATTAATGTAAACATGTTAGTCTGACTGAAATAATATTAGGCTGAATTTCTGAAAGTCGGACTAACACATCTAGATAATGTCATTGAGAGTTGAATTACTCCTGCACGTATACAGTCAATTGAACCCAAACTGGCCTAGGCACTCTGCGCATGCGCCACAGTATCTGCCCCAGGCTTCAACACGGAAGTCAAATAGCATTACATGCGTAACAGAAGAAAGGCCGGTAACAACATGGCCAAATCCACAGCTGTGCATTTTTGGACGGACAAAGAGCCACAGTTCGTGCTGTGTCAGCTGAAAAGAGTTAAACATTTCAAAAAACATGGATGGGAGGAAAACAGAATGACGTATTAGGTCAACCAGATAAAGGTCAAATACTAACATACTTAAAGGGAGCATTCGCCACCAATTGTAGCGGAGCCAGACATTCTTCGGTCAGTAAATCAATCCTGCTCCCATGCTTAAATGTGCATGTAACCGTACTGACTGTCAATCAAATCAGATCAAACCACAACCATACAGTCCTGATGAAGCAGATCATGAGAAAAATAATTTTTAAAAAAGTACAAAAAAAAACATTTTTACTAAATGGTAACTTTGCTTGTTGCTTACTTAAAAATAAGGATTTCATGTTACAGAAAAGTTTTTAAGGGCTTTCAGGTAACAAAAAAGCCCTTTAACTGAAGAAATGAGTCTGGTTTTGGTTTACCACAAATTAACATCAAAAACATGTCTCACTTTTATTTAAATAATCTTATTCAATCATCTTCTCTTAAAAATAATGACAATAGCAGCATATTAAAAAATGATAATAAAGATAGACCCTATTTGTCAGATGCCCGATCAGAAAAATTCTGGAGCTCAAATTCAAAAGGCCTGCTGTGACATGTACATTTATTTATTCACTGTATATCACAGCAGCCCTTTCCCTGAACTGGAGGATCAATATTTTACTGTCGTTGACTTAAAACTTAAACTGGTTATAACATGGATTTTTTTCATCACTCGGGTAACATGTAGCTTGGAAAAGCATTAGCTAATGTATTTTTGCATCAGTGTGCGGTGAGGAAAATAAGTGAAACAGTAACATACAGACTGTAATGTTGGTTTAAGTAATTTACTCACTCGTGCATGGCGGTTTAAGTAAATGGAAAATTCAAAATGACCAAATAACAATATTAGGTGATGCATGCTGTAACATTAGCAGTACTGCAGAAAGTTTAAGTGACTACTACTGACAGAAACACGTTCCACATGTTGATAAGCCCAGGCCACACTGCCTGTGTGAGCAGTGTGTTATGGCTACTTTGCTCAACTGCTGCGGCTCACACTCCTGCAGTGTTAAATATATCATGCCTTGGTGGGGACAAAATTTTGCAACTTGGTAGATACATTCATTAGAAACACATGGGTATGTTGAGTTTACTGATATCAAATTTTCACGAGTATATCTGGTGGCAACCCCGGCGCACCTCATTGCCCTCCCACTCTCCTCATGGCCCTCCCCCAGTTTATTGCCATGAGCAGCTCAGCTAACGTTAGCTAAGCACATGACACCACCCTACTGTCCCTCTGATTGGCTAGTACCAGTTTCCTCGAAAAAAAAAAAATATTTGGGAAGGATTGTGAGTAGTGTAAGTGCAGCGAGGTGTGTGTCTGCTGTTGGACACTTCTCAGTTTTCATGCTATGATTATTGTAGCCTAAAATTTCATGCTAAACAGCATCACAATAATCCCTTAACTTTTTCTGAAATATTAGTGCTTAGATGCAGTGAAATTACTTTACAGTGATTGCCTTGGATTTAATTGAAACTGACAAACTGAACAGTAAACTGTATGATGCAGCTTTGCTGGACTGCATATGGACTGGCAGCAAACACACTTAAAGCACCATAAACAAAAGCAGGGTGCTTGTTCTAAAGGTTAGGGCAGTTGAGGTAAAATTTGGGAAATGCCTGCCCTCATCTATGAATTACAATGTTTCACCACAGTTTAGTAACATCGCAAACCCTAATCTAAATTTGAGAGATTTACAATAAACAACAGCTTGCTGTTTGTCTGCATCTAGACAAGACAAGCAAAAGATTAGTGGCTGATTGCTGTTAAAGTCATGCAGTGTCTGTGGTTTTCTGACCTTAACCAACCCTTTTTTCATCAGAGGGAACTTAAAAACAGGATCTGGTACTAAATAGTGTCAAATGAGGGGCATGGGGACGCAGCTGTTCATGAAGTAGGTGATCTAGTTAATCCCTTAAACTTTCTCCAAGATGTACACATCAGATTAAACTACCATGAAACAACAAAGTTTTAAGCTCTAATCTTCTATCTTGTTTTATATTAAGTAAAAGCCCATTAGAGATTAAGGGATTTATTCATGTGTTTCTTTCAATTTTGAAGGTTTATCTAACTTTATGTCTCTGGATTGCAGACACTCTTTAGACACTCAGCAAATAAAGTCTGTGGACATGAGGGGATCAGGGGGATCAGCGACTTTTTCTGAGTATTATTGCAGTTAGAGTTTAGACTTGGCTTGTGAAAAGATATTGAGCTGGAGAGAGGCTGATGACAATGGCCTTAAGTCTTATTCAAAGTGAAGAGGCAGAGGGATGTGTGTACAAACCCCCCCTTTTGTTTCCTGTCATCCTGAAGGTACCACCTTAACCTCCCACACATACCTGCTAAATTGAATCTGTGGGTGCTTTGATTAAAGCTGACAAGGACAGATTGAATTTACCCCTAACAAGAGAAAGACAGTGAGGATGGAGGACACCTATAGAGGTAATGATGAGAAGACAAGGAGAAGGAGAGGCAGAGGAAGTGAGAGGAGGAAGGGCATGAATGGGAGATGTACTGCAAGAGAATTAGGAAGTACTTCATACCAAAAAGATGTGTATATGTGTATACATATACAGACAGTATGCAAATTAAGAAGTTACTATGAAAATCAAATTATTATTATTATTATTATTACATTTTATTGAAATACCAGATTAAAAGTGTTCACATTGGCAGAAACCAGTTTATCAGTGTAATTGCCCATAACCAGTTTGGCAATTCAAGTGTCTATCATATATGTAACCTCAGTTAATCAGGTCATCTCCTAGAGATCGAGATATTCTTTTGCAAGAGAGATCAAGATACATAATACCACATTTGAAATTCCTCTGTTCCCAAATAATAAGCCCTACTGTATAATAATAGCAGTATTTTTATTTTGTTATCACATATAACTCTTTTCCACCATGGGAACTTAGTAACCTGTAAACTGGGGCTTTCTCTAACCTAAACTTGTAGGAACCAATTAGTTGTGGCACAGCGAACTTAGAGGTGTAGGATGTGAATTTTACTTTAAAACATTAAAAAAAGAACTAATATTATCAACAGAATATAAAGAAGTAAAAACTTTGATGTGCACTTGATTGGGATCAGCTCATTTAATGGCGGTCATCTGTTGTTATAAGCCTCATTGTCATTAGCGTCATTAGGTGCCCGCTACACCTACTGGTAGGTTCAAAAGGCCATTATCAGCCCATTTAATGGCTGCTACCAGTTCATTAGGTTTCACTTTCCTTAGGTTTAGGTGACAATAAGACGTGGTTGGGGTCAGAAGATGTTTATGGTTGTGCATAAATATTGGTTTCCCATGGGACTCTAACCCTAACCCTCCATTTTTTATATGTTATGTACATTTTGCATACAGTCTCTTTCAAAATAAACACATTACGTCGGTACAACAAAAGCACATGGTTAGGTTTTGCCTACACACACACATGCTTGACTTTAGGCAATAAAAGCATGTGATTGGGTTCAGGAAAAAAGAGAATGGTTTGGCTACACAATCACACGGGAAGCAAACACCAGCCTCCCAGGTGAAAGTTGGTGTTTGTTAGGCTCATCCACCAACCCTCCCACCTGCCCTACTCTAACTTTCGCCACCTTAACCTTTGTTGTGGTCCTGACATGTATCTTTCTGACGCAGCCAAGCACTGTTAGACAATAACAGTGACTGGCCACGTATCATGCCGACATGAAAGGACAGCTTTTTTCATCAGTGTGTATCAACAGAAGTCACTGACCAAGAGCTGGTTTTTGACGACTTTGGAGTGAGGACGCGTTGATATCTACTATGCTTATCACCACTGATAATGGCCATTTAATGGTTAAACAATGGCAAAATTGGCTGTTATGTCAAAGATATCTGTATATTATGTTGCAGAGATATCTACTGAAATGAGCGTGCGAACCAGCTAGCCCCAGCCCGTCCTGTATTGTAATACCTCTTGTACCACTGGGGGCAATAGTGAGTCACTGTTGCAACCCGTCTACCCTCAGTCCAATAAGAGAGGACAAAGAAGTCGTGTCTAGTATAGTTAAATCATTTTTGTTGGTTTCAGATACCTGGGATCTCTCCTAACAAACTTAAGAGATCTTTTTACATCCTCAGTTTCCTCTTCCTTAATTGACAACAGCCAAGCTAAGGCTAGCTTGCAGTCTTATTGTTTATTGAAGCCCGTCATTCTTAACCGTCTCAATCCAGGCCTTGGCCAAAGCCAAAATATGTCCAGAGCATGATAATTAGAAGTCCATAACACTTTATCCCAAACCATTTGTTTTTAGACAAAGACTGTTGTAAAGCTGAAAGACGCACAAAGCACAAACAGTGCAATTAAAGACAACACAAACCGTACCAAAAAAATGTAGTGTTGGTTGTTTACAAACTGCCACACATGAAAATCACAAAATAAGTGTATTTTGACCGGATCTCAGAGTTTCAGCAAATTGTAGGTATTCTTGACCTGCTGTTAGTATTTGGCTTGGAGGTGAAATACTGCCCCCTTTTCATTTAAAGCCTGTGGCCAGGTATTACACAATTCAAATCAAAGAAAACAATACAATCCGCTAAATAATTCTGTTCCAATCGTTGCTTGAATGGAGTTAGTGCCATACTCATGCACATGTGTAAGTGCTCACTGGTAAGCCTGGAAAAATGCAGTTCAGTTGTGGGACAAACAACAATGAGAAACTGCAGCTAATATAGATCTTCTTTCACTTTTACATGTGATGACCTTTAGAGACCAGAATCATTAGATCAATAGCAGAGCCCCACTTACAGTAACAGGTCGACAGAACGGAGCAAAGAGAGTACTCGAGACTGGCACCAGACCAGCTTGCACACCGCTGACCTACCTTTCAGTGCCGGGTGCATCCCTCCGCTGCCCCAAAGGATACACCATTCACTCCTGATTCAGAAAACAGGAAGGGACGGTGACTAATCTGTTGGAGGACAGACTGTGGAATGATTTTGAAAATATCAATGCTACCCAAACATCATGTTACATGTAAAAAATTCTGTAAACCTGTTGTGTTTGATACATCTATATTGTGCTTTGATCACTGGCATCCATGTTTGCATATGTGTCCTGTACAGTCATTTCTTCATGCCTATTTATGAGAGTATCAAAAACTGTGTAAACTAAACTTAATCTCAGACAGAGCTTTGCTGAAATCTACAATGGATTCTTTCCTCCCATGTAGAACTGCTCCTCAGCGTCTCTACTCGTTGTTTTCTTCTTCTGCGTGGGAAAAAAAGCGCACCATGTAAGAACTATATCAAAATGTTTCAGCAAGCAAATCAATGCAAGTTCAAATTCTGAATCCTTTGCTGTCCGTCACTGTGCTGTTTAGCTTAGTTGTTTGTTTACGCGTGTGATCATCACACGATCTGACAGAGGTCTGGACGCCTGTGGGAGTGCAGAGGAATGTTTGTTTGTTTGTTCTGCATATATTAAAGTGTTTATTTGTGTCCTTGCTGGAAGGTCCATGGGGGGGAAAGGATAGGTGAGGTGTGTTGTGTTGGGTAGCTGTTAGGTTCAGTGGTCTTGCTCTTGGATATTTTAATCTGAAGAAATCAAATTTGGTGCTATAATGTTATTGATTAAGCTGCGAGGCTGCAGTATGCAGCACTGAGTCCCTTGTGTTAAGCATGTTGTTAGCTCTCGCTGATATGTACCTGTCATAATGCTAATGAGGCACATATGTGAATACTGAATGTGTGTCAGGGAAGCAGCGTGAGTCCTATGTGCTCTTGCTCGTGTTTGACATGCTCTTGTCAGCACCATTAATAAGCAGCAATAACTGCGTCTCACTTATGTGAACTGCTGCCACTGTCACATGAAATGATTTATGGAGCCTTGAATTTAAATCAAGAGGCCACTGTTGGAGCTACGGGTGATGTGATACACCTCATTCATTCCTATTCCTTCTTTTAACCTCGCCCTGGTCCAGCTATCCCTCTTCTTCTGCCTCTACAACATCCTTTTTCAACCTGTCTTCCCCTATCTCCTCTCTCTACCCCTCATTTCTGCGTCACACTTTGTATCCTGGTATCCCTTCCCATCACTGCCCTTTTCTCTTGCTCTTGCTATCCTTCCTTCTTTTATTTCTGGACAAACATAGACCATTCCTCAGTCTCGCTTCCATGTTGTTAACTAGCTTTCACGACTTGATTCCTGCCTTGCTCCTCTCCTTCTCTCCCCCTCCATCTTCCCACAAGGTTGATAATTACAGTACTAGCAGCACCGTAGCTCATGGCCCAGTTTAGAAATGAAAAAAAAAGGAAGAACCACGTTCTCCTTTTATTAGAAGCAGAATCAAACACTACACATGAGACAGACTCCCTCTGTCTTGCATATATGCAGCACACGTGCTTTTATGCAATCACAAATGTACTGTATGCATGCATGCATACACAAAGAGTGAGAGCTATAGAAAGAGAGCACGATGATAAGGGAGGGGAGTGTCAGGGAGTCCTGAAAATATAAGCCAAGGAAAACCCCTGTTGTTTGGTGCGGTCAGAGCAGAAGAAGAAATGCCCTTGGCTGCTCAGTCATGCAGGCCCTAGTAATTACCTCCAACCTTATCAAGAGGAGCTCGGCGAGAGGGAGATCAACGAGCGACATACTGAGCTCAAATCAAGCCAGATAAATACATTAGTGTAATGATAACCAACACCGAGCTATACACCACGCTGATTAGCGATAAACCACAACCACTGCTTATTTTTCAGTGCAATTACATTGCTGCGGAGGGTTTAAGTGTCCTTGATGGCAGCCGCGATGCATGAAGTGATTACCTTGGGTTCTTATGTGCATTGACCTCATTTATACAGACACACACATAATTGCTGTGTTTATGGTTGTACTGTAACACCAGGCTCCAGTCTCCCCCAGGTGATTTTTAAAATGATTATCAGTGCTGAATGTAAATTGATGAGGGGCATCCCTGTGTAGATGGGTTACTGCTGGGATTAGAGGCGAACCCAATTTAATAAACAAAATGCTATTATGGCTATAATCTCTCCTGCTTTTACAAAACTTGTACAACTTACTTAATAATCTGTTTACCTCTGTCTGAAAGTTGTACATTAAATCTTTCTCTCCCAACATAATAGAACCACAAGAAAACATCTCAGTCAACTGGGAAATCCATTAAATTTATGCTTAAACTATGTGAATTTCACTTTAAGATGTACGTCGTGTCACTTATGTAATTACATAGAATTAGATTAACAGTAACACAAACGTTGCCTGCAACAAAATGTGATAATGCAAGCATTTTTAAGCACTGGCAGAGTAAAATTTAACTTAGCGTGTATATACAGTTATCTTTTAAAGCCACATCCCTTAAGGCATGCTCTGCTTTTCCGCTTGTCAACTGCAAGTCATATTTTCACTCATGTGCGGAGAGGTCAGTTGGAAATGGGCCTGCTGATGAGTCAACATGTTGTCGGGTGCGCTGACAACACCTGTCCGCTGATGTACATAAACAGACAGGGAGCTCTCTTTGACCCACACTCCACTGACCTGGATCAGCGAATGTTTTCTGTCACTCAAGCCCACACGTGTCCCAGGAGTGATGAATGTAGTCGCACACCTCCTCTCCACGGGAAATACCCAGGACTGTCGAGGCTGCAGGTTGTGTTTCTGGCATAACTAGGAAAAGTTCTGCAGGGCAGATGTAGGTGTGCTCACCCTGAAAGATAATGTGTAGTCCCTGCTGTTCTTTTAACTACAAAACAGGGATGCGCCTCACAGCAGATAGGATACATATGGTAAAATTAATCATCATTATGAGCAGTCTCAGTTGGCTCAAGAGAGCAGTTTTTGTGTAGATCCATTTGCTGTATGGTCATAATCAAAATGTAATACTCTGTTTGCTCATAGGAGAAAACTTTGCAGAAGTTGGGAATCTAAGCCTGTTCATCTGAGTTGAAGTTAAACATCCCATCCTCCACCCTCGAGACAACAAGTTTAATTTTCCGCCACAATTCTAATGTCAACCTACTCACTGTTTGGTCATCAGTCCTTGGATGTATTTTTTATTTTTAAGCAAAAAAAAAAAGCTTGTCTGAACTATGGCTTAGTTCCTCAGGGGGACTTCATGCTCACATTTTTGTGTCACATACACATCAAATCACCAGGATTCTGTGGAGTATTTAATATAAGACATGTACTAGAGCTGAAATGAGTTGATTAATCACAGTTCAACAGAAAACCTGCAACTATTCATATAACAATTAAACTGTTTCAGTCATTTATCAAGCAAAAAACAATCTGCTTCCATGTCCTGATGGTAATTTGAGCATCTCTAGGTCAGATAAAACAAACAATCTGAATGTGTCATGTTGCATTAATCGAGAAAATAGTCTCTAGATTACTCAATTATGACAGTAATTAAGCTGCAACCCA
The DNA here is from genome assembly GCF_011397635.1 of Epinephelus fuscoguttatus. Classification (NCBI taxonomy): domain Eukaryota; kingdom Metazoa; phylum Chordata; class Actinopteri; order Perciformes; family Serranidae; genus Epinephelus; species Epinephelus fuscoguttatus. Next base: position 8,829,474 of record NC_064763.1, read on the forward strand.
GCTCAACACTGCATGGGACTACTTGTTGGTGCATTATAACAGTGGTGGAAATATTCAGGTGCATTACTTAAGTGAAAGTACCAATACATTAATGTAAAAATACTCTTACCTTTACTTAACTAAAAGACCTGCATTCAAAATCTTATTTATGTAAAAAAATCAAAGTACTGCCAGCTAAATATATTTTAACTATCACAAATAAATATATATTATTACATATGGTATTATTGGAATTATTATTGGTAATACTGATGCAACAATGTCTAAGTACCATTTTACTGTACCTGGTTGAGCCGGAGCTAGTTTTAAATACTTTAGATACAGTTCAGTAGGTTAGGCCACTAGCTCCTGACCTAGGAATTCTGGTACATGAATTTGAATTCATTTTTTGGACTTTTTTTTTGTAAAACACTGGAGTTTTTCTGTGTACTTTCAACAGTTGGATCAGTTAAAAGGTGGTACTAATTGAATGGTAACAACTTGTATCTGAAAAGTGACAAGGGACTCCAGCGGGCCACTGCTTTACTTACGGGGTTGAACGGCATAACAGTTTGGGAGTAGGAGTGTGAATCTTTTGGTATCTCATGACTCGACTGGATTCCATTTCAGTTCAATTTAAAAACTGATTCTCAATTCAGTAGACAAGGGTGCTAATTTCCGAATCTAATGTAGTTTGCTGTGCGCCAAGAAAGATGGTGCAACAAATTCTGAATGAATCCATGAATCCAGAATAGAGTCTGGATAAGATCAGGGGGTTTATGGATAAGACTAGGGGATTTATACATTTAAAAATATATTATCAACTGATTGCAATAATGTAAACGCAAAGGCAGACCTTAGAGAACAGGTAGCATTTAATAATGCTACACTTCCATAACTTTTTAATATTTCTCAATTATCCGTAACTGTAAGAATAACAAGTTTAGGTTTTACAATAAACAAAAATGCTTCCAGTTACAGAAATAAAATTAGAAGTGTTAGTGTAGGTTTGACTGAGTTGATCTTGAGGTCCACAGATCACAGGTAAGAGCTATTCTGGTGGCTTTGGCCAAGGCTTCCCTGACCTTTACCTTTGTCTCTTGGTAAAGCCTATGTATCGTTCTCTCAGTTTGTAAATTACGGGATGGTTTGACATACTTTCACTCAATTGTCTGGATAACAAACCTACAGCCTTCACTGTCGACTGCATTGCAGGGGCTTTGGAAATGAAGCAGGTGAAGGATCTAGGGTTTGTTTTTTTTTTTGCCCCTTCAGAATTGGCTGAGAGTTTGTTAAAATGGTGCAGTGTGTTGCTCAGCTGTTGGCTCAGCTGTTGTGAACATGTTTCACTTCTTTCAACTCTGGATGACTGTGCATGATGCTAGCCAGAGTAGTGTTTCTGTATGTTGAATGAATTATGTCAGCTCCTCCTTTCCCAGGAAACTGTAGAATTAAAAGTGTGCCAGAAGGCTTGCCTTTTATGAAGATGGGACTAGCTGAAGTTCCTGCTGCTCAATTGTTTATTTTCGATAGGCTACTGACTACTGAGCTAGTGTTGGCAGCAGCTGACTAGTCATTCATACTGCTGTGTGCAACTCCGGTTTCTGCAAAATCTATGTAATCTACGGCTTCTTAATCTAGGTGATCTCATATGGAAGCCGAAAAAGGGCGTGCATTGCCTGATTGGCTATTGTAGTTAAGTTGGTTGAAATCTGCAACCTTACCACTAGATGCCACAGAGTCCTACACACTAGTCCTTTAAAAAGGAGCTGGACACAGTTCTCAATATGGAGGTTGCTGAGCCAGCAGGCAGCAGCTAATGGTGTTAACTCCATAGACGCTGCTAAACAACAGCAATGGTGTTAACCAGGGGGAACCTGAGGATGGGGACTATGCTTTTGTGACAACGCTGTCTCACTATCAGGAGTAACAGTTTTACGGGAGCAGTGTGAAGAGCTTCCCAGTGGGATACACACATGCACTAACATGCACTAACATGCATATGTGTCAGGACCTCCTTAACAAAACAAACTACAGAGAACCTCAGATTACAACACACACGGATGTAGCATGACTTCATGCTCAGTACCTCATTACTCCACTATATCTTTAAATAGCAAATAGTGGTTTGCTGCTATATTAATGCTCTGGATGTCACATAGAGAACTTTTAAGTGCAGTACTTAAGTAAATGTATGAAGGTACTTTCCACCACTGCATTATAAGATGCTTTACTTCAAACAATAGATTTGTTTGGATTATGGTCTTATAAAACCAGGAATGCTTTTGGCACCCTGCCATATAAAATATACCCTTACTGTTTGAATACAAGTATGCCCTAACATACCAAAATCTCCAAACATGACCTTTGAGTCAGTAGCTCTCCGAGTTATCAACTTCACTGTTTACCCCTGTGGAGCAGTAGAGAGTACATGTGCACACTACGCATCCTCGTGATACAAACACAGGCTTTTTGCTCATGTAAACAACTCTGTGTGCTTTGCTAATCCAACCAGAGGTAGACTGCTGTCAGAGTGTGTCACTATCTGTCAGTGTACTTCCCCAAGGCTTATGAAGAGGAAAAAAAGTTGGCTTGCCTGCTAATGTGTGCTCACTCTTATGCTCACTCCTAAACTTAACAAACCGTTAAGTTTAAAGGGGCACTCCAGCAATTTTTCACATGAAGTTGAGTTTAGCCCTCACAAGGAGGTCTACTCAGCCTGGGAAAACACTTGTATAAAGTCTTCTGTGGCTCTGGAGGGAGCTCCCTGAAGTTTTTTTAAAAAAAATAACCTTGGTAAGGTCAGCTTGGGCTTGATAACTGCAAACTGAAGTTGTAGCAATATCAGGAGGCAGGGGAGGTCCCATGAAAGATGCAATACAGTTGCACTGGGGGATATCTAGTTTCCTAGCTCCTGCTGCTTCGATCTTATCTTTTCAAATCTGCAAATTGCCTAACTTTATTGAAGTTCAATATTAAATTCCTTAAGTAATCTTTTAGCTTATCTCCTGCTGCAGATTGAAAGGTAAAAATTAGAATTGCCACCTTGTTGTTGTATGCCTCCACGAGCCAATAAAGCTGCAGTTACAGTTTACATTCATGTCCAGACTTATATGTAGCCTTGACAGTTCAAAATACTACAAACAGGCTATGGATGTTGCTGCAAAGAAGCTACATATTCTAAAACATGGTTGTTTTACACACATCTTCAACCAACAGTACAGAAGATCTATACAGTACAATCAGCACAGTTTCAAGGTGTACACCCAAGATTGGTGTCACCGATTCAGCATCAAATATCTCCCCTTGTGTTTCTGAGTTATGGTGTTGAATAATGGCAGAAAAAAATGTTTTTGCAGAACATTATGATGTCACAGTGAAGTTGACCTTTGACATTTTGGTTCTAAAATGTCATCACGTCATCATTCTATTCTGTTAGATATCTATGTACAAATTTTGTCAGAATTTGCATATTAATTCTTTAGTTTGGGCCAAAAACATGTTATCTGAGGTCACAGTGACCTTGACCTCTGACCACCGAACCCTAATAAATTTATCCTTGAGTTCAAGTGAATGTTTGCGCCAAATCTGAAGAAATTCTCTCATGGCCCTCCTGTGATATTGCTTACCTTGAGAAAAAGACAAACATGAGGTGACAGTGACCTTTGACCTTTGGCCACAAAAATATAATCAGTTTATTGTTGAGTCCAAGTGGATGTTTGTGACAAATTTGAAGAAATTCACTCAAGGTGTTCTTGAGATATCGTGTTCAGGAGAATGAGATGGACGAGGTCACAGTGACTTTGACCTTTGGCACAAAAATCTAATCAGTTCGTCCTTGAGTCCAACTTGATGTTTAAGCCAAATTTGAGATATCATGAACCATTAGAAGAATGGATCAGACTGACAGACGGACGGATGGATGGACAGATGGACGGAAGGACAACCCGAAAAAATAATGCCTCTGGCAACGGCTATCACTGGCACGTAGGCGTAAAAAAGCTGTGCCAAGAGCCATATATGAAGACATCATATATGACATATTATTCATGGACCTAGTATAAAACATTCCACATCAAAATCAAAAACATTTTTGATGATTTTACATTTAATATTGTCAAAATGAGTAAAACATGTACATTTTGTGAAGGAGCAGAGAATATTTAGGTACACAATGATCCCACTGACACCCCAACAATACTGACTCCAGGTATTTCAAAACGCATTTTAAAAAAACAGAAATCAGATCACAGAGATTTTTAAAAAAAAATTCTGCAATGTATTCCAGTCTGATGGTGAGAAATACCTAAAAGACTCTTTACCACTGTCAGTATGAACATGTGCTAACAACTTAAAAAAAAAAAAAGTCCTGTGACCACAATGAGCACTGTCAAGTACTTTTCTGTGAAACAGAAACACATAGACAGGTTGGGAGAGGCCCGAGAATTGCCTTGTATATATAGTATACCAGGAGTAAAGCTCACAGTAGTGAGTCAAGGCTTTACAACTTGTGATGAATCTAAGGGAAGCATGGTAAGCTGTATCAATCATAGTCTCAATGGCAGTACAAGTGTGTGTGTTTGTGTGTGTGCACATTATGCAGACACAGATGCTGTCAGGACAGTGAGAGGGAAGCAGTTGGCAGAATACGCATGGGGATGTAGTGCATCTCTGCTATTTGATGACACTGAGTCGAATCAGTTATGCACAGTTTTGTTCATTTGCATGTTGTTAAAAGCCTTGTTGCTGCACTCAAATATCAGAGCCAATAGCAAGCAAAAAGCTTTACAAGTTCACAGTAGATGCAAACATACATGAAAGGAAAAAATAATAATTGTAAAGGGTAACTTGGCACTATCCTGGACCCATTTTATAGTGTTCATTGCAACAAAGGTAACTATCCATCTTCCTGAGAAAATACAAAATTTCTGTCTTCTAGAACCCAAAAATCGGTGTAAATTCTGTAACGTGCCCTGGGACACTCTGCCCCCAAACTATGAGGCACTGCCACATTCACCTCCTACCCCCACCCATTTTAATGCCAAGATATAACTTCTGGCAGTCACACAGAATTCATAAGTCAGTTATGTAACTGATGTTTTTATGTCTACACAGGCAGGTAACAGTTTTTGTTTAACTCAATCAATTCAAAGCGCCTTTCTAATTGGCTAAAAATGAAAGTAGTAACAGAGACTTCAGTCAGGAGTCTCCACCATCACCAACAGAGACTGTGATTTAGAGCTGTTTAAAGTGCTGCCTTTATATCAGCTTGGAGAGGCTTCAGCAGATGCAGCAGTGGTGGAGAGAGACAGAGTTAAAGAGATATGAATGAGTGTCAGGGAGTGTGTAAACTTGCCTCTAACACTGTTACTGGTTGACACTGTAAAATACTTGCTTACTAACAGTAGTGCCAGTGGCGGCTGCTGGTCTTTCAAACAGGGGAAGCTCACTTTAAGTTTACATCATAAAATTTGTCATATTGTAGCGAGGCAGTAACTTATAAAAGGAACATTTAATTGAAGCCATTTTTCAACCACACTCATGCCATAGAACCACAGCAAAACACACCTCAAATATTTTCAGAGGGGTTTAAACACCTGAACTGTACTGTACAAATGGTGAAAATGAGCTATATCTCTTATGGAAATAAGGAACTCCAGACGGCACTCTGTCAGAAGACTCCACTCGCCGGTGCTGGTGTGTATTTCCAAAGCGCTGTCAATCACAAAGGGGTTCAGCCTTTTAGACAGTTCCTCCAATCATCATGCATACACCGAGCGTCCTCTCCCGCCTACCGCTCCATTAGGTCCCAGGGAAGCTGAGTCTCCCTGGAAGTGACAATTTTGTCGCATTTATCCAATGACCATCTCGCTTTGCTGCATGAAAAAAAAACCTGCTCAGCCCTGTCTCATAGGAATGCTTGGAGGCTCCGCGTCCACCGTGCTGACACGAGAATGTATGACAGGGAGGTTGCGTTTGAAAACTAGTGATAAACAGCTGATGTTTGAACATCATAGTCATGATGTTAAACGCATCCTAGCGCACCTTTAATGCAGTGTAAATTCTTATTTTAATGTAAATTCAATAGTGCATATTTGACCATTTCTTCTATGAAATTTTAGGGGAAGCTCAGCCTCCCTTGTTGTCTCAGAGCAAGTAGTAGTATGTTTACGACTACTACTCTTAGTTGCATGCTCTCGGTCTCTCATACACTATACTGTTAACAGTGTGGATGTATGTTTGCTGTATCTACTAATAGGTCTTCCAGGTATTTCTGACATAAAATCATAATCCTGTGGACCTGGCCCCTTATAACAAAAACCAAGATTTTTTTTATTATTATTATTAAATCAGACACAGTAGAATGGTTGGGATATCATTAATCTTCTCTCGTACATTTTTTAAGAAATTAAAGTAAAGAAAGCTAAAGATTACTTGTAAATGTGCTATTGGTTCTATACGGGCAAATATAGCTGTGTATGTTGATATGAAGGTAGAGTATAATATATAATAAATTAGTATACCTATAATCTGCATACTAAACAGAGAACTTCCTTCTCCTGGGCCCACAGCTCACTCCAGATCCTGGCATCACCACCAGGCCCCCAGGAAGTATGCCGGGCTTTTAAGACAATTTTCATTGTGGCCAACTGCAAGTTTTGGGGTCGGTCATGTAATGCCATTGGGTTCCAAAAGACTATTTCCAGTAGACTTTCATTAGGAAACATTAGGAAAGAGATGCCTATAAGAAATTGGCTGGCTTGGCGGTTGTAAGTCTGGCATGCCTGCTCTATGTGGAAGTAGTGCCGATCAATGATTTCATACCGCGGAAATAGAGCTTTTTTGGCTCCATAGGCCACTGAGCTACTCTCATAGCTTTCCCTTTAGTTTCAAATTCCTACAATAACAGAATAAAGGCACATTGTCTTCTAGAGCACAACAGTTTTAAAATATGACTTTGGGCCTAATAGTCCAATGTTGCAATATTTGTATGGTAATAAGGTGGTGAGTGTCCACGGGAGCTGTTTTTGTGTTATCATCTATGAATCTATCATGCAGCTGCAGTAAAATACAACAGTTATAGTTTTTGCTGGGAGCTTTCATTACACTGGATCAGAATTTATTGTGCTTTGGGACGAGGATTCCAAAGTTGGAGCCAGCTCTGCTAACTGAAACATTAGTTTTAGTGCCCCTGACACCAGGCATGGGAGTTTTGATTGCAGCCATATTGCACAAGCTGTCTATTGAAGTTGTGCCTAAATGTGTGTTTTTTTCTCGCTCACATACAGCCGTCACTCTTAATGAAATGACTGAAATGACAGTGTCATCTCATTCATTCTGTTCCTCTGCCATCCCACTGCTCACTTCTCTCCTCCCTGATCCTCCCATCTCCCTTTCTTTCTCTCTCTCTCTCATCTCTCTGTTTTGCATCTGTGGGGACAAGTAATGAACAGCGTCCCTGCTCTGATTGGATGATGTATGATGTTATTAGGTGGGATGAAAGCGTACATAACTCAAAGGACACAGAATGTAAAAAGGGGAGAAAGAAGAAGAAAGTGCAGGAGTAGAGATACTGAAATGTTTTGACAAGCAGCTTTGAAAGAGAGAGGATGGGGACTGCTGCAGATGCATGCATGTAACAATGGGAGTAGGTCACAGTTTCACTGATGCCTCAACCCTGGCACACTTCCTCTGGGAAATAGTCCTACAGATCTCATCCCTGTATCCTCTGCCACTCTCCTGCTCCCTGTGCCAGTCTGAAGAAGACAGGCAGATTGCACAGTGCCCTAAGCCCCTCCCTGGGGAGTGTGTGTGAGGGCATGGGCGAAGTTTAGCAGAGGGGGAACTCCCAGAGGTGCCTCAGTCCTCCAGAGGCTCTGTTACGAACTGCTCCTTCATCCATGTTTCATCTCCCGTATTAAAGCTGCATTGGAGGAGACTGGTCAGTTGAGACTAAATGACTGAGCTTTAAACAGAGTCAGGGGACCTGCAGGATGGAGTAGCCTCCTGGCCGAGGCAGCGAGGTCCTGAGCGCAGGAGACAACTTAGATTTCTATAACGCAGAGAGTGCCTCGTGTAATTGAAGGGGAGGGGTGGGGGGGATGGGGGTTCTAGTGATGTCTGAGAGCTGCTGCAAAGATTCTGTCTGTTTCTTAAATGAACGCAAAGTAGGCTGCAGGGACTCCACTCATGAAACATTCAATCTCTCTATTCGCCCTCCACCCTCTCCTCCACCACCCAGCCCCCTTGATTATATATCTTTTATTTAGCGGAAGACAGACTAACTCTCTCACTTGACTTCATCCTCTGATGGCCCCAGCCTCTTGCTAAAAATACCACTAGTACCAAGCCAGCGGACTGATGCTTGAGCTTAAGTTATAGATGCATTTTATTCACTGAATTACTAGCTGCTACAGAATGTTATGCATCCCCAGTGTTAGGTGAATTAGACCAGAAATGTACCTTGGCCAATTCACTAAAAACTAAGAAATTGAAATTGTAATTGAACTGAACACTTGTTCTGATTTTTTTTTTTTTTTTTACATTTCCATGCTCTACAGAGAAATCTAATACTGTAATAAAACGTCTAATACTGTGTTTATACTTCTGTGTTGAATCAACATCGTACCTATGGCATAGACTATGCATAAATGCATACGCTGTGGCCTGACCTACACCTGTCAAGAAATGTATCTACACATCTTGGTGACGCAGACCTTCTGTTTATTTTCCTTAACTGAAAACCATTTCCCTCAGTGGAAATGAAGCTTCTGTTTACTTTTACTTCACCGATAAGAAACAATTAAATTACAAAGACAATGAAGCATTTTAAGTCTTGTGTGTAATTTATCTGCGCTTCATATGAGCAGAGCAAAGTCGAATGGAGTCAAATTTTGAAACCTTACCTTGTTGAATGTTGTGGTTGTTTCCAGCTTTATATGAAGTAAAAGTCCGTTAGGAGTAGAAATGCTCACAAAAGGTGTAGGCCACTTGTGTATGCTACAGCTTTGAATAGAGCCTACGCACAACTAGATCAGCCTTTCCATAAAACATAGCTTTATTCTTCTTTATTTTTCTTGTAGTATTGTGAAGTATTTGAAGGTCGGATAGGTCTACGGTAAAGATAACAGGGATCAATCATCATCTGTTCAGCCAGGCATCTTCCCTCTTAGTAAAACTCCCTTAAGACCTCTCACTGACGCCTAACAGGCCTTTCATGTGACTTTGACTTTTTAAATGCTTTTGTTATTTCTGTACTGAAAAAAGAGCAGAGGAATATTAAATATAACCACACCTTACACTGACACTGTAGTTCCCAGGTCTTGTATGTAATTGATCATTTTGACTTTGCATGATGGTATGATGTGAATATAAAGCCCTGTTAGCGACTCTATAAGGCAGCACTTGGTAGAATGACAATCTTAATATGCTGATGTTAGGCAGGTATAATGTTTAACATTGTCACCATCTTAGTTTAGTGTGTTAGCATGCTAACGTGTGCTTGTCAACTTAAGCCTCTGTGGTTGGTGTCTTCAAGCACAGACATATTTGACTAACCCTTTCCTTTTCCAGGTTTTGTAAATCAGAGAATGTCATGTCTGTCCTCGACCTCTGGCAGTAGCACCTGACTAATACAATGTTGTTTTCTGTGTTCCCTTGCAGAGCCACAGCTAAAAGGCATTGTTACTCGGCTATACAGCCAACATGGATACTACCTGCAGATGCAGCCTGATGGCACCATGGACAGCACAAGGGATGAAAGCAGCTCATTTTGTGAGTGTGTGTGTTTCTGTTGATAGCCTACATGTCTTTGCTTGTAGTCGTGTTGTGTAATTTCAAACAAATCAGTCACAGTCAAGTCTCCAGGACCAGTTAGAAGAACTGGGTAGAAGCCATACTGTGCTAAATGCAGAGGCCAGATGTGTAAACTATGCATATACACAAAAAACAGGTGTATGCCTTTTTCTATACATTAACTGGTATTTATAAAGCAACTATGTACAGTGAGAATGTGTGTACCTCACACCTTCTTCAGACTTGAGTGACTTTTTTGCCACTTTAACTTATCAGTCTTCACAGCGTTCTGTGTGTCAATCACAGGCGCATTTATGAACCTCATTCTAAATTATTTATGATTTACCATCCGTCTTATTTACATAGGAGTCATAATCTCCCTGTTAATGATCGTTTCATTTGATCCTGAATTGTGCTGCACTTCTTTAAGTCAGTTTCAATGTGAGTGCTATGAATGTTTCATTGATCATCCTTATGATGTTTAATAATCATAATGAGTGAGACTTTACCGCAGTGATGGTTTGCAGAAACGTGATGAATTAGTGGTGCGGATGCCACAACTATCCACAGCTGTGCATAATGACAGCTGATCTGGGAACATTGGAGGACCTCGCCGATGCAACAGGATCAGTGAAATTGCAATTCTGCCCTGCCGTATCTCTCATTGACAGATCTAATGAGTGGTGAGGCAGGCACAGCTATCAATATGCAAATGGTGTTTAAGGTTGTTTCTACATCCATTTTGGTGAACTGTGGTACTGGAAATGAGGCTTGTGCATGTGCGCCCTGCTTCACAATGATTGAGATTTATGAGCTGAATAGAACCTGGGGTACGTGTAGCTTTATAAATCTGACAAAAAAATGCATATGCACATTTCTGTCATTGTATGTACGCAGTTTTATGCATCTGGCCCGTGCAGTTTTTCACCTTCATAGAGCTGAAATACGGAACAGCTGATACCCTTAGTGGGAGGCAAATCTCAAGCTTTGGCAAAGTTAATACTCTACTTTACACCCTGAGCTAAATAGAACCACAGTAGGTGTCACACTTTGCTATATGGGCCCTGTGGCTGAGGAGTCGAGGCAGAAGTTAGGATCCTGTCAGCTCATCTGTCAAATTTGTTCCAATTTGTACGGTCATGTCTGTCTTTTAATAGGAAGCCCCATCACATCATACTGCCAAACTGTGGTCATTTAATGTGTCCCTGCTCACAAGCAGACATGCTTAGCATATGTGTTCGTCCTTACAAGCCATTTATATTGTGTTTCAAATCCCAGATACTGATTTTGATTCGATTTGTGACAATGTCTGAAGTTCACAAACCACGCAAAGCAGCTGTCTGAGTTTAAAGTGCTTCTAAGTGACAGTCTGCCGCCAAATGTTCATCCTGACCTTTAGCAATCTACTTGTGGTTTTCAGATCAGAAACTATGAGTGTTCTCTTCCAAGTATCATTTCTTTGTATTTGCCTATTTGACCTTCTAGACTGAGACATGTTCCCTTTTTTTAGACTGCAGATTGAATACGGCAGTTTTTAAAAACTGTAAACTGTATTTATTCAACAGCTTACATTATATCTTGATGAGCTGACTCTTTTGTTAACAGGTTTAGTTTAACCAGCCTGGATAATGTATCTATCTCTCCTAGACTTCACTGTCTTTGCTCTAAGCTCCATTCGGTGTGGCAGAACATCTCCTTTATCATCCAGCTTTAGAGGCAGTGTAAAGCAAAGTGAAGGTGACTTAGTGTTATTTAGAAACATAAACTTTGAGAAGCATTTTGGTTTGAGAGAGATACAGCATGCAGCAGTGACACTGCAGCCACTCAGCCTAATACAATGAAAAGAGAAAAGCAGATTCTGTTGCTACACAGTATTGTAGCTTGATTTCACAATCTACCCTGACTTCCTCTTTTTTCCTCTGTCTCTTTGTTGTGCCCTTTCTTTCCTACTTTATTCCCCAATTCAGCACAGTTCAACTTAATTCCAGTGGGACTGCGGATTGTGGCAATCCAGGGGGCAAAGACAGGATTATACCTTGCCATGAATAGTGAAGGATACCTCTATACCTCGGTAAGTATGCCCCACAGTCATGTGTACAATAAAAAAGCTAATTTTCATTCGATCACATATCTCAACTATATTATAAAAAATATGTTGCTGTGACACCCCAATTATAATTGCTCTGGTTTTGTCTTTTTACTGTAAATGTTTAGATTGAGATATAAGCTTTCATGTCCTGCTCTGCATGGGCCCCCCTCCAGAAGTATGTAAATATATTAATCAATTAATTATTATTTTGTTAAACATGATTTTTTCAATATAAAAAAAGAAATAGAAACTCTAAAATGGAGCTGAAAGCACATCAGCTCTTTCTCCCTCATTGAGAAGTTCTGGATCTGGCCTCCATCCTGCCCACCACCACTGCTTGCAGTAGGTTTCGCTTTCCGCTTGCTGGCATAGTGCAGAGACAGATCTGGCTATGTAAGACCAGTGAAAGAGTAGTGCACATTAAGATGGCTGGCGTTACCGTTAGAGACTGGAGAGATTCAGTCATAGATGTTTGAGCCTCAGTTGGACTCAGATTAGAAGTCTGCTGTGCACCAAAATCAACGACTAGGAGATGTATAAGAATGCTAAGTGTAGTTAGCTAGTAGGCTAACTGGCAGTAGCTAAAATAGTGTTAGTGGTATAAAATATCTGCTACAAAGTTACAGTTTACATTCAAAAACTACAGACTATCATGTTTACTGTCAAAACTTTCACTATGCTAATGTGTATAAGTGTGTATGATTGTTTGAGAGAATAAGGTAAGACATTGGGTGTGTTTACATGGACATGAATAACCTGTTTGGTTTTTGGAGTATCCCATTTATGTATCTGAGCATGTAAACACCACATCTCCTTTTCAGAAACTAAGATAAGCCCTGAAACCTGAATATGCTAGCTTGATAACTTCGCAAGAAACTAGGATACTGTTGCATGTATACACCTCAACCCAGTTATTGATTGCTGCTGACTATTTGAGCAGGTGGGGCTTCAGCCAAGTGACAGAAATACAATGGCGGCAGCAAAAGCGTCTCAGGTCTGGAACGATAAAGGAGCACAGTTTTGTCTTTCGGCAATTAAAGAGGCTTCCCTATCCTATGCAGTGGCAGTGACAGTGACAGGCTGACACTGGTGTGGACGATAGTGTTGAGTGGCATTGCTGCTTTCAGGAATAGCTTAGTACATACACACGTACAAGTGTGTGTGTGTGTGTGTGTGTGTCAGCAACCGGATTACTATTCATTATGTATACAGGGAATATGAATAACCCGAGATAGGGTGACAACCTGTAAGAATACTTTGGAAAGACAGTGAGGGAGGAATTGAGAGTAAATGTAAAACTACAACTACAGTTGTTCCTACGTTTTGCGATTCAGGATCAGCTAATCCATTTTACTTTCGTGCTTGTTTTTTTGTTTTCAAAGCAGTTTCAGAATCCTTTAGAATCCTTTTATTTCTTTGGAACGACCCATTTTTAAGTTTTGATCCAATTAGACTGAAATTCGATCAGATTACTTCTGAACCAACTGGGCCCTGGGCCCAGGGGTCTGTTGAGTGCAGGAACTGCCGATGGGAACAGGTGGGAACATGGCAAGCATGCATGTTGCGCTGTTGATGTTTTGTTGTTTAAATCAGTCTTTTTTGACCTTTTAGATCTCCATAATCTTTTTCGCTTTCACTATTTTTTCCAGTTTCACTCACTTTTAAAATATATTCCAAATGTTACCAACATCCCAGGTGCTTTTAAGCTTATCAAGCCGGACTACTTACAAAAATGTTGACAAAATGACTGTGAACAAACTATGCAGTGAGTAATCAACTAATACATGAAATGCATGAGACTTTGAATCACTGATTGTCTGAGATGACAAAGATTAAAATGCAATCGGTTGCAGGTCAAAAATTGTCTGGTTGATTCATTACAGTAAGATTAAACCAGTTACAGGTGACCAGGAAACATAAATATGTGAAGCTGTTGCAGGAGGAACTCTTTAAAGTGCAATACCCATGATAGAGTGTTGGTATAACAATTTCTTGTGTCTAATTTTGTCCATTCAGCAAAACACATTATTAGCTCTAAAGTATCATTTCTAGGGATAGACCGATATGGATTTTTTAGGGCCGATGCCGATACTGATTTTTTTCCATCACCCTTAGCCGATAACCGATTATGGACTGCCGATTTTCTTGAGCCGATATTTGGGGCCGATACTGCTAAAATAAGAAACATTTATTGAACAGTAAAAAATACTAAAACAAGATGGAAAGTTGAGGTAGAACAGGTAGAATATTATTATTATTATCATACATTCAAATAAAAAAAAGAGTTCAGTGCTCTTAAATCTTCCAGCAATGTCTTTATAAAATAAACAATATTTAAGCTGAAGCATAAATAAAACAACAACTACTGTACACAGTAGGATTCAACAGCTTTGTTCAACTTAACCACATACTTTCAAATGAAAAAAAGTGCCAGGGAAAAATAAATCCACGAACCCAAGCACGTATCGGCCGATGCCGATACAAGTAAAAAACTCAAATATCTGCCCGATATATCGGCTGGCCGATGTATCGGTCTATCCTTAATCATTTCAATTCTTTCCTTAGTAAGTGTCAGAGGGGTTTAAACCAATGGCTGCATTAAGCCATGACTTCATTAAGAATAAATTGAAAATATATCTATTTGGTAAACTTACTACTACACAAAATATAGAACTTAATATCAAGAGATAGGCTGCTATATCAGCAGCAGGCATTATCTTGGTGGACAGTCAGATTCAGCTTTTAGTGACAAGCTGCAATCCTCGTGAGAACACTGGTGTGCTCACTGGATAGTGCTTGTCCCAGTGTGCTGTCAAATCAGTGCCTTGGACAGTGCTTGTAACATTGCTCTAGCTTGATAATATGGTCAAAACACTTCAGATCATGCAAAACATTAAACATTTTAAAAAGGAAACACTCAAGCCGATCTTGGCAGCTAGTGGAGCTTTCAAGTTGGGTAGTTTGATCAGCACCCCGCACAGCGTTAGTATCATTTTAGGAATGTGTGGTCTGGTCAGCACCCTGGACAGCACTCTTAACATTGCCTATCAGTGTTCCTTAACCATAGCTACATGGTACACAATACAGTGTTTATGGGAAATTTTGGCTATTTACTGACTGCTATTGCTATCTATCCAGTCAGTGGTGTAGTGGAGGGTTAGCCTCTATATACAGACTCTACATTCAGTGTCAAGAATGGTGGAGGGTATATCCACCTCTTTTTCTGGACACTTTCAGTAAACCCATCTATCAACCAAAAAGCCACAGAAATGTAAAGAAGAGCATATCCACTTCCTCCTTCATACCCTACCCATCAACCTAGTAGTACACCCACCTCACCAGCTACCACTACCCCACTATGTATAAGATAACAGCACAAAACCAATATAGTTATACACCTGTTGCTATCAAAAAAACAATGACCAGGTTCAGAAAGCAGTATATGTTAATATCCCAACCTGCAGTTTACCTACAGCATGATAATGGGAATGTGTACATTTTTTCACACTCATTTCCATTGTGTCCTTGCTTGGTTGTCCCTTTGCAAACACAAACAAGCACACTCAACCACCCACAGGCACACACATACCCAGACACAGACAGACATACAGACAGACACACACACACACACACACTATGAGGGCTCAAACGTTTCACCCAACCACACTACAACGCGTCACTTGTGCCTACTTAGGACACATCAGATCTAATCAAACTACGTGAGCACACACCTACATTTTACATAGGGTTACTATGGAGACATGAGTGTTACACACACGTCCGCTACATGACGCGCAGACGTTGTGCGCTCCACTCAAACGACGCGCTCACACGTCTTATCAGTACGCGTGCACAGCGCGTTATAAACGCTACACATACACTACACCTGCGTGTTTACGCACACACGTCGGATTAGCAGAGTTAGCATAGCGATGCTACGTGTCACACATCCGTAACACGACGTGTTGTTGCTTCAAGAGTTGACACTTTTGACCCCTGTGATACATGACGTGTCTACGCACGCACGTCTGATTAGCAGAGTTAGCATAGCGATGCTACGTGTCACACGTCCGTAACACGACGCGTTGTTGCTTCAACAGCTGACACTTTTGACCCCCCTGAGTACATGGCGTGTCACGCGCCGCACGTCTGATTAGCAAGCTAGTTAGCATAGCGATGCTACGTGTCACACCTCCGTAACATGACGCGATATTGCTTCAACAGCTGACACTTTTGACCCCTGTGATTTCATGACGTGTCTACGCACACACGTCTGATTAGCAGAGTTAGCATAGTGATGCTACATGTCACACATCCGTAACACGTGTTGTTGCTTCAACAGCCGACACTTTTGACCCCCCTGATTACATGACGTGTCTACGCACGCACGTCCGATTAGCATAGCAAGCTAGTTAGCATAGCGATGCTACGTGTCACACCTCCGTAACACGACGCGTTGTTGCTTCAACAGCTGACACTTTTGACCCCTGTGATTTCATGACGTGTCTACGCACACACGTCTGATTAGCAGAGTTAGCATAGCGATGCTACGTGTCACACGTCCGTAACACGACGTGTTGTTGCTTCAACAGCCGACACTTTTGACCCCCCTGATTACATGACGTGTCTACGCACGCACGTCCGATTAGCATAGCAAGCTAGTTAGCATAGCAATGCTACGTGTCACACCTCCGTAACACGACGCGTTGTTGCTTCAACAGCTGACACTTTTGACCCCTGTGATTACATGACGTGTCTATGCACACACGTCTAATAACCACACGTCTAGGCGTGTGCAGGCATTGCACGCACATTGCACATGTAACAAGTACACGGTGAATGCACACACAGTGCACGCGAAGCAAGTACACTGTGATGGTTGCATACGCAATTTACATGTATCAAGTATGCAGTGAATGCAGTGTGTGTGTTTGCTGATAAGTTTGACCCCTCACACACACACACACACAACCAGTACATATAGTATACTATATACCTCACAGGCTTTTACTACGGTATTTCACCAAATTCAGAATTTAATTGTGAAAATCATGGCGATAAATGTGCATAAACTGTGAAGTTACAGTTAAATTCAGTCATTTACAAGAACGTACTGTTATCAGTAATGTAATGGGCTTTAATTTTGAGGTTACACAGTTAAATATGGTTATTTTACAAAGGCATTCTGCTAAATCACAATAATTCATGAGTTAAATTGTGAGATTACAGTGAAATACAGTAATTCTACAGGAGCATATTGCTAAATCACAGTAATCAAATATACAAAAATGTGATGTTACAGTTAAATTCAGTAATTCACAGGAACGCACTGTTATATCACAGTAATGTAATGGGCCTTTTATTGTGAGGTTACAGTTAAATGTAGTAATTTTACAGGAGCATACTGCTAAAGCACAATAATATGCAGGCATAAATATAGTGAGATCACAGAATACAACTATCATTTCACAACACTCTATAAATATGCTGTTTCTCTTAAGTGGTCATCTGTGTGCTGGTTCTTCTTACTAAGCTCTGATTATCATGCATTATTAGACTTTGGTGCCTTGCCTGTGTGAACAGAGAGAAGAAGGGATTTCCTCAGCAGTAGTCAATAGCTGTACTGCATCCCACACTGACCTCTTTCAGAGAATTTCCTCTCAAACACGCGCGCACACACACACACACACACACACACACACACACACACACACACACAAATACACACACAGACACACGCTTACATGAATGAGTTTGCATAGGTGCTTCACAACAGAACAGCTGTCCTCCTGTGTAATATCATGTTTGATTTTATGACCGCATATTGTTCTCTATAGTGTATCTGATGTGCTAATTTGCCGGTGTAGGCGAGAGTGCAGGTGGCATGATATGGCCCTTCATACATATCTGTGTGCTCTGACAGCATGTTCATACTTGCTTTTACATTTAAAAGCGTGGAGAGAGAGTGCGTGACACAGACGAGGAATGTTTTCATTTACGATAAATAAGTTCATCACTGTCACTCTCAGAGGAGCCGTGGTGACTGACAGAGTGACAAGTCACTTCCTTCCAGCTATTTCCTTATCCTCTGGCATACACTGCTGCTTAATGGTGGTAATTATGTTGTTTTCCTGTGAATAACTCGTCATTTTCCCTTTGAATGTGTCACTCATGTGCAAACACATATAGTGGTCAGATTGTAGGGCAGACAAAGTCCACTGCTGCCCTGACTTACACATAAATCTCAGAGCCTCACCACCTGTAGGTGACAACAGGAAATGGCTGATCCTGATACAAAAATAGAGCTTGGCTCATACATGCCCCATTTTATAATCTATGTGCTCTGGAAAACTCATAGACAGAGAAAGAGAGCGAGAGAGAGCGAGAGAGAAAGAGAGAGGGAGAGAGAGGGGAGGCTGTCTTACAGAAACAGTTTTTGCGCCAATCAAGATTTAAACACAGGCTTTGCTTGTTATTGTAAATATTTGCCTTCATGCAGGTGTTTGTTCTTATCTTATATTTTAAAAAGGTCCCTAGCGGGGCGCCGGTGACTCAGAGGCCGTTTACACATACACGGTGATTTTGATAAACGGAGACATCTTCCTTCGTTTGTGCCCTTCGTTTACACGCAAATGGAGATTTCTCCTCTGAAAACGAGTCTTTCTAAAAACTCCGGCCAGAGTGGAGATTTTGGAAAACTCCGGTTGCGCGTTTGCATGTAAACTGAGATAAACGGAGATAAACGGAGTTATAGACAGCCGACGTCACAGTATGCGCCGGAACTTGTGCCTGTGTCAAAAGTGTGACCTATGTTGCTATGGTGACAATGGATACATGGAAGGCTTGAGCTTCTCGTTACACTGCCACCTACAGGTTTGGCATGCTCTTGTGTATATATACACGGGCAAGTGTAAAAGAAGATCTTTTCGAAAATGGAGACGGTGAAATGTCCGTTTATGAAAATAGCCGGCCACG
The DNA here is from genome assembly GCF_011397635.1 of Epinephelus fuscoguttatus. NCBI lineage: Eukaryota > Metazoa > Chordata > Actinopteri > Perciformes > Serranidae > Epinephelus > Epinephelus fuscoguttatus. The sequence continues at coordinate 8,848,312 of NC_064763.1, forward strand.
TGTAAACGGTCTCTCTGTGGGTAGAGCAGGCACCCCATGTACAAGGCTGTTGCCGCAGCGGCCCGGGTTCGAATCCAGCCTGTGGCCCTTTGCTGCATGTCATCCCCCATCTCTCTCTCTCCCCCCTTCACACTTACCTGTCCTGTCCATTAAAGGCAAAAATGCCCCAAAAAATATCTTAAAAAAAAAAAAGTCCCCAGGGACTGCAAATGGAAATTAGCTAGTTGCTAAATGTGGTACAAAACATATCCACTCCTTGTGTGTGATTAATGTTTTTGTTTTGTTTTCACATAATCCCTGACAAATGTAATATATACATTATAAAATCTTTGTTGTAATCCATGTCAGGCTGTACAATATCAATCTTGAGGCACATCAGATTGGATGATGACTGCCTAGATTTAGAGATATCCCTGATCCAGACATATTTTCAAGGATCAGTATAGGCCAAAATAAATCCGATCAAATTCCAATCCTTTTTTACTGCACTGTATTGTGTTTTGTTTACCTCAGCCAACTGGTGTTGCAGTGCTGTCCTCCCTTACCAAAGCTCTACAGTGTGAGCATTCAGATTCATATCACGTGAAAATTATAGTGTGTGATGTGAAAAATTATCTGTCCACACTGGTGAATGACTCTAAGTTCAGACAGAGGTTACAAAAATACAAAGATTCACTTAACTCAGACCCTAAAGAATCTTCTATCTCTTCTTTCTGTCATTAGCACAGAGCAGTGTACTGAACATTCAGGTAGCAGCTTCTCTTTTTTAGCCACTGTTATCAGTCAATTTCACTGTTTTAAATTACAGACATCCCCAGCAGCAGGTCATATCTGTCGCTAACTTACGTTAATTGTGTGAGTAACTCGATGGCAGGCCAAACTAAAACCCACTCTGTGCAGCTAATCACTGTGCCTGATCACTGTGCCACAGGATTGTGTGAGGGAAGATCCCCCATTCTGTTACAGTACAAACCTAAATGGACATGTCTTCTCTCCAAACTATCATGTCACCCCAATTTCAGGAGTTGCAATCTCCAGTTACTCTTTCATGTATGTCAGATCAGTAATCTAAACTTACAAGCTTAATGGTTTTGAATCAGGACCATCAGTATATAGATCAGGTAGCTCTTGAAAATAAGGTGTGTCAGATTCAGTAGGCTACAGCTGTGGCTTCAGTAATTCAGTCACATTTAATCAACTGACTCTAAATATAAGTATCTGATTGGACTAAGATCAGAGATGTTAGTTAGTCTCACATGCTCTCCAAACTTCTCCAATTGTCCTCTGGGTGTCTTATTGATAAGTTTAACCAACCAGTATTTCTGGTGCCAACTCGCAAGGACAGCAACGTTTAATTGACTGGTAAACGAACTGCACACATCCCAAGGATATACTTTGTGAGCTTAACTACACTCACTACACTACTCCTATTTTACCTCAGACTGCATTTTGTTGCTCTCCTTGGGATTTACTATGAATCCACCTTATTCCTGAGGGCACTACAGTAGAAAAGATTATGTGCGCAACTTCCAGTGAGATAGCGGAAGTAGCAGCTAAGCTAGTTTGTCCGATAGACTGCTTGTGTTTTGTCCCAGTGGCTAGTCTTGGTGGCTAACCGCCAATGCGGGTTCTTAAGAGGTAATCTGCCTTCAGTTTGGCAAATACTGATTTAGTTTTTAACAAATATTTAACTATTATTAACCTCTAAAATGTCTTTGTGGAGCTCTGGTACCTGTTGCACTGTCCATGTCTCTAACGACTTACAACCAGGCTAAGTTAAATGTTTGTCTTCAGCAACTGTGTGCTAAAAAATTTACAGGGAATGTTCCTGTTGCCAAAGGTACCATTGATTTGAGAAATAAAACCACAAGAGTTTCACGAGACATAGCGAAAAAGTATCAAATCAGAATTTGCACAAGAGAATGAGACCTAGACTGACAGGTCCGTCACTCAATGTCAGTACATGATATCCTTGTCTTTCCCTGTCTGACTTCATTCTACATTAGAATATTGCTCGTTATAAAATAAACTCAGCAACATACCTTGAAATATGTGTTTAGTTATTAGGGCTGGGAATGCGTTACTGATTTACCGTACTTTCTGTATATCATAGAAAAAATGAATGCCGAAAGTTATTTCTTGACTTTACACTTTACTTACTTACTTCTTTTCTTATTTTTACTACTATACATTTCTATTACTGAGGTTTGCTGCTAAATTCAGCATCATGTTTTGCTCAAAAACAGTTTTTAATACATCAGAAGTAAAAAAATGGGTAAGCTGTAGCAGGTGGTGTGTTCCATGTTTTATTTCCCAATTGCTCTTGGAAAGAAGAATAGAGTACTGTAAACAAACTGTTACCATTAGAAATCACTGATTTCGGTCCAACGCCGGAAGTTGCACAGAAAATTCATGCAAGGTATCATGGGGGCTAGGAATAATGTGGATATTGCTGTAATTTCTTGTCTCTTTCTCCTTCTCTCTAGTGGTCATCTCTTCGAGCTACATCAGCATTGTTAGACTTTCTTTTGTTGGCTCCTTCTTACTTGCCTCCATTCTCTATTCCTTCCCTTTCCCTGCTGTAAGACAAAAGCCATCTGAGTAGCGCCTTACAGTTGATTTTTTGTAACATCAGCTGGTAAGAGTAGCAGCACCGTCTGCCTGTGCAGCACAGTTAGCCTGTAACATGTCTTTGGACTGCTTCAATTTAGTAACATTACCATTACCCATCTGAGAATCCTGAAGATGAATGTATTCAACGTAACATCACTGGCACTGCCCCTTGTGCTAATGCTTTTGGGTTCTGGTGCATTTTTCTGAGCGAGTTCCCTGGGTGGGACCACTTCAGGTGATGTAGATATGTGTTTTAGCCTGCAGTCTTTAGTTGCATGCCTTCAAGTCAAAACATTAAAACCTGGGCAGAAGTTGGTCTATCTGATGTGGCATTCCACCCAGTCCTGCCGCATTCAGCACTAGTGCAAATGTTGGCTAAATATTAGCCTATATCATAACTGTAAATGTTTGCAAGTATTTCCAGCATTTTAAGTACTATATTTGTGTGATTCAGTGACATAATGGAGTACACGTGCGGATCTACAGTGACATCCAAAATGGTAAGATCCTGCAAAGGATCGAAAGAGTCTGAGGTAGTTGTGTGTTCACCACACCTGAGGAACCCATAAAATGCATTGAAGAAAAAATCTGCATATGATCCAAAACAGCGCTGCCTTAGGTGAGACACCATTTTTGTATAGAGGTAAGGAGAAGGGAAGGTGCTTATCATTGCCCCCCTGGATGCTCTTTTTTTAGACCACTAAAGGGTGAGGTGAATGGAAAGGTTCCCAAGCAGGCTACATACTGAAGGAACTGCACATATAATGAGACGGAATACCTGCTAAGAGTGCTTTGATGGAGGAACAACACATTTTTCAAGATTTGAAACTGTAGAAAATAAAAGCACAAATCATAATGACAGGAACTAGGTCCATGCTGCCAGTTCACGTAGGACTGAAGAGCACCTTCTAGTCCATGACAGTTTGGGTGAAGACTGGGCAATGCAGGCTTTGAGGCACAGCATGGGGGCAAAAGAGTTTAAATTCCTAGGAATTTAAATCTTGACAAGGAGTCAGCAATTTTATAATCCAGGCCGGGTAGATGTGCTGTGCAGAGAGTGAAATTGCCTGTGACATATGACCACGTAAGTCGTCAGACAAATCTGTGAATAAAGGAAATGAAAGAGCGTACTTTTATTCTCGTTCTCACAGAAAACTACGATTTGTTTTCTAGACCATAGGCTGCCCCAGAAAATGCATGTAATAACAGTAGTATTTAATTCTAAAGGTGTGGTAGACTGTGAATCTGTGGGAAGAGCAAGCAATTCCGTATGCCAAACGTCAGCAAACCATTGATTGTTATAGATCCTCCAAAACAAATAGAAAGAGCTGCATGGCAAAAAATAATTTTAGGATGACTGATGTTTGTGCAATTATCATTGCACCAAAAATACAGGCTGTCCCAATTTTCATACAGCAATCACCATGTAAAGCAACAAGATTGTGTAGTCTATCCACTGCTTTTGAACGGTCCAACAATTCACATATGAAAAATCGGCCCTGGGGAATAATATTTATGGCAAAGTTAAGGTGGCCTAATAAAGACAGCAATTCATGTTTAGATGCCAAATCCAGTGCCTTTTTATGACTTTAAGAAATAACTTTTCAAGAGGCAGTGATGCTTGCATGAGGTTGCTGTTGACATGAGGACTTGCAGTGGCCCTTGGGTTTTCCCTGCAGACAGAGGAGCACCCAATTGCTTAAAAACCTCTTTCAGCCCGCTAATGCATTGATCTAGTGGGGACTGAGGAGAATCCACTACTAGGAAATCATCTAATGGGTGAGGGATAAATAGCAGTTATTCAACAGTATGCCACAAAGCGATTCTGACAGGGGTTTGAAAATGCAGGGGCTGCTATGACAGCCGAAGGTTGATCTGACCAAAAAACATACTTAATTTTGTCATCTGATGCCAAAAAGGTGCCACTGCATTGGATGGAGTGGCTCTGAAGGCATGCTATATTGGCCTTCTCTAACCATGCGCCTGTCCTGGCTCGCTTGATGGATTGCAATATGGACAATTGAATAGAATAGAAAAAATGGTGTGAGAGGTATGACGGGGCAGACAAGTCCATTATCATTCCTTTTTCTCTGAATATTTTTGAATTGCCATGCCGATGGGATTTATGTGTAATTTGGAAAAGGCCCAATCGTGTAGCCCTCCTTGATCTGTTTAGCTAATAACTTGTTCAGTGTTTCTGGTACTTTAAAATCAGATTGGAGGTTATTACAGACATGGGATACTTTTGGAAGAAAATCTAAGCCAGCAAGGCAACCTTTAACCAAGCCATTAATCCAGTAATTCACAAAATAACAATTTGATTGTTGAATTTGAAAGCTTTATGATGCTGAAAGGTGTAAATGGTTTATCCACTTCTTTTTCATAGAGCAGGACAGACATGTAGATCTTGGTTGGCTGTCTTCACATTTGCTGCAAGCATGTTTGAATCTGCAGTTAGAAAATCTACATATCTTGTAAAAATGAGGGGCCTGAGGAGTTTCATTCTTAGAAGTCATCTTTTCACTGCTTTGTTCCTTGTTTTTAGTAAGAGGTTGGAAAACTGTCAGGCTGAGCTTGCTTCTGATTCACAGTTTTTGGGAAGAGGGTCAGTGGTTGCAAAAAAGACCCACACACAACACAAGAAAGGGCCTGATGCTCTGACTCATGAGAGTCATATCAACAATGGACTAGTCCAATCTTTGACTGAATATTTGGATGTGCAATGTCAAACAGGATGGATTAATTGATCCTGAATAGCAAAACATGAGATTTCCAAATCTGGATAATTTTGATCCAAATTAAATTCTGAACAACTGGGCCATTTACATTTTGAGTCACACCTCCTCTATTACTGTTTCTGGGTTGGTTTCTCATGCAAATATGTATTCTAAAAACTGTGCCTTGAATGGACCCTTTTGCTGGCTCCAAAAGCGAGTCAATCCCCATAGACCCCCATATTAAAATGTCCAGCCTTACAGCAATAATAAACATGTTTACAGCCTGGTACAAAAAAAAGTTTTGGTCTGTATAGCTAATTTCCCCATTTATGAAAACTGTATGTACTGTTTTTATATAACTCACCAGTTTAAATATTATTAAGGATTAAGTTTATGCTTAATTAAGGGCAAAGCCGCTTTGAGTGACAGGCCATCTGCTAGTCTGCCTTTAACACTATGAGTCAGGTCTACCCATTGCTCCTACACAGCTCTTCCCAGTCATCCAAATTTGGCAATTTCTGGCGTGGGTAACATCATGATGGCTACGTCCATTATCTTTAAACAATCTATGGCTGAAACGCATTTGTTTTAGCCCACTATAAATAATGCTGTTAACTGTGAGTGCCAGTGTTCTGTAAGTTTTAAACCTTGCCACAACCATGCACCTGATACAGCATTCAAGATCTGGAGCTGTCGAACACTGCTAATTTTTCACTATAATAACTCGTGTCATCCATCTTGCCCTCACACAGCGCATCAAAAATCATGCTGTGGTGCTAATACCAGAATTCCCTATTCAGATTGGATGGTTTTTATGAGCTTCAGCAGCAGTCACATTGTGAGAGACTTTGGTTACTAAAACTCTAAATCAACCGCTGTGAACGCGTCTTATAGTGAAAACTAGGACCACCAACTTGGACTGACCGATTACTTCCCCACATTGTTCTCACAGTTGTCAGCTTTCACCTAGGACAGCACACAATAACAGAGCATATGGGCCTTATATAACAGAAATACAGCAACAGCACAATAAACACCATTGTTTGTGACCTGTTCAGCCTTGTGATACAAGTGTGTGATAGCAAGAGTGAGAAAGACAGACAGACAAAGGACAGGAGAAGGATAAAGAAAGAATGAGAGTGAGACCTTTGTCCTTTCTATTCTTTTCATGGAAGGATTGCATTGAGATGCAGGACAACACCAGCAGCGAGATAGCATCGCTCTTATCACAGGACAAGATAAACTGTGGACATTATAAAAAGTAGCTGAGAGGATAATTGGCCAGAGCAAGAGTAGTGAGATGAAATGCAGAAATGCAATGATAAGGACAGACATTTTGCCAGGTGGCCAATTAAGAGCACTTAGGGAAGGCAAAACCTATTCTTTCTGATTGACTCATGATATACCTTGTACCGGTGCTCTCCTTCCAAAACTCTCTTGAGGATATATTAGAACGGAGTCCTTGCAATTTTCCAGGGTATGATGACAATGATACACAATCAACCAACACTTTTTGGGTCCTATCTTACCATGAAAATTAAAAGCAAGGTGATAAAGGCAGCAGGCGGTCACCTTTGTCACTGAGGGTTGAAGAGGGAGGGTCAGCCACCACTCATCTCTCAGCTACATTATATTGACACGGGCATTCCAGCTGTCAGTCAACAATGCAGAGGCACGAGTTCCTGCAAAGTACTATCCACTCTGCTCTTGCAACGCAAGCATTGTGCCTCTATGAGCTATTACTAAGCATTACACACAGACCATACATGTGTTTTTCTAGACAGTATTAACTGCCAGTCTCATCCTCTGTAAACCCCTCTTAATAAGCACGTCTATGCCCTATTGACTTATGTAACGTGGCGTGTCATAGTGCATCTACATCTGGTTTGACAACATCAGCAACATGCCCTGCCGGTGGTATTCTGCATTGCACACACTGGCACGGATGATGCATGTGTCTAACAGAGGACTGTTGTGAATGAGCTTTACATTTCACGTCATATGTGCTGCAGGAGTAATGCAGTATGGTGGGATTACTGCAGCTGGGCAGATTTCACAGCTGCCCATAGATTACCCTGGGAGCTGATGGGACAGTCAATAGATGCAGGAAGCCTGTGTGACATGTGACCCCTGCTGTCTAAACAGGGGACTGCAAATAATTGCACGTCAGAAATCCTAAAACGTGTTTTGAATTTCAGAAGTAGAGCTACATTTTCAGGGGCATTAGTTCTTATTTCACGCTTGTGCATGCACGATGAAATGAGAGTAAACAAGATACTAAATATTATGCACGGATTCTTTATAGTCATAACTTTCATGGCTGTTCCTACATCCTAATTAAAAGCAGAGAAAGAGGTTAGTCTGACTTAAGGAACTCTGCCCTTTGACTGTGTATTATTAGTACTTCACTGTCCTTATTTGGTGGCGAGTGCAATCCCAGTGTATGGTGGCATGGAGAGTTATGCTTCCTGAAGCAGGTAGAATAGATGTAATCAGACACGAGGGATGAGGAAGGAGGTGGTGTGTGTGTGGGTGGAGGGTTGGGGGGGAGGGACGCTGCTCTGCATCATAAAAAGGTTCTTCCCATCTTGGGGATTCTCAGCACGGATGCAACATATTACCTTTCTCGTCTGCTTTCATTTAAATTCATTTTTGGCTTGAGACACATGGTAGAGAAGCTACCCAAGTCTCTAAATGAGTCGCTGTTGAAGAAAGAGGTTTTTATTTAATTTCTAGTCTGAGCACCACACCATTTAGATGGAAATACTCCCCCATCACTCTTAAAAATGTGCCGTCCTCAACACATCTTTGACAATTATTCATCTGAGCAGGTAAATCCGGTGGTTTGAGTGATATCTTCAGTCAGTACACCCCGGGTGTACTGACGGGTTTCTATAGTTCTGGTAGAGGTTACCTCAAGGTGAGTTTCAGAGATGGAGATAATTACAGCAGCATATTTGTATCAGTTAGGGACAGGCATCTTGGCTCTTGTGGCAGGTTATCATGGAAAAACCAGCTAACAGGCCTGTCAGATTTTTTTTGCCTTCACGCTAGCGACAGCTATGGCTCAAGGCATTATATTTCTGGGATGACCATCCATCCATCCCATTCTTGTAAACGTGATATCTCAAATACATCTTGAGGGAATTTCCTCAAATTTGGTACAAACCTGCATTTCGACTCAAGGATAAGCTACTTAGATTTTAGTGGCTAAAGGTCAAGGTCACTGTGACTTCATGTCTGTCCCGTTCTCATGAACATATCTCAGAAACGATTTGAGGGAATTTCTTTAAATTTGGCACAAATGTCCACTTAGACTCAAGGATGAACTGATTACATTTCTGTGGTCAAAGGTCACTGTGGCCATGAGTCTATCATATTCTCATGAACATGATATCTCAGGAATGCCCTGGGGGAATTTCTTTAAATTTGGCACCTACGTCCACTCGGGCTCAAGGATGAACTGATTCGATTTTGGTGGTCAAAAGTCTAAGGTCACTGTGATCTCAACAAACATGTTTTCGGCCACAACTCAAGAATTCATGTGCTAGTCATGACAAAATTTCACACAAATGTCTTATAGGTTAAAATAAAGAGATGAAATTTCATATCCAAAAGATCAAAGGTCAGCTTCACTGTGGCATCATAATGTTCTGCAAAAACACTTTTCTGGCTATAATTCAACACCAAAACTCAGCAGAAGGGGAGACATTTGGTCAGATACTGAATTGGTGACACTAATCTTGGTTGGTCACCTTGAGCAACAACATCCATATTTGAAGCATTGTCAACTGTCATGAGTACGCATGAGTCTGGACAGACATGGATGTAAACTACAACTTGACTGCTTGGCGGAGGCATACAACCACAAAGCGGCTATTCTAGTTTTCAGTTGTCAGTTCAGTTGTCTGCTCTCTCAGTGTACTTTTTTTCTTCCAATCCTTTGGAGATTACTTGAATGAAATACAGAAAATGTGGGTTCTATCATTAGGCTAATTTAAGTTAATTTAATTTAGGTAATTATAGTATGACTTGAGAGACGGGTTATCACTGGTGTCATTCCTGAGGTTGAGCTGAAGGGTATTTTGTTGGATCATTGGGTTCTTTTCCATAGGGACGTGAGTGTCAGATCATTGGGTGCTGGCGACTAAAGCCCTTGTCAGCCCAGCGTTCCTACTTTGGTCCTGAGGGAGATGCAAAGAAGCAGGTCTCTCTCTTCTTAATCTCCTCTATTACCCAGCAACCCCTCTGTCCTCTCCGATCTTCTGCTCTCTTTCCTGTCTCTCCTACCTTTCCCCTTCTGTCTCCCGCACTTCCCACCCCTCTTGCTCTCTGGCCTGATTAATAATGAATGAAGCAGATCATCTATCGATCCCATCCTCTTTGTGTTAGCACAGCAGAAGATATCAAACCTGTCAGAGAATCTTAAAATAGCTCTGCGATGTGGTGATGACGGTAGTTTGTTGGGTTAAGGGTAGGTGTTTGCTTTTTAGGATAAGAAAACAGAACTTAAAAGGGTATAAACTGTAGTGGAGCAGCAGGACAGGAGTGGATGGAGAAAGGGCACAAACTCCTGAATTGCCTTCTCAGCTAAAGGATGATGCCTCCCTGTGAAGGAGAAAGGTGATGATCTGTGATAAGTGTGAAACTGGAGGTCTCTTATACCTTCTCAATCTACTTTTGGCTCTTTATTAAAGCTCATCTATGCCAAGTTGTGATCCTTTGGCCCTCTTCTGTCGTCCTGAGTCTCTGAGAAATTCTCCACTCAGCCATTTCTGCCCTGCTGCTCTCACTTAATCAATCCAGCAGATTGGCTTTGCTCTCTGACAGGGGAGGACCCTGTCAAGACCCTGATGGAGACTAAGAGAGATGTATATCTGTCGCTATTGGTTAATATCACCAGTCAACATTATGCAGGGTTCAGTAGTCCTTATGTTGAGGACGGGAGGGTGGGAAGAGTGCTGCTGGAAAATGATCATTTACGACTGGCTATATCGTTGGATTTGATCCAAGTTTTGCTAATTTGATTTTGTAATGTCTATTCAGATTTAGCAACTGACATTATATGAGAGTAGCCTTCATTAACAGGGATAATGCTCTTTTGGGGAAATGAAGGGGTTGCGAGCAGTTCCACCAGACAGTAAATCCCTTCACCCCCTGTTTTTTTTCACTTTTTCCACAATAATGAAGACCCTGCATTTTTAACAAATACGCCAGCTAACAATAGCCAATTAATCGTCATTAATAGATTGACTAAATCAGCAACAGCTTTGATAACTGAATAATCATGCAAATGATTCTTTGAAACACAAATCAACACATTCTCACTCCCAACTTGTCAAATATGCTTGTTCAGTGGTCCTAAAGGTCAAACTATGAAGCTCTAGATGCCCTTCCAGCATCAGTTTTGGACGCTCAGGGATGGCATGTCCATTTATGCTTCTTACATGCATTGTGTGTTTTCATAATATAAAAGATTATCACAGTTTTAACATGTACAGCTTACTCTTATTAAATGCATACAATCTGTTTTTGTTTTTTTTTTTTAAACTTGGAACAAAGGTAAAAAAAAAAGTTTTTAGGTTTACTTCCTTAGGTTCAGTCAACAAAAGTACAGGGTTTAGGTTTAGAAAATCAATAAGATTTCGCTTAAAATAAGTATATTTGTTACTAACATAATGTTACACTACATGACATAATTTACCAAGTGACATACGTCTACGTATACTGGCACACTATATCATCATTATTAAAACAACTCCGCTGACTTTTGGTTTCATACAGGACACAAACAGCAGGTCTCCAAGGTGAAAGTCTGGAGTTTGTTTGACGCATCCACCTCCCCTCCTGTCCACCCTATACAAACTTTATTGCTCTTTATACTACAGCAGTTTCTTGGAGCGTCACAGTATGACCCCAGTGCTTCTCATACGGCTGCAAAAGGATGCCTCAGTGTGTCGGTATCTAACCCGTAGCGCCACTGATCTTGTATCAGTGTTTGACACACTAAGAGTGAGACCAGGTTGAAAATGCTTAAAAGTGACTGGTTCTGTCTTCTTGAATGAGAATACTTGCTGGTTATCTTAGTCTTCTATAACGGTAAATTGAATATGCTTGGGTTTTGCACTGTTGGCCAGCTTAAAGAACATCTTCTTTTCTGTCACCCTCTGAACTTCACTTGTATCATTTACAAAATTGTTTCAGGTTCAAACATATAAAACTATTAGATATTTCCCGACATTTTAAGGAAAGCCCAAAAAAAAAAAAAAAAAAAAAAAATTCTTCTGTCCTATTCCCATGCTGGGAACCACTGTGCTAATGCCTCTTATGGCTGTGTTTGAAGTTTAAATTATGTTGAATGGTGAGTTCAATAAATGGATGTCTATGGGATCCAAAAAGGCTCAATAAGGCAAAAATAGAAAAATGCACTTCTATAACAGACTTACCCCATTAATTAGGATCTTGTTCATTAGGCAAAACAGGCTAGAAAAGCTTTCTGAACTTTGGATGCCTCTGAGGATGTCACTGCAGTTTGATGTCAGAATTAATCATGTCAATGTACAGTATTTAATGTGTGTAACTGAATTTGTTACTGTATTGGTGAAGGTATCAGTGTTTCGGTGCTTTTCATCTACTCTGCTCTTTTCCTTTGGGAAAGTTATGTATAGCAGAGATGTTAATGCTATTTCTCCACGTATAGTATGCATCCTTGTCTTGATGTTCCCAAAGGACCAGGATGTTCATGCTTTCAAAGAAGCTCAAGTTCACATATAATTCTACCCATCCTTTCCCTCAGGAAACAGTCACCTAATTAATATATTCCACTTCTTGTTTCCATGTTGTTGTTTTTGTCTTCTTCTTTTTTGTGCATGTGTGTGTGCTTACATGTAATGGAGTTCATGTTCAAAGGCTCATAAAAAGGTTACAGTTTTCTCATGGCATTTCAGTATTCACTCGCAGTCACCCCTAAAAATAAAAAAGCGTAAACTGAAAAAAACACAGTTTGCAAATAAAGATTACAACCTTTTTTTTTTACCTCTGCTGTTATTCGTTCAAAAACTACAAGTCCCACAAATCTACAAGCTGCAATGCACCAGTTGTTCTATGATGACGCAATCAAGCAAGAGAAAGGTGAACAATGCTGAAAAAAGTTGCGGTATGATAGGCTATAAGTTAGTGTCATATGCGCAGACATCGCTAAAAATAAAGCCCACTCATTTTTATTATGAGCAAAACAGAGATGAGGAGGAGGAGGAATCCTGTAAGGGGGATTTGGCTTAAAGGCTTCGTACTACCCATTAACTGAGGCGGCTAACATTAACATTTAGTTACTAGTTACTTTGCATATTCAAGCTAATTATGCAAAATAAAATTAACAAATAGCCTACATTATGATGTAACATTATAAATTAAGACAAAACTCTATTGTCAAGCTCTAATAAAGTACACTAAGTAGTTAAGATGAGCCCCACTTTTACAGCTGCAACATTAACTTGACGCTAATACTTTTGTACTTTTCCTGTAAGATTTTGAACGCATGAATTTTACTTACAACAGACTATTTACATTTACTTAAGTAAGAGATCTGAATACTTTTTCCACCACTCATGTTACTTTCATAGTCCTCCACTAGTTTCATCATCATAATTGCACACCAGGAGAAGCAGCACACACACCATGCTCATAAATTCCTTTTTATTCTCCTAATGTTTTTCATGTTGGAGCACAACTACTCCTTGGAAGAAAGTTAGCGTGGAGCTACACTTGCACTTTTTTTTCCTTCTCTTCTTTTTCTTTTGCTAATGTGAATGTACCTCTTCCCCTTTGCATATTTCTTTTCAGGAGCACTTCACTCCAGAGTGCAAGTTCAAGGAGAGTGTGTTTGAGAACTACTACGTCACATACTCCTCCATGCTCTATCGCCAGACCCAGTCTGGCCGCTCCTGGTATATCGGTATCAACCGTGATGGGCAGGTCATGAAGGGCAACCGAGTAAAGAAGACCAAAGGAGCTGCACACTTCCTGCCTAAAGTTATAGAGGGTTTGTGTCCTTTGTGTCACTTCAGCACAATTCAGACCAGTCTCTTATTTATTAATGACTTCCTTTATTATTAACCAACAGCTTCTATCTTTGTCTCACAGTTGCGATGTATAAGGAGCCATCGCTTCACGAGCTCGCCAGTGAACCAGTGAGTCCTCCTCGGAAGACAGTGAAGACGTCAGACTCGCCGTCCCTAAAGAATGGACGGAAAGAAGCTCCCAAGGCTGATGCCTCGTAGCACAGGAGACAGAGGGTGGGACAAAGGGCAGCAGTGACACTGGGAATACAGCCGCCCATTATGCACTGAGGGTGGCTGAGGGAATGGCCCCTCACTGGCCACCAAATTCCAGAAGTGCACTGCAAGATGCTGAGGGATAAAGGGTCAGCAGTCCATCAGCAGCCAAGAAGGCCTGAGAGAGGAGTCCCCCCCCCCTCACCTGTCACCACAGAAAAGAAGCCCAGGGCCTGAGCCAGAACTACTCCCACCCCCCACACCCCACCTCCCTTCTCCCACTGTTTGTCTCTTTCTCTGCACCCCTGTGACTTCCTAATGCACAGTCTCCTTCATTTCTCTGTCATGCTCAAGCTTCTTTGTCCCACTGACAATTTCATCTTTTCTCACATGCCTACCAACTGTATGCTCCATTGTACTGTATATTCACCACTCATGCATTTTCCAGCGCTGACTCTGTATCATAATCCTCACCCATGGGCCCCCTCTTGAGCCCTAAAGTTGGTGGCAGTGTGGCTCAGCCAGCTTTCCACCCACCATCTGCCGACCAGCTAAGCTAATCACCAAGGTCAACTAAAAGCTCAAAGTGAGATGAAACAGCTCACAGAGGAAAGATATCTGCAGGGATCCTGGTTCAGGTCAGGTCAGCTGAGGCAGAGGATGGATGAGAAAGTGTGTGGGCAAAAAAAACAGCTACTTTTTAAGAGGAGTTTATCACGTTAAAACTAACGGCACTTATTACTTTTTTGATTTTGTTTGAATATATCAACCAATCTTGTGATAAAAAATGGAATACAGCTCAGATGAAATGGACACGGGTGACACAGATGATAATGTTGCTCAAAACAGAGTAAAACAATAGCAAGGCAGTGATGACAATATTAATAATGGTAAGCAGTATAATAATGGTAAGCAGTATAATAATGACAAGATCCAGCACGGTCTCATAGAAATACGTGAAATGGACTCAAAGTCTTATCAACACATTATGTGGTAGGGAGCGTAAAGTACATGCCATCACATGCTGCAATCAATAAGGACCTTTTGTTGTAGTGGACACAAATCAGCATAGGGTGGGTGGGAGGAATGGGGGATGGGTCAAACAAACATGGACTTTCAACTAGGAAACCACTGTCAGTGTCACTTGTGAAACAAAAAGTCCTCGTAGTTCCATGACTTTACGGTGTTAATATAACTATGCAAAGTACTTAATGTAGGTACTTTACATACCCATGTAAGTTTACTGAAACCACAATCTTCTCCCAAACTTAACAAGTGCTCATTAAATCTAACCAGGTGTCCTTCTTTCCCTACACCTAGCAAATGAGGTTTCACAACGAAACTGTGTTCATAATACACTTAACATTGGCATCATTTTAGAGTTGCCAACACACAATTTTGACACATTTTGTGCCAACTACATTGTCAATAGGTTAATTGGTCCATTTCACATTTTTCTGTGAGACCGTGTTGCACGCTCAGGATTTCAGAATTTCCAGAAGATGTGTATGACAAAAAATATATTAAGCTCACAAGAAAGGAGCAGCTTGAAGTGTCATGTAAAAATTAAATAAATCCACTATTCTTCCAGGGAAGATGAGCCATAGAACAGAGCATACATTACTTAGTTTTTATTCCAGACTCTTAAACTCCTGAGCAATATTGTACCTACAAGCCACAAGATAAATCTCAGTGAAGAAAAAGAAAAAACAAGAGTGAATGAGTGAGAGCATGAGCACAACTCTCTTTCCAGCCCCCACTTCTCAACCAGGTGACCACTTCTTATTGCACTAGCTCCTCAAAGGCTACAAATTAACAACTGGGTCATGTTTTAAATCCATGGTGGATCTGAACTCAGTCACCTGAAAAAAGGAGCCGTAGTGTGTGTACTTCACTCAGCATCTGCTGTCAGCAAAAGCCAGGTTTGAAGCTCAACATCAAAGCCAGAGGAGCCTCTGAGCTGGAGCACTTGTTATTCCGAGGATGTCTGGCAGCTTATCCACTCACTAGCTTTATCAAATCACCTTGGAAGAAATCGCCCTCAAAAATGGAGTTGTCTGAGCGAATGTTTTGGTGTGATTGTGTTTTAACCCCTGTGTGTGGACGTCTTTCACAGTATGGAGATTCTGTGTGTGACTGAATGCCAGTACAGAGGATAGATAGAGATACTGTGGGTAACCTCCACCATGTCCTTCAGACAGGGCATGACACTGTGTCTTTGATCCGTCTGTGTCTGTGTATAGGTGATACTTAGGGGAACATCCGTTAGCATAGCATTTTCAGTGATCACTGAGGATCTTTGGGCAACCTAATGGCAACCAAATTCATAGAAATTCATTAATTTAATAATTTCATTAGGTGCAATGAAATAACATTTTGGTGTGCACTGTGTCTCTCAATCAGATATAATTTGAGAAAAATATGTGATAACCTGACAGAAGTTGAGGCCTCTAAATAGGAACTGTCAGGGTATTGGTTGTTGTCACGTCAACGCCGGCTGCTGTTGGGTGCTGTCTGCTCTGGAAACCCACTGAGGGGTAAAAATGTCACCACAATGTTCAGTCAAAGTGAATTTGCATGGATACCACCAACACACACAGACAGCAGTGAGTCCCTTGTTATGTCAGGAAGAGCAATGCCAGGAGACGTTGAAGGCAAACTATAAAAATGCTCATTAGCCTATATGGTCGCTAACAATCGCAGATAATCTCTAGGATGTTCGAATGTGAAGATAGGGGGTTACAGAATGTGAAACGGAGGCTTTACGAATGTGCTGCATTGAGGGTGAGAGTCTGAAAAGTCTGAAATAGCGTGTTGAATTGTAAAGAGGTCAGCGCATAGAGGCAGTTATTTAGAAAGTGTGAAGGATTAGCAGGTGTATTCTTGAGGAATGTTGATAAGGAAATTCTGCAGCAAAGTAAGCAAGATTCTTGGCAGGGTTTTATGAGGCATGTGGATATGATAATTAATGTAAGACAAAGAGGCATGTAAGGCACTGCATGCTATTTATGACGGGGGGGGGGGGGGTCTATGAAGGAAATTAGTTGGAGAGCTTTGCATTTCTTCATTAAGTCTTAATTTTCTGGGTTTTTCCAGGGGGAATATCATTCCGTACAAATTTGGATATTTTGTCCTTGTTAGTGTATTTTGCACTGCAGACCTACAAATTTCTATTTTTGACGAGCCAGTGCTCCATCTCCCTGGTGAATTTGGTACAGCCTTGAACAGTTTCAAACTACTGTATGATATCAAAGTGTTTGCACAGCAGGTAGTATGCAGTCCTATAGGCTTATTTTAGCTGTATGAACTCATACTGTTTTCAGTATTTGTGTATTCCATCTGGAAGCTTCTTCATGCCAGTTCACATTTCAGTCCGTTCTATAAAAGGAAAGCACTTGGAGGTGCAAAGCAGTGACTGAGTGACAACAAAGGAATCTTGCATGCCAAAATGAGACATGATTGATTGATGTATTTTTTTCTGTTAGTCTATACAGTAGGGCTGCAACTAAAAATTCCTTTAAAGATCAATTCTTCATTATCTGCTAATAATTTTCTTGATTATTGATTTGTGACAAATGTCTATTATAGTGTCCCACATCATAGAGGGACATCTTAAAATATATTTTTTGACACTTAAGAGTCCAAATCCCATAGATAAATCAGTTTACAATTATACAAAAGAGAAAAGTATCAAATTATGACATTCCTGAAGTTTGCACCAGCAGTTTAGGGCATTTTTGCTTGAAAATCAATAACAATGATTAATCAATTATCAAAATAGCTGCCAATTATTTTTCTATTTATTGACTTTTTGACTAATTAGGTTTTTTCGCACCACAACGTTCTGGAGACTCCCTAAGAGGAACTGGCCACTGGGCAGGTTCCTCAAGAACTACATACCTTTCTCTGTTTGCCTATGCAACGCCAAATACTGTCACTTTGGAGGAATAAAATATTTCCTACATCACATACATCCCCAGTAAAGCCTGGAATTCACTATCGGTCCATTTGTCTGTGTTTTTTCTTATATTTTATTCTTCACTAGCTATTGTTTGTGTTTTTGTTGTTTAAACAGCTAATTAAAAAATACATAGCGTTGGCCAATGCTGCATTGGCGGAGCTTAACCAAACGAAGTACACTTATGTCTGGACCAATCACTGGTTCCTCTTGGGCTGGGAGAGTACCTACTCTGAAATCGGAGCTTAACATCCCTCAAAATGGTGTCTAAGTATTTTGATCGTTCTTAGTTTTTACAATGTTCTTACAGCTAGGTTCTTAGAACCACAATAAAGTTCCTCTTGTCCAAAGATACAAGATACAACTATCATATTAAACATCAGAGAGATGCACATCCTTCATAGATTTCCTTCAAAAAAAGCAACCAGTCCTTACTACCCTAATACTGAAGAATGCCCCAGTAAGTTGTCCGATGGTGATACTGCAAGTAGACAGACATGAACAGAGAATGTGAAGTAGTCTGATGTCGAATTTGAACGACGAAGTAGAATATAAGATTCAAAGAGAGCAGTGCTTTTTACGATGAATGTGAAGTTAAGGATCTTGCAAGGTTCAGAGACAAGTAAGTGCAATGAAGGCAACAGAAAGTAGGATTTTGGTCATGCAGCTATTAAGTGAAAGTAGTTCTGCTCTTGAATGTAAAAGTTATGGGAGAAAATGGCCATGTGACGTTGATAGAATATGTTAGTCATAGAGTAAAAGAGGTACTGTTTTTGTTATTGTTGTTTGAAGGCTTTAGAAAGTGTTGTGTTATTCCACTGTGAATTTATCTTGAAGAGCAAACAGCGAGGTGGTACCATGGTAAATAAAAATACCGCTATAGTTTGTGTGCCCACGCATCAGAGACTTAAAGTTGTAATCCCACACCTCTCTTTAACCACAGCCTACAGGATCTACAGCCCATTAACTTTCTTTTCAACACTGTGTTGCCTGTGTAGGTGTATACTTACAATATGTTTATGAAGTCCGTGTGTGTGTGTGTGTGTGTGTGTGTTTGTGTGTGTGCATCTATGATTAAGAGTAAGGTAAGACAAGACAGAGAGGCAAGGAGAAAAAGAAAGGGCATGAGACTGAAACAGTGATCGATAGACTCAATAAAACACAAACGAGAGAACAGCCACCCTGCGATGGGTGCAAAAAACTATTTCCCCAAGGTCTGCCAGAGACAGCAAAATCCATTAGTTCATAATGAACTGAGCTGTTGTTAGATTTCTACCTGTAAACTCAACAAAGAGCCCAGTCGGACAACTACAGACGGGGGTTTTCCTCGGGGCCTCTGCACTGGGCCAGACAAACAGTTTCGTGTGAGTATCAGAAGTCATAGTATCATTTGAGACACATAACTGCAGGTGCATAACATAAACCCCGTCCCTAAACTTGGCCCACTAAAAGACAAGGTCATTGGAGAACTGGAGGAACGTAGCACCTTACGAGCACTGGGCAGTGCTGGAAGCATTTAAAAGTGAACTTGCTGTCTTAAGAGGTTCTTAAGAGATTCCAACAAACAAACAAACAGGGAGTCCCCTGACTTTTTAAAAGTTAGTGGGAATAACAGGCAATAATGAATATGAACTGCAGCTAAGTTATCACCAATGTTTGTTTAGTGCAGTACAGATTTAAAGCTTTTATTGCACTGCACATCCAGGGAAACTTTATGGAACAACCCTTGGTATTATTTGATTTGAAGTGTATTATAAAGAACCAACAAGGCGTTTTAATCACACTGAATGCAGTGTAACAATACAATGTTAAACTAGCATACATGAGACCACTCTGAGGTATGCATCTTTTGATTTAAAGATTTTACAAAGTGTGTGTGTGGGATTTTATTTGTCTCTCTCTCTTTTTTTTTAATCAGAAGTAGCCAAAATGTAGAAATTGCAAAACATGCTCTGGTCCTTTTGAGAATTATCCAAAAATCCTCAGAATGATCCAACTTAAACGCAGACCCTTGATCAAACCAGAAGCTCACCACTGTCCAAAATCAAAGTTTATTCCAATGTTTTATTCTCAAATTGTGTGTTTACAGTTATTTTTCAGTTCAGTGACGATAAATTGTCCCAAATACAGCTGCCAACATGTTCTAGTCATGCATACTGAAATGTGTACCATGCAATTTGTGACTTAATAGGGAAAATGTGTACAACTAGCTCCCTCTAATGGGAGCAGTTGGTTGCTAAAAAGGTAACAGTGTTAATGAGGGACACAAAGAAACACTGTATGGTTTGTAGGCGTAATTTCCAAACATCAATCTAATGACACTCAAAACTGATTCATTATGATGAGATATAATGCTCACATTTTCACACAGAATTTAACAGTGTACTGCTCTACTGTTTGATTCCCCACAATTTATGATAAGGCTCAGTTGTTCACATCATGCTGTAATGTGATGATAACACACGCATACTGGCTTCCTTGTTATGCTTTATGTGCAACATTTCCAAACTGCAACAGCTCCTTACATTGGATTGGTGCTCTCCTACTGAATCGTTTTATTTAAAACAACTAAAATTTCACAGCTAGATACTGTTAGTACACAACAGTATTTCCTACAATAAATTTGACAGGTAAACCTGTTTAACGCTGCTATATGAATTACAATTGAGTTTTTTGTTTTTCTTTTGCAAAAATCATTTTATTGCAGAACAATTTTTTTGAAGGGTTAGTGGCAATTATCCTAACCCCACCAAAAATAAAAGATACATCAGTTTTGAATTTATACAAAATTGTGAAGTCCCCAAAGTCTCAAAAGGTAATATCTGTATTTGTGCACACAAGTTAATTATCTTGTGGGCACAAAATAATTAGGCTACTTGTTTACACAAGATGATAACTTGTTTCCACAAGATAATTAATTTGCAGACACGGGATAATTACTTGTTCCCACTGGATAATAACTTGTTCCCACAAGATAAAAAATATCACCGTTTAGCTCCATACAAAATGGAGGTGCGCTATATTCATTGTTCCTAAGTATTAAATGTTAAAAGCATGATACTTTAATACTGTTAAGCCTTGGCTGCAACACTGTGTTTAAATATTTTGAATTAAATAAGTTTTGGTATCAAAGGGCACAACCTAGAAGCCATTTATTTTGTACTTTTCGAGCATTCTTGCTGCTGCAGCATCATATTCATCCTGTTGAAGTAAGTGGCCTCTTTGAGGAATGCTAAAAGTGTTAAAGATGTAAAATGTTCCCCTTGATCTTTATACAATAAGGCAGCATGCTTCTTCACAACAAAACCTGTCCAGATGGCCTAAATGTATGGAATGCCAGTTCACATGTATGTTATGTTAATAATACTAGTGTACATCTGATGTACTATGTCAGGTCTATTCTTTTCAGATATGTACTTAAATAACTGGTGTTGATGTTTTTTTTTTATCAACTGTCTTTCAGTTGTTCTACCTTGTCATGTTTCCTTTCTAATGCAAACTCCTCAGAAGGAGGAATAATTGTTGTTGCTCTCCAAATGTTCTTCCCTATTTGGTGTGTTTTTGTCTTTGCTCGGCAGTGTTGTATCCACATTGATGTGTCCCTTGAGTGAACTTCACCCAAACGGAATCCCACTGTGCGACTGAGTTGTGTGTTTGTGAAAGAGGCAATGTATTCAAGTGAAAACAGCAGGATAAAAATTCCTGAAGCCAACATGGGTCCTGTCATACACAACAATGACCTTGGGGGTCTCAGAGTTACGGTCACGCAAGTCTTCCAGGAAGTTCCCACAACCTCTCTCTCCTACTCTAATGGACTCTTGGTTTAACTCCAATCTTCTTGTCTTCCAAAAAAACTGACAATAAAAAAAAATGAAAAAGAACAAAAAAAGCCATACATTAAAATGGGCCTCGGCACTGATTAGCCACAGAGAGACGGCCTGAATCCTCAGGCACCTCCCACGTATTAGCAGGGATTTAGACACATGTTGGACTCCTTACAATAAGAGCCAAAGCAAGTGGCAGGAACGTACTGGCTTTTTGACCACTTCAGGAAGTAGCAAACAGAAACAAAGACCAGCAATATGCAACAAGAACTACCAGCCTGCACTCAAGGAAGGGAAACAAACTCAACAGGCTAACAAACAACAATCAGGATTTGCAGGCTACAGAGGCGATCAGTGGTCTGCAATAATAACTGCTAGACTGACGTGGGATTTTTTTTGCCAAGCATGCATCATCACTGTTCTTTGGCTCATTAGGGATGACTCTCCCTCAGTATCTACAGACACAAGCCCTCTAATCACCCTCTCTCCATGTTTGTCATCAGACCTGTCTACATTTCTACAATAACTCCTACATGAATTGAAAGGAGATGTCTTATTCTGGAATATTATTCAATAAAATAACATATATTTGTATGATTGTAAGCAGTGCCCTTTGATATCTTGTCTTCTTCTTCCCATTTCCTTTAAAGTTGCTCTAAAATGCTGTATAAGTTACATCTTTGACCAAGGCGGTGTAGGTTATCTGCATTATGCAACACAGTCTCACAGAAATGCATGAAATGGACACAACCTCTAACAACACATTAGGTGGAGGTGGGCACGAAATAACTTAAAGTGACATGCTGGCATCACAAAAACCAGGCTGTTCTCATGCACTGTTTATATGTTTTCCTACATATGGTAATGCACCAAAATTCACAC
The DNA here is from genome assembly GCF_011397635.1 of Epinephelus fuscoguttatus. Classification (NCBI taxonomy): domain Eukaryota; kingdom Metazoa; phylum Chordata; class Actinopteri; order Perciformes; family Serranidae; genus Epinephelus; species Epinephelus fuscoguttatus. The sequence continues at coordinate 8,870,579 of NC_064763.1, forward strand.
ATATCCTATGTAATGATGAGCCAGATATGGCCAGCGTATTGAAGACTGTGATCATGTGACCAATACACTTACAGGAATAAAGAAGGAAGCGGTCCCTTAAAGAGAAAGGTTTGGTTGGTAGATAGGTCACAAAAAAGGGACTTTTCCTGGGTGACGGTTGTTCTGAAAAATATGAACTTTGAGTCTTTTAAGGTACATTATTACCATTTTTCCCCCAACCTTAACCACAGTAACTTTTACCTGCCTAAACCTAAAGACGCCCATCCATGTTTCACTTCCTAAACCTAACCACAGTTACTTTATGTAAGTATGTAACACTATTCATAGGGCACTAATTCATAGGATATTATACCAACCGTTGTATAAGAATACATTGCAAAAAATAATGTCAATGCAAAGTCTATTATGAATGGTCACAGTTTTGTTTTGAAAAGTCAAAGTGTGGTTAGGTTTAGGGAAAGAAAAACACTGGATTAGGTTCAGAGAACAAAAAATGTCTTTGTTAAACTTAGGAAAAGATTATGGTTTCAGTTAAAATAATCAATAAACTAGGGTTGCACCGAAATGAAAATTTGTGGCCGAAGCCGAATAAAATTAAACGCTTGGCCGAATACCGAATACCGTTGTTTAGTTTTTCATTCATTTTTGCAGATGAACCCTCCCCCAGAGTAGTGTTGTCACGGTACCAAAATTGGGACCCACGGTGCGATACCAGTGAAAGTATCACGGTTCTGAGTAGTATCACGATACCACAGCAAAAATAAGGCAGATGTGCGTTATCATTTATAAAAAAATAAATCACTTTTCTATAATACATCAATGATATATCAGTGGAATAAATTACTTACTGACTTATTCATACTTCAAAAACAGCATCAATAAGTGATTAACATAGCGGGGATCGAAATAAAATAAATAAATAAAATAATATAATATAATAATATTATTCAGCCTTGTTTTTCACTTATTCCACCGAATACCGAATGTGTGGGGGTTTTTTGCAATATTTGGCCGAATATATTCGGTTACCGAATATTCGGTGCATCCCTACAATAAACCATTGAATGTGGATATGTTGCGAAAATTATGCCAATGCAAAGTCGAATAACAATCACTGTTCCATTGTGAAACGGTCGAAGTTTGGTTAGATTTAAGGAAAGAAAAACACTTGGTTAGGTTCAGAGATCAAAAAAGTAGGCTATTTGATTATGTTTAGGAAAAGATTGTGGCTTTGGTTAAAATAACTACAGATGGGATGTGAGTGACAAAACTCATATACTTTGTGTAGTCACATAGTGTACCTTTGTTGTACTTTACATACCATAAAACTTCAATTAATAGCCCGGGCTATTATTTGCTTATCACTGAAATCTACAGGCCTTTGGGAAAGGCATCTGTGTGGGACAGGCTTTTAATTCCTTTCACACAAAACTGTTGCTAAGCACAGATCAGAAAAAAATCAATCAAATTGTTTATCTAAACCAGTATGAATATTACTTGTATAGAAAATTAAGCTTCAGATAATATATCAATTATGAGTTGATTCAGCTCTGACAGACAGCGCATCAGAGTTACAACACTCGAGGATTAGGGCAGCTGGCACACTGACACAACACCACTTTGTCCTGTTAAAACAATACTCACAACTTGGGATTCATTTTTATGTAAAACCCTTCTGATTCTTTAGATCTGAGGACCCTTACAAACTGAAGGAGTATGAATAACTCACAGGGTAATCAATGAATGGACACACAATTTGAGGTAGCCCAGAACCTGGTTTTATTCATCTGAAGAACTTCTATTTTAAAAAAGAACTGCTTGGCAACCAGACCAGGCTTCTAATTGAGACAGGCGTTTATTTGTCAAAATGTGTAGCCACACCGGGCTAGTAAAAGGGACCAGGCCTTTAACTGGGACTAGGCTTTTAATTTAAGTTTTAAGTTAGTTATGCCAAGTCCTTTAAGTCAGGTAACTATGTTGACTTTTGTTTTCCCACAGGACACAAACAGCAGTCTCCTAGTTAAAAGTCCATGGTTGTTGGACCCTTCCACCACACACCCTATGCAGACTTTATCAATCTTCATAATAAATTTGTGTGTCCACCACAACAGAAGCTCCTCAATGGCATTGCTATTGTTTTCATGTTTCCAGCATGACATTTAACACATTTCATGCCCACTTCATAATGCATTTGTAAGACTTCATCCCCATTTAGCATATTTCTATGGCACTGGGCCAACATATTTGGGTTCACTCTATTTGTACTTGCAGTCGCCTAATGAGCTTTATGCTTTTGCTGACTGGAGGACCCAGTTGAGCTGAGAGATGGTGTCATAGGTTGGTTGACCTGCCCCAGTTTTGTCTTTTCTTCCTCTACCTTTAAAGGGCATGCTGAATTGTGCTCCAGCACATTAGAGACAAATAAATTGTGCTCTTTCATGTTTGTGTGGGCAGTTTTAAAGATGGTCAAATAGTAAGTTTAGCAGTGCTGGTCTCAGAAAATTTGACTGCAGTAGCTATGAGAGAGCTTGGTAATTGGGAGGGTCGGCTTGAGAGAGAACTTTATATATCTCTTTAACAAGAGCATATGGCCTAAATTACGCCTATCAATTAAGTCACTTAATCATAGATCTAAGTATATTATTGTTATTCGAAAAATGGCATACCTTTACTGAAAAGTGAGGTTACAAGTGTTTCGCAAAAACTGGACAAGAGGCCTGTACTCACCGCTTCTGTCACATTAATTAAAATGATAAACTGATTCATAATCTTTCAGTGAACACACCGATGTGTGCACAGCTCCCTTATTGAAATGGTAAGTCAAATTAGCTGGCTACATTTATAACACTAATACCTAACAGCAACACCATAACTAATTCCTTGATATTGTATGTAAACTCATTAACGTTTTACCACTAATAAAAATACAATACAACCAAATGACTGTGTGGGCCCACATACTGTAAATACAATATATATATTTTCAAAACATAAATAAATGCTTAACCATGTGCAACCTGTGAATGACTTTGACACACAACTACAGCAGACTCACACGAACCTGAGCTTTCCTAATGCTTACTTAATCTCAGCTCATCTCAGTTGGATAAATGAGGTGACGCTGTGATTAACCACAGATTACAGAGGCCTCTGTATCCATGCACAGTGGATGCCCTGCAACATTCAACAATGTTATGAAATTCATGCTGTTTCCTAAGAAACAAAAACACAAGTATCTACATCTACATGTCTAATCCAAAAGCACATACAGTAACGTTAGTATCAGATAACTGCAGTGTGTGTATGCAAACGTTCACTCATCAACACCTGCTTGCATCAGAGTTTATCAGTAAAAGACAGAAAATATCAGCCGCAGAGGAACATCAAAGGGGATAGAGCACTTTGAGTTTCTCAGAAAACTTTGAAGCAAAGTATGTTTCACCATCCAAACCAACCACCTCTGTCTAACCTGAATTACAGTTAACTGGCACCTGCAATTCAGGACATGACATTTAGTAAACTGAACCCAAACCATATCAAGCTGACAAAGCTACCAGACTATCAGTCTAATTAAAAAAAATGCATACCTTAATGTTGTATTCTTCTGTGCAGAAACGTTCCCAACAGTAATACATCTCAAAATAAGCGCCCACAAGGGTGTACGTCTTGAAGCTGGCCTCACGGGTCAGTGGAGTCCTTCTTCAGGGTTGCTGTTAGCAGGGCTAGCTAAATTAAGCTAGTAGCAGCTCCGAAATTATTGTACTGTGCGATGTACACGACTCCTTGTCCCTGCACTGTTGTCCTCAAAAGTTTTGTTTTCAAAAATCCTCCTCAGTCGTGGGCAATTGTTGGAGCTGTGTGTTGGCTCTTTACTTTCTTAAAAATGGAGGAAAAAAGTCAATTCTGTTGCGTCCTTTCCCCGACTGGGTTTGGTTGGCCTGCCAACTGCAACTGACTTTGATGGGTGTGTCAGAGGTGTTACCCAGTCAGCAGCGACGTCTATATGAGCCACATTCTAGTAGCTCTTCATGTTAAAACTGAATAGTGCCCAAAAATATTGACATTAGATGGACTAAATTATGTCCAATTAGGAAAATCCACTTAGATGGGATTCTGTATTCTGATATCAGTGTAGTATCTTATCATCAATAGATGCCCAAATGGGCATACAAGGCAGACTATCAATTTCCATGTCCATAGGTGTGAGAGCAAATGTACAAGTTATAGGAAAACATGAATAGTTTATTCTATATGCTGTCATACTTTTGTAGGCTATATATTATACAGTCTAACTGCCTAATTTTCAAGCTTCTAAATAAAACTAGCCCATAATTTGTCAAATAATTCAGGATTTTTGTTCTGCATTTTTATAAAGGTGCACAAAGGTCATTTAAGTATGATTGCGCAATCAGATTATGGGCTACGATGGTCACTCACAGAGATTGCCAAAGCTTGCACTGCTGCGTCCTTCAAAACCCAGCCTATCTAGGTTTAATGTTTGGAGAGTCCAGTGCATGGATGTATAAAGAGAACTGGATACAACATTGGAGGCGGGGTCCCATTCATTTCTTGGCGCATGCGCATGACTCCAAAAAGTTCAACTTTCTGGGTATAATAGGCCAACCCGAATCTTTCACATCGCTGAGCAAGCGCACTAGAGACTTTCCCCACATGAGCAGCTAAAACTTCCAGTGTAGCCCTCCATTAACTTGAACAAGGATAAAATGATTTAATCATGCAGCTCCTCTAGACTTTCTGGATGTTATAAACCCGAATGGATCAAATCCCGCGAATGAAATGAGTCAGGCATTGTGACGGCATTGTGAAAAACAGGTTTCTAATAATTTACAAATTTCTCTTTCACCATGTAAGTCAAGATAAGATAAGATAAGATAAGATAAGATAAGATACACCTTTATTGATCCCATAATTGAGAAATTCCAGTGTTACAGCAGTCAAGGAGAAAGTCAGATTAAAGATTTCAAATTTAAACTTAAAAAAATTAAATAACTAGGCATGCAAATAAGTACAAAAAATACAAGAGACAGCGATAAATATCAATAACAATAATAATAATAATAATAATAATAATAAAAATAATAGGAAGTGGACAGCAGTGAATGAAAATGACCAGTGGATAAGGTGCAAGTGATTGTATGTGCAAAAACAGCAGACTGCTGTGGTGTCCATAAAGTGTTCATAGTGTCTATAAAGTGTCCATGGTGCAGTTTACTGTGAGCAGTGCTGGTTATGTAGCCTGACAGCAGCAGGCAGGAAGGACCTGCGATAGCGTTCCTTCACACACTTTGGGTGAATCAGTCTATCGCTGAAGGAGCTCTCCAGAGCTTTTATCTCCTCCTGCAGAGGATGGGAGTCATTAGTCCTCAGAGATGACAGCTTGGCTGTCATCCTCCTGTCTCCCACCACCTGCACAGAGTCCAGAGAGCATCCCAGGACAGAGCTTGCCTTCTTGATCAGCTTGTCCAGTCTCTTCCTATCTGCAGCCGAGACGCTGCTGCCCCAGCAGACCACTCCGTAAAAGATGGCTGATGCCACCACAGTGTCAAAGAAGGTCTTCAGGAGCAACCCCTGCACTCCAAAAGACCTGAGCCGCCTCAGCAGGTAGAGTCTGCTTTGGCCTTTCTTGTACAGTGCTGTTATGTGATTAGTCCAGTCCAGTTTATTGTTAAGATGAACACCCAGGTACTTATAAGATGTCACCATCTCAATGTCCTTTCCCTGGATGTTCACCAGTGTTGGGGGGAGGAGTCTGCACCCGCGGAAATCCACCATCAGCTCTTTGGTTTTCCCCGCATTGATCTGAAGGTGGTTCCTCAGGCACCAGTCCACAAAGTCCTGTTTCGGTTCTCTGTACTCCCTGTCATCCCCATCTGTGATGAGGCCGACTATGGCAGAGTCATCAGAGAACTTCTGCAGATGACAGGTGGGGGTGTGGTATGAAAAGTCTGCAGTGTAGAGGGTGAGGAGGAACGGTGCCAGCACCGTCCCCTGCGGGGCCCCTGTACTGCAGACAACCAAGTCCGATACACAATCCTGGGTCCTGACATACTGTGGCTGGTCCGTGAAGTAGTCCAGGATCCAGGATGTGAGGTGATTAGTCACCCCTATGTGCTCCAATTTGTCCCTCAGTCTATGGAAAAAAGTATTTTTGAGCCCCATGAGATCCTGTGACAGATCCTGACGTTATAATTCCACAGTTTGGCAACTTTGTCAAATTGGCTTTAAAGCCTGGCGCTGTTCCCGGGGGCTTGATCCCATGGCCATATGTTGTTAATGCAAACTCAATAATTTCCTGTATCCATTTCAAATAACTGAGGAAAATGCAATTACTTGCACAATTCCCATATGATAGCCTCCTTCAAATCTAGTTTTTGGTATCTTGTGGCACTTTTGAGCTACATGACCACAAAATTCAGTTTGGCTCGGACTTAAAGGGCCAGTGTGTAGGATTTAGTGGCATCTAGCGGTGAGGTTGCAGATTACAACCAAGTGAATACCTTATCCCTCACCCCTGCCTTTCCAAGTGTGTTGCAGGACCTACGATGGCCTTCAGGAAGCCAGTATTTGGTTTGCCTATTCTGGGCTACTGTAGAAAGATGGTGGGCTCTGTGGAAGGGACCCTTTGGTAAAAACATAAATATGAATATTATTTAGAATTCTACTTACAGATCCCCCTAAATCCAACACTCTGCTTCTTTATCAATCGTAGACCCAGAGTGACTGAAATAGGATAATAACACTTTGTATTAGTAATCTACACCAACAAAATGTTGAAAATAGTATTATTTTATTGCTGAATTTATTAAAGTGATGGAAATGTACATTATGCAAAATTGTACATTATATGACGAGCACCTGGCGTTTACCCACTCTTTATTGCCCCTTGTCCTTATTTGGGTTGGCCTTTATTTGATTGTGGTGACCACACCCCCAGCCATTATTTGAGACCCTGCCTTGCTTTGATATAATATGTTAAATTTAATTGATACTTAACATAGTTTTATTTAGAGTTTGTTTACCTTTATGGACAGAGTAGGGGCTAAGGATCAAACATAGGACTGGAAGAGGACAGAAGCCTTCAGGGATGGACACATTAGGAGAAAGAAGATAACAATTAAGGAGAGTTAAGTGTGCAGGCGAAGGGAGCAGGAAAGGTGAGGACAGAGGAAAGAGCGAAAGATGACACAAGCTTTCAAAAAGCCGCCCAGCATCGGAAATCTTTCATTTACAGCCTGCCCAGTCTCACCACCAGCAGTGCAGACACCATCAACCCAAATGGCCTGAGACACAAACCTTATGTGACCCATTTTCCCCTGACAAATTGTGCCAGAGTGGATTTGAATGCGTTCGCTCTGTCGGGTGACAGACAGGCTGAGAACAGGACCAAATTCAACCTCAGTCCCAGAAAGGCTATATCCTGTCCTGGTATTAATACACTCTTTTCTGTTTTCACAGCAAAGCCTAAAAACACTCAAAGTTACAGACAGAATGGGAGTACTGGTTACTTGTATGCAATGCCTTGTATTTATGTTCAGAGGATTAGCATGCTCAAACCAAGGAAATGATGGAAGACCCCTGTTTTATTGCCTTCCTCAGTCTTACTGGGATATTTATGTGTGATGAGTGTAGTGTACTGCATACCACTATTTGTGGAATAGTGGGGGTTTATTTTAGAATGTTTGTGAGTGTCAAGCAGCAACATCGAAAATGGCATCCATAAACTAGTCTGACTTTTGGTAAGCTGGATAAACAAAAGTAAAACCATATAAAAACCAAACTTGCCTCTTTAGAGACAAACTTACACAGGCTTGCTGACAGAGAGTTGGGCATTCACTATAAATTACACTTACCCACCACTTTATTAGGTACACCTTGCTAGTGGCGTGCTGGAACTCCCTTTGCCTTCACAGCTCCCTTAATTCTTGGTGGCATAGATTCAACAAGGTGCTGGAAATATTCCTCAGAGATTGACATGATAGCATCACACAGTTGCTGCGGATGTGCCATGATGTGAATCTCCCATTCCACCACATCCCAAAGGTGCTCTATTGGATTGAGATCTGGTGACTGTGGAGGCCATTGGAGCACAGTGAACTCATTGTCATGTTCAAGAAATCAATTTGAGATGAGCTTTGTGACATGGAAATAGCCATCAGAAGATGGGTACACTGTGGTCATAAAGGGATGGACACAGTCAGCAGCAATACTCAGGTAGGCTGTGGCATTTAAACAATGTTCAGTTGGTACTAAGGGGCCCAAAGTGTGCCAAGACAATATCCCCCACACCATTACACCACCATCACCAGCCTGAACTGTTGATACGAGGCAGGATGGATCCATGCTTTCATGTTGTTTACCCCAAATTCTGACCCTACCATCTGAATATTGCAGCAGAAACTGAGACTCATCAGACCAGGCAATGTTTTTCAAATCTTTTATTGTCCAATTTTGGTGACCCTGTGTGAATTGTAGCCTCAGTTTCCTGTTCTTAGCTGACACGAGTGGCACCCGGTGTGGTGTTATGTTGCTGTAGCACATCTGCTTCAAGGTTCAACGTGTTGTTGGTTCAGAGATGGTCTTCTGCATACCTTGGGTGTAACAAGTGGTTATTTGAGTTACTGTTGCCTTCCTATCATCTTGAACCAGTCTGGCCATTCTCCTCTGACCGCTGGCATTGACAAGGCATTTTCACCCAGAGAACTACTGCTCACTGGATATTTTTTTCTTTTTCAGACCATCTTCTGTAAACCCTAGAGATGGTTGTGCGTGGAAATCCCAGTAGACCAGCAGTTTTGGAAATACTCAGGCCAGCCCATCTGGCACCAACAACCATGCCATGCTCAAGTCACTTAAATCACCTTCTTCCTTATTCTGATGCTTGGTTTGAACTTCAGCAGATTGGCTGAATAGCTATATGCATTAATGAGCAGTTGAACAGGTGTACCTAATAAAGTGGCCAGTGCATGTATAAAGCCTGCAGCCACATTGATCTCTGCACTATCACATTTAATACATTTATTTGGTAAAACTAATTGCTCCGGCCATAATCGTATAGAATTTTGTCATCATCTTTAAAAGTGGACTCAAATCTGGCTCATGACCTTTGACAATTCCCTCATCACCCACACACACACCCTTTAGTTATCAACCATGACATTAAAGCTTTAGAGTAGTAATAAAAATCTCTGCACACAAAAATGGCACATATACATGCAGCATTTAAAGGAAATTGGCATGGTGTATGAAAAGGTTAATGTAAATCTGCCCAGACATTAAACAGTGTTTATCTGGTCCGAGATTAACAAACATGTGTTTGATCTCCTGAAGAGTCTTTTCAAAGAACCACGATTATTTAAAAGGTATCAGATGGATAAATAGCTGCAATTACTTGTAGTTCACAGCCCAGCAGTCCATTAGACATTACAATCTCTCAGTGATAACCGTAGTAAATGGATGATGGGTCGTGTCCCACAGACTGGGATAATTAAGCTACAAGTCAAACTCTAGAACAAGCTGAAGTTGAGCAGCATCTGATCTGGCAGATTATTGCGCGCTCTGGGCTGTCACTGACTTTCACAACGAGCTCCCCTTTGAGACGTGGCCTCAGTCAGGGTCAGACAGCCCTCGTTCCTCCTCTGATCCTCCCTGTGCTTTACTGGGGCATCTCAAATCTCATGGAAGCATGACTCTTGCATTTATATAAGATTATTCTCAGAAAAAAAAACACACAGAGAGAAGCAGTCTGCACTCAGACTGAATGGAGCATTATATTTCTTAATGCGGCAAATAAGGATTAAGGCATTAAACCAAATATAGTTCTCACGATAGCTGGAGGAACCAATTACCCTGAGCGTGCGCATGTTTCCGTTATAGGCATGTACATGCTAAATTTGAACAAATGTGGGAAAATCACAACCTTGGAGGTTTGATGTGCACGCGTTGCATTTAATTATGTTTTTCCAAGCTCTGAATGTTATCTGACTACACACAATCATCTGCTCTTTCATTGATATTAATGTCAATAACACTGCATCAGATGGATGGTAAATAATCATGAAATGATTGACAAAGTCACTTGAAGTGCGAGGAGGTGAAGGTAATAAATATCAAAATGATGTAATTGCTACAAAACAAAATATGTCAGTGAAAAACTATTGTAATACCAATCAAAACAACTGATAATTGCGATGAACAAAAGCCATTTTGTATTCCATCATTCATTTTCAAGGCTAAGAGAAACAACTAAAACAAATGTTTTGATGAAAAAGAATTTTACTAAGTAATTATTTCATTGATTAAATAAAAAGATAGAGAGAAAGAGAGAAATAACTGGAGTCTGTAAAATAATTTACAAAGATGTCACATAATGTCAGCAAAGGATAATGGCTGTCAAGTCCCAAATTACACTTAGTCCCTGCAAATGAGCAGCATGTATATGATCATTAATTTTTTAATTTGATGATTAAAAACTCTTTTTCATTTTCTACAGTAGGTGCAGAGTGAAACATCATTTGGCAAATCTTCAGGAATAAAGCCACCTTTTTTTCAGTGCACTTGCAAATAATTCACATAATCAACAATCAAAACTGTATATGAGTGTCGTCAATCAAATACCATTCTAATTTGACTTCATTGTTTGGTGGATATCCTTGATAAAAGGCACCTTACAGAGCAGTTATTTTCGAATTGGAAGAATGAGGCCCTGAGCGTCACAGTTTTTCTGCTTAGCTACTAAATAAGTATAGGATCATTTCAAGCACTTCACAGCTGCAGCTGTAATCAAGACATTATACATAATATACAAGGCAGTAATTATGATGTATTATTCTGCAGCTCTGCATTTGCCCAAATGGAGTTGCCATACCCCAGCAGACCACAGCTCATAGCATATTCAACTAACTTTATTGTCTTTATTACATTTGCCAGATAGCCCATGTGAAGTATGTGTAAAGTATCAATCATTTATTTTGCACTGCATGTGTTAGTAAGACAGAAGTGGCTTTTATTTATTGGATATCTGTATAGTATACTGTATTGCTGTGCTTGCTTTTGGTAAATAATATAATATTGTAGGAAATGAGTTTTTAAATTATGATTTTTTTTTCTTAGGGGCACCCAGACCCCCTGGAAGATTTGGTAACCTCCACCCCCACCCCAGTGTTGATTATAGACTTGATAACATATGTGTTCCTCTAGTTAAGGAATACTTTTAAATACATGTACATTTAGATCAATGGCGTAACATAGTTGGGACAGGCCCCTGTGCATGCTATTTTCACTGGCCCTAGTGCCAGATTTTGCTGCTAAAATAGCCAACGAATCTTGTATCATGTCATTATATGTTCAAATAGAGACTTTACATTGGACAGCATCAACATACATATTACTTAGCAATCATCTTTGCATATCTGTACCAAGCGAAAACATGAAGCCAATGGAGAAGTGCCAGAATTGCAGTTCTTCTAATGGCCACTTGAGGCTGGCTCCAGAAGCCAGTCAATCCCCATAGACCTAGTGTTGTTTTTGGCGGCCTATTTTCATTTTAGTTTTAGTCTAGTCTTTGTGTAAAACTGTCATTTTAGTTTTTATTAGTTTTAGTCACGTTCGTACTCTTTTTTGTCTAGTCAAGTTTCAGTCACCTAAACGTCTGAGCATTTTAGTCTTATTTTAGTCAGAATAATCCATGACTATTTTCGTCTCATTTTAGTCGACGAAAACTGATGACATTTTAGTCTAGTTTTAGTCAATGAAAAATGTATTTTAGTCTCTTTTTAGTGATGCAATTCTATTATACCCAGTCAATATTGTATAAGTACCTAGTATAGAATAACCAAACCAAAATTTTCTTTTCTAAATTAGCTCCCAGTTAGAGCTAAATATATATTTATTTATACAACAGTTAGTTCCGACCGAGTAATTTGATTGGACAAGAGGCATTCCTGGAATGCTGATATAGAGTATAACATCACTGGGACTTGTAACAGTAAAATCACTCCGCTCACAGGTGTTATAAGTACGGGATAATGTATAATGAGCTGGTGAATACTGAGAAAATAACTCCCGACAGGGGAATAGAACCCCGACGCGCACCCTGCCCTGCGGCTGAATCTCCTTGTCAGGGCAGCGTCCCTAGCAACGCTGGGCTACATAGCAACGGTCAATACACAGTATTATCAGACCTCTGAATGCCGTGACTGACCAATCAGAATACAGCATTTAACAGAGCCATGTAAATAAATATAAATACAGCCGTTAATTAACCAACTATCACACTCGCTACATTGACACAAACTGACACTAGCGTTACACCAAGAAGATGGATATTTTCCCCAAAATTATATTTGAATTAAATTATGAGAGGTCGTCAGGAGAGGATGAGGAAAAGGAAAGCCAGGACCCTTCTGTGCAGACCTCCAGGTGTGTTTGTGTAACATCAGCCGACCTCGACAAACTGGAGAGGAGCAAAAATGAAGCAAACACGGTCAAGAATTATCAATGATCATCTGATGAGGTATTGATGAGGATGAGGGAGATTTGAAGCTGAATCCGGCTGTGCCAACATCCAGGTTTGCCAACGTCTCATCAGCCGAACTAGACGAAGTTACACAGTTGCAGATCGATGTAAATGCAAAGTAGCTTGTGAGTTCCTGGTGTGTGTGCCGCGTTGCCTGGCAACAGACTGGCGGAACTGTTTTTTTTCGCGGAGCTAACATACTTAAATAATTTATTTCATCACCTTTTGTTAACATTTCCTTACTCAGCGTTGCTGTTTAAGCTGTTGTTGAACTGTTGTATAAAAGCAATATCACATGACAGCGAGTGATGTTGTACTGTATATCGTCACGGCTGTAATCCGTCTGTGCAGTGCGACGCACAGCCTAGGACACAGAAATACTGCAAAATAATAATAATAACATGACTAAACATTATAACATTATTTCGTCTCGTCTCGTTTTGGTCAACAAAAATGAAAAGACATTTTAGCAGAGGTTTTTTTTTGTAAACCACATTTAGTCTCGTTTTTATTCGTCAACAATATTGCATTATATATTTAATTATAGCCTAGTTATCATCACATGACCACCATTTACGTTGCGTCTCGTCTCATTTTCATCACGTGATAAAGGTTTGTTGACGACGATATGTAGTCATACTTTTCGTTGATGAAAGCAACACTACATAGACCACCATGTTACAATATCCAACTTTACAGCAGAAATAAACAGCCTGGTACAAAAAAACAGTTTGGATCTCTATAGCTGTTTGCTGTTCCCTGTTCGTAATGACTGTATGGGACGTGAGTTTTTATATAAAACATACCTGTTTACATTTTGTTAGGTCTTAAAGTTACGCATCAATAAGGGCAGGCTGTTTTGAGAGACAGGCTGTCTGGTGATAGTGTCCTCAGCTGCTCCACAGCTCCACCCTCTTGCCCTTATTGGTCACTTCTGGCTCCAAAAAACCAAGATGGTGACGGCCGAAATGCTGAAGTCCAGGCTTCAAAACAGGAGTCCATAAACCAATGGGTGACGTCACGGTAGCTGTGTCAGTTAATTTCACAATTACTACAGTTAGTTCATTATCTGTACATGACAAAAAATACCATAGAAAATAAGAAATTATTTGTTTAAATTAATGTTTTTTTATGTTATTATTACAGTCACATTTCTGAAGTGACAATCTGAATCACTCTTCACTTTCTACAGGCGCCCACACCCCAAATGCTCCAGTGCAACCCCGTACCTGCACTGTCTATATTTACGATATAATTCAAACATTTCTAACTGTTCAATTGTTGTTGATTGTGTCCCACAGCTTACAGTTTACATTACAGTTTATTTGTTTTGTTTTGTTTTTTACAGCTGACAACTGCTTTATCCACCAGTGTCTCATGTTTGAATTGAGACTTCTGATTAGAGGAAATATTCAAAATTGTATCACATTTGTATACGCATAAGCATTGGTAAAACACAGACAGTAATGGTTCAAAATAGAACAGAAAAATACAATAAAATTAAAGGAACAACCTCCATTGTTTTGTCTTCAAAGCATTATAACATATGTGGTCTCACGACCCCTTGTGTTTTGCATCACTGGTTATCTTGTTGCTCCTGTACAAAGAAACCTGTAATTTGATTTGGATTTGATGGTGTTTTTATTATTATTATTATTCTGTTTTATCGTACTTTACAGTACAATGCATGTCCATTTAAATTTTTATAATCTAATATCTCAAACAAACAATAATTATGCACTATTAATATAAGAGTGCATATTTTTCTGCTATTATCTTCTTGAAATTGCCCTCAGACATGGTCCATTTGTACAGAATGTGTAAACATCATGCTGCCAGTTACTGGGAGCTAAAATGGCTGTGTATAGCTTTGTGTTATATTCACAGTCACCACCAGATGACAGCATTGCAATTAAAATCTATGTTTGTTAGCCTCATGTAACCTTTCGTCCTACAGCCTGCTCTCATGGAATCATGGTGCAACATGCACACTCAGGGTAGAAGGATTACAATGAGTCATTACTGTCACATCAAAATACACAACTGTCAGAAGGCAGGGTTAAATCCTAATTGGAAAACATCTAATCAGAAAAAAATTATGACTGAAAATATAAAAGGAATTTCGGGGAAAGATTTTCAGGCAGGTAATAACTTCAGTAACAGTCAGATTAAGCTTCATCTAATTAGCTGCCAGGGAACAACTTTAATAGTGTGAATAATTCTATGAAATTACATTGCCCACAGACCAACATGATCCAACTTTAAAACAAATGTACTTTTTAGAAATGGATATACAGTAACTGCTTCTCTGTTGTTGTTGTTGTTGTTGTTGTTTTGGCTCAGCCAACAATACAGTACAAACCTTAATAAAACTTCAGATTTTTGTGTCAGTGACCTTGAATTTACCTTTAGGAGCATTGTGAATAAATTCCTGAAGAGGACAGAGACAGCTGACCTTCAGTGGACACACCCTGAAAAGCAGAATAAACACATGTAAATTATTTCATGCAGTATCTGTATCTGTTTCTCTACAGATGAGTCACCTGACTGGTCAATAAACATGTGACGAGCCAAAAATATTTAGGTCCTACTTCCTGTGTCTTACCTGCAGCAACTGATGACTCAGAGAGTGACTGTGGGTATCAGTCCAAGAAATACCGATGTTGCGCAAGTATCATAGTAGTTTTGAACTCTGAAGATTGCTGTATATATGTTTATATGCTATACAGTCAAGTACAAATGTGTGAAAAGTTCACATGCCTGTGCTTGTTTCGCTTGCTCGTGCATGGAGATTGCTCATGGTGGCATATTCAGTGTTTTTAATAACTGCATAGATACCAGCAGGTGCCACATAAAACCTGTTTAACTGGTAAAGGCATTGAATCAACTCCCAGAGTAACTTTGAAGCTACTGCCAGGCTATAACGTAGCTGTGTAACAGAAATCAAGTCAAAGAGAAACTGATTCTTACAGGCACGATTCAATCAGATTAAAATATACCTACATTTAAAATGTCACCATTGTAAACATTTAAATATATAATTTGAAAATCCAACTATCCAGGAAAAACCAGAGCACAAGATCACAAGGTTTAACCTCTATCAGTTAAAGAGTGACACTGAAGTCCCGGGATTTTCTCTCATGTCATAATGAACTGGTGAGAGCAAACTGTCATCTGAAAGCTATTCTCCCTCGGGGCACAGTGCTCCTGAAAATTAAACTCACAGCCTCTTACATCTCCACCTTTTGCTGTGTCAGGAGGAAGGTGTTTACTCTACTGAAGGATTCTACTGAAAGGTTTTGTTGTAGCGGTCGTGGCAGTGCCCATAAGTGAGCATGTGATTTGTAATAAGAAAAGTAAGAATTTAAAATAATGGAAAAGGGTAGGCACAAACCTGACAGTGAAACAAACCACATATTATTTACAGAACAGGAAAAAGAAGTTCTGTTTTTTTTTTTTTTTACCGCACTACTCCAGAAAAATGTCTAATGGGGAAGTGAGCATTACAGATACTAAACACAGTCAGTGGGAGCTGACTGGTACAAACACATTCTCCTGACCTGAGTGAGAAGATCTACTGGAAAGTATCGTGATCAAGGATACTGTGGTCTATCTCATTCTTTACAGCAAACACCTCAGTCATACATTCTCCAGTCTAACTCTTCAGCCAACACAGTTTCAGGTATCAGCTAAACCAGACTCTGCAGAATATCAGAAAACCTGACTCATACCTTAAGTTCAAATCTTTATTGACCCTTGAGGAGAAAGCTGAAACATTTGAAACAGGAAGTTTAGTTGTACGCCCTCAGGACATTATTTTTAATGTCAAAAACTTAATTTCCTTATTTGTGGTATTTTTTCTGCACCAATTTGTGCCTTTTCTGCATCAAATTATTGTAGAAATGTCTTTAATTTCACATTGAGGAGGACATGTCTCTTGCGCACACCCCCCTGAAATCTGTGCCTATGTTAATCACAACAGGTACAGCGAACAACCAAGATGTATCTGTTTGTTAGAATAGGTGTGGTGCAAATTAAGCGCATTTATTACTGTTCTTGGAGCAGAGGAAAATTCAAACCTACTGCTTTTCACCCTCGAGGGGCTTTATCTTCACCCAGAGGGGAGAGGAACAAATTCCTGTGGAGTGGGTGGTCAAAGCAAGCTGAGATCAATCATTTCTTCTGCAAATACTTGTCTGTCATAGATAGCCTCTCTGCCAAGGAGGGCTGCTGTGTGCCAATTGTTTTGCTGGCTACTTAAACAATGTTGAACAAATGACTGGTAGAGTTCTCATACCAGGAAATCAAACAAAACGTTAAGGGAAAACTTTATTTTACCAATAAGTAAGTAGTGGGAACAACATTTTTTTAAATTGTTAAAAAAGTATCTTTTGCTTGTTCTGGTCTGTTTGGTGTCTCACTAAAGGAGAAATCTTGCTCTGAAAACACTTTCTTTACTCCAACATAGCAAACTATTACCTGCACCCCTCTCCCCAACTCTCAATTGCATTTCTACTCTGTTCTTCCTGTAATAAGTCTACTCTCATGAGATTTTAGAACGAGACTTCGCCTTGAGTGAGACTCAGACACAAAACTGACAGAAACAAGCAAAAGGTACAGAAAAACATTTCACTTCTCTGTAGGGTCCATCCTGTCATGTTGTAAGACACTCACAATAAAAACCTGAGCAAAACCACCCATCCATCCATTCATTTTGTCAAGGTCATAGTTCAAGTTCTTGTTGATCACTTTTCCCAGGTACTTGTTGCACTTAACCATCTCAACAAGTGAGCCCTTAATAATGGTTGGGAAGACTGAGTGGGAGTTATGTTTTGTGAACATTTAACCTCAGAAGTCACGCCATTCATCCTGGAGACTCATTAAAACGGGGTCATCTGCTAACTTCAGGAGATGCCTGTCATTGCAGTTACTCCTACACTCATTTACATACAGAATAAACAATAATGGGGACAGCAGGACACACCCCTAAAGTGAGCCTGTGAATGACAACCACTTCTGGGGTAGAGCAAGCATCATCCCTGATTGCCTAGGGCCATGTTAAAACTCCAGCAACCATATCATCACACTATCACAGTTTAAAGTAATTAAATTCAATTTTAATTCAATTCAAGTCAAAAACACTTTATTTGTCCCTGGGGGGCAATTTAAAAGGAGCATGAAGGTAGTTTTACAGGGAGCACATGTCACAGACATTCATTCAAACACAGATAAAAAAGATAAAACACAAAATTAAAAAAAACAAAACAAAACAAAACAACAACAACACACAAGTAAAGTGCTTAGTTTAGTATGATTGTAAAGTGCTTAAGTGCTTCAGGGTTCAGAGTTGAGGAGCTGGATAGCCCTGGGGACAAAGGTAGCTTTCCTCTGCTGTGTCCTGCAGCCAGGACAGCGGAGTCTGCGTCTGGAGGGGAGCCACTGAAACTCAGAGTAGTAGAGAGTATTTACTGGCTAAACGGTGTGGTAACAAGAAATCACCAGTAACAACTGGTGATAGCTTCACTGAAAGAAACTGGATCTTTAATATGAAATCATAATAACAATAGGATCCATCAATGCACAGTACTGTCCATACCGACACAACTGTTACTTTAGCCAATTGTTCTGGGTTAATGTTTAGACTCTGAACTGTGTCTCAGGGCCGGCAAGCCACTCCTGCTGCCTTTTCTTGATTTTCCTGGTTTCAAAATGTACCTCCTCCATCACAGAGTGTAATTCAATTCTGCTGACCTATGTCAGATAAAGCACACCCTCCTGTCAGAGCAGTGTATACAGGGCCACTAAATATGTCCTATCACTTAAGCACATGATGGCCAACACACATAGACGTGTTGATAAACTACACAGCCAGCAAAATTATATGTGTGAGAGAATGTGGTATTGTGCTATGTAATATAATATCTAAGAGATAATGTGTCTGGCAAGAAATTAAAAAAAGACTTCCTTATTTTGTAAAAGGCCTGATCCATGCTGGTAGTGGATACTCCAGCTTATGTTGCCATGTTTAGATGCTGATTGTTCAATATCAATAATCAAAAACTATTAAGACTGTTTTATCTTAAATCTCCCTCCACTTAGTAGTTCAAATGAGTACAACAAAAAGCTGGTGAAACGGCTTGTGATCACATTACACAGAGTAATGTCCGATTTGGCCCCATGTGTCCTGATTGTAGACCTCAGTATTCCACTCAACTTCCACTTATGTTAATGCAACTTCCCATTTTGGACGGTACACTCTTCATGTGGAGCCTAAGCCTCTACTTGCTGCCAGACAATATGTGTACAACAAATAAACTAAGTGCAGGCTGGAATTCTGACCTAATACATTGGCCTTATATGCATAGTTTTACTTCTACGTACTCCTTTTTTAACATTTCTGTTTTTGTTTTTTTCTCGTTTTTTTTTTATTACAATATTGTTTTAAACTTTGGTTCGAAATAAAGTCAATCATTCATTCATTCATTCATCTACTGTGTCAAATTTTTTAGCTGTATTTGATGTGTAATTATTCTGACGGATAAAAATGTAAAATACTGTGTTTTTGCTTACCAAGCCTCGGATAGTTAGACTAGATGCGGTTAGACATCGTATTATGACTACTGCTGGCTCTTAAGGTGTCCACTAATATCAAATAATATGACTTTAATTAAAAAAAAAAAGAAATCGTTGGTTCATTATACATTTGTGTAACTCAAGATGTTTTTCTCTTTCATTGTTTATTGTATTAAAATATACAAACCAAATCATCACAAACCAGACTATACATATTTTTCTATTTATGGTATCAGGGGTCTATTCCAGGAAAACACTTACATCATGAAACTTCAGGTGTTTGCTGCGACGCTGATGAGTCGAAACTACGTGCGCATCCCCGCCCACCTGCAGTAGAAACCGCCTAAAAAAGCTCGCTCCCGCTGCTCCCTCCCCAGATAAGGTGCGGCAGAGGAACAGGTGTGTGAGGAATCTCCGACAGACTTTAAATACTGAAACAACACCGTTGTCTGCCAACCTATTTACAGAAAGCTAAGGAAAACATAAATATATAATAACAGAGGAGTTAACTTTGTCATTCAACAAAGCAAACTTAACTAAACCCCGTGAGACAGTGAGGAGAGGGATTCGTACCTTCACAGCAGGTGGACGTCGTCTTTGTTGATTCGCCGCCAGGTCGAAGAAGAAGGAGAAAATGGCCAACTCGGGTCTGCAGATTTTGGGATTCGCCCTGGCCCTTCTGGGTGTCATTGGACTGATAATTGGCACAATTTTGCCCCAGTGGAAGATGTCTGCTTATGTTGGGGACAACATCATCACGGCGATAGCCATGTACGAAGGACTGTGGATGTCCTGTGCTTTCCAGAGCACAGGCCAAATCCAGTGCAAGGTGTACGACTCAATCCTGCAGCTCAACAGTAAGTCACCCAGTTAATGGATTTAACTTGAGTTTCGTCGAATTTCTTCTAAAGCACAAAACTTTTAAGAGAGTTTTAGTCATATTGTGACATATAAGCAAATAAAAAGCTGTTAAATGTTAGGCTGAATATACTTTCTTTTTCTCTCTCCATAAGCCTAATAAGCAGGCTACCCTTAAAGTCAGACACACTTACAGGCCTTAATTGTAATTTATAATTCGAAGCTTATCTTGGTAATGAAACAGTTTTAAAGTTAAAATACATATTTTTTCTCACCTTTTCCCTAACCTCCAACAGGAAATGGTGTAACACACTGAAACACACCTGGAATATAGGAACTAGTTGCTTTTTTTCAATAGGCCATTTCCTTCACTGACTCCTACGGTGTCCTTTACAACGCTTGTCTAATACCAGATTCCTGCGGCTTGGGCCAACCGGTTCTGTCACTTATTAACTTCCCCTTTATTCACTCAGAATGCACTTATTTTGTTTAAACCACTCTGTGAGGCCTCACCTGCACTGTGCAGCAGGACAGGTTCATGGCTCAGTGCCAGAGATCATTCTTTTAAAAGAAACTTATGTTAATAAGTCTTTAATTTTTTTTCCACTTGGTAGAATGTGTGCAGCACTTTTACACTCAAGCAATGATTATCCTACAGGCGTTGTCCAGTACAGCTACCCCTCCTCCTGGAAACCCTATAGTGTCTGATTTGCATTACACAGCATAGGTAGTCACAGGTTAAACAACACCTGCATGAGATTCTGTTTAGTCAACATGTCTAAATACCAGCCCCACAAAGAGTTGCTTTGTCCTTAACCCACATGGCATTGAATTAACACCAAAAAATATTGAGTTTTTCACGCATCATGTATGGAAAACTAAAATAAATAAACATTTAGTTTGCATTTTTCCAAATGTTTGAGCTCAACACTTAATGAGTAGGTTAAACAATTACAAAAGGCCCTGCTCCCAGGTTATGGGAACTGGTTATTCATTGGTAAACATGTAGGCCATTAGTGAAATAAATCTAAAGCCAAATGTAATAATTGGAACATTTCCTTCTTAAATTAGAAAAATAAAAGTCCATGTACCTGATCTGTCTTAATGGCTCTTATCTGTTATCTTAAAGCAAAGGCTAAATGGGTCAATAGTGTCATGGCCGTTGGATTTTTTTATTGTATGACTGTCAAATTCAACTGATTGATTGCCCTCAGGCATAAACTGCCTCAGTGTCATTGGTTATTCTTCTGTACAGTTCTGTATGTAGGTCCCTCCCTTCATGTCGCTCTTGGCTCAACATATTCACTCAAATGCACAAGTCACTTGTTGACTCAAGAGTTAAGAGTTCACAAACTCTATTTTCTCCAAATAGCTTCAGTTTTTTTCTTTTTCTTTTTTCTTTTTTTCTCTGTTTGGCTTATTAAAACATTTGATAAAATATCTTGAGTGCAATGTGTCCTATCGCCTCTTCAAACATGAACACAAACCAAACTCTGATAAACATTGTATGATTAAAGCTGTGGTTAGATATGGAGCGAGTGAACAAATAATGGCCTGTTATTCAGAAATACCTGCTCAGAATCTACTAACATACACCTGAAGTTCAGGAACTATTCATACCAAAACTGGGAAAAGTATGACAGCTAGATTTTGACTCTTTAGTTGAAGCCACAGCGGGCATTCTTGGCATTCTCAAAAGTGTCTGGATCTTTTTAGATGGTAGTTTTAAAGCTAAGAAACCACCTGCTGCAAAGTAGGCTGTGAGTACCAGAAATTAGGAGTGTCCTCCCCATAGTGAAACCTGAAACCTGGTTAGACCTGTTTCTGACTTGCACATACAAACCCACACACCCACTCCCCCAACCCCCCCTCCTAGTTTCTTTGGGCTTCCGGTTAGAGCCAGTTTCTGTGGTTCGTTGTTATAGGGAGCGGCAATGAGACACAAGAGACGGAAGCTGCTCTGTTATATGTGAACGGTGTTTGTTTACGCTGCTTTTTTCCCAAATGGCTTACAATCACACAAGCAGCTCTTCAGAAAATAAGTTGAGGCTTTTCACCATAAGTCACTGTAGAAATGAATTTAAAATTAAAAAAAACCTTGTTTTACTAAAGTAAAGCCTTTCAAGTCTTGCCACACCCATGACCCTGTGTATAGAGTATTTCTAAGTGTTCAATACTTGTCACAATAACTGATGGATTAACCCTATCCTGTCCCCTTACTCAGGTGCCCTCCAGGCAACCCGCGCCCTCATGATTGTGAGTATCATAGTAACGGTGGCAGGCCTGGGCGTAGCCTGCATGGGAATGAAGTGCACCAACTGTGGAGGAGATGACAAAATACGCAAGTCCCGCATTGCCATGACTGGTGGCATTATCATCCTGATTGGAGGTAAGAAGCCTTTTTTAAAATCTCTTCTCTTTATTTTCTTTTGCCTTGACACTTAACAGTTTAAGTGATGTTCTTCTTTACTTTCCCACAGCTTTGTGCTCCATTGTTGCCTGCTCTTGGTATGCTCACGACATCATCCAAGCTTTCTACAACCCCTTCACCCCTGTCAACACAAAGTAAGTACATGAGAATTTGAGCTGAAAACTTTACCTTTATGCACCAGTTTTGTCTTGTGCAGAGCCACTTTTAGAGTGAAAATGTAAAAATTGCAACATGAGCATTTCAAATGTGCTGGGTTTTTATAACGTTTTTTTTTTTGTTGTTTTTTTTTAAGCAATGTCCCCAAACATGTTAGATGTGCTAGTGTATTTAACATAGCAGCTTTAAGCTTCTCCTCCTCTCCCTTCTCTATCCAAACATTTGCATATGTTCAGTCACTCCTCCTGTGCTGATGAATGTATGCTGCATGTTTGTTTTACAGTAGTCGAAGCTCTGTTGGCATGTGTTGACCCTTCTAACTTACTGTAACTTGTCTTTCTGAAGGTACGAGTTTGGTGCTGCCATCTTCATCGCCTGGGCCGGAGCGTTCCTGGCTGTAGTTGGAGGAGGCATGCTGGCAGCCTCCTGCCCAAGAGAGAAATCTACACCGAAATATCCCATCTCCAGACCCCCCAGCAGCAAGGAATACGTTTGAACGGGACAGGACTCTGTGTTAGATGCTGAAGGAACACTTTGACATTCATTTTTTAAAATTTTATATTTTAGTTTCTTCAGGGCTGCCCTGTGATGTTACTGTAATATTATTTTAACAAAGGCATTAAAGTTTTAAATAATGGCTGTTTACTTATTGAAGAGCTCATTGGCCTTGCCCTGTCTGGAACTACAGTTAGTGCTTATTGATTTGTATACTATGTAGTATACTATTCACTTAGTTGACACCTGTAAAGCACTGAATTAAAGTTAAGGTGAACGCCCACAATATTACACAGTTTGGTATGTAGACATATTTTGCTACAAAGTACACTGAATCAGAATGAGCAGCGTGCTTGGGGGGAAATGTTTTTTTTTAGATGTGGCAATGGACTACACCTATTATATCATTTATGACTGTGTAGGCCGAATACATAGCAGTTCATCATCTGGCACCTGAGAAGCAATTTTCTACCATTATTTCCATGTATTTGTGCCTTATTTATATAAAAACTACACATTATTCAGTACCACTGTTGACTGCTATACTCTAATCAAGTGCCGATATAAATTACTGTATTCTGATTCATTTTACTCAGATTGCCATGTATTTCCGACCTACACATAGCATGATGGATGTGAGCTATGTATTTGTTGTCCTGTAATAATGTCTGTGTGAGTGCGCTTGGCCTATTGCTACTGTTTTTTACATCACAAAAGCTGTTGCACCCATCAAATTCAGTTTTTTAAACTTTTTAAATTGTGATTTGCAAGGTATGTGTTGTACATAAAATAAAAATGGAAAATGTACTTTCTGGTTTGTTGACATGCTTTTACACACATAGGTGTAGATTTCGTGTGAGTGGTGCAGAGAGCACGTTCTCAATATTTAGAACATGTGCACCCCCGATAAAAACATGAAAGTATCGGAAGACTTTTATTTTGATAGACATTTACACCGTAAATTGATGCAGGTATAGTGCAAATTGGTGCATAAAACATCACCAGAAGCAGGACCTCCAAACCCTCATTTCTTGTGTCCCACACATATTAACTTCAAACTTGCATAACAGAAAATGGAGCTCAAAGTGCTTTACAACTGAAAGTTTCAATAACTACACTTGAAAAGGGGGGAAAAATAAACAGTCGGAAAATTAGATGGAACAAATGGAGGCTCTCTGCACCAATATGCAAATCAATAGTATAATTATAGATTACTCATAAGCTTTGTCCTTGAAGTAGTGTTGAACTCAACATGTTTACTATATCTTCATGCTGTGAAACACAGCCGGCATGTGCAGCAATCATGAACACTCTCAGACATGTAGTATGGCAGACTTAGGTTGCAGATGATTTTCCTACTGTGGTCAGAACCTGCACTGATCAGAGCCACACTTTACTCTGGCTGGTAGCCATCTTCCTTTGGCTTGATGTGTATACACAGCATCATAATGGCTAACAAGATGACATTTTCTTTGGTTTTATTGCCACCTTGTGGTGTGTATAGGTAACTGCTGTTAGTTGGTGCAGTTGCAATATATGCTGTATGGGTGAATGAAAGTATTGTATCTTATAAGTAGTGCATTATATTCTCAAATATCAGTAAAGGTGTTATTGTGTATGCAGGCTCAGATCAGCTTTTTGGATCCATTTGAAGCAGTCGCACGATATGAGGAAAGGTTTTACTGCAGTGGAGCAATTTCACCGGAATTCTCCTTATACTTCCTATCTTTTACAGTCTAATTTCCCCTCACTTTGTCATTATATGTCTTCAAGTTATACTACCTCTGATTTATTAGACCCAGCAGTGTCGTGCTCTAGTTCTCCTTTCCCTCTGTTCTCATCGTGCCTGCCATCCTCTAATCATTATTCTTTCCTCCCCTCAGGCCAGATCCAAAAAGTAATAATAATAATGATTTCACTCCTAAGTGGCCAAACCATATGACCCCAGTCTGTCTGTGTCCTATAAAATCACACAAAGCATCCAAACCAGACAACTCTTTTCTTTTATTACCATATATAACAAACTTATTTTGGTGATGTATTAATAAAATAAACATTTGCTGATAATTTTAACTGTCATTAACAGCCTGTGTGTCACAGTATTCAGCATTCAGAGTGGCTCTTAAAATATTATTTCCCTCTCATTCCCTCCTTTTCATTGGAAAACATTTTTCCTCTCTGCATAAATTCTAACCACAAAACACCTGCTGGCTCCTCTAATCTAATCAGGAGGGCAGGGCTATTGATCACAGTAAATCCAGGCCATCACAGCAGATATTTCTGTGCCACAGAGTCACTGAATAATGAAGAATTATTATTGTTCATCGCCCTGTTATCACCCCGACAGTAAATTATGCATAACTCTATGAATGTGATCATTTATGGCATCATTAAAGGTAAAAATGAGCAAAAAGGGCTTAATGGTCTTAGAGTGGCCTCATAATCATGTCTGTGAACTCAGGGCCCACTATAGTCATATAAACAAACACGCAAGGACACACACACAGACACTAGCTCTTGAATAACTGACTTATTTTCTTGTGTTGCTGCACAAGATAATTTTTTATATGCAAATTACATCCGATGCCTACCAGCCTAAACCACAAAGAATGGCTGCAATGGGAAAATGAGCCTCTCTACCTAAAACTTGGACACCCACACAAAATACAGAACCAAAACTGAAGCTTTACTCAGTGGGGAAGTTTCAAGTCTCAAGTTTTCGCACTGAAGTTCCAAGTCAAGACTGACAATTCCCTAGTCCTAAACTTTGAGTTTCAAGTTTTTAACAAGAGATAATGCGCCTCCTCACCAAAATGCTATTTCAAATTCAAGCAGTTATTTGTGAAAACAAGTGCAACTGAACTTAATCATAAAAAAATGTGCATTGCACCTTCATAGCATAGCACTATTGACTAATACCATAATTAGCTCATAGCACCCATATTAGCTTGTCAACTATGTTAACATCATCCTCAAGGTATCAAGTATTTTCAAGTCAAATGGCTCAAGTCCAAGGGAAGCCATGAGTCAGTGGTGTCTCAGTCAAACTCAAATAGCAAGTCTTTTTTTGATTTTGTCAAGTTGACCTGCAAGTCACTTGAGTCTGACATGAGTGACATGTGTCCACAACTGGTACCACAATTAGCCCATAGCACCCACATTGGCTTGCTAACTGTGTTAATATTTGCCTCGAGGTATCAAGTATTTTCATTAAAAAGGATGACGTCCAAGAGAAGTCATGAAGCATTGGTGTTCAAGTCCAAGTCGAGTGAATTGCAGGTATTTTTGCAATTCTGCCAACTTAATTTCGACTTAGGTCGGAGTAATGTGACTTGTGTTTATAACACCAGGCTCAATCATGACCCAGTTTAAACTCTTATTACAATAAGAACTGAGCAAAATAGACACTGAGGAGAACCTATCCACATGGGTTGCTTGACACAATCAAATGCAGTATTTCCTGCTAATAAACATGGCTGATGATCTTTTTAAATCTGAGTAAACATCTGCTCTCAACATGGTAAATTCTCTTTGACTGTGAATCACAGATCAGGGTGCAGGACTGTACAACAGTTATGATAAAGGGTCAGTTTGCATCAGTTTGCAATATGTGACCCAAATGTAAATATACAGTATTTTCAGGTTTTCAACAGAAACAAAATGTTATACTTTAATCAGTCTCAAGCTTGATCACACAGATCACAGTAATGTAGAGATGAGTCTAAAGAAAGCTGGCTTGATTGCCATTTTAACTATGATGAACATATCTGTATGCTGCTCCTCCAATTAAGAGAAATTTAGAAAAGAGATGGCTGTGCACACTTTAAAACTAATGCAAAAGACACCTGCAATTCTAAACTAGATGTCAAAAGAAATGCAAAACAATTGCATTTTCAGCAAGTTATTGTTGTACATTAACAAAAAATAATCTTCAAAATGTTTTAAAATTATTAGTAATTCTCACTGGCGAGAAATGGAACAATGGCAACACTTCAGTTTTTTCTTTTTATTTAATCAATCTTGGTATAGTCCACTCAAACCCAGACAAACTTATACTTGTTTTTCAAGAACGTGGAATGATGTTCTGCTTTCACAGGCCTCATGCATCAACATTTATAATCTTATTACTATAACTGGTCACAGGAGCACAAAGGCTGTGGCCTCATTAAACCTGAGTACAGGTGGGAATTTCTGGGAACATCCTTTGCAAACCCTTGCTGGAAAAGTAATAAGTAACTCCTTAATAAAAAAAAAAAAATAACTCATTTGCAAAATCCATCATGCATTCAGTCACTCACAGAGCAAGTACATAACCTTTGGCCTCCTGGCTGGTAGTCATGGCAATACAAAGAACCCAAACAGGCCACAATCTACGAACAGTGCTGAAATGTGCTCCACTTATGACACCATGTCTTCAGGTTAATGCAGCTTTCTGCTAAACACCAAATGGTTGATTACTTCTGGACGGTTGATACATGAACAATTAGAACAAATCTTTGAACTCTGATACAGTTTTAAGTGGACAGTGTGTTGTCATGGGAACTTGACCGTAGGAATCTCACATAGCATAAACATTCAAAACATTTCACAAAGTGCAGTTTTTACATCCATGTTGGACAATACTTCTACAAAGACAAATCAATGTTGCTCAATCACCATCAAAACGTCTGCTTTACCAAAACTGATACATGTCGTCACCATGGCTAACATCAGCTGAAGTTTTATTGGCTGTTGAAAAGTTTTAATTTCTGGTGCTGCTTTGTTGCTGGTGTGCATAATGATCCGGTGCTTTTTTTAATTGTTCCTGCATGAGGCCAAATTAATCTTTACGGTTTACATTAAAAAAAACAAAACAAAACAAAAAAAAACGCATAAAGACATATCCTCCATATTCTGGTGCCAACAATCTAGTGATTTTTATTTACACATTTACAAATATGCAAATTTGTAAGCTGGTTCTCCTGGGGTTTATTCAACAAACCATATCATTTCTCTGCCCTAATGAGAGTGTGATGGAGGAGGAAGGACACCACCATGCAAAAGCACAGTGTGCCGTCAGCGTCCATATCACTGTCTCTCTCTAGTGTCTTTAAACAGAAGGGCAGGTGGAGCTGGATTAGACTTAGAATTAATGACAAGTGTGAGGCACTGAGTTTGGCTTCAGAGGGTTTGAGAGGTGCTATGGGCATAAACAAGTCATAAAAAGAGACAATAAAAATCACTGAGACTGTTATTTGGCATCCATCATCGTCTGTCTCCACTTCCACAGCTCCGCAATGACCTACAGAAAGGAAAAAAAGAAGATATTTATTCATTTAGAAAGAGAGAATCAATACCAAATTAAATGTGTAACCCATTACTTTTCTGATCTGCTCCTGCACCATAAACCTATTCTATCACCTTCCATTTAATGGATTAGAAAAATAGATTCTGCATATTTATGTGGAATCTGTAGGCAATATTTGTAGGTTTCCATTTGTAGTCAGAGTTGTATTGACCAATAAGTTTGAACAGCAGGTAAACACTCCATGTAGAAAGGGGAAAATGCATTGGCCACAATGCTATTTAGAACCAATCTGCTATCATATGATGACAATGTAGCTTTATATTAGCTTTTTTTTTTTTTTCCCCAAAAAAGATCTGTTTAGAGAGGAGCCAAAATGACAGGTACATGGAAAAGGGAGGTCCTGGCTAAGATATTTGCTAGCTACACCAGTTCAGCCTAAAATACTGAGACTTGCACCAAGACGCTTTATCATTTTCAGACTGAATGCCAATGGGTTCCAAGTTTGAAAAAAATGTAGACTTGGATAGATTGATGCTTTATTAATCCCTGTAGGGAAATTGTTATACAAAGTACAAGTACAGGTAGATACTTTAACCCTTTTTCAATCTACAATAGGGACCACTGTTTTTTTAATTTCAATGCTAAAACCATTATTCATTTAAGACCACTGGTTAACATTAATCTTCCTGTCAAATTCTTCAGATGGGAGGGCCCATCAGCTTAGTGCAAATCAAGCAGTAGAATTTATGACACATTACAGATTTAAGGAGAAGTCTGTACAGACCTGTTTCCACCAAGCAGTATTGTACGGCACAGTTCAGTTTGGTACGCTTTTTTCCCCCATTTCCACTGTGAAAAGTTGTGGATGGTACCGTCCCCATTTTGGGTACCTTCTGTTGGGGTAGCTAGCACACAGATCTGGTGCTAAAAGGTGGAGCTGTGAACACTGCAGTCTGTTGATTGGTCAATTGTGGATGCCCTGCTCAGGGCTGAGTTGTTGCTGGTTTTGAGGCAGAAGCCACTGTTCATACCATGGAGAGTTTTATTAGTAGACAATAACTAAAAAGTGAAAGGATGTTTCGAGCCTCCTGCAGCAGCTGGAGAAAAAAATAACTTAATTCACTGGGATGTCTGCCTCCCTTTTGAGTTGGAATGTTAACTTGTAATGTTATTCAATGCATTAAGGTGAAGACATGAATCAATCAACACGCCTTAAATTTCACTGTGACAACTATGACCATTACTTTAGTTTGTATCTGACATACACTATTTGTAATGAGTGGATCTTCAAGCATTTATATTTATATTAATTTCTATTCTATTTTTATGTGCACTGCATATATTCTAATCCTCACTTGCAGAAAAAAACCCCCAAAGCGTTGCAAAGCATCATTCCTGTGGGCTCCAGCAACAATAATCTGCTGAGTTTGCCTCAGAAGGACTAAGTGCACGATCCCGCTGTTTTTAAATATCACATGGAGAGAGACTCACTGCAGCCGGTTTTATTTTGTTCTGAAAATGTCGGCGTGCAGCCTCGTTCTGTGATGATAAACAAGGTGCAGACTTCCATCTATATCACTGTTAATGAGGAAATACAGTGAGTGCTGGAAGGACCAGTGAGTGACAACAACCGCACCCACATTTTAGAGTACGGTTTGTGGTGGAAACACTTAATGGACCTCGAGTCTCAGTACAATGTCTAAAGGGTTACTTTTGGTTCCAAAGGTACCATACCGAAAGTGTTTGGTGGAAACAGGGCTTATGTGTAAATGGTCCTTTGTAAGTTAGCCATGACCCAAGGTTCAATTAAAATCAGACAGATGTCAACTCAGAAATGAGAGGCATCAGCAGGACCAAATTTATTTATGTTAACTAGGGATGTACTGATGTGAAATTCCGGGCTGACACAGATGTGTTTTTGTAGTACATTATGTTTTGTTATTTATTCCCCCTTTTGTGCCAAGGAAAAAAGAAATCTTACTTATAAAAATAAGACATTACTTAATGCAACGTCCGTGAGTTGTCATTTCAGCCACCAACTGCTAACAGCTAACGTTAACTTGCGCCCCCCCCCCGCCCCCCCAAACCGCCATGTTGATAGTGAGTTTACTGACACCTTTTCTATTGTCCCCAGGACGACAGGATGCCATTAGTCTTGAGTCCTGCTTTACAGCTTGAATTGCTGTGACACAACGGAACAACATAGGCCACTGCCATCTTATTTGCTGATAGGCTGATGACGGTCGAGGCGAATATCAGTCAATAAATGTATCCCTAATGTAACATGTCTGCTCCAAATTTAATTGAACTTTTAATGACCAATGAACTCAAATAAACAAACTAAGTTTCCTTAAAAAAAATTCCAAGATAATTTAGGGCATTTATGGGTTTGTAATATTGACGGGCATCGCCAATTTGAACTTTACCTTGGTGTCTGCCACATTATGACCATTCTTCATAAAGTTCTCAAACTTGGGCTGAGATTTAGGTAGCTGTACTCCCTGTAAAATGGAAAGAATTACAAATGAGCAAATTTAAATGTCTAAAAGGCACACCATGTTACTCTATCAGGTAATAAAGTAATTCAGTTTAAAAGGAACTTTCCAGAACACTGACCTTCTTCACTGTCTCCATCAACTTGGCTTTAAGATCAGGAATTGTTAGGTTTCCTTTGGGAGTTGGTGGAGTTTTAGCCTTATCACCTTTAGGACTCTTTTCCTACAATGAAAATTACATTTAGATACATTTCATAAATATAAAATATTAATATACTGACTACTACTATGGTTAGCGTAAGTCCCCACATGCTATTCAGTAGATACAAAGGGCCCAGATTATGAAAACGACTGTTACCTGCTTTTTGGCTGGAGTGTTGGGTTTGGGACTCTTGCCATTCTGAGCAGGGGTTCGTTGCTTGGATGGTGCTGGCTTGGCCTGTAACAAATAAGCAGCTATTAATAAGGAAAGGACTCCAAGGTTCTTTAGCTGGAACTGACACATCTGTATGAGACTGATGCTTGCCTTGACAGGTGACTCTTCTTCCTCACTCTCCTCGTCATCATCTTCATCATCCCTAAGAAAACAAGATTAAAAAATCAAAACAAATCAGATAAAGGGTGGACTTGCATCTACCCATTATGAACCATGTGAAACTCGTCTTCTGGAGTGAAACTTGATACCTGGGGGCTGGAGGAGGGTCATGGGGCAGCGGACTGGACATACTACTTGTCAATCAGGTAAAAGGGGCGGTATGTTTCCTGAGACGTTTGCTCTCACACAAACTGCTTGGCCCAGCATAAAACACGATCTGGACTGATTAAATTATTTTTGGAAATACCTAATTTTCTATTTTAGAAAACAGTATTTTAGAACAGTGATAATAGTCTGGAAACATGAATATTTTTCCATACTTTATTTTTCCAATTTCCATACTTTAATACCTGGAAATTGATCAAATTTATTTCCATACTTTTCATACTTGCGTAAGAACCCTTGTGTCTTTTATCAAAAAACTAATATGGCCCTCTGTGTGTTATTATCATTACTAGTGCTTTAATTTTGATAAAATGCATCAAGTGAAAACTGCAAAAGGACTCCTGTGCACTGTTTAACTTGCAATATAAAATTTATTTGCGACGTTTCGGTTTTTTGGTCTTCTCTCTCCAACGCACCTGTCTTGTTTTAATAGATGTGTGAAGTGATTTCCTTTGTATTAAGTGAAAACTGAAATATTTCCCTGTTTGGTCTGAAGCCAAGAGTTTTATTACAAGCAGTTGTGTTGCAAATCATTGCTGGTGCTGACATGTTATCCCTCTGAGAAAACCTTGTTGGCCAGATCATAAAATATGGCCAAATAATTGAGCATTAAAAAAAACAGATATCAGCAGTGTAAAGGAAAAAAGGGACTTACAGTAACTGACAGACAGCTTTCACTTTCCTTTCTTTCACTACCATGTTTCACAATTAGCCCAGTCTTCCTGTTCAGCTTCATAACAGTTTCCTTGCTGAACTGGTATGTTGAGAGAAATTTAGCAGCATCATGAAACTAAACTGGGTTGAGTGTGTCCCTTAACTTTTTGATGAACTTGATAATTCACTCAACCCATCTCAACAAAGCAGCCACTTGAAAAGTTAAACCCCCTGAAACCTAAGATTTAAGATTATCCAGGATCACGTTTTAAATTTGAGTTTAAAGTTTTGGTGCAACACAATTAATCAAGAGTTACAGTAAAAGCCGATGTTTCATGGGAGGATTTAATGCAATCCTCCTTGATTTTAAGCTAGTTTTAAAGTTTGGTGCAATGTCGTTTAAAGTTAAACTATGATTTAAAAATTAATCCTTGTTGGTGCAACCCAGCATTAGTGTTGAACTTTTGGACTCTACTGAGTTCCAGTTTATGTAACCTGAACATATTAGAATAGCCTGTAAATGTGTGTGGAGCTTGACACTTACTCATCATCATCATCATCATCGTCATCCTCATCGTCCTCATCATCCTCCTCAATGTCCATTTTCATTTTTTTCTGTAAGGAGATAAAACGTGTTACAGTTACTTGAATTTTAATAGATTATTTTACTGTTTACAATAGCGAAGGAATGGAGAAACAAACCTGTGACTTGATGGCAGGTGAGGAGGCCGGCCTTTTCTTTGATGTTTTTACATCTTCCTCCTCTTCTTCCTCATCTTCCTCCTCTTCATCAAAAGTCTGATCAGCTTCCATCACTTTAGGAAAGAACAATTTAGAAATGTTTGACTAAGTTAAAACACTACCACCAAAACCAAAGGGATATGCTGTGCAATAAAAATGTTTATTTACACTTCAATTGAAAGTAGTGTCTAATGGATTAATCCCCATAATAACCAGACACTGAAAATAAATCCCTGACCGATTAAAACACCTGGATGATCTTCTAAGAAATACTCACTGACGAGGTGTTGTCCACTGAGGTGGATTGGACCGGCACCTACCCTCAGACGGAAAACTGCTGGAGGTGTGATTGTGAAACCACCGAGACACACCTGAAAAAAAGAGAAGAAAACGCTCACTTGCTTAGGGTTTGGAGTTCAACTATATCAAGACAGCATTTGTTGTATTTGTTTCCAAACATGAAAGGTATTAGCTTTTTGAGCCAAATAGCACTATTTAACCAACACCTACCTGCAAAATGCAGGTTGGGCACTGGGTGCTACTCTTGTGTCTACTCTGTGCCAACTTTTAAGGGTGCAGAGGCAGGTTGAGTCTGAAGTTGCTAAGCGACCATAATGAGTACTGCATCAGAGCGTACTTACCAGAAATCCCAAGTTCACAGCTTCTTCCAGGCATTGTTTTTTAAGTGTGTATTAGGCCTAAAATGTCATCAGACAGATGTTAAGCTCTGGGTAGCCCTGTACTAAAAATGATTCTTCTCCATATTAATCATAGACTGATATTCACAGGAGAAAGGAAAGAAATCTGCTGGCTGTGATTGGTTCCTTGCCACGACATGTGGTGCGTTTTGCTGCGTTCCAAAAGTTGAGCTTTGTTTATCTCAGGGCCCAGCTGTTGCGCCCAGCGAAAAGGTTCTTGGGAACACTACAGCGCTATGACAGCATTGCTCTAACTTTTCTACATTCTGCATGTCTAAAT
This sequence comes from Epinephelus fuscoguttatus, assembly GCF_011397635.1. NCBI lineage: Eukaryota > Metazoa > Chordata > Actinopteri > Perciformes > Serranidae > Epinephelus > Epinephelus fuscoguttatus. The sequence continues at coordinate 8,904,542 of NC_064763.1, forward strand.
TCAAACAATAAATGTGAGGGCACAAGAAACAGCATGTGTACAGGCCCTTAGACTTACGTGGGTGGCTGAAGGGACACTGGAACTCGAACACACTTTGTTAGTGCATCTGTACATGAGTAAAGATGAGAAGTTTACTTACACTTGGCAGGGTAGAGGGCTTTAGTGAGACAAGCGCTGCCTTGATTTTCTGACCCTCTGTGTCTTGTCCTTCAACCTCCACCATGTGAAGCTCGTCTTTAGTGCCGGGGTCCACACAGGCCTGGAGAGGGCGAGGCAACAGCTGACTGTAACTCTGTTAACTTTCAGGGTGCCTGCACACCTGACCTATTTAACATTCTTTCGTTCTCTGATGTGTTTCTTGTTTGTTCGTGGTGTGAACAGTTGAAAAACAGAAAACAGTATCTACTGAAAAGTACCCCTAACCGTAAAGCAAACATCTTGTGTGTTGTCCCACAAGGATCGATCCTTGGTCCTCTTCTTTTTTGTTTTTAAAAACACAACCGCAGTATTCTGTGATAGTTTAAGTGTGATTTTAGCACAAAGTCAAAGCCCTATTAAATCCAATACAGCCTACAGGCTCTACCTGCTTGACACTATTTACAGCATATGAGGTCCAGTTAAAATCTATACTATTAATGCTGACAAGCCATCATTTTTTTTCTGCAAACCCTAGAAAGTATGACTAAACACCTTGGGTTCAGTTATGTGCAGCACTTACTGTTGATTTGTATACTACTAAATGATTCAACAAAATGAGTGTGAGAAACAAAGTGACAGATGTGAATCAGACACTTCCTGTTCTGATAAGGGGAGTAAACTCAGTTGTTTCTACCCTAAAACTACTGTGAGGTGAAAAAGCTCAACACTGACTTTGTTAGAGGGGCATTTAGTTATGACTTAAATTGCGTTATTAACTTAGGCATGTAATTATTGCTGTAATTTTATCTAATTACATAGTTATTATTTTGCCAAAGAAAATGTGAGTGTAGCCTTAATAAAGCCAGAGGGTAGTATATATATATATATATATATATATATATATATATATATATATATAGATATATAGATATATAGATAGATAGATAATTATATTATAATTTATATAAAATTCATATAGTCAAAAGAGGTTTCATAAATAGCCAAAATGCTGGTCGGCCAAGAATAATAGAACATCTGGCATGTTCTAAAAAACAGCATGTGTTCTCAGCCCTGTTAGGACACCTTGGACCTCAGGGTACTTACCATCCGTAGATCTAACTGATGCTCAAAGTCATCATCCTCAGGATTGAACACCACCTCCTTTCCAGCTTCCAGCACACAACCTGATGAAAAGGTTTTAAAATGTAAGTCATTTGCTTGAAAAAAAACAAAAACAAAAAAAAAAAAACTGCGTGGGGAGTGACCTCATCATAGGGTGCTCTACTTCAGACAGGCAATCATTTGTATGTATAGTGCTATAATTCAAATGCACACAAGAGGGAGCCATAGAGACTACTGAGTGTTCCCACATGGCCTTGACACAGGGAAACCCCTCTATCAGGAGAGATAAATAATTCTATGGCTGTCTGCAGCGCTTCATAATAGACTCAGGGTTTGACTAACAATGGTAGATAAACACCATGTTACTGCACTTCCTAAGCAAAAACATCAACATACAATGCGACAAATTAACTAAATTTCATATCTCCTGTCTGAAACAATTCTCAAAGCAATATTCTATTTCTAACTGACTAATTACTGAGCTAGAATAACTCACATAACACGTGAGAAAAGTGAAGGACTGAAAGGACAAAAACAAGGATAAACACTGACAAGTGCTAAAAATAAAATAAAATAAAATAGGACCTTTCTAAGAGCACAATCCTATGCAGACAGTGTGCACCTAACTAATATGGGATAAGATTAATATTTAGTAATTGTATTCAGTGTTTGGTTTTTTTGTATTAACAAAAATTGATACAGCACAGCATCACAATAATTTACGTGGCAATATTGGATAGATACACAGATGCCAAGTATTTATTTTTTATTATGTAAATTATTAATACTGCAATACACATTCCTGTAGGGGCATAATTTGCAGATGAACAAAGATAATAAATCACAGTATATTACAATACTCAGCATATCGCAAAACATTGTAGGTCGCAATAATTTTGTATCATGACCCAAGTATCGTGATATCATATTACTGGTACTCTGGTGATTCGCACCCCTCCAGCCTGCAGTAAAACAGTAATAAAGTGCAATAAACATAATAAGTGCAGTACAGAACAGAAATACACTGCTGTGCTATACTGTACATTATATTATGTTATATTTAACATTATATTTCCCTGTTGACTGAATCAACTCAATCAATTTGTGACTGTCTTTTCCCCCCAAGCTAAAATAAGCTCAGCACCACTAAAGAGTATTATCCAATATCTCTGTGTGTTAACTAACTGCACTCAAGAAAAAAAAATTAAACTTATATTTTCCTTGGCTGCACTACAAATCACAGTCATGTCTATAACTGTAGTTTTCATCCCACGAGGAGGGAAGGTGAGACTGGGTAACGGGACGGAGAGGTGCACATGATCCAAAGAAACAGAGTGACTTGTTCGCGAATTCAGTCACAACGACATTATCTAAAAAAAAAAAAGATAAAGAAAAAAAAGGTATTGCATCATTATAACGTATAATTAGAAGTTAAGGGGTCTAACTTTACATGATGCACCCAGCGAAGGGAGTCAGCAGGTCCGCATGTTTGATCCCACGTTGAGATGACTTATCCCGACTGGCTAAACCTGTCATGACAAATTTTAACCTAAAGTGTTAAGTTGATGAATATTATAAGATGTAAATACAAATATAATACAATTCCCAACCACGAGGAGAGAAAATGCTGGAATATTAACAATGTTCACAAAACATGAGCGCCGCCATGTTGGTAGTCAGACACGTGTTTAGCTGCAGCCTGGAGTGAACCCGCGCTGTTCAACACTCATTCAACCTCCTGCTACAATATCTTAATGGTGAACAATCTAATATATAACACGTTACATGTTTTGGTACGACATGAACATTACCTTTTATTACAGAGGAACAAACGCAGCTGAACAGCTACATTTAATGGGTTTCTCTTATCAGCAGTCAAACCTGATGACACGCAGTTAATATTAAACACCATAAAGTAACATAAGACACGCAGAAGTTATCTCACCGTAAAGAAAGGTTTGTGGCGCCATTGATTCCTCGTCTAACCCGTTCATCTTTTCAGATTAAAATACTGACAACCTGCTGCTTGTCTGCGGTGGAGGTACAGCCAACTACTAACTTATACCAACCACTAACCAACGTGGTGTTCCGCCTCCTCTCTTCTTCGCGTCCTACTTCTTCTTCTTCACTGATTTAAACGCTGAATGCAGAACAACGTGTATAGATGCATACCGCCAGCCACTGTAGCGGAAATGTAACAGCAGGGCTTTGTGCCGCAAGTTCTGTAGGTTATTGAAGAGAAAAAATGGAGGCACTTCAATTCATTTTTAAGTAATGCAGAGGGAGTAATGTTTTTTGTTTGGCTTAGGGGATGGACATTTAAATGGTTATATTTTTAATTTTTTTTTAATATCCTCAAAACCTAAAAAGCGGGTTTTAAAGGCATGTTTTCTTTAAAAAGCTCCAAAATAAGAGAGGCAAAGAGTAAGGTTTGAGTTCAGTGTTTACAATTTTATATAGGCTAGATAGTGTACAAATATGTAACATATTTTAAAGTGCATTCAAGGGTTTTTGTAAAAAAAAAAAAAAAAAATCTCTATATCTTTGTTGTTTAGTGTAGCACTCAAAGAAACACTTAATACAATGCAGAGTACTGTTAATTAATAATAAATATATAACATAATAATAATTATAAATAATTATAATTAATAATTTCAAGCCCCCCCCCCCCCCCCCCCATCTCTTTTCCTCTCTTACATGCAAAGCAGAAAGTTTTGATCGTAAAACCAACAAGACAGTACAACAGCGACACCCAGTGTGCCACAGTGGGTATAGCACAGCCCTGGTTCTGTTCAGTGGTTAGAACTGCCATTATTCCTCTGCCCATTGAAGATGGCAGATGGTGATATGTACTATTTAATTAGGATTTAATCTGATTTCTGCTGTATTAGTCTTGTTAATGTTTATGTCATTTGTTATCAGAGAAACCCAGTTTATATTTTTTGCCAGTCAGACCAAATTATATAAGGAGTTGTATTTCTAAAGATGTCTATGTAAAGGTAATGATGAAGTTGGATCTTTATCCCTAAAGCTTTTCCAAATGTGATTGCTTCATCCAATTTGGATCTCTGATTGCAGGCTAAATTAATGCGTGGCGTTAATGTGCTCTGAATGTTAATTATATGGGTGAGAAATTACACGAGAAAAATCGTTGTGTGTAGCCACCGTGAGCCAAATGGGTTGGAGTCTGGGTACTGAGAAGGCCATGAATGGATGCATGAAAACTGCCGGCAGCTAAACAGCACAGAGGCTTTACTAATCAGTCCACACTGTGTGACCGAAGCGCCCAAACACCAGCTGGGTTCACATTGACACAAACGTAGGAGTCATATATAATTCTGACCTTACATTTAAAGGTCAGGGAAGTTATGCAAGCTTGTTTATGTAAAGAAATATCCCCAATATAAAATATTTTCTGCTCTTCAGTGACATGGAGAAGGTCATTCATGCTTTTTTTCCCCCTAGATTTCACTATTGCAGATCAGTGGTGATCTGGCTTTTTCTGTCAGAGCTCCTGAACTCTGCAATGCACTTCATGTAGAGATTTGATTATCAACATCTTTATTCACTTTTAAAAAACATTAAAAAATATATTTGTTGAAAGGATAGGATTTTTATGAAGTCCCAATGTTATGTGTCTGTGTGCATGCGAATAGCACGCCTTTATTGTCATTGTACAAAGAATATACATCTGCTTTATCTGATCAGCTCCCAACTAGTTAATACAATAAGCACACAAATAAAGGCAACATAATCATCCTTAAAATTGGGATTACTTAATACAGTATTGCACTAAGAAGTAGTGGATTGCACTATTTAATAAATAGCAAATTATTCTCATTGTTCTTATTATTACTATATGATTCACATCATTTTCATACACATCAAACCACTCAGTGACTCCTTATGCTCCGAATGGAGACAGATGCTTTAGAGGACAAACATTGTTTCTCCACTTGTTTACACACACACACACACACACACACACACACACACACACACACTTAAAGTAAAACACCACTCAGTTTTTTAAGAATTCACATATTTATTCTTATGGCTTAGAATTAATTTTCTGTTTGTGAGATTTAATAACTGAACTGTCCAAACCAAGATACCGGACACCAGAGGCCGTGATGTCACACTGATGTACCACACAGCAAAGAGCTGCTCCACTGACTGCAAAAAGAACAGTGATGAATATTTCAGTGCTACTATATCCCAGTGAGTTTTCTATTATGGTGATGCTTTCAAACACTGACTCACAGAAAACCATCAGCGGGCAACTGCAGGAGTCAGTCACCCTTCTGTCTGTGGCTGCACATCAGTGTGACATCACAGATTTGGTTTGGATGAGGGAGACAGATGTTCACTAATACAGATGGGGATGTCCTCAGTGTCATCAAATATCACATTCTAAAGCTGACATTCAGTGGTATTTCCCTGCAAGGTTAGAAACTAACTCATATCAGGTTTTCATTAGAATAGCCCAGCAAGTATCCGCAGCCTCGTCACCAGAGGACAATGTTGGCACTGTGCATTCTTACAAACCAATAATACATTACATTTGCATATCTTATAAGTACCATATCAACCTTTCTAATGTCACATTAATACACAAGTTGATTTTGTCATCAGTGGACGGAGGGTGTAGTGGTTGGGCAAGATGCCTGCCACGCTGCAAATCACTGCAGTCCACTGTTTGAGACCAACAAACAGTAAGTCACTGCTGTGCTTTAGGCACCAAATGTGGGTCGTTAAGCAACATAGATGTTTTTGGCTGTACCTGTTCTTGAAATGAGTTTTCAGCCCCAAAACATGGGTAGTTTTTCAGAACTGTCACTGCCACTTTTTAGCTGAAAAACATGGGCATTTTTTTTTTTACCCATGCCTGTTTTTCCAACGGCTTTTCAGTCCCCCAGTGTAGGTGTGATTTAGGAGCCTGTCACTTTGTTTCCAGTGGCTTTTTTAACACCCAAATGTGGGTGTTTTTTTTTAAGGAATCCATGGCCGTTTTCCAGCAGGGACAGTGCAACAAAAAATGCTTTGTACCAAGACACTGCTGTGTTTTCCTGCCTCAACCCTAACCATGTTAACCACGGGTTGTTGAAACATAAAATTTCGAGGTGTCCACTACATAATAACGTACAAATGTAGTGTATGTGGTTTGCAGAAACATACAATGCCAATATTTTTCTAGTGACTGGGTTGCCATTTGATTGTTTCTCAGATCACAATCAGCTTTATTGGACAATGCACATACAGGGAATCTGACTCAGTTATAGGTTTATAATTTCTTGTATATTAACATACCAATGAGCAAAATCAATACATTTGTACCATACAAATATTTTCCCATCATTATTGTTGCCATCTCCAAGTTAAACCTTGATCATCTGTGCAAATAAAGATATTGGTTTGACGTTCACAAGCCTCTTCCTGATTAATTACTCAACATCTTTGTTTTGTGGGCACTTCATCATGAAATCCAAAATTTATACACATTTGTCAAGATTTCTGTTTTTACAGTTAGGACAAACACCGATTTGACCACAAGATGCAAAGCAGCAGGTGAAAATATAAAGGAATAATTCAGTTTCTTCTTTCCTTTCACTAAAACCTAAGTTCCAACATAGACAGAAGGACGGGCACACACACACACACACACACACACACACACACACACACACACCATTTCAGACCCATTAAATGTATCGTCTAGTCTTTGACTTTCTACTGTAAGCTTCAGACAGACTCCTAACAACAAGCATCAGACAGACTCAGCAGGTAAGCGACAGCCAGGTCAACACAAAAGTACAGGGATCACTGCAGCAGTGATGCATGAGATAAATATAGAAGTCTTTATGGCCAAAATTCCATAACAAATTTGACAAATGTTTGGAGATAAGTCAAAACCTCTTGCAAAAGCATGCAATTATATTTTGGCAAAGGAGAACGTCTTTTGGCAAAAAACAAACAAAAATAGTTTTGCTGGTTGAACAGTAGCTCTTCGCTGGTCGGCAGCAGCTTTGTAATGTAGGAGCATCTTTAACAGGTCAATCTTCAAGACAAGACTGAGAGTGATGTCTTCTGCGTCCAAGTCTGTCACATTGGTCACTTTGTATTGTGTGGGAAAATTGCAGGAAGGCTAACAGCATTCCAGTACAGTCCCTTCTTTCAAGTCATTGTGGGGGAATCTGACTGTATCCAGACCACAGCTGGATGAGATGGGAAGAGGAGGAGAGACTGGATGTATTGCACATATGCATCCACACACACGCACTCACACCAAGCCCTCGTAATTTCCATGTCTTTGTCTCCATCGTGTCCTCTTGTCCTACATCACGTTTTCAAACAGCTGCATGGATCTCATCATCATTTCATCCTGCGCAGAGAGAAAACCAGTAATCAGGGCAGAATGATGCAATTACCTAGCAATGTACTGAAGCCCTGTATATAGAAAAATATAGGCTGTTTATACTGCCGTGAAGACAGCAGTCTCCAGATATAAAATCAGTTTTTCACACATTTAATGGGACATGAGTTTCAAGTGTTTCAAAACTCTGGAGTCCATATATTTTTTATTGTTCTCTTTTTTATGATATACTGTACGTATATTATTTTCTTGCTAATCTAAGCTTGAAGGTCTACCACATCTAATGGTCTTCATTGTGGCTGACAGCTCCAAAACCTTGTACATGAACCTTTGTAGTTCCTTTAAATGTCACATATTGTTTCCCAAAGGTCAAGAATGAAATTCCCTGCTCAAATTGTAAATGTATTTTACATTACACTACATTTACTCTTGTATTAAAGTTGTTTTTTGCATATCTGTATTTTTTAAGTATATTAAAAATAATTGTAATTCTACTTTTACTTAAAAGTTAAAATAACCTATATTGCAAAAAATAACCTATATTGTTTCGTCTCCAACATTACACAACACAAACTCACTGTAATGGTTGTAACTCTTCAGAGGAGAATTACGTATGTGCCTGGTTGTGCCCTACAAATGGCATAAAATCGGTGTTGCTTCTGCTTTGCTTTAATACATGTGTTTGTGGCTCCAACCTTTGTCAGTTTACATTATTTATACGACTCTGCCTTAGTGATGTTTTATTCTACTGCTGATTCACTAACAAGTGCCAGCTAATTTAATTTGTGTGGCTTAATATTTCTTGTTGCACCCACCACAGTGCCCATAACATTTTCATTCATTGTTGTTTATTCTGTTTAATTGCCTGAGTTTAGTCCTTTTTCTTGTTTGTTCTTATGAAGCTCCACCGAGGAATGCAGTTGTTTAATTGATAATCATTTGTGTGTACAGGCTGCAAAGTCAATCTTTCATTTAGTAAGTAGGCTAAGTAAATTTGTTATTATTTAAAAGAACATTACTTTTTCTTGAGTAAAGTATTCTAGTACTCGATCCATCCATGCAAATATGTGAGTAACAGTAGGTAAATTTATGCATGTCATATATTCTTTTCACAAGCTGACAACATATGGTAAAATGTTTTCACATACTTTTTACATATAAAGAAATAGACAGCTCAGATGTATGAAAATACATACCTCCTGGCAGGCAACAATAAACTCCTCTAAGGTCACCACTCCATCTTTGTTTTTATCCATTTTCTGTAGGAAGAAATATAACATAACTTGAATCAGTATCAAGTAGAAGCAAATCTACAATAATTTTGTTGTGGAAATATACTCAGTGTGCTCATGATGCAACAACCTCACGCACGAAAACTGCAAGAAACCGTTCATACCAGGCAATATAACACAATATGGACAGTTTAAAAAAAGACTGAAGAAAAAAAAATATGGACCTCAGGAACTGGGATTGCTAACAATATAAAACTTTATAAACCTTATCTGAAAACTTGAAGTATATGCGAAGTGTCTTAGTAAAACCAGAGAGGTTCATTTGGGAAGCTACTGGAGTATGATGAGAGTCACATTGTTTTCCCTCATGCTGTGCAAACACAATGGTTTTAAAATCACCTGTCACTGTAAAATGTTGGCTTTTCAATTAACCTAACCTGAAAAAAGGCGTCCACATGCTGCTGAGGGACGTCTCCCGTTAGTGCAGGGTAGGTGTATTTGCCCATCATGTCATAAATGGCCCTCACAATCTCAGTCATTTCCTGAAAGAAGGGAAGATTCTTATCATGGTGAGACATTAGAGACATCAGATGACACACATAACACTTAACGTGATCTCATCCCTTTGGCAGAGGCCCACGCTGTGTACACAGCGACAACACAGTCTCACCTCTCTGTTTATGTAGCCATCTCTGTTAATGTCATAAAGGTGAAACGTCCACTCAAGCTTTTCTGTCAGTGTTCCTCGCAGCAGTATAGACAAACCCATTACGAAGTCCTGACAGCAGAGGAAGATAAGTACAAACTTAAATCCTGAAAGTGTTCTAGAACAGGGAAGTAAAGAAATTAGTAATATTTTTTACACAAAATGCAAATACAATGGAGGATGACTCACCTTAAACTTAATGGAGCCATTGTTTGTAGTGTCAAATGCATTGAAAAGATAATGTGCATACATGCTCGCATCTGCAACAGAAAAAAATCAAAGCGTAAGGTCTCCTGGAAGGTCTTCTCAGAAAGCTTTAACGAGGAATAGAAGAAATTCAAAAGCATTGCACTTTACCTCCATGGGGGAAGAACTGTGCGTAAATGTGTTTGAATGTTTCCTCATTTACCACACCGCTTGGACATTCCTGTGGAAAGAAAAATATGAATGAAGTTTACTCTACTCTAACCCTAACCCTAACCCTGACATCCTGTTTGTTCACCAGAACTGTGCAGTCATGTGACCCTAATCATATTTGTCCCTGGGATATCTTCTGGCACAAACCTACTTTACCATGTTAGCCAGCATGCTAACATTTGTTTCATAACATAATTTTACTCTGATGAAACTCAAACATTGTTTTGTACAGTTAACAATGTATTTCCCTCAGGAGAACATAAATACTTCCCATAGCAAGGTCTTTCGTTTGGGATGCATTGGCTGCAGTTAAAGTTGGATTGCAGGACTTTTACATATAAATGAACATCTATTAAAGTCAAGCTCTTGACAAACAAGTTCACACAACGTTAATTAAGACTATTGCTGTCAGGGAAAGCTCTCCGTATTTCACAGTATATCAGAGATGTGGTATCTGGTGTCTGTGGTGCCTTTCCTGTGCTGGCACAGTGGAATGATGCACATTATGTTAACCAGCTAGTGGTAAAGGGGGCAGGAACCAGGTAGACACCATAGCAATGGAGCAGCAGCTAGGAGTATGGTTAAGAAGCGTCCAAGCAAAGGAGTGGGTGCTCCAGAGAATAAAAGAAACTTGGCATGATGAAAGATTAAAGTAAAAAAAAGAGCATTGCTGGGGGTGGGGGAGATGCAGCAAACTCACCTACAGGCATATGTTGTAAGCACATGTCAACAGTGTTCATGTAATGACTCTCACTGTCAGAGGGGGGAGGCAAAAGTCTTGCACTCCCGCTTTAAAGACGGTTCCACAAAGAAACATTGCTGATGAATTTTTGGCTTGATTATGGCTCTGCGTTGGTCAACCCCTTTGGTCTAGCCTGAGATATTTTAACAGTTAATTGATAGATTGCATGTTGTACAGACAGGCATTGTCCACAAAGGATAAACCTTAATGACTTTGGTAATCCCCTGACGTTTATCAAGTGCCACCAGCAGGTCAAATTGTCCAATTAGTTTATAATCAAAGGCAAAACTAAGAACATTCACTTCAGTCTCAGCTGTTTTTTGCTAATTTATTATATGCATGTTGACATGCTTAAATTAGCATTTAATGCTTGATTTATGTTTGATGCCTTTTCAAGGGCACAGAGTGTATGCATGGCCATAGTGATGTCACACTATCAAACACACACCTTTGCGGGAGTCATGTGGGGATAGTTTTGCCGGTCAGCGCACATATAACATTTTCTAACATAGCTGGGGGGAGAAAATGGAGAAATCGTGCTGTAGATGTGAGTCTCCATTTCACTGACCCCTACAGTTTGGAAGAAGATCAGTTTGCTGCGACGAGAAACCCACACGAGGTATAGAAGATCCAAATGTTTCCTTGTCAGCTCCTATTCATGCATAACGGAGGCTTAACACAAAGCACCGATGTGTCTAAGAACAGCCTCTAGAGTCACTTGCATGGCTGTAGTCTAATAGTCTTTTCAAATAATGAGAACAATCTGACAATTTGCATGGCTAGATAACAGCAGGGACATTTTTTTAATTAGGGTGATTTAATCTTTAAAGTTTGAATTATCTAGAAAGCATTATGCTCTGTATGTATCAAAATAATCTAATAATAAAATCAGAAAGTGTGTGATTACATTCTTGAAACCACGATAGAGGATCTGCAGCTCCTGCTTGGTGAAGTTAGTCTGGGCTTCCAACTGATCAAGACCCTCTGGCCTGTGACACACCATCGTCATCTCGAGCTCATCGTCTGTTTTATCTACAGGGAAGAGAAAGAGAGAGAGAGAGAGAGAGAGAGAGAGAGAAAGAGAGAGAGAGAGAGAGAGAGAGAGATGGAAATAAATATATTTATTACACAGAATCATGTCAAAGCAATCCCTGTCTAACATGTGCTCTTCCCAATTTTTAGAGATGTGAAAACTGTAATACAAAGAAAAGAGACAAGTCAGCGACGCATAAGAAAGTCAAGTCGGCAAGAAACATATCAAAAATCTGATTAGGCGGCAGAAAAGAGCGCTCACGGGGGAAGCAAGTGAAGCAGCAGAAAAATAAGGCAGAAAGAGGATCACATAGAGGTAAAAAGAGAGAAAGAAATGAGCTTGAGAAGAACTACATGTCCTTGCCAAATAGATTTCCCCTTAGGACTGTAGTCATTTTATTAATGGCAACATGGCGCTCAGTATCGGCTGCTGTGGAGATAGATGGCGGTTAATGATGTGAAGAGTTCTGATTCTGCTCTGGGCAAGTCTTGCCAATACGTCACTACTAAGACTGTCTCCAGCCACAGGGCAATGCTAACATCCCGACATCTGGCAGTGGACACAATCCACACAACAATGAATTCTCAAACATGAGCAAACATCCAAGAGGATATAAACATCCAACATACAGTGCTCTCTGGAGGCTTTATTGCATTCACTGGCAGAAACTTGAAGCAGTATAATCTAAAGTAGGCTGATCCAACACATCTACAGCATTATATTAGGGTGGCAGGACAGCATATTTACACATGGGTTGTGTCTGTGGTTACTTTTATATCCCAACTGGTCTGTGTAATATAAACAATATATTTTGTTGGAGACCAAGTTTTTATTATTTGTTATATCCTTGGATGAATTATTTTAACACAAAAATCAAAACCTCATTAAATCCTGGCAAATTCCACAATGAAAGCAACCAAATTAATGCCCCTGACAAACATGGATGCACCAACAAACGAGCTTTGTAACTGTGTCAGCATTATGGGCTCAGCTAGCCCTTAAGAAAAGGAGATTAAAATTAATATCATATGCCTGCTTTTTGGACTGAGGCGATGACTCATTCATTTCAACCCATTCAGAAGTGGTGTCAAGATTAATCCTCACTGCTGAAACTGTATCTAGTATCATGCATCATCGGCCAGAGGCAATCTTAATTTGAATTTCATATCAAATATCCTGTTGGTCCTCAGCTTTTAAGCCATTCCCCGAGGCAGAGTGTATGTAGTGATAAGTGCTGAAAGTGACCTCTAATTAGGTGCATTTGTTTCTTTCCACAAGAATAATTGCTTCTACTTTAATCTTCAAATTAATCTTTATTTGGATCCTGTTTTTTATTTATTAGATTGTGGTTTCAATCCATGCAAAAAGGTTTCAACCATAAGTGTGTTAATTGAGATCAAATTGTATTTTACATGCAGTATTCATAAAGCTTACCTATTATAGGGGATCTATTACGCTTCTTTGTATTATGTGTATATAGAGTTTATAGTGTTACGATAATGGATGTTCCTCTTATACGTGTCCAAAGTTTTAAATAATGAGGTAAACGTATGTAAAAATAACCCCTGTGAGAGTAAACCTCAGGTTTCCCACCATGCTGAACACCTTGTTTCCAACAGTTTTTTCTGTTCTGGTTACAGTATGACATCATGGTGTGCTGGATTTCTTTATATGGTCATCTGCTCCAAGCACGCCACTGCAGGTACACTCATGTACACTGATACATGAAGCTACAAGCTAATGTCAGGGGAACATGTAATCTTGGTTGCTGATGTTGCTGATGTTGTAAACCTCTCCCTGATTTCGGATCATATTCCCGTTGGAACACGTGCAGCTGTTTTAAAAAAAATTTATAGGGGATTTTTCACAGTAGAAAGTACCACAAGCCTTCGTTACAGTCATTCCCTGGCTGCAAGTTATCAACTGCTAACACACATGTAGCTACATGTCAGAAATGTCATGTAATGTCAGGAAAACATATAACATGTCTACTAATGTTGTACATTTCCACCCAATTTATATACATATTTAAAAGCATTTATTGTGCATTCATTGGTGATTTTTTAAGCCCTATTTCTTTAGGGTTTTAGTGAATGCTGAACTGGGGATTTTCCATGCATGTCATACTTTATATAATATATGATTTATATAATATAGTTCTCAGCTGAACATACAGTAGGCTATGTGCTGCATGTGTGTATGTTCCATCAATCTGCCTCAGCTCCTGTTGCAATCTCCTTGACTCTTGTTGTCATGGGGATAGACAGGATTAATGCGAACAGTGATGTGTAGGCTATACTGGATCAACTGATCATTATTTGTGCATGCATCTTCTCTGTAAGTAAAAGTCACTCATCATTAGACAAATAAATGACAGAGACACTGTTTTGCTGCGCCTGTTATTTCTGCCTGGGTGAATTTGCTCTCCTGCAAATGCGATGGTGTGATCAGAAAGAGATTTAATGAAATGAGGGTGAGAAAAGGAAACAGGCAGAGGTGTTGATTAGAGGAGGGAGGAGACATGGTGAAACAGGAATAGGGAAAAAAAAGAGGAGGTGGCAGAATGAAGAAAAAGGTGACAGAAAGAGAACACGTGGCAGAATGGGATCACACAATATGTTTAGAAGACATAAAGAGACAAATGGGACTTAGTGTAAGACAGAAAGTGAGCTTGATCTTGGAAGCATGGTAAGAAAAGGGACACATTACTCTGACAAGATTCAGGCACAGAAATGCTGCAGACTCTCGAGCAGCATTCCCAGTGTTGATGCTTATATGCAGTGAAGGAGTCATGATTTAAATGCTGCAGCAGCTGCACAGGCACATGTTCATCAGCATGCACTGGGATGGAAGTGATACATGATGAAGTGATGGAGATAATTATAGGTGTGTGTCAGATGGTGATATTATAGACAAACCACAGCTCTGTTTTACTGTTAATGCTAACTGCTGCAACAGCTTCAGGCCAACAGTGTTTACACACACAACAATTACAGTGAGTGGTTGTTCAGGACTGTGCACAACAGGTAGGGTTCAGTGTGCTTTGTAAAGGCCTAGCCCAAGTGTTAACAAAGCCAAAATGTTTTACTAGTAAGCATCTCACATTTCCAAACTGTATGAGGGATTTGACTCTTTGTCACCTGACCTTAAAGCTATAGTTGGTAACTTATGTAAAAAATAACTTTTTGTTGTATTTGAAATTGTCACCATAGCCTGACAGTGGTGCATGACACAGATGATCTTTGAAAAAATCATGCTCCTCTCTCTCCTCCTGCTGCTGCTTCTAGTAGCATTTGCAAGAATCCAACCAGAGCTGCAGGGCCTCTAACGCAGCTGTCATTCTTGTCAATCACTGCTCATGAACTGCATTCAAACAGGGCAGCGCTGATCAAATCCTAAGCATGAGTCTGTTACTGCAGTGCCTGTATCTCGCCTATTCTGTTATCAGAAACATATTTTCTTGAATTGTTTGCTGTGAAATGAGAATGTTTGCTCAGGCTGGTGGGCAGTGCTTGGTTTTTGCATGGCTGTTTTCTACCAGGTCCCAAACTTTCTCACTTTACAGGCAACCAGTGCACTAAAATATGTTTCTGAAAACATCGGAGGTGAGAAATAGACGATTCAGTAACAAAATGTTTTACTTGCTTTTTTATTTACTTGAAGTAAAGTTGCAAGCCACAGCTTTAAAGTAATAGTCTGACATTTTGAGACACGCTTTGTCACCTTCTTTCCGAGAGTTAGATAAGTAGATTAATATCACTGTAAGACATAAGAATGACGCCAGTGTTGTCTTATACTCTGCTAGAAAAGGCAAGCGTATTTCCTAAATCATCAAATTATACCTTTATTTCTAACAAAAATTAGATTATTTCAAAATGACATCAATTACTTTCTGTTTTCTTTTAACATAATACACACACACACACACACACACACACACACACACACACACACACACACACACACATATATATGTATATGTATATATATATATATATATATATATATATATACACACACACACACACAATACATATATATATATCTATATATATATATATATATATATATATATATTACATTGGTGTCATGAAATGACAGCAGCTATTGCTTCAAATCTTCAGTCTGTGCAGTTGGGATGATACAATTTAATTGCTGATTGTGTTAAAAAACACTCACAATTAATTAACCATGGTCAATTTTCATTACCGGAATTACTGTAGGTATCACATCCAACAGCACTCACAGAGACTGCTGGGCGACTAACAATGAAAGAGACTCTACAATACTGCATACGTACCATGTCTAAAAACAAACAAATGCATAAAACTTAATCGAGGAGTGGAATATTTCATATTTAAAGGTATGACATGGATGGCTTTCTGTGAATATTGTTTGTGTGATTTTCATTATAAAGTCTGTTGACTAAAACAGATGTGTGTCCTTTATGTGATGCAACAGAAATATTTGTTTCTCAATAAAATGTGAGATAATGTGATTCCAGTACGTTCCTTTTTAAGCATTGTGAGCATATTTTGATGATTATTGAATCACAGTTATTTTTACCAGGATATTTGTGACATAGAATTTTCATATTGTCACACTGTTGACAGATAGAATGGCTGGTACACAAACATCAAATCCCCCAGGCATAAATATCAGGCATCTTTTACAAAAAAAATAAATAAATAAAAGATTTTTTTTTTCATATATAGCCTACAGCACACTGTGTACTGTTTACTGAATGCTCTGTGGTCTACAATACAAGATTGTATTAGCTTTCTGACGTTGACTTATTTTTATTTGTACACTGTGTTGACCTACCTCTCTGCCCTGTTCCTTGTGCTATTGTGATACTTATTTTCCCTCCTGGGGATCAATAAAGTCTTATCATGTCTCATCTTATCTCATATACCTCTGCACAGCTGGCGACGCAAGACAAACTTTAATGGAGCTTCAAAAAACAGGATGACCTCTGTGCATTCGTCCTCATTTTGCTCAAAGGCTTTTGAAAGGCTTTTATCACAACGAGGACGCATGATTCTCATCAGTGAAAAAACAAACAGCAAGCGCCACCTTCGTCTCGTGGGTCGCTGTCTACTGTCAGAGAGTAATTGTTTTGTTTGCCCAGTTCATCTATTTTATCTCTGTTTCATGCTGCTATAAATTCATCATTCATTCCTGGCTGAGTATCGTTCACACTCTCCTCTTATGCCCCTACAACCCAGTCTCCATGACAACGAGGATCTCAAGCATAAGGCCAGGAGGAGGTATGATATGTGAGCTGCATGTTAAATCATATGCTCTCTCCTGAACCCTCTCCCCCTCACTCTTTCACTTACTCACATTCAACGGCCATCCACATGAAACACACATATACTCATCGAGTCAGGGGCAGTGATTTGACTCTAGTTATTTTCAAGGGCATCCTAATTCATGGCGTAGTGTGATATCTCCATCTCACATTTTTTATGGCTTGATCTCACACAAGTATGCTGCCACTTCCTTGAAATTCTAGATTTCCATTTAAAAGATAGCTATTCTTATTTTCTGTTATTTCAAATTTTGTATATAAAAATGCATTAATCCACTGGTTTATAAACTTGTCTATGTCATTTGGTTACATGTAAATAACATTTAGTAAATGCATTAGCCGCTCTATTTTTGCTGTTTTCTGAGTGACTCCCTTCTTTAATAATTTATAATCACTCTACAGAAATATGGTGAACATATAAATATCATTGTTTTTTATAAATCTGCATGCATGCATCATGTAGAAAACAACACGGAGCACATATTTTGAGTTAAAATAATGATGTGATTGCTTTCTTTCTGTGTGTTATTTGGCTCTGCTCACTCTCACTTTAGTCGAGCTTTCTGTTGCTCTGCTATCTCCATCTTATTCTGACTAATGTTGACGTACCTCTGGATGGTCTCCTCTGCTTGGTTTGCATGGTCAAAGTGCCCACCACTGCACCCATGTTGTCACCGTGGTAACCAGCCTGGTCAAACAACCCAGAGTAATAGTCCTCTCTTTAGTTCACGGTTTTGTCAGCCTGTCGTTCTGATCTTCCTCCACAGCTCTGAATCTTTAACGGGCTTTGCTCCTGTTGATCCCTCTCACTGCTTTAAGATCTGTTACAGAGTGGTCGAGTCTCTTCTTTAAGCTGATTCTCTTGGATTTCTGATTTCTCTCTCCAAACACACACACACACACACACACACACAAGCTGCTCCTGCCTTTCTGCGCCACTCCCTCCGTTCTGTGCCGGATTCTACTCATCTGTCAGCCTTTCCCCCCTATTTCTAGCTCCCTGCCTCCTCATGCCCTCATGTTGTTGTGGAGTGCTGGCAACTGATGCAGTGCTCAATAATAACACTACTGACAAGTGAATGGTAGCAGGTGAAGGACACGCATTTGCTGACAGACCTCTGGTCTTTACAGGCATTACACTTTAGATGTTATATATATATTAACAGTTTATCTTCTAATTTGTTACTAATTCTTCCCTTTACTTACCTAACACATATTAAGTACATGCACACATACACACACACACACACACACACACACACACACACACACACACACACACACACACACACACACACAGCTCAACAGTAATGGATGATCACAGTCTGATACCACTTTGAATTAGTACTCTGCTCCCCAACGCATGGAGATGAGCATGTAGATATATGTCAGCTGTGGAGCCCACCTTTGTGTGTATTTCTGTGTTAATTCACAACACTAACATGGACAGACGTTTTCCTCTCTCGTCTTCTAACACAGAGGGTAACAGAGATTTGGTGATTTCTTTTACTGCAGTACAAACAAGAACATTAGAGTGTTTAATGGTGTCAATTAATATTCATGCAGCAGCTCCAATTCAAGAAAATGAGACTATGTGCATTGGGGTAGGAGCGAGTGAGTAATGTTTATTTCCCTACAAGTGCTGAGCATTAAAATTCAAACTGGGTTGGTGGAAGGAGAAGTAAGTGTTTATTATACAACAAGTGCTGTTGCTGCTTAAACAATGTCATGCATTGTGGTAAAAGCAGCAAACGATTAAAAATATTTTCCAGTCCAATCCTATATCGGCAGAAAAAAGGTTGGTATTGTACATTTTTGCAAACCATGGATATGTTGCATTTGCATCTTATTACATAGCAGATATGTTGAAGCAATGCTGTGGTTAACTTGTATTCAAGTTCAGGCACAAAAACGATTTGGTTATGGTTAGAAAAAAATGTTTTGGCTTAAATACCCAGTTTGTGGGGCACAATCCTCACTGGAAACACAGTGATTTCCCAAAATAACTACTTTTCAGGGAACACAACAATTTGCTAAAATATGCCAATGTTTGGGGGCTGGAAAGCTGCTGGAAAAACAGTTACTGGTTGCAAAAAAACATCCATGTTTGGGGGGCTGAAAAGCCGTAGGAAACACAGTAACAGGTCACTAAAAAACATCCACAGGAAAAAAGCCACAGGAAATACAGTGACAGTTTGCCATAATATGCCCATGTTTGGTGGCTGAAAGGCTGCTGGAAAATTAGCTGCAGTTGCTAAAACACACTCTCATTTGTGGGCTGAAAAGCCACTGGAAAACCAGCTACAGGTTGTTAAAAGACATCCACTTTGGGGACTAAAAAGCCATAGGAAACACAGTGACAGGTCACTAAAAAGTGCCCATGTTATGTGGCTGAAAAGCCACAGGAAAAACAGTTACATGTTGCTAAAAAACACCCATATTTGAGGGTCAGAAAGCCACAGGAACCAAAGTGACAATTTGATAAAAATATGCCCTTGTTTGGGGGCTGAAAATCCGCTGGAAAAACATCTACAGACGTTAAGACACACCCTCATCTGGGGACTAAAAACGCCACTGGAAAAACAGGTACAGGTTACTAAAAAACACCCACATTTGAAAGCTGAAAAGCAACTGGAATAACAGCAACAGATAGAACAGGTTACTTAAAAAACACCCGTGTTTTGGGACCAAACAGCTTAAGGAAACACAATGAAGGATCTTCGGTGGCTGAAAAGCCAATGCAATAACAGGAATGAGTCGCTAAGAAACACCCACATTTGGTGGCTGAAAAGCTGCAGAAAACACAGCAATGATTCACTGAAAAACAACAGACTTTGCTGTTGGTTGGTTTGGAACAGAGATCTGCTGGCATCTCGCCACCATCCTCTCCACCTCCCAGTGACAAAGTCAGCTTATATAGTATGTCACTTTAGAAATGTTGATATGATGTGTATGAAATGTGCAAATGTAACATAATCATGGTTTGCAGAAATGTACAATGCAGACATTTTCATCTGGCAACTGGGCTGCCTGTACGGGATATTACTCTTGTCTAGCTTTGGATTTGATATGTTATCTGACATATTTAAGCAGCGATTCACAGCAGGACTCAGCTGGAAATGATTTATTCTAAAGAAAGACTTTTAAAAAGTGATTGCTTATGTGTGTATTCCATGTTGTAGAACTGAGTGAAGTACAGAAAATGTAAATGTCTTTTTAAATATTCCACTCACTGCAGACCAGAAATGTAAATGCTCTCTCTGCCTCACTCTATGTGTGTGTGTGTGTGTGTGTGTGTGTGTGTTGGAGGCGGGGGGGCTTCAGAAAACCTCTCTTGGTTTAAAAAATTCATGGACTGCCATTTTTTCAATGACGTTTCAGTTGTCTTGTTTCTTGAAAGTTGGGTTCCACCTCCTTTTTAAGAGCAGTAAAAAGAGCAAAAGCCAGTACGGTGGCATCAACCCTAACCCTAACCCTCGGAAAAAATAAAAAATAAAAAGATCCACGATGTATTACATCATGAGTTCAAGAGCCCTAAACTCTGCAGTCTTTTATACATATAATATTAATTCCCTCATAGTTATGTAAGCCTTGAAAACTTGCCTTATCACTGTGTTTGTCCACGCTGTTTGAACAGCAGCGGATGCATGCAGGTCGTTAGTATTTAAATGAAGTGGCGTGTGTTTGTGGGTGTGCGTGCATGCTGTTTGCTAAGCACAATCCTGTGATTGCCCAGGTGGTGCTGAGGTAAGAAGTTAACATGCACTGATTAATTAAACATAAAGTCATACATAATTCTGATAAATGTACACCTCTCTCACGCTCAGTGTCCTACCCTTTTCATACAGCCCTTTTCCTTTTTGCATTCAAATTTCCTGCATTCAAATACTGTATTAAATAAAAAAGCTACCTCTTCACCTTTACAGATCATGTGACACTCATTGCTTTTCTATCAAACATTTATTACTTTTACTTCATGAAAAAATCAGCACAGCTCAAATGAGACCAGTGAGCATAAATGAAAATTACAAGTGTGTAAACAATCATTCCCCACTTCTCCTACTGAAAATAGATACGAGCCCCCTGACACTCCAACACACACATACAGTACAAACGCTCGCAGATGGGGAACTAAGTATTCAGAAAACTATAAGTAACCCGCTGTGATACCCATGACAGATGTTTGCCATCTGGAGCTGCCTTTCTGCACCATATCATTCTGCACAGTGACACTGCTGCACTGCAGTCTGACCTCATAATCTCCTCATTATTTTTTAAGCAGTTCATGATCTACACAAGTCAGCTCGGCACCATCAACTGCCAACAGGCACGATTCACAACGGTGTTGAAGGTAATTTCGAAAAAAGGTAAATTAATAAATAAATGAAAATGATAATAATCAAGACCAAATAAACATAGTTTGAAGAATGTATAACAGTCAGTCATGAAAAGCTGTTTAACTCATTCCTCACATGGTTTCAGGAACGCTGATGATACCTGAGACTTGAGTGCCCTCAGTTTGAATTTTCATGTAATGAAATAACACATTTGTCTTTAAGGCTCAACGAATTAAATTTGTGAGAGGAAGGAAAAGCTATGTTAAAAAAAAGCCTCCTTTGATCTGAAATTGCTATCTCTGTTTTGGAATGAGATGGCAGTTTCAGACCTGATGAGTGGTGTTCCAGTCTCGTTATGCAATAGCTCCTATCATTAAATTATGTCGTCTCTGCTGCTCTCTTCTTCACCTCAGCGTTCCCTTTTCACCTGCATTCTCCATAATAGATGGAGTTGTGCTTAAAGAAAGTCATGTCTTTGATGAAGGGAAAAAGGGCTACATGATGAATCAGTGTGTCTGGATGGCTCTACATGAATTGCCGATATATCGTACATTTACCGAAATTAATATAGTGCCTCACCATAACCTTTTTGTTGGAATGACCTGTATTGACAATATGGCCACATTATACATATGTAGTGAAAGTGTGATTATAGTAATAAACTTACAAAGTACAAAACATTTTTTTCTCTTTTTCATATAATTCTAAATTGAAAACCCTAATTTATTTTTGACTGGTCAGGCAAAACAGGCACTTTGAATTAGCATTTGGCAACACTGGTAATTAGTTAAAGCTGGGGTAGGCAGTTTATTTTGGCGTCATTGGGCAAAAATCCCACATTCAGTTTTGAGCATATTGTAATTCAAGTAGACAGAGAGAACATTAGACTTCTACGCTTCCTCTTGGCTCTGTTTTCAAGCTTTAGCAAATCTAGGTCGTGACTGGAAACTGTGGTCAATCACAGAGAGGGGGCGATCCTATTGGCCGTTCTACAAATGCAGATGGGCGTGCACATCCCTGCAAATGGTGAAAGCCTGATTGAATAGCAGAGAATCTTACAGAGACAGCTGCTATTCCAGCACTGGCAACAAGTGGTTACACTGCAAAGCAACCCAAAAAGGGAAAACAGACCTATCCAAAAGAGTCTGACAATAAATGAAATAGAACAGGTGTCAATATTAGCGAAGTGTTTCAGAGATGGAGACAATATGTTGGCAGTAGTTTAGCCTACTGCTAACTGGAGCTAAGGGCTCACAGCTGTGACATGAAGTTTACACTGATGTAGCTAACTTTAGCTAATGTTTGAGCCTCAGAGTGTCCACTGCCTCCTCCCTGCCGCCACAGACCACCTTGCTGGGAGGAGAGTGGGCTCTGGAGACGGACTGCCACTCAGCTGCTGCAGCAACCGAGGTCCAGCCAGCTCAAACCCCAGCACTAGGGGAAAGGACAGTCCCAGCCAGATCATCAAACTTTCTGTTGCTGCCTATACATGGGGTTTGTGCTGGCCAAACTCGAGCTTCTACAGCGGCTGACCAAAGGGCTGTCTCCTGAGCTGCTGCCCACTGCAATGTAAAAGCACCACTCCCCCAGGGGAGTCCACAGCTGTGGGGAGCAAAGTGGAGAGACATTGGGGTGGCTAGCTAGTTAATTCTTGTCTCATTTGTGCTCTGAAAAACAGAGAGCGAGAGAAAGAGAGCAGAGGGAGGAGGGGCTGAGCAGCGGTCCACTTTAAAATGAAATAAGATTAAACAGATCAATACTTGGGAAACACTAGGTCAGTGTGTTAAGTGCATGGATATTCCCATGGTCATCTGGTGGGAGGGGCTTAGGACAGAGAGGGAATAGCTGCAGAAAAGGGGTGTATTTTCACATTCTGATGTTTTTTCACCTATTCCAGATTTCAGTCCACCACAGCTTCAATCAGTTAAGTGAATAGTTGAGAAATTATAAAACTGATTAGCGGCAGCTATAATATTTACCAGGTTTCTTTAATTAGTGATTTGGTTATAAGGAAATTTATTAAAAATTAACTTTTTTTTTGTTTTTGTTCTGCATTGAAAATTTTATGTTAAATTATTTTAAATCAAAAAGAACTTCAGTTAAATTAAATATTACAAAAGTGGGTAGCCTGGAGTAAAAGTCTTGTTATCTTCCACACTGTACATTGCCCTCAAAACAAGACAAACAATCTTTGGAAAAATTATACTACTAGCTCTACTGAATAAGATGGATACACGTAGGTGTTCCCTCCTGTTTTTGTTATGTTGTGGTGTTGCTGTTTAAACAGCAGGTGGCAGCAGAGTACAATACTTCCTGATACAGTCAGTGTCCTGGGTCATCATTGCAAGCTCATTTTGCTCTTGATTAAATAATATGAGCAAAAATTAACAGAGTCCCATATCATATGAGCAGGTAGACTGAACCTATAGTAGCCTACTACAATACACTTCAATCACCCAATCATCACCATACTGTTCACAGCATCAGACACTTGTCCAGATTATGTATGTGAATATCAGATAGTAAAACAATGAGGCTGGAGAGGATTAATGTGGAGAATGAAACACACAGAGGAGGCAACAGATAAAAATAAATCTAGAAGAAGACGGTTACATAAAAGTGTGTAGTGAGGTGATGTAAAAAATTAAAAGCAGAGACACACACTGTCAGCTCCAATCCACTGCATCTACAGCCGCAGGAAAGTGAAAGAGAATGAGAGGCTGATGGAAGAGACAGACTTTTGGGGAAAAGAGTTCACAAACACAGGGCAATGCTGGGTAATTCTGCCATATGTTTTAGAGCTATGGTAGAAGTACAAGGGCTATAGATCTGAATCTGTCTCAGCAGTGGGGGATGACGGGACTCTTGGTGCAAGGTTATGCACTTAGAGGACACATGTGACTTGTAATAGCGAGGGACAGGTGCAGCATGAGGCCGGATGAGAGGGTTTCTGATGTCAGCTACATTGCTATTGTTTCCATGTAGGACTAGAGTCTATATGAGTAATGTGTAGGCTATTACAGTAAAGGCAAACACATAAAACAAAATCACCATTTTGGTCTAAACATGAATCTTTAAAGCAAGCCCATATAACTGAACAGTGGCTACTGTGGCTGCAAATGACAATAATGGGATAATGATGAATGCTAAACTAATTTTTAGCATTTAACGAAAATGTTCAGTGAGCTGACTCAGTCTGTTATACTGCAGTATTTCCCTCAATATTTCTAAGCTTAGCCATCATAAGCTACTGGTCATATTGTGTGGAATAAGATCTCTCAAAAGTTACATAATCTTCCTTTAACATAAGATGTCGTCAAGGGAGGCACAACAGTTTCAGGGTCATTACATTGGCTGAGTTTATTAAAGTAATATTCCAGCCAGTGAGCTTGGTTGAAATACTTCAACATTCACCTTTTTAATTTTCAGTCATCACTTTTTCCGCATGTTTATACCTAGCTTAGTTTCGTCAGACACATTTCATATGTAAATATTAACACTTGGGTTAGTGTTGACGTCAGTGGCTCAGTGGCTCATATAGCTGCCATTGCTAAATATAAATTACTGCGGCAAAAATGACTAATTTCCAATTTACAGTTCAAATACACTTGTACATTTAAGCCACACACACATTATCAGTCACATCTCAATGAAACCAGGAGCTCTGCATGCATGGATACTTGGTTGATAATGTTGTTTGATTGTCTTTACAGGAAAATTAAAGGGTAACTTTGGTATTTTCCAACCTTTACGATATTTTCCCAAGGTTTTTGTGTCTAAGTGACCAATAGGGACAACACTGGTCCAAAAACTGGTCCAGTTTAAAACAAGACTGCTGCAGCCAGCAGTGGCAAAATTGGCTGCAATGTAATCCTGCAGGGCAATTGAGCATTGTCAATTTACGACCAGTAGAGATACGTGTTTTTGCTACTGAAAGGCTCAGACTGTGATTCTAAGTGTCAAACAACTCATCTTAAGGATCCCTACAGAGACAGACCTTTTGGTTAAAGAGTAAGATCCTTTTTGTTTGAACAGAAGCTGCCCTGAAATCACCATTGTCAAACCCACCAGACTGCATTTGAATAAAAAGTAAGTCACATCTAACTGGGTGTATTAAGGGTTTATTTCAACCAAACCTGAAATGGTCATTGTTGAAACAATAAAGAGACAAACATTTTTGCTTCTGTCAACCTTGAATGAAGTGTGTTTTACGATGATAAAATTACTGTTTATTTAAATGGATTTTGGTTGGTTTGACAATAGTGATTTCAGGTCTGTTTCTGGTTTAACAAAAATGATCGTACTCTTTAACAAAGAGATCAAACTCTATAGGGATCCTTTCCATAAAACACTTAGAATAACAATCTGAACATGTCAGTGGCAAAAGCAAGCACTTTTAGCAGATGTACAATGACAGTACTCAATTGCTGGCAGGGATTACGTTACAACCTGTTTCACCACAGCTAGCTGCACTGGTCTTTTCCAGTAATGGACCAAGGTTAAAAATTATTATTCCAATTAGTCAATTAGAAACAAAAACATGGATGTAGGAGTTCAAGTTAAAAAAAATCCAAAGCTACTCCTTAAGCAGCAGGTACTTTTTAAGGAAAAAACAGGTAACACAACAGCTATCAGTTTCTCAGTCTTACAGATCACAACAGAACTATTTCTAAAAGCAAAGCTATGTGAAACAAGAGTATTTAGTACAATATACAAAATACATTATCCACTAGGGACTTAAAATAAGTGTCCTTCTGCTTAAGGCTCAGGGTGTAACACCACCCAACCCCAACTCTGACACTCTAGCTTGCAGTGTCTAAAGGTCTGAAAATAAATAAACATGCTGTTGCATTTGTAAGAAGAGCTTTTAAAGGTGAGCAGGCAGAGTTTTATGGTTCATTGGCCACTGTATAAGTGTGTGCAGGCAAATATGCATAACAAACCAAAGCACTGGAGCAACTATACATGTCTGTTGGTGATGAGGGCCTTATATTATTTCACTCTACCTGACATGCTTGCGTGTGTGAAGCTGAAAATGCATGTGTGTGCATAATTTCATGCCTTCTTCCATGCATATGATAGATACGCAAAGCAGGGGATGATGCTCTGAGACATGATTATGAGTGAATCGTGCAGAGGAGGGTTTTTAATTGGAGGGTTTTTAATTTAGTCTCAAGTGCTTTAAACCTTTATAACAAGATCAGCTCTTTCAGTTCTCTTAGGTCTCTCTTATTTCTAGCCGAAAGCTTGTGCAGTGTTTTCCATGCTGCATGCCACTGTTTCACATGGCCATTAAATTAAATGACAACATTGCACGAGTCCCTTTTGGTTTAGAATATACTCAAAATTTGTAGTTTGGACAGATTAAAGACAGATCTTTTAATACATGGACAACTACTGAATTCAAGACTGATGCTGTTGAAGGTGTGTTTAAATCACTAGATTGGCCTGTATTTAGAATTACGTAATGTTGAGATGTGTGTAAAGTGCATGTTTAACAGCTGCTGTATAATAATCTATTTGTCATTTTTGTTTATAGTTAATGAAAAGTCATTTAGAGAATTCTGTACCCCATAGAAAGATTTTAGTTATGTTTTTTTTTTTTTTTTAATTAATGGTCACAATAACAAGAGCATATGTATGTGCAATATGGGCTGCAATCTGTTAGTGTGTGTCAGTGTGTACACTCCTTTTACTTGTGTATATGAAAGCTTGGCTATGTTATCACAATGAGAAGCTCATGTTGTGTAATTCACACTTTAAAAGACCAACTGTTGTGCTAAATTAAAAAGCTATCCATATTTTCTCTTACACTATAGCAGGCAAAAAATAGATAAACTCAAAACCGTGTGTTCAAATGATAGAATCAGTTCCTATTTTTGACAAAGTATAACTAAGTATTTCGACTAGAGGTGCCTAATTAACTCAGTGACATTCAATTATGGAGTTAAATGAAGACGCGGCCCCTGTTCTGTCCAATGCACAAGCATCTCAACCTTAAACAACGTGAGGTCAGTACCTTGTGCTGCAATCAGCAAAGCATAAAAGAACATTTGAGGAGACGCAGCAAACATGTCCAGAGGCACCATGTCAGGGGACGAGATGTTCAATAGAATTCACACTCCAATTTCATCAACTGCTCCTCCTTTGAGGATGCAGAGCGCAAGATGACGAAAAACAAAACTCTCAATTTAATAGTTTGTGCACTTTTAACTTAGTTTGTTCTCTAGATTTGATAGTGTTTTTTGGCATGAGACAGTTGCTTTCAGTGCCATCCCAAACAAAGCCAAAAAGTCACTCCTAATTCAAATACACAATAGCTATATAGGTTCACATAGGACACAGTCTAAACATCAGGCTTTTCGCCCATGCATCTGAAGATCTGCCCCTTACTGTAAAAGTAGGTTTGGAATTGTTCAAATATTTCTGTGTTTCTAACGACTGATAGTCCACAGTCTCTCAGTTCTTAGACACTACAGATGTGCGGTTGCATCGCATGACCTAGATTGTCAACCCATGCGGCCATAAGTAGGCTGTATTATTTCTAGAACAGAACAGTAGCTGACAAAGCCAAGACTTTAGAGCACATGGTTTTACTCTCAGCAGGTTTCATTACATTTTTTTAAAGTTGTACTTTTTGCATTACACAGTCAAAAACTGTACTATTTATATTAAAGTATTACCATACAAATATACGTCAGATGTTCATGAAGTTAGGCTGATACCAGTAGTGTCTGTTGGACAAAGACATTCCAGGTAATAAGGCATAAGTAGTCTGTGAGAGTGTGGTCAGTATGAATGTAAAACAGAGTACACAATTGGATGGATTTCAGCATATATGAAAAGCAGTGATATTGATGCTCTTGTCAACTGTATATAGTCATATTTAGAGGACAGACTATAGACAAAGTCTGAAAAGGATAAAAGATACAAGTTACAGGCTATGAAGTTGTGCTCCTACAAATAGGTTGCTACTTTTTAAAATGAAAACAAAAGACTGTATGAAATCACTTCCTGGCAGATAGCCTGCACATGATTTAGAGCTAGATAGTATGAGGCCTATCTAGCCTCATATCTAGCCTGAGTATAAGCCTTAAAGACTACATTTGTATCGGAGGAGACAATTTGTGGAAAAGATGCAAAGACATGAAATTCATTTCCCACAGTGAGAATTTAAATGAAGCATCGTCTGCACCTGCACAAACCATTTGGATATTTTTATACTGCTCTAAATGTGTGTGAATTTAATTCTAAATTTATATCAAGCGAGAAGTTTTGCAAGTGAAAGCAGATCAGTGAATTATGTCAGTCGTGACTGACTCACAGCCGCACTCTGACTCAGTGACTCAGCATTTGTTTTTGCTGTTATGGTGAAAAGTAACTTTCAACCAGAGGATGACGAAGGTCGTGAGGAGGGCAAGAGCCAGGGCTTTTAACAAAAACACGATCAGGGGTTGACAGTGCATCACAACTGCTGTCTGAAGGTGTGTCTACGAATGACGCATCCATGACCTCATCATTCAGCTCTTAAAGGTGTATCGAAGAAGACCATGGCTGCGATCGAATAGTCTTTTGTCTTAGGAAGGTTCCTCACAGAGAAATGACCCAGACGTATCTAAACAGCAGCCATGATAAGAGCTGGTTGAATTTTGTAAATGCTAAGGAAAGGTGCTGAATTGCTTCCAGTCTTATCTCCTTCAGCATAGGGTACACTGTACAATCCGTTCCCAAAGGAAAGGAGATAATGCCGTCCCACGATTCCTTGTGGCAGCAACTTTTAAAGCAATGCTTTTTCATTCAGTCATTCACAAAAACAAATGATATGCCCATCTTGCATAAATTCAACAATTGTCATTATAATAATACTAATTGGGATTCATGTGATAAATATGTGTGGACAGGAGGATAAGCATGAGTAATTCTAACCTTAATAATGAAGTAATAGTTTTACCAGGATGTCCACGTTTATAAAGCTTGCATGAAACAACAGGATAAGAGGGCATGGAGTGAAGTATCTAAGATGTACTTTTAACAGTCCATCTTCAGAACATTGTAGTTTCACCACGGCAGACCCACGTCAATAACATCCTGTCACATATTTACGCAGCCAAGTGCAGTCACATTTTCTTAGCACTGTGGTTGTTTTTTCCTTATGAATTCTCCTTTACATTTTTCCTTGACCTCATGACATTCCTTTGCTGCTTCTGCTTTATTTGAATCAGTTTTTTTCAAAAATAAAAAGGTAAAAAATATCCAGTATGTCCCAAGAAGAAAGGTAAAAATTGAGCA
Source organism: Epinephelus fuscoguttatus (assembly GCF_011397635.1). Lineage (NCBI taxonomy): Eukaryota > Metazoa > Chordata > Actinopteri > Perciformes > Serranidae > Epinephelus > Epinephelus fuscoguttatus. The sequence continues at coordinate 8,934,245 of NC_064763.1, forward strand.
AAGTTTGAAAATATAAACACAGGCCTGTGTGACAGAAATATCTTGTAATCCCTTGCATTTGTCTTGAGACCTGTCCCACAGGTGAGAACCACAACTTCTCTAATTCTATCTGAGGCATTAGACCTGATGGTTCGATTTAGCTACCATGAGCACCACACCACACATCATGTTATTCCAGTGTCCAAAACCCCCAAAATGTTCATATAAATATGTTCAATTTGAACACTGCTGCATTGGCAAATAAGAGTTAATGTTGTATTTATATTTTCTAGGTCCTGAGCTGGAACTCTTGGACTTTCACTTGTAAAGCAATGGCTCAGTGTTTTGCTCAAGGACACTGTGACGGAACACATAGCTCTTGATGAATAGACTTTACCTCAGCTGATGTGGGAATTGAATCTTGACCTTCACTACATGGCCGCTGCGGCAGCTGCACAGAACACATGGAGGCTCACAGAAATACATGGAATGGACACAACCTCACAATGTGGTGATGGGCACAAAAGGTCTTAAAATTACATGCTGGCAACACAAAGACACTGCCAATGCAAAGTCAAGTCATTTTTGACGTTGTGAGATGGTTACAGTTTGGTTAGGCTTAGGAACAAAATATACTTGAAGTAGATTGTGGTTTGGGCTAAAATAACTAGGGATGTAAGTGATGTAAACTTATGCACTTTGCGTTGTTTTGTAAAGTCTGTGAAGTCAAGTAACTTCCTGAACTTTTGGTTTCAAACATCAGTCTTCTGGTTGAGATGTTTGCTTCATCCATCCATCATCACTCACCTTGCACAGACTTTTGTGCTCTTTATATTTCATTCGTGTGTCCACCACGACAAAAAAAATCCTCACTGACTTTGCATTGGTATTGTTTTCGTGTCGCCAGCATGTCATCTCTAAACACTTCATGCTCATGACACATTGGTTGGTTGGTTGGTTGGTTGTTGATCTCACATTCTATGAGACCAGGCTGAAACATATGAGAACTCAATGCTGTGCTAATGGAGTCCATTTGTAAAAGAAAGCCAGGTACAGTATAATTCCACTGATAACAGTTATGAGGCTTGAAGTGAGGGTGTTTTAAACAATTTAATTTGGCGAGAAATCAGTGCCACTAAAATTGTGTTTTAGTACCAATATTGTATGAAAACACTGGATCACACTATTACAACAAGGCTGAGATCTGTTTGGTTGTTCACACTAATATGTAGCCCTCTCGCAAAACCACATTGTATCCAATCAAGTACACGTGAAAAAATGCATGCATTGTTTAAATGCATATTTGAGGGAAAGATGTACAGTGAGTGCATCTATATTAGAGTAATAACAGTACCTTTTGCGAGGGTTCCTGAGACCAATCTCTGCAGCGACTGGATTAATTTGAGCACCCCCTGCCTGCAGCGGCTGGTACAGCCAGCCATCCTGAGGTTGAGGTAGAGGCAGGGGCAGATGGGGCCGAGGCTTCACCAGAGAAAACTCTTTCTTCCAATATACTGAAAAAAAAAAAGCTTGCAAATGTTTTCGCAATGTCCTCTCTAGAGATATTGCTCCAGTGTGGGGATTGCAAAAAAGAATCTGCCTCAGTAGTTTTTGTGATGTGACATCTTGAGGTCCTTTAGGGGGAGCTTTGTGGAGAAAAAAAGTAAGATCTGAGATGAATAACTATTCACCTGCAAAATTCAGCTTGTACTGTAGCTTAAGAGCAAAACAATGTATATTATCCTCCACACAGTTACACCTGAGTACCTGTTAATTCACACACTCAGAGAAGCAAACACATACACACACTGTTGTGAAGTTTAGAGGCAGGTAAAGAAACGGTGCTAGAACTGCCAAAAAAAACCCCAGATGGGCAGAAATGCTGATCTGAAATAAAAATCCAAACCTGTATGTCAAACTTTTAAAAAAGCAAAGTTGTGTTCCACAGACCAAAATGAGGCAGAAGATAAATAATTGAATGGACTCCAAAAGTAGAATGTGAAGAGCCGTGCACCCGGGGAAGTTCTGTACAAGAAAAAGCAGAGAAGCTGGTCCAGTTCTTCTCACCTCCTCTCCTCTCTGTCTGATCACTCTTGTCTTCTCCTCTTTGTCTTGTGGTCTTGTGAGGTAGCAGTTTCTCCTCCAGTGTAGATTTCTGTGTGAGGTTTTCCTCTGAGCTGCAGTGGGAGCCCTGCGGCTGTGGTCTGTGGAGGAGCTCTGCTCTGGTGCTCTCAGCAGATCTGTGCTGCAGAGAGCACCAACAGCCACCACTGTACCCGCCCTCCCTCCTCTGTGCTCCCTCCTCCTGTCTTGCATTTGTGCTTTCTCACTCTCAACCTGGCTAATGTTCTTTCTTCTCCCCTTTTTTTAAGAGCCTGCCCTACACAGTTGGATGATCCAGTAAATAGTGTAAAAAAAAAAAGAGGGGATTTAAGGTTGGTTGTTCATAGTTTAAGGCGAGAGCCCCTGTAGTGAATAGAAATTCAGATTATTCAAATTCAGATTAAATAAAAAAAATCAACTATTACAACATCCTCTCCTCACTGTGTTAACAAGTGCTTTAAATAAAAATGGACACTCATTCATAGCACCTAGAGCAAAATCACACATCTTACACTGTACTTGGTCACACTGTCAGTGCTGTAATCTGTCTTTGTGCAAGAGATCATGTCACAGCTTATAGTGAAACATCAGTGACATAGTCCATATTAAATCAGTACATTTCTATATCTGCTTCATGAGTTAGACATTTAGAGCTTTATTGTACTTTCTGATAAATGGTTTCTCTCCCAAAACTCATAAAAAACCCGATACTTCTTCTGTTTACTTCTTAATGTTGTCAACATTAAAAAAACAGACTGCGTCAAAGGTGCCACATTGAAATGTAAATGACAGTTTATTTGGAATCATATTAACTATTCATTTTTGCTGGATGTGCCAACAGCCACATCACAAATGATTAGGCACATGCCCCTGCAGAAACGGATGAGGTCACACTAAGTCACAGAGCTAGCTTTCTCTTGTGTCAACATATGGAAATTATTTGTTAAAATTACAAGCTAAACAGAAATACATACCCATTAAGTGGCCAGAAACAAAAAGAGGCGAGTCTGGGCATGAGATAAGAGAATACTTTGTGTTTACAGTGTGATGCAAACACTATCTCAATATGTATTAAGTAAAATTCTGCGCACCTACATGTGGATATTTTTATGGAAAAAAGACCCCCATAGTCCCTATCTTAAAATACATGACAGAGGTCATCTCTGAAGTATGGCTGTCCATAGCGCTAATATTAATTACCATCATTATCATTATCTGCACAGCTATAGCAGGCAAGTACATCTGTAATCCCTAATGCACATTTCTGTCACTATGGTGATCAGGCGCCCACCAGAGCTGAGAGGCTACTGTATGACTGCTGAATCAGAACCAGAAGGTCCGTGCCAAATTTACATACATGCAAAGCAATCGGCCATAAACACACAGTCTAGTCCATCACGAAATGACTCTAAAACAGGTTATGTAAGCCTGCAGTTTGCTTGTGGAGCTTTTTGTTTCTCACTCCACTGAACTGGGGAAATGCTCGAGGAGAGCATGACGCAGTGCTTCCTCTATCTATTTTTCTCCCCCTCATCCTCTGTCTTGTCTATATTTAATGCTTATAGATTCTATTTATCTCCTCACAGTCACAGTCACCATTGCATTTCAGGAGGTCCCTGTCCTACAGTATCACTATCCTAAATGTCACACATGGGAAAAAAAAAAATAAAATAAAGACAGCAAAAGGAAGACCCTAGCTTTCGTGACTTGAGGTGGTTGTTCGCACAATCCTGTTTAGATCCCAGGAGGGGAGCACTTTACTCACAGAGTGGCAGGGTAAAAATAGCAGCACAGTACAAGCCACAGTGTCAAAAAGAGAATAAGTATGTGCAGGATAATAGTAATTAAATTATAAAGTGTAATTATAACAAAAACAGTGAAGTTAAAACCATATTTTTGTTTCTCACAGACTAATTTATTGACTCTTTCAGTTTTTTGTCAGATTTTTTTCAGTGGGCTTTCATCTAGAGGGTGTTAAGAAGCTTTTATTTGTGGCTTTATTGTAAAGGGGATGTAGTGTAGTGTATTGCTGCCAACCAAAAAGACACATGTTTATAGAAATTGTTAGCAAATAATATTAGATTTGAATGGATTAAAAGCAAGTTAAGCACAGGACACAGGTTGGGGATGATGAAAAAAAGGGTTTTTGTCATAAAGAATAGGAATAATTGGGGTCCTGGGTCTGTGGGAAGGAGTGGAGGAGGCTGAGATGAAGCTGGCGTGGGCAGAGGGTGAAGGAAGTGTGGTGTGCAGGTGAAGCTGGTTGGCAGGTGAGTGATGATCCTGAAAAAACAGGTCAGGAACATGAAAAAACACATGAGGAAAATAGTTGCTAAGAATGTCTTTGTCTGCTGCGAGGTTTATCTACCACTTGGGTTGGACAACAATCTGGCAGTGAGCGGTTGGAGCGTCAGAGTAGAAATACTGCATGTTGATGAGCTGATGAGGCAGGTGAGTATGATGAGCAGAGCTGGGAACCAGGGAGACCAGGGAGGGGGACTACGCCCACGCCAGCACACAGACAAATCTAAACAAGGGGAGATAGGCAGACAGGAAACCAGGGAAGGGGAAGAAACACTAGGAACAACACAAGTTATGGCGGTACTGTAACACTCAGATCCCTTTCTTAAGTAACATACCTATATAAAAATACACCATTACAAGTAAAAGTTATGCATTTAAAATCTTTCTTCAGTAGAAATACAGAAAGATTGTAAGCAAAGTGTACTTAAAATACTCATTTCTAGGAAAATGTGACAGATATATTATTATATATGACAGTTTTATTCATGATGATTAATGTAGTTAGTTTTGAATACTTAAAGCTATATAGTTTTTTAGTTATTGTTATATAGTTTAGTCCAGTGATTCCAAACCGAGGGGTCAGGCCCCCTCCAAAGGGTCACAAGATACATCTGGGGTTCGTGAGATGATAAATGAGAGAGTAAAGAGGTATAAAAAAGCTCTGCTAATAAATCTGTATTCATCATATCGCTGATTTTTGCATAATTGTTAAATATTTTAACCTCTTTGGGCCTTATGTAAATGAGATGGGGCATGTCTTTTTAGCTGAACTGCCAATAGCTTATAAAGATCTTTAAACTACACCTTTGTGACCTCTTTTTTTGTGGGAGGTCACAACACAAAACAGTTGGGAACAACTGGCTTAATCTTTAATAATGTGCTGCATTTTATAAGCTTATTATATGGTTTAAATGTAAAATTCCAGAGGCCCTGAAAGGCAGGTGAAAAAAAATAACTGTGGGCAATGTTGGCAAATATTTGATCTCCTACATGCAGGATGTTATCTGCAATGTAGGAGGTATAGCCTAAGTAGGAGTAAAACAACCTTATTAAGTCTAAAAGCTTATCTCCTACATAGGAGATAATATCTGTTACGTAGGTGATAAAATCTCATCTGTAGGAGATAAACTGTAGGAGAGGAGTGTACGTGTAAAGACTCCAGTGTATATCCTTATGAAATGTAATGAAGTTAAAAGTAAGTGAAGTGTAAAGTGACACACTAAAAATATTAAGTAAAGTAAAAGTACCTCAACACTGTATTTCAGTGCAGTCCATGAGTAAATAGTATTTACTTTTCACCAGAGCTGCAAAAAGTCCTGAAACTAACTGGCTCACATTCTCATTTTCCTCATACATCCACCCTCTCGGTGTACCCATGTCTGCCCTGTGGAGACTAATAGCAGGCCTAGCTATGTCAACACACATGATTCACTGGTCTAATTTCTGCATCACTTCTGGGGTCTCTGTGGCACTGTCAAGTTATTTATGTAGCCCCTCATCACAAGCATGACCCAGAGTCCTTACATACTGTATTATGTTGCAGTAAACTAGCCTAACTCATCCTTGGGCCACTGTGCCACCCCCAAACATGATTTACATCCCTAAAAAAGCATGTTTTCTAATGTTAACTGGGATTGATCGTGACAGCATATCGGTGCCTCCATGAAAAAATTATGTTGTGTTTTTTCATAGCATTAAACTTTGTTTTTTAAATCAGGATGGCAGCAATACCCTTCCATATATAATCAACATCACTAGGAAAGCTAAAAGAAGGTGAAGAGGAAGAAAAAAAAGACTTCTCAGTTGCATGAAAAATATCAGTGTCCATGGTGATATGGAGGTATTAATAAATAAACTTTCAAAAATTACCTTGGCACTTCTTTGGGAAGATATTGTTGCCATAGTGAACCAAATTCCCAGAATAGAGCAAACAAGAAGAAGACTGTAGCTGCTGAAGAGTAAAAACAATTAAATAAACGACACATTTTTAATTATATTGACTTGCTTTGCTTGGAAGGATAGACCCAGTGTTCATACATTTATTCATTTGCATAATCTTGGTGAGTGAAGCCTCATATTATTCATTTCCTCAGGGTTGGTTGTTGAGTGATGTCAGTATAAAAACTGCTGCTGGTTGCAGGCAGCCACTGAACCCTGCAGCAGCACTGCATCGCCTCCTACACTCAGATTTTAAGTCTCCCAAGCCCCCGCACTGAGCATGCCCAGACAAACCTACTTCTGGATCTCTAGACAGGAGTTTAACAGTCCTCTGCACATGGAAGGATGAGAAGTGACAAGAACAGTGGGAGGCCATGGAGCTGAGATATCTGGCAGTGTGAGGCAAAGCCAACAGCTGCTTTATTGCTAGACCCACGCACAAACTCACACCAGCACACAAAAACACACAGAGGACCACAAAAAAAAATGTACAGTGAGGAAGTGTGTCTTGGCTGTAAGATAAGAGAGGCTTTATTGTTTGTCACAAAGAAACAGACATTCTTTTTTGACAAGGCTCAACCTCAAATAATGCACATTTAAGAATTAAAATTGTTCTTGTTTTACCAGGGGAGGGGTTGGAAAAGAGGTGGTTGTTGTGAGTGTGCTTTGTTCCTGAAAAGTCCAGACCAGGTTGTTTACTGACCTCCCTGCTGTTGTTGTTAGTGTAATCAGAGAAGACAACAGGGAATCAAACACAACCTTGAGTAAGCCCCAAAATACTCTTACTGGATTTAAAACCATTAAGAAGCACCTGCTGTAACACAAACAAACAAACAAACAAGCATACAAAAACTCTTGATCCATACAGCCATTGCTGGATTGACTCATGGTCAGATTATGAGCAATCTGGAAATCCATCGGTAAAAAAAAAGAAAACAAAAACAAAACAAAAAAACCCCACTATTTTTTTTTTTCTTTCTTTACCTCTGGAGGCACAGCCCGGAGTTTTTCGACTAACGGAAGTGCAGGGGCCTCGGCGATCGCTCACGCCCTTCACTTCCGGCGGTGCCCCCAGGGAATCGCTGTGTTGTTTACAAATACTTTGGGTAGAAAACCAGAGTTTAGCTATATGTCACATTTTTCACGTCACTATGTCACTGTGTAGACTAATCTGATGTTTGTTAAGTCTATAAACACAATGATTGAAAAAACGTTACTATTTCTGTGTGAACGTTTTGTAATTAGTAACATGGTTATAGTAGATTAGCTGGGCTAACAGTTAGCTGTTAACGTTAGCCGTTAGCGGTGTCTGTAATAACCATAGACTGTATAAAAATAAGGCAATAACTCAATAAACGGTCCGTGAATAAAATATTTTTTTCAGCGGATATCTTAGTTACAACATGATTGAGCTACCAAAGCAGTTTTGTGTTGCTATGTGTGGTATTTATTCAGTTTTGGGAAATCACAATGTCTAGAAAGCATCAGTGGCTGCAGCTGACAGGGACAGTTAGCAAAGCTAACATCAGGACGTCATCTGTTAAAAGCCTCCCGTTGTCGGATACGACATGAAACTACTCCAGTTAGCTCAATCATATTGTAACTCAGACATCCGCTGGATAAAATATTTTTTTCACGTTGACAAGACGGCGTTTTGGGTGGAGCAGTCGCTATGGACACGGAGCTTGCTGTTTCTGTAGATACACATTTCCTGGGGACAGCTGCATGTTTCGGCCACGCCCCCCTTCATTGTGATTGGCTAAAGCGCAGCATGTTCAAACTCAAAGCCCCCCCTTCTACAATGTAAATTGCAGAATCTGTCTTGAGAGATTAGATTGTGAGAGGCTGGGCCCCTGGGCACAACATGCAGAAGGCTCAACCTACTCTCCGACATAGGAGCAAGACACACAGATTTTGTGGTGGTCTTGTTGTTTTGCATCTCTCTGGAGTTGGGTTCTGTTTCTTTGTGGGCATTTAGTGTCTTTTTGGTCAGTTGGTGTCTCTTTGTTATCTATTTTTTGTCTTTTGCCTTTTTGTTTGTTTTGGGTCTCTGCAGTGGTTTTGTATTTCGTAGAGGCCATTTCATATTGTTTTTTTTTTGTGTTTTTGTAGTCATTATGTGTCTCTTTGAAGTAATTTTATGTCTTTTTTGGTTGTTTTACGTCTCTTTGTAGGTGTGTTGTGTCTCTTTGAGGTAATTTTGTGCCTTTTTTGGATATTTTCTGTCTTCTTGTGCTGGTATTAAGGTTTGTTTTTATAGTTGCTACATGTCTCTGAGGTAAATTTGTTTCTTTTTGACCATTTACTGTCTCTTTGTGGTAATTTTATGTCTTTTTTGGTTGTTTTACGTCTTTTTGTAGTTATGTTGTGTCTCTTTGAGGTAATTTTGTGTCTTTTTTAAAGTAATTTTGTGTCTTTTTGTGCTGGTTTTGTGTTATCTTTAGACGCTGTATTTCTATTTAAAGGTAATTTTGTGTCTCTTTTTGGTAATTTTGAGTGTCTTCCTGGTCGGTATGTGTTAATTTGAATGACATTTTGCAGGTGAAAGCCTGGTGGGCCCCTGATTCCTTGGGCCCCTGGGCCTGTGACCATTAGGCCCGTTAGTAATCCATCCACGGGTTTACCTGAGGCTTCACCAGGCAGTGCAGTAAGATGTTTGTGTGTACAAAGCAGAAGAGAAGTCCGTAAACAGAAATGTACTGTGTAGGTGTGTTGAGTCAAGGTGTCTGGCCACAGTGTCGAACAGGGTCAGACTCGAATCCTCGGCCCCATGTTTTGGCTTAAAGGCAAACTGGAGTGGATTCAGTCTATCTACTACCATGGTTGAGAGTTGATTATATACTGCTCTCTTCATACATTTACACACCATCAATGTCATGGCCACTGGCCTGCGGTTGTTTAGGTCCTTAGCATGTGTTCTCTAAGGGACTGGGATTATTCATTCCATTGGCTTGGGACACAGCCAGGATAGCTCATGTGTTTCAGCAAGATTTCTGCTCAAGTTAAAAACAAGTAGCAAGCTTCAAAGCTGAAAAATGAAACCAACACCGAAGTGCCAAAAACTGCAATTCCTGGAATAGCCACTTGAGGCTGGCTCCAAGCATGAGTCAGTTCTCCTAGACTCCCATATTAAAATGCCTAACTTTACAGCAGAAATAAACATGTTTACAACCTGGTACAAAAAGCAGTTTTAGTCTCTATGGCTACTTTAAACATTCATGACAATGGTACTGAATTTTTATATAACTCACTCATTTACATTTTATTAAGGCTTAAAGTTAAACATATTTAAAAGTGGGGCTGCTTGAGTGACAGGCTGTCTGTGACGCCTCACTACAGTCTCGGAGTCAGATCCACCTTTCATTGCTCCACAGCTCCACCCTTTGATCCAAATATGGTCACTTCTGGCTCCAACAGCCAAAATGCCAAACTCAAAGCTTTTAGAACAGAAGTCCACAAACCAATGGGTGACGTCATGGTAGCTATGTCCAAAGTTGCAATACTCTGATGAATAAAAAAGTCAGAATAAAAAAAACATCTGACAGACACAGAACCCTATTTTGAAGTCTGTGGATGAGACAAAGGAAGTAGCTGTGCGTTGCTCTTTAACAGAGGTGCAAAGTGGAAACTAACAGAAAACACTTCTAATGAGGCATAAATCTCACTATTGCATGGCTTATTGTACAAACAACCTTCACCTTCAATTAAGTGCAGCTCACAGCTGCTTCACTGGGAAGCATCTTTGAGTAGGGAGACTGTCCCAAACACAGCATTGGTGTCCAAAGTGAGGGGGATACAGAGAGAGCGACACAGAGTGGTCACAGGAGAGATGCCATACTGATTCCGAACTTTTTCCAAGTCAAGTGTCACAGCAGTAACAGAAAGTTTGTTGGGCTGGTGAGGAGCTGGGGTTTGCACAGACTAAATTCAAGTTTCTACAACCACTACCTAAAAGTCAGTCTCCTGAACTGCTGTCTGCTCTCCTCCCAGCTAAGCAGTCTGTTGTCGGGAACATGAATTCGGGCTTCACACGGCGGCACCAAATATGTTGGGATCAATATATTAGGTCTCACCAAGAGGCACCAAATATGTAGGGATTTAGGGATCTATCGGAAATAATTAATAATTATTATTAATAATAATTAATAATTATGTTAAATAATGTGACTTAATTAACATTAAATCACCTCGTGGGGCACCATTCCCGTAAAGGGAAAAATGATAGCCAGTTGAAGATATCAGTCTCATAAAATAGGCTAAACTATTAATTTGGAGTTTGATTAATAATTAAATGCAGCAGAGGTTGACTATTCATTCACTCTTGTGCAACATTAAACAGACAGCAGGTATGATTCCAAAGAATTATATTTATTCACAAACTAGCAAAGCAAACCAAAACATACAAATTCTAACTAACTATATACAAGTTTGGTGTGTATACGTGTGTTGTGTGTGTGTGAGAGAGAAAGAAGAGAAAGAAAGACAAAGGCAGGTGTGGTGATCAAAGAGCCGTTTGGCCTACAAAACAAAATGGCTGACAACAGAAAACTTCCAAAATGGCCGAATCAAGGCTGGCTTCAGGTCGGGGGAGGTGTTTGTCTGACCATGTGGTCAGGACAAAGACAAAGGAAAAGAAGCGGGAACTTTGAGATGCCTGTTTGGGTGTCACTCTGTTGAAAGCCTATTTGTTCATGAGTCTGTGTCAATGTGACGTGTGTTGCAAACAGTCTGGATTAGTGCAGAGATTGTTTAGCTGGGTGCAAGAATCTGTTTGTGAACAGTATTAGCAAACTAAACACAGCTTTGGCGAAGCCAACTAATCAAAAACCTAACTGTAAACTATCACAACAATAACTCAATGACAGCATTAAATCACATACAAAAAGTTAAACAGTCTTGCGTAGCCTGTAAAGCTGTGATAAGCTATGCCCAGTTGTTACGTTACCGATACTTGAATGGATGGGAGAAAGAGTCACTTGGTGGTGTACTGCTTTGTTAGCCGGCAGAAGAAGGCTGAGAAGAACTGTGGTTTCAGCTGCAGTCTTTGTTGTGTCCTTTGTTCCAAAGATGAAACTCCGAGGAAGCTGGTCGCTCAGGGTTTAGCAGAGTTAGACGCTGGGTGCTAACTCACTTAGTTCCTTGTTGCTGGAAAGCTAGTTGCAAACCTTGAGTCTATGATCAATTGCCCTCCCTTTAGTGGTTTGGGCTATGGAGCAAGGGTCTAGGCCTCTGTGCTGGTCCAGGCCCAGCCAGAAAGATATGGGTGAGCTGCTCCGCAGCTGTAAAGCAAGAGAGAGGGCTTGAAAGGAGCAGGACTTAGCTTAGAGTTTGGTGACATCACAGAGGAGCATGTCACTGTAACAGTACTGTCCAATCAAGTTGTGAGACTTGTGTCTCACTGAGGTGTGAGGTGAGACCTCCTGTGGAGATGGGTGTCACCTAGCTCTCTTTGTTTGAAGACAAAAAGCATGCAGAGGAAAAAGCCTTTAAATGTCCAGCGATGATTTTACCAAATGATAAATCATCTGTGACCCTGTGAATGCCAGCACTGTACTGGGATGCAGCACAGGTCTGTCTCCATGAAATATGACTGCAACAACAGCTTGGACAATAGTAATATAGGACACTGAATTTACAATGAATTCCATTGCTTTTCTGGCCAAGTCCCTAAGAAACCCTTGAAAAAAAGTCCACAGCTCCACATTCAGTGGTGTACTGTATAGACACTGAAGTAAAGCCAACAGAGGGCCTTGGGCCATGGGCATAAACCCGTCAACCTCCCGACCTCCAACATGCTCTGTGGGCCTTGGCTCTCCTCTCACCCTATGACTGCCTCTCCAGCCCCAAAGCCTTTAGCATGCTCTGTGGGCCCTGGCTTTTCTTTTAACTAGCTCTATATCACAGCCTCTAAGCATTGTCCAGCACACCACACTGACCTAGCTGTGCTCTGCTCCTCTGCCAGGGAGCCAAGATGTCAATTTGCAATTGCATCTTTATTTCTTAATATGCAGGCAATAATTACAAATGTAGCCTACTGGTGTATATGTCAAGGCTACAGTGCTCATAATGTAGTCCTTCATGCTGTACTGATGTTTGCCATTAGGTGGTTCTGTTGAGAAAGTCAGACAGAAAGGGTGGCACTCAATGTGTCAAACGTTTGACTCCTTACACAAAATCAACATACTGCAAAACCTAAACCAATAGCCTGGGCTAGAATTTGCTTACATCACTGAAGTCAAAAATCCTAAATTTGGGACAGACGTCTGTATGGGACAGGCCTTTAAAGGGATGGTTCGACATTTTGGCAAATTCGCCTATTGCCGTAATCCCTATAGACGAATTCGACGAATGATTTGTGTATGCCGCCATCTTGCGGCGGCGCCATTGCTGTGGTGACATGTGTCAGTCATCAATTCATTATGCTGTCATTGTGAAGTGACTCTCTACAATGACAGCATCATGAATAGCTGGATTGATGATGTTAGACAGTGGCCTCTGGTAACTGAAGAAGGTATCTTAAATGAATACCGATATTAATTTAGAAATTAATAATTTGTTTGAGCGATAAGCAGGAAAGATTAGAGTAATAGGGAGATAATAGACTGTATCATTAAACACTGTGTAGTATAACGTTAGCATACATTACGTGCGCTGACGTTAGCAAGCTAGCAGCGTGACATTTAATCATTATGGACAGGCTACATGACTAAAAACAACAACAACACGTGTTTGTGTTTTGTTTTAGGTATTCAAGAATATTTTATTGATCGCCTGGCCTCCGATGACCAGAAAAACGGCAATTACAGGTCTCTGATTGTGGGTCAAAATTACCTGAGCTCCGGATGGGTCGGGTTACACTGCCTTTTAGACGACCATCACATCATATTGAAGGCGATCAATATTGATTGCCTTCAATATGATGTGATGGTCACGTAGCCTGTCCATAATGATTAAATGTCACAAATGATTAATTTCTATATTAATATCGGTACTCATTTAAGATACCTTCATCAGTTACCGGAGGCCACTGTCTAACATCATCAGTCCAGCTATTCATGATGCTGTCATTGTAGAGAGTCACTTCACAATGACAGCATAATGAATTGATGACTGACACATGTCACCGCAGCAATGGCACCACCGCAAGATGGTGGCATACACAAATTGTCTATAGTCATATGAGTAGGTACATTACCTTTAATTGTCAGTGCCTGCTGTTCTGAGATCGGTGGGACAGAGCTGAAATGGAGGTGAACGGTACAGGCCCTTCTCTCCCTCAAAACTAATCAAATACACCATCAAATGACTCCAAAACGCTCTACTGGAAAACACATGGCTTGCGCATTCCCCATGCTATGAAATAATAATGTATAATTAAGGTGACACTGAGGCCAGTATGCCAGTCAGAGAGAGAACCATGGAGCAAAAGGTTAGAGTTAGATGGCCTAGGGCAAATGACAGTAAAGAATGGGAGATAGTTAATAGAGATTTGTCAGTAATCTTGAGTAGGCTTACGCCGGATTTCCACTGGATGCGTGTCCGTTGCGGAACGGCAGCGCTGGTTATCCGCTGGGTGCTCCGCTGTCCGTCAACACCCACCGGCTGCGTTTGCTGTGTGGAGTGGTGCAGCTCCGCCGGAAGACATCATGGTGCACTGCCGTGATTAATATCTCCTCGTCCATGGTGTTAACGGGGTGAAATGACGTCTAAAAACCTCTGACCTGTTGACTTCAGGCCTGCCTCTGCCCATTATGTCGTTTTCAAGGTGTAGTGCAGGGAAATATGATCCGCGTGAACACTGTGTATTTTGTTTTGAGAATTTACCGGATGTTTATCGTGTTTCTGTGCACGACTTCCTGCCCTGCACGATCTGCTCTGTGCTGAATTGCTGCGTTGAGCTCCGGTGTCCGGCAAAAATAGAAGTCCTACGTATCTCTTGCGGAGGGCTCTGGACTGCCGGAGCTGTGACGGAGCCGGAACGCAGCACAGCCACAGCCGGTGGAAACACACACATTGACTAGAATTGAATCCTATCGGCTCCGCTGCCGTGCCGGAGCGGAGATGCAACCAACACGCATCTAGTGGAAATAGGCCTTTAGAGGAAATGCAATAGAAAGGTTAGAAAAGATGGGAGATATAATATATTCATATGGTGTAGAGTGGTTTGGGGTGCATGAGAGAAAGAGTGAGAGGGTACAGTCAGGTAAGTCTAGGCGGCAAAGAGAAATAGAGGAGCTAGTCAAGGAAAGGAGACAGTTAAGAAAGCAGCGGAAAAAAGGCTACAGAAGAAGAAAGGGAGGGAATTAAGGTGTTGCAAGAAGAGTTGAGAAGCAGGCCAGCAGTTCTTAGAAGGGCAGAGCATCTCAGGAAAAAGAGGAGGAAGAAGGAATATGCTAGGACAGGTTTTTTTTCAGGGACCCTTTTAAGTTTGTTAAAGAATTGTTCAGCCAGGAAAAGGGAGGGCAGCTTAAAGCAGAAAGGCTAGAGGTTGAAGAATATTTGAGAAACACATATTCAGATTTAGAGAAGAATAGGATAGTAGGTTTCCCACCCGATATCCCTCCATTAGGAGGGACAGAGCATGAGATGGATGTCAGGCCACCTAGGAGGAAGGAAGTTCAGGAGGTGGTCAGGCGTGCAAAGGCTTCTTCGGCCCCAGGGCCTAATGGAGTCCCCTACCAGGTTTATAAAAGTGTGCTTGATGTCCTTACATTTTTGTGGAAACAGCTAAGAATAGTTTGGGAAAAACAAATTAAACCAAGAGCATGGCGTAGGGCAGGGGGTGTCCCCATTCCTAAGGAGAAGGAGTCTGTGGACCTTAGCCAGTTCCGGATGATTTCTCTCTTAAATGTGGAGGGGAAGATTTTCTTTAGTGTAGTTGCGCAGAGATTACCTAGCTACTTAGAAAGGAATAGCTTAATAGATACCATGGTGCAGAAGGCAGGAATACCAGGTTTTTCAGGGTGTTTAGAGCATACTAGCATGATCTGGCACCAGATTCAGGCAGCGAAGATTAACAAAAGGGACCTACATGTAATATTTTTAGATCTTGCAAATGCGTTTGGTTCAGTACCGCATAGCCTCATTTGGAGTGTGTTTGACTATTTCAGAGTGCCACAGGTAGTTGTCAACTTAGTGAAAGCATAATTTCAGGATATTAGGTTGTGTCTAAGTACGGCAGGCTTCACAACAGGTTGGCAGAGGCTAGAAATAGGCATCATGGCAGGGTGTACAATTTCTCCATTAGCATTTACTATGGCGATGGAAGTAATCATCAGGGCTTCTACGTGGGTGGTAGGTGGAGAGAGACGGCAGAACGGGTTGCATCTTTCACCAGTTAGGGCTTACATGGATGACATGACACTGGTGACCACAACAATGCCATGTACAAAGAGGCTACTAGAGAAGGTAAATAAGAACCTCAAGTGGGCCAGCATGAAGATCAAGCCTAGTAAATCTAGAAACATCTCGATATGTAAAGGGAAGTTAAGTGATAGGAAGTTTGTCATAGATGATGAGGACATCCCAACAATTAGGGAAAAGTCAGTAAAGAGCTTAGGTAGGTGGTACAATGTAGAGTTGAGTGGTTGGGCACTCCTAGGTGCCTAAGTAGTGTTGCATTGTATGGAAAAGGGATACTTCAGCTGCCAGTATTTAGTTTAACAGAGGAATTTAAATGTACCAAGGTCAGGACAGAGCTCTTGTTATCTGGGAGTAAAGATGTGGTAGTTAGGAGTGTGGTTCCAAATCCAACCAAGGGGAGGAAGTGGAACCCAAGATCGGCAGTTCAGAGATTGTAGGTAATGTTCAGTTTGGGTGGGGAGGCCTGGGGCTTGGCTCAGGTAAACCGGTATGGAATAAAGCAGGTCTCAAAGATAAAAGAAAGCTGGTTGTGGAACAGATACGTAGACAGGATGAGATATTAAGGGGTGCAAAGGTAGTGGCTCAGGCTAAATAGGGACAGTGGTTGAACTGGGAAAGTGTAGAGAAGAGGAAGCTTAGTTGGAGGGACCTGTGGAGTATGGAGGAGAATCATATTAGATTCCTGGTAGGGGCTAAATATGATGTGTTACCAACCCCCCAGAACCTAAAACTGTGGGTAAATGAGGACCCATCATGCCCATTGTATTAAGGTACCGCAACCTTAAAGCATATTTTGGTAGGCTGTAAAGTTCGCTTGTCACAAGGCCGATATACATGGCGACATAACCAGGTGTTGAAATGTTTAGCTGCAGGAATCGAAGGGAAACAAAGACAGGTGAATTCAGAAGGTGTTAAGGATAGGAGTTTAGCAATTCAGTTTGTCCGTGAGGGAGAAAAATACAGAAGGGATAAGTAAGGAGGCAAGGGTGTGGCCACCTAGAAGGTGTTTGTGATTGGGAAATGCAAGTAGATTTAGGGGGAAAGCTTGTTGTTCCCCAGGAAATAGTTTGTACCAAGCAGAGGCCTGACATAGTGTTGTGGTCAGTGAGTCAACGGATAGTTTATTTCATTGAGCTGACAGTTCCTTGGGAAGACTCAGTGGAAGAAGTCTATGAAAGAAAAAAGCTTAGATATGCAGACTTAGGAGCAGAAGCTGAGCAGCGAGGATGGAAGACTAGGATTTGTCCAGTGGAAGTGGGGTGTAGGGGATTCATAGCAAGATCAACTGTCTCACTCCTGGGGGAACTCGGAGTGCAGGGACAGAGTTTGAGAAAGACAGTGAGGGAAATGTCAGATGAAGCAGTCAGAGCCAGCCAGTTTATCTATAAGAGATGAAATAATGTCAGTTGGGGGGCAGCAGGGGGAACTACTAAGCAGGGTACATAACTCCTTGAGATCAGGTGGAGAGATCCACTTCCTCTCAGGAGGAAATTCAGGAAGAGGAAGGTTATTTAAGTGTGGGAGTGGCCTATTTGGATCCCTTTTGTTTGAGCCCATGCTGCAAGGTGAGTGTGTTTGCTGATCCTGTAAGTTTATTTATCTCCTTTAACTTTAGCTTATATTGGAGTTATGCTATGTAGCATGAGAAATAGAGTATGGTGAATGTGCTAGGAAAGGTAGTATCAGCATTGCTTCTACCTGGAGCTCGCATGTACGGAGCCTGGGTTTGGTTGAAGGTGGCAGTGCTGTTTGGGCTGAGAAAGCCATGTGTAAGTAAGGAGGAAGTCCAGGAAGAGGAAGGTTATTTAAGTGTGGGAGTGGCCTATTTGGATCCCTTTTGTTTGAGCCCATGCTGCAAGGTGAGTGTGTTTGCTGATCCTGTAAGTTTATTTATCTCCTTTAACTTTAGCTTATATTGGAGTTATGCTATGTAGCGTGAGAAATAGAGTATGGTGAATGTGCTAGGAAAGGTAGAATCAGCATTGCTTCTACCTGGAGCTCGCATGTACAGAGCCTGGGTTTGGTTGAAGGTGGCAGTGCTGTTTGGGCTGAGAAAGCCATGCATAAGTAAGGTAAAGGAGGTTATTGGGTTGGTGTGGAGAGCAGTGAGACCTGGCATTAGGGAAGTGTCCCTAGGATGCCAGAGATCACTGTCTAGCCTCCTGGAGGTTTTGTGGGACCAACTAGACGAAACACCGGTGTAATCTAATGCAATCCAGTGGAACGGCTATACCATGATTTTTTCCCCGAAGCTTATAAATTTTTGGTTATTGTTGACATTGTCTAGAAAGTGATAATTCTATTTTGTTTATTATTGTGGTCATAGTGAATGGTGGTGGTGTACTGGGGTGGCCTCCTAATTTTGTCTAATTGAGGGGGACAAAATATTAGGAACACTTTTCAATATATTGCACTCCAGTACATCAGCACCACCCACTGCAACCTCAATAATAAAGTAGAATAATCACCTTTCTGACAATGTCACCAAAAACTGAAAATGTAAAACCTTTGTAAACATAGAATGTGGGGCAGAGCTGTTGTATTGGATTGTATTGCACAGGTGTACCTAATAAAGTGGCCAGTAAGCCCCACATTTACACCACCAATCCATGCTTGCTCTGGGTCTACTCCGCAGCCCCTGGTTGCTCGGCAGCCTCAGCCTCTCTTCTTGCTCTCTCCTCTTCCAAAACCTGTAACTCGTCCTTTGTATATTCTGGCTTCTCAACAAACTTGTTTTGATGATGGGAGTAACTGCACTAAACATACGCTGTTTGAAATCACTCCGCCCAGCAAGTACTGTATGTCTGGAATGTAGTTCCGGCTGTGCATTTGGCTTCAAAATAACTCTGTCTCGTAATATTACATTATTATTTCATAGCGTGGTGAATGTGTAAGCTACAAGTTATCCACTAGAGCGTTTTGGAGTCATTTCATGGTGTATTTGATTAGTTTTGAGGGAGAGAGGGGGCTGTACTGTTCACCTCCATTTTGTGCGCTGAGCAGCAGGCAGCTCCGCCCCACCTCAGATAATATATCAATCATGAGTCATTCATTTGATCTAGCTCTGACAGACAGCACATCAGAGAGAGAGTTACGACACCCTAGGATTACAGCACCCGGTATACCGACACAACACCACTTTATCCTGTTGAAACAATACTCACAACTTGGATTTATTTTCATGAAAAACACTGTTGATTCTTTTCATCTTAGGACCCTTACGGACTGAAGGAGTATGAATAACTTACAATGTAATCAAGGAACATAACACATAATTTGAGGTAGCCAACAACCCGGTTTTATATACCAAAGAACTTTTATTTTAAAAAAAACCCCGTCTCATTGAGACAGGCCTTTATTTGTCAAAATGTGTAGCTACACCAGGCTTGTAAAAGGGACCGGGCGTTAAATTGGAACTGGACTTTTCATTGAAGTTTTACAGTACTATGCAATTAGAAGCACGGCATTCTCGTCATCTCTATGTCATACTTATTATAAATAGTATTATGCAGTTTTAAAGGGAACCAATGTTCACCATGTTCACCATCTTTGTTTAGCATTTTAGCACGATAACATTTATATTATTAACACCAAACAAAAGGTTCAGAGGCTGGTGGGAATATCTTAAAGTTTGCAGATATTTGGCTATAAATTATAATTAGCCAAAAATAAATATTTCCATGATGGTGGCACTAGATGAAAAGTCAGAGCATCAGATAAGTTATTACAATTTGTCCTGAAGGGACCAGGACTTGTATAACTGACAGACTTACATTGCTTCCCATATAGCCACACTGCTGGTGTGGCTAAAAATCACAGTACAAAGCAACCAGTAATGAAACAACATGTCAGATAAAGAGGAAATGTTAGAAAATGTACAGCACTACACAACAAGGCTCCACCTCCGTTGCAGCTGGCACTGATGTAGGTTCAGTTACGAAGTGCTGAGAAAGCAGAATACACATAAAGAAGTTGAGTGTTACAGCACACTGTGTTACAGCAGAGCTGAAGGGAAAACATAATTTATCACAGCCTTTTGGGCACAAACACAAGAAACCTGCGGATTGGAAATAAGACACAAAATGCCACAACTATTAAAAATATAGATTGGACTAAACTATTAGTCCTTTTGCTTGTGTTTAGTCTGACTAATTGGAATACCTCCACAAAATTCACTCCCAGTGTAGCCTGCGGAAGAAATTTGTTTAATTATCCATGGCAACTGCTTTCCTGTTCAGGTCCACTGGGGACAATTAGGACGTGTGAGTTAACAAACACCAGCCAGCACTCCAATCAGATACAGTGGCAGTGTTTACAACCTCTCAATTCAGGCTCGAATGATTGTAGAGAAAAAAGGGATCTTTTTTTCAACGCTTCACACTTCACCACCCACCTTACTTACCACCTACTTAGTTGCATAATGTATGAGTTTATTAAACACTCTCATCACATTCATACAGTATGTCAATAAGTAAATAGATAGATACATTAATAAATAAAACAAATAAAAATATGAAACAAAAAAATCATAAATAAGGAACTCCTTTCTTTAGATGATAAAGTCATCTTCTTAATGTCTTTGATCATCTCTTACCTGTTTGATCTTTCCCCACCTTCACTATCTACCTTCAATACATTGAAAATATCAGAGCTTTTAGTCATTTTTCACTCCAAGACCTTAAAGATGATTCTCTTCATTTCTTTTTGATTTAATAACTTGGTGAGGTGTTAATGAACTGTGAGCCCAACCCCTTGAAGACATACTGCTATAATGGCATGAGTGCTGTCTTGTACCACATCCAAAAACATTATGATGTCAGTGTATCTTTTAGGAATCGTGCATAAATATCACCTTCCTCCCTGTGGTATAATCTTATCTGCATAGCTCATCATTAAGTTTGTCATGATAACATGCATACCACATGGAGACTGAATAAGGCCTTGGGAAGTCCACGTTATTTGTGGAAGCCAAGTCTGCAAAGTGAGCACTGGTTTATACTGCCATCTGGTGGAAAAGCATTAAGAATTACTGCTCTGTTCTCAGTGATAATGTCTGCAGCACACCCCACTCCCAGACATGTAAAAACATATGTTTGTGAATCCATTCACTAAAAAAGAGCATGTTTTCTCAGCCAATCAGGTTGAACATATTCAAACCTGTGAATGATGCCCCTATAAAAAGGCAGCAGCTACACCATAGTCAGATTAACCCACTAGGGGGCCCTGCGGCATAATTTAGCTGTAAACCAAGACTGACCTTCCTCAGTGGTACTTTGGTAACCACATATTTAGGAATATGCACCATAGAAATTTTCCAAACAAGACAAGACATGTGGACAAGACACCGCAAATCAACTAACTGCCCCCAATGCTTTGGGACCCCTGAAGGTTTAGGTCCCTGGCAAAGTTGCCTGCTCAGTATCACCACGTTTTCACTTCAGACAGAGCAGTTGACAAAATCGCTACAATTGGCTTCTTTGGAAGATAGTTGCAGTTGACTCACAAAGACAATCCTCTTCCTCAGCGGCGAGCGTGCCACTGCTGCAGTTAACTTGTTAGCAGTGGTGGATTTCTTTTTGTCAGTGATTCCTTTGCCCCCATGTTCAGTGCACTGCTCCCACTGAACCTCTGAAGACAGAAAGCTCTGTGTTCCCAGCTCCAAAGTTAGTGTACAGCATCATTTGTAACCGTATACATGACCTGTGTATATATATATATATATATATATATATATATGTGTGTGTGTGTGTGTGTGTGTGTGTGTGTGTATGTATATATGTATATACACAATACAATTTTATATATATATATATATATATATATATATATATACACACATATTCTAACCACTTCATCCTCATATATGTGTGTGTATGTATGTATGTATGTATATACACAATACAATTTTATATATATATATATATATATATATATATATATATATATATATATATATATATATATATATATATATCACCACTGCTAAGGAGAGGCAACAAGCCTCAATATATATATATATATATATATATATATATAGATAGATAGATAGATAGATATAGATACATCTATATCTATATGTATATATATATATATATATGTACAGTACAGGCCAAAAGTTTGGACACACCTTCTCATTCAATGCGTTTTCTTTATTTTCATGACTATTTACATTGTAGATTCTCACTGAAGGCATCAAAACTATGAATGAACACATGTGGAGTTATGTACTTAACAAAAAAAGGTGAAATAACTGAAAACATGTTTTATATTCTAGGTTCTTCAAAATAACCACCCTTTGCTCTGATTACTGCTTTGCACACTCTTGGCATTCTCTCCATGAGCTTCAAGAGGTAGTCACCTGAAATGGTTTTCCAACAGTCTTGAAGGAGTTCCCAGAGGTGTTTAGCACTTGTTGGCCCCTTTGCCTTCACTCTGCGGTCCAGCTCACCCCAAACCATCTCGATTGGGTTCAGGTCCGGTGACTGTGGAGGCCAGGTCATCTGCCGCAGCACTCCATCACTCTCCTTCTTGGTCAAATAGCCCTTACACAGCCTCCAACTAAACGCAAACCGGATGGGAAGGCATGTCACTGCAGGATGCTGTGGTAGCCATGCTGGTTCAGTGTGCCTTCAATTTTGAATAAATCCCCAACAGTGTCACCAGCAAAACACCCCCACACCATCACACCTCCTCCTCCATGCTTCACAGTGGGAACCAGGCATGTGAATCCATCCGTTCACCTTTTCTGCGTCTCACAAAGACACGGCGGTTGGAACCAAAGATCTCAAATTTGGACTCATCAGACCAAAGCACAGATTTCCACTGGTCTAATGTCCATTCCTTGTGTTTCTGGGCCCAAACAAATCTCTTCTGCTTGTTGCCTCTCCTTAGCAGTGGTTTCCTAGCAGCTATTTGACCATGAAGGCCTGATTCGCGCAGTCTCCTCTTAACAGTTGTTCTAGAGATGGGTCTGCTGCTAGAACTCTGTGTGGCATTCATCTGGTCTCTGATCTGAGCTGCTGTTAACTTGCGATTTCTGAGGCTGGTGACTCGGATGAACTTATCCTCAGAAGCAGAGGTGACTCTTGGTCTTCCTTTCCTGGGTCGGTCCTCATGTGTGCCAGTTTCGTTATAGCGCTTGATGGTTTTTGCGACTCCACTTGGGGACACATTTAAAGTTTTTGCAATTTTCCGGACTGACTGACCTTCATTTCTTAAAGTAATGATGGCCACTCGTTTTTCTTTAGTTAGCTGATTGGTTCTTGCCATAATATGAATTTTAACAGTTGTCCAATAGGGCTGTCGGCTGTGTATTAACCTGACTTCTGCACAACACAACTGATGGTCCCAACCCCATTGATAAAGCAAGAAATTCCACTAATTAACCCTGATAAGGCACACCTGTGAAGTGGAAACCATTTCAGGTGACTACCTCTTGAAGCTCATGGAGAGAATGCCAAGAGTGTGCAAAGCAGTAATCAGAGCAAAGGGTGGCTATTTTGAAGAAACTAGAATATAAAACATGTTTTCAGTTATTTCACCTTTTTTGTTAAGTACATAACTCCACATGTGTTCATTCATAGTTTTGATGCCTTCAGTGAGAATCTACAATGTAAATAGTCATGAAAATAAAGAAAACGCATTGAATGAGAAGGTGTGTCCAAACTTTTGGCCTGTACTGTATATATATAGATATATAGATATATAATACAGGTTTAACAGAAGCTCATGCATTTCCATGCATCGTTCTATGCATCTATCTAATGTACTACATAAATATAAGTAGTGTTTCTTTGGAACATAGCGTACACTATGTTGTAGCATTTCTGTTGCGTAATGTCTCATGTTGTAATACCATTGATCACAGTTAGAAACCTCTCCTTATTTGTCCTGCTTTGTTTTCTCATGGTTTCAACCCTGTACTTCATCTAAAACACTATTGAAAAGAGAATACTCTTTGCAGCCATGCAGAAATGACAACCTTGAAAAGCAAGCTCTGTGCCTATTGTTGGTTTATCTCTTGAAACACTGCAAACATTGTAAACACTATACCCACGTCTTTGTGGTTGAGCTGTCTGTGTTTCATTAACACAGTTAAATAGACACAGACATGCACCAAAACAATCATAATACAACTATTGACATTGAGATAAACATGCTGCTCTTTGCGCAGCATGGAGGGATTTTATTTATCTTTGTGCTATTAAGAAGTAACATAGGAAATAATAATGTAAGAGTAAACAGAGATAACCAGAATGAAAATAAGACATTCAACACCTCAGATCACGGCAGGGACTGCGGTCATTTGGCCTTATGTAACTTATCAGACAAGAACAATATTGGATTAACACACTTCTGAGGCTGCGATACATTTTCATAAAACACATGATGACGCAGGCGGAACCATTGTGGAGCTTAATATAAAAAATATTTTGGTCCCATTATGTATAATAATAATCAAAGACAGTGCCATCATGTGGCTGGGCTATTTTGGGGATGGGGATAATCAGTGACAGATCCTTTAATTTTTTTGCATTATTCCTTTTGTGCTCTATCTTTCTGGGATTCAGTCCAGGTTCAGTTGCAGCACTCCATTTACCATTAAACATTTACAGAAGCACAGAAACCAGGCTGATGATAAGGTTTAAATATGTGGTCTTTTTATGAATGGGACTAACTGGAACTAATGTATTGTGTCACAGATTTTATACTTAGGGACTGTTCGTTATGTATGGGAGGGGAGGGGGTGATACAAAAAGGGGAGGCATGTCAAATAATTTTTAAAGCACTGGTGAGGGACTTGTTTTTATTTTGGCGAGGGGAGGGGAATATAAATTTAGATGCTTGTGTTTTATATTTATTTCTCTGCCAATTATAAAAGAATATATGTTTGGAAGGCTTTTTTTCCTTTCTTTTTTTTTCTTTAATTGCCTAAATTACACAATTGATCAGAGCCAGAAACTGTAAAAACAGAAATGATCATGGATTTTCACATTTCTGACAGTCAAAAGCAAAAAGTAAACAGATCATGGCTTAAGATAGTGATATTTAACAATCTGGCCAAAAATAAACCGTTTGCACAAACTAACCAGCATGCATGACAAGAGTGACAAACCGAGGCATTGTTCAACTCCAGGATTTTGTCAACTTATAACTTTCATATATCAAAGGGTAAGTACAAAACACTCAGGGAGGCTTAAGTAAGAATATTTGTAGCTTATGGGAGGGTAAAAACAAACAAAAAAACAAACAAATGAAAAAACCCAAAACGAATTAACATCCCAGCTACCCCTCTCATCTGATGAGTAAAGAACAGTCCCTTAATATTTCTATTATCTTCTGTAGTTATAACAATGCATTTTTATATACAATATCAGGTCAATACATTTCAGAGCTTAAAGACATAGATCAGCAGTTTTATTTATTTATTTATTTATTTATTTATTTATTTATTGGCAACCAAGTAATGACATCATGAACTATCTTTTTTTTCTTTCAGGGAACATTCTGTGTAATGCAGATCTCATATTCATACAAACAAAAAAGATGTGGAAAAAATGAAGATCATTGCAAACCCTCACTCATTTTATTTATCTCATCCTGATAGATATATATGACATAAGTTCATTATTAATTTGTAGCTCATCATCACAAAATATCATAGTATGGTGTTCTGTTCAAGGACTGAACACAAGTCTAGCAGATGTTCACTCGTAATTTT
The DNA here is from genome assembly GCF_011397635.1 of Epinephelus fuscoguttatus. Taxonomy (NCBI): domain Eukaryota; kingdom Metazoa; phylum Chordata; class Actinopteri; order Perciformes; family Serranidae; genus Epinephelus; species Epinephelus fuscoguttatus. The sequence goes on from NC_064763.1 coordinate 8,959,653, forward strand.
TGAATGCACTCATTATTTTGTGACTGACATGTGAAGGCAACAATTTATTGCAGTTTTCCAAAGTCTTCAAGAAGCAGCTTCTTTTATTTTCCAGCTAAGTCACTGACCTAAAACTTTCATTCCAATTTTGTTCCATCTAAAAGAAAAAATATAAATTGTGCATAAATTAAACAATACATTACAATACAAAGCTCATCTTTTATTTGGACACATCCTCTATGTACTGCATGAACAAAACAAAATCACCAACTTTGTGAAAAGTTGATTACTCTGTCATATCTACAAACATGGAATGTTTTATTCTAAAAGTAATATATTAGCATTTTTGGAATTTTGCTTCATTGCTTTCTTGCTCAGAGTCAAACGAAAAGTTCAGTACTGCTTTCATGTCTGTGCGCTAACTTTGAAGTTGGAGCATGGAGACAATTAGCCTAACTTAGCCTGAAGACTAGGAGTAGGGGGAACAGCTACCTTGGCTGTGTGCAAAAATGTACCTATCAGCATCTTGCTTGATCAGTACACAAACACAACAACCACTTGTCATTCCCAGCTCATCCTATACAGATGCTTTGTCACTTTGTCACATTAACTTTTGTTTTCACAGTGGACACTACAACACATTCTCACTACAACCTCAACATATGACATACAAGGTACCCTGGGTACCATGTCAATTTCTGCCTGTTACATGCATTATCTGCTTTCAAATTAAACTTCAGTTTTCACAGGATATGTACAGTTTGCATACAGTCTCTTTCAAAATAAACAGACTACATAATAAACTGTCGATTGACCCATCCACCATCCCTCCCGCCCCACTCGGACTCTTCACCTCCTTAACTTACGTTGGTGTCCCACTGCTTTTCCTCCTGACGCTGCTGGGCACCATTACACAATAATGGCGACTGGCCGCGTATCGTGCTGACGTGAAAGGACGGCTTTTTTCGGTGGTGTCACTGCCAAAGCACTGATATTCAACGACTTGGGAGCAAGACAGGGTTGGACACAAACAGTAGCCTCTTGGGTGAAAGTCTTGCTTTGTTTGACCTATCCACCTCCCTCCCTACCAACCTTCCACCCTAAGCAGACTTTCCAGCTTTTCATACTATATCAGGTGGTACAGAAGTCATGTCACCATCAAGTATTGCTGTGGATGTATCAACAGCACAGTTAATTGAAAGCCTGGTGCATCTTAAAAAAAATGCTATAGGGTGCCTTCGGAATTAATATCCCACACCAAGGGGCCTAACAAAGTATCTGTCTTTGACAGCAGGGATGAGAACACATTGAACGGAAATGTAAAAATGACAATTTGTTACGGGGAATTATATGCTTTAACTATTTCTAGGGACTCCGAGAAGTCACTTTGCCAATTGAGATATGATTGTTAACACAGTAGTTACTGCAGCAGGTAAACATCCCAAAATCTTTGGTCTTTCCTTGTTTGCATTTGATACATGTGAATAAAAACTTAGAGTCTCCTCTGATGGATGCCAGAAACTTTTATAGAGGAAATTCTTTTACACGTGCAACACTCAAATCCAGAGAGACCTTTACTGTGTGAGTTGTACTGAACATGACTGCCAACTGTAATACAATTTCATCCTCCTCAGTTCAGAGGAATCAGCTGCATTTAATGCCACCTATAAATGGTCCTGCACCTCCATTCTCTCTTTTTTACTCCTCTGCCACTTGACCTGAGTAAGAGTCAATAATTTTAATTACTTCCACTTTATGCCACGGAGCAGCTGCTGGCTTGATCGCTGCCAGTTTCAGACCTTATATTCATGAAATGCGATTTAATGTCTCCTCCTCAGCAGCATCCTCTCTTCTGCAAGTTTGAGGCAAGTCATCAATTCATCCCAAAGGAATTTCATTCCCTTTCCCTGCCTCAACCTATCAACCCACTTCAACTACCATCGACAGCACCATGGCTCACATTAAACTTTAATTAGAATTGCGCTCAGCTTGCCTTGTCTTGTTACCGACAGTACTTGAAAACCGTTTTCCATCTGCACATTACCCCTGATGGTCGACTGCAATCATTACAAGGACCAAATAAAGCAGACAGAATACTGATATGCACTAAACAGTGTCTGCAATACACTGACAGCCTATGTGCAAAAGTTGAGTTTTAAGAGTTTAGTGTTATCAATGAAAAATGATTTAATTGGTTTAGAAAGTTTGTAGTTAATAAAAAATGTATAATAATAAATACATGAAAAATATAATTAATACATTTATAACAAAATGAATTAAAAGCAATTACTGATTATATCTGATTAAAAGCATTCTGAGAGTAATGAATAAAATATACATCATAACTATGTTTGTTAAAATACACGAAAAAATACAATGTACTATTCTGTCTCTAAATAAGTAAATTATTTATTAATACATTAATTCTAAAAATTAATTAAAGGCAAGTAAATATTACTTGGCATCACATCTGTTAGTGCACTTTCTTTCCAATTTTTCATCTATGAATTATTTTTCTTTTGTCAAGCAGACTACATTTACATTCCTCATCTTTTCGAATCCTTATACATCAGAACACAAGTGTCAGTGGGCTGTCGTGTCAAGATATTTCAACTGTTAATGTTTATGCATGAGAATAATCCTAGCAACATAAACATTTCATAATTTTCCCTCTTACCTGCTATTTATTATGTTTTAGTGTGAGTTGCTGAGTGTTGGAGATATCAGCCTTAGAAGTGTCTGCCTTCTCTCCAATATATTGGAACTAGAAAAAAGTAAAAAACAAAAATAATAATAATAAAAATGTTTGTCTACATATATTGCTGTACTCAACAGCAATGTTTCTTTCCAGAAATTATGACCTAGTGAGTCAAGATAATCCACAGACCTTGTTGTGAGCAGTTTTATGTAAGAACTACTTTCTTTCTACCAAAGTACACCCATCAACTGTATCACAGCACAGAGGGAGGCGTACAACTACCGCTGGGCTAGCTAATGTTACAGCTCTGCTGGTTGGATGCCTTTAATGTTTACATCTCTCGCTTTCACAAGCACGAGCCTCTCGTCCATGAGTAGATGCACGCTTCCTTCCTGGTACAAGTGGTGCGTGTATTTTGGTAGGAGGAAAATAGCTTCCACATGAAACGGGTCTGAGGATCATCTTCAGAAAGTGATTCATTATTTCTGTAAAGGGACATTAGCCCCTTTTCCACCGCAGGAACTTTTATCAATTACCTGGGATTTTGTGTGTGTGTGGGGGGGTGGGACTTTTCAGATTACCCGCAATTCTTGAGGGGCGGGGCTGTTTGCTGAAGAACGCTGATTGGTGGACTCACACTTGCAGCGTTCCACACTTCCTGGCACGGGCAGCTGCTGCAAACTTTATTAAATTTCTACAAGCTTCACTTCGTTTGTGTTTTGATTAAGGATGGGTACCGAAACCCAGTACTGAATTAGCCCCGGGGCTAAATTATCAAAGACCGTAGTATTGATCAGCGCTAACGGTATCGGTTCTCCTCTGCTCTCTGTTCCGGACACACACACACACATCCACACATACACCGACACGACACGGTAACCGGTGAACAGCTGAACGGCCGCGGTGGAAACGAAGTGAACATAACTCGAAAATTACTTGAGTTGACGGCAACTACACTTGTTACTGTAAGCGAGTAAGAAGCCAATACTTTATCAATACATGTGTTCAGCAAGCATGAACATGTAAACATGTAGACAGCGATATTCAATATGCTCCATCCACAGTCTCTCATCCACCGTCACTAACGTTATGTTTTACACAAGGACAGCAAGATAGTTCAGCTGATAGCGAATTGTTACTAACAAGCTCAAATGACAGCAGTCTGTATGTAGGCTATCTTAGTTTGACACTTATCTTAAAATACTTTCAAACTTAGCTGCTGGCTGAGACAAACAGCCCCAACTCTCTACACCAGCACTATGTTACCAGTAAACAAGCTGGTGAAGCCAAATACAGGGCACACACCGAATCATCTTCGTCATCACGCTAATTTGAATACATTTTCCAGAGATTTGAGGTGCGGTGGAAATGCAAACCACGCAGATTACCAGTTCTTGGAAATGTTGGTGGAAAAGGGGCTATTTCTGTTGAGTTCATCAAATGAATTTTTTTGTGCTTTGAGCGCCACAAGCTGAGTGCCATCTAGTTCGATGAAGTTTAATCCCCAAAACTCTGCAACTCACACCAAAACAATCCAGATTGATAAATAGCAATAAAGGTATTAGCAAAAATATATATTTTTGATTTGGGGATGAACTTTCCTTTTAAAAATACGTTGGACTTGTTATGAACAGCTTTATTGATTTGACTTCATTAATGCAACCAGTCCCCATCATAACTCAGAGGGTTACGCCAGGGCCACACTGCCCGCGGAAGCGCAGCACACCGAAATTCTCGCGCGTGCCGGAGCACCTCCGTTCACATCAGATGCGCATTTCTCCACGCCGTCGAAAAGCGATTCTGCTCCCAGCTCTTGTTTTTCACTGCCTGGCTTGTCAGATTCGCTCGCGGCTCGCGCAGAAAATAGACCAGACGCCGAACTGATCGCACACAGTCGGTTAACATGGGCGCCGAAAGGAAACTGCCTTCTCTTCTCGGCGCTTCGAGGCTATTCGCGGCGCTTCCGCGGGCGGTGTGGCCCTAGCGTTAGAGTGTTAAAAGTATCCACAAGTAATACAAAAAAATCCTTTTTAATAAGGGAAAGTTTGGTCGAGTTTCAGGTAATCTGCTGAAACATCCAGGAAGTCCTTAAGGTCCTCCTGCTTGGGTCAAGTCAAACATAGACAATTTGTACATATCAAACATGCTGGTCACTCATTCACTCTCACTGGCAGGGTTGAGGGGAGAGAAAATAAACCATTTGCAAAATTTTAACCACCTGTGTCTCCATGCAGCTTACTGGGACACTTATTGAGTCATCTATTCACTCCACTCAGCTCTGCTCTGCCTGCTACTGTCTACTTTAAAATACACGGTCGGTGTCTAATAAACAGACATTGTCATCATCATGATTATATCTGATCATAAGCGCTGGGCACTTTTAAATTAAGCACATTGATTTGAGTCATGTATTTTTTTTTTATCCACAACACAAACAAAAAAATCTATGTACATTCATCATATTGTGCCTTGAATTTTACACAAGTATTATCTTTGGCACTATACACTAAATATCTAAGTGATACTGTAAATGGTTAGCTAATCTGGAACTGTGACTTGTGGAAAAAGTTTGTAGCTTACAACATTTTGTCTACAGTCCAGCAGTGGAACTACAGATACATGGCGTTTTACCTTGGCTCATCAGGGACCATTCCTCTCATATGTGAGGCTCTTTCCCTCAGTTTCTTTATTAACTGTGTCTTTATGTTTCTCAGACTGTTGGAAAACCCTTTGTCCGTTACTAAAGGTCAATCGTTTATGCACAGACACACGGGTAAGCTGCAGTTTTCTGTGAGACAGTCTTCTACAGCGAAGCAGCTCTCCATAGGCCCTGCGGAAATCCCTGTTGAAGGCTGGATACAGGATGGGGTTAAGAGCTGAGTTAAAATAGCCCAGCCACAGCACCACAGAGTTAAGTGTATTAGGTGGGTTTGTCTTTTCCCTTATGCCCATGCAGGTGAAGAAGGTGAAGTAGGGGAACCAGCAGATGACAAAGGCCCCCAGCACAGCTGCCAGGGTCACTGTAGCTTTGTGCTCTCTGGCGATGGCTGCAGTTGATGCTGTGCGTGCAAATGATGGAGTGGCAGCTTGAATACGCCGCACCTGAAAAGGTCAGTTAAGGAAAGGTTAGAGAGAGACAGAAAATGAGGTGAGCTCACTCACTGATCTGATGATAGGATTTAATTCAGCACCCGGTGAATATGACTCTGTGACCTTTTATATCCCACCTCAGCATGTTTTCCAAAATGAAATAAACACTGACCTGTTCTCGTGCCACTCTGAATATGCAAAGATACATTCCACACATAAGCAGCAGAGGCAGGTAAAATGTGCCAAACGTGTAAATGAGAACATAGTTGTTATTCCATTCAAACTGGCAGTAGCGTCCCTCCTTGTCCTCATCCCCCATGTCCCAGTCCAAGTGTTGCACTAAGTAGTCCGCTGTATTCCAGCCCAGGTGGATGGGCACAAAGGACACAGCTAGTGACAAGGCCCAGATGGCGATCATGGCCAGTGTCACCCTTAGAGGAGTAACTCTCCGGGAGTAGCTAAGGGGAGCTGAAATAGCTAGGTATCGGTCCACACTGATGGCCAGCAGGGTCAGGATGGAAGATGTACACAGCATGACATCCAGTGAGATGTAGATGTTACATAGGGCTCCTCCGAGGGGCCAATTCCCGCTGCGCAGCTCCACAGTGGCGGAGAAGGGCAGCACCAGCAGGCCTAGCAGGAGATCTGTCACTGCCAGGGACACCACAAAGCAGTTAGCAATGCGCCACAGTCGGCGACTGAGCCCCACAGCCAAACACACCAGCACATTCCCACCAATGGTCAGAATGATGAAAGACACCAGGACCAGCCAGCGGAGAGCTGTGGAGATCATGGTGACCTCCTTCTCAGGCACAGGGCCACTGAGACAGTGCTGCTGTTGGTATCTCAGTAGAAAATGTTTACATAAGCTCATCCACTGCCAGTTCACTCTTCCATCAGGCAATTCTTCACATGGCTCTTTTAAAAAAGGTAACCAGTTCAAAAGAGGTCACAGAGTGTAAAGCACTTCCCAGACATCTCTTTTCTCACAGTGCCAGTGCTGTAAACTCCCTGTAAAACTTGCCTGGTGGAGAACAAGAACAGTGGTTAGTAGCTGAAAATTCATGTTATCATTTAAATGACTTTTTATCATTTGTGTATTCCAAAGTAAAGCATGGTAATCCTTCTGACATTTAAGGAGTCTGAGTGCAGCTGCCAGTTAAAGGTCAAATGACCACAAATAGTTACTGAGCAAATGACCTACCGAAAAAGAATGAGCAAGACTTTAGGACATAGTTTTCTTATTGGCTTCTACAAGGGAGTGTATAAAAATCCTGATTTTGCAATTAATATAATTATAGTCTACTGTGTGTTATCCAATCTATGAAGAAGCAATGTTGGCCAAAATACCTCTGAGATATTATCTCCTAACATAGGAGGTCTAAGAAAATACCTCTTAAGTAGGAGAAAAACTTTTGCTTTGTGTAAGTTTACTTAAGTTTATTATGTCACACATCCTACATAAGAGATGATATCTCCTATGTAGAACATAATTTCTCCTAGGTAGGAGATAAACTTAGACTTATCTGAATTTATCTTAATTAATTTCCTATGTGGGAGATACCTCCTACATAGGAGATAAACTTGTTTTGCCAGTGTTGCCTGCAATTTTGATTTTCACTTATCCTCTTTGGGCTTCCAAAAATACACTAAAATACACGTTAAAAAAACTGAAATAAATCAGCTTGTTAAATAACACAGTAAATCAAATCAGAAAACAGGCTATATCCTGTAAGTGATGTAAGCTTTATTAATAACTCTTTGTAAATGAATGAATGCATGCTGACAATTGTTACTGCAGTGTTCTTGGATAGTAGATAGTAATTGTAACAGATGTACAGCCTGATTGCATATGTTTTGTATTTAGTCTCAAAGTTGGATGCTAGAATCTACATTTATCTCCAGAATAAGGATAAATTAGACACATTTATGCAGGGTTGGCTCATAAGTGGTGTCATTTGTAGTTCAGCTCTCCCTTTAGTCTTTACTCTTCCTACTGCTCTTTCGGGAACTCCATCCCAATTTGACCAAGTTCCAAATAATACAGGTGAATATATGCTGTATATACACCTCCATCCATCCAAACTGTAAAGGAAACCATGAAAACAGACACAAACATGTACAGGCTATCACATACAATACGTTCCACTTACATACTGTCTTTTTAACTGCATAAAGTTGCAATACACCCACAAATTAAATGGGTTAACATCCTCAGTACAACAGCATTCTTGTGCTTTTGTTTGGACCAGCTGTCTTTTATTTCTGTAGAATAAATACATGTCATGTTTGCATGTCAGCAACACCAGTGGCACTATCTGTTACAACACTTAAGCAGATTCATGGACATTATTAGTCTACCTCATGGAATGGCAGGGCATTATAGCTCTTGCACAATCTATAGAAGAATAAATGTTGTGTTCTAACATGATATCTGCACGGCTTAGTTGGCCTAGAGATACATGTGACACAAGTAATGGACCTGGATGATCAGCAGCACAGAGAGACACAAAAAGAATGTGCCTTTTTATAAACATATGTTGACACTGGGAAGCTGTCCCCTAGAGATGGGAAAATTTACTAGAGAGCCAGAGCATTTGTTAAAGCTTGGGCTGCGCTCTATTGTGCATCACTGTCAGGCTAATTCAAGACAAGATCTTAAAAACAACCATAAAACATTCTGCCACAGTCTAGGGAGTAAAGTAAACAAATCTGAGCTCTCCAGTGGAAAAAAAAAGGTAGATTCCTGTGTATCCAACCACATATCTTTGTTTGAAAAAGGAATTTGAGACATTTCATTGGCTCCTTTCAGGATGTTAGAGACAGGAATATTTATTCACTGATGAGTTTGCATTCTCAAAAAAAAAGAAGAAGCTATTTTCTCTTTTCAGAAGGAAAAAACAGCTGAATACTAAACTCACAGTATGTTTGAATGAGTAAAATAAGATCCATCTGGATCACCAGGATGGCGTTTTCCTCTGAGGTGTTCTTTCGAAGCCCCAGCTGTCGCGCCTTGCGGGGAAGCTTAGCTGTTTTCTTTCTTTCATTTTTTTTTCAATCATCAGACTGCATCCTAAAATCACTAGTCATGCATCCTCAATGGGTAACTTTATTAATAAACAAGTAAAACACATTGGCAGTAACAGCTAATATCATTCGGTTAAATCAATTCTGTGTGTGTTTCATATTTCATGGGTTAGGGTTAGGTCAAATAAAACAAATGCAAACACTATAGTGATACGCAAAATACACTTTATTTATTGATAGATCATGATTATGAACTTTAATAGGTGTCTTGTCGCTCTGTGTTTAAATTGTGTTTACACTATGTTTATTGTTTACTGTGCTGTACCACAGTCTAAGTCTATTAGCAGACATAGAAGAAGTCCAGTTTTAACTGTCTGAGACTGCTGTTTGACTGTGTATACATGATGCATGTTTGAGTCTGTTGTTTTTACTTTGCTATCTGCTTCCTTATTATAGTAAGGCCATCTGATGTAGTACTCCCATAAAAAATAGATGACACCTGGCATGGACCAATGGTTCTCAAATTCCCTAATTAAGGTTTGATGATTATAAAGCAGAGACAACAGTAGAGTGTTAGTGCCGATAGGTGGTACTGTGCTTAAGAGGCTACATTGTGCAAGAAAGATAATCAGTTACTATAATACTATTTTTATCACTGTAAATATGTGAAATTACTTTTTATTCTTTTAACAACATTTCAAAAGCAAACATGAAAAAGTCCTGATGAGCCATATGATGTGAGAAAGTGCCTCAGAGCCTCATTCAGCTATAAAATGTTTGAATTTGAGGAGCTCAGTCACACATTGAGGTTTAGTGGACTGCTTATACTGGGATAAAGATGCTGAGTGGAATCTAGAGCTGAGGTTGAATCTAGAGCTCACTGAAGTCTTTCTACAGATCAGAAAGTCAAATATTCACAGCATTGCCTGGTAACTTGGTGCTGTGTGTGCGCTACCTGATATGTGTGTAAAACTGTGCAATCTTTCCACTGCTTTAATATGTATGTTTATGGCTGCAGCCATTGTGTTGGTGATGTAACATTCTATACGCTTAAGAGTAGCTTAATATTGCCATAAACCTTTTATTTGTTGTCAATATGTTGTCTGACTGTAATAGTTACAATTGACTCTAAGTTGTTTGCACAGGCTGCAAAGTGTCGCATATAGACATGGAAATTGTTGTTGGTTTGGATAGAAGGGGTCATGTTGCTGACATAGTTCCTCCTCTGTATATTTAATGCAATTTGTTGTAGCCTAAAGACATTCTTTAATTTAACAATAGTGTCACATTTCATTATAATCACACATCAGCTAACTTCTCTATCATCTCAAAACACACAAGCAATAGCCTATTCTAAATGGTTATGGTTATATAGGAGGTTATGGTTATATAGGAGGATATCAGTACCTCCAACTTTATGACACTTGATAAACAAAAGAATATGTCAAATTAGTACAAACATACGGATTAGCACGTTCTTTCATCTGCTTTATCTTTTGTTTTATGACAATGTTTGTGACCCTATTCAGGCTCTTACAAATTCAGTACTGTCCCTGCTGTGACGACAGTTAAGATAACATGAAGTGTTTACAGAGACAATGATAAGAAGAGCGGATATAATGTTACGATGTTTACGTTAGGGTGGAGGAAATTATGGGGGTGTTCAAGTAATGATTTGATGATAAAATGATGCATTTAATGAATTAAAACAGAAGCTTTGCTTTATTATATTGACTGACAGAATGATTTTATATATCTTCATATACAGTCTAAAAGAGTACACCAACCAAGTGGAAAGATCCCATGTTCTGTTAACTGTAACTGCCACTGACATTCCCAGCTATGATGCTTCACTTGAGGTATGCAATGCAAAAAGAAATCAGTTAATCAAAAGTTACACATTTGTTTAATAATTGACCCACTGTGCTCAATAGTTTAAGAGCTCATCATCACAGATGAAGATTCTACCTTGTTTCCTCAAGCTCTTGGTTAGATAATTCACAGAAGCCACTGTTTCGGCTGTACCAGGCCATTCAGAGAATTCAAGGTTTTAATGTAATATTGTCAATGGATTCCCCTCAGGGATAAACACTTCTTGTTTCCATGGTGACTTTGTTTTTTCAGCACTGACAGAGTTTAGTCGAGCCGTGTCCCTTGTCAGTCTGCTGCTCTCATTTAGTGCAACAAGAACCAGGCTTCCCTGGCCATAAAGAGTCAGAAATAAAAGCAACTGATCCGTGTTTGTCCACTTTCATTTTGCTTTGTTGCCAATGCACCAAAAGATTATGGTAACACTAACACGTGAAACACAACACCATACTGTAGTACCATGATGAGAACCTGAGATCATTTTACATTTTATTGCATAATTAATTTGCTTGCATCCCAAATAGTCTTTGTCGCAAAATAATCTACTGTAATTTTCTTCTAGTGGGAACAATGTACCATAAAATGCATATGTATGTGCATGAATACATACTGTATGTTATCACTTAGTATAAGCTAAGTAATATTATTTATAATAATATATTTTCTTGCTGTTATCTACAGTAAATATATGACTGTGTGTCTGTTTGACAGCTGTTCATATAATAGAAGTATATCTGCACACAAAGATCAGAGAACCTAAATGTCCCTCTCCTGTCAGGGAATATAAAAATCCCCTGCATCATGGAACAAATTAAGTGTGGCTGGTGAGGTAGATGAGTCAACAGTGTGTGATAACACTGTGGCAAAACATCCGGCCCAGTGCGACACAAGGTGGGCCAGCTTTGTAGATCAACAATCTAACAACATGTGAAAAGTGAAACCACTCACAGCAGTATACTGAATCCATTGGCAATTTGCCAAGGAGAAGTAATGATTTGTGTACTACTCTTTTGTTTTGTTTTTGTTTTTTTTCTCTGCCACAAACTGAAGGAAGGACATTTTTTCTTCCATTGTCTTATCTGGGATGTGCTGTCCCCATTAGTGGACCATGTTTCAGCAACACAAACTTAATTGTTCTGTAGCTTACTGGAACAACTCCCTTATGATTGCTAGTAATCATATCAACCACCCATGCCATCACGTTTTTACTGCAACAAGTCAGTAAGAGATTATGATGCAATTTAATGACTTATAAAACATTTAACTTTGAATTAAATACTAATTAAACAACCATGAGCCATAGTAAAAAAAAAGTCAGATTTGGAATCTGTGATATACAGTTTCAATACAGTATATTTTAATACTTAATAGATATAACTGCACACATGAATACATATTTTATAAGTCTTTCAGTAAGGAATATTACACAAAATGAAAAATTAATCTTAAACCTTGCCTTCTGTCCCACATGCGGCCCCATACTAGATCAAAGTAGCTTAAACTGGGTGACAAACTGACGATCCAACATCACCATCTTTGTCCAACAATAAACCCTGACACACTCTCTCCTACATAGGGCTTGAACCTACAGCTATGATACCTATGTGCAGAACAATTAAAGTGAAACCACCAAGCCAGCATGTGCAATTATGTCCTAATTACACATGCAAAAGCAACTAGTTTGACAAAAAATATACCTTGTCTGAGGTGAAACCACAGTGCCTTGCTGCTTGATCAGGACTAAAGCACACACCCACATGCTCGCTAATATCATGTGAGTGTGTTACCAGAGAAAAGGAGACATAGATGAATCACTAAGCAACACTTTAATATATTTATATACATAACGTATCTGACACTTAACCCAAACACCAAACATGACTTATTGCATGAATCGTCATCCTTGTAAATGTCTTAAATGTGTGCTTGGTCAACCCTCAGTGTAACTTCCCAAATAAAGTTGTTTAAAGCATGTTGACTCACCTCACATGGTTTGTCCTAAATGTCCGTCAAATCCCAACCTTCTTCGCATGAATGCTCTCCTCTGCTTCCTTGATCCTGCTTAAGTGTAAACTTACTCTCTCTCTCCCTCCCTCCCTGGCCGTGTCCTCACAGACATGTGCAGACAGACACATGTAACCTGCATATGCACTTTAACTCCCTCTAGTGCATCCATTCATCCATTGCCCATGAGCTTTGTTACTGTTGTTTTAGCTTAAAAATGCATTTACTCTTACAATAATGATATTTTCAAATTTCAAGGGCCTTGACATTATCTTAACAGGTTAAGGCTGCATTTAACAAATAAGGGTTTTTAGCAACCAGTCATCACCTCATGTCTTCATTACATGTTTGTTTAGCCTCTTTATTTTGCCTATGTGTGGACATTAAGAGTGTACGTTAAGAACATAGTTAAGGTAGGGGAGAGTGGAACAAGATGAGCCACATTTTATACTACTGTGCATGTACATACCAGATGTTGGGTAAGTCACACATGTGCACGTCCCAAATTACTGTGGTGAGAATAAAGCAAGTCAAGTCGAGTTCCTGCTTCAAGTCAAGCTAGACAAGTCATGTCATATGAAATTCCAATGATCTGATGAATCTGGTCAAACGTTAGCTTTCTAGCTAACATTTGACAAGCCAATAAGCTAATAAGTCAGCCAAAAAAACACTTTTACATACCTTCCTTTGTAGTAACCAATGAGGTTGTTTGTTATGGTGGTAGTGTTACTGATTGTTGAGCTGCAGATCTTGCAAAGTGCTGTTTTCTTTTATTAACATGTCAACATTACTACAGCATGTGGCTGCCACACTAAAAAAGAAAAAATGGAGCAGAATCACATAATAACGTGAAAAGTTTTTCCTGACAAGATTTTTTCACATTACAAAAAACTTATTGTAGTAACAATATACTATTATCTTGTTACAACATGAAACATTTTACATAACATACATACATAAGATAAATCATCATCGTTCTTTTTTTTTTGTTATAACATGGTAAGTTTGTTTGTTGTAATAACGGGAAAATATTTTGTTATAACTTGAAAAATATCCTATTATAACAATAAACTTTTCGGGCTCTAGTTTCCCGGCGCAGCGCAGGGTGGCGAACCCCGCGCAGAGCTAGTTTCGAGCAGCACAACCCGAGGCGCGCTCAGTTTGGTAGTCTGGCAGACTGAGGTGCGCTGAGATGGGTGTGGCGGTGCAGCAGGGGGAGGTGTCGACAGATCCAGCTTGGCACAGTGACAGTTTTGTGTCAAAAGGCTTCGCCGAAGGTGCGCTAAAAGCTCGCCAGCTGAAACCAGGTCTACTGTCAGCACAGGCGGAGCGCAGCCGGTGTAAGCTGAAGTTTGGCTGACCGGCGGACAGTGCGCACACGTCACCTAAACCTCACGGGCAGGTTTCCAGAATATCAGACACATTAAAAAAAACACTATGCAATGCAACTATCTGCAATCAGCGCATAAATGTATCTCTATATCGACTGTCCCGTCACATCTGATGTCAGATCAAAGGGGATTGGCACCGTTTGGCACGTTTGGCACGTGTAATGGAAACCCAACCTGATTTGATTAACACAGCTGCAAACTAATGAGTTCACATCCCTCTCAGCCAACCACAAACAGCCACAGCATCAGATAGGGAGTAGATATTCAGCATCTGTCATCTTAGAAAAGTCAAAAGAAAAGAAACAGAGTGAGACTGCGAGAGAGAAAGAGAGAGCACGTGCGCACGAGAGAAACGCATCATTGATTTACAATTGTGGTGACCTCCTCCCAGGCTACCTTTGCATCATCAGCCTGCGGAGGTCTGCTCGCAGTTCCGTATATTCGGACACTGCGAGCTTGGACCTCCCGGACCAAAACATCAGTTTCCTCCTGGGAGAAGTTTGGCCATCTGATGCTGCTGCTCTCTTCTGCCATGGCGAATTGAGTAAACTCTCATTATGCCTTCGCACGGCGCATTTAAGGGCAAGGAGAGGGGCTCATTTGATTGGTGTGATGTGTGTAAAACCCACTCCACGCCTTCTCTCCTCCCTCTTTCCGACTTGCGCTGGTAGGAGGGACGGAGGTGGGAAAGAGGAGTAGCTGCACTAGTGCACACGGTGTGCCAAACTCGCAAAATCCGCTTGGCCACACCCAGTTGGTGAAGCGCATGTGCGCTGCGCCTCGACCAGTCTGCGAAACAAGAGCCCTTCATGTTATGACACAGATTTGTTTTCCTTTTCTGGTGTGTCTGCTGCGTCCTGGTAGGTTGCCAGGTTTGTATGCATTACACTTGAAATCACCAACTTTTGTTTCAAAAACATAACATAACTTCCCAACTTCTCAATGTCCAAAAAAAAAAAAAAAAAAAAAAAAAGCAAATACATAATTGCATGCAGCCATGACAGTAGACAATGCTTCAAGTCTAGGGGCTCTAGTTTCGCAGACTGCTTCGCCAATTGGGTGTGGCCAGGCGGTCACCCCCACCTCTGGTATGTATGTAAGATGTTGTAGATCACTGGCAGACAATTGATTGTGTAGTTTTAAAAATAGGACTTGCTAGAAAAGTTGTCACTGCGCAAACTGCCCCACATGTGGAGAGGACATGTTAATCTACAGCAGCATTCAATTTTTTTTTTCAGAATTTTAGACGTTAACTGCGCAACTGGAACACAAGCATTAAACAGACAAATAATCAAAAGATAACTATTGAACCTTTGGTGACAACTCAGTGATGGCGAGTCTGTGAGTCTGTGAGGCTGTAGTTAGGAGCAGTAGTGCTTTGAGTAAACGTGCTTACGGTACATCCTGAGGGGAACATAAATGTCTGTTCCAAATTTTATGGCAATCCAACAAATAGTTGTTGAGATATTTCAGTCTGGAACAAAATAGTGGACAGACTGACTGACAGATCGCTTCTCGTAAGGCTAAAAATATATGATGTGAGAAATAATCCCCCCCTTTAGTTCATACTCATTACTTGTGTGTTGATCTTTGTTACTTCAAGCCAGTCATCCTCGCCTGTGAGACACTAGTTAGTTAGCTTTGCTAGGTCACATTGTCATCATGATATTTGTTTTATTTTCACTCGAGTGCTCTCTAGGGCATTTAAATTTGCCAGTTTGTCCTCAGATTAACTGGTCTGCTTGTCCTGGCTCTCTACATTAGGATTTACCTCAACTAAGAGAATCATCATCCTCCAAATTCTCCTTTCCAGGCAGTCCGCTTGTAGAGATAGCTGGCACTAAATACACATGCACAGCAGCCACACACCTTTGGGTGTGCACATACGCATATCAAGCTATGTCACTCTGAAACTAAAGAAACTTTATCATGTTTTAAATGCATGATTAAATAAGGGTTAAAAAGAAAGATTACAGGCAGGAAGATTGATGTGGATCAAAAATATTAATATCCTCAAGTCAAGAGGGAGCTATAAAATATCATATCTAGGGAGGAGGAGAAGGCCTGAGAATCACAGAGGCTGGTAGGACTATTTGTTCAACTAGAAATAGCAGTGTGCTATGCTTCATAAAACTGACCCGGTCAATGAGGTAACTGAGACAAATTTCTCAAGTGAAGGACAACTTAGGCATTAAGAATGTTAAGTAATAAGTGAACTCATTTGGATGCACCGGTCCAGAAATGAATGCTCAGTTAAATCTTGTTATTTTAATCAATAGATTAAATATAGAAGAAGAAAAATGAACCATATTGTTATTATCTCATATTTTTAAGTCACTTCCTCTTTCTTTGGCTGGGTCAAAGTGAAGGTTGTGTTTATTTAGGATGTGTTACCTCCAGCAAGAGACTTAACACACTTCACAACTAGGGATACACCGAATATTCGGTAACCAAATATATTCGGCCGAACATTGCAAAAAAACCCCCACACATTCGGTATTCGGTATTATGAAATAAGTTAAAAGCAAGGCCGAATAATAGCGGTGTGTTTTGATAACGCAATCAAACAGTGTGCCGTGATGGGCGGAGTAAAATGTCGGCAGTGTGGCGATCCGCCCGTCACAGCACTGCATTTGCAACTAAAAATAGTTTTGAGCGAGCAAAATAGACTTAAATCATTCAGCACGCTGTGTAAGCAGCCTACAGATCTCAACCAGCAGCAGAAACGAAAGGCGAATCCAACTGGTTGTGGGTTGAACGGGGGTCACAGACACGTGATGTGTCAGAGGAGAAACGAGCCGTTCACGGCCCACAAACCTTACTGCACTTTAGGGACTGTTCGTTACTTATGAAGGGACTGTCAGGGGAGGAGGGTGGCTCGTTGATTCTTATTTCATTTATTTATTTTATTTTGATCCCCCCTATGTTAATCACTTATTGATGCTGTTTTTGAAGTATGAATAAGTCAATAAGTAATTTATTCCATTGAAATATCATTGATGTATTATAGAAAAGTGATTTATCTTTTTATAAATGACAAAAGGCACATCTGCCTCATTTTTGCTGTGGTATTGTGATACTACTCAGAACCATGATATTTTCATTGGTATCGTACAGTGGGATCCAATTTTGGTACCGTGACAACACTAATCTGGAGGGGTTCATCTGCAAAAACTAATGAAAAACTAAACAACGATATTCGGTACTCAGTATTCAGCCAAGCGTTTAATATTATTCGGCTTCAGCCACAAATTTTCATTTCAGTGCATCCCTATTCACAACCAAAAGAAACAACACAGTAGGGGTGTAACGCTGTTTGTCCAAGTACTGGAATGCACCTGTGACGCATGTGCATGCATGCATTTGCGTCATAGGTGTTGGACTTTAAAACAGTTTCATCATGTTGAGAATATTATGCAGGAGTCAGCCTCATCTAGCTAAGTAGAATTAGGCAATACCATGAATGTAGCAGGCTGCAATTAGCATCGCTTTAAGCAATATAGGCAAATGAAGACTATTCATTTGTGTTTTCGATGATTTTATTTACTTACTTGTGAATGAAGCCACATTCAAAACATCCATTCTGAAGAAAAGTTGCAGCACAGGCAGCAGTCAAGCTCATATCCTAGGGTAGACTATGAAAATGTAGCTGTCCAGCATATTTTTTATTTATTTTTTTGCCAGCACATCACAAATAAAGAAACCATCAGAAAAGTGATGCATATTTCATATACAGTTAGCTAGCTATGGACTGACAAAAAATAATTAAGTTCACTGTGCAGCTCAAAGACTACTGCCAGCAGCCATCAGCAGCTCTTAAGGTGGAATGTTTTCTTGCATGTCACTCAGTGCATAAGTCAATCAGCACAACTTAAATGTCAAAATGACAAAGTGAAAGTTTGACCATTCTATTTTTTTTATTGTCTCTCTTGCATGACTTATGTCGTAGTGATGATTGGATCATCGAGTGCTTGATATATGTATGTGAATTTCAGCCAGATCAAGTGAACTGCGATTATTTTATTTCCCGACTTGGAGAAAAAAAGTGTCAGTGCATTGTGTCAGTGCTCTACGGCAGCACTACACCTATGCACGGTAGCCAGTATGAAGCAATAAAAAGTTAGCAAATAAATGAACAGACAGATCAGAATATTATTCTGATTGAAAGTTGTTAGCAGTTAGCAGTTAGCAGTTAGCGGTTAGCAGGCAGCTATCCCTATGACACCAGTGTAGCTGTTATAGTGTGTGTGTGTGTGTGTGTGTGTGTAAAATTGACATTGACATTGACATTAGTATTCAACATATGTAAATGTTCTGCAATATGTACTAAGCTTGTACTCCAGGTTTTATTGGACAGATAATCAAATGACCACTTATAGGGAGGGTTCTGTGTAGCTTCATGCTTGTGTACGTGAGTTGTTTGTATACCAGTGTACTGTGTATACCTGTGATGGCTGTGTGTATGAGTACTTCAGGCGAGCAGGCCATATTGGATTTATCGGGCCGTGGAATATGATTCTTCTCAGCCGATAACAGGAATTTAAAAGGCCTCCTGGCTGTCTTGCCTGTCAATCATCCTCATTCACACTGGTGTGCTAACAAGATGTGAGTGAGCCTGAAGTGATATTTCTGACTAACAAGCTTTTTCTCACTGTTTCAAGGCCGCTTGTCTGACCTGCTTTGTGTTGCTGCACTGCCGAATCAGAGCTTTTTCTATCATCAAAACTATCTTCTAAATCATTGGTTCTCAAACTTAAACCGATAATGTGCTGTTTTTTCAGTCAAGTACCCCTTGACCAGCACAAAACATTTTTTTTAATTTTAAAACATTTATTTATAATTGGACAGACAGAATACAAACAAAGCAAACAAGGGACATACAGTCGGGCAATTTAAAAAAAAAAAAAACAACATCCCACAATCTCTTATCCCTTCAAGTCCAACCTCCACATCCAAACCCAGCCCTCATCTTCTGTCTGCACAAAACATATTTTGGTAGAAACCAAGCGGCAACCTCCGAGACTGAAAAATCAAGCCAAGGAAGTGCCAAAAACTGCAGTTCCTTGAATGGCTACTTGAGGCCAAAACGGAGTCACTCATTGAACCCAATGTTAAAATGCCCAACTTAACAGCAGAAATAAACAAGTTTGCAGCCTAGTACAAAAACGATGAATGAAAAAATGATTTCAACATTCAACTGTACAGGGGGTAATTTTTTTTATAACTCACCTGCAGGGTGTTGCTGCACTCTATTAGTCAAATCTACCCCTTGCTCCTCCACAGCTCCACCCTCTCACCCAAATACGGTCACCTCTGGCTCCAAAAAAAAAAACAAGATGGCAATGCCAAAATGCTGAACTCGAGATTTCAAAATGGCAGTCCAAAAACCAATGGGTGACATCACAGTAGTTACATGCATTATTACATGCAGTCTATTGTAAAACACACACACACACGGAAATGTGAAAGTGATTGTGTTTATTGTGGCAGTTTACAGCCATTAAAACTGCATTAAAATAGAAATATTGAATTGGGTATTAAACTTACATTTTATTTTTTATTATTATTTTAGGAACTATGCATGACAGATATTTTTTAAATTAAGATTAAAAAAATTGTACTCCCTGCACTATTCCAAAGTACCCCTAGTGGTACCCATACCTCCATCTGAGAACAACCCAATCTCCAGAAAATGCGTTAACATTGTACTTTTCTGCAAAACACAGATGCGTTACATTCATACATTCTTGTGTAGTGGATACAATGACACTTTATATTTCAACAACATTGTGGTTAAGTGAACATGGGTTTAGGTTTAAATTACCTGGGATTGTAGGCACAATCGCCTCTGGAAATACTGGAAAATCTTTGCTGGAAAAAAGGGATGAGTCAATAAAAAACACCCACGTTTGGTACCTAAAATAGGTGCGGGAAACGCAGCAACAGCTCCCTATAAAACAACCAATTTTGTTATTTGTTGGTCTCAAACAGTGGTCTGCAGCTTGGCAGGCAATCCACCAACCCCTCCACCTCCTAATGACAAAGTCAGCTCATATATTACATCACTTTATAAATATTATACATATGAAACATGCAAATATAACACATTTATGACTTGAAGAGACACCAACATTTTCCTATGGCACCTGGGCTGTTGAGAATGATTGCTCTGATTCAAAATGAAAAAAACATTGGTCTTAGCTGAAATATCTCTACAACTATTGGCTGGATTTCCATAACATTTTCTAATATGCAAGTCCCTAGTCTAGATGACAAACTCTAATGAGTTTGCTGATCCCCTGACTTTTTATCTATTTCACTCATCCAGTGAAATATTTTCTGTTAGATGAATTGAAATTGGAATATTTCAATTTCATTGAAATTCTCAGTAATTATTGTGTGGCTTGCACAGAAATGTATATTTCCCACAGGATGAATTCTGATGACTGTGGTGATCCCTTGACTTTTCATCTAGTGCCATCAAAGGGTCAAAATTCTTATTTGTCCAATACTTTGGTTTATCAGCACACCTGCAGAACTTACATTACCATCAGCCTCAGTTGTACTTTGAGTTCAGCACTTATTAGTAGATGTTAGTCTGCTAACACGCTGAGGTAAGATGGTAAACACTTGCTAAACATCAGCATGTAAGCACTGTAACTGTGCGCATGTTAGCATGCTATTAGTATTTAGCTTGAGGACAGCCGCACAGAGCAATTGGCATGGCTGTGGACTCAGAGCCGGGTTTTGCCTGAAAAGAACTAGTTCATGCAATGCGTTGTCCCACCGTGTCTGTCGGCAAAAGTTTTTAAAGTTGTTCTGAACTGCACTCTGCAGACTCGAAGGCAGGGTGAAAAGTCAGCCATCAGGGAGAGTGGGAAGATGCAATAATTGTTTAAATGTTGTTGGGATAGCGGTAAACAGTTTCAGACAGTCCATGCTGGAAGGCAGGAAAGCGTTGCACTCATTTGTACACATCAAGAGTGACAGAAATAGTTATGTGAAGAACAAAAACGGAGAGCTAAAGATATAAGTTCAAATCCTGGCTCCTCCATCTCCTCCACACAGCAGTGTGAATGCCCAATTGTCAGTTTCTGAAAACTTACCCCTTGTTACAGAAGTAACCTGAAAGGAGTGTTTGTGTCTACGACCTTCTTTTGAATGCCTAAATGTGCTTTGTTTACATTAAGATTATGCATTGTACCCTTAAGGGCTCAGGAAATAGAATGTATTTGATGGAGTGGGATTGGGAGCATAGATGCAATCCAAAAGTCAATAGTTTGACATGAACAAATAAGCAACATAACATAAATAACAAAAACTGCCTCACAGCAGCTGTCCTGACATGTTTTACATTATTTATCTAGTTATCTAGAGTGGTTATTTTTTGAAGTTGCATTAATCATGTGCTTGCATTCTGTGTGTTTGTATGTGTGTGGTATCACAGCGTGACATGATCTTTGTCAGCCAAATAAATTGCCCTCTTGAGGCAATAAAGGAAGTCATTACCAGATATGGAATGTTTTGCTTAACATTTTCCAAAGTTTAAAGAAGTATGGCTTCTTTATAAGAAGCAAAGCTGGCCTCTGTGTTCTTAAAGACAACTCTGTGGTCTCCAATGAATATATGAGTCATACAAAGAAATTCAAATCCTGCCCTGTGGAAGTGTGATATGTGCCACCCTCAAAGTTTCCACACACCTTTATCTTTTTTATTAACGTGGCTATTCACCGTGTTCAACATGATGGAAGCTTTGTGTGCTATGCAGGATTATTAAGACAAATTATGCCACGTTTAAGGCCATATAAAAGCCCCGGGCAATTGCCTGCTCTGTTGTAAAGAAATTCAGCCAGTGCTCTCTTCTTCCTCTTCCATTGTGCTCTGTCATATTACATTTCCATCCCAGGGGTAGCCAATCTCTGACATCTCAGTGGATTTCTGCTCCTCTAAAGCCCCACTGGAGGACACTCGACCCTGGGAGGAAGAGTGAGAGAAAACCCCACTCTGCCCTTCTCTGCCCTCTTCCACCCCTCTTAGTCTCGAAGGAGCACTGCCACTGCGTCTCCACGTCAAAATGAGTCATTAGGTCTGTCTGTGAATCAAACCGGCAGCAATGTTTCCATATGAAGAAACAAGGAAGAGTCAGTAGTGTTTATATTTAGTGGATAAAATGGCAGAAAAGAGGTTGCATATTTATTAAAAAAAAAAAAAGCTGATATAAACAGCCAAACAAATCCTGACATGGGAACTGAAATCATCTGCATAGTTTTACAACTGACCGGAAACTTGGCATAGCTACTGAATAATTAACCACTTTTGGCACATAACATTTTGTCCACATATAATGAGGTCACAAGGCTACAACTTTCTAATTTTAGCATGCTTAACAGCCATACTGTTGTCTCAGTGCATTCTGACCATCCCATGAAATAATTTAATTGCATATTGCCCTCCTAGGACAAACAAATGGATGCTGTTTCTGCAGCACATCTGCACTAGTTTGCTATTTGTAATGAAGCGCACTACAAACCAAATTTGAGTTAAGGTTAGCCCCTACATTTGAACTAGTTTCAAATTGGTATTTTGACATCATCATCATGGAATTTCTATTTTTTTGCGTAGATAAGTTATTCTTTAAATTAATGTTTTCTTGTTTTCTTGTGATAACTGGGCTGAGAGGTGAGAGATTATAGGAATTGCCTTCATAATAAGGTGCCGATATGGATCTATTAAGTAACAACTTTAAAACACCCATTCAAATGATTCTACATCCAGTTTGTTGTAGCCATGTATCTTTCGATTCTCTGGTATAATACATGCACAGGGCTGGGTTTTTTGTCTGTGTTGGACACATCGGTAGCAATATTAATCATGGTATATTTGCATCATGCATGTATGTACAGTAATTAAATCAAGGAGTGACAGTTATTAACATAATGCAATATCCTCTCTACAACACAGGAAATTGCTTATAGGAGGAGACGCAAGCTGGAAAACAAAACTTCAGTGCCTGAGCCGAAATTTTACACAACCCTAAAGTCATAAGCAAAGATACATGTGCAAGTGTTATGTCTTCCAACAGAGACAAAGACTATCTTAATTATTTCATGCTAATTATAACTAATTCAGAAGATATGCTGACAAACTGCCAAATCTAGAGTTTTAAGTATTTAAAAGAAAATAAAGAAACAAAGAGCTGCTAGCAGTTACTCTGTGTTAGATTAAGGCTGTAAGCATATTTGGCTTGCAGTCCTTCCCCAGCCGTTAGTCAGCGTCACCGAGTGCATGATAAAGACAGCTATTTGCATGAAAATATAACATCAGTACTCAGAAGACATCTCATTTTCATGGCAAAATAATACAAAAAAGAAGTTAAATAAGAGCTCTCTGCCCCTCTGTTGTTGAAATCTATGAAGATTCACTCCTCCATAGGGAGAAGCAAGGTTTACCTTTCTATCTAATTAGCACTCTGGGTGCCACAGCAACATTAGGAGCTGTTGTCAGACTGGAAAACATCATCACAATGACACTGTCAGAGTAAATCTACTGAAAAAAGCTGACACTCATTCTCACACAAACTGTTAACAGATATTTTAACAGATTACAAAGCAGAGCTAAATTGAATTTAGATTTGTTAACTTTGTATCAACCCCAGAGATTTAAAGGCTGCTCAGTTTGGCGTACAATCACGCTTTTAGATTTGTAAAAATCTACTCATTAGTATCCTGTAGATGAAGCAACTCATACTTCACTGTGCTGGAAAGAAGAATAACTGGGCAATTTGCACAGAACTAAAAACTGTCTGTCAGTGCACAGCAGGCTGCCCTGGGAGAAAAAGCACTGCAGTGGAAATGAGTTTGTCCTCCCTTAAACTGTCATAGGATGGACACAACATGAAATATGAAGCCTAAAAGATATTGAAACTTGCAATAATTATTACCTTCAGTCCATAATGTCCAGCTGGAATTAGAGGAATTGGACTTTGTTCCTAAAATTCAAAAGAAAAGGACCATTCCTGGCAAGAAGCTTTTTGATAAAATTGCCTTTTACTTTGCTTTCTGTAACATTTGATGCTGTGCTGTCAAATGATTAGCATATGTTTTACTGGATTAAAAAGCACGTATGAATCATTGGTGCCACATACAGCTTACTGTTGTGCACAAATGCTAAAAAATGCAAATCAACACCAATGGCCTTTACAGGATAGTGTGTGCGTTTGTGGCATGCTTTCAGTTACACACAGTAATTCAACGTTGCCAATGTGTTTCTGTTCATAGATCGGCAAGGCGGTTCTAATTGGGGGCAAGGAGGGGCTCGTGTCCCTGTTATATCAAGGCTTGACACCCCCTTTGTAATATTTTCGTACATTTTTCAGTTCTCATTTTTCCCTAAAGAGGGGAAAATGTTATCGTTTATGGGCAGTGATAAATAAAGCAGTGTCTATTTGCACCCAGGAGAGAATTGTCACACTGCAGCTATTTACAGCCACCCTTACAACGCGTTATCATGGATCCCACTGCTTGTTGTGATTGGCTAGAGCTCACCATGTTGAGGATCAAGATTTAAAGTGGTTAGGATTGGGGCTAACAGGTCATGGTTAGGGCTAGTACTAACCAACTTTGGATATTCTCTGAGATCAGCGTAGGACGTTAGGATGTATAAAGCTGCTGAATGCCCCCTTGGGACATAAACTTTAGCAAAATTGCTGAATGGACCTGTTTGTTTTAACATCATATGTTGACACTGCAAGTATACACATATGTAAATAGCCACATTGACTGTTTACACCCCTGCTGTAAATAGACTTATTAGCTCCAGACACGGTGCAAAACGTATTGTTGGCAAGATACCTAGATGCAAAAAGTATCTGCCTAAAAAAAAAAGTTAAGACTGAATGAGTATTCTTTTACATGTGTATTGTTAGTCCTTTAGAAAAACAAACCTATGGGGGTGGTGGTGGTTGTGCTTAATATATATATTTTTTGGTAACCCAAAAATTGCATGTGGCCCCTACTGGCCCCCATTTTAAATGGTCTAGCACTGCCAAAGTGGTCGGTCCACCACCTCCATCCACAAATTGTAAGATTGACACAGACATGCTCTATGCTTAAATGTTAGTTGCTGCACCTTATGATACTATAACTTTCTATATCCTGCCTCAGCACTCCTGCCTGTTGAGGCACTGGTTGGAGGTTGAAGTTGGCTGATGTTCATCCCTGATAATCCCGTGACTTTTCCGCCATCATGAGATTGACATCTCTGGTTTTGATTTAACAACTATTGGATCTATTTTCATAAATTTTAGCACATACATTCATGTTTGCCTCAGGATGAATGTATCACTTTTATGATCCCTTAATTTTTCACCTGATGCCAGCATTTAAATTTGTCTGATTATTTGGTTTATGACCAAATACCAGCAAAACTAAGGAGATTTCCATCAGCCTCAGCTGCACACGGTGTTTGTTGCTGATTAGCAAAATGCTAGCCTGCTAAACATAGATGGTAAACATGACCAATATCATTTTGGTCGTCCTAAGACGAGCCCTTCCTCCATCAGCATCTCCAGTCATCTTGATCCTCCATGAATCTGGCTCGTGCTTTCTGCTCCTGCATTTTTCTAAAGGACATCCATGTATGTTGACGTGGGACATCCTTGTGGACAATACCCATGTGTTGGCTCCAACTGCACCAGTTTGCTGGCTGGGAGCTCCCAGTGTGTCTGGCAGTGACTGGCCAGTCTCATTCTCCTAGATGCTTGATGTTAGTATTGTCACAGTGAGCATGTTAGCTGCTAGCACAGTGACATTAGCATTTAGCTCACAGCCTCACGGAGCCGCTAGCATGGCTGTGGACTCTTCATTAGTGATACATTTAAAATCAGTGATTTTGAGAGAGAGAAACAAAACTGTTGGCTGCCTCTTTCTAAAATAGAACGTAGCTACTCTCATGAGGACATAACCTCTACGTTGCCGCATTTTGAAGGCCATGACATCACTACAATTCTTTTCAGCTAGAAAGTATGTCTCAAATTCCATATGTGTGCAGATCAGCACCTCCAGCTGATCTGTTCAGAAACTCTTACTGAAAAATTCTGATAATGAGGGCACAGACCAAACATGGTGCTATTGTCATAAAAACATGCAGCATTCCCTTTAATCCAATGTTGCATCCAGAAATAACTAAAAAAAACTTAAAATACAATAAAATAACCAAAAATAAAAACCCAAAAATTAGTAGGTCATGTGACCTTCATCTTGCATATGGCAGCAGCTTCTAATGAGTTTCCCTGATATTATGTATTCATTTATTCATCCACCCTTCTCTGTGTTTAACTCCAAGAAAAAAGCAGAGGGGTCACTTTGGCTTGTGATATGTTCAGCATTCTTCACCAGCCTGTCGTTCACTCCAGCTCTCCTCCATTGTTCTATTCACAGGTAGCGTACAGCTTGTTTGAGCCTGGAAGCTGGCAGCTGCCCATGGCTTTTTATGCAGGGGCTGGTGAGAGCCGTTGGACCTCAACCAGACGGACCAGTGAACCAAAATAATGAGCTGAAAGTGGCTGCGGGCTGCACAGAGCTGCAGACTGGGGTGTTACTTTTCAGTGGTGCTGGCAGTGTTAGTAATCCCTTCAACTTACAGGGAGTCATTTGATTCAAAGTTAAAATCAGCATTGTCACGCAATGGAGACCAAAGTTGTTCAGCTGGGAGATTTTATGTGTTAAGTCATAAAACAGCCATAAAGGGCCAACCAGCTCAATTAGTCACTGTGCAGCAAATGGAAATATTGTTTTACAGAAAAATATGCTTTTTATACATTTAGCATGCATACATGCACATTATGTAGCTGTGCGTTGCATACTGGTTACATTAATTAAATGTATGGACATGCTACATTTGTTTTAAGCAATGAGCCTGGAGAGGTTGTGGTTTACAGTGATTTTAGAACAGCTAAGGGGCGTTGTTAGGCATGATGAGGAGCAAAGTGCCTAAACCCTAGCTATTCTAAAATCACTAAACCACAGCCTCTCAATGCTTGTTGTTTATATATATATATATACATATACATACATATCAAGCTATAATATATTGATAACAAATAATCACTCTTACACCAAGCAATGTACTTCTTCAGTAACCTTTATTTAGCAGAACGATTGCCAATTAACACTCACAGACACAATGAATAGTGCTGTTGTTCGTGTACTGGCTTCATTTCTTTCTTGACTACTCCAGCTCTTCAGTTTCTCCCTTATTGATTTCAGCGTGTCTCCTTTATCCTTTATCTCCCTCCTGTCCAGCTCTTAAACACTTATTCATGCTTTGCCAGTGCCTACTTAATGAGGTGGGTATTCCATTAGGTAGATGGGTTATTACCAAGAAGTAAGGGGGTATACTTTCCAATGGCTTTTTGGCTGATGTGTAGGTATACTGTAAACAGCCAGAAAAAGAGGTGGGTATAACCCTTTCAGCTGCGTGTACCCTCCACTACATCACTGCGGTTAGCTCACCCAGTAAATCAAAATCTGCAACAAAGTCTGACATTTGAATTTGGCTTTGAACACAGCTCAGCCAATCATAATCAAGGATAGGAAAAAGTCATGTTGAATTACAGCAAATTACCTGTATCAGGCTGTTCTCAGAATTTTTTTATATGTTTTCCTATGAAAACCCAAATTTGTGAATAGCCCACATATTTTAAAAGTCTGTGATCACGCGACCAATGCGCTGATGGCAGTAAACAAGGAAGCAGTCCCAAGTGCTTGTAAGGAGTCTGGTTGGGTGGTGGATTGGTCACAAAAAAACAGACTTTTCCCAGCGACTTTCCCCTGGAATCACACGTTCAGATCTGAGTGAACTTTGAGTTAATGTTAATGTTATTGGTCTCCAAACAGACGATGGCTCTGCCCTGAAGCTGCATATAGCTCAACTCAAGCCACTGTTTGCTACAAGATAGCTACATCATGATATATGACCAAACAGGGCAGGTCTGACCTGTTTTTGTGGACCACACTGCAAATAGGCCTATAACTAGATCAGAAAGTAACTAGTAGACTATCAATAACTTACTGGTCACTTAGATGATAAAGGTCCAGATTAATAGAGACATAAACCATGTGGCAATTAGTGCCACCTCCTGATAACAACAGTAAACATTATCAAAAGAGCTGGCTAACTTCTCAGTATTTCAATGTCGTATCATATCAAAATACGGAGTGACTATTTGCACACCAGTATAAATAGCCTTGGCCTCTCAGCTGGGCTATTTTCACTCCTGTATGACATGTGACAACAAACTTTTCATGTACAAAAAACCTAACTGATGCAGACTTCCTGTTTCTGTATACTGACACCATTTCCCTCAGTGGAAATGAAGCTTTTATCCACTCTTATTTCACAGATAAGAAACAATAAATTGTGAAGACAGTAAAGCCTCCACTAAATTAGCATTTTAAGTCTCGTGTTTGATTTATTCTTCAGGGATTTATACTTCCGGATTTATCCAGGATTCATATGAGAAGAGATAACCTCTGCTCGTCGCTAGGCTAATTTATACAATGTAAAATGCCACAGGCTTGTGCTAATAACGTTAGCATTTTGTATTTGTTTGGAAAATGTCTATAGTGTGACAGTTGTTTGTCAGTGAATCTTGTTAGTTGTAATGGAGCCAAATTGTGTGCCGTTACCATTGTTAAATGTCGCTGTTGTCCTTGGTTTTATATGAGAAGAGGAAAAGATCGCTGGCCACCAGGCTACAATGTAAAATGCCATAGGTTTGTGCTAATAACATTTGCATGTTATATTTGTATGAAAGAAGTTTTCATAACAGGACAGTTATTTTGTCAGTGAACTTGTGAGTTGTCTGAAAAATGAAGCTATCCGACACAGTGTCTGTCTCCCAATTTTGGTGGGGAAAATGAACTTTACGAGCTATCTGAGGAAGAATACATCAACCAGTATATCAAATTTTAGCTGGTTAATAGTGCAACACATTACCGATTGATTCTGGCAGGTTTTGTTAAAATAACAAGTCAGAAACAAGAAGATGGCAATCCTATTCTTTTCCCGTAATGACGGCCAGAGGCATGAACTGTTTGGAGACCATTAACAAGGGAAACAAACACACAAATTTAAATTAAAAATTGAAGCCTGCTTTTTAATTTCGTGAAAGCAATTCTCAGTCAAAGTTGAAACAACAAAGATATGAATATAGATTATATGATTATAGAGTAATTTGCTGTGCCAGTCTCATTAACGTCAACAGAAGTGGCACCAAAGTTTGGCTCCAGTGCAAAATTTGAACGCTGTCACTGACATCATGTCCTTTCCTTCTTTAATAGTTTTCTTGAGTATAAAACATTAAAATAATTTCATCACAGAACAAACAAACAAAAAACAAACAAATGTAAAATAAAAAAAACAAAAAACTGGAGCTATATGTTTTATAAAATGTAGTCTAGCACTAGCTGATCTCCAGATATCGCTCTTCTTTCCCTTACAAAACCTAGTTTTCTTCCACAAAAGTAATAAAAGTAACATTAAAAAAATAAAAAAATAAACCTATCCAAATGTCTACACCATACTGTACCTAGATGCCCAAACAACCCGCAGATTTAGAGGCTGTGCTGTAGGCTGTGAGACAGTAAATGAAGATATATGCAGGTTCAAACTGATAAAACGTGTGTGTAATCAGAAACGGATAAACAATTACATAAGAGAGAAAAATCCTACTTTAAAAACTGCTTAAGGTCTTTCTTTCTGCAGTTCTTTAGAGAATTGTGCACATCTTAATTGTGCACCACAGCAGTTTAATGCCTAGCTGGTGCTGAATGATCTCCTGAGGCACAACAGACATGTTAGTAATATTCTCCCAATATCTGCCCTCAAATAAACCCAGTCACCATTCTTCAAAAGAAGCAATACAATCATATTGTTGCTGTGACTACATAACTGAGACACAGTAAATTGTTCCTCTCTGCCCACTGTGTGAATTACACTGATACTTTTACGGCTGTGGGGAGGAATTGAACTGATATTATATAGAGCTGCTTGTCAAACCATTTTAAAATTGAACTCTTTAACGTTCACATAGATGACAAGTACTTTCAGTCACTGTGAAAGATGTTCTCTGATATGAAACACAAGTGCAATATGTTGTCCGGCCTGTTTATGTTTAGTTTTATTGACCCATTTGTCTTTGGCTCTAGGACTCAGGGCAGTGCTGTTGCTGCAATATTATTTAGCAGCACCACTTTTCATAATTGGCAAGTCCTTTGGCAAAGGACTGCAGAATGTCAGCAGAGCTCTTGAGTCAAGAATTTAGAGCTTTCTGCATGTAGGCAAGCATCAAAGCTTGTTCATCCCATTTATTAGTCTCTATATTTTCATCTCTGTGTCTTTTCTGCTTTTAGGTTCCATGAAAATGTCTGTTTAAAACTGATTTTATTTGATAGGATCTATATATCTACATAAAGTGTGTGCATTTTAGCTTGTGCAAAAATTTGAGCTACAGCCATTAATACACAGTGTAGCTGTGATGATGACTGACAGCTAATGATACGTAATGTTGCTTCAACACCTTAAAAAGGCCCTTGAGACCAACTGCATGGGAAATTCAAAAATATAAATTCTCCCATTATGGTGAAAGAGTAGGCTACTGTACCAGTTTAGCATTGTAATCTTATAACATTGTCAGTGCCAGAGATTTTGTCTTCTTTTTTGTACACACATTATTCTTCCTTGTCAACTGCTGATAGTTTGGCCTGAGATTCAAGTGTGTTATGCTTGAAGCATCTAATGGTGCCTTTAGCTGAAAGAAAAGATAAGAAGTCTGGTTTCATCTTTCTAACTCCACACCCCAGATTTTTTTTCATTTTCAAACTTCTTCAGCCCCAGCAGACACTAAAATTTTCAGACTGCATGCAGCTCCCTCTGGAGCCACAGAAGGCTTTATACAGCTTTTTTTCACATGGTTGGCTACAGTAATACTCTCCTAGACCTGTAAACAGACTCTGATGTGTAAAATCGTGTAAAATTTGGCCACAAAATGACCATTTGTATATCAGTAACTCACCACATTACCTTGAATTCATGAAGAATTGATTTTTTTTTTTTGCCTCCATGGTGAATCCAAATAGGGAGAGCATTCCTCATAAAGTGAAGTAAACAGAGACCATCAAAACTTTTTTCTTCAGTGATCTGATTGGTCAGAGGTCAGGGTGTCGATAGGCTGTGATCTGATACTCTGAAGTTTACCTGCTCTGGAGCAGGTTAGCTGTTCAGCATAAGTTAACATGGTGATTTATCACAGTAAAAAGAGAACCAGCTCTGTGGTACTGAAAACCCAGAGTTAACCCTGAAGTTACCTCACTAACTCCAAATCCTGCTTCGTAGTACAGGCCTCAGGAGTTGCGTTAGTGTTTGTGAACGACTGTCTTAAATATAATATTGCTGTTGTTAAACATGGACCCCAATGACTTTAATTTATGAAAACTGTTTGCCTTTTGGGGGTTTTTCATTCATCGTGGAGGCATGTGAGAGAAACAAAATTTACTTCATGAATTCAAGGTGAGTAACTGATATGCAAATGGTAATTTTACGAAAGTATTCCTCTCAGTTACATCAGGATTTTGGGCTATTATCTGAACATTGCAGCTCAAGTTTGCATGCATACGTTGTTATCATTTAAAAAAAAAATAACAACAAAAAAAACACTCACTAACAGTAGTTAAATATACCTTGGTGTCAGAACTGTGCTACCTACATGAGGCTACAAAGCTCCAAGGCTGCTATGGACCCGCGTTTCCCTGTAGTACCATTGTTGCAAGAATATCATTTCCAGCTGATATTATTTTGTCTCAGGAGTGTTTTAATTAAAGCATCAAAGTATATCGCACTCAAAAGGTGATATGACAATCTTTGCTTGGCTTACTGCTCAAATACACTGTTTATACAGTCCTTTTCATAATCTTTTTTTCCTAAGTCCTCTAAATCTCATATTCCCCTTGCATTGATTATTTATGAAAGCTTTAGTGAAACCATCCAGTCTTGCTGTAGTTTGCTCTTTATGTCCATGTGCCTGCGTGCTCATGGTTTTGTGCATGTGTGCAGCACATGAACATTTTGAGTGTGACTCACGCTTCATTGCAGCCTTTCGTCATGTCATTGTTTTACTCTGAAACCTTTTATGGAGTTCAGATTGTTTGGGGATTTGGAGACCGTCAGCACAATTGGCAAAGGCATAATGAATGTTTCTCTATTTAGTAGCTAGTTTTGCACTTGTGAAAAGGTTTAGATGCACTGAAGCTGTACGTCTTGGCTGACAATGTCCTTTATTTCATTCGTTAAATGTACAAAGGGAAGTTTAGCATTCAGAATTAAACAAAGCTCTGGATAAATGAACAGATTTACAGACGAATAAACAATCAGTAAATTCTGATTTATTTTTGCATTTCAAAATGATTCCATTCAAAAATTTGTTTTATATATTGCACATTTAGTCTGAGGAGAAGCAGGTAAGAGGGATGATTGATGGGGAAATGTATCAACTGGAACTCATAGTGCATTTATCATAACAGTGCAACAGAATCTCATATGGAAAATAGATAAAGAAATTTGTGCCATATATTTTATGCAGGCATTTTGACAACAAAATTACATTAACTTTCAAAAGTGAAATAAAGAATTCCTTTGGGACGATAGTAGCTGAAGGTCACAGAGATCAGGGGCAAATTTGAGTACAAAATCATGTTTATAAGCTTGACAATGTGCAGGAGAGAGAAACTCTACTGGGTAAGCGCTTAATTCAGAGTAATCTCCTTCTGTGGGTATGAAGGGAATAGTAAGAGTCCTCTGCAAAGGCTTCTGCTGGTCACTTGTAACACAGGCTTATGGCTATTAAACAGCACACAGGTTGAGATGTTTACACTTGCTGAATTTTCCTGGGCAACCATTTGAACAGGGTCTTGCACAGCTTTTTGCTCCTCACCTTTGACTTTGTTAAGTTCTTAATGATGACATTTCTGAGCAGGCTGAACTTCATTGGCTGGGATAGGTGCACGGAGAAAGCGTTGTTTCCTCTTGCTGAGCAATTCAGAACCTCCAAGAAGCGTTTCTCCTGCTGCCTGAAGTCATACTCCACACTGGACAGACAGACATGCAGCCCAGAATTACCAAAACCCCAAAACGCAGATGTGAAACAACACAAAATGTATCAGCTCTTGCCAAAGGATGCAAATGAATGGTGTCAGATCTGCATTACGAGCTTATCTTTCTATTATGCACCACGCTTTTGTAGCTACAGTTTTCACTCTGTGGGAAGCTCTATGCTTGTCAGATTTCAAAGTGTTTGATTGGTTCAGGCAGAAAGATATTCTCTGCCGGGGTATCCTTTTTTCTGAAGGTGCAGACGTCTTGTTCAAATTTCCTTATCTTCCACTTGGCCTTTAAGGACCACTTGCCGACACACACCAGTCAGCAAA
This sequence comes from Epinephelus fuscoguttatus, assembly GCF_011397635.1. NCBI lineage: Eukaryota > Metazoa > Chordata > Actinopteri > Perciformes > Serranidae > Epinephelus > Epinephelus fuscoguttatus. Next base: position 8,993,192 of record NC_064763.1, read on the forward strand.
TCAACTTACGTAACATCTTTTTGTCATGCAAAATCAGTTTTGAAAATAAGTGGATCAAGAGGGACGTTTTGAATATTTCAAGATAAAGACTGTTTTAGGTTTTGCTTTGGAGAGCAGGAGGCATTTCTTCCCCAAAAAAATGATGAGAAGACTTATATTCCTTAGCTTCTCTTAGCCTCTTTAAACACAGTATTCTGGGACAATTGTTTTTTATTTTTGTATTGCCTCCAACTGATGCAACATTTCCGCTAATGGGTGCAAACGAACATCAAAGTTGGAATATTAGAGCCAACCGCTATTGCATGATAATTAGTGTATTAGGTGTATGAAGAAGTGATGTATGAAGCACTACCTTCAACCAAATTGGCAAGGTATATGTATTAAAAGTATGTCATTATCTTTCCAGTCTCACCTTTAAATAAATGTTACCTAAAATTGCTGCAGGGTGTGAAAATATGAAAATGCCAAATGTCTCACTTTAAAATCTACTTTGAATAAATGTACCCACCTCTTACAACTAAACTAACCTACTAAAATATTTTATTTCTACATGACGTGGAATTACCTTGTATGCAAATTAACAATACTAACATGACTTCAGTAAAGTGATCATTATAAATCTTTCTAAATCCATCATGCAGGCTGCTTGGGTGTGACTTCCTCTTTGCTAATTTGAATTTCTGAGAGTGTATCTCAATCTCCATAAATCTGCTGTGGGGATAGATTGAGTCACATACAGTCAGTGCTTAAATCTGACACTTGTTCCAAAAGATTGATGGTTTGCTCAGAGAGGAAAATGTAATCTCCCTATGTATTCTGAGCAAGAAACAAATGAGCAGTGCCGAGCCTTTCATTTGGTAAGCTGCCCATACAGTAAGTCATTAATTTTCAGTGAAGTGAAGTGGGCAGACTGGTGGAGAACTGTTTGGCAACTGAAATGGCAAATGGGCTCAATCTTGTTGAACTGTGTGTCTTAAGCATAAAGGAAACTTTAAATAAAACCTGTATTTTGAAATTGCCCTTGGGTAAAGTGATGCATGGTCCCACTGCTGTGCATATACTAGTGTTAAAGTAAAGTTATTCTAAAGTTATTGAAATTCATGTTATGTTACATTTTTTACTTTTGGCAGATGCTATTTGCAACCAGGTGCCGTAGCCAACAATGATATTCACACCGAGGGTGGAAGTAGTCACTGTGAATATTTACACATTTATGTTAACATGGATGGGTCTATTCAGCTATTCTGCTAAAGTTGATTTACACAGTGTGCATTATACATCCTGAAAATGAAAATAATAAGTCAACTAAGTCTTAAAACAATAAGCCAGCAAAGACCCACACAGGACTCAACTCCCTGTGTGGAAGTCCAGTGCTTAACCCATCTCCCACCCACCACATCTTACTTCCACCATGGACTCTGTCACTCTTTAAATGGCACCTGCGTACTCTCTGGTAGTACATTTGCGTTTTTGAGTTTTTTCTCATAATTTTAACACTTAAATTTCAGTGAACATCTGATGATATTAGCTAATACTAGCTCTAACCATGACCTCTGTGCACTAAACATGACAACCAGCACTAGCCAATCACAGCACATAGTGGCATCCATAATGAGTGGTCAAAGGGATTGGTGTAAATAACCAAGAGGTCTGCATTGTGACTGTTCTCATCCAGGTGCATATAGATACTCTTTTCATTTTTTGCCTCAGTGAAGGTAGTAATGACAATATATATTTAGGGGGAAACATCTCCCCTAGTACCCAAATATGCTCAAAATGTACATGTTCTCATCCTAACTCGTGAAATATCACTGCTTTATCTGTGGACTTTCATATCTATATATGACACACGAGGTATCCTCCTGTGTCTGCTGTTGATGTAGAGGAAAGTCATGTCAATTTACGCTTGTTACATGCATTGTGTCTTTTCAGAATACAAAAAACCCCAAAAAACAGGGATGCATGAGAATAGCACATCATCAATATCAGCTGATATTCGCTTTAAAATGAACTGTCAGCCAATATGCTTTTTCTTATTTTTCACAATGAATAAATATTATATACATTGTAAAGTATTGTATTTCATGTCTCCATCTGCTGGTGGGCCATCATGGTAAGTATGCATGCATAAAATGATGTTAATTCTGCTGCAGAAGAGACATGATGATCACTAAAATTAGGTAGGGATAAAGGGGATGTATATCAATTAGAGCTTAGATCAGGCCCAAAAAACCCAGCCCGACCCCACCCGAGCCTGTACATGTTCTGTCCGAGCCCGGCCCGTCCCTTTAACTGTAATTATGAGCCCAAGCCCGGTTTAAACCCGACATTTTTGTAAGGATACGAACGTGGACATTAAAGGCTGACTCTCATCTTTCTTTCCATGGCAAGCCTTCGTTATGTGCCTCTTGTGTCGAGGTCCCCCTCTTTTTTGCTGTCATATACCAGCATCGTGCTGCACTTCGTATACTCGACGAAGCAAACACACATGTTGTCACCGTCAACAACTCACATGTGCGCGGCCAGTGGCGCCGTCAGGGGGGCCCGTGGCCCCCTTCCCTGGTGCGATAAGTAGTTGGTTCCATAGCCTGGTGGTGTGTCTCAAATCACATACTTCCCTTAGTACACTTCCATGTAGTAGCCTATACTATGTGCACTACGTACTCATTGGCGTAGTGAGCGAATGTTGGGCAGTGTTGTCTCAAACCAAACACGTCCGTTGTGCACTCACCGGAAATAACAACCGCAAATTAGCTAGTTAGCAAACTAGCATTAGCATTTGCGTTAAAATTCGTGGTACCAAATAATTACAGACTGCTAAATTAACCCAATAAACATAGTGCTGGCTTATACCCAACAACAGTATAATGGTGCTTAGTGCAAAAAACACATGCATTTGTACAATGCAGCGATGTTGACGGTCGCACAGTCCTCGTCCGTTATTTCCAGTTTGAAAAGTGGTCCCTCCCCTTCCGCTATGTAGCCAAGATGGCGACCATTGATGGTGAGAAGTGTCCATAGTTCCACACTCAACTTCCTGCACCATCCATGTACTCATAGTGCACTGCATTTTTCCATACTTCTAAGTGTGTACGCGCTTATGCACTCAAAATATTAAGTGTAAGTACAGAAGTACGCAATTTGAGACACAGGTCTAGGTCTATTATGAGGAGCCCGACCAATCCGAGCCCGAGGATAGTGGCGGGAAATTATGGCTGAGTCGGGCTGAGAATCTAAGCTCTAATATTAATAAGGGTATCGGTTATCAGCCAAATGAGTTGTTATATATCGGCATATCGGATATGGGCAAAAAAATCCAATATCATGCATCCCTAGAAGGAAACATCATGGCTTAGCTTAAAATAAGGACAGTTATGTACCGTCATATAATATCACTTGACACATGTCATGTACGTGTGTCACTTCTGTAGCATGCTACTCATACTACCACACTATGTTGTTATAAAATGACTTGACTATGACTTTTCTGACTTTTGGTTTCACACAGGAAGCAAAGAGCAGTCTCCCGTGTGAAAGTCCGGGCCTTGTTGGACCCATCTGCTTCCCCTCTGGCCCACTCTATACAAAACTGCCGCCATCCAGTGCATTTAATAACACCAAGAAAGGTGCCTTGGTGTGTTGGTTTCTTATGTGGAAGTCCACTGACATTGTGCTGGTATTTGACAACTTTGGTTGGTGGCTGCTGCATCAACAACTGCCGCCACCTGATAAATCTAATGCCCAGATCACTGACAAAGCAACGGTATTTGACCAGATCATAATAAGAATGGGCTGAAATGTAAAATATGTGGATAAAACTATATACATATTCTTTTTTAATCACTATAAATGGCAACCATGCACCGCTGTCTGGAAAAATCATGAGCAAATGTAATAATAAACATAAACAAACTTAACAAATACCCATTATTATTACGACTGGTTCTGGTATTATGGTGTACTGCACTTCCTTGGTGGTTTGTCCAAATGGTGTTGCCGTTCCCCAGCAGAAGCTGTTGGTTGGCTGCTGTAGTTAAGTACAATCAGTGTCAAACACTGTACTGTGTCTCTATTCCATTACTTTCAAATTATCATATCAATGTTGATTATGATGACGATGAAAATGATGTGATGTTATGAAAATAATTTTATGAATTGTTATCATCTCAGTAGTAGTTTCCATTTACCGCATATTTGTACAGAATGCTGTATGGCTGTACTTGCTTATGATGAAGGATTTAATATAATGGGAAATGAGTTTTCAAATTTTGCAATTTTTTTCGCTTCATCATTTGGCTACGGCCTTGGCCAAAGAAATATAAGCACTCATGGCAGTTCATAATAAGTCTATTAAACGGAGTGTCGTTCTAAAATATTGATTTCATTTTTAATTACTTTCTTAATATCCTTCTGAAAATTTCCCATGTCACAATATCTGAAGCCCAGACAATGTCTTAAATTCATTTAAATGAAGTCGTCCTGCTCCTGCCTATAATCCAAACCAACACAAAGTGATATCATTCTATATCCATTAATATGGTGCATATTTGGGCATGAGCTGAATTCTAGAGCTGCTCTGATCACTCACCAGTTCAAACATTGCATACAGGTAAAATTAATTAACTGTTATCTCACCTGTAGACAATACAAGCAGTCTTCTGGCAGGTTGAGCAGTTTTTGAGGTCCTGTCCAGTTTTGTAGCATCGCCGACTAGGTTAAAACAAAAAAGTAAATTGAATTGCAAACAGTAAATTTGAGCAACTTCCAAAACTCTCATCGTTTTCAGATTTACAATTTAATATTCTCTCCACTCACCCTCTCTGTCTGATATTCACTCAGACTACTGTTGGCAGCGTTGAGCCGTATAACATGCATTATGTCAGACATCAGTGGGTTATTAGGAGTTGGTTATTCTGAAACATGACCTCAGAGGCAGTCACAACTTATTAGCACACTACAGTGAATGAGAATGATTGACAGAGACACATTGCCAGAAGGCAGTTTTAATTCCTGTTATTTGTCCCAGAAGACTTATGTGGCTAAATAAATCTCTCCGAGACGTGCCCTCTTGAAATGCCCAAGTAGGTTTCTGTCACACACAGGCGCACGTTCACGGACCTGTTTGCAAACTTGTAACGATATAAAGGCTTCACATCATCACGCTACAATCTCTGATTTATAGCATCGTTACAGTGGCCACAGAGCCAGCTTCATGACACCTTAACAGCATGCTCCAAATGTATTTGTGCAACGTCTCACATCATGGTGCGTGTAATAAATTATTCATAAATTATATATTTTTTTCCATTTGTGGGTATGAGTTCAATGTCAGTAGAAAGTCAGTGCTTATCAATGTGGCACTTGATAATTTACTGCATCCAAAATAATTCTAGAACATGAACCATATCTTTTCCAAATTAGGTTTATTTTGCATAAACCAATTGCATTATAGATGGTTTTCTTCAGACAGGACAGGGTGAGCAAATATCTGACACTGCCATAATATGTATATATAATGTTTAATTTTTATATCACATTTGGCGCCCTTAGCAAGCTTGCCTGCTGCCCTCCCCCACTCCAAAAAGATTATTAATATTAATATTCATTGTTATGTGTTATATTTATTGTATTTATTACAAACAAGAACAAGAGCTTTTAAGAAATTAACACAACCAACTTAGCTAACACACAATAATAACAAAATATAAACAATAACAGAATATGATATGGGCAAATTTGCAAAAAGCCCTGGAAGGCTTTTGCCTTTTCATTTTCTCTTAAACTAATGCTCCCCACACTCACCTTATGTTTGATTTTTGCCCCCTGGGTGTCACCCTATGTCACCTACAGTATAGGGAGATCCACCACTGAATAAAAGAGATATCTGTGCTGTATCTGTTGATTTAAAATATGTATGTGTTTTTTTTTTGTTGTAAACAGTGTATTGCCATCAATGACCAATTGTTTTTCCACTAAACTATGAATGAATATGAATAATCATACATATAATTACACAAACACACATACAGAAGTTTTTTTTAGATTGGAGATCAATGCAGTTTGCTGATAAATTCCAAATCCACTGAGTGGTCCAGTAAATGCAAGTGATGACTCACTAGAAAGTCAAAGATCAGCACTGCAGGACAGCTTTTAAAGTAATTCCCTTGACCATATTCTGGCAAAGCGCTATAATATACCTGTATCAGACTGAATGTGGAGTATATCAATAATTCAGTCATAACTGACCCTGCAGGTTTTGTATTTTCGTTACACTATAAGTGAAATGCTTAATGTTTAATAAGCATCACAGAATAATGCTGTCGCAAGTCTTTATGTATCACAAGTAAAGCATTACACTAGAGAAGTCATTTCACCTCCCTTACCCACTTACATATGCAGACACACACACCCTCATGCATCCTCTTACCCGCTGGTGGGAGTGTGGCACGTCTCCAGGTCATGGATAATGTTAAGCAGAGTGGTGATCCTGTCCTTGTTGGCTGCCAGGCTGGCCTCCACAGTCTCGAGCCTCTGCTGTAGGGCTGCTGATTTGCAGCACTGTGGGGAAGGAGGCAGCAACAGAGCTGCAGCAGCTGGGTGGGAGTGAGCCAGGCTGGTGTCCTCTGGGCACGGCTGAGGGGGAGCAGGGCTAAACTTTGAATCCGGTCTGACGATTGCCTCTGCCTCGCAGGACTGGAGGCGGGGAAGGGATGCCAAGTGCATTGTTGATGATGGCAATATGGAATTACATTCAGGGCCTGTGTGCATACAGAGCTCTCGCTCACTGTTAAAAGGGGCTGGTGCAGTGAAAGAAAGCTCTGAACCTGTGTGTACCTGCGGTAATGAAGAAGTATCTGAATCAGAGTTTTGGTGGACTGAAGGTTCGGTGACAGGGTCGACATGTGTACTGGTGTTTTTAAGTGATGAGATAGTGGGCTCACAGTTTGTGCGTGCTGTGGCAGAGTAGCTTGGAAGTGTCTGTTCATCTGCATTGCATTTAAGATTAATATTAGCATGCCTGACTGATACACCCAAGGCAAACTGTTTTGTATTTGTATCCATCTCCAGGGTTGTTTTTACTGGTGGGCATGCAGCAAAGTGTCCCTCATGTTCTGTTTTTGTGTATCCTTGATAATGTGCGAGCCTTTGTTGTTTCGTGTTTATGCAACCCTGCAGACAAGAGCTGCTTGATTTAATTAGGGAAATGTAATTCTGAAGGTTGGTGACCTGGGACAGATTTGAATTTTCATGGTCATTTGACTCATGCACAACTAATTCATTGATTAGATTACCATTGAATTTGTTTTCATCAGTATATGATTCAGTATAGGGACTAATGTTTGATGCAGGATTGTGGATGCTTGCATCGCTGCCTCTGTTGGGATATTTTGACACATTTAACGGCTCAGATAATAAAACTGGAGTTGTTATGGAGTTGTTTTCCTGATTGGAAACAACACCGCACACACCAGACTCATTACCGGTTTGAGCTCTGCTGTCTGTTCCTTGTGTGCGCTCAGGTTGATTTACATGAGGCGCTTCTTTATGACTTAGATCTTTGTGATGTTGCTTTGTGTCTGCTGATTGAAGAGAAGTTGTACCTGAAACACAGACGTTACTTTGGTTTCCTGTCAATGTAGATGAAGAAGTGGAGGCTGTGGGTGGTGGATTTTTCAGGTTGATGGAGGAGTACTTGAGGGCTTTATTTCTGTATAGAGTGCTGCTGCATGTAAATGCAGAGCTGGGAGCTGCACTTGAAGGCAACCTAGCTCTTGAGTCTGGGGGTTTTGCTGCATTTGGTGTTGTGTTTAGAGACGCTGTAGAAACATGAAGTGTAGGTTCAGATTTTGAGGAGTTACGTTGAATTAGGTGAATTTGTGAGGCTACTGAATTATGTTTAGTGCTGGTATATGTAAATCGGTCTGAATTAGAGCTATGATTCAAAGAGCTCTGCGAGACGACAGTGTTCATTACAGTGTCAATAAAAGATGCTTTACCTGGAGATTTGCTGTCGACGTTTGATGAGGGCTTTACTCGTTGTGTATTACCTGGATCCGATGTGGTACATGGTGGACTTGCATGTGTAGGTTGTGCAGTTATTTTTGGTTTATGGTTTTGGTCTGATGCATTGGCTGCCAGTGATAAGGTGGGACATTTAGGGGTCATTCTTGGACTATTTTTTGCTATGTTTACTGTTGCTGCAGGTTGAGCATTGGCAACTTTTGCGGGTATGCTTTCAGTGGACATCAGTGCAGTATGAAAGGTTGTGGTTGTTCTGCATGTGTTGGCAGTGAATGTGTTTCCTGCAGCATGTGAACAGGAAGGTGGCGACAGAGTATTTTCAGGTGTAGGGTGCACAGATACACATACACTTTGAGGCACGTTATGTTGCGTAGAGTTGTGTCGTAATGATTTGAGGTGCTTAGGATAAGTGTGTGAATGTGGGTTGTTTGGTTTGGTAGCTGTGGCCATCTGTGGAGTCAACATTAGACTTGTTGGTCGGGGGATCTTACCGTCCTGTGATGGTTTTGCTGAAGATTTTATACTGGCATCCTCATGTCTTGTTTCAATAGTTGCTTTAGTTACAGTGATGGTTTTAGCATGTAGGATGGTTGTGTGTTGAGAGGATGTTGCATCACCGGCAGCATGTGTCTGTGACAAATTGACCAAATTCCCCCTAGAGTGCACTGGGCATGCTGGGTGTGGTGTTTTTCCATACTTTAGCTCTTCACTAAAATATAACAGTTGTGGGTTATTGGGTGTCCTTTTGTTTCTGTCTGTGACGCTCTCAGAGATTTCAAGAAGGCTTGACTTCAGGCTTTTCTCAACATGGGGCATCTGGACATGCGTGGTAGTGGAGAGCGAGGTGAGGACTGGTTTCTCTTCAAGGCGAGCGTCAGGAGTAGTGCTTTTCTCCCCCGATGTCGCAACTCCGGTGGCTGCAGACTGTCTGCCACCACAATTGCTGCATATTTTTTGTGTCATACCGAAAGGTCGGGCAGCAGATAACAGCAGTGTCTTCCCACACCGCTCTGCATAATGACCTTGCAGTCTGGTTTGGTCTCTTCCACAAGAGTTTGCACTCTTAACAGGCTCTACTTCATCGCTATGAACACTTATTCCACCAATGGCATCTGAATCAACCACGCTGCCATTCGTGTAGCGGGCAGCAGATTTCGATTTAGGCTTGACATTGGTTACATTCCCTGCAAAGTGTGGGTTGGTCTTGATTGCCCTGGCATAGCAATAAGTCCCACAGCTGCTCCTCTGACTGCAGGCCACATCCTCAGAGGCCTCACCTCCAAGTGCTCTGAAAGTCACTTCCTTTTTGGTCTTGGATTCTCCACTTTTCTGTTTTAAAATAGCCCTTTTCTCCTTGTCACTCTTTGTTAGCAGTAATACCTCCTTGTACTCTGTTTCCTTGGTAATATAGCTGCTGGATGTTTGAGCAATGTTATCTGATGGTGTCGAGAGCCTATCAGTTAGCTGCACGCTGTGCTGGGTGGATGGTCTGCTGATCCCAGGGGACGTCTGAACACCAACGCTGCACTGAGGTCCCCACGTCTGCAGCAGGGCTCCTCCGGTTCTGTCTCCTCCTGTTGTCCTCCAACCACGCACTCCAACCAGGGCAGGGACACCTAAAACTGGAACCGGAGTTGTCAGGTCAGCCGCTCGTCTCCCCATCCTTTGTTTGGCTGACTCAAAACTCTGATAACTCGAGAGAGTGGCAGCGTTTCCACACCATTACATCCGTCTAAAAGTAAGAGAGGAACAAGTTTACAGTGAGAGGCATTTGAGGTGGTGCTGTGAGAGAAAACCATGAGTAAGCAGGACGGGTTGAAACAATGCACAGAGCGAGAACTGAGACACGGAACTGCTTCAGCGCTGCAGAAATGAAGGATAACTAGAGTTGTCAAAAAATCAATTGCGGATTCGAGATAAGACAGGGAGAATTATCCTCTCACTTTAAACTTTCCTGACATGGTGTGGCTGGATAGGAAATAGGAATGGCAAGGTGTTAACGCTAATAATAAGGGGAGGCTGTGGCTGTGAAAACAAGTGTTGTATATTATATTAGCATTTCAAACAAACCGCACAGATCTGCTCTCAATGTCTGACAGCCCAAAGAATAATTTATTTGTGGAATAAAATTCACAACATAGCTCCTGTGGTGAACTCTCTCTCCTCTCCCGTTGAAATGTTTGTCATAGCGAGCAGCTTCCACTCTCTGTTGTCCTCCACATTCAGCTCACCTTGGAAAGAGGCCATAATGTATATATACACTGGTGCTATAGACTTCATTAAGCTTTGTGTGCATTTAACTGGAACACCCTTTCACAGAGGTGGCATTTTGTCTGCGTGTGTCCGTGCCACCCATGAATTCGCGTGTGCCCAGTTTTCTTTTGTGTGTGCAAGAGGTCATTTTAATGATTTACGCAACAACAGTTCGGTAGTCAACGACGGGGAGGTAATTTGTGGATTTTTGCATACGTTCAGGCATTTGATTGTTACACACGTTCAACACAGAGTGTGAATGTGTTTGTTTGTGATTGCAAGCCTTGATTTATAACAAAAAAAATCATGCAAACACATTGTGACAAGGCTCCCCTCACTCCTTCCTCTTCCCAAACAGCCTCTATCCAGGGATGTCAAAAAGAACATTTAGTCATGTTTACCTGCAGGGAACATTATTTTGGTTGTCATATCATCTAATGTTCCTCAAGCTTAGTCAAGTGACCTGTGTCTTTTGTTGCCATCTAACACCGTCCTGTCCTGTTAGTACAATAAATAAATCTCCCTTTACATGCTCTTGCAGTGCCACACACTTTTTTAGATGACCAGCACTAAAGAACAGAGCTTTCTCTGGCTTCAGCACAATTGCCACCTAATGTGTTTTTGTGATTGTGTTGAGCAGGCATACCTGAGTGTTTGCTTGATCCTGCTGCAAGATGTCTTGTTGTTGTCTTGAGTCCAAATGTCAGGAGCTAGTTTTCCGCTTTCTGTTTTACGTCCTCATAGATTCCTCAAGGTTTAGACTGACTTTGCCTTCATATTTCAAATCCCTTTGTAGTAGAATGCAAACTCAGAGGAGTCTGCAAGCAGTGTTGAATGAGCCCTCTTTCCTAATGATTCTCAACTAATCTACCTTTTATTGATCAGACATGAAGCCAAGCTGTGTCCTCATTGTATCCCCCTTCTCCTCTTGTTTTGGTCTTGCTGCTCCATGCTCACTCCATAATCACAACACAGCAGTGTGCTACAGTATGCTGCCCTCCAACACTCTCTGTCCTACTATGTCTTGCCTTTTTTCTTACCTCCTCCTCCTCCTTCTCTCTCCCTCTCCCCCTCTCTTATTTCTGCCACTATCCTCCTCCCCAGCATTCATGTATCCTGATCTACAGCTGGGTGGAGAAAGAAAAAGAGAGCAAGGGAGAAATAGAGAGAGAGAGAGAGAGGAAGTGACTTGCATCAGTGGGGTAGGGACTGTGTGTAAATTACCATGCAAGTTAAAAAGCAGGGAACTGCACTGACAACAAATGTACAGCAAATGTAAAAGCAAACAAAGCTTTAAAAATAACAGGGAGAAAATTATTTTACCTCAACTCTGCAGTATTTTTAAACATGAACATTTACAGTATCTCAAGACTATCACTGCTGTTTCAGTCTCATACTGTTACTGTACACAGGAATCAATCTGAAGCTGGTTTTGCTGCATACAGGACTAAGTAGGCGCAGTGTTTTACACTGACTGCTGTCTTACCTTTGAGTGCACAGTCTGATGTGGTAATGATGTGTGACAGGGCAAGGGCAGGCAGTTTTTAATGCATTTTGTACATTAACCATTTAGCTACTAAATTTCTCAGACCAACGCTGCTTTTTGGGACAAGTCTCTCTCGGGGTAGTATATTACATGTTGTACATCAGTCACTTTTCAATAATTATTAAAATAAATAATATTGCAACTAATGGGGTAAATGAGATAAATAAACAGGCATATTAAAGTCTAAGTCTTCCTAAGCTTGAAAAGTTTTTGTCACATACAGCAAACATCTCCTCACGATCAGATACATGTCCTCTGAATATGCTGTGAAAAAGTTCAGTCTCTGTAGGCAGCCCAGGCTCCGCAAATGGCAACAAAAACACTTCACTTCTGTTTACGTTCAACAATGTTATCAGACACAATGGAGCTAGCTCGCCTTTTAGCCTCATTGTAGCCTGTAGCTCTAACTGCCTCTCTGGGCACCGTGTTCAAATGTGCGAGCTTGTGCGAGACCGTGAGACATGGGCACCACGTTCATGTGTGTGTGCTTGCTTTCACTGGTCTTGCGCTGGCTGGTTGGTGCAGCCTGGACCACAATGTTTTTGTTGCCATTTGCAGAGCCTGGGCTGCCTACAGAGACTAATATGAGGAGGAGAAAAGCAACATTACAGAAAAGGCCAACACCGTGGCAGCTGCAGGAGGAGGAAATGGGATGAATAATGTTTAGTTTTAGTTTAGTTTATTTGCACATAATGTTAAAAACAGACCGTATAAAATTTACAAGATTAAAAAAAGAAAACTGCCGGAGAGGTTCGAAGCCACTAAAAGCTTATCAAAGAAATTCCTCTGTCAAAACATCAATGAAATCACATAATAGAGAAGACAAAAAAAATGGTTCAGGAAAGATGAAAGAGAGGAGGAGAGAGGGAAAAATCAAGACAAAACAAGGTAGCAAATAAAATTATGTGTAGGTTAAATTATTCATCACTGGTTCAAGTAGCTACAGTACCTGTACCTGTACATCTGACACTGATCACACCCTTGAATCCCATGAAATCAATGCTGCGCAGATGAATTGCGTGTATTCCAATTATTGTCTAACATCATTGCGTCTGATGAATTGGTCTTCTTTGTCATAACGTTATATATGCTACAATAAAGCTTAAAGCTGACGCCACAATTAAATCATATCATCACCAAATTGATGCAGTCTGTGAGGTTTGTTTTAAATAAGAATTAAAAGACAAATCTTGATCAAATGTTACTCTGAGGTTTCTTACGGTAGTGCTAGAGGCCAGAGCAATGCCATCTAGAGAAACTATGTCATCAGATAAAGAGTCTCTGAGTTGTTTGGGGCCAAGAACAGTAACTTCAGTTTTGTCTGAATTTAACATCGGGAAATTGGTGCTCATCCAGGTTTTTATGTCTTTAAGGCAGTTATGGAGTTTAGTTAATTGATTACTTTCTTCTGGCTTCACCGATAAATACAACTGAGTATCATCCGCATAACAATGGAAATTTATAGAGTGATTTCTAATGATGTTACCTAAAGGAAGCATATATAGAGTAAATAGGATTGGTCCAAGTACAGAAACTTGCGGAACTCCAAAACAAACTTTAGTACGTAAGGATGATTCATTATGAACGTGAACAAACTGAAAACGATCAGATAAATAAGATTTAAACCAGCTCAGTGCAGAACCTTTTAGGCCAATTAAGTGATCCAGTCTCTGCAGCAGAATTTGATGGTCAATAGTGTCAAACACCGCACTAAGATTTAATAAAACAAGTACAGAGACGAGTCCTTTGTCTGAAGCAATCAGAAGGTCATTTGTAATTTTAACTAGTGCTGTCTCAGTGCTATGATGCACTCTAAATCCTGACTGAAATTCCTCAAATAAATTATTATCATGGAGAAAATCACACAGCTGGTCTGCGACTACTTTCTCAAGGATCTTTGACATAAAGGGAAGATTAGATATTGGTCTATAGTTGGCTAACACCTCTGGATCCAGGGTGGGCTTTTTTAGTAGAGGTTTAATTACAGCTACCTTAAAAGACTGTGGTACATAGCCTATTAATAAGGATAGATTGATCATATCTAATATATACGTGTTAACTAAAGGTAAGACCTCCTTAAGTAGCTTAGTTGGGATGGGGTCTAAGAGACACGTTGATGATTTAGATGAAAAAATCCTACTCTGTATGTCAAAAAGGATTTGCTGATCAATGCTTCTGTTTTTATTAACGTGTTACACAGCGTCATAATGTTTTTGTAATCAGGTTCTAGACTGATAGATAACACTACAGGTAATAGGACAAAATGTCCATTTTTAGATTTTGGGGTGCAATTTCCCTTTAAAGGCAACTTTAAATTACAGTAAGTTAAACACATGCGTGAGGCAATGTCTTTTGCACAGAAATAATTAAAATATGATACCTCAACATTGCAATCCAAAATAATTAACAGCAAAGAGATGCAGAACAAAATTCCTTTCACACCACGTTTCCATCAAAAACAAATGACCTGCAGTGCATGAAAAATTCAGTTATCCATTGTGTGACTTTAGGCTAATGTTCTGCACTCTTGATTAGAGTGATCAGCAGTGAAGTAACTGCCCTACCAAACTGTCCCACGGTGAGCTCTGTCACATTAAATTCTTCTTCTCTGCTTTAACAGCAAACAAAAGTATGTTCGAGAACTTGTGAGAAAATAACATTCAGGACTAATTAACGCAACGTCAGTGAAAGTCGTGTCAAACTTCATGATCAAAGCCCTTTTTTTCACCGACTTATTTTGAAATCCCTCACAAAGCCACTGAATGACAGCTATATGTGGCAGTTTGTGGATTTATTGAACCCACTTATGAATCAACATTATAGCCAACGTTTGAGTTTAATTACAGTAACCTTTCCGCTGCAGATTAAAGGGACTATTATAAGTCTGTGCAGAATGGAAGAGTGGCTGTTGAAGAGGAATTTACAAGAACACAGAGAAGGACACAGACAAAAGTTTCACTTTATAGACCCATTTAAAGTAGTTAATGCCAGTTATATCTGTCCTAGTTCACTTTTTTATTGGGGTATGTTCAGACGACTTCACTTTCCCACTGATTACTTCACTGAAACACTGTGATTTTTTTTTTATTTTTTTATTTTTAATTTTTGCCAAGACTCCTCCTGACTCAGCTGCAGACAGAATACAGACTATAGGGAAAATCTTGTTATGCTCTCATAGTTTATTGTAGTGGACAACATGTTTATAGAATTTCTACTTCATTTATTACAAGAGTGAATCCTCTCAAATGGCAGATAGTTTACAAAATGTGACAATGGTTATCAGTAATTAATAAAATGTACTGTTACTGTGCTGGATGCCTGGGTGTGCGGAGTTCAGTAGATTGCACTCATATTCCATCACTGCAGCCCTGGGGAACATGAGGCTGACTTTGTGAATAGGAAATTGTTCCATAGCCCCGAGGTGATTACACAATATTGTATCAGTGAAAATGCCTACTGTGCCATGATAACAAGGCACAACAGTTTTACTGTCACTGTAAGATTTTTCATGTTCTGCATTTATTCATCCTAATAGTTTGTTCTTCCAAGGAGAAGTGTATAAATATTAGTTATCCTCTTTATCTGACCCGAATCCATGAGGATTAGCAATATGTACTGTATCAACAGTAGTGTCAGCGGGCTGATGAGTGGCTTAAGTCCAGGTGACGCTAAGAACACCAGATGATTGCAGGTTAATTAAGGGCCACCAGGAAGTTGTGGCAAATATAATCAACCAGGGGATGTGTAAGGCAGAAATTGTCCGTAGTAGGATGAGCTGTCTCATGCCTGCACACTGATACTGTACATGTTCACGTATAACACTAATTGCAGTTGCTTGACATTTTAAGACAGCAAAGCCTTGAAAAGAAATGGTTAGGCTCTTTTGAAGTGGGATTTCATGAGGTACTTATCCATAGTTTGTATATTATTAAATACAGTAGATGTCAGTCACTAGTTTAGAGAAGCACACAGGAGTACTGCCAAGAAAGCTAAGCAATGCACTGCTGTAAACGGTGGCAACAGCAAAATGTATTTTAGCCACCTAAAAATATCAATATTAAATTAAATGTATGATATATTTTTTTCATTCATTCATTCATTTTCCATAACCGCTTATCCTGTTAGGGGTCACGGGGGAGCTGGAGCCCATCCCAGCTGACACTGGGCGAGAGGTGAGGTACACCATGGACAGTGCACCCAACTATTACAGGGCTAACACATAGAGACAGACAACCATTCACACTCACAATCACACCTACAACCAATTCAGAGTCACATTTTAACCTAGCCTGCATGTCTTTGGGACTGTGGGATGAAGCCAGAGCACCTGGAGAAAACTCACACTGACACAGGGAGAGCATGAAAACTCTGCACAGAAGTACTCCCCCACGTTATATTTAGAATATTTTTTCTGCTTTATCTTACTGTCAGACAACAGTTTCATACAGTAGTTTCATATATCACCCTCTTCAAAGCCAGACTGCATTGAGAAAAACAGTGATTTAACATTGCTGATCAAAGGGGCTGCTGGTCTACCACTACCTTGATCACTTACTTTGTTTGTGTTATTGCGTGACTTAGGCATTTAGCTAACTATCTAAAAGTTAGTTTGGTCACGCAATAACACAAACAAAGTAAGTGATCTAGGCAGCGGTAGACCAGCAGCTCCCATGTTAAGCAATGTTAAATCATTGTTTTTGTCAATGGAGTCTGGTGGTTTTAATGAGCGCATGGATGGAGTATTGAGGCTGTTAACACTTTCCCTGTCATAACAGGCCTTCTGACATAAAGTTGAAGTGATGAGGAAAATCTAAATATGGCGTACACTTCAAATGTTGTTTATTTTTTAAGGGAGACTTTTTTATGTAGCTAAAATATGTTTTGCTGCTGCCCCCCACCCAGAGCAGTACATTGCTTGGTTTCCATGTTCCTCCATGTTGGCACTCTTGCTGCTTCTCTGAGGGCATGCAGACAAATCTCTACTGTATGTAATACACTGACTATAGATAACCACCCCACACAACCACATTTTTAAAAAAATCCAAACTATCCCTTTAAGTGCAGCAACCTTTAAATGCACTCCATGTTGAATCCTATTTGAAACAGCTGAAATTTAAATACACTGATTTTATCAAAGCTAGCATGCTTGTGAGATAACATCTGATTAACGACTTGTTCTCTTTAATCACAAGCGTTCATAAAGGTACGAAGTAAGGAATGCTGCATAGAGGAATTCATTAAAGAGCACATTTTCACGTAACGCCAGATATTTTTATTGTTCATTTGAATACATGTTTGCAATGTGGCTTGTGTGGTTAAAAACAATTGTAGTCAGGTTCCAAAGCATTTCATACGACTATAATATGGGATGTCAGAGCTAATGCTAAAGCTGCATTTTAAAAAATGGCCACTGAGGGGCAGATGAGTGTCAAACAGATAACTAACAAAGCCTTTGAGTACAACTTTAGTGTGGAGTTATTATTATTAAAACAGGGACCAGCGGATAGAGCATAACAGCATTTCTATTTCAAAATCTGTTGTATGTTTGTCCTGTGTGCTTCCTTGATATGTTTTTTATACATGTATTTAATTTTCAAGACAGCTGCCACCCTAAAATCTCTCGTATTATTGAAGAAAGCATAGATGATAAAGAAAGTAAAGAACAAAAAAAATAATGTAACTGTGACTGTTAAACTTTTTCTGTGCCAGTATCATTGGGATTAACTTGTCATACATACATTTTAATGCTGGACAGTATAGAATGTGAAATTATGAAACTAACTTTAGTAATTATCAGATATTCTGCTTAATAGTCTGTGTATCATCATTGCCCATTATTCTTTCTTTTTAAACACACAAAATAATGTCACAGAATATGAACAATGTGGGTCAGTTGACAGTCTCAGTTTTCACCAGTAGGTGTCAGTATTGCTGGAGAGATGGACTCCTGGAGGAGGAAGGGGGCGTGAATAAATAGTTTCTCCAGTCCACAGACAGATGGAGCTCGTGGCACAGACATCGGCAGACGCCTTCTTCCTAGACAACATTAAAAATGGGAACTCTTTGTTCAAATGGAGGAAAAGATTAAGTTCCCATTTTAGCCAGTGCCCTTGAATCCCTGCCAGCTGTAAATGTACTGTGATGTTTCTGACCCCTGCACCCTGAGCTCAGCAGAGAATTCCAAGCACAAAAGGTTTCACAAGTCAGATTTTTTTTCTGTTATTTGTTCCATTGATTTTTCTCAGTCATAGGTCAGCTGCTTTGATTCCTGCATGTGTTTTCTATCAAGTTAATGCCACGCTGTTTTTTATTTGGTAATTGAATGGCTTTGCAAAATGTGTCTCAATAGTTTTCGCTCCTGCCAATAAACACAGATGTTTATGACTTGGCTGAGCTGAAGTGGTTTTGGGGGGGGGGGGGGGGGGGGGGTTTTGGTAGCATTGTTTTTTAAATTGCTCAACAGTAGAAGGAGAAAATATTTCAGTTCATGGCCAGACGCTTCCAGGAACACATTTACAAATGTGACATTGTCTGACGGGAAAGATTAAAAAAGTTAACACTTCTTGCTGGCTTTTTTTTGTGCTCCTGGTGTGTAATACAGATGCTGAAGGCACCTGTTCTTGGTTTTGAGAGACACCCCTTGATGTCTGTATGTGACGCAAAGCTGCCTCCTGAGTTGAAGTTGTTGGAACTTGTGGTAAACATTGTCAAAAAAAACCCTACTTGGTTATAAGAAACATGTTTTTGGTTAAGTACGTAACATGTTGTAAATATGCGACCAACTGACATAAGTTAGATACTATTACCTTAAAACAACACTAACTTTTGGTTTCAAATGGGATATAAACAGTGGTTTCTTGGGTAAAAGTGTTTGTTTGACCAATTTTACCTCCCCTCCCTCTCGCCCTACATGGACCCCCTTGTTCTTCATACTACATCAGTTGCTCTGAGTGTTAAATATTGTCACAGATGGGTTTGCAAGCCTGATACATCTCATAGAGACACCATCGGCGTCACTGTCACATGCCAAGGGGTGTGAGAAAATGTCAATATTTGACAACCTGGTAAAGAGAACAGGTTGGTTATTTATATAAACTGTCACAATGTTCTCAAATATGTAATAGATTCAAACTATAATGATAATGTGGTAATAGTAAATGTTACATTTTGACGTCAGCCTTTGTGTCACTGACTGAAGTAGTCAGGCCCTTTTCTTTCTTGCCATGACAGGCTATTAACCAAACTCTGTGTTTGATTACTTGCAGTTTATTGTTCCAAATAATGGCTAACTGTAACAACAAAATATGAAGAGTAAACATCCCCGTAGTATACAAGATTCAGAGGAAAAACTGTGGGCAGGAAACCTGAAAACTAAGATTTTCACACATCCAGCACAGCCACTAAGAGAAAATGTTGGCATTGTATGTTTCTGCTAACCATGAATATGTCACATTTGTACGTTTCATGTATCATATCAACAGTTCTAAAGTGACAGAGTATATGAGCTGACTTTGTCATCTGGGGTCTCATTAATAAACTTTGCTTATGCACAAAACAAGGCCTGAAAGAGGCCTAAACCATTTCCCATGCAAAGTTGTAATGTGTAAAAACAGACTTTATCATAGAAATTTGACCCATGCTTAAGAACATTTTGGAGATGGGGAATTGGCAACAAAGATAGTAAGGTGGAAACCTGATTGCAGGAACTGTTGAATATCTTTTGGTATAAATGAGACCCCTGGACAGGATGATGCACAAAAATCAATTCATCCCTGTTTTTCCAGCGGCTTTTTTGGCACCAAACATGCATGTTTTTAGTGACCAGAGACATCGCTGCTTTTCCTGTGGTGATTTTGCCACCAAAAGTGGATATCTTAAGCCAAAACATGATCTTTTTCGAACTCTTGTGCCCAAGTATAAGCACATATTAACCATAACATTACTGAAAGGTAAAGTTTCAACATATCTGCTCCATGATAGCATGCAAATGTAACATATCTGTGGTCTGCCAACACATTTTATCCTGCCATTGGGTTATCACATCAGTATTAACTCCATTCTTAGTTGAAATCAAGTCAAAACACAGCTTAGATATTAAGATATTTAAGAAAAACTTTATTTGTGACTTATTAACAAAACACATTACCAGATTGATGAAATCATAAGAATCACTATTATCACCTTTACAATGATAAGCAGGTGTACAAAAAAAAAGTTATTAACAGATCTGCACTGTCACAGTCGACTGGTGTGTGCCACTCACTGCCACACCCAGCGACTGAGGAACATTCACTATACACAAGCAGAGAATACATCAACTTTATTTTTTTAATACCATTTTATGTATTTTGATTTTTTTTTTCTTTTTCTGCTTTTTTTTAAGGGATACATATGGAGGGTGAGTAAATGATTCGATTTCACAATAGTGTTTGTTTGATCATTGTTTCAAAGCTTAACACAACTTTAAGGATCAGTTTTCTTATCTATGAAAATCATAAGGGTAAAAACAGAAAAAAAGCATTTCATAGCATAACACAATAGCATTATGTATATCTAGAAGATTAAATTTTCAACAGGATAAAAAATGTGATTCTTTTAGGTTTTTCCACAAATTACTGTTTGCAATAGAGTATATGTGTGTATGTATATGAATGTGTGGATGAGTATGGGTCGTTCAATGTGTGTGTATCGTCTTTGAGAATGTGTATCAGAGGTATATGTATTCCAATACGCATTTCCCAGTGGAAAAACATATCTATGTATATATAGTATCTATATAGTATCTGTTTCCTTTGCTTATAACATGCAAACAGCCACTTGGTGATCTGACAGCACAGAAGTACACCTGAAGGACAGCAGGGGGGAAAGACACGTGTGCATGGGAGGGATTGAGCCTGATAGCAGCAACTATATACCCCTACTGTGACTGGTAAGACGATGTTCTAAAAAAAAGGAACACTGAGGTGAGATTTTATGACACTTTTCATCATGTTGATGCTGTTCCAATATCTACTGCTCATTCTGCACTCTATCTACTGCACTTTCTCTACCATGCTACACCCGGGATTCACAATGTCGGGGTCAAATAAAGCTGATCACGTCACACAGTTCACACTTGGGTCGCTGCAACTTGGACATTTCTCCTGTACAGCTGCATTGTTTATGATGTTTGTGCAGCAATTAAGCCAAAAATATATCATTTAGGGTCTTTCCAGCTGTGAGGTTTGACTTGTGTTGATTTTTGCTTGCTCTCTGGTATCATCGCCTCTCACTGGTGCAACATAAACAGTGTCAACAGTGTGCTTCCCCTCCATTAATCCTTAAGTGGATTTCCCCCACTTCCAAATCAACCACAAGTCAACCTCTTTCCACTGCTGCTGCTGAACTGCCCTGCACTTATTGTGTAAGTGGTTTTAGTCGGCCCAAGTTGATCAGCTGTCACTAATGGCTGACGCAGGAATAACTGCAGTACCTCTGCTAGTGCAAAGGAAGAATGACCTGCCCAATTAACTCTGCTGTGGTTTCTTTACCCTCTACGATGGAGCTACACACTACAATGACTCTTCCTTTGCCTCTCCATCTTGTCTCATTATATCCAATACAACATACTCTCAGATTCTGCTAACTTGTCAGAGGTCCTTACAATGCAATATGCGAGAGATGACAGAGCTGTCGACAATAAGCAATCTAAGCTCAGCTGAACCCAACAAAGTATGTGTGTGTGTGTGTGTGTGTGTGTGTGTGTGTGTGTGTGTGTGTGTGGAGTCTATGTGCACATGTCTATGTGTGTTTTCAGTGTGTATATGCAAATGCACAAATGTCACTGTGTTAGGGCCGCACAGTTCATTGAAGGAGAGTGACTTGAAAGGTGTTATCCAACCATGTTGATTTGAAGAAACAGGAGTAGAGGGAGGAAACAGGCAGCGGGCAAGCAAATCCTACAAGCACTGAAGCAGTCGAGGCAGTGGTGCAGGGCTTGAAGAACAACTACTTAACATTCAAAGACAGAATCAGAGGGATCAGGCTTGAACAGAAATGAAGCAACAAGCAACGTTCCTGCGTCCCAGCCATATAATACACTTCCATGTTAAGGATGGCACTGGCCGTCAGTCTTGGAGTTTCCAGAAAGGGGTGCGTATTCTTTTAGTATATCTTTGTCGTTTGTATGTACTGTGTGTCTATCTGTAAGTGAGCAAGAGAGAGCATGTGTGTATGTCTGTGTGTGAGTAGGAGGCAGAGAGAATCAGTGTTTGTGTACACTAATGTGTGTCAGACTGGGTGTGCCGATACACAGTGGGAATAAGACCCCATTGACCTGTGCCGTATTCCAAGAGGAGAGGCAAGGTCAGGGGCCGGTTGCAACAGCTGCACGTAGGTTCCCTAGTTATATCCGAAGTAGCCACTAATCCCGATTCACGCATTGCTAAAACACAAGCGGTAGCACCACAAAAATCTGTTACAACGTAACCTTAAGTAACAACTAAATAGTTAAGCAAGCAATAAAGCAGGTGCAAATGATACGAAGTCACACAATTGTACTCACTAACAGTAAAGCAGGATTTTTTTTTTCTTTTTTTGCACACAGCGTATTTTTTTTCATTAATAATTCCATGTCATTTTGAAACTTGAAGGACTTCAACAGTGATTTTGGATGTTTCAGCCCATTTTCTACAAATTATACGTTACTGATGATTGCTTTCCGTTTTTTTTTTTTTTTTAAATCTGTCTTTTTTCAAGCAGAATTTGTTTCCCATTCATTTCCATACAACACGAAAATCAACATGGTGAGACGCACTTTAATCCATCACGTCTGTGTTTCATTGCCATGTTATGTGATAACATGACGCAGTTTTTAAATGTATCTGCATATTACCACAATAAAACCAGATGCTGTGTTCACTTTGATGGATTTCTTAAAGCTGGGGTAGGCAGTTTTCTGGAGAAGGCAAAAAAAGCCAGATGTTTAGACAAGCATATAAGCTTACACAGTAACGTGCATGAGGACTAGTGATTTCAATCATCTCAATGCCGTTATGTAGGACTGGAGGTAGAAATATCGTCCTGTTTTCTTTGCAAACTTGTGGGCCTGTAAAGCCCTTTGAAATGACACACTGTCATTCAACGTTAGCTACATAAACATGAACTTTTCAGTTGTTGTCAGTGTTTGAACAGCTACTTTTTCTGCAGGATTTTCCACCATTGAATCAGGCTTTCACAATTTCCATGGACGTGCACATTTGCAGCAACAACTAATAGGAACGTCCTGTCTTTGAAATGACCTGTGATTCGCTCAATTCTCCTGTCATGGGCTAGAATTTCTAAGGCCTGAAAACAGAGCCAAGAGGCGGTGCAGAAGTCTTGTTTTCTCTCAGACCACTTAAATTACAATATGCTCAGAGGTTATCATAGGATTTTTGACAACGATGCCAAAAAATAGGCCTACCCCAGCTTTAATGTGAAAAAATATGGAATCTCAACATATATGTTTTTGTGCTAATAAATGAAATCAACAACGGCTGCCTGAAAGATAGGAAAATACTTTTAAAATGCTGAAAACGCAAAATATCAGCAGTGAGGTTAAGGATATAAGATTTGTAGAAAAGAGACTAAACCATGTTAGTATTGCCCTTAAAGAGTCAAATATGGATTCTTTATACCAATCGTAATTTTTATGCCAATCTTGTCAACTGCAAATCCGTGTGGCAGCGAGGTAATGCTATTACTGATTGGCTACTCATGTAAAGTCTTATGTTATAACTAGTTAGAGCCGTAGTATTCCCCCCTTACTACCCATGGTACAATCGAATTTAGTAACTTGCTCTTGCAAATTAACTAGCAGTTATGAAGCCGCTACTTTATACCCTAACCTGGGAACAAACTTGCGCATAGTTGGTGCAACCCAGTCCAGGTCCTCAGCCTCAGCAATGTGCTATGTTACACTGAAACAGAGCTCGAGCGTGGTCCTGCTTGTCTCAGCCACCTCATTCTCTTCAAGGTGCTAATCTCATGGTACATATACTGTATGTTGTTACTTTTTCATTTTTCTTTTTTTATACAAAAGACCACATTTTCTGAATTTCTACAAGGCCTCCATAATACTGAAGACAAAAGCCTCTGTTTCTTTTTTTTTTTTTGTTTGGCTTTCACTTCACCTCCAACTAGGTGAGCCAAAAAGGAAGGGGGCTGCATAAAGACAGAGATGCCAACACAGGCAGCCTCAGCTGACAATGGTCAGATACAAATAGTACACCTTTTCAGGTGTTTTTGTTTTCATTATACAAACTGGTGGGGGCAGCAAATCACAGAAAGGCTAATCTAATCCAATAAAACCCTTTCTGTTTGAATTTGGTCCAACCTTAGATGAAGTCTGTCGACTACGAACATTTGTTAACCATAAACCTTAGACTTTTACAGGCTAAAGTTATGGGCCAATGAGCCAAGAAAGAAAAAGAAACATTTGTTTAGCAAGTTCACATGGTGTGGGGAGCCAGGACTTGTCTAATGAGGGTTGGCCACTGTACAATGTCTTTGCAAATATAGTGCAAGGAGGCTCCCTTGCATCTACAATATGCATTTGGCTTTTTATTCTGGCTCTGTAATTGGGATTTGTTGGTAGCTCTGTTTTCAAGTCACCCCTTCTCCTCTAATCATCCCCCCCATCATCCTTTCCTTTATCCTTCTTGTCCTTCTTGTCCTTCTTCTTCTTTTTCTTCTTCTTGGCCTCATCCTTCTTGCCAAAGCTTATGAAGTCACCTTTGTCATCCACAGGGCCGGCGTCATGGCGGATAGAAATGATGGCTGGGGATCCAGGGATAATGAAGGCTTCAGGAGGAATCTCGCCGGGCTTCAGGGGCTGAGGAGGGCCGTAACCCTGTGCGGCACCGTACCTGAAGTGCCAGCTGTTGCTGTTGACTCCAGCACCCACTGGAGGCGATAGTTCACCACCATCTCCATCTATACCAGAATGAAAAAAAGAAAAAAAGAGAGATCATGTTACTCATTAGAAATCATGCTACTCATTATTTTTATTCAATCATCACTGTGACCACACTGCATCATTAAAGGAATAGTTTCACATCTTGGGAAGTAAGCTTATCAGCTTTCTTGTAGAGTAAGATAAGGAAATCAATGTTTTTAGTACAAATTAAACATATGACATATAACATGTTAGTTATTGAGCTTTGGGGAAGGGTAGGGTAAAAATTTAACTAACAGATATCACCATAAAACTTACCCAGCTGATTATTCACATTAAGAATATTGTATTTTGTATTCCAAGTTTTCTAAAATTGTATTTTTAAATATGCAAATGAGGCACTATCTGAATCTGTCCTAATTTAACAGACATTTTCTAACGTTTTCTTTCCGCAGTCTAAGAAAGACATTGTATATAAGCGAAATAGCCCAAAATCTCAAAATTGACAAGTGCATGAAAAAAATTAACAAAAAATCCAATGTTTTCACTTGTGGTGTCTACCCTTCAGAGGTATTGGTAGGCAGATTATGTTATTGGACAGAGCCAGGCTAGCTATTCTTTGTGCTAAGATAAACTGACTGGATGCTGGCTAAAGCTACATATTTACCATACAGATATGAGAGTGGTGTTGTTATCAAACAGGAAAGCAAATAAGCACATTTCCCAATATATTTGAACTATTCCTTTAAATATCAATTCCACAGTAGCTCTTTACATTATCTTTTGATCGCCGGCTAGTGCCAGAGGTAGGACAGTCCACACTGACCTGGACTTCACAGAAGTAAATGCCCCACTGTCCTGCTTATAGCTGAAGAATTAGTGCCTCATCAATTAGCACCCTATTGGTTAGGATAGGTTTAGGAAAAGAATCATGGTTGGGAAATGTCACGTTACATACTTCATGTAAAGTTACAAAGGTCAGATTTAGTAGTAAAGTTACGTAGGTTAAGTTTAAGGAAAAAAAGGTTAGGTTCAAGGAAAGTCAAGTTACATCGGTTAGGTTTCAGGAAAATGAAGTTTTGTAGGATTAGGTTCAAGGAAAGTAAAATTAGGTAGGTTAGTTTTAAGGAAAGTAAAGTTACATAGGGTAGATTTAGGATAATAAAGTTACATCTGTCTGGTTTAAGGAGAGTAAAGTTACATAGGTTTGGTTTACTGAAAGTAAAGTTATGTACATTAGGCTAATGGAAAATTAAATTTTGTAGGATTTTTTTCATAGGATTAGGAGGATTAGGATTAGGATTTCGTAGGTTAGGAAAGGAAAAGAATCATGGCCAGGGGTCGGCATAAATAACATGACAAAATGACATCGCACAACGCACCATAAAATAATTCAAAGTTCACTTCGTCTTATACAGGATCATCAAGAGCATCAGTCTCCTAGGGGAAAGTTGTGTGTTTGTTTGACCCATCCACCATCCCCTTCCTGCTAACATGGACTTTTGCTCTGTATACTACTTCCTTCCTTACATCCATCAGTGCATTGGACACATGATCGCAGCCTCCACATTTGCAGCCTATCCTGCTTGTCATGCATTTTTCCTTATTTAGACTTCACTATTTGGGCTTTGATATGTTCATAAAATCTGACATGTAAGAAATATTTAAAATCAAGCAAAAGCATGCAGAGCAATAGCCTGACAACAGAGAGATAGCCACAGGGAGCAGATATTTTCAGGACAGCGATTCGGCCGAGACCACATGAGGGAAGACTGGAGGGGGCTAACCTTTAAACCACAGGGATGTTTAGCTTGGCAGTGTGATTTGTATTTGGATGATGGCAGCCGCTTAATCCTTCTCTCATAGGAGGCCAGAGACAGGGATTCAACCTTCAGTGCTCAAGCACGAATATGACAGAGAAAGGAACCCAGGGAGCAAATTTTAAAAAAAAAAAGATACTGAAAAAAATCTATATATAGAACAATTATTATGTAAAGTGAAAATAAGACATAGCTATTAAGGTCAAAAGGTTAAAGACGGCAGAGTGAAAAGGAAAGAGGATGTTAGATGAGATAAGGAGAGAGAGGCAGAGAGAGAGAGTGAGTGTGGCAGCAAGAAAGATGGGGGTGGGCGGGTTTTGCAGACACGGTGCTCTCAGGCCCACACCAGTTCCCTCTGCACTGACCTACTTTCAGTCTGGATTTTATTTAGATCAAACACAGGCCCTTGCAAAAAGATTCTATTTGATTTTTCTTTGTAGGCTATTTATGACATTGCTGGAGCGCTGAAATGGTTTCAAATGATGTCCCATTGGGAGGTACACTATTTTGAAAATGCATACTTGTCCATACGCACAGTGTATCACTGAGTACCTACAAATGAGCTCATCAAGAATGAGAATATGTACAGACTATAATAAGAGCAGATGTAATGGACACTATCACGCTGCTTGATATTTTAGCTCTGCATTCCTACCCTGTTTAACCACTATATGTTACTGAGTCATGACTCACTGGAAATTGATCATATATTAACACTGTAAGGGATTGATGTTTGGAATATAGTAGATCAGATATTGTTGCTTTTAGTAACAAAGCAGCAGCATGCCATTGTGACGGGGACATGAGAACACAGACACATAAATAATTTGTTATCTACTTGCAAAAGTAGGTGTATTCATTTTTAAGTTACATTAAATAATTAGCATGTGAAGGACCGGGGTAAGAAATAAACCATGTCAAGCTATGACTGCTGAGGAAACATTTTGTCTCATGTTACATAATTTCTAAAGACAGCGAATTGCTGCTAATTGACCTATGTAATTTAGCTTGTTTAATGATTAGTCAGTGTCAGATGTTATCATCTTATCTTACCGTTAGTGGAGTTAGTGCTGTAATACTGTAATGCCAGCCTGTTTCTGAGGATTATGACATCTGATGGTATGGTCTGTCTGTTTTTATTTAATCTGGGTATTAAGCCCAGGAAGTATTTTAAATAAGTCCCATTCAATGGCTCTCAGTGGTTAGGTAAGGAAGATGGCTTCTCATGTGGAGGAGGACAAATATGCTTAAAATAAAATGAAAAGGAGATGTGCAAAATACGGTGCGACAGAATGTGGATGAGCTTATTGAGCTAGTGATGCAGTGCATGTCATTACTGTACACAATGCACCTCCATTTTATATAACTGATACACCATTTCCTGTTACCTGATGCTAAGAAAGGAGATTTGATGCTCTGTCATAAGAGTTTGGGAATACTTTATTTAGATATTTAGATCTCGTATTGATAGATGACTAAAGACCTATGAAGCCTCTGTCTTTGCAAATTTTGCATTTAATTTTTACCCGTGACTGTATGTCACTCTGCAATTTGAAACCATAGCATTAAACTTACCATGGCAGGCATTGAATGCCTGCATACTTTACCTATTCTCATTCCCATGTCATCAAATACTGATGCTTTGTCATGCCCCTAAGCATCACTTAGTGATGCACAGGGCACCCTTTAGCGTCAATGTGACGCATGGCTGGAACACATCGTAACACAGGGTTAATGCTGTGAAACTGTTGTAATTTATTCAACATTTTTTGGGTTAAAATAAGTATCTTTGTTATAGTACCTAAAATACGGTAATGTGACATAAGTACCATCCACTCTACGTCCCGCCCTGTGTGGACTTTCTTACTCTTTTTACTATGTTGGTCGCTCTCAGTGTTAAGTATTACCACAGATGGGTTTACATTAGAGTCAGTTAAAGCACAATGTGTCTCATACAGATGCTCCATGGTGCCTTTGGCGTCGATATCACATGCCATGGGACTTGACAAAGCTTCTGTATTTGATGACCTGGGGATGACAACAAGCTGGCAGACCACTTTTCACTATGAACTCAGGTAACTTGGTGCGTCATTTAGGAAAGCTATAGGGTCATTGAAGGAAAATTCCGGTAGGATCAACCTGGCATATTTTACATAAATGTGGCCATTTTGACTCTTTGGATGCTGCTAGCTTCACACTTGTCACCTCTGTTGTAGAGATTCAGGGAAACAAGGACAACAAAAATATATTGGAAGAGACGGTGCAAGCCCTTTAGAGTTGTCCAAATTAACATGAGTTTTATATTAATATTTGCAACCATTTGTCTCTTAGCTTGTTTATAGGTTTACCTGGATGTAGCATGCATTTTTGTGATCCACGCTGTTCACACCTGTGTCTAGTATGTGTCTCCAGCTGACCACTTGTGCTCAGATTTTGATGCTGCCTATGTCACTTACGTGAGAGGGTCAAAGAGCCTCACACACAGTTATTACGTCCACACTCTTGCTAGCTGCTTGCTGCTTGCTAGTCACGTTAGCAGTTGTGTCAGTAGAGCTGAGATGTCACTGTCAGCAGACTTCAACATGTCTCCTTCCATAGGGCAAAACAACGGACAGTCACCCAACACTTCATCCAACTAGTTATAGAGCACACTGTCACCAAAACAACCATCACGTCCTACATGCAAATTCACATTTCCTAGGACGACAAAGGTATGACCCATTCTACTCTCCCCCTGATTGGCTAGTTCTTATTGCCTTCGTTGGTTGGGTTGGTTCAGTTTGGGCGAGAGGAGTGGGATTAGTTAGGGTTGGAGTAAGAATGTCAGGGTAGATCAATCAGAGCAAGACGGGTCATGTCTTTGCTATTCTTGGAAACTTGTGTCACCTCTGACACATATTAATACCAGGTATAAACAAACTGAAATACAGTGGATTTTTTCTTTGAAATTAAAAACGGGGTTTTGCCTCTGGGAGCATGAATGTACCCAGTTTATGTTTACAGAAGGATGGTCAATGGGTGCACAAAATTGAAAGAATTCATCCTCTGCAAACTATGAATGTGCTGAGTAAATTGATAAACTCTAATGAAGGTGCCAGAGGAGAGGTGAAGAGTTCACTGAAGCATTAGGATCCATTCTCTGTGGCAAATTAGTATTAATGTGAAATTTTATGGCAATTTAGCCTGTAATTTTTTAAGATATATTGATTTGATAAAAGTATGTGGACACAATATCTTTAACTATACTGGTTATTTGGCCATCTAATGGTTTTGGCATACAGTACAGGCCAAAAGTTTGGACACACCTTCTCATTCAATGCGTTTTCTTTATTTTCATGACTATTTACATTGTAGATTCTCACTGAAGGCATCAAAACTATGAATGAACACGTGGAGTTATGTACTTAACAAAAAAAGGTGAAATAACTGAAAACATGTTTTATATTCTAGTTTCTTCAAAATAGCCACCCTTTGCTCTGATTACTGCTTTGCACACTCTTGGCATTCTCTCCATGAGCTTCAAGAGGTAGTCACCTGAAATGGTTTCCACTTCACAGGCGTGCCTTATCATGGTTAATTAGTGGAATTTCTTGTTTTATCAACGGGGTTGGGACCATCAGTTGTGTTGTGCAGAAGTCAGGTTAATACACAGCCGACAGCCCTATTGGACAACTGTTAAAATTAATATAATGGCAAGAACCAATCAGCTAACTAAAGAAAAAGCAGTCAAGTCTCATTAGTTTAAGGAAAGTCGGTCAGTCAGCTTTGCTTCCCTGTGCAAAACTTTAAATGGAGGATTACTTGTATCTCTGCCATTGCTTCATAAGCCTATACACAGAAACTGGCACATCTGAGGACCGATTATGGTGTAAGGAAGACCAGAGTCACCTCTGCTTCTGAGGATAAGTTCATCCAGTCACCTGATGTAGATATCGCAAGTTAACAGCAGCTCAGATCAGAGACCAGATGAATGCCACACAGAGTTCTAGCAGCAGACCCTAGTCTCTAGAACAACTGTTAAGAGGAGACTGCGCGAATCAGGCCTTCATGGTCAAATAGCTGCTAGGAAACCACTGCTAAGGAGGCAACAAGCAGAAGAGATTTGTTTGGGCCAAGAAACACAAGGAATGGACATTAGACCAGTGGAAATCTGTGCTTTGGTCTGATGAGTCCAAATTTGAGATCTTTGGTTCCAACCCTGTCTTTGTGAGACACAGAAAGGTGAACGGATGGATTCCTACTCCTTCCTGGTCTGTCTCTAAGCATGGAGGAGGAGGTGTGATGGTGTGGGGGTGTTTTGCTGGTGACACTGTTGGGGATTTATTCAAAATTGAAGCAACTGAACCAGACAGTGCTACCACAGCATCCTGCAGCGACATGCCATCCCATCCTACTGCGAACCTGCCATCTTAACCTTTCTCTTTCTCCATCCCCACACCTCGCCCTCCATCCCCTGTATCTGTCTGGCTATTTGACCAAGAAGGAGAGTGATGGAGTGCTGCGGCAGATGACCTGGCCTCCACAGTCACTCTGACCTGAACCCAATCGAGATTTGGGGTGAGCTGGACCGCAGAGTGAAGGCAAAGGGGCCAACAAGTGCTAAACACCTCTGGGAACTCCTTCAAGACTGTTGGAAAACCATTTCAGGTGACTACCTCTTGAAGCTCATGGAGAGAATGCCAAGAGTGTGCAAAGCAGTAATCAGAGCAAAGGGTGGCTATTTTGAAGAAACTAGAATATAAAACATGTTTTCAGTTATTTGACCTTTTTTCGTTAAGTACATAACTCCACATGTGTTCATTCATAGTTTTGATGCCTTCAGTGAGAATCTACAATGTAAATAGTCATGAAAATAAAGAAAACGCATTGAATGAGAAGGTGTGTCCAAACTTTTGGCCTGTACTGTACTTAATTGTATCAGACAATTTATCACAGTAATATAATAAAAAAGTTATAATTAAACCTGTGCAAGATTACTAGACTGGTATAAAAGCTACAAACTGTGCTATAATGACTCTCTTCCT
This sequence comes from Epinephelus fuscoguttatus, assembly GCF_011397635.1. NCBI lineage: Eukaryota > Metazoa > Chordata > Actinopteri > Perciformes > Serranidae > Epinephelus > Epinephelus fuscoguttatus. Next base: position 9,024,773 of record NC_064763.1, read on the forward strand.
GCAGTGAAGAAAATTGTACACTACCACACATCAGCACAGCGTCTGGCCTATGTACACTTGATGGTGCTCGAGCAGTTCATGTCCCTACACATGACCAACTGAGCTAAAATGTCAAGTGGGAAGGAGCGAACAATCAAGTGAATATTGTCTCTGAAATCTAAGTTTCATCCCAGGCTCTGCACTGGCTGTTAGTCATTAGCTCTGAGACAGTGTGCCTAGGAAAGACAGGTCATTTCCTGGCCCAGGTATTAATTTGTGTTCCCTACATATTCAATTCAGAACAAGCAGGTCAAGTCACTGCATTAAAACACTGTTGCCTTTTTCTAGCTTTGCTTCCCCTGTGCCACTGTTTCTCTAACATGGAGGATTACTTGTATCTCTGCCATTGCTTCATATTAGCCTATATTTCACAGCAAACGCTCATCTGAAACGGATTATGGTGTAACTGCTGGTAAGCAGGTCAGCACAGCTCCTTGTAAGGAGGTTGCCATGACACCTGATGTAGATATGTGGGTGTCTGAAGCCTCATTTCATGTAACCTGATGTCCTACATTTAAAATAGGATATGTTATTTCCTGTCTAGTCCACAATACTGTTCCATCTAAAATGAATCTCTATGGTGGTTTGCAGCACATGCACAAATCTGACAGTCATGCAGTGCTTGTGTAAATATATGTGGCACACTGCATATATTCTGCATGAGACGCATCTGCCTAAACCATTCTTTCCTGCATTATTTCTTCTAAATAACTGCATGCCCTCTTTTTTGTCTTAATACCTGCCCTTGCAGAGTCCCCTTCCCTTTCCCATTCCCTACTCCTTCCTTTTTTTCTGTCTCTAAATCTTCCATTCAGAGATATGACTGGGAAACTGGATGCTGCAGCACTCCCTACTGATGGAGGTGGCTGCTGCAGCAATCTGTACAGTTTTTGGCAGTGTTGCCACTGATGGACTATCTAAACATCTGACGCTATCACGCCAGGTCAAAGTGCAAGGGTCAGGGTCAGCTAAACTCTCTTTCTCCAAAGAGCACATTTTACTCCATCCTGCACTCTCTGCTCTTTTCTTGCACACTGGCACTTCTCATAAGCTGCCACTACTCTTTTCTGCCCACTTCATATCACATTCTCTAGGCGATAAACTGCATTTCCCAGGGGGCCCTGAGGGCACTACATAGGTCACCCAGACAACTTCATCATGATAACAATTCAGTGTAGATATGGAAATATGTCACAACTCTTAATGCACAGTAAAGAGGATCAACCTGCAATCCAGCACATGCTTATGCCTTAGCACTGAGCCACTCCTAACAAATTATTTCCAATGCACCCCTGATAGGTCTGCAGTATGCTGTGCACTCTGCTTAAAGACAATATTTGAGTCTTTACGTGACCAGATAGGCAGCTTTCAATCTGCTTTACAGAAAGACACATTCCTCTGCAACAAACTGGCTCAAAGATGCTGAGAAGTGGTACAGCTTGCATCTCGAACAATTCCCCAGCTCTCTTAGAAAGCTGACAGACGGTAAGACATATTCTGTCACTCGCCGAGTGATTGACTGTGATGCTACACTTCGACCTCAAGTCTGTACCTATGTTCTAATTCCTTCAGCTAGACAGAAAATCAGTAAATGAAAGCTTGGCAGAGGGAAGGAGGGAACAGATCACAATGTTCCAAACACTGTTTTGAAATCTAAGTTTCAAAAGTTTTCCAGGCTGCCAACAAAAGCTGTTAGTCATTAGCTCTGAGACAGTGTGCCTAGGAAAGACAGGTCATTTCCGAGACCAGTTCTATTTACACTTATGTTGTGTTGCTACATGTTGTCAATGTTGCCGCCCACTCAGGACAACTCATTTCTTATTAAAACACTGTTGCCTTTTTCAAGCTGTAGCTCTCCATGCTGGCAGCTGCTTTTATGGGAGGATACACTTGTTTATCTGTGGCTCTGCATAAGGTCCCCAGGCTTTTGGCACCTCACTTAAGCTCTGCATGAACATCACACTGGAATTCAAGATCATGCAGATATTCAAAGCACAATTTTGTCAAATCCCCAGTTTCACCATATTATCTGAACCCAAGTAAGGACAAAGATGAATCCAACTTTATGAATTCAACATATTTGATACAATGTAATCTAATGGACAGTTAATGTGTAACTGTAACAGGCATTTATGTGTGGTGACCTGGGACTCCCTAAAATCTTATTTCAGTGTTGTGTGCCTGGCTCGCTTTGGATTGTCTGATTACTGTTTGGAAAGGCTAGCAAAACCATAACCTAAAAAGTTGTTTATTGACCTAATCTTTGCTTTAACCCCAAAAATAAACCTACTGGAGATCTCACAACTAACTGTAACCTCAAACAGATACATGGGCGTGGGAAGGTGGATGCTGCAGCACCCCCTATTGACAAGGGGTGGAATAACATAGTCTGTAAATTTTTGGCTATTTTGCCTTAACTGATGGACTATCTAAACATCTGACGTCATCACGTCAGGTCAAAGTGCAAGGGTCAGGGTCAGCTAAACTCGGGGGGACAGGGTACTCCAAAGAGCACATTTTACTCTTTGCCGTACTCTGACTTTTTCTTGCACACTGGCACTTCTCATAAGCTGCCACTACTCTTTTCTGCCCACTTCATATCACATTCTCTAGGCGATAAACTGCATTTCCCAGGGGGCCCTGAGGGCACTACATAGGTCACCCAGAGGGCACTATGTGATGCCTACCTGTTCCCCCTCTCGCCAGCCTGCTTTACTCTATCAACGGTTAGTCTAAGTAATATTACATTACAATAACTTTGTCCTGACTCCAAAGGGGCATTACAAAGAGAATAAGAACAGAGTCAGAAAATGACACAACAGAGCCTTGAAAGTCAAATCCCATGTTTCTAAATGCAGGCAAGAAGCTGCAAGGTAACGTTAGTGCCACTCCAAGCAGCAAAGAGCCTGCTGATGGAATGTTAGCATCTGCAAAACCACTGCGGCCATCACCGGCACTAATGATGAGAAGGTGCTACTTGCAAACTGATTCATGAAATGATGCTTTTAGGTTCCTAGATACTGGTAGAAAAGACTTCCGCACACTTACATCTATGCAGTGTTTCACTTTGTGAAAGTGATTTAAGTGTGCCAAAAAAGTTTCCAAGCCTACTGTATTTATGAACCCCAGTGCTGAGCCTCTTCACCTGCTGGCAGTTAGCTTTATCAAGAGGGAGTACAGTGACAAGGACAAGAACACTTGCTGGCTTCCCAACCGTTATGTTTTTGGCAGGCAAACCAAGGTTACCAGAGGTTCAAATCCCAGGTGCCTGCTTTAACAAGCCTTTTAACAAATAGCTTGGAGTTTCACACATTACTCATAGACATTTCAGTATACCACTTTCTCCACTTTTTATACATTTTAAAGCAAGATAAATAAAATCTTGCTAGGTTTTCTTCCATTCAAATGTAGATGTAAAAGGGCAAATCCTTTTCTTCTATCAGTTCTCTGTCACCATTGCCCCTAAAAAGTTGTCATTATCTACTTTTCTCACTTTATCCTGACTGTTAGAGATCTACTGACCTGCAGCGCTGGACACAGTTGGCCAGTTCTGGACCAGCATCCCCTGGGCTCCCTGCATCACAGAGGACTCCTCCATGTGGACCGAACTGAAAGGCACAACACATTCAGCAAACTCAGTAAGACATGTCAAATCAAAAATTATTAAAGCATTAAATAAAATATGGGCTGATTAGACATCTAGCTGTTAATCATCCCTTCCTTAAAGAAGCTGCTTTTTTTGTGTAGATATTTTCAAAACCTCAACTGAAATTATAATCGACACGTTAAATGCTTACAGTTTTAAAGGTTTGTTTGTTTGTTCAGGGTTTGTTGCCTGGGGCAATCCGTTTTGGGCTACCATTTCTTGTGGTCTTGTTTCTTTTTTTCTTTTTTTTTTTAAACGTCAAACCCTTCATGTAGAATCCTCCACCTTAAAACAATGTGACACAAGACCTTTTACCCTACAATGAAGCAGTTGTATAGAGTCCTCATTGAATTTGTTATTTACACCTGAGAAATGTCAAAATATCACACGGAAAGGCTGATGTCAAACTTTAGAATAAAAATGCATGAAATCTGCAAATCATTTCTACACTGTTAACTACAAAAGACAAAAACGACAAGTATTTTGTTAACTCTGGCAATCAAAGTTAATTACTAGTTGCCTGGCAACCAGTTGTAATACCTTCCTGTCAAGCCTTGTATTTGAAAGAACATCAAATAAAGATGAGAGAATGTGGCTAAAATAAGAGAACCGCTAAAACAGAAATATGCCTTTTGAAAACGAAAATGGTTTTCTGGTTGCTGTGGACCAAATTAAGACCAGTGTTAAGTAATCCAACATATAATAATGGCAGTAACATTGGGCCCCATCTTACACCAGACACAAAATGGCGCACAGCCCAGTGCAACTACTAGATTCGGACTGATGCAGCTGTCATTTTCACGGTCAGCCAGGTTGACAATAGGCGAGAGGCAGGGTACATCCTGGACAGGTCACCAGACTATAACCCTTTTTAGAATTGTGCAAATTTGCAGGAAAGCCCAATCAGTCTTTTTTCAGCATTGGCAGTAAGCAAGCAAAATCAGGGAGTGCGGCAAAATGCTCCTTGCCTACTTTTGTTTATAGAGAATGTGCCTTTTTCGGGGCAATGGGGGGCGTGAGCAAGTAACAAAATGTGTGGCTCAGCATGCGGCGTAAACAGTGACGTTTAAGTTTATTTACTTTATTAATCCCCCTGAGGGGAAATTCAATGTTTTCACTCTTGCTTGTCAATTACACACAGGTCCGAAAGACACACACATGCACAAACAGGACCTATACATGCACAAAGTGGAGAGATGTCAGAGTGAGGGGGCTGCCCTTGGTGGGGTCCCCCGAGTGGTTGGGAGGTTCGGTGCCTTGCTCAAGGGCACTTCGGCAGTGCCCAGGAGGTGAACTGGCACCTCTCCAGCCACCAGTCCACGCTCCATATTTTTTGACGGGGACTCGAATAGGCGACCCTCCGGTTCCCAACCCAAGTCCCTATGGACTGAGCTACTGCCGCCCCAAAAATGTCTCCTTCAAGCCGGACATGGGAGGTAAGCAGCAGCTGGTCAGTCCTTTGTAAGTTGGCCCGTTCTTCACCATCCCCGCTGTCTGAAGGTTAATGCCCTCTTCATTTACGAGGGCAAGGAGGGCACGCAATTCCTTGTCTCCCCAGTTGCTCATCTTTACAGTGTCTTTCAGGTTTGCGTTTCCCTCTTGCTACTAGCTGCTCGCTCATTCCTGCTATCAGCTGTTTCCTGTTTATCCACCGCCAGTGGGTCGCAGGTGCAGCATCATCAACAGCTCCACCCACAAGTCATCAAAAGCCCCTCCCATTGCAGAAGGCCGTCTCGGTCTGTTTAAACTAAAAGGGTTCCGCCAATATGACCACCCTACGAGGCGGAAAATTGGGCACCTCGGATCAACTCGCCAGTCTGGCTCTGTGTGTCTAAACGCTCGCAGCTTGCTGGCAAAAAGGCCCAACATTCGCGGAAAACCTGTCAGTGTTAAAGGGGCTTATCACAGGGCTGACACATAGAGACAAACAACCATTCACACTCAGGTTCACACCTACAGCCAATTTTAGAGTCACCAATTAATCTGCATGTCTTTGGACTGTGGGAGGAAGCTGGAGTACCCGGATGAAACCCACGCAGACACAGGGAGAGCATGCAAACTCCGTACAGAAAGGCTCCCTCCTGGGATTGAACCAGGAACCCTCTTGCTGTGAGGTGACAGTACTAACCACTACACCACCATCGCTAGCCAGTGAAGATTCTCAGTCGTACAGTTTATGGTAATCATAAGTGCTAATATCGTAAGCATCCTTGTCAAGTTAGTTTATCCTTTCATCTTTTCATCATATAACTGTTGGCAGTGGTGAATACTTGTACTGAGGGGACTGATCCCATCTGTTTCAGTTATTTTGTAGCTTCCAAGTTACATAGACCTTGCTGTTGTTGAGAGTTTTGTGTCACTTTTTTTAGGGGTGGGCAATACCCATTGATTTCCATCCAATCCGAAGCGATACAAGGCCAGAATCTCCGATATTGATACTAATATGATACTTTTTATTATCAAAAGTGACTTTTTTATGAAGGATAAAGCAGTACTCCATGATTTATAAGGTAACTAATCAATCTACTTAAAGAGGCAACAGATAGCATTTTTTCCTAAATATATCATTATGAAAATAATGTGGGTTGCACAGGGTAGTGGCCACACTAAAATCAGACTATCAGCATTTACATAGGTTACTTAGTGGCTTTGCAATAAGCTTCTGCCACTGGGGGCGAAATTTCGCAGAAAAAATCTGCTTTACGGCAGGAAATGCGTCATGTATTGCGAAACTGGTCGGTCAGCCAATCAGGGACTGGAGCTGGTCCTTATGAGTGGCAGACAGACAAAGTTTGGAAACAAGTGAAAAACAGTCTAGCGAAAGAAAATGAGCTCCTCTGTGTGAGGAGGCAAAGAAGGGCAAAAAGAGAGTGATAAAAGACGAGGAAAAACAAGAGTAAACCTCAGTCAGGCGTTCAAGAGATGGAGGGAGCTCCGTGACCAAAGAGGCTTCAAAACCGATGTCCAGTTAGCTTTCTTTCTAATGGATCAGTAAGTAACACGGCTAAATGTTAGCTAGACGAGAGAGGACTGTAAAAAGTTACTGTACTGGCTGCTAGTTAATTCCTAGCTGACCAGCATCACAAATCACCGCAACCAGGGACCAGGTAGCGAGCGTTGGTCGGCTGACATCCTCGTTGCCATTCTACGACAGCCCCCGGACAGTGATAACTCCTCCGCTCCCATTTGTCTGGTGAACGCCTCTCCTCTGTCAATACACTCTGCCAGCAATTTAATAATACTGATGCCAGTTGTAACATTTGAATGTTTTAGTAGTAAGTTATGTTCTAAGCGGGATAATGTATAGTGAGCCGGTGACTGTTGAAAAAAAACTCTGTTGCGTGTCGGGGTTCCATTCCCCTGTCGGGAGTTATTTTTCAACAGTCACCGGCTCACTATACATTATCCCTTACGTGTCCACTGTTGTTTGTAATGATACTGTACATATTGGTATCATTTACTGTGAGATGTTTGTACTGGTACTGTGCATTCTGGTATAATTATTTGCATTACTATTTGTTTTTTCTTCAGATAAATCTGATAATTGTTGCTCGGTCTCTTTACTCATTTATTTAGTAGTGTCCACACACCTTCTCATTCTACATATACATACTGTAGGGGTATACTGGTGGCTTTACAGCCTACATTTTATTGATTATCTCTGATCCCCACAGTCAATTTGGTCTTTGCAACAATGCGAGCAACACTGCTGATGCTAGGTGGCGCCAAGCTAAAAAAAAAAAAGGAATCCTATCCGTTGCCTCTTTTAATAATAGCTAATGATGACCAATTAGAGTCTAACCAGGGGCGGACTGGGACTAAAAAACAGCCCTGGACTTTGACTCGGCCCAGCCCACAACAACCGGTGCGCATATGGTATGCGCTTCCTTCTTCTTCAATTTGATTGGCGGCCGGCTGGCTCATAGATATCTATGGGCCGGCTGGCATCCAGTTTAAAGGCTGGCACCTAGCGGACTGGACGTGGAACAGTAGATTATCAGGGAGAAAAAAGAAAAAAAAAAAAACAGTGATGACTGCGACTTCTGTTAGAGGTCCTTCATCCTCCCACCCTTTCGATTCCAGCTCCGAGTTCTCGTTCTCGTGTTTTTCCTTTTTCATTACTCCATCACTGCTACTATGTTTCTGATTGAACTAGTGAGGCTCAGATATAATTTCCACATTGAACGTCCATGGATAGCTACAGTCACGCAGATGCTTAATGGTTCTATTCATAGTACCACTGAGGGTCCGTGTCAGCGCCCAGCAGTAAATGGTATGGCTGGGAGGTGGCCCTACTGTCCTACTGCTGAAATCGGATGAAAGTGAAACTAAGAAGATGATGCTGGGTCTGGATTAAGTACATGCATTAGATGTGTTTATTTACAAATACAAATAGGTACGACATAGAAGAGGGAAACTGATCCCTTTTTTGGTATCAGTCCTATTGACTCTCGGATTGATCTTCAAAATGCAAGTTTTAAGAGTATCGATATTTTAGAATCGATCCGCCCACCCCTACTTTTTTTTTTTAAATCAAGGATAATGGAGTTTAAATCAGCTATTTCATACCTCACAGTAGCACTTTCTACTGCTGTTTTTTTTTTTTTTTGGATCTGTTAACATACTTTAGATGACATTTATTTACATATTCAATTAGGATACATAACATCTTTAATGTATTTAAGTATTTCCAGCTTATCTGGTTACATATTTATATTTTATTAATTATGTGAAATAAAACTAGGACACTCCTACACCCAAATGAAAAGTATAAAAAATTCACACTACAAGCACAAGATAAACTCTCAGGATGGCCCCAAAGTGGAATTCTTGAAGTTTCAGATGTTTTTCAGAAGTTTTTTTCACCAGATGTAAAAAACCTAGAGGGTGTAATTTTCTCAGCTCTATGTTTCATTCGACTCAGCAGGTGGGCATGCAGCACACACAATTCCTTCTTCTTTCACTGTTACAGTTTACTATCACTTTTTGACTTTCACTGGACAACGGACAATTACAAAACAATTTGCTGGGAAAATTGAAAAATTTATTTCATATATACTTATTTATACTACCTGTCCAAAGCTTACAAAATATGTGATTTCCTTGAGTCTTGATGTTCGAGTGAACCAACCAGCTGCGACTCGGCCTGGCAAGGAAATATTCTTGTTTTTAACGTATGGATTGTATGGATTAAATAAAAAGAGATACAATGTGTTTTTAGTAAGGATTCACATGATCATGGAAAACCTGGAAAAGTCATGGAATTTCACAGTCATATTTTCCAGGCCTGGAAAAGACATGGGACTGGTTGAAATTATTCAAAGTTTTGGAAATGTCATGGAATTTTGTGTGTAATAAAATTGTTACAATAAAAAAAACTTTATTATGGCTCCTTGAAAAGTCATGGAAAAGTTTAGAAATTTTGTCTATGGAAATGTGGGGACCCTGTTTTAGTGACCCTTATAGGTGCTGGAAGGTGTATTTTGTTACCATAACATATATCTTCATATGTATGCAGAATCTGTAGGCAATGGGACAAGATTTCGTTAGTGGGAGCACTCTGGTTTCCGTTTGCATTACAAGTAGTATTAACCAATCATGTTCGAGCAACAGGTAAACAGTCTGTGAAGAAAGGCTAGGCACATTGGCTATCGTCTGATGACGATTTAGCTGTATGTTAGTCTTTTTATTTTATTTATATGAAGATGCAGAAAAGTGTTTACAGAGATTAGCCAGCAAACAGAAGAGGACATCTTGGCCCAAATATCAGCTGTCTATCTGGATCTCCTGATGCAAGTTTTTAGGCAAAGTTAAGATAACTGGCTGGTGGCTATGGCTTCGCTAAATACAAGTGTAAACAACCACCAAGCGCATTGTGATCGATCAAACCACTTACCAAAGCTGTTTGGAATGTATTTAACCACATATTTTTTATAGTGTAAATGCTAATGCGTCCTGATGCTTCCTCAACAAGGACTACGTCATCGATGCAGGACACAGTGGTTGCCTGCGCTCTATAAATTGCCCATTTTATGACCAGCTTGATGAAGTTTTACCATTGTTCATTGTTTTGCCCTATGAAAGGAGAAGTGGTAAATTCTGCTGATAGTGATATCTCAGCTATATCAACACAACTGCTAATGTGACTGGCAAGCATGCTTGTGAGCAGCTACCGAACGTGTTGGTGTAATAACTGTTGGCATCATAGCGTAGGTGACGCAGTAATAACGAAATCTGAATAGAGGTGGTCAGCTGGAGATGCACGATGGACACGTGTGACTGCCGATGTGCCTCGGTTGTCCACTTGTGCTCAAATCTCCGAAACACATTAATACCAGGAGTAAACAGGCTCTTAGTAAATAGCAATTTGCCTTTTTCACAGCAGATATTTTGACTTGTCATGGCAGGAAAAGCACAGGTGCTACATAATAACACCAATGATGGCTCTGTTCTATTCAAGCGTTCCATTGAGAGTGACAGAGAGCCGACACGCACAGTACCAGGAGCCTGAAATCAAAGCAGCTAAATGGAGTTCAGCTATCATTCGTTTTATTATTTAAACTTGTACTTTTCAAACTGTGACAAGTCAAAATGTCTGCCCTGAAAAAGGCCTGCGGGGCTGAAGACAAACTTTAACTCAATCTTTCCCTAAGTAACATAATACTGGGGAAGTATGACCACACAGAATCCCTACACAGAGTCACAAACATGTATCTTAAAATGTAGAAACTCTTGTGATGCTGCAATAAACATGCAAAGCCAAGTGCATGCATGCAGCATCCAGCATAGGCTTGAGATATTCCCCCCCATACATTCATAATGACTATAGAGCTCACTGTATAGGAGGACCAACCCTGACTGGGGCCTCTGCAATGCAGCACCTTCAGCATCTATCTCAAACTGCAACACGCTTATGTGTTACATTGAATAGGGATTTGTCATGAATATAAAATGGCCATGTACATTCTGAGCAGTGCAGGTTTCAAGCTTTTTCCACAAGCGAAGGTGCTGATTTAATGTGTGAGAGTATGACACAGTTACTGGTGTTTTCTACACTGACTGACTTCACCAGAAATGTGGGTCAGTAATGTTGGTGCTACGCGTCGTGTGTGGTGTGAGACATTGCAGCGTGCGTGTGTCAGGGTTAAGTGTTAATATGAGCTTCTCTGCGTCTGTGCTTGTTACAGGCACTGCCATTTTAGAGATGGCAGCGGCAAATTGCAGTGATGATTTATGTTAATCCATGTCATGTTACAGTGACTTGATGACATGATGCACATTATGATACCCTCCACGCCATAGAAATTAACACTAATGTCCAATTAAATCAAACTTAGACAGAGCAGAAGACTGCACAAGTGAGCAGTCAGCATTGTTGGCATGAAATTATGAAAATAGAGTCCACATTACAAACATGTGGAGGTAAAACTCATTAGTCCCTGATGTTTCAGCTGTCCTCATATCAAATTAGCAAAGCACTTCATTATGTATTTTAATACAACTTTTGTGACCTGATCATTACAAAATTTAAGAGACAGATGGAGAAACACACACAAAAAAAATGTTCCTAATTTTTGTCAGATCCTGTTAATATGAATATTCCCTAATTTGCAGTAGGTAGCTAATGAGATCTTTAGATTATGGTGTAATTAGGATTTTGGTCAAGCAATAAGGCGTATGAAGGCATATCTGTAACAGTGCATGCCACTGCATTAACAAGTGTGTCTAGAGTCCAAAATGTCCTCTGCTGTCTGTGTTCACAACTTCTCCCCTTGTCTCTGGACAAAAATATATAAAACCCCACAGACACTCACACTTGTGAGGCAGTTGTACATGCAGACACTGATGCATGTGTGCATCTGATGATCTGAGAAAGGTCATAGTCAGCTCATTTGTCCTTCATGCTTCCTGCTTAAAGACTGTAACTGGGGGGGAGCGACGCTCAGAATGTAGATGACCTATATAGTGTTACACTGCAGAGGAGGAGTGCTACGCATCCACTGATGGGAGCTGCAGATGGCTTTTCCCAAAGGAAGAGGACAGGGTTGAGGTTCAAACTGATGCTGAGGGGCCACTAACGGCCATTTCTGATAATGGCAGACACTGATCTGCTGTATTGTGTTGCAGTGTCATTTTGAGAAATACAAAAATTGCATTTAAAGATTCCATACATTGCAGCTGTGGTAACGTCAAGAGCATTATGAAGGGTCACTGTAGTGGTAGCATGGACAGGCTGTAGACACTGTGAGGAAGATGAATAACTTTTTCTAGATGATCAAAAGTTGCAAAAGAGTTAAAGACAGAAAGTGCTTACCTCTGCACCCCTGCCCTCAAAGATGCAGAATATCGCCAGTCAGCATTCGGGGCTTTCGGCTGAGCGAGCAATAGGTAAAGAAAGAGAGAGAGAGAGAGAGAGAGAGAGAGAGAGAAGAAGAGAGGGAAGAGGTGGAAAAAAAGAGAAGTGGGTGAGAGAGAGAGAGAGAGAGAGAGAGAGACAGGAGGGAAGAGAGAGAGTTTAGTTTGATCTCATACAGTGCAAAGCCAGGCTGGGCCATGGTCTCATCAATTAATCATGATACACATCCCAGCTCTGGACGTGATAGGAACACTGCAGTTGTGTCCCCCTTTGCAGGCACACACATACACACACACACACACACACACACACACACACACACACACACACACACACACACATGCATACATATTGATATCCCCCCATAGACACAGAAGGACTTTAAAAAGGGCAGTGACTGAGAGCCATATTGATGAGTTTTTGGACAGTCTCTCACTTCATGGCTCTATAAATGTGAGAGCTGGGGGAGTTATGGCCTTTCCCTGAGAGCCGGGGTGTTTGTACAGAATGATGTGTACGTGTTGGTGGGTAACTGGAGTATCTGTCTGCTCCTGATGAACCTGGGCTGAGTGCTCAGAACTCTCAGCAGTCCTCTGGTATATTATTGCCTTTAAAAACCAATAAGCAAGAGCCATCATCGCCAGGGCAACCTTACAGAAATAAATGAAATGACCACGACCTCTAACACCGCATTACAGGGTGGTATTGTGTCGAAAATACATGGTGGTGGCATGGTTGGGTTGAGGCACCAAAACTATTTGGTTAGATTTAGAAAAAGATCATACAGGATGTAAATATGTTGAGTTAAAAGAAATCAACACAAAAAGTAATCTCCCAGGTGAAAGTCCAGGGTTTGTTGACCCATCGACCACCCCAACTTCTTCCCTACGCAGACTTTCTAGCTCTGAAACTACCTACAGTATGGGTCATAGCTTTAACACAATACAGGCCAACACCATGTAATGCAATGTTAGGACAACACATTCTCACTCCTAAATTGTCAAATAGCGACATTTGGTTAGTGGGTCTTAGCATCGAGCACCGACACACCGAGGCACTCTTTAGCAGTGGTATGAGACACACTGGGCAGCATGTCAACTTACACTCAAATTTGTTGTTTTCACAGAAAATAGACAGTTTCTGCTAGTTAAATACAGCCTTTTTTTAAAACGTACGTAAAAATTTGGGGGTTTACTTCCTGAGGTTTATGCAGCAAAAATGTGGTTGGGTTTAGAAAAAAACATCATCATTCAGCTTAAAATAAGTAAGTTTGTTACTAACATGATGTAATGTAACATCACGTGACATACATCACTACCGTAGCCTACAACACATATTAGCACACTGTTGTTATCAAAATAACTCAATTAACTTTTAATTTGACATGGGACACAAACAGCGGTCTCACGCATGAAAGTCCAGAGTTTGTTTAAACCCTCCACCTCCATTCCCAACCACCCTAGGCAGAGTTTCTCACTCTTTATACTACAGCAGTTGCTCAAAGTGTCAATAAATGCCTCTGCCCAGTCATCTCATACCGCCGCAAAAGGGTGCCTCGGTACGTTGGTATCTGACGCTGAGTGGTTGATGAGGTTGGTTAAGAGGTTGTGGTCATTTCATATTTCTGTGGGATCATGTTGAAGGGGCAATCATTTACAAATATGACGTATTACATATGTGTAGGATTCAGTGTGAGACAAATGTATGGGACAAATCATCAATAATATTTTCAAATTATCACTGTTGTATAAACTGATTTCATCTTTTTCCATCTGTCTTAATTTGGAGATTTACATGACTTACTTCTGATTCTGTATATCTCCATGACTCCATGGCCATTATCAAATTGCAGCTACTATACGGACACCTTTTTGATAGTGCATGTTTGCACTAAAATAAATGATAAACATTATATTTAGATGTTTCTAAGAACACAGAGCATTAAGAAGTATTGTGAAATCAAAAATGCACTGCCTGGACGAAGGATTTTTTGGATAAATATTTAAATTATAAATATAAAGTAAATGGTAAATGCTAAATGGAAATCACCCTTTATTAGTTAAAAATGTATTTTTAATTTTTGGGACAAACTGTCCCTTTAAAATAAAGACCGATACATCAGTAGCTACAATTGGTAAAATTGTCATTACAGTGATTGTTTAGAATCATTTTGGAGTAATAAAGATTACTCCACTAAAGATTGTATGAAATACTGGTCAGAGATATTAGTATTAACTGGGTTTGTATGTCTATCAGTGCTACTCCTACTAATATAATAATGTTGATTTTTTTTTTGGAGTATTGGAGTTACCATGCTAAATGGGAAAACATCTCCAACAAGTAATCCAACCCACATGACCACTTAAGTCGTATCGTCAAACCTCTGAATGCAACCTACAGGAGCATTTCCTAAATTAGTGCTCCTACCAGTGGAGGACAGAATAGCTCATATGACCGTTAACTGTCATAGTTTTAAACATGTGGGTAACGTTATGAAGCAGTTGCACCAAAACTACATGGTAAGGCTTGGGCAACAAAACTCCTTGGTTAGGTTTATGAAAAACATCATGGTTTGGCTTAAAATAACTACATTTGTTAATTATGGATCTAACTTGACATACATCACGTAATATATGTCGACGTACTGTGTTTCACTGATAAAAAATAAAACAAAAAAACCAACAACTCTACATTGACTTTTGGTTTCACAATGGATATGAACACTGGCCTCCTGGATGAAAGTACAGTGCTTGTTTGACCATTCCACCCTAAGTGGATTTTCTCACTCCTTATACTACGTCACCTGGCTTCCTCCATTACTCCATTAACTACTATGGCCACTAGAGGTCACCACCTAACAAAAAACATAAATAGAGGTTGTAATTTTTACTTGTAAAAATCCCCTATGTGGTTGGATTCTAATTTTATCTCCATGGCATAGAAATGTGCAATCAATATTTGTGAACATGAGCCACTCTCTCTCAAAGCCAGAAACGAGAGAAGTAAGACTCAAACTTGTGACGTCATATGATAAAAAGTCTGCTCCATAGACAATGACTTGGAGCCTGATTTAGTGGACCCACAGGATGTTTCTTTTTTTCTTTATATCAAAATAAGCTTTATTCTATTGCAGTGTTCTCAGTTCTGAACAGAAGATATACCCATATACTAGGAGCATACTCCTGGCTGCTCTTGGGGGTCATCTCGAACATCTTTTCCAATTTATTATCTATGGAGCAGCTGCAGACATTTTACTCTATGACATCTCAAATGTCAGTTTTAGCACTCCAGTTTTTAGATTTGGAAGAGAGTTGTTCATGTTCATTAATATGTTTGGACTGCCTTAGACCACAGGAATAACATGTATGAGTTTTTAAAATGGGCGTAGTTCCCCTATAAGCGTGCCAGGATTCATTTGTCTTTGATGATAGCCAAATTTTGCTGATGATTACGCCTTTAAATTCAAAGAACCATAAGAATCTCATAGGGGGCAAAAGCCATATTTTAATGAGCTAATCTTTCATGGCCATTAATTATGCCTGATTATGCTTACTCATTACTCTCTCATGAGTAGGTTCTGCGTACATGCACTGTATGAAATGATTGTGAACATCTGCATTACAGCTAATGCTAAAATCTGTCAGCATCATGTGGCTTGTAGCCTTGGACCTCAAGAACACTGAATAAGAGACACTGTGTTTAATTCACGAACCTGCTCAGGCAGTAGCAAGTGTCCCAGATAAAGATGGCACATTATGTTCCTCAGTTCAATTCAGAGGGGAGTATTTTCTGCTGGTAGACCCAGCCTCTTTGAGTAAATCTAATTTGCAGGGCTGAGGAACAGAGGCTGGAGGATAATTTAATTTACACTGCTACACTTGTCTTGGTCAGAGGTTTTCTTATAACTAATGTACCAGTGGCTGGCACCTGATAATTAGGATGAGGTATCCAAGAGAGAATGTCTTAACCATAGTGACCACTGCATCAACAATCTGGCATTAAAAATCATATTATCACTTTTTTTTTTACCACCAATCTCTGGAGCAAAATAGCAGAATATATCCACCCCGAAATCTCTTAAATGTAATAGACATGAAGATTTCAACATTTAAGAGCAACATAAATGATGCATATGGCTAGGAAAGCGGATATGTAGGATTTCTTGATTGATATCAAGTCAGTTAAACAGCAATTGTTACCTCCGTATTAATAGTATTTCAGATGTGACTGTTGTGTGACAATATTTCATATTAATAAGGGATTGCTGATACAGTGTCTGAGAAATCAAGTCATTATTAATAAAGATATGGCCTGGCAAGTAAAGGCATTAACTTCACTCATCTAGCATATTGGTAGTTCAGAATCATAAAGTGTAATGCAGCCCTTAAGACCAAGAAAAGAAAATAACAGTAGGTAAAGGCATTTCTCCGCCACAGTCAGAGGCAACAACAACTAGTCCTGCAGGGCCTTTGATCACTTCAATTAACCCCAAGTGCTCCAGTGTAACAGTTTTACTCACACACACACATACCCAGCCACAAACACACGAGTCAAACCCACTTGCACAGAGAATGAGCCAGTAGTGAAGACTGCATGACCTGTTCTTAGTGTAGATGTGATGACAACCTCAAACTGAAACACAAATCTCTGAATCATCAGAAATAACACAGGACCCTGAAAAGCATCAGGCCTGACACTAATGCAGTGTGAGTGCTGAGCTGGGCTGGGCTGAGCGACAGCACAGTGCAAGTGGGAACTGAACAAAAGAGGATGAGGCCTGCAAGGATTCGATTCATTGTAGTAGGGGATCAAACCTGACACACAGGAATATCTTCACCCAACAAAATATCTGACAAAAATGGATACTGTAGCAATAACCCTGATGAAAAGCCATGTTGAGCATATGGTTGAAAAGGTCTTGCATTGTCTAAGACTCACTAAAACATCATTAAAGCCACTACTATGTAAACATAATGATTCATGACCTTCCGGTTATGCGTGCAAAGGTAAACATAAAAAATGAATGACACACCTCTGGGCAGAGCTGCAGCGAGGCATCAGGCATACTCAGTCTTCGTACAAATCCACTATTACTCGTGAAGAAGCGGTCGGCACCGCTGCCCCAGGTGCCACTGATGGGGCGTCCCGTGTTGTAGAACATGAAAGTGTCACTGCCAGAGGTGGCTGTCAGGCAGGTCTTGTAGCAGTAAGTCTTTGTGAGGGAGCCATTCCCGCGCACTTCAATGTAGTGAGGCTCCACTTTAAGGTCTCTCCGAAGCACCACATTGTTATTAGGCTGTGCTCCGGCTGCACCACCGCCTGCCCCACCAGCACTTACGCTGCTGCTCCCGCCATCTGGAGGGGGCTTCTGAGACACACAGCAAGGGGAGCAGGACCCAGGCTGGGTGCAGTAGGCATGGCAGCGAACGATGGCCAGCACCACCACAGTGACCAGGAAAACAAAGGTGGTAGCACTCAAAGCCACGATCAAGTAGAGGGTCACATTGGAGAAGAGTAGTGTGCTGTGAGGTCGGATGATCCTCTTGGGGTCAGGAGCCACTTTGGGGGGCACCTCCATGACGGCCACGTTGATGGTGGCAGTGGAGGAAAGAGCAGGCTGCCCATGGTCCTTCACTACAACGGTTAAAGCGAAGGAGGTGGAGTTGTCCTCCAGGATCCTCCGAGTGGTCCTGATCTCACCAGTGTGTTCGTGCACCTTGAACAAGTCCAGGTCAGTGGCTGTCTCCAGCACGTACACCAGCCAGGCATTTGGACCAGCGTCTGCATCGTATGCCACCACTTTGGTCACCAAGGCACCAGGCTCTGCATTCTTTTGTACCGTTTCCAGTGAGCGTGTACCATTGCCGGGAGGGTTGACTATCAGTGGTGCATGGTCATTCTGATCCATTATGTAGATGTAGACAGTGGCAACGCGACTGAGTGGAGGAATGCCCCCATCTTGGGCTTTGACCTGGAAGTGAAACTCTCTCAGTGACTCATAGTCAAAGGCTCTTAGGGCATAAGCCTCCCCCGTATCGGCCTTCACAGACACATATGAGGTGACAGGGATGCCATGGTTGTTGTCATTGAGCACTGTGTAGGTGATGCGTGCGTTCTCTTTAATGTCTGCGTCTTGAGCTTTCACAGTACACAAAGAGGCCCCGGGGGCATTGTTCTCAGCCACATAGACAGTATATGAAGTCTGTTCAAATCGCGGTGGGTTGTCATTAACATCGGCCACATCCACCTGTATGGTCTTCTGGGAGGAAAGCGGAGGGTTTCCTCCATCCGTGGCACTCAGAGTGACATTGTAGGCATCGGTGGTCTCGCGGTCCAGGAAGGCTGAGGTAACCAGAGTGTAGTAATTTCTGAATGACTTGATCTTGAAAGGAAGGCCTGCTGGGATTTCCAAGCTCACCTGCTTGTTAGCGCCAGAGTCTCGATCAGTAACGCTAATGAGGGCCACGACCGTGTCTGCACGGGCATCCTCCCTCACGGGGCTCGACAGAGATGACAGCACTATCTGAGGGACATTGTCATTCACATCCACCACCTCTACCACTACCTTACAGTGTGCTGCCACGGCCCCAGGGCCCTTGTCCATCGCCTGAATGTACATCTCATAGGAGTTGGTCTCTTCATAGTCAACATTGCTTCTCACTCTTATTTCTCCTGTATTGGTGTCCATGCTGAACATCTGCCTCACTCTCTCAGGAGTGTAGCTGCTGAAAGAGTAATAAACCTCTCCATTTGTGCCTTCATCCAGATCAGTAGCATTCAGTTTAATAACCAGGGTGTCTTTGGGCGAATTTTCCAACAGTTTCACCTTGTATACTGAGCTGTCGAACGTGGGAACATTGTCATTTGAGTCCAGGACCCTGACATTGATTTTAGCCGTGCCTGTTTTCTCTGGTGTCCCACCATCCACAGCACTTAAAATTAATTGGTGGTAAGGCGTCTGTTCTCGATCAACGGGCTTTTTCAGCACAAGCTCGATGTGCTTTGTGTTTAGGGAGGGTTTATTGGATACCAGCGCGAAATGGTCGTTTGTGCTGAGCTGATACATACGAACTGAATTTGACCCAATGTCTGGGTCTTGAGCGTTTTCAATCGGGTAACGAGACCCCGGCAGAGCAGATTCTGAGATTTCCAGTTGATACTCGTCTCTGGGGAACTGCGGCGCATTGTCATTGGCATCCACAATCTCCACCTCGACATGGTGCACCTCAGTGGGATTTTCGACCAGCACTTCCAGATTAATGAGGCAGGTGTTGGATAAATCGCACAGTGCCTCCCTGTCGATCCTTTCATTGACGAGTAATTTGCCATTTTTGGGGTTGACAATCACATAGCGTTTACCGCTGTTGGAGGTTACCTTAATTTTTCGGGTGGCGAGCTTTCGAATATCCAGCCCCAAGTCATGCGCCAGATCACCGACCAATGCCCCATTTTCGAGTTCTTCCGTAATAGAATATCGCAATTGTCCAAACGAAAGGCCACAAAATAAGGAAAATATCACAAAATAAAAAGGCACATTATTCCCTATCCAGTTGCATATCCCCGCCACAGCCATTGCAAGCTCATAGGATCCGCAGACGGATTAAACGCAGCCTTCCGCCTTTTTAGCTTGCAGTATCTTGCATCCCAGCACCTCATTAAGGTGGGCTAATTGGTCTCCCGGTAAACGAAACACAAGCGGCTCATCCATTGTGTTACCCGGCTGAGGTGAATCCTCTCCAGCGCACCCATGTTTCCTTTGTCCGTGATGCGCTTTTTTGTCTCCAGTGCGCGCTGCTGACGGGTGTGTTTCCTTGCTGCTGGAGCTGTGAAATCCGTCAAGGTTGTCGAAATTCGGCAAAAATAAAACCGGAAAAGGGGTGTGTGTCTTTCAAAATAAAATGGCACATGTGTCGCTTTTTCTTCCAACAAGTTAAGTCAGCTCTCTTAGAGAAAGGAAAGGAGAAAGTCGGACAGGAAGCCCGAAACTGGAGAGGTCCCTCCAGTGTTTTAGTGAAGTGCTGAAATAAAGGGCTGGGAGCTATAGCTTGTCAGGGTTCCTATCAATTCCTAATTTATACTTTCCAGTGTTTACCTGTTTTTCCATTATGCATAATTGCGCATTCCATTTGCTGTGTAAATGCCGCCTTTAATTTAGTCTCTATTGTCATGCACCATGTGCCAGATACCCGCTGTTCATGTGTTTCATTGACAACATAGCCGCACAGTATCTGTTCATTAAAAGGGATTTATTTTGAAAACAGCAACCGGAACTTGTGTAATTGAATATAGCTGACTTGACCTTGGAAGGACGGCATCCCACCCTAGCGCGCACTCAGACTCCAGCTCTCTCCCCTCCACTGTGGCGCAGCTCCCCTCCTCCTTCCCCACCCATTTCTCTCCTCTTATCCTTCCATAGCGATGTCGGTGTAGGGTCTGGGAGCTAATAGACGACCAACACATTAAAGCACCTCCAGAAAAAGAATGGCGGCCACATAAAACAGCCATACAAATACATGTGCATTCAGCGACACCAGTCATTCATTCCACAAATCTCATTATCTGTGCAGCACGTGGCTGAAAAATATATGGTGAAAATGGAAAATGTAACCCGAAGATGTGGCTGCAACATTTAATTTAGCGGGGTTAATGAGTGTGGACTCACTGTTGCTCATACAGGCAAGGTCAAGACTTTAATCTGCACAACATTAAGCACCAACACCTCCTCCGAAATGGAAGATATATGCAATAAGCGTCGCCACATGCTGTACACGGACACATGTTTGGGGACTGGCTCATGTCTTCCTTTGTCTGTACACTGGAGTCGTAAGGATGGTTAATTTGCCGGTAGCGATTCTGCAGCGCAGCGTACCGCATGGCGAGCATTTGGGCAAAGCGCAGCAGAAAGAAAGCATTGCACTGACAATCACAACCTTCCCTCCACATGGATCACTGTCAGTGGTAGACCTCAGACTGTCAGGTCACATAATCGTATTTAAGATGCCCGTGGTGGACCCCATAAAGCAGAAGTCTCATTTCCTCTCTATAGAATACATCCCGAAGAGAAACATGATACAGTATGGGGTCATATATGGGCATGGAAACCAGGAGGCGGTTACTGTGCTGTATATAGCCTAATATAAAATAAATCCATATTGTGGCTGTATTAATTAACATGCATGATTCATAACTGGGTTTTTTGCCTTGTCAGGAAGATCCAGCCTACATTACAAGATTCATTATTGTATTTCCACTTTTCAAGAATGCAACAATTCCCTCGTTTCACATGCTCCTTTACTGAATGTCTAGGAATTTGCTTTCCATCCCTTCAGCTGGCAGTCACTGGAATATCCTACATGATGACATAATGAATACATAAGCAATTGTTGTTCTTGTCCCAGAGTGTGCATGTTCTCACAGGTGAACTTGAAGATCTAAACTGCTGCTATCTTGAGTTTTGCTCTCTAAATGTCAGTGTGTAATCAACATTTGGAGTAACACACTGACTACACTGGCTCTTGTCAGTGTGTGATTGTTCCTTTGGTCCTTTTCTTTGCAGTTCAAGATGCTTCTTGTTGTTTTTTTCTTTGTTTGAAGGTTAGTTCTTGTGTATGTTTACCATCTGTCCACCCTGATGTGTGTCTTCTGTCATTGTCCTATTCCAGAGCTTAACCAGAATAGGGGTCCTGTGTCTGCTCAAGCCAGGGCCTGGTAGGATGATTAGATCACGACTTTCGCTGCCTGGTTCAGTGTTGTTTGCTGTGTATGCACAACAAACATTTTTGGCTTTGACAGTGCTGGATCTAGCACTGGTGCTGGATTTCCCCCAAAAGTATATATTTCATTATATCATTTATATTTTTGTGTGTTTGTATAGCTTGGTGGAGTGTGACCCTCACCCTGGCCAGTGGCTCCTAATGGACACTGACTCTGTGTTTTACCTTCAGCTCCAAAACATAGTTTGTTGTTGCCTAAATGCATTGTCTATTCCTTTTTTTAAAATCAGTTTTAATCCTTTAGTCTTTAATATTTAGGTCGTATCAATGAAAAAGTGTACCTGGTGTTGCACATCAGCATATATTGCTGTTGATGTATGATGAATTAAACATCAGTGGGGAAAGTTAAGATAAAATACATACACTCTGATGACTCTTGTGGTCTAGGGTAGCATTTTATAGCATTGTTAATGTCCAATTAACCCCAGAGATAAGGTAAAAACCACTCAGTACAAAGCAGTTCTGAGGCATAATGCACTGTATCTTATGTTAAAGCGTTAATGGGAGTGGCGTTCTCAAAGATGTTGTCATCCACAGGCTCTTAGTGCACTGACTGGTTTGATGGACATAAAATCTGAAGCACATACACAAGCTGTTCATCTATTTCAGTTAGAGCAGATCTCAAGATAGTTTCTGGCTACTGTTTGTTTTATTTTGATGGCAGCTGTTCAGGCTTATGTATACAAAGTGAACTTCAGTGAAGTTAATCAAAATGATCTGTTTGGTGATGCACTAACTGTTTAGCACTAATTCTTACACAAACCAGGAATGAGTAGCACAGCAAGGAAAGCTTCAGGTCCAGAATGACTTCAGCACTAGGGACAGCTCCTCAGGCTCAGGCTGGCTGAGGTGCCGGGATGACTGCATTATTAGCCACGACTTCTGGATAAATCTGGGTGCACTTGTATAAATACTGGCTATGTGTGCATTTGACCTGATCTGAGTCTTTGAATGTAAAATAATTATCCCATTAAACCCCTACTTTAATCAAGATCGATCTGGTGAAGATGTGCTGCTTACTCTGATATGAATTATGATAATCTGTTATTTACTTATGTCAGAGTCACAAATTGTGGTGATTTAGATCAGAATCCCATTTACTTAGATTAAAATGTAATTTATATCTGGTTGTATTAGTTATATGAGGAAAATTATATATTGATGCAGTTTTGCATGCACAGCCCAGTCGAAATGTTTGCATTGTGTGTTTCTGCAAACCATGAATACATTACATTTGCATGTTTCATATGTATCATATATCACATCACCATTTCTAAAGTGACGTAGCATATGAGCTGACTTTGTCATCAGGGTGCAGAGGGGATGGTGGACCGCTGCAGACCACTGCAGATCACTGTTCAAGACCAATAAACAACAAAAGTGGTTGTTTTGTCGTAAGTCATCGCAGCATTTCCAGCTGCTTTTTAGTCCCCAAATGTGGGTGTTTTTAGCAACCCATGGCTGTTTTCCCAGCAGCTTCTCAGGTAACAAATGTGGGTGTTATGCGAGGGCCTCTCACAGTTAATCCTGCGGCTTTGTTGCCCTCAAACATGGGTGTTTCTTAATAACCTGTAGCTGTTAATCCAGCAGCTTTCGCCCCTAAACATAAGTGTTTTTTAGCAACCTGTCATTGTGTTTCCTGTGGCCTTTTAGCCCCCAGATGTGGGTGTTTCTTAGCAACCCATTGCTGATTTTCAAGCTGGGATAGTGGCATTCATTTGTTTTTCACTGGTTGTTGTGCCTAAACCTAACCACATGATAACCATAGTATTGTTGAAATGTAACATATTAATGCATACTCCACATAATAAAGTACAATCCTGTAGACTGGGTTGGCATGCACACGGCAAATAATGTGACTGGACCACCCACAGTGAAGTGTTAAGAAAATCTACATAGCATTTGTGTGAAATTCTTCTGATTGAGTAAAATGTGACACCAGGGTTACAAACATCATCATGATCTTTGCTTTCTTACAGCCATCCAAGGATGATGTAGAACATTCAAAAATGCATGAAGATGAGGGCAGCACAGAATGTTCTCTATTTTGACCTGTCTTTTTAGTCTGGCTTTTAATTTAACTATATCTGTTTATTTACTTGTGTTTATTAATTTAGTCTGTTTTACATTTTGGTATATGCGTGTATATACAAAGTTAGTGATTCCTGACTGTAATTCGATGAGATTTATGATAATGTTTCCTCAGGCCCTGTTTTTATTTGTATTGAATGATGTTACTCATGTATAGCTTTTGTCTCTGGAACTAAGTCAGTGCTATGTAAATTAAGTCTGACTGACTGATTACAGATATGTGAATGCATTGGAATTACATTCTTTAATTTCATGTTTACCATTAAATTTACTCGAGTTGCTACATAAGGGTTTTGGAAAATATTTATCTCTAAACAGGCAACTATATGGAAACACATTGAAGGAGCCTGTGAGTCATAAAAAATGAGACTAAACAGGGATTGCTAGGTCAGTAACCATGGCCCTCTTGTGTAAAATTTGGGGTAGAGCCTAGAGATAACAACAATCATGCAGTGGCTGAATTAGCAGCCATTGCTCCATGTACCAGAAAGGAAACTGGAGGGATACTGCTGAATATGGAGCACACATAGCACACATTTTAGTTGACTAACATGGAACAGTAGCTGTAAACTGTGCCTCGGTAAAAGCAACAAAATCATTAAAGATAAGGAATCATTACTATTTCACTGTGAGAGTGAAGCTACACCATTTTTGGCCGAAGCTTAGGGAGTCTGGGAAATCCGTCCAACACAGACAAGCAAAGTCGGTCACAACAGCTGGCAGGGCAAGGCTGTCCTGATAGCCTTGAGCAGAATAGATCACTGGGTGAATACATCTAATGGAGGAGAGCCATAATGGCTCCTTTGAATAATCCATGCAGAGTCCGTTGGAACACTTTTAAGATGGTGTTAATCATGAAAATAATTAGTTTTATAAAATGTTTTCATCAAAACACATATTTTAATACATTAAAAAATGCATAATATCAACATCAGCAAAACAGCAAAGACTCATATTAATGTGGGCAAAATTATAGAAAAGCATATGCAAGTACACACAATACTTAAGTTTGGAGGAAAACATCCAGTCCTAGTGTTTACTGCCAGTCAAATACTCACCCCCCACACTGACTGTACAACAAACATGCAAAAATGATGTGTTACATTCAAGGGCTTTGAATTGACTGAATATGCATTCCCATTCAAATATGCTTTGCTGATTGTTAACCTGCCTGCTTATAGGAACCATTTTGGATTTGTTGCATAAGCCTCAGAAAATAGTGTTTCCATAGCAACAGCAATTTGATGAATGTTTCTGTGCCAGCTGTGATCAACATTCTAAATTAGATGTGTTGTCCCCACACAAAACTCCTGCTTATTTACATGCCAACATACTGGAAAGTCTGTGGAAGCAATGTTAGGCATCCCAAAACAAAACATAAAACACCCTGCTATGCAATTCACATTCGTTACTAAAATTTGCATTTTAATTTGAGTTAAGTTATTGGGCAGCAGGATGGAGCTGTGATTGTAGAGACAGCTGCAGTGTCCTTGAGCGAGACTGTCTGTCCATCTGTCCGTCACGTGGTACCAATTGTCTAAAAGATTCAAGTTCACAAATTATTGTTGCAGTTTAAAAATCATAACAATCCACCTGTCTGTAAGTTTTTAAGAGGACATTTCTACAAACTATACAGCATCTGTGCAGCAGCTTACATGCAGTCATCTAAAACAACCAACACAGAATGGCCAATGCAAACTAGTGCAGCAGTGACCCTTTGGCAAGGGCAGCCACACATAAAAAAAAAGAAAAAAGAAAAAAAACTGCCACAGGCATCACTCAAGATGGAGCCTAAATTTCACTGCACTTAACTCCATCATAGTACTCCATCAGCCTGGCCACCAGATCAGCAGAGACTACTACAGTCACTGGTTCCCATGTGAATGCCAAGCATGTTCCTTATTCATGTATACACGTCTATACATAAATATTACAATAATGTAAGACATAAATACTCTCTAATCTACAGCAGCGTTTGCCTCATCAAAACAAAATCCAAGTGGTGTGATGTAAAGGCAACAGGACAGATGTTGTCTGTGGAGATTTAGTGCATAAAATCACAAACTTTGCAGATGCAGTAATAGATTTGTGTTCCTGTCTCGTCCAGCATATGTTTCTAAATCAAAGTGACAATCTGTTCATATCCATTTCCGCTGCAATGAAATATCTGCTTTATCTTTTCACGCAGCCCAGTCATGAAATAAAACAAATGACATATCAGTCCTCCCTCTGACTTCTGCTCCAACAGCACACCACTGGACACTTGCTTAGGTCCTCTTCACTTTATCCTTCCAGCTGTAGTGGAATCCGAGGCTCTAGGTGTTAAGACTCATGACCCCGTTGTGCATGGGCCCCAGCCAGAGTATCTTCTCTGATCTGACTCACTCATACAAATGGGTCAAGCACCCACAGCCTGTCTCACACTTTGACTGATATTGTCATAATTGTAATTGCAATGTGGTTTTAATAAACAACACTAACATTTGGTAGATGTGAAGATTAATTGATTTAGTAGCACAGTCCAACACTTAGAAATATATCCAAGAGAAGCTTGGAATATGACCACTGTTGATTTGTGTTTTCAGTGCCGGACCTAGCACATTTGGTGTCTTAGGCAAGCTTCTCCAGGTGCCCCCCACCCAGAAAAAAAATCAGTATATTATCTTGTATTTACAACAAACAAGAAAAAGAGCTAATGAGAATCAGCACAAATGAAGAACTTAGCTAACAAAACAATAATGATAACTAACAAAGTAATGTGCAAATTTGCAAATTTTGTTTTCTTCTTTTTTTCACCCTTGATAGCTTTTGCCTGTTTTATATTCTCTTACACTGAAGGCCCAGACACACTAAACCGACTTAGGCCCCCTGCTGTGTCGCCTCATGTAGCCTGAGTCTCAGCCAAAAAGTTGCACATGATCACACCACAAAGACTACAGGCGCCAGCAAACCAGCATGGGAGGAAATAACTCTTCACACCAGCAGACGGTGGTAGTGTGTTTTTGTCATTCAAAAAGGGAAACTGGAAGACCGTCATGACTCAAGTTAGCCAGTTAGCACATTAACAACACAATCTAATGTTGAAAGAACAAATCACATTTACCATGCGCCAGTGAACAATAACTCAAACCATCATGAAACGTTTCTACTAAAGAACAAAATGACTAAAAAAAAATCTTACTTTATGAAACAAGTTTGTTTTGATCTCACTTCCTCTTGACCTTAGCTGTTTGTTTACTTTCCTCATTTCTGTTTCTCTTCTTGTGCGCTGAGCTGAACTGCCAATCAGGGTGACTGCATTCACCGAAGGGCTCTGCTGTCATCAACGCCGATTCAACATGCTGAATTGGCCCCCCCGCCCAAGAAAAAAAGCAGACAAAGGCCCACGAGGGGCAACATGGTGGGAGGGACAGACCGCACTGACTGGGGTGATTGATGCTCACTGACAGCCCAACATTGACCGATGATGGACCATCAGCCTGGCATGTCAGGGCCTTAATGCTCTCCACATACACTCCACTCTACCTGTTAATATTCTAGCGTGATCTGACTGTGATGATCACTCATTAATGATTATGTTGAACTGCATTGCTAGGACTAGAGGTGGTACCCCTACCACCAGCCAACTATTAGCAGTTAGGAATTTTTTGTGGGTTGGGAGTGGAGGGGATTTTAAGGCGGCTGCCCCAGTTTGCCTTGAGGAAAAGCCACCACTGTGTATTTTATTCCGTAACTGTTTTCAGTGTAAAATGAGTTGTACAGCTGTAGACAGTTGCACTGTTGAACTCGTCTAGTTGGCAAAGTTGCTCTGACGTGACCTAATTTTGTCTGAGCTTTAGAATCTATCACATCAAAATCACCAGTGTAATAATAGCTATGGTTTGCACTGATTATGATAGTACCCAAATCCTTTTCCCAAATCTCTTCCCTCACATCCTCAACATCCTCCAGGCCTAAAAACACAGACAGAGGGCACTAGAGAACACCTTCTGCTGAAATGCCACTGCATGCCAAAGCTTGAATTGACTGTTGCCATCTGCAGCCTTAAGCAGGGAACTGGCCTCCAAATATCACTATTAAGGACTAAAGCAACATTATATGAATTTGTACACAAGGAGACTGTGACTAGGACAAGGAGACTAGTCTGTTGATGCCAATATAAACACTAAAAATTAGAATTTACTTTTATAGTCGCCAAATCTAGACAGGCTTGAGCAAATTAACAAAATATGGTTAAAATATGCTTTATCAGCTTTCACTCATCTCTGAAAATCTCCATGTTTAATACTCTAATCCAGTACTCAATGATGAAATAGACAGTACTCAATAGTGAACACACTTACTGGATCAATACGCTGCTCTATGCTGGTCTGGCTCTATGCAAACAAAAGCAGTTCTCTGACTGTCAAGGAAGCAGATTTTAAAGTGATTTATGATGAAGCCTGAAGACTAGAAATGAAAGCACTGCATTAAGAAATCTTAATGATGTTTAATGGGTTTGCCTAATTGCATAACTTTTTAAGACCACAAATCATCATCTGATAAAGCTTGAGCTACTTCTTTGCTGTGGAGAGAGGAAAGTTTTCAGTGATTGATATTCAGTGTAGTGTACTGTAGACATTAGCTGCTGTTGGCACCCAACAAAAAGAGCTGGTGGTAAATAAATTTAAAATCCTTTCCCCCTCTAAAATTCATATAAAGACAATAATAACAACATGGACCATCCATTTATTGATTCTCTAGACTGGCCTGTTTCTATTCTGGGTCATGTCAGGACGGGACTCTAGTCTTTGACAGGTCACCAGTCCATCACAGGGCCAGCACATGAAGGTTTCAGAACACCTGACCTCAGCCTGATAATCAAACTGAATTCCCTGAAAATGATATACAACACAAATAATATTTTAATTGCTAAACAAATCAGAGATGTGGGTGGTGATCCAAAGCTGCCCCACATACTGTTCTTACTGAACATACTGTGTAGAGAAATTACTGAAATAATATGTGAGAAACACTTGCAGGGCCGCCTGCAGAGTGAATGGTTTACAAGGAAAAATGTCCAATTTTACCTGTAAGTAAACAGTGTAATAAAAAGTAAACTGCTGCACCCCAGTGTCCTGGTTTATCACAGCTGGGTTGCACAACACTTTCAGCACCAGCTCTGAAAATGCAGACCACTGGGGGAAGAGGATTGATGTTAAGTATTACAGCGATACTCAGCACACACAAGTGTAGCCACAGGTGCGCTGCTTTATTTCTTCCGACCTACTTTCAATTCTTTTAAAGCACAAGTAACCAGAAGACCTTAAGGCCTTTAATATAGTAGTGCATGTGTTTCAAAATGCTGGTGAGGTGAGTGGTATCCAACTATCATATACAACTGTATTGCATTTCTCACTAAACTCTGTAAATTTTTCCTGGCATGCACAAAGACTGATGGACATTTACATGACATTCTAGCACTGTAAGACACACTGTATTTATCAAAATACCCCAGGTGTGTGTAAATGCACTTGAAGGATGTCTGTAGGTATCAGACACTGAAATTTAGTGCTTTTCAAGATTGTTTCAAGATAAAATTCAAACAAAATTTAAGACCAATTTTTTTTTGCAAAAATCATATTTTTATTATTCCAGCAGTACAGGAGAGGCAGGTTTTATGTAGGAACATAATTATTAGTGTGATTTGGTTATCTACATTTGGCCAATGAATATGCAAGTATAACCCTGCAAACGCAGTGTGAAGCTCAGTGATAGATGTTTTGTGAGATCAGAAGTGTGGACTTTCAGGCAGAATTAAGCTTATCATTTTTGACAAATAGAAACTAAAAGATAGATAAATTACAGAAGATGTTTGTGGCAATTTAAGCCTCAGAAATTTAAATTTAAGACTATTTAGCAACTTTTAAGGTCTAATACTTATAAAATCGACATTTTAAGAGCTTTTCAGGACCTCCAGACACCCTGACTTGCATTTCCAGCAATAACTGGTAATAATACCTCAATCCTTTTCAAACTAAGATATTATTGTGGTAGACAAACTTGATGCCGTTGATTATAATAGAAATTGCATCATATCAGGACAAATTCATGGCACCCTCACACATCAGTGTCCAGCAGGACTGCAGACGGATGCCCTGTGTGGTCACAGCAAAGAGCAGAATGTGCAATTTGGCTCTGGGCTTTTACTAATCCTGACAAAGCTATTATTTGTCTGCTTCTGCGATTTGAACTGCAGGCACATCTCCTTTATTTAGTTTTCAATTTCCAAGAATTAGCACAGAGCGTTATACAGAGAAACTGGGTCAAAATGTGTGTATGCTAGGGACTTTGAGAGAGAGAGAGAGAGAGAGAGAGAGAGAGAGAGAGCAAGTGTGTCACACACCAAAAGTCACTTCCGATAACTTTGGTGCATTTTTCATCACAGACGCAACAGAAAGACAGATTAAAAAGCTTTATTCAAACTAGCATGATCAGGCAGAACATTTAAGCCAAATAAGCAACATCAAAAATTTCGACAATTAACCAGACTTGAAAATAAAGATAGACCATTCTCTCCCATACTGTCTTTGATCCACTAAGTGGGATGGGACCGGATTAGGTTTGATGCAACTCTCGAAGCATACTGTACAGTCTGACTGGCAAATTAGCAAAGAGGAAAAAACTGAGCTGCGTACACAAATGAGAAAGAACACACTTTTACTATACCAAGCACAAGCACCTCCTGTGCCTTTTGATCACAGTGAATACAGAAGATATCAAAAAAGTCTACTGTATAAAAAACACAAAGTATAAAGCAGTTTAATTTACAGTAAATGCATTTACCGGCTCTTAGTAGAACGTCTGCTCTGAAACCAAAAGGCTGAGCCCATATCCAACAATGCCTTATTATTTAGGGTATTTTATCGTTGGGGTACTATAACTGTAATTTGTAATACTGTATGACATGCTGTTTTTTCATTCATCAACAGTCACATATATCTTTTACAATGCAGAAGGCACGCAAGGAGCTCATCACATGTGCAATTCATTAATTCTTTAAACACTGTTGGAATCGACCGGTTCAGACATTTATTGTGCACATACATGTACTCCACAGCAAGAGATCCCTCATTAAGTGACATCTTCGGGCTGACAGACAGGCAGCCGGCTGTGTTGATGTCTAGGAAGCCTGGTGTGCAACTGAAACCAGGCAACAGCGGGAGAGGATAAGAGAGGTTAGATTTCACTGACTCAGAATATGTAGCTCGATACATCTAGAAATATTCTGTCTCCGCTGTATTTCTGAGTGAGTGCTGAGATCACATTTAGATCTAGTGCACATTTCAAAATACTGTCAGCTGCTTAATATTTCTTATGCACTATGGATGTGTTCGGCTGTTTTTTTTTACTTGCAAAGTCAGCACTGGAATACTGCAACTATAATTAACACCGTGTCCTCCTTCTCCCATCTCTTTACCTCACCCAATTATATTTGATCGTTTAGCACCCTAATAAGCTGTCCTAATGAGCTCCTTGTTTCTGAGAAATGAAAGTCCTGGGCTTCACAGTAGTGCTACAGCACTACCTCTGAGGTCAAGAAAAGTACTCTAGTTTCAGTAACTTATGTACACTATCAAAACAACATCATATGCACTAAACTACAAATATGCAACACAAAATGCCCTTGAAGAAGCTCACAAAAGCAGCATTAAAAGTTAATACATAAAATATCTATAAAAACATGAATATTCATAAAACAATACCTTGTTTGGATCTTATATTCCCTTTTACCATAGCAAAGATTAATACATTTTAATATTCTCAATCTTTTCAATAAACAGAGTATTTCTCATTACAAAATATTTTTTTTTAAAATTTCCACTATGATTGTAATTTTTTTTATTGACTTATATGGTTTGCACTGTGTGCAATTAATAAATGCAGTTCATATTTCAATTCCAGCTTTATCAGTGAGAATTAGGAACAATAATCGCTCGTCATCAATAAAATCTTATTACAAAGAAAGTTGAATTGACATTTGACTCTGTTTTGAAAAATATGGTTCATGTTTGACATGCGGCCCACTCTGGCCCCGCCCAAATCTGTTATGTCATAGTGCGTCTGAATGAAAATTTGATGTGAGAACACACCTCCCCCATGCACCCTCGCTCACTGACCTCAACAAGAGGAGACAGGCTCAAACACTGTATGCTAGAGTTTGAACATGACCATAGTTTAGAAAATTTAATACTGCAGTGTAATACACAACCCAGTCACCAGAATAAAGGTTGGTAAACCACAGATACATGACATCTGTATGTTATTATATAGCAAAAACATTACAACTTAATGTTTGAACAACACTGGAGCTAACATTTGGTTAGGTTCAGGCACAAAATCACTTGGTTATGGTTAGGAAAAGATTCTGTTTTGGCTTTAAGTACCTGCTTTTTGTGGCACAATCCCTGCTTGGTTAAAAATAATTAAATAAATAAATAAAAAATTACTTTTTGTGCCACTACCGCAGCAGGAAACAAAGCAGTGTCTCAGTTAAAAAACAACTTTTTGGGCCACTGTTTTAGCAGCAATGTGGCAGTATCCCTGTTGGAAAAATAGCAACAAGAAAACACCCATGTACGGTTGCTAAAAAGCCACTGGAAACACAGCAGTGACTCCCTAATACACAACTAGTTTGTTATTTGTTGGTCTTGAACAATAGTCTGCAGCTTGGCAGGTGTCTCATCTATGTAGTTCACCATCCTCTCCACCTTATGACGACAAAGTCAGCTCATACTGAATGTGCAAATGTTACATATTCATGGTTTGCAGAAATGTACAATGCCAACCTTTACTTCTGGCAACTTGGGTGTTAATACAGCAAGATAACTGTGTGTTTAGTCAGATACTTTAAAACAGCACAGATGTCTATAAGGTTTGAATTGCACACCTGATGTCAGTGAGGGTGTCAAAAGTCGTTTTGTTTCTCTGACCTCATTATAATTTCTATAGAACTACTGTATCAACAATCAAATAAAAAGAGAAACACTGTATCTCCTATATTTTTGGGGTTTTTTTTTCAGTTTTACAGTTTTCTTTCATTCTTTTTTCATCATTTTCGCACATTCATCACTGTTGAGTACAACAAACACTGTTAAAAAAAAACCAAAACTAAAATTAGATCAGTTATTTTATCTGCAAGTTACTAATTGAGAGTGTGACCCTTGCTGAACAGCAAGACTCATAATACAGTAAAAATGGTTATTCAAAAAACATAAACACCAAGTGCAAAGCCTGAATCAATGACATAATCAGCTACACTTTAGTATTACTTATGGAAGTATCATATTCACCCTGATTCATATGTGTATTTGTGAATAGGCGTGTTTTGAACTGTTGCTTAAAAAAGGTCGATGGCAGCTTACATATAGGTGACTAACTGTTGGTTTCTAAAACTACAGCACACAGCGTAAACCCTGGAGAGAAGGCAAATTTGTCCACTGAGGAGTTTCAAAGCATTAAGGAGGGAATGATTTACTACATGAGGCAACTCTAGAAATGTCCAAATATGCTGCTATAAATGACATAAATGATTTTAATTCTATGTCCAGATATTTCAAACATGTTGTAGAATCATGCAGATCCATGCTTAGAAGAGAAAAGCAGGTAGAAAGCTGAGGTGATTAGTGGTCGATGATTGTACGGGGGACTGGAGGAGCTAGAGAGAAAGAATGAGTTGGAGCAGCGGGACTGAGGGAGGACAGTTGTTTTGCATCTTCTTTGTGAGTCATGGGGAAGAATTCCAGCCAGAGAATACCATGAAGAGATGATTATATCATGGCAGTTCTCTTCTGGGTTCCTGCTAAGAGAGAGAACATAGAATTAGCCCACACAGGAAGTCAACCTCGATATAAACTCATGGAAAGTCCTCACTCATGCAACAGTGGATCGTGACTGGTTACTGCCACCATCATTGACATGTCATTGGATTTCAGGGACATCTAAATTCAGGGATTAATCAGAACCTCTGTATTTTTTTTTCTTTCAAATCAGAGCTGTTGAGGATTCAGAATTTTCACCAAATCAGCCATAGAAGTCAGACTAACATACACAGCTAAAATAAAATATGACAAAGCCATAAACTGTAATAGGGAAGCAAGGCGTATAATTAAAGCATGCACAAGCAGGCATCACAGTGTGCTATTTGGTATTTGGTGGACCAATATTACATCTATGGAGGGAAAATATACTGAACCAAACCTAAATGCATCACTTCTGCTTTTGCTCCTATTTTAACAAGGTTAGGTTAAAGATCTAAGTCTTTTTTATGCACTCAGAAGA
The DNA here is from genome assembly GCF_011397635.1 of Epinephelus fuscoguttatus. Taxonomy (NCBI): domain Eukaryota; kingdom Metazoa; phylum Chordata; class Actinopteri; order Perciformes; family Serranidae; genus Epinephelus; species Epinephelus fuscoguttatus. The sequence goes on from NC_064763.1 coordinate 9,058,998, forward strand.
TGTATTTCTCTTAAATTCTGGTTGCAAAATCCATGTTAGCGAGCACCTGTCCTTTTCCAAGATAATATGCAGTTTGATCACACAACACAATGCCACAAGTTATAAGGGAGCATGCCATTGGCAGGAGCTGTTGTCTATGTACTGAATGTTTAATTCATGACCAAAAGCTGTCTCGAATGTCATTTCCATACTTTTTGGCAGTACATCCAATCAGCCTCACAACAGCACACCATGTAACCATACCAGCTCAGGATCTTGACATCCTGTGTTTTCACGAGCATGATCTTCTGAGACCAGCCACCTGAACAGCTGAGCGTCTTGACCTGACAGCAGTTTGTCATCATAACTGACTTATGCGGTTGTGAGGCTGGTTGGATGTACTGCCAAATTCACGTTAAAAGAACACTGGAGATGGCTTAGGGTAGTGAAATGAACATTCAGTTCACAAGCAACAGCTCTGGTGGACATTCCTGCAGTCAGCAGGCCAATGGCACGCTCCCTCAAAACTTGTGACATCTGTGGCATTGTGTTGTGATCACACTGCACATTTTAGAGAGGCCTTTTATTGTGACCATCCTGGGTTACAACTGTGTAGTAATGATGCTGTTTAATCAGTAGGCTGATATGCCACACCTGTCAGGTGGATAAATTATCTTGAAAAATGAGAAGTGCTCACTAATATGTTTTTTAAACAAATTTGTGACCAAGATTTAAGAGAAATATATTTGAGTTCATGAAAAAGTCTTAGATCTTTAACTGAAACCTGTAAAAAAAAAAAAAAAAAAAAAGGGCAAAAGCAAAAGTGTTGTGTTTCCATTTTTGGTAGGATAGGCTTCATATTATTATAGGACATTGCCCATTTGAAACGTGCCCTTGGATGTGGGGATAGTTCGATACGGTCTGTGCTCTCAGGTATGTTACATGCTGAGAACCAATTCGGGACAATTCATAACCTGATCCCTTTTTTCTATCTATGCCATCACAAATTTGCCCTGAATCTCTGCCAAGCTCGCCAGATGTGCACAACACAGGTCTGACCAGCAGCCAATTTTATTCTAATCTCAGCTCTCAGTAAGCTGATAGGTTTTTGCACTTGAGAGACCAGCCAATTTAAATTGCACTGCTCACAGTAGCATTGCAGTGGAACAGAGTGTTGTATTTGCAGAGGGACAGTGTCTGACAGGGGACAAATGGAAATATTTGATTCTGCTCTATTTAATCAGGACAGTATGTTGACCAAAGGATTACACCAAATATTGGGAACTGTGACGGTTTATCAAAGCAGGATTTTTTAGCCAAACCAAGAATATATACCAAATAGGAAAAGGAGACAAAATGTCTACACAATTATAGTGGCTCTACAGAATGTAGTTAGCAACCAGCATACCTCCAGTTGTAGAATGGACTTCCTTTCATTTTGAGTACTTAAGAACAGAAAAAAGAGACAAGTTCAGTGGTTTGTGTGAAACTCAGACACTCACACTTACAATGCATACATAACATACATAAAACTCTCTCTCTGCCCCCCCCGCCCCCCCCCCTCCCCCGCCCATCTCTCTCCACATGCACCTGTGCATTTATGCATATTCATGTTGTTTAATCTTTCAGCGGATCACTCAGTCTGCAGGTCCAGCTGCACAAAAGCAAACAACATCTGGATCGGTTTCAGCCGTTCTACATTGATTACAGTCTGCTGTCTCTGTGCAGGGGCGTCGCTGGAGACTCCGCAGACCCCCAGCGTGATGTATCTCAGTACAGCGAGATCTCTTGTCCTTGAAGAGAACCCCTCTATGTCTGGGCTTCTTTGAAGTTTACTCCCCCCCTCACACCCACTAGTTATGCTCTGATTGTGTGTTATGCATCTCCAATAAATGACCTACATACTACATAAGACATCGAACAGTGGCACATTTTCCATTTTGTGGGGGTATTTGTTTAGCCTGATTATATTGAGACAGTTTGTGCTAGATATAGGCTGATAATAAACATCAGCATGATTATATTCTTAGTTGTAATTTCTATTTTCCCAGATTTTCTTTCTGTTGCAGTTGGTACATTACAACCCATTGTATACAGCAATATATCAGTGGAGAAAATTTTCAAAAAATGGACCAAATAAATGCAGTATTTTTACACCTTCAACCCCAATGCATCACATTTTAAGAAGAAGAACAACTTTGGTAGCACTTTAATTACATCGTCTGCCTACAGGTAGTTCACAGATTGTTTAGACAGCATATTAGCTGAGATTCAAAAATTCCACTGTTTCACTTTAGTTCATGTGGCAATTCACAACATATTTTCTGAATAATTTAGTTGAACTTGAACTATTCACTCCACCTTTGCTGCAAAGTTTGAGTGTGTAGTTCAAGTTCAACTAAATTATTCTGAGAATATGTAGGTATGTTCATGAATACTCACATAAACTCTATTGCAACTCTGCTAAACATCTACAGAATAAAGCAAAACAGTTGGTGGACTATTCAAATAAATGACACCAAAACTTTCAACTTCATTGCTCCATTGATATCCGTCAGTGGACACTCCATACTCATAACCAAGACACAAACTGCTTTGAGTTTTAAGCTTGAATGTATTTCAAAGTAAGAGTGGAGAAAATAATCAGATCCTCGACTAAAGTAAAAGTATGGTGAAAGTATCAAAAATATCAAAAATAAAAGTACTTTTACTGCAGAAAAAGTTGCCACTGTTACTGAGGCTATTATATATGACATTATCTAATATGCAGACCCATCTTAATGTTGTAGCTGGTCTAGGTGGAGCTAGTTTTAACAACTGTATATATTATATATGTGTACTTTATATACAGAAGGGTGGTTTAATCCAGTGGGTCCCAACCTAGAGTCCTTTAAATAATAAATAACAACATCATTTTACCTTTTCAAGCCTCAAATGATTTTTAAACTAAACCAGCTGAGATGTTAAGAGGGAAAATGTTACAACTCATACACATCAACAGAAGTTTCAACAGCACACTCCAAAGGCACACTGCTTTTTTGGAGGCAACCACAAGCCAAAACGATTGGAAACCAATGACTTCATGATATTTCATAAATTTATCTCGTGTTTTTGTGTAGAATTCCCCACTGGATAATTAAACCTGTGCACAATGCAGTATCAACCAAAGTGTCTCTAGGTTTAGAATAATCAATATTGTGTATGAAATAAAATAATAAGGAACATTAAAGATTGATACCTGATACTGCAAAAATGTGTTTCAAACTTTGCATATGTGGTCCATTTCAGATGTATTTTAAACTACAAAAATTATGCCACTGTAGGATTTATACAGTAGTAAACGCACTTCTTTGAATCTGCAAACATTATTAACAGCATTACCAAACTGCATGTTCGGTAAATATAACAAGACATTGGTTGGCCTTTCAGGAAATACAGCATGACATGTAAGAACTTTTTAGACCGCAGTAAGACCCTGAACACACCACTTAGTTGTCTTACCAACATGTTCTGGTTCCCTCTGTGTTGTCTGTAAGCACTCATCTACTATTTAATTTATACATACCTCCAGTGTGGATGCTCTGGAGTCTGTGGTCTCACTCGGCCCTATGCTCCTGGGTATACTGGACACAAAATACCCTGCTCCTTTGGGGATTATCGGCTGTCTCACGACCACTTTGCCCTTCCTGGTCTCTGCGAGGAACAAACTGTACCAGTAGGCATCGCTGGAGATCAGGGTGGAATCTGCGATGGTGGAGCTTCTCTGACTGATCACGCTGTTCCTGCTGATCACACTGTTTCTGTTGGCCGGGGGGATCTTGATGGCCTTTGGCTTTGGTTTTTGACACTTCAGCACAATAATAACCAAGATGGTTATCAGGAGCAGGAATGACACAGCCCCTAAACCGATGACTAAGTACAGGTTCAGGTCTGTGAAGACATCATACTCTAGCGGCAGCTCTGTGGTCTCTGAAAAGGACATGACGTGTTCCACTGTTGATATCTTGATGGTGACAGTGGCAGATAGAGCAGGCTGGCCATTGTCTTTGGCAACAATCACCAGCCGCTGTTGTCTTGGGTCTCTGTAACTGAACATCCTTGTCGTCCGGATTTCACCATTGTACTGATCCAGGCTGAAGAGGGTTGAGTCGCTGATCTGCAGGAGCTGATACGTGACCCTGGCGTTCTGCTCTGAATCTGCATCGATGGCGATCACCTTGGCAATCAAGTGCCCCTTATCCGTAGACCTTGGTATCACCTCCTCTACCACGGAGCCCTGCGCCCGCCAAGGTGACACAATGAGAGGAGTGTTGTCATTTTGGTCCAGGATGATGATGTGAACTGTCACGTTGCTGCTCAGTGGGGGAACACCAGAGTCTCTCGCCTCGATATGGAAAAGGAAATCCCTCTCTCTCTCATAGTCAAAGGTCTTCAGGGCATAGAGATCACCATTCTCAGGGTTGATGGAGAACAGCATTGACATAGACGTGTTAACAATCTCCTTCTCCATTATGAAATAAACCAAGTACTGGTTCTCATTGAGATCTGGGTCAAACGCACTAAGAGATGTCAATAACGCCCCTGGGAGATTATTCTCCACCACATGGATTGTGTAGAAGGACTGGGGGAACGTGGGTGCATTGTCATTGACATCCAGAATCTCTAAAGTGATGGTTTCATTTTCAGATAGGGGCGGTGACCCTTTGTCTGTCACCCTCAGTGTGATGTCATATTTGCTTATTATCTCTCTATCCAGTGGCTTTGAAACCAGCAGCTCAAAGTAACCCTCTGAGGATTTGTTTAGCCAGAAAGGCAAAGATTCTTGGCGGTTCAAAGTGAGCTCTACTTGCCCGTTGACACCAGAGTCCCTGTCGCTGACGCTGACCACAGCAATCAGCGTCCCCACAGAGGCATCCTCTGTCAGTGCACTTTTCACAGACTTGATGGTCACTTCGGGGTAGTTATCATTCAGATCTGTGACGTACACAGTGACTTTACAGTGTCCAGACTTCGGGTTGGCCCCTCTGTCCTGAGCCTGTATGTGCATCTCAAATCTCTGACTCTCCTCATAGTCGATCACCCCCTTCACCTTGATCTCACCTGAGCTTGGATCAAGTGAGAAGAGCTCTTGAGTCTTCTCTGAGGTGTACAGCGTATATGAATATATCAACTGAGCATTCGTGCCTTCATCCAAGTCTGTTGCGTTTAAGGTCATGACCACTGTCCCTGCAGCCGAGTTCTCTGAGACGTTGACTGCATAAACCGGCTGACTGAACAGGGGGGCGTTGTCATTGATATCCAAGACATTAATAACGATGCTGGCTGTGCCGGAGCGGGGAGGCACCCCTCCATCCACAGCGGTTAAAATCAAATTATGGATTGAATGCTCCTCCCGGTCCAACTGACCGTTCAGTACTAAATCGACATATTTGGAGCCATCGCTGCCAGTTTGTATATCAATGTTGAAGTATTTGCTTTCGCTGAGATAGTACGTCTTGATAGAGTTCGCCCCCACATCCGCATCCACAGCATTTGTCAATGAAAATCTCTCACCGGGAGGGGTTGCCTCCGATATGTCCAAGTGCATTGTCTTTCTGCGGAACACGGGCGCGTTGTCATTAATGTCCATGATCTCTAACTCGATATTAAAAATGCGAATGGGGTTTTCAAGTATGACATCCATTTTCAGAAAGCACGAGGTTGTTTTAGTCATGCATATGCTCTCCCGGTCTATCTTCTCGCGGATTACCAGCTCCCCCGTTTCTTTGTTAATGTCAAGGTAATTTTTACTGTGAATGACATCGAGCTTGGCTCTGCGCTCCACCAAACTGCGAACATCCAGACCCAAATCTGTGGCCAGATTGGCAACAAAGGAGCCCTCTTCCATCTCCTCCGGAATAGAGTACCGAGTGATGGAGAGCGCACATCCCCATAGTGCAATGAATGTGAAAACAGCCGCGATAAAACGTGTCCGTAAGGGTGCAATCACAAGCATCATCATTGTGGTATTTAATAATAGAAATTAAAACAGATCCGTCCTTACGATCAGGTTGTCTTGATGCAGGGGAGCGCCGGTGTCATTCTTGCCTCCACCAGTTGTAGCTGGAGCTGCAGTAGGCCATGCACGGTGCAGTACCGCTGGAGGAGCGGGGCTCACACGGCAATGCTCTGCAGGGGCGGAGGCAGCGTCTGTGTGGCCTGCTCGGGGGGGCTCACTGAGATTAAGGGGTGCACACAGACTGATACTTGAATTTCTAAAACTTAAGCATAGATTTTTTTTCTATTCAGAATTTTGTGCTGCAACTTGAAACTTCTATGCTCATTTAAAATATAAAAAAACAACAGTTGGATGTGATGACAAAGTGGCCCAATTTCAAAATTTGAGGAAATGTCTAATTATACAACTCATGATTACAAAGTGATGTTCCCATGTCGTTCACCTGGCACGTTTAAGTTATCTCATTCATGAGACAGATGTGGTTAAAAAATGTATTTGCCAGTCATAATTAGAAGACTTTCAATGAACATTCTCCACACATTTTGTAAAGTTATGTTGAAATTTAAAAAAAAAAAGAAAAAGAAAAGTAGGGAATGCAAATGCTACATAAAAGTATTTGCTGAACATAACAATTTTAGATTGTTATTTTCTTGAATTATTTAATTCTGAAAAAAAAAAAAAAATACCAAATGGAAATATGAAAGAAACATGTAAGGAAGCCATGTAAGGCTCTTTGTTTTTTGTTGTTGTTTTGTTTTGTTTTGTTTTGTTTTTTGGTGGGTATGTTGCATCATTCATATCTGTCTCCATCCCTTTGGTGGATACTGCTAATATTGTAATGCAATATGTCATAGACACTCAGATAATAGTCAGAAAAATGATATCACTTTGTATCTCATTCTGCATTTAAGATATGGTCTTTATCAAAATGTTTTAAGCAGAAGGTTGTGTTTGCATCCCATCACCTCTGTCTTAAAGGATATTTCTCATTCAGTCTGACATCACCAAACAAACAGATAATATGGATGAAACTGTTTTAAAATACACCTGAATATATATCCTGCAATGATAAGAAACTTTATCCTGATATTTTTCTTTGGAGTGACCTACAGTTTAAAGCTTTATATTGGAATTACGACCATTGCCCACTGACCACATATTTTACTTCCTGTTATTATTGTGCTTGCTGTGTTTGGTTTCCCCAACTAAAGGGGTTGTATACTGACATCATGGGCAGTAAAAGGAGGATGGTCATAAACATGGTCTCCTTGAGCTCCATCTGGTGACAAAATAAAGAACTACAGGAGGACACCCACCTACTCATACACACTCACACATAGATACTATCTTATACTTAAATGCATTTAAGGTTTTTTTTAAAAGTTTTTTCTACTAATTTACCTTTTCACTGTAAGTCTTTCTGTTTCATGTGTGCATTCAAAATATATCTGTGTTGCACTAACTGTGTGTATCTAAATTATATGATGATTAAATATGGAAAAGACACACACGCAGGTCATATGTGTTGGAGATCGTTTGAAGGTTTCTCATATTAAAGAACGACCCAGTGGCTCATTTTGCACATGGTTCATGTATGTGAGTAAAGCAAAAATGCTTATTCAAATAGATAAATTTAGATACATAGATAAATTTCATATGCAATTTTAAAATCAACTTTTTTGTTGTAATGATTAAAGTTGAATTTAAGGGGCACTTTGCCTATTTTTAAAATTCATACATATTATTCCTGCACTTTAAGAAATTAGTTGGTCTTTTTTTGTCAGGTTTACGTATTTCAATGAATATAAAAATTATGCATCCAATTGAGTCAAGTACTTCTAAAGTAAATCAAAAAAGTACGATTTATGTTATTAAATCAATAAAACTATGAAAATCTATGTTACTATAGCTCATAGAATGTACCCTTTTCACTTTAATAAACTTTCACTTTAGATATGATATCTACAACGAGCTCAAAAAAGCTGGGGCAGGACCATGTTTATCACTGTGTGACATCACCTTTTCTTTTAATAACATGTAAGTAGTGTTTGGGAACCAAGGACACTAATTGTTGTAGTCTGGAAAGTGATATTCCTTCCCATCCTTTTTTTTAATTGATATTTTAATGACACTACAAGGACCAAAATACAAATACCACACATAAACACAACACAAAGACAGTTTTCCAGAGATTACAGATTAACATACATATACTTACTGAAGAGATCATTATATCACCACTCCTTCTTGAGAAGGTTTCTGCCTTCTACTTAAAGCCTTCAGAATTCTTTTCCTTGTGCTGGCTTATCTTCAACATTCATAACAGCTCTTAAACTAAATGTACGTGTCTTTTGTTTATATATTCTTTGATGAGTGTCCATGGTCCATCCAAACCATTTCTATAAAGCCCCAGTAGGGCTGAGGCTGCACTCTTTCACATCCTTGCTCAGTCTACAACTTCAGTTGCTTACCACTCCAGAGCCTCCATTGCTGCATTTTGCACTTCATAATGTGCCACAAATTTGTGGTGGGAGACTGGACTGCAAGCAGGTCAGTATGGCACTCTTTCACTACAAAGCCACCCTGCTGTAACACATGCAGAATGTGGCTTGGGATGTCCCTGAAAAAGATGTTGTCTGGATGGCAGCATATGTTGCTCCAAAACCTGTATGTACATTGCAGCATTAATGGGGCCTCCACAGATGTGTGGTTACCCATGATGCCATGGGCACTTAGGATCTCCCATTTTATCAAAGATGTTGGTTTTTTAATTTAGAGCTGGTAGCAATCTGGATTGACCTTTTCCTCTTTAACGCAGACAACACAAATGTGGACTCATCAGACCACAGCACGCTCTTCCACTTTGTGTCAGTCCAAAGAGTTTTTTTTTTGTTTTTTTTTTTTAGCTTTTTTATAATGTATGGCAGGCATCATATTTTACAAAAAAAAAACCAATTAAGTTTATCAGTTTGAACATTAAATATTTTGTCTTTGTTCTGTATTCATTTGAATATAGGTCAAAAAGGATTTACAAATCATTGCATTCTGTTTTATTTACGTTTAACACAGTGTCCCAACTTTTTTGGAATTGGAGTTGTATTTCGTGAGGCCGTTCTCACCCAGCTACTAACTAAATGTAGGATATAGGAGTCATGGTCATACCAGGTGTCACGTACTTATTATAGAAGCAATGCCACCCGCCCACTGCCTAACAGTGTGTAGAGTAGAGGAGAGGACAAGCTTGAGCTCCTGGCACGCATGAGGCATGAAAATAGCCAGTTTAATCTGGTTTTGCATGTACTGACCGTACCATATATATGACTGTATGTAGCAATTCCACCATGTTAAATGATAGTCAAGTCTGATCCTAAACCTTTTTTGTCAGACTCCTTTAAATAAATGGGATGATTTTCTTTAAATATATGCAGATGCACAAGTTATCAGATGAAGAGTAAAACAACAGAGAATTACTGTTTAGCTCGAGTATGGAAATAAAATGGTGAATTCCAACATAGTGCACACACTAGTCTCTTTAAATAGGTATATGTGAGGGAAAGGCACCCTCTAGTGGACGAAAAGGGGAGAAACCAGAGTTGTGGGAGTTGGTGACTGCTGGAAGAGAGAGAAAGCTATGAAGAGAAATAAAGCAACACAGATTGGGCTCTGAACAGATTTTACATGGCACAGAAGCAAGACATATGCAATGTGTCTCTGTTTATTGCACAAGGGACATATTGTGAAGGCGAAGCCTGGCTGTTTTTGGTATTGGTTGTGATACAGTCAAAGATAAGTCTTGGCTTGGTTATCTGTAATTATTGGCAGGATATAGTTGTGGGCCTATCTGGATTTGTTTCTTAAATCCTAGTGTTAAATGATGGAGCTATATATTCATTTTTTTGTCAGACTTTTTTTTCTGACTCCATGTTCAGACTTCAAAATGAATCTGAAAATGGCCCTTGGCACTCGGATTTTTGAACATGAAGCAGTTCACTGAGGCAGTCAGGCCCAAGATTAACCCTTTGGACTGCAATAGCCCAGTTAGAGGTGATGGATCTTGAGGATTATCTCCAGAGTGGTAGTTGAAATGCGAGGTTTGCTGACCAGAATATCAAGAGCAAAGGTTAAATGACACTCAGAACTATAAGTCACAACTGCTTCTTCTTCCATAGGCTTCATGTACACTGGTGTGCCTGTCATAGAGCAAGGATCCAAAGCTTGAGCTCTTGCCTTTAACTTAAAGATTTAGTGAGGTTGGCTGAAATAACTATGCATGATTGCATCTCAGCATGGGGGGAAATGGTTTGAATTGTGCAGTGGCGTTCATAGTTGGTGTCCCAAAAAGATGTGACTCCATGGTTCACACCACTGACCCCTCTGGAGACAAAACTCAATGTCAACATCTTGGCACAAAATGACTGAATTTGTAAAGAGCTCTTTCATAGAAAGGTCAGGGCAAGCCAGATTAGCAGCAGTGTTGCCAGTTCTGCCCTGAGCTTGTTTCACGGAGGCACTTTTGAAGCCAGTTAGCTAATCGTGCAGCTGCCACATTTTATTCCACACTCTCAGTGCCATGAGATAATATTCGATCATATTGATCAGTGCAAAAATACCATAGTTGTAATTTTAACTGTAATTGACACTGTCTGTGTGCTGCCTTCCCTTTTCCACCAGGAATAGTGCAAACATCGCTGTGCTTTCTGCCCAGATAGTGCCATGAAAAGGGCATGTTTATCCTCAGACACATCGCTGTGTTTCCATCTGAGATAGTGCCTTGAAAAGCATTTGTTTTTCTATCAAGACATCGCTACATTTGCTGCTGGGATCATGCCACAAAAGCATTTGTTTTTTACCTAAACATTACTGTACTTTGTGCTGGGATGTTGCCATGAAAAGTGCTTGTTTTTTTTTTACCAAGACATTGCTGCATTTTTGGCTGGAAAAGTGCCACAAAGTGTGTTTGATTGTTACACTGTGCTTCCTGCCCAGACAGTGACAGACAGTGAGTATTCATGTTTTCGCCAGACATCTCTACATCTCCTGCTGGATAATGCCACGAAAAGCATGTGTGTTTTCCATTGACATAACTACGTTCCCTGCTGGGATAGTTTCACGAAAAGCGTTTGTGTTTTACCTGAACGTCGCTGCACTTCCAGCTGGGATAGTGCCAGGAAAAGCATTTGGTTTTTTATAAAGACATCGCTGCATTTGCTGCTGGTGTCATGCCACAAAAGGCATTTGTGTTTTACCTGGACATCACCGCACTCTCTGCTGGGATAGTGCCATGAAAATTGCTTGTTTTTTTACCAAGACATTGCAACATTTCTGTCTGGAAAAGTGCCACAAAACTTGTTTCTTTTTTATAGAGACATCACTGTGCTTCCTGCCCCGAAAGTGCCATGAGAAGCATTTGTATTTTACCTTGACATCACTACGTTTCCACTTGGGGTAGTTTCACAAAAAAAGCATTTGTGTTTTACCTAGACACTGCTGCACTTCCAGCCGGGATAGTGCCATAAAAAGCATTTGTTTTTCTATCAAGGCATCGCTGCATTTGCTCCAAGGATTGTGCCATGAAAAGCGATTGTTTTTTACCAAGATGTCGCTGTGTTTTTAGCCTAGATTGTGCCCCGAAACTGGGTACTTTAAGCCAAAACATGGACTTTTTCTGACCATAGCAAAGTGTTTTTTGTGCCTAAACCTAACAACACTGTTGAAACTACAAAAAAAATCAACATATCCACTATATAATAGCATACAAATGTAACATGGCAATTGGGTTATTTCTTCCTAATGAAATGAACACTTAGTTCTTCTAGCAGTTATTTCAGAGCCACATAAACACATTGGTTCTGCATATCATCCATCAATCACAGGAATAAAAGCATGATTGTTTTGTGAAAAAGGCAACAGCTGCAGAGTTTCAGACAGATTTATTGATATTAATATATACTGTACATAGAATACTTACAGAGAGAATAGTTTCACCAAGCATAACTCTGTAATCATCTGTAGATACACAAATCATACTCAAAGATAAATACAAATTGGAATGCATATAACCAGTGACTGAATCATGCCAGCAGTTGCTTGTAATCAATCAGTCTGAGTAGTCTTGGGATGTGTGTGTTGCCTGCAGCAACATTACACCTGTGTTATTACCCTTCTCTGTGCCAACTGTTGGATGTGATGTGTTAGTGCAATGGTCTGCTGCACAGGCCCGATGAGTACAGTCACAGCTGTGATGACACTTGTTGTAAAACCCTGTAACCCCTGGTTGATGGACACATAGCTGGTTACACTCCTTATGTCAATGTTATATCTCTGAAATCAGATGTATTTGGGTCTTTTTGCTATTGTATTACCTCTGCTAACTGTTTGCATTGTTTGTGCATTGTGCCTGGACTGCATTCAGACTGTGAACAAATGACTTGTCACTAAAAGCACCGGGCATGACTTGATGAAAGAGGCTGAACTTATAAGACAATTGCAACTGTAGAAAATGTTGAAAATCTTGGTCGGATAAAATCATGTTGACAAAGGTTGTTCTTGTGGACTAAAGCAGTTATGTTGTTTGAAATACATAGTGTGTTAGCTTTAAAGTAGAAACTACTTTGAAGGCTATGAAGTATAAAGTTTCCTGCTAGTACAGTTAGTCAGTTCACAACTTTGACACACAGCAGGTGTCCCTACACAACAAAAAAGGTCTACATAAAAGTGACTGGTACACGGACGACCCTTGTGCAATAAACTGTAAGCTGCTGAAATTGCGAGCCTTTTTTTGAAGTTAGACATTCACTATAACCCCATTGAGAACCAGCAGCCTCCAAATAGATCAAATCACGTGTACCTGAGCTCACTGCTGCTGGAAAAGTAAAGTCTTCTCTCTAGTGGTTTATTCCCTTTAAATAAAGATACAACTTCATGATGGAAAAGTCATCACTTAATCCCACCATGACTCGAAATAGACTTTATTTATTCTTTATATCAGTATAAACAAACAAACAAAAAATAGCTTCTGGTAAGTAGTGCTATTAAATTCCACTGGAAAGGAAAAACACAGTCTGTCTTATAGTTATAAATGGAACTAGTAATGGTATATATATATATGTCAGACACAGAATATACATTATAGTTGGTGTATCATTTGTAGATGTCATTACTTATGAGACCATCGTCGTTGTCAAAAGATTGTTCGTAGCTAGAGATGAATTTTTTTTTCTTTCCAAAAGTAGAGAAAGTGTTGTACACATCCAGCTCTCCTCTGGGTGCCAGCTTCAGAGTGCTGTAGTCAGACGTGGTGCCAGGTATGTACACATTGTGCTGGTAGTCTGGTGGTTCAGAATGAGGCTGAGTGTACTTTGGGGTCCATGAGTAGTGAGGAACTGTTCCCTCTTGAAGAGACATCTTGCAGTCTGTTAAAAAATGCGCATAAATTACAGTTTGTATCAGAAGATTATTTCTGCAAAGAGCCAGTATTTACATACAGTATACTTGATCTGAATAAGGTGGCTTTAAAGGCATCCTCTTAATTTCAGCTTAGGAAAAAAAAGCCAAACACATCTTGCAGGGACTTAACTAATCCTCATTAAAATCCCCCCACCACCACCACCAATTTTGGGGCCTGGTATTATCTGCTTTTCAGTTTACCATTTTATATTTCAGAATAAATCCGCAGGCACAGACACAGGGAGAGCCCCCAACCCACCACTCTCTTTCATGCGAACAATAATGAACCCAAACTGCACAGTTCACCCACCGTTCATATGGTTTCCCCAGGTCCAGTACTGTGGTGCCACAGAGCAGGAAAACCCATGGTCATCATATTTTTGTTGACGAGTAAGAGTGCCCTCCATATTAGCTGAACTGTATCTGAAGATAAAGAGATAAAAGATATAAGTTTAGGCACGTGCATTTATGTGTGTCTGTGTGCATGTGTATGTATTATAACTACTGTAAGTCAACCAAGGTATTCACCTCTTGTATGCTGAGTTGCGTTGGTTCTTGGTCCAGGTCCAGTCCTTGTTTGAATACCTAAGCTGTACAGATGAAACATAAAAAACACTTAGTGACCAGCTCAGTTAGTCAGTTTGAACATGTGCACTGCATTTATGTCTTATGTCAACAGGAAACTGCACACCGCCATCTAAACAACACATTCTCATTCCAACCATTCCATGGACTATCCACAGCAAGATGTGACGTGGAAGGTAGCCTGGGTGGGTTGGTGGTTGATGTTCTAGGACACCGTGTCAACTTCAGCCTGCTACATGCATTGTCTGTTTTCAAAATACACATCCGTTTTCACAGGAAATGTGCAGTTTGCATACAGTCTCTATCAAAATAAATGTCCTATGTCAGTACAACACCGCAAATTGACATTTCTTTCCTTCTGCTATGAACACACATTATGTTTAGCCAGCACACAGGTGGTTGGGTTAAGGCAACAAAAACACATGGTTGGGTTTAGGAAAAAAGAACAGGCTTTGGCTTTACAATCTTACCGACCTTCCACCGACCTTCATCCAATCTGGGATCCAATCTTGGATGAAGGTCGGTGGTTGCTGGACCCATCCGCGACACAACCCACACACCCACTTGGACTTTTTGCCCCCTTAACTTAAGTTGTTGTGTACTGCTTTTCCTCCTGTTGCTGCTGGGCGCCGTTACACAACAATGGCAACTGGCTGCGTGTAATGCTGACGCTTTTTGTCAGTGTCTGATGCTGGAAGTCAGTGACCAACCACCAGGTTTCGATGACTTCAGAGTGAGACTTGGTTAGTCCAAAATAATAATTCGCAAATGTAATTATAATCATAAAAGAACTTTAAAAAATGCTGTTATTACTACTATCAGTTCTAGTGTTGCGGTGTGCTGCAGTTTGGCGTGTGGTTTGTCTTAGGAGAAGCCGTTGCTCGTCTGCTGTAGGCAGGTACAATCAGTGTCAAACACCCTAATGTGTCTCTGTTTTATTACTATCAGTGTATAAAATTTGGAAAACTAGAGTGTACTTTGAGTGTTATGTTGGCTGAATCATTGTTGATTGTGATAGTTTTTTTAAGTGTTATGAAAGTGAACACTTTATGAATGGTTATCTCCTTACAATATTATTCTAAACACCTGTATGAATGTTATATCGCAAGCATACAACCCGTGCATTTTCTAGCCAACAGCCTATAGCTGTACATTCTGAATACATTCCACTCCCTAGTTTTGCATAACATTAAGATTTGTTAATTGGTTGTTGATTAATGGAAATGTATTATTGTCACACTGTATCAATATTAACACTCCACTTCAGTCAGGAAGTGTGTGAAAAAGTAATGTTAACATCAATGTGTCATTTTGCACTGGAACTATAAATGAGAGATGCTCATGTTTTGTTCTACAACATAAAATACATTAGGAAATACTCCAGTTGTGAACTTTGGACCTTCTATGTGTCTTAAAAAAAAAGGCCGTTGCTAACAAGGGGCTAAATCAAACTACTAAACATTATCACACCAAGCCAAGCCAAGGTTTTACAGTCTTGTTATGGCGGTGACATTACGTAATGAGACCGTTGTGTAGTTTGTTAAAAGCCCAACGTTAGCCTTTTACCTCTGGTGATTGCATTTAGGCTTCAATAGTCATCAAAGTGGTGTGCATTTATGAAGAATATCTTGCTGAACAAAACATGTAAGTATCATAAACATTTGTTCGCCACAGAGTTGATTTCCAGCAATGATCCAAAGTCCAATGGAGAAATCCCCAGGCTTTTTGACAAGGGAACCAGTGTGACGCTTACTTACGCATCAGCCTACAGAAAAACGTCATCCTGGCAGCACTCTACAATGGCAGGGCTAAAGGCATCATACTGTATAGTCGAAATCGGTGTGGCTGACATGACTTTGTGTTTGATGTTCATGTTGACAGCCGACAGTCAAGTTCCATAAAAAGAAACTCTAACAAAGTCAGGTTTTACTACATTATCTAATACATGTCTTAAACTGAGAAAGGGACATAAAATGCTCCCCAGAGCTACTTTATAATGATGGAGAAGATGTCACATCAATTGCAAAGTTAGTGTCCAATCTGCTGATGTGAGGGTTAACTTTGATAGATATTTTACTGATGTTGTTGACTTCAGCAAAAATACAGCAGCAGTATTAAGTACAACTTCAAGTGATAAAAACATATATCTCTTCTATCCCTGCAACACCTTTTATGCATGTCACACACCATGACATACTGTGGTAATTTGCCATATTGTTATCATTTTTATGTTTTCACTACTTGTGGGTTGGTTAAAGTAGGCCAGCCATTAGGAATTAAAGGCAGGGGGACTAAATTTTCCAAATTGGGCCTCTCATCCAAACTAACTCCTGCACCAACAGTGGTGCATAACCCTTAGCAAGGCCCCCTGGGCTTTGGGCCAGGGTCACCTCTGCCTTTTAACCCGCCTCCCACCCCCATTACAGTAGGCCTGGGTTGAGGATATATTTTCTATAATATAATTATATTAATAATAAATGACAGAATGTGTTAGAGCGCCCCCTACAGTGTAAAATGAATTTTGACATTTGCCCCTGAGTCAACCTGTCTGTCATTTCTAATTGAAGTGAGACAGCAGGCGGACTAGTTAGAGACATAGCTGGATGGATATAGTTTGGGGATACGTGTAATTCTGAAATGATAACAGAAATAACCCCTCTATTGTGCTGATGTGTATGCTTCGATAGATTTCAGCGTGTTACCTCGTTTGGGGTCGCTGCTCTGTTGTTGGCCAGTTCATTACGGTCCAGTGCGCTCCAGCCAGAGGTGAGGTAATCTGTGCTCTTGGCATTATTCTGCTGAACTGACATTACCGGGCTGCAAGGCTTAAGGAACATGAAGTCACTTTTGGACGACTCCGGTGTCAGACACATTTTGTAGCAATAGACCTGAGGGAGCGTCCCGTTGCTGTTTGCCTCCGCGCAGCCGGACGCGCTTGAAGACATCCGAACATTTAAGTTGGACTTTTTGAACACCTCTGTGGTGGTGGATGCTTCTGAGCGGGAGCAGCAGCAGCAACACCCGCCGATGGAGGGGAAGTTGGACTCTCTGCTGGACGGCCTGCCCTTCAGTCTCCGCACTGCAACCAGGACGATAATAGCCACCAGGAATGTGAAGGAGATTGCGCCCAGAGACACGATTAAGTACAGGGTGAAGTTGGAGCTGTGATGTGGGCTTAGTGACAGGTCACCCAAATCGGGCTGCGAATCTGGCAGGCTGTCAACCACTGACAGAATGATGGAAACAGTGGCCGAGAGGGGCGGCTGACCATTGTCCTTCACAAGAATGACCAATCTGTGCCTCGTGGGTTCTTTCTCCACCAACTGGCGTATCGTCCTGATCTCGCCTGTGTATAGAGCGATGCTGAACAAGCTCGGGTCTGTTGCTTGGAGCATCTGATAAAAAAGACGCGAGTTCTGACCTGCGTCTGCGTCCACCGCGCTGATTTTGGTGACAAGGTAACCGGCGTCAACTGATCTGGGCACCGCTTCGCTGGGCGCGGTGCCGTTTTGCGCAACCGGTGAAACAATTACAGGTGCATTGTCGTTTTGATCCAAAATAAATATAGTCACTGACACGTTGCTGTTCAGAGGTGGGAACCCTGCGTCTTGAGCCTGAACTGTGATCTGAAAGTTTTTAAGTTGTTCGTGGTCAAAGGATCGCAGTGCGTAAATGTTTCCGTTGTCCGAGTTTATGGACACGTATGTGGACACGGGCATTCCCTGTATGTCACCTTCCAGTATAGAATAGGAGAGGTATGCGTTTTGACCAGAATCTGGATCCAGTGCAGTCACAGAGCAAACAGATGCTCCCGGCGCATTGTTCTCAGTCAGATACACAGTATAGGAGGGCTGCTTGAAGCGGGGCGCGTTATCATTTACATCAGACACTTGGACCAAAATAGTTTTCCTTGTGAATAAAGGTGGGGAGCCCATATCTCGCGCAGTAAGGGTGATGTTGTACTCTGCGACCGCCTCTCTGTCCAGAAAATCACACGTTACTAATGTATAATAGTTCTTAAAGGATGAGTGGAGCTGGAATGGGACGTGATGGGGGATCTCACAGTCCACATTCCCATTTTCACCCGAGTCTTTGTCCATCACGCTGATGACAGCTATCACCGTACCCGGTGGTGCGTCCTCCTGCACAGGTGTGGACACTGATGTTAAAATCACCTCTGGAAGGTTGTCATTTTTATCTAAAACGTTCACCAGCACTTTACAGTGAACTGCTACAGCAGAGGGGCCTTTATCTTTTGCTTGTACATAAATTTCATGCATCCTGGACTTTTCATAATCTATCACTCCTTTAACTTTGATTTCCCCTGTGCGCGAGTCCACGCTGAAAAGCTGGCGCACTTTGATGGGCGCGTGGCCACTGAATGAATAGGTGATGTCAGCATTGGGACCTTCATCTAAGTCGGACGCATTGAGTTTTATGACAACTGTGCCCTTGGGTGCGTTTTCAGCCAGCCTCACTCTGTAAAATGACTGATCAAACACAGGCGCGTTATCATTTGCATCCAAAACGGTGATATCAATTTGCGCAGTGCCTGATCTCTCTGGCGCGCCTCCATCCACCGCCGTCAGAACCATTTGATGCGCGCTCTGCTGCTCTCTGTCCAGTGGGTTTTGAAGGACCAGCTCTGCGAATTTACTGCCATCGCTGCGCGTCTGTATATCCAAAAGGAAATGATCATTTACACTTAGCAAATAAGTGCGGAGCGAGTTGGACCCGACGTCTAAGTCCTGTGCGCTCTCAAGTGGGAAACGGGATCCTGGCGCTGCGGACTCAGATATGTCCAAATTAAACTCGGTCCACGGAAAACTAGGAGAGTTATCGTTCACATCCAAGATCTCCATCTCCACCCTGTACAGCTCCAGAGGGTTTTCAATGACCACTTGCAAGTGAAAAGAACAGGACAAACTCTGTTCGCATAGTTCTTCCCGATCAATTCTTTCATTGACAAATAAAACTCCGTTTTCTAAATTTACCTCCACATACTGCTTCTTGGCACCTGAGACTATCCGGAACCTGCGCGCAGAGAGCTTTCCCAAATCCAAGCCCAGGTCCTCTGCTATATTGCCAACAAAAGCTCCATGCTCCAGTTCCTCAGGGATCGAGTAGCGAATCTGTCCCCGGACTGCATCCAAGAAACAAATGAACAACGCAAAATGGCAAACTACGTGCCATTTCCCACAGTACAGTCTTTTCTTCTCTCCGCGTTTGTCCATCTGTAGGCTGAAGCAGTGCCGCAACTCACACCCAGCGCTATGTGTCTGGTGCACTCATACAAGATGATTAAGGCAGAATTGTGCAAAATACAGTGTGGAAAAAACTTGACATTGGTGGGACTGGAACAGCGGCTGTCTGCCTGAGAGAAAAGAGAGGAGAGAGAAAGGGATGTGCAAGGGCTACTAGCCTGTCTCAGATTAGTGTGGGTTTGTGTGTGCGTGTGTTTATTATTGGCCCTACTGTTCCAATAGGAGGGAAACGACATCTGCTCTGATAATCTTTCCTGCCTACTAGCCCGATCAAATTCATGTCATAGTCTCCAGGCTTTCACCGCAGGTCAGACGTACTTGATTCAATTTCTTATAGGAGTGTTTCATTATTTTCAACGGATGGAGTTTAGCATAAGCGGATATAAACAGCATATTTACTCTATCTCACTAAACCAATAAAAAGTTACAGTTGTAGGCTTTTAATTCTTGATCAAGCTACTTTCATTTGAATAAAATGTTTTACTCGATTAAGTGTTGTTATGTGTTACGGTGCAGTAAAGATGTATATGAATTTGTGCTTCTAAAGATTTGGAGAGGAATTATTTATTTATTTATTTATTTTTCAATAAATTAATTTTCATAACAAGCTGAGACTATGGAAGGAAATCACTGTGAAAATCTTTTATTTTTTTGTTTATGATTGGAATTGAGAACTTAAGTCATCCATGGATGAGTAGAAGCCTCTACTCAACCCAGCTTTCAAGACCTTACCCAGTTAATAAAGAGTGATAGCAATCCTTAAACGGGAACACCACCTAAATTAGGAATTCCAGTATGTACATTAGCTACTCTCTGTCAAAGTCAGAAACCAGAGAAATAAGTTTCAAACTTGTCATGTCATCATGTATAAAGTCTGGAGCTGCTCCATGGGAGACTGATTTTATGGACCCACAGAATGTTTTATTTTTTTTAAATGAGTTTTATTTTTATTGTAGTGTTCTCAGTTCTTAAACAAAAAATGTGCTTATATGCTCAGAAAATTCCCCTAGGTGTCATCTAGAAAATCTTGCACCATTTACTGTCAATGGCAACCTGGTCTCACTCCAGCGTTGGTCACTGACTTCTGGTGTCAGACATTGCCAAAAAAAGCCATCTTTTCACGTCAGCGTGATACACAATTGTCACTGTTTTTTGTTTAACATCTCCCAGGGGCATCACAGGGAAACGCAACAGCACAACAGCAAAAGTTCAGCTGGCGGCAGTCAGTCAGAGTTGGGTGGGCAGGAGGGGTGGTGGGTCGAATAATCACCGCCTTTCACCCAGGAGGCCGGTGTTCACTTTCTGTATGATTGTAAAGTCAAACTCTGTTCCTTTTTCCTAAACCCAACCACGTGCGTTTGTTCTTGAAGGGAAAAAAACTCAATCTGTGGTGTTATACCTACATAGTGTGTTTATTTTGAAAGAGACTGTGTGCAAACTGTCCATTTCCTGTGAAAACGGAAGTGTATTTTGAAAACAGACAATGCATGTAACAGGCAGAGGTTGATACGTCTTCCCAGAACATCAACAACCGACGCACTAAGGGTACCTTGCAAGTCATATCTTGACGTTGAAAGTCCATGACCAAATGTCGATAAGTGACAAGGCCAGATTGTGAATATGTCATCAGTGGAGCAGCTCCACATTTTATAATGATATCACAAATTTGAGCTTTAGCACTCTAGTTTGTGGATTTAGGAGAGAATTGTTCACATTTACTAATATTTTTGGACTGTCTTAGACCACAGGAATAACATGTATGAGTTTTCAAAATGGGTGTAGTTCCCCGTTAAGTAGAATACAGTGACTGCATTACAGCATTCGCATTATAAAAAGGAAAGTACATCTGTTTTTTGTTTTTTTTTTATAAAAAACAGTTGCTAGAAACTCATGATAAAACAACTATGAAGTCTTGAAAGCGGAATGTGCAGTGACTCTATGAATAGTGTGGGTTTGATATCTGTAAGTTGTAAAATTGTCCTCAGGAAGCAGCTCCAATTCCCAGACATCAACACAGTATACCCCGGCAAGGATTGCTCCTGTTTAATAAAACAGACGTTTCAGCATATAGTTCAGCGTATTAATACTCAAACAGAGCAGTTGTATCTGTTTACCATCCACCTCAATGCATGCTCCACCCGTTTGCTCTGAAAAACCCAGTTCCCCTGGTTAAAAGCTGAAAACACAATCTGTCTGCAGGAATGAAACTGCAGCAGATGGTGAGGTTTTCCATGGGCTCATGCTCTTTTTAATTAATGGAATGGAGATTAGAGGGCATTTTCCCTGGATCATTAGTGAACAGAGGAATTAAGACATTTTGTGAGGAATAATCCCAAGGCTATCCATGTGATGCACATGTGGTTTTCTCTCAGTGGTCATACTGACCTGCTTTTCACAGCCTAAGTGCATGGCATCACTTACGCACTGCAGAGACTAAGTAGCTGGGATAAGGGGACACAACCACCACATTTAGGGATCAAAAATACAAAAGAGATTATCTCTCTGTCACTCCCCCTCTCTCTCTCATGCGCACACACACACCCATACACAGTCTCTCTCCCTCCCTCTTTCTCTCACTCAAGGGCAAAAGTAGAATATCAATCCCTTTGTCTTTAACTACTTCCCAGTTTTAAAATTGCAGGATTAGAACAGGTTAGCCTATATTCTGCAGCTTTTAACACTTAAGCGGTTTTAGTTGGACACAGTGTTGTGCATTCGGCTCTAATGGTAAAATGTCTGTCATGTAATGTAGTCTGAGTGTACCTAATTATTTTGAATTTTATTTAACCTCTTGTGAGACATTGCAGATGCTCTGCACCACCTGGTATGAAGAGCCAGCAGCAAACTGACAGCAATGACTTCTCACATGATTGACTGCTGTGGTAATGAGGGAAATTCTTCCTTCCATCTATTCTCCTGTTTGTCCTGCCACATTGTATACAAATACAACTTGTATTTCCTGTTATATTAGTAACAGACTATGAGAGCAAGGTTCAAAACAGAAAAATGAAATAACATGGGACTTATTAAACACACTGCAAATTTTTGTATCCGATACGTTGAAATTTTACTTTTCAACAATATTGTGGTTATCATGTGGTTAGGTTTAGGTACAAACTCCACTTGGTTATGGCAAGGAAAAGATCATGTTTTGGCTTAAAATACCAGGTCTCAGGGGCAAAAGCCCTGCTGGAAAAGCAGTGATATCTTAAAAAACGACCACTTTTCTTGGTACTATCTGGCCTGGTAACACACCAATGTCTCTACAAAAAAATAAATCGCTTTTCATGGCACTATTCTGCCTGGAAACACACAGATGTCTCTGTAAAAAACAATCACTTTTCATGGCACTACCCTAGCAGGAAATGCAACCATGTCTCTGTAAAAAAACAATCACCTTATGTGGCACTATCCTGGCAGTTAACACACAGATGTCTCTGTGAAAAACAACTGCTTTTCATGCCACTACCCTGGCAGCAAACACACCAATGTCTTTGTAAAAAACAATTTTTATGGCACTATCTCATCTGGAAATACACCAGTGTCTCTGTAAAAACAGACATTTTTATTGGCACTATCCTGTCTGGATAAACACAGATGTCTCTGTTAAAAACAACTGCTTTTCATGGCACTATCCTGGCAGTAAATGCACTGATATCTTGGCAAAAAGCACTCACTTTTCATTGCACTATTACAGCAGAAAAGCAGTGATGTTTTAGAAAAAACAATCACTTTCCCCAGCACTATTCTTGATGGAAAAACAGCAAGGGGTTTCTAAAGAACACCCACGTTTGGAGGCTAAAAAGCAGCTGGACACTCAGTTGAAAAACAGCCAGTGTTGTTTGCTTGTCTTGAACAGTGGTCTGCAGCTTGGCAGGCATCTCTCATGGGTGTCACGTTATCCACCAACCCCTCCACCTCTTAAAGACAAAGTTGGCTGATACACTGCATCACTTTAGAAATGTTGATATTATAGATATGACACATGCAAATGTAAGGCATTTGTAGTTTGCAGAAATGTATGATGCCAACATTTTCCTCTGACAACTGGGCTGGAATGAGATCCTGCACTAGTGTTAGGCATGTGCAAACATTCACATGTGGGTTGGTCAGAAAGAAAGTGATGGTTTGAGTTGATCAGAAGCACTCACTCAGAGCAAATAACATTACCAGAAGAAAAGGATTTTGGCTTCAATTTGGGTATTCCATCTGTAAACATAGATTTTCATTAATAAATTAAGCAATTCAATAGTCTGCAAAAAATCAATTTGGATATTACCTCATGCGTATGGCTGATTGTGTTTGTTATTAAAATCTTTGTTGCACCACAAAAAATGTTTTCTTTTCTGTCAGAGCGCAGAAAAATCAGCAATCGAAAGGAATTAGAGGAGATGAAATGTAAAGTCCTTTGTTCTCATTTCATTTTTACAGAAATTGTTGTTATTATGGAGCCAGTGCTTTGATATTTATCGTCATTTTTCAATATTATGTTACATAAGTATTATTACCAACATTAAACTGTGTGTATACTGTTTGTAAAGAAAACCTTGGAAGCTCAGTTTGGTGTGAACCTATCCTTCTCTATGCCCCTTATAAATGTGGCAGCACATGGGTCACCACCTGAGTTATTAAGCTGGACTCAGTGTGTTTGTTGGAACTTGACATGGATGTCAGAGGAACAGAGGGACAGCTGGGAGCACAGTTATTGTTGCAGTTGTCACATAGGAACCTCTTGACACTGATAGTTGCTCAGAAGCCTTCTGGAATCATCACTAAATTCTTGTCTGGGCAACCCACAGCCACCAAGAAGTGAAAGGCAGAGCTGGAGAGCCTGTTTCTCTATCTGTTTTCCCATTTACAAATTGATGTGTGCATGAGGCAACTGCCTCCTTGCCAAACAGTGACAGTATGACACACTGTTGCCATGGCATTGACTGTACACAGACATGTCTGCGAGGGAAGCTGACAGTAACGTATGGGAATATAACGCTTTACATACGCATTTCAGGTTTCCTCATTCCACACTGACAGAGTATGTCCTCTAAATGTCACTGTTGACTTCTTAAGTAATATCTGTAACTGCAGAGTAGATGGGTTCCTTTAATAATGACTTACAAACATTTATGACTGTGTGCTCATGGGCTTCTCACTTTCTAAAAATCATCATGTCTGCTGTTACAAACTTCTTACTCCCCTTCTGATCTTATGTGTTCCAAATACTGGTGGTTTCTCCAGCAACGCTCCATATTAAGGTCCTGTTATAAGTCTTATTAAGTAGGTTATAAGAGCTTTACAAGTCCTTGAGATGCTTAATAACATTATTATCTAATAAAACTATTGAAGTACTAATAATAGCACCATACACATTTTCATATTATAAAACACTATATGCACTTACAAGAAAAGCATTATTATGCATTTATAAGCAGTTAATTATGCAGTTATTACCAGCTAAGTATGCTGTTTGCAGCTATCAGGTCTAAAGCAAGAGCAATGCCTTGTTAGGGTTAATTAATGCTTTATTGTGCACTTATTAACAGTTATGCTTTTGCAGCAGATCTTAAGTAAGAACAATGCCTTAGTGTTAATAAATTCTTTATTACGCACTTATTACTTTTTTTTTTAAGATATCTAAAGAGAGATGGCATGACATGCAGCAAAGGGTCAGGCTGTCTTAAAGTGTGTTTTGTGCTTATTCCTGATGGAGGAGCTGCGGAAAGTACACTTATCTATTAATAATTGCATAGGGTGGTCCAGTAGCTCACCTTGAGTGAGCACACTAAGAACGATTTTGCACTGCAGCAACCTGTGTTCAATATTAACCACAGGCCTTTGCTATGTGTCATTCCCTGTATCTTTTACTATCTTTTTAAAAAAATGTAAATAAAGGATTTATTAACCCGAAGGCATTGCTCTCGCTTAAGATCTGAAACCTGCACAGAGTGTTAACTGTTAATAAGGGCAAAATAAAGGATTTATTAACGTTGACAAGGCATTGTGTGGATCCAGTAGCTGCAAAAAGCATAGTTAACTGTTAATAGGTGGATATTAATCTCCTAATAGATGCATAATAATAATACACTTCTTTAAGTGCCTACAAATGTCTAATAATCAGAATCTGTTTATGATGCTATTATCAACACAATATTCTGACTGACACATGATAATAACCATTTTATAAGGACTTCTAAGGCTGTTATTAGCTAACAACTGATGCTCAATACAAGGATATTAATATAAAGCATAACCATTTCTCCCAGAAAGTCATCAGAGAATTGCCTACATTTACACATCAACAGCAGAAAATGAGGACAGTTCTGCATATGAGGAAAAAAGTGGCTCTTTAAACGCAGACTCAGAGATTACAGAGCAATTCAGGTCATCGTCGGCTAGTGAGAGACTAAACAATTACCCCACCAACAAGCAGATGTCTCTGCGCTACTACACACCAACACCACGCTTCAATAGAGAGACTGTTCAGTCTGTCTAGTATGGTCTTCTTTCCCAAGAGGACAGACTGTTAGACAGCCAATTTGAGAAGCTTCTCCTCTGTTGCTATGATCATTACTTTTCCAAGAAAGGAAAGGCAGACTGCAGACAGGTGCAGGAGAGGAGGCTGCTTTTTTTCGTCTGAGTTTGACCTGCAGTGTTGACCTATCATAAAGGCTTGGTATTTATATTTTAAGGCTTTCAGCTATCATTTCAGCAGTTCTAATCAAGAAAATCATAGATGTCATTTTTATCATTTTCTTTTGCCTGTTTTTATGACATTATATGACATGGGAGGTTTCAAGAAACAGAATGGCATAATAAAGTCTGCAGTAAAAAGACAGCTTAATATATGCTACATTTGCAAGTAGCACAAATAAAGTCAGTCTTATGTTCAAATTCTATATTATATACTTTTATTTTAGTATATTGTTCTAGTGACTAAAAGGGGTGCAATTAGAATACAGATCATGTGCACACCGCTGGGATGTAACCTAACAGTTGAGACTAATTCAGAGTTGATGACATAGTTACAATCTCTATGTATGCTACCTATTCAGGCCACTGAATAAAACTTTAATTTAATCTTTGGACAGCTTGCAAAGACTGCAGGACACTTTAGTCATTTGGATTCAGCCCGGACTGCAACTACCAATTATTTTCATAATGGATTAATATGTTAATTTTTTGCAATGGCTTGATTAGCCATTCAGTGTATTAAATGTCAGAAAATAGTGAAACTGTTCATCACATTTTCTCATAGCCCAAGGTAACATTTAATACCTGTTTTGTTCACTCCAACAGTCCAAAACCCAAGGACGTTCAGTTTTTAATTACATGAAACAGAGAAAAACAGCAAATCTTCACATTTTAAAAGTTGAAACCAACTAAGTTTTGGACTTTTTGTCTGACAAATGACTTACTCGCTTTTTAAAATTGCTGGCGATTAATTTGCTGTCAATCGACTAATTGTGTCAGCACTAGATTCACTAATGGTCTGGGAAGTATTCAGACCCTTTACTTAAAGGCTCTGCACACCCATGGTAAACCCACACAGGCGATTTTAATTATTTGGGCTGATTAGACAATTTATCAGGACTGTGCTTGTACAGACAGTGCTTGATTCATGTCTCCCCCACTCTCCTGTTAGTGTTGTTGGACCTGTTTGTGCGGTACAAATTACACCTTTATCACTCTGAGTAGGCCTACGCAAAGTTCTCCTGTGACCTCAAGTCATTCCACCTACGTTCAATCAGAGCAGAGTTATTAAAAACACTTGTGACGGTGTTCAGGACCTTAAAGTAAAGGTAGCAATAGACCTTTTTCACAGAAGACATTTTGACATGTCACAGAAGGAAAAGCACAATACAATTAATGATGGCTGAATTTATTAGCTGCCTTATTTTCAGGGTCTTGGTATTGTGCATGCTGGCTCACTGTCACATGTCTGCTTCTTAGAAAGCCTATACAACAAAGAAGCACTCCTCCATTACAAGTACTTGTACTTGTATTGAAATGTACTTAAATATCAAATGCAAAATGACTCGTTATGCATAGAAATATGAACAGTATATTGTCAGATATTCATTCATTCATTTTCTTATTATCCTGCTGGGGGTCATGCAGGGGCTGGAGCCAGCTGACATTGGACAGGAGGTGGGGTACACCCGGGACAGGTCACCAGACTATCGCAGGGCTGACAGTCAGACACCCACTCACGCTCCAATTCACACCTATGGGCAATTTAGAATCACTAATTAACCTAATGTGCATGTCTTTGGACTGTGAGAGGATGCTGGAGTACCCAGAGAAAACCTACGCTGACACAAGGAGAACATGCAGGCTCCGCACAGAAGGGCTTCTCCACCATAGGTTCGAACCAGCAACCCTCTTGCTGTGAGGTGCCAATGCTAACCACTGCATCAGTGTTGGAGAGTAGTGAACTGTTTGTAATTAAACTAGTAGTTTAACTACATTTTACAGTAGCTCGCTGGTAGTTCCGCTACATTCAGTGATTCAAGTACTTTTTTGCAATTTTTGTGTAGATAACTACTACTACAATTTTGGTCCATTAAAAGAAAAGAATGTTTTTTTTATTATTTAATTTACAATAATCTCGACTGTCACTGCACACCGATTGAACAGCCCCACCCCATTTTCTTTCATCCTGACCTCTGTGAAGACATGCCCAGGTAATGCATTCCTCAGACAGAATTTGTAAAGCTAAACTTGAATATGTTAGTTGTCAGTTATTGAGTATTGATTATTACTATTTTTAATAAATATTCAGATAAATTGTTGTATCTATGCTATTTTAGCATAGGTATAACTATGCTGTGCTATTTTACATTTTACATGGCTAACTGAGTAAACCTGCGTGGTGTGCTACTCCCACTTGGACCTATGTAAGGCAATTGTCTGACACTGTGAAGCCTACAAAACCAAATTTGAGATTCATATCACATGTTCATTGTCAGTTTGATCATTCCTGCACAAAGTATCTTGAACTTAGTTTTCTAAGTAGCTTTGGTCAACCAAATCCGGATTTCTCCCGAGGCTAGCCTTGATATAGTTCACCTTTCAGTGTGAAGTAATTGTTAGCTTGCAAAGCTATGCTTTCAAAGTAGCTTCCTCAGCATTGCATATCCTCATTTTAATTTCTCCTAGCTATTTGGGATCAGTAGGACCCAATAAGTATAAAAAACTGAACATTGTCAATGATTATTGAGTCATAATGTCCTCAAACGAGACAATAATTAAGTCCCAATGTCATCAAACAAGACGATAATAAAGTCCCAATGTCTTCAAACGAATACTTCCTACAGCAGCTTCTTAACTTGTTACTGGTGCTAAAATTTGTCAAATTTGTTGCCATTTCGAACTACAAACATTATTAATCATAAATAAACGAGTTTCAACCACAAAATGTGATCAGGTTTTGGACCTTGTACACTTTTGTGTCGGGATCGGCTATAGACTAATTTTGCAGAGATGGCTGCCATCTTGTTTTTTGCTCTTACTACCACTAGATGGCACAACAAAGTGTCCCAAACAAGGACAACAGGTCTAAGTTAAGTAGAATGAAGTAAGGTCAAGTAAACCCAAAATGTGATGTCCTCATATGAGGACACTGGGTTTCAGGAGGATATTCCTGTTGCAGGTGTTAGAGGGATTTTACTGTTATTAATCGGTCAAAATAAAGCTAATTTTGGCTAATTCATGTATACTGTTACCGTAGATAATCTTTACTGAGTGTATTTTACATTTATCAGTAAAATAACCAGTAACTATTTAGATAAATATATTGGGGTAAAAGTACAATATTTTAGCCCTACAAAATGTATTTAAGTAGAAGTATAAAGTTGTATAAAACTGATTTACTCATGTAGGAAGTTAGCACAAACAGCTCAAGTACAGTATTTGTGTTAATGTAGCCTAGTATTTGCAGTTTGCCAAGCTTTAGACACCATGTTTTTTGTTCTAGGGTTTCACTATCTGAGTTACAGAAAGTACAGTTATTCAAATCCGAATGAAACGTTTGGTGTGAGAAGTCATTACATGTTTAAATCATTTATTTATTCACTATTTTAAAGAAAACTCTAGCCTTAGGTGGACTTGGAAAAGAGAAGCATCCGGTTCTTGTTATAACTGTACAATTACTGCTGTATCATTGGAACATGTCTTCGCTTCAAGGCTAATGGAAAACAAACTGAAGTGAGAACATTCACTGAGAATTTATCACTGCATTTTGGTTTAGACATCAGCTCCTGTTTTGTTTAGGCCCTCGCCACAGCACACGCGCTTTTTACTCAGGTGACCATAAACTAGTAGTTGAAACCACGCCCCCATTTGCGCGTGCGGGTCAACGTTAGGTTATGGAGTCACCCAATTGATATGGCAAGACTTTGTTACCGCAATGCGCAAAAAACATAGTTTGCTAAATTGACTTAGTTTCCCCTTGACGCAAGTTTATATCCTAATGGAGGCGAAGTGCAGCAGCGTCTGGAGGAGGCGAAAGTGAGTAAAACCAGCCGAGTTCAGAGTTCAACAATGTCAGCGAAGTTTAAATCTTACCGGCTAGCTTAAATCAGTTCAGGCCCCTCGCCTACGTTCCCGCTGCTGCTGCTACTCTATGGTACTGCAGTCGACGACCCTGAGTTATTTTGGAGTTAACAAATTAAACTGACGTTACGTCTTTTTACACCGTCGCCGAGTCAGTTTATGAAACCAGTCTTTTCAGAGAGCATGGCGTGAGGACAGAAGCTGGCTAAGGTAAGTCCTGCATAAAGGCGTTGGTCTCACAGTAATTTCAACACTGCTAGAGCAGCAGCAGCAGCAGCATTAGTGGATAGCCTTTTTTGTAACTTATTCAGAAGTTCTGACTTTCATTGCCACGGTTTAAAGTCCCCTCCCCCCCACACTTTTTTACGAAACACAGGAGAACCATGCTTCACCCCAGGTGTACCAAAGACTGGAGAGATATTGACACTGCCCCCTTCACGAATGAAATGGTGAGTAACGTGTTTTTTAAGTAGGCTATCATGGCATTGTTATTCTGATGTGTTGTTCAGCATGTAACAGTGTCACTGTCATTGTATTGAAACGTGAATGCAGCAAGACAGCCAGTGATGTGTTGGCTCTGCGCAGTGTGTATGTGCTCTTTGGGGTTGTTTAGTCTAGTATGTTCACCTTTTAACAGAAGAGTTGACAGGTAATTTCTCCTTGTTTAACAGCCCCTAAGCTTGCCTAGAAAACTTCATTATGTGCACCTAGCTAAAAGCATTGCAATCTCATACCAAAACAGTAAAAACATATACTGTACTGCACTACACTATAGGGGTGGGAATCACCAGAGGATCCATGACACAATATTAACACAACACTCAAGTCACAATACAATAGTATTGCAATTTAAAATATGTTGTGATATGCTGAGTATTGTGATATATTGTGATTTATCAACGTTTTTCAACTGTAAATAATGTCCCCAAAGGAAAACTTTGTCAACATCTGTTTTATCTAATAAGATAAAGTTTTCAGACTCTTCATTTCACTCCAGCCATTTTTTGTAGTAGCAAAATGTATCTAGTGGACTGAAAAAGCAATTGATTACATTATTCTAGTAGGCTACCTTAGGTTTAATTTGTATTTGTCATATTAATGATTTAGATAATGAAAAAATACTTAGCACTGTGGGACAATACAATATATCCACACAAAATGTTGTGATACTATGCTGTTTGGATTTTTTTCCTCCACCATTATACTATACTAACTTTTAACACCCGCAGGTATTTAATCTACCCTCATTGAAATAAAGGGGTTGAGCAAAATCATTGAAACACTTAACACATTATGATTCAGCAGCACCACAAACAGTTTGAACAACTGAATGTTACAACTTTATTGAAGGTCACAGTCGTTGCTGGGTCAGTGTGTTTTAGACTGCATTAGTTTTAGCAAGGTGTATTTCATAAGTTGGCAACTGACTGCTAATCTGAGGCCTGTCCATCTCACATTTGCTCTGGCTCAGACTGTGTGTAGGGTGCCCCTTACTGTAAGTCTTGAAAATTAGTTTTGGACTTGGTTATTAATTGTTCAACCCTTAGGCCCAGTAAGGTTAAAATATGTCCATCCTCTCCATGTCTAAGTGACTTTTACTCTACGTATGCACTACATGACTGTATCTTAGCCCATTAGTGCAGCTTTTCATATGGGCTCTGCTGTGCTGCATTGGTCTCCAGGTTCTTGTTACGTGCTGATTTGTTCTTAGTATTTAAATTTTTACTTGCATTTTAATATTTCATTAACATTCTAATACAGCAGCCTGCCTTTTCCATTGTTGGCTCCTTAAATCTCTCCTCTTGTTCTCTATCAGCCCAAACCTATTATTATGTCAGCCCTCTGCAGAGTGTACTCCTCTTACAACAGCCAATCAACAACTAGCAATTATTAACCAAGCATACCTAAGGAAAAGCCTTTTTTCCCCTTAGTTTTGGTTCTGCTGAGCTTTATCGTCTCCTCAGTGACATAGCTTTCATGTCTCTGAAGTGCAACTTGCCACTTTGACTCCTTTGTGTCAGTGCTTCAAAGTAAACAAACTGAGACCTTGATAGTCAACACAGCATAAGGTTAACTCTGACTGCTACCACACACAAATGCACACACACACACACACACACACACACACACACACACACACACACACACACTTATGACACATATCACATCTTGTGCACTGAACAAGTACTGTAATAGCTTTCATGAACTGTATGTAATTGGAATAATGGCTACTTTACAGCTTCTGATTATAGATTCTATCAAAAGAGATTTTCTTGGCACCCCATGTTTAACACAGTTTTCTCACTAGATTATTAAAGCTGCATTAGTAAAGTCAGAGTTGTAAGGCTTTTAATGTAATGGCAATATTGGTTATGTTACTATACTTTCAAGTCTTTACCATATCTTTACAAAATGCAGTATGCTGCTATCCTGTTACATGGAAACTCGAAGGACCTAAAACTAATATTTAAGATGTCCTCTGCCTGATCCTGGTAAACTGTATGAAACAAACACACAGATAAATCCCTGTATTGTATTCCTTTTTGGTCTTGTGTGTTAAGCAAGGTCTTGGAAAGCCAGTCTAAAATAATAAGCAAAACAATGTGTTTCTGACCCTTGCTTTCATCAAAGAACCAGTCAGCACTTGTGATAAGAGAGAAAACATCTGTTGGCTTTGAAGAAAATTGCATTCTGTAAGATGCCCTGGTTGCGATAAAAATGCTATATTCATATACCACACAAGAGCAAGATGATAAACCATATCTTAAAACATTACAAGAAGAACAGGTCATGTTCAAGTGTGCAGACAAGCTTTGCTGTAAAAATGCACAGTTTTGTTTAAATACACTACACAGTAAAAAAAAAAAAACACACACAATGAATTATAAAAAATAGTCATACTATGAGGACTCATATCAGTTTTAAAAAAAGAAAATCCATAAAATAATAGAGAACCATAATAGGTTTGTATGATATAGATTCCTAATCCCATACCTGTGCTGTGTCTCTTTTCCCAATCTTAAATTTAGGGGGGAAAAAAAGCGGTGTATACCTTGCTGTGTGAAGCTAATTGGCACAAATAAGGTATCATGTGGACAGAGTTGTATTGGCTCTACAGGCTAAGGGCTCTTTTTTGATGGCGGCACAATGAGCAGTGCAAGCAGTGCTCCAATTGTTTGATGTTTTCCTTCTGTGTGGTAGTTTGGTGCCCAGTGCTAAGCGCGTGGTGCACTGGTTGGTAAAGGGGTGCAAAGAGATGGGGGGTCCAGGTAGCACAGAGACAGTTCTTGGTATTTTGGTAAAAATTGGGTCTCAGACTTTGTGCTCTATTAAAACCTTAAGTTCATTAAATACCTGCAGCCTCCTGAAGGCAGCAGGGGAAATATGATTATAAATCTGCAGCTTGGTATTTGTGAAGTACTGCGCTAGAGCGTAGTGGTATAATGCACAGCCATTCACTGCATTTACCTTACATTACATGTAAATGAAAGTGGGCTGCTACAAAATAACCACACACACCTTTATACACATCAGACAGGTCTGTTATAACTCAGTATTCAGCCTGTTTATATCAGAGACATCAGATTACTGGAACTCATTAATCCTGTTTATTACAGCCTCTTTTCCAACAACAACAACAACAACAACAAAAAAAATCAGTAGCAGCACAAAGCAAATGCTGCTGTGTCACATTTTATGATATGATGTAACTATGTACAACAAGAATTATGACTGAATTTGGGTTGGAATTATGCGATCAAATAAACGGCTTTACTAAACAGTTTTATTAAATCATTGTACAAATTAGATAAAACCCACTTCATCTGCCTCTGGATGCAGATTGGATGTGTTGTGTGTTTACACTGTGTCACTGCACCATCCAGACAACAGTTTGATTTTCTAAAGAAGCATCTTTCCATTTGTTCAGCAGTTATTGTCAAGCGTCACTGATTGGCACAACTGTTGAAACCAGCGATGTGACTGGCTGAGAGCATATGTGTTAATCACCACACCCTCCGATCTACATTCTGCATCACTTAGCCCTCCTGCACTTTGCGCTGTTGCTCTTAACATGAACTGAAACAGCAGGTGTGCTTGGAGATGCCCACACAGCCTGAGCATTTGATACCAACTACCCTAAGCCTGTTGTCAACTTGTATGATTAAAATATTGTCCTGCCTTGGCTGAATGAAAGTAACTGATGAACACTGGATTTCATAACAATGTTGAAAAGAAACTAATTCATTATGGATCAGTCACGTCTGGGCGACACCCGACATGGTCCAGTGGATCAAATCAGTGCATTCCTATTTCCCTCTGTCTTGTGCATACATACATTATATTTAAATGTTACCAAGAATATTCTAACTATACATTATGTTGTTATCCAAAATGTCACTTTAGTTAGATGATTTACTGAAGTTTCACTTTCTGTTGGCCTGACTCTAAGAGCATTACATTTTGTAATATGTCTTAAAATAACAATTTTATTATTGTCATTAATAATATTGAGGATGGTAACAGTGAATTTACCATCAGTACTGATTTTGACCATGTTTGTTGATCATCATTTGAAAATATAACATCCTAAAACTGATAGTTTGTCAGTGTGTTCAGCCGTTTTTCAGTCTAGCAGTCTCACTATAGCTTCATATTGCCCTGGATACCACTCATATTAATTCAGACATCAGTCATGTTGGTGATAAATTTTGACTTGTACAGTAGATGAGTAATATGATGTATTACTGTATGTGCGTAGGATGTAGGGGTTATATTACAGAACATATTTTTATAATGGGTGACGCTCTTTTCACTCAGAAGATCCTCTCTTGCCACCTTTGGATGTCCTCTTGATTTATTGTCTTATTTCACATCGTGTTGGGAAATGTCTAACCGTTTTTACTTATAAAGGCCAGTCAGTGTGACAGGTTGGTCATTTCTGTGAACTGGTCTGGGACCCATTTGTCCTCCAATATGAGTTCTTACACTCCTAAGTTGTTCTCTTTTAAAATTAAAGTTGGTGTGTGGTAGTGCAAAGGCTAAAGGTCGTATACACATTACATCAGTGTCAATGCATTTAGATTTGAGTTGTGGAAGCAGAGATGTCATTTATACTGTGGATGCTGAGGACACTGGGGACTAGGGATGCATGATTTTTTTGTTGATATCTGATATGCCAATGTGTAACAACTAATTTGACCGATGGCCGATACCAATATCAGTGTCGATGTATCCACTTGTTCCCCTCCCTAATTTTAGTGATCATCAAATCTCTTCTCTCGTGGAATGAACATCATATTATGCATGCATACTCCTATTGTGTCCACCAGCTGCTGCCCACCAGCAGATGGAGACATGAAATACAATACTTTCCAATGTATGTAATATTCATTAATTGTGCAAATTAAGAAAACGCATGCTGGTTGTTTCTGATAGTTCATTTTAAAGCCAGTATCAGCCAATACCGATGAAGTGCTAATATTGTCGTGCATCCTTACCGGGGACACGTCCCCACCACTTTTTGAAAAAGCAGATTTTGTCATCATTACGTTTTAAAAGCACAATTTGTGTAGGATGTTTGGAAAAATAGCTTGCACCAAGAAATGATAACTAACAAATGAGAACACTTTGAGAAAGGTTTTTGCACAATAAGAAAACATCCAGTTTAATGCAAGTATAGAAGAAAGAAATGTACATTGTCCAAAAAAAGCCATGTAAGCTTTAAAAAAATCCCCCCAGTCTGCTGATTCTAAAATGACCACAAAACACTCAGTAACTTTAACAGATTATTGACAGTTTCTTCTTGTCCAAGTTTTCCATTCTCTGTGTGTGAAAATAACAACACATTTAGGGGTTTATAAATGAATTAATGTTGCAGTGATGTGAATAGGTGCCACATTCACATTGAAAGAAGTTACTTCCCCAAACCAAGAGAATGAAAGGGTAAATCATGTAAATCTACGTGTGTTGACTCAGCAGGGATAACATGAAATGAGAAAAGTTGATCTACAGGAGAATAAATATTTTTATATGTCACGGAATGTAAAGGAAAACAGAATGGAAATCATTCTGTTTTCCTTTACATAATTATAGACATTTCTACAATATTCCAAATTTCAACAAATTTCCTAGAGGAGGTACCCCAGCTTCTTAAGCGCCCCCCCAATGTTGAAATGAAACCTATATTGACAGTTTTAACACTCTGTTTTTTCCTAATCGCCATAATGAAATGCTCTGATCTCTTGCCAATCACCCTATTACATTGCCTAAGATCGCACTTGTTGAAGACTTTTCAACACAAAGTAACGCCCTTGTACGTAAGCACTGTTTGTGTTAATTTTACACTGTAAGAATTAAATAGCCACTGTGTCAGTTTTTCCCTGCAAGGTTCTGTTAACTAAGAACAGACTAAAGATGCAACCCAAACTGCTCCTTTGGAGCTTTTTTTTAGAGTAGTGGCTTGGCAGTAGTGAAAAAGTACAATAAAACTTTATCAACTTTCCCTGAATAAATAAGGTTTCAAAATCTGTGCAGTGAAACACCATTATATACTCAGCTGACCAGTGAGCAGCAAGTTGCAGCCTGAGAGGACCTTGTGAATGAGACCCCTGTGTCTGTCTTTAGCTCATGTGCCAGTCACCATTAATGCTTGTTGCACCAGCATGGCTTTTCCCTCTGCCTGACACTCAGTTGTACTCAGTCTACCCTCAATTGCTGTCACTTGTGTCCTAAAGGCTGTCATCTCCACTTTGTGCTCCATTGCCACCATGTCTTCTCCACTGCTCTATTTTTCCCAGTTCAGTCAGGCTTGTGGCTGTTTGTCAGCAGAGGCTGATAGCCCAGTTATTTGGTTTAGCTGTCTGCCCCCCTGTTGGTCTGCCACTATATTTTGGCTCCAGTGAGACATTTCATTATCTATCAGTGTCTTGGCATTTCTTACAGTACCTCATGCTCCTTGTTTTGCTCAATTTAATAAACTAATGTCATCCTATCTTGAAACGTCTATGCAGTACATACAGGCATGCATGCCTACAAACATTGCTTGGTAAGGTGTGTGTGTTTGTGAGTTGTAAATTATGGTAGTTCATTTCAGTTTTTAGTTCAGATAAAAGCACCTTAATGTTCTCAATAATTTGAAGTGATATCTGTCAAGAATGCAAGGCAGAATCACACCTGTAGAGGTCAGCATCTGTCTAATCTTTTTCTAATGGAATATGGATATTATGTGAACAGAGTTTTATCAGCCTTCCTCCTCAATAGCTGGAACAATATTTTCACAGGGAAAACATTTCTCTTCCATAACCATGAATATGGCTCAACAAAAATAACAAACTGTCTAAAATAAGTGATGATTCCCACATATTTGCTTACCGGACTGCAATGTATTGTTCATCACAAGGCTAGATTGTTGATTTCACTTGCAATGTATGATTTTTTTTAAATGATTGGGCAAGATTGCAGATGCAGATTTCAACTGAACTATCCACTAAAGCTGTAATACTCCACTGCTTCTGTACAGGGATTTGATACATAAT
The DNA here is from genome assembly GCF_011397635.1 of Epinephelus fuscoguttatus. Lineage (NCBI taxonomy): Eukaryota > Metazoa > Chordata > Actinopteri > Perciformes > Serranidae > Epinephelus > Epinephelus fuscoguttatus. Next base: position 9,096,356 of record NC_064763.1, read on the forward strand.
ACTCAGTTCAAGAAATAATACTGTTTCAGCATATCAATATTTGTGCTTATGATTCTGCCGTCTCAGTTTGGTTTATTCTGTGGAACAAATAATATTTGTTTCTTTGGCACAAAATAACAGTGTTGACCTATGAATATTGTTAATTAGCATATTTGGTGTGATAAAACAAACTGATTACACAGCATATGATGACTTTCTTAATATAGGTAATTTAAACAACACTTTGACAGGTGAACAGCTTGGGAAAATATTCATAAATCTTGAAAACAAGTTAGCATACATTTTTTTTTGCAGCTGCATGCCAAAGTATTTAATATTTATGTGTCAGTTCTTGTTAGTGGCCATGTCATACCACTGCCATTTTCCAACACAGTGATTCAAAGCCTTAACAATTATGAGGCAGAACTCGTCAAAACTAAAATGCCCCTTGGCAATTGGCATTTCTCAGTATAATGTCCTTGATTAGACATTAAAACATGTGTCATTTATATATTTGAAGTAGTGTATATGTACAAGATGTACCATTTTTATATAACTTGCTTCTCCCAAAGCTCCTCCTCCTCTTTTCTGTATTTGGAGCAGTTATAGGAGTGCTTCATCTAGCCAATTATAATTAGCTGAATGTATCAATGTCATAACATGCCAAACTGGATTAATATCTAAATTTGTAAATGTTCATTGCTTCAGGTAAAGCCTGTAACATATAAATTAATTACCACTCTTTGCAATTTAATTGGCAAATTAATTTGCACTAAAGAAGTGGCACATTTTCATGGCTGATTGCCAAACCAGTATATTTTTCAGTTGTAGGCCTAGATGAACAGTACATCGGCTAATCTACTCTGAGTAATCGGAACATCCCTTGTAGATACATACACAAATAGCCCCTTTGACATGTGTTTAATTGGAAAGTCAGAGAGCAGGATTGCCTCTACTGCAGAGCTGCTTGAGCAGTTTGGGCTTCAGTGCCATGTTCAAAGGGACTCCATAGAGGTTCTGTGTAACATAGATGCAATATCAGTCACCCTCCAGTCTCCTGCGCGTTGTACACCTACAGGTTGCTGCTACCAGATATCAAAACAGCAACCTTTCAGTCATCAGACAGCACCCCTACCCCAGCCTACTGCCCCAGGAGAGTTTTCATCGCCAGTTGTCAGCAGGACATAGGTTTTGAAGTGTTGGTGAATAAAACGATAAACTCCTCTACCCCTGTGATATAAAGAGCATGGTATTCCATGAACTTCAAGTGAAGGCTGACACGAGGATTTTTTTTTTTCTTTAAATGAATAATATAGTCCAGTACAAACAACCACATGGGACTCTCTCAAACTCTGCTGAGCTAGAACGTCCATTTTTATGAAAGCACTGCTTCACACTGATATATGGTATTTACACTGAGGAGGCACTGAGTTTAACAACAGTGTCTCACTGAAGGAAACTTTGGAGCTTCCTTCCATATTTCCTGTCCACAACCCCACTACTCACTGCCGTATTGTAGTTTCACTGTTATGAAGGATTTGACAGAAGAAAAAAAGCAACAGTGACATTATTCCACTTGCCCACTAACCATCTACACAGAGCAGATCAGTGTATGTATTGTCCTAATTACCAGTGATAGGCTGACTACCCACGACATGTCTCCCACCACCGCAAGTTAACGCACAACCATAAATCCCCCTTAAAAAAGGAATTAAAAGATGGAATAAATAATAATAATAATAATAATAATAATAATAATAATTATAAATGAGTATTGATGAGTATTATTGAATAATAAGAAACACCACATGCTGAAAGCTGCAATTGAGAGCGAGTAAAGCTAGTTACAAGCAAGCAGAGGAGTCAAAATAGATAGCCAAAATGTATATATAGGCTTAAATAGTTGAAGTGCCTTGCACTGCCGCTCAAAGTGGTATTACAGTAGTACAAATGAATGGACCTACGCATCATCCTCATGTCGAGGATGAAGACATTTTAACAATTGTGACCGTGAATTGAACTACCGACGTGAAACCTAAGCAGTGCACTGCTGGGGATGGGGACCAGCAGCAAAATGTTTGTTTAGCAACCTTAAAAAATCATTATCAGATCAAATGTATGCTATATTTAGAGTATTAACACTACTTTACCTTTAACTGAAGCCATTAATGGCCTCAGTTCCCCATTTTTGTGGTTGTCAGAGCTACCAGATTCCATTGACAAAACCAGTAGTTTTTGTTTACGCTTACTGAATAAAGGAGCTGTTGGTGTACTGCTGCCTTGATCACTTAGATAGCTTGTGTTATTGTGTGACTTTCGTCAATCTTCTAAACGCCAAAGTCACAACATGAACAAAACAACAAACTCTTGTGTTCACTGATGTTAAATCACCGTTTTTCTCAGTGGAGTCTGGCTTTGATGAGAGCTATATGTCAATTTCAGTTCCTCACTGAAAATCGCTTTCCAAAGGTAAAGTAGTGAAAATATATTAAGAGTATACTTAAACATTTTTTTAGGTGGAACTTTTTTAGGTTGCTAAAATGTTTTGTTTTTGACCCCTCCACTGCAGTACATTGCTTGGCTTTTCATGTCAGACTCCAAACTGGGGGCATGCCAACTGACATCTACTGTATGTAATACTCTAAGGATAAGTACCTCATACAACTTCAAAAGAGACAAGATACCGAACCATCCCTTTAATAGTGTTAAATAACATTCAGTTTAAAATAGATTCAGATGTGAACACATTAGGACATAATGGATGGTGTCAATGAAGGTGTACTTGAGCTCAGCTGACAGGGCTGTGGGAGTATGTCAGATAAAAAGATGGTTGGGAATCACTGGAGTAGATGATACAGAAACCTACAGGACCACAAAAATGAGTGTTAAAGAGAGACAGACTTCAGACAAAAATAAATAAATGGAGGAAATTGGATTGAATCTTTAATCTCACTGAAATTGTAAACCATCAGCAGAAGATTTTTTCTTTCTGGAAAGGTAACAGTCCTGTAAAGCACAACGTGGTAGTACAACTAGTTTTAGTGGGTAAACAGAAAAGATCATTCAGCATATAGGGTTTGTACTGAGGCAGTCAGTTGAGAGATGTAGTTCAGGTTGGAGGGCTAGCTGAGTAGGCGGACAGGTATTGGGAAGAGGCTGCAGTAGCGGCAGGCAGAGCCAGTGGAGATGGACTAATTCCACCTCCCACAAATCCTCCAACAGTTGATTGCCTGGGTGGGCAGTGTCGGAGGCAATCCTCCCTGCCCTCCTCTTTGCTCTGGCATTAGGCGACTGCTCAGTGGAGAGCAACTGGCAAGCAATGACCCTCTCAGCTGGATGACACACTGCAGTTTTTTCCCTGGAGCAAGAAGAAATGGAGCTGTGGTGGACCGCAGAGGATATCAGGACAGTCTTGATTGTCGATCTTTATCCTTGGACAGGATATGTTCTGATATGTTTATCCTCCTTATTTGTCACAGAGAAAAACATATGTGCTATTCTTTTTTTTAAAGAAAGCTGCAGCTTTTTTATTTGAGCAAGTTGGAGATGATGGTAGTAAATGTTTTAGACTTTTCGCTAAAGATAGTATGAATTCATGGGCACAAAAGTCAGACATTGTTTCTGCTGTTTGATGTGCTGACCATAAATGTGTTTTTAGGACACAGTGATGCCCAATAGTATTACTAATGCCAATTAGTATTCAAAATATGAGCTTTGTCATGCCGTGGTCTAAAGGATTTTAGGCAAGGCTCTATGTTTTTCTTACTGTGTGCTGCTCACTGATTGCAATCATGCATTAAATGCCAGAATATTAACATAAGTGTATCCAAATTAGAAAGGTCATGTCAGTTAGGATTTGGGCTCATCCTAGTTACAGAAAACACAATATGGCATTTACAATATATGTTACAGATTATTAATGAGCATGTATAGACATTGACTGTGCCATCTGTTGTAACATGCCTATCCTGGTATAGTAGATGTGCTACTATCGATACATTTAGATATGGCTGAGCAATATGGAGAAAATCAATATTGGTTGGCCACGATAATGGTCATCTGTGTTCACAAAAACAGAACTATATTCAATCATGCAATGCACGTTTGAATTTGTCACTATATTCAGTGTCTCTCTTTCTCCTGCTTTCTCTGTGCTTCACCCATACAAATAGAGTGAATATAAATGACCGCTGTGGTCAGTCAAGTTCAGAAGAAAATGGCGTTTGTTGTTATGCAAAGTGTGTCACACTCACTCGACTGAGAACTTTTAGTCTAATAGTTTAGGAAACCAAACGTTTTTTCAGCTTCAATCTGTGACTTTACAGTTAACATAACCTTTCAGACACACATAATTGTGTTGTCCTGTTAAACTAACATTGTCTATTAATGTTACAGACGGGGATGACTGATAAAGTTTTCTGCTTAGCTCCCGCAGTAACGTTAGAAGTTATATTTTAGTTTGAAGCTGGCAACACCAGCTGCTCAGCTGCTCAGCTGCTAGTGAGGGGAGGGGCTGTACCTGCCATCTGCAGGATGCTGTGTTTACTTCACTAAATATTTCCAAAGAGCGCTTTTTCCTTTATTCATTTTTGACCAAAACTGGCTGCTCTGATCCTCCTGCAGCCGCGCTGGCCATATTACAGCAACAGAAATGTGTGCATGCATGCACAGCGACGACAACAAGCCGGGTTGCAGCGAGGGCTCTGTGCCTGCCAGACGCTGCGTGCACAGCGCGTGTCCATCAGACCCGTTGTGCGCACGTGACAGGCGCTGAGGTGGCGTTCACTGTTAGTATCGATACTTTTGTAAATTAGTATTGTATCCGGATACAGCATTTGAGTATCGATACTTTTTAGAATATCAATACTTTTGACAACCCTATTAATGACAACAAACAACAAGGAATAACAGTTAGTGATATTTTTCTTATTTGAAAATGTACTGCTCCTCTTCTCACTTGGTCGTTAGTGCAAAACCTCACCTCAGTGAGTTTGTGACTTGCCGCAAGTCGGTTTGTTTCAATGACACATCTTTTTTATCCTAATTCTATACATCAATGTCGATAAACGTGTTATGAAGTTAAAAAAAAAAACAAAAAAATTGCAGTTGATTGATTTGGTTTATTGATCTCAGCATGCTATTATGCAAAATAGCGTATACTGCCTATTGGAACCAATTAAGGGTATTACATCATATGCTTCTGTATCTGTATCTATTTGTAGCTATGTGTGCTGGGTAGCTCTCTCCTCAACTTTTTTCATGTTTATAAAAATGTGTTGTCCGTGGGGGCATTTCAATATTGCCCAACCCTATTTGGACCAAATACCTCAATACTGATATTGTGACGATATTGCATGTTTGACTATTGATGGTTTCACAAAATGCGTACGTTTATTCATAAATAATTATCAGTAATGTGGATATAATGACTGGTGGTGGGTAAAGGTAAATAATAGCAGCTAGAGCAGTCTGATAAGTTCAGAAAATTACATCACCTTACTTAGCCTTTAAATCCAGGCATAGACAACACTAGGGTTGGGACTCGTTAGGATTTTAACGATTCCAATTCCTTACCCATTCCTTCTTAACGGTCCGATTCCTTACCGATTCCTCTTACCGATTCCTACATTATATTCATTATACTTCCTATACTAAACAAGTATATAATAAACACAAATGCAATCATACAAATACAAAAACTTTATTCTAACTGTTGCACAGTACAATTAGATGAAAATTCACATTTGTGTGTGGTGTATATTTCAGATTTAGAGCTTGTATCATTTCCCTGAGAATATATAACAACAAGACGTGATTCTCTGATTTCTACAGTAACACTATTACCTCAAATTAACAGCAATGTAATAAAAAATACTTATATGCATTCATGCTTGGGCACTGTTATTTACGTGACAACACCTTAACAGAACTCACACACACATTGGCTGTTTGTTTCTACCGCTCCCCTCGCTGGAAGCGGACCTCCCGCCGCCTCCGCTTTGATTCATTCATTCATTCATCTTCTAACCGCTTCATCCTCTTGAGGGTCGCGGGGGGGCTGGAGCCTATCCCAGCTACATCGGGCGAGAGGCAGGGTACACCCTGGACAGGTCGCCAGACTATCGCAGGGCTGACACATAGAGACAAACAACCATTCACGCTCACATTCACACCTACGGACAATTTAGAGTTACCAATTAACCTAGTCCCCAATCTGCATGTCTTTGGACTGTGGGAGGAAGCCGGAGTGCCCGGAGAGAACCCACGCTGACACGGGGAGAACATGCAAACTCCGCACAGAAGGGCTCCCACGCCGAACCGAACCGGCAACCCTCTTGCTGTGAGGCGAGAGTGCTAACCACCACACCACCGTGCCGCCCATCCGCTTTGATTAAATGCTGAAAATTAAATAAAAGAGGGAGACAGGTGTCTCCTTTATCTTATTTTGTTATATTTCTCCCTCTCTCCTTGCTGGAAGCGTCAGACCTCCCGCCACCCGCTCCCGTCTCAAACATGGAAGTCTCCCTCTCCGCTGAGCAGGCACGCCCAGCCTGTTAAATAGCCTGTAACCATAACAACTGTGTGACACAAACTCAGTGCTTTAGTGATTAGATAATGTCAGGCTCGGTCGGGTTCGGACAGAAATATGCGCCAGTGCCGCACTCTAATGGAAATGCGCGTGATGTTTTTTTTTTGTTTTTTTTTACAATCTAGGAACTGTTACGCCAAATGTGATGGAACTGGTTCCGGAACCGGAACTTTGGACCCGGCTCCAAAAAAGAACCGGATCCGGATCCCAACCCTAGACAACACTTAGGATAGTACGATATCCAAAATCTAAGACGATATCTTGTCTCTCTTATGTAGGGATGCACCGAAATGAAAATTTGTAGCCGAAGCCAAATAAAATTAAACGCTAGGCCGAATACTGAATGCTAGGCTTGTGCCAGTTTGAAAATTTTCCAACTGGTTTGATTTAAAGGCAAATATCTAACTGAACCGATATATCAAATTACATACCTAATTTTACCACTGGGGGTCGCATTTGAGCTATTTTTCCCAATAAAAGCCCATTATACAGTACAGGCCAAAAGTTTGGACACACCTTCTCATTCAATGCGTTTTCTTTATTTTCATGACTATTTACATTGTAGATTCTCACTGAAGGCATCAAAACTATGAATGAACACATGTGGAGTTATGTACTTAACAAAAAAAGGTGAAATAACTGAAAACATGTTTTATATTCTAGTTTCTTCAAAATAGCCACCCTTTGCTCTGATTACTGCTTTGCACACTCTTGGCATTCTCTCCATGAGCTTCAAGAGGTAGTCACCTGAAATGGTTTCCACTTCACAGGTGTGCCTTATCAGGGTTAATTAGTGGAATTTCTTGCTTTATCAATGGGGTTGGGACCATCAGTTGTGTTGTGCAGAAGTCAGGTTAATACACAGCCGACAGCCCTATTGGACAACTGTTAAAATTCATATTATGGCAAGAACCAATCAGCTAACTAAAGAAAAACGAGTGGCCATCATTACTTTAAGAAATGAAGGTCAGTCAGTCCGGAAAATTGCAAAAACTTTAAATGTGTCCCCAAGTGGAGTCGCAAAAACCATCAAGCGCTATAACGAAACTGGCACACATGAGGACCGACCCAGGAAAGGAAGACCAAGAGTCACCTCTGCTTCTGAGGATAAGTTCATCCGAGTCACCAGCCTCAGAAATCGCAAGTTAACAGCAGCTCAGATCAGAGACCAGATGAATGCCACACAGAGTTGTAGCAGCAGACCCATCTCTAGAACAACTGTTAAGAGGAGACTGCGCGAATCAGGCCTTCATGGTCAAATAGCTGCTAGGAAACCACTGCTAAGGAGAGGCAACAAGCAGAAGAGATTTGTTTGGGCCAAGAAACACAAGGAATGGACATTAGACCAGTGGAAATCTGTGCTTTGGTCTGATGAGTCCAAATTTGAGATCTTTGGTTCCAACCGCCGTGTCTTTGTGAGGCGCAGAAAAGGTGAACGGATGGATTCCACATGCCTGGTTCCCACTGTGAAGCATGGAGGAGGAGGTGTGATGGTGTGGGGGTGTTTTGCTGGTGACACTGTTGGGGATTTATTCAAAATTGAAGGCACACTGAACCAGCATGGCTACCACAGCATCCTGCAGCGACATGCCATCCCATCCGGGTTTGCGTTTAGTTGGACGATCATTTATTTTTCAACAGGACAATGACCCCAAACACACCTCCAGGCTGTGTAAGGGCTATTTGACCAAGAAGGAGAGTGATGGAGTGCTGCGGCAGATGACCTGGCCCCCACAGTCACCAGACCTGAACCCAATCGAGATGGTTTGGGGTGAGCTGGACCGCAGAGTGAAGGCAAAGGGGCCAACAAGTGCTAAACACCTCTGGGAACTCCTTCAAGACCGTTGGAAAACCATTTCAGGTGACTACCTCTTGAAGCTCATGGAGAGAATGCCAAGAGTGTGCAAAGCAGTAATCAGAGCAAAGGGTGGCTATTTTGAAGAAACTAGAATATAAAACATGTTTTCAGTTATTTGACCTTTTTTTGTTAAGTACATAACTCCACATGTGTTCATTCATAGTTTTGATGCCTTCAGTGAGAATCTACAATGTAAATAGTCATGAAAATAAAGAAAACGCATTGAATGAGAAGGTGTGTCCAAACTTTTGGCCTGTACTGTAGGTGTAATGCGCTTCCAATCCACTAGGAGGCAGTAATGCTGTATTAACCGCCAACACACACAAGGTTACACAAGAAGAAGAAGAAGAAGAAGAAGGACTCCCAAGACGTTAGGGCAAAGACGGTGGATAAACCAGTAATAATAGTAGTAATAGTACAGTATAGTATAGAGTGACCATATTTTGATTTCCAAAAAAGAGGACACTCAGCCGGCCACGACATACTACGACATCTACTTAAATGATACTTGCAGTTTACTCAACGATGCCTGATAATTTTAATATATTTAAAATTTATATGCATGGATAGAAAATTCAGTTATATTACAAAATAATATCTCTCAAAGACAGAAATTCAGACACACACACACACTAGAGTGTGGCGATCCAAGCCCGATGGTACCCGACGGGTCGGCCGGGTTTGGTCAAAAATGTAGCTATAAATTGTATTTGGGCTCGGGTCGGATTCAGTCACCTTTCAGTGAAAATGTAGTGTAAAAATAAATCAAATCCTATTGTCTGTCCTGTTTATTGCTTGGGCACTGTTATTTACGTGACAACACCTGAACATAACACACACAGACACACATTGGCTGTTTGTTTCTACCTCTCTCCTCGCTGGAAGTCTCGGACCTCCAGCCGCCCGCCTCCGCCTTGATTAAACGCTGAAAATAAGATAAAAGAGGGAGAAAGGTTTTTCCTATTTTATCTTATTTTGTTTTATTTCTCCCTCTCCTCTTGCTAGAAGCGTCGGACCTCCCGCCTCCCGCTCCCATCTCAAACACAGAGGTCTCCCTCTCCGCAGCTGAGCACCCACGGCGCACGCCCGGCCTGTTAAATAGCCTGTAACCGTAACAACTGTGTGACACAAACTCAGTTCTTTGGTCATTAAATA